>NC_133975.1:47594480-48844480 GCF_047716275.1 Strix uralensis | reverse complement strand
TAGGCTGAGAAATGCTTAAGTGTACAAATAATCTCAGCATAGTCAAGAAGACTGTTGACAAAATAAGATGATGCTATGTATTAATCAGCAGAATTGAACCAAAAATAAATTTATTTTAGCACTAGGTACCAAATTGAAGAACCTATTCAATCTGTTCAGGTTTAGCTTGAAAACTCAACTGTGTAGTTTTACTTAATTATATTGATTCAGGAGTGAGTAAATCAAATAAATGGAAAAGGTAAATACATCTTGGGATAACCTGCAATCCAAGGCTTGATAAAATTCACCCAAAATTTGTTGAGTATTTATGTCTACATATACTTACTTAAAAAATTCACAAAACATACTGAATTCTTACACTGATTATAGGAAAAATATCCTATTAAACCATTTTTAAGAACTTAATTTACAAAGGTGGTATATTCAGATAGTAAAATAAAATGTTGGTTTGGATTTTTTTTTCTTACAGGGCAAAGCACTTGGACAGATGCTGCTGGATTTCCAGATAAAAAATGTTCCTGATTTAAAATCGCTGATAGAGTAACAGGTGTCTAATATATATGCTTTTAACACTGAGTGGTATAAAAACATGCTATAAACAAGAACTGGCTTCTTGAGTGATATTTTTTTTTTTTTAAAGTCAAAGACTAGAAATTAGTGACAGTTATCTCTCAGAGATTTAGCTATATGGCACAGATTAGCAAATGTTTTGAGTAATACCAGACTAATAGCTTTGTCTGTGACTGATAACATTTCCTGTTTAGATAATACATTGGATGAAGAATTAATTTATTTCCTGTAAAATAGAATTAATCAAATTGCAACATAACATTTAATTATGAAACAAGATAATCTTTGTTCCAAGATGGAAGTCACCTCCTGCTCAGTCCATCTCTCTTTTCCTTCTCTCAGTCTTTATCTGAAAATTAAATGGACCGATACAGTTGAGCTTCTGTGAGCTGTGTTTGTCCTGTGCATAGACTGAGGCTGGGTAACCTGTTGTGCACTGCTATGAAGTCAGCGCTGTCTGGTACTGGGGAACACCTTCCCCCACTGGGTAATAAAGAAAAGTAATAATTGTTACCGTTATAGAGTGACTGGTCGTAAATGCTGACCTTTGGTGGTGGTCCACCAAACCTCCAGCACTTTGTCCAGTTAATGACAGACTTTATTATTACAGTTTCCAACATCTCTTACTAATTAATCCATCAGTTCAAAGTACTGACTAATAGTAAATCGCAGATCTTGACATGGGAATAAATTTGAAGATGAGGAAAGGAGATTGCTGTGAGCTAGTCTGCCTGCTCGCGCTTTCTTGTGATGGCGCAATCCTGGCAGGAAGGAAGCAGGGCCAGGTGGTGGAGGGATACCTGGTTTTGTTTCAGGGCTGTTAAGTCCTCATTTTGTGCAGCCTGGATTAAGTTCATTTGACTGTTGTTTGCATTGCCCGTCCCACAGAAAGGTCCACAAACTTTTCACAGAAGGGTCTGTCTCCTGCTGTGAAGGAATACCATGTTGCATGCAGTGTGCTCCATCTGTCTTCTGACTCCCATTTATCACCTCCCCATCTCCCTTCCTGCACAATATGACTAGCATGTTCAAATTATGATGCTCCTAAACTTCTTCACCTGATTAAGCAGAGACTTAAAATCGTATCATACTTCCTGGGACAGTATCAAGGTGGAAAGTCTGGCACAGTAACTGTATTTCCTTTGCAGAAGCCATAGAAATACTATTCTGCATGTTCAGGCATTTTATATTCAGAAATTAATCTTTTCTTTTATCTTGGGGAGACTGTATTAATTGTTTAGTGCTGCCAAAATGAGACATTACTAATACCAGATAAAATGAAAATACGTATTTTTTAATTGCCACCAAAACTATGTTAGTTGTTCCTAAATCTCAATCTGTGCTACCACTGTTATTAATTTCCTAGTCTCTTGCTTGCTAATAAGGACTATACAACGAATTGTTCCCACCTTTTCTGTGGTATTGTTCATTTGAATTGAAGGTATCATAAGTGAATGCTTTATCCATCTAAACATACTATTCTCTTAGCGAGTCATAAGTACTATCTGTGTATACAGCGTGATTAGTCTAGTTGTAAAAAATGAGTCATTACTTCATTGCAGAAAAATACCCAACTTAATAACTTCAAAGGGAAAATGTCATGCTGGTTTTACTATGTTTACAGTCATTGTTTGTTAGAAAACTCCTGTTAATAATTGGGAAGCCTATTAGTTTAGCAAAACAGACAAAGGTATTGAAAGGAAATAAAGCAAAAGTGATAGACCCCAGTAGCAAACCTAAAAAGGATAAAAAGGCTACAGTAAATACTTGCAGTTCACTCAGTATGCTGCTTAAGTAACTGTAAATGCATATGCAATAATTTTTGAATAAAAGTGGACATTTATAAAGTATACATTTGTTTTAGTCGTTTATGTTATTTTTTTCTACTGGAAGAGAGTGATACTTAGTTCAAAGGTTCTTTGTTTTAGGGTTGTTTCACTTGCCTGCAATTTCATGCATTGTCTTGCTGGTTCCCTTCTTCCTTCAGATTTTGTCTGTTCTGTCCCTAGTCTTTGTTAAATACAAAAACTGAAAAAGTAAATGATACAGTTTTCTAGAGAGCTGGCCATTTACAGCTCTACAATGGAAGCTGTAATTTGCTGAAAAGAGTGGTACACTGTTCAAATGGATTGGATATGGGAATACAAAGGCGTTATTTTTTTATCTCTGGAATTGCGCTTTTGGATGCTGTGAAACCATCTTTCACAAACATGTTCTCTGTCTGTTATTTCTTTCAGTGCACCAGCTCAAATCAAGCTTTTCAGATACTTTTCTTATGTATTATAGCCTCCAAAAATCCCTATCCAAATATTTTATTCTCCTTGACCTCCTTAACATGTTTCGAATTCATGAACCTGTACTTGTTCTTGCAGTCCCAGCTGACCCGAAAGCTTGTTAAAGCTGCATTTGTTTCTTCATCAACGGTAATTGAGAAAGGTTTGATAAAATGTAAATTGTACTTGAATATGAGCATGTGTGCAGTCAGTATGTTTAACTTCAGTCAGTTAAATGCATCTTGCCTGCTTGTTAAACCAGGGCTGTTCCTTATACAGGCAAGAACTTACTCTTCCTTTCCTGCTTTTTCCCTGCTGCGTTAGCTGTGAGAGCAGGATGGAAATAGTAAATCTTAGCATATAAAATAAGGTTCCATCTAATACACGAGTTTCAATGTAATGGAAACTGGTTCACACCTCTTACCTGAGAAGTTTTTGTGCTGTGGCTCATCTCCACTATAAAACAAAGGCTGCATTCTCTTACCTCTTACAGATTTCTTACTGCATCTCACCTAACTCATGGTAAATAAATCATGGGTTTTGTCACGAAATTATAGCAGCTAATGGTCCAGGTACTTTGTCAGTGTTTGCTGGTTTAATATTTCAAAGTGATTTTCCCACTGCAATTTGTGTACTAAAGGTACAAAAGTTGTTCTACAAAAGTGACCCAAGATAAAGGATGTGCCAGACTGAGGCACAAAGTATATTTTCAGTTTCGCCATCTCCAATGAAGCCATTTTTCCACTAAAAATACAGGGTGGTTTTTTTCCCATTGAGAGCAGAGGAAAAATAATTGTAAGTGTACCTTTTAAGTTTGGTTTTGCATCACGGCAGTTTGAAACTAACAGGAGTGCAGCCTTTAAGGTCTGAAAGCAGAAAATGTTAGCTTGCAGCTTGCCATTCAAGAATCTGAATGGTTCCATTCAGAAACGACTTTGGTATGAAGCACTTTGCACACAGCGCTGCTCACAACAGTTGCAAGGTAGTGGCGAATCATTGCCAGGGTGGAGTCACTTGCTGGAGCTTGGTACCTGTGCTGGCTGGAGGAGCGAAGCCGTTTCACAGACCTCTGCTGTGTCATGTCTTTTGTGCTTGTTGTGTTGGGGTTGGGGTCCTGAGAGTGAGTGGTTTTGGGGGGCAGGGTGAGGGGAGGCTCGTTAGTGCCTCGGGAATGAGGAAATTACACTGCAGCAATGTCACACCTCTCACCTTATTTCTTTGAAACTCTCCCATGCAGTAAGACTTTGAGTCATCGTCTTAGGTTTCATCCTGGTTTCCTGTCCGGATTTACTTGAAATGGACCCTGGCGATTTGGGGATTAAAGCTAACTGGCATTAAGGAAGCAAACAAAGGATGCCTCCAAGTAAAAGATCCCATTGGGAAATGTCTGTTTCTGCCAGGGAGTTCAGTTGAATTCCTCTCCCTTCCTTTGGGCAGGGATCTGAACTGTAGGACTGAAGCATCTAACACCTATTTCAACAAAGACCATCCAGACACCCCCTTGACAGCTCTGGGGAAGGGGGGGGGGGCTTAAGATGGCAGCACAGGGCAGGACTGGTGCTTATCCTCTACCCTTGCAGGAGGGAGATGGGAACCTTTCTGTGCCAGGACTTTCTGTGGAGTCAAGTCATCTGGCTGTGGCACGATGCTCCAGCTCTGGACCAGCCATTGTGACCATCACCAAATGGGTGAGACCCTTTATCACGATGAGAGGCTTTAATATGTTCTTTTTCCACTGTTCCTTAAAAATACACTACTTAAAAATGAGAAAAGCTGCCCCTCCTCCCCCCATTTTTACTTACTAGTAGCAAAAGCTTCAAACTTTCTAAATGTATTTAAACACCTGGATTTGAAAATTACATAATTGTGCAGCTGCTGCCTAATCCATGAGGTTCCTACTAGCATCATAAGCCACATCTATAAGGTATTTTCTCTTTTGTAAGTGACACAATTTGAAGTAGGGGGCTTGACAGGGCTAAGCCTCTGTTGCATAAAAATTTGGCTGAGACTCTCCAGAGAAAAATCCCAAATGCCTGAACACTCTGGTAGGAAGAGCTGGGGCTCTGGCCTGGAATCAGCAACCAAGCGAGGTGAGGATAATCTTCAGTTCCCCAGGAAGCTGCTCTCCGCTCTGAGCAGGAAGCGGCAGGAGGGCAGTACCAGCCATCATTTTTTGTTGGCAAGCAGTGACGTAAACTGCTCTCCTGAAATATTTTCTTCACTGAGGAGTGGAAAATTTGCTTTGGGTCATTGATAAGCCTCATCGATGTTTCCTGTGAACAAAATCCTGCCTGAACTTAGTATCCATGGTGGTAGGAGGCTCTCACCTGCTGCGTCCTTCACATCCCCTTTGCCTTTCTATTCATACCAGAGCTGTTGTTCCTTGATGGAAAGAAAAGGGATGATGAACCTTTTCTCTCTTTTGCTGGTGTGACCAGAGGGGTTCTACAGCTTGAGGGTGGTCTACTAGGGATTTCATTCTTGATCCACAGGCTCTCAGGTTTAAAGTGACTGAGGAGGGAAAAATAACTTGCTGTTTCAACAGCGTTTGCCTGCGGCAGGGCGCCAAGCTGTTACATGCTAGCGCTCCTCTGCTTGCTTCCCTTTTTTTGTACTTGGCATCGTTTATGTTGCGACGTTTCCCTGAGTGTCCACACCCTGCAGGAGGATGGATCAGGCACGTTGGCAGCTTTAGAGCCTGGGTTCGGGGGAAGATGCTCTAACAAACTAATGCTTCTCCAGCATTGCTCCCCCCCGCCCCGGCCCACTCCGAGTTTCTCACAGAGGCGAAAGCTTCCCACCTCCCCCCCGCAGCCGGAGCGGCAGCGGCGCGAACAAAAGTCGGGGCGAGGCGGCGGGGACTCGGGGAAAGGCTGCAGCCCCCTGCCCTGCCACTCTCCGGGCCCTGTCATCTTCCAGGTAAGATGAATGTCTGTCCCATCCATCATCCCGCAGTTCCTGAGGGGGCGGGCATTTGCTCGGCTGCTGAAAATTACTAGCCTCAGACGGGGCGGCTTTGTTGACCTGACAGGGCTGCTCTTTTGTGGGCGCTGTTGCCAGGATTTAGTCATTTACATAATGGATTAGCATGAGAGAAAACGCACGGGAACGGCTCGCCGCCTTTTCCCACTCTTTCTTAGCCGGCGGACCTTGCGGACGCGTTAGTTTAGGTTCTCTCCCTCGCAGACCTGTTTTCCCCCGCGGAAGAAAGGCGCTCTCAGGCGCCACCGCTCCGCTCCCCTCGGGCTCCCGCCACCGAGCGAGCACCCCGGCACCCCCGGGCCGGGCGCCCCTCGCCCCCCTCACCGCGGGGCGGCGGCCGGGGGGGGGCGCCCGGAGCCCCTCAGCGCCCATGAGCGGGGGAAGGCGAACGGAGCGGCTGCGGCCCGGGGCGCCCCCGGCTGCGCTCCCCGGGGCGAACGGAGCGCGATTTTCCTCGCCCTTCCACCTGGGCGGAGGCGGGGGAGAGCCGCGGGGGGCACCCGGCCCCAGGGGCCGGCCCGCGGGCGCTGGGGCCGGGCCGGGGGCCGCCGTGTCGGCTCCCCGCGCCCCCCAATAAAGCCCGGCCGCTGGTCGGGGCGGGCGCTCCCCGCACGCCTCTCACCCGGTGGGCTGGACCGGGTGCCCGCCCCGCCCCGCCCCGCCCGGTAGCCTTGAAAAGCGGGGCCGGGCGGCGGGCGCTGCTCGGCGGCAGCGAGGGCTCCCCCCGCCGACTATGAAGAACTCGGTGCCGCAGGCGGCCTCGCTGCTGCTGGAGAAGCTGCTGCTCCTCGTCCACGTCCGGCCGCTGCCCGCCGGCTCCGGCGGGGAACAGCCGCCGCCGCCGGCCCCCGACTACCACGACACCAGCTGCTTCCAGCGGGGTGACCTGCTGGAGGTGCCCCGCACCCTCTTCATCCACTTCGGGATCTACCTGGGCGAGAACCGCGTCGCCCACCTGATGCCCGACATCCTGCCCGCCCTCACCGGCGACCGCCGGCAGATCCAGCGGGTGGTGACCAACAAGCGGCTCATCCTGGGCGTCATCGCCAGGACGGCCAGCATCCGCGTGGACACGGTGGAGGACTTCGCCTACGGCGGCAGCATCCTGGTCAACCACATGGACCGGCTCTTCGAGGACCAGGTGCTGGGCAGCGAGGAGGCGGCCCGCCGGGCGGAGAAGCTGGTGGGCGCCACGGCCTACAGCCTGCTCTGGAACAACTGCGAGCACTTCGTCACCTACTGCCGATACGGAGCCCCGGTCAGCTTCCAGACCGACAAGGTACGGCCGGGCGCGGCCGGGGAGCCCCGCGGGCCGCCGCTCCGCCGGGAGAGGCGGTGGCTGGCTCCGGGGGCGGTGCTGCCCTTCCTGGCGGCGGCCGCGGCCCCGGCCCCGCCGGGCGCTCCGCTCCCCGAAACTAGGTCAGCCGCCGCCGCAGGCCCCCGGGAGGTGCCGCCCGGTGCCGCCGCCCCCGGCCGGAGCGGGCGGCCCTGCGGCCCGCAGCGGGCTCGGAGAGGCGGGCGGCCTGGCCCGCGGCTTGGCTTCGAGGGGCGAGGAAGGTGCAGCTCAATTCCTGGGGCAGGGAATAGGCCTTGAAAACGCTCCGGGGCCGCTCGCTCCCGCCGGAGCCGCAGGCGGCACTTGGGGCTACGGGCCAGACTTGTCACCTGCGCTGGGCTTGGCGTGAGGGCTGGGGTGGCCCCCGTTGCCCTGTAACCGAGAGAGAGCGTGGACATTCCCAGCTGACCCGTTAGAGCTTTCCTCTTTAACCCGCATCTTTTCCTTTTTTTTTTTTTTTTCTTTTCCAGTTCTGTGAGACTCTGAAGATGATTATTCGGGACCAGAGGAGTGTTCTTGCTTCAGTGCTTGTGGGATTAGCATCAATAGTCTGCCTAGGTTTGGCACCCTCCACCACGCTCCCCACTATCTTTATTCCCTTCTTTCTGTGGATGGCTGGCTAACAGCCTTCCCAGAGGCTCGTGGCCAGCATCTGTATATACGTTGTATACTACTGTATTTATGAAAGCACAGATTACTCCTTGGCATCATGTAAAGTTTCTTAACCTTGTGTGCCATTTTTAAATACAACTCTGTCTAGAACACAGTGCACAAGGCATAGCTTACTGTGTAAGCCAAATAATAGATTTCCTGAAAATCTCAGTTGGTACATCTTAACACACCTTTAAATCATGAAAAAGTAGGGTTGTGATGCAGTTCTGCTCCTTGCCCTTAACTGTAAGTGATTCCGGTAATATCCTTCATGTTCTTCAATTTCTTAGCTGCATACCCAGCTGCTGTAACTACTAATAAAAATGGATGACAGAGTTCCACGAAGTGATGGATATGAGAACAAACTACTTACCTCTGCCTTTGATAAATATAGTCTATATTCAGAAGTTATTGTTTCCATTCCTAAATTACTCTTTAGTGGAGATACAAGTAAGTAAATTGACTCTTTCTGATAGCAAAGAATAAAAACCAACCCCAGGCTGAGTGCTGTGTACTGCAGGAGCACATCTGGCAGGATTGGCTACAGTCATTTCCCTTCTGGGAAATGTTCACAAATCTCTCACTTGTATTAATTGCATAAACACTTGCTACTGTATTGAACAACTTTTTAGTTGGGTTAGTGGTAAGGAAAGACAGCAATTCCTCAGCGTTTTCCTTGCTACTGATAGTGGTTAGTATGGCTAATATAAATGGCTACAGAGGGTTTCAGGGGACACAGGAAGAAACTAGCCTGCTTTATGACAACTAGTGACATACAAACGTCAGAAATTTCCACCGTTCCAGAGCACACAGGGAGGAGGAGGAGGACAGACACCAATTTAGCTCCTACCTTCCCTCAGTGACAGGACCTGTGTGGGTGCTATACAGCATCAGGGATCACTGGACCAGTTTCTGTGGTGGCTATACTGTCATTTTGGATATTGCCTTAAAACAAGATGCCTCTCAGTGAAAGACTTTTTATACTCACCTCTTGTGAATAATTATTCACTTGCAAGCCAGCAGTTGGTGCTAAAAATGTTTCGTCTTCAATGTTTAGGTCTTTCTGTTTATCAAGAATGTGTAAAGTTGGATTTGAAATCACCTAGCCAATTGTTTGAGTACTAAAAACCTTTGCCATTTTTTTTCTTAGCAATGTTTTGATGTATTCAGAGAAATTGTTCAGCTCCTGGAATGCCTTGCATGTGATACATGCACTTACAGGTTCACACGCTATGCTTGCTTTCCTTTCTAGTCAAAGGTGAATACGATGGGGTCTTCACCAAAGACTGAACCTCAGATCTACTACTTTTTATCAGTGGTGTTCAGTATCCTGTCATCTGCTCTGCTACTGAAGTGGCCACTTTCCCCATTTTTAGAGAGACTCATTTTAACTATGCTATAAACCCCCTTCTCCTTCCCCTCGACCCTACAGCTGCTCCAAGATTGGATTCTTGTACTATGATTCTACTTGGCTGCTCTCTAATCATCTTTCTTCTTCTGGCTGCTCCACTATAACCGATGAAGAATGTAAAGACTGGGGTGAAATTCCAGGCTCGTAGGAAACAGCAGCATGACTGATGCTGCCATCAACTGAGAGGGGACTTCAGCCCAGCTTTCAGTACATGTTCAGTCTGCAGCGCAGCTCCAAGCAGCTGGATATCAATTACTGTTGGATCCTTGTAAACAACTTCTGTTCTGCTTTCAAAGATTGCAAGGTTCAGTGTAACTGTTTCTGGTAAACTTTTAAAATTAAGGTGGTTTTTAATTAACATGAATTTCTTTTTCATAGTGTATGCATTATTAATATTTACATAAATTCCAGTGTGGGTTTTTTTACTTGCTGTGTGTATGGTATGAACTGTAGTCATTACTGTAATTATATAAATAGAATTTATTCATTTAAAAACATCTACTGGCCTCTTGAAATTGAGTATAATGCTATAGCATTTCTCTAACATATCCCAGTAGGGCACTGAACAGGCCATTAACATGCAGTTACATGGTGTCTGATTACAGGTGGGCTTTTCTTTTCCCCTTTATTTACTGGGGATTTATAAAAATTCCAGTAATTCTTATGATTCACTTATACAATAAACAGCGGGGTCATGACCAGTAACCAAATCGTAAGTGAGATTGTTGGAAGGCAGAGAAGTGTTCCTGCTCTAGCTTCAATATCAAAGGACCAGTGCTCCTGCTTTGCTAATGCTGTTGAGCAAGAAGCATCCAGATTAGACCGGGGGACTAAACTGGGATTTTCATAGGTGTCTATGAAAGAAATGAAAGCAGTTCCTTGCGGACTTCCATCTGCATTAGTATAGAATTTTCCTTCAACGTGTAAAGTTTTAAGCTTATGAAATACTGTGAAACGGTCTAGGATGCCTTGCTGTATCCTTTCATGAAAGACAAGTAATAATGTGGGCATAGGAACAGAAACTCAGCTGCATGTTTAGGAGTTTTTCCTACCAACTATAATTCCAGCAGAGATCTGCAAATTTTGTTGAAGTCAAGCATGAGTCAGATCAGTCATACTCTGAGGGGAAAAACAAGACTAGCAGGCATGAATTCTCATGCTCAGCTCAGCGGGTGGTGGTTGTGCTCTGAAATATTTTGGTAAATGTCAGTGTCCACCTTTTTTATGTAATTACTTGAGTAAAAATAAGCACTTGCCTTAGGTGGAGCATTGCATTTCAGACTTCAGCTCAACTGTGATGCCATTGAATTGAAGGAGCTAGTTATAATAAGAAAAACACAGAAAACTGGAGCAGTTCAGCTGTTCGGAAATGTATGTGCTTAGAAGTGAAATTGTTCATCGGTAACTGTAAGTGATGGTGATGGGGAGTGTAAATCCAGAGCTGCAGCTCATTTTAGTGGTGGGGCTGTTTTGAAAAGACGTGTGGTTAAACCAGAATATGTAATGGAGGAGTATAACCATCACCCCTGTGCCACTGGGAAAGGCAAGTAGTGAAGACATCAAGTTAAAAGGATAGATGTTTCACTTCAGGCTTTCCAAAGAAAACTAAAATGAGCGTTCACAAGGCTTGAAATGTTTTTACAAAACCTGTGTTTTAAAAGGAAAAAAAAACCCAACTTGCTAAATGAAGACATTAGAACAGTGAGCTTTCTGTTTGTATTTATTTTAGCTTGGAACATAAATGATTACTCATTTTGTGGTGAACAGTCATCTGCTGCTTGATTTCACCTTTGGGTCTTCCAGTACTGAAGGAGAATGCTACATATAAATACCATACAGGCTTTTAATGAAAACAAAATCATAGCTATACTTGTTAAAGTCTGAGGGGGTGGGGAAGAGTGAATTAAACTTGTGTGTGACTTGACATCGTCCAGACAGGTTTTAGAAAGCAAGTTGCAGCAACAAGAAACATTAGAACTGTGATCTCTAGAAATGATATGGTGTTATATTATTTATTGCATGTTCTCACATTAAATAGTGTCACACACCACTGAATGATACAGAACTGTGTTAGACAGTCACTAGTTAGCATCTCCTTTATCCACTGAAATAAAAAAATAATTGAAAAGTTCTCAGGTGACTCTAGGAGCTGTTTGCTTCTTATGCTTTGTAAGAGCTTAGGACCTGATTCCTCTCAGCACTTAACTGTTACAAATGGGCTTAATGATGGGAAGTAAACATACAAAAGCTTAGTAGTTTTGAGGGTCTTTGCTGCAGTGCATTGCACTCTCCTTGTAAGCCTTACAGAAATCTTTCAGAACTCTGTGCTGGTAAAATAAACTCCTCTGCTGTAGGAACAGATCACTAAGAGTATCTGAGGGCTATTTTTGGCATAATTTCTTAAAAATCGATGCTGTGCTGTGTTTTGTGGCTTAGCTTCACTTCTGAAGTCAAGGGAGCATTCAGGATATGGTCCTGAGTGCTCAGAAACTGGGAAAGGAGGGAAAGAGGGGTGATCTTTAGGAGACTTAAATCAGAATTACATTGATTGCAGTACCGCAGTTCTGCCTGTGACAAAACTCATGATTTATGTTTACTGTTTCTGTGTCTCATAGGGTAGAAAACTTTCTCTAAAATGTTCTCTAGCTTTTTAGTGTCTTCCCCGTTTATTAGGGAACTTTAACCCTGTGACCTTGTTCTAGTAATTGCCTCTTCTCTATCCCAGATCTGTGAATTGGAAAACAGTTGGTGGGTGCTCTGTGATACTGCGATTTGGAGCAAATCAGCTGCATAGTTCCCTACAACTACATCACGACACCTACACTTTAGGTGCTTGGTCTGAATGAGGCAGTGAAAGTGCAGGAGGCAGATAATGTAGGTTTATTTGACTTGCAAGGGCAGCGCATATTAAGTGTGCTGAAGGACCAGCCCGTGAACGCAGAGGTGTGTGTGCCTGTGAAGACTCAGATGCTGCTTGGTTGGGCACACTGGGCACAGGGATGTGTCTGCTCTCCAGTCCCCAGCTGGATTTTAAGGGTCTTGAGATGGGGTTGCATGTTAGGGCCAAGATTAAATGGAGTAACTTGCTGTCCCTTAAATTGAGAGGTATGCCATTAATGCCACAGGCTGTAATCTATCCTAGTAAATAAAATGGGCTATGTGGTGGTAGGCTGTGACTCGTGTCCGTATAGCTAAAATCCCTCACCGCTACAGCATAGCCTCACCTCTAGTGGCTATCCCTCACGCTCCCCAGCCTGCCTTGTCCCAGGGCACGCTCCCAAGAGAGCACTAGTTACCAGAAGCTGCAACTGGCACCATGTGAACATGGATGACTGTGTACAAATGCGCAAACCAATATTGTGACCTTGTTTAGCTGATTAACCTGGCCAGAATTTTAAGGTAGACATCCCTATTTGTTACCCAAAACCTTGAGTCCCTTTCTGACTGAGCAGCACTTGGAATGGAAACAGCAATACCATTTTACAAAGAGTACAAAAACATGATGGCTACAGCATTTCTGGGGATTTGGGAGACCTGTTCCTAGGACCTTCTCAGTCCATCCTGCAGAAGACTCACCAGACTTTGGATAAGGTTATGAGCTGGCTACCCTTCACCTTTTCTAATTCTATCTCATGAGTAGGACAGTGATTACTGAATTTTTTTTTTATCAAGTCAGGCAACACCTGTGGCTTTGAGTTAGGAGGAGAAAATGGCTCTCTGGCCACTCTGTGTTGGAACAGGCTCTGTTTGGGCTTTGCGTATTTGCCCCCTTCAAGGGGGGTGTCGCTTCTCATGGTCTGTGGGTCGCAGTGAGGTTCTGAGTGGGAACCAGATCCCTAGATGCAGCCAGGAGCTAGAAATGCTAAGATTGGGACATACCTGACTTTGACACAACATGAACTGCAGCCATTCAGAAAACTTTTAGGTAAAAGGGAGAGACTATCAGGCTAGATCAAAGGTTTGCTGCTTTGCTGCGATACGGTTTTAGCTAAAGCAAGCACTTTTAGTTAAAGCAGGTACCCACTGTACCTCTCTAACTATTGCTTACAGTTTCTCTTTTTTAATTCCCGTTTCTATAACTGGGACAATAGTCATCTGTTTTCTGGCCAGCTGCAAGACTTGGTTAATATTTGCATAAAGTTGTGGGTTCCTTGCATTGGACATCCCAAATAAATAAAACACATGGTTCCTTACCAAGAAGGAAACTTTCCTGCCTGTGAAACCAGAGTTTTCGTGAGGCTAAGGAGGTATACTATTTTACATAATTAAGAATACATGCAAATGAAGGTCTGCTAAACTTGCCAAGCCACCTCATTTTCTGCTTCTGCGTAGTCTTAGACCTGACTCAGATTTGCACCTGTGTTCCTTGCAATTTTGCACCTGCATGTTTCCATTTAGTACTGCACAGAAACACAGGGAGGGGAGGGTCTGCTACTGCCACAGAGTAGGTAAACAGGTAGTAATTAATTCTAATCAAAAGTGAAGAAATGTGGGTGTGAAGATAATGAGAGGTCTCCTGCCCCTGGCAGAAAGATTAGAGTTAGATACTAAACAGAGTAACTTATGCTATTTCTGTTTGCAGACCTGGCTGACCAGGGAGGTCCTGACAGATTGGAAATTGGTCAACGTGACGCCCATATATAAGAAGGGTTGGAAGGATGATCCAGGGAATTTCAGGCCTGTCAGCTTGACTTCGGTGCCCAGGAAGCTGATGGAGCAGCTCATCCTGAGTACCATCATACAACACATGTGGGACAACCAGATGATCTGGCCCAGTTAGCATGGGTTTATGAAAGGCAGGTCCTGCTTGACAAACCTGATCTCCTTCTACGACAGGGCGACCTGCTTATTGGCTGAAGGAAAGGCTGTGGATGTTGTTTACCTTGACTTTCGTAAGGCTTTTGACACTGTTTCCCACAGCATTCTCTTGGCGAAACTGGCTGCTCGTGGCTTGGATGGGCACACGCTTTGCTGGGTAAAAAACTGGCTGGATGGCCGGTCCCAAAGAGTTGTGGTGAATGGAGTTAAATCCAGTTGGCGGCCAGTCATGAGTGGTGTCCCCCAGGGCTCGGTTTTGGGGCCACTCCTGTTTAACATCTTTATTGATGATCTAGATGAGGGGATCGAGTGCACCCTCAGTGAATTTGCAGATGACACCAAGTTGGGTGGGAGTGTTGATCTGCTTGAGGGTAGGGAGGCTCTGCAGAGAGATCTGGACAGGCTGGAGCGATGGGCTAAGGCCAACTGTATGAGCTTCAATAAGGCCAAATGCCGGGTGCTGCACTTGGGCCACAACAACCCCCAGCAGCGCTACAGGCTTGGGGAGGAGTGGCTGGAGAGCTGCCAGTCAGAGAGGGACCTGGGGGTGCTGGTTGAGAGCCGGCTGAACATGAGCCAGCAGTGTGCCCACGTGGCCAAGAAGGCCAATGGCATCCTGGCTTGTATCAGAAATAGCAGGGAAATGATCTTACCCCTGTACTCGGCACTGGTGAGGCCGCACCTCGATGACTGTGTTCAGTTTTGGGCCCCTCACTACAAAAAGGACATTGAATTACTCAAGTGTGTCCAGAGAAGGGCAACAAAGCTGGTGAAGGGTCTGGAGCACATATTGTACGAGGAGCGGCTGAGGGAACTGGGGTTGTTTAGTCTGGAGAAGAGGAGGCAGAGGGGAGACCTCATCGCCCTCTACAACTACCTGAAAGGAGGTTGCAGAGAACTGGGGATGAGTCTCTTTAACCAAGTAACAAGCGATAGGACAAGAGGTAGTGGCCTCAAGTTGCACTCAGGAAGGTTTAGACTGGATATTAGGAAGCATTTCTTTACAGAACAGGTCATTAGGCGTTGGAATGGGCTGCCCAGGGAGGTGGTGGAGTCCCCATCCCTGGAGGTGTTTAAGAGTCGGGTTGACATAGCGCTTAGGGATATGGTGTGGTTGAGAACTGTCAGTGTTAGGTTAATGGTTGGACTGGATGATCTACAAGGTCTTTTCCAACCTAGATGATTCTGTGAATGATGGTAAAAGTCCTTTAAACAAGATTGTACATAGCTCTGAGTGAATGCTCAGGAGGAGGGAGGCACCTGGTTTCAACCACATTCATTCAGAGTCTGTCTAAACGATGTAGTAGTGCACTGTGTAAGTAGCCTGGAGCCAACAACGACTTGGTTGCCTCCAGAACCAGAAACAGCATACCTGTGGAAAATACAGAACTGCATTTAGCCCTAGGGGAAGGAGACTGGTTCAGCATCATGCTGTCACAGCTCTGTCACTTTTGGAGCCTGAACAGATAGCACCTCGTGATCCTGTCCTGCTTTGCAGTCATACCAGCTCACCTGAAGTAAGGGCTCCAAGTCATGCAGACATGCCCCAGACTGTTTAAATTCCATCCCAAGCCTTGTTTTATTTATGGGTTACTTTACACAGGTTCCAGCTCTGCTGGTTCCTGAATCCTTCCCAAAGTATCTAACTCTTCCCAAGCTTTAGAAGAGGACCCTGAAGGCCTCACTCAGGGCTGAGAATCATCTCAGATTGGCAAGTGTGTAAGACTGCAATGCCTAAAGTATAGGTGAAGATGTAGCCTGTGATATCCACAGGCATGTTGCCATGTCCCATTCCTCAGTCCTTCATCAAACTCAGGATGTGCGCAGAACTCAGCTCCTCTGGAAATCCGAATGTGTAGTAAAATAGGACATGGCCTTGACAAATAGAGGCAAAACTAACATCTCTTCATTCAGTACATCAACCATTTAGCACTGACAATTGCATGGTAAAGAGAGCTTTTCATTTTCCTTTAGTTATTACTCCCAATTTCTGACAGCAACTAGGTTTGGTCACACTGTATGTAAGAAAGAACCACACCGTTGTACAGGTAACTATTTTAGAATGTCAATTTGATCATGTATTGACAGACAGGGTGTAGACTAGGAATAATGTTTTTTCAAAAACTTGCCTGGAGAAAGCAGTAATTCTGCTTGGCCAATGAACTGAAATTCCAGTGAGGAATGGAGCGTTTCTATTTCTGATGACTCTGAGCAATTCCAGTAACTCTAATACTGTTAAAGCACTGAGAATTGCCCAGGCAGTAGACCTGATGCATAGTCATGAAATGTGTTTCAAAATTATAATGAGGTTTTTATGACTTGCAAAGAGTCTTTTTACAAGCAAACTGAAAATATCCACCCAAACCAGTTATAGAAATTACTTTCCCTCAGTAACTTTCTAGTTTGCATTCTTCAGTTTGGGGGAATGTTTGTGTTAAAAGCTCCCTTACAGACAGTACTCAATCCTCCAGTTAAGTACAAATCTGTGCTTGCAACAAGTCAGTTCTTATGGGAAAGACACTGGATTTGTGACATAAATTGTGAGCTCACCATATAATTGAGCAGGAAGGGAACATGGGATGTGAGAAAGACATCTGTTTATACAAAAAACATTTGATCCTTATAAAAAAAAAAGTAAGAGAAGTTACTGAAAAAAAAAAAAAAATCACTTTACTAGCACTGCTATTTAAAAATTACCCCATTAGGACAGGTTCTCAGTAATGCACCAGATCTACCACTGAGTACATAGTACTCCAGGCTTCTTTATTACAACCACATCACTGGGTTATGTTTCTTCCAGCTAAAATCAACAGGAGCTTTGTCACTGTCCTCACAGAGAGCAAGATTAATATGAAGTATTCCCACTCATTCCCTGACCTCCTCAAAATCTTGTACCTGTGGAAATTTAATAACAATGTTCAAAAATGAGCCCCCAATGACTATGAACTTTACACTGACTTATGATCTGAAGAATCTTACAGGTCATAAATGGTGCAGCTTTTTTATTTTTTTGTAGTTTTTCAAATCTATTCAGACAGCTGCCTACAGATGGTTGCTTCTGCACTGCCACCAGCACTTCTGCCTAGTTTTTTTGCTGGTCTAGGCAATGCACTTTTCAGCTGGCTCCTTTTTCTCTGAACACAACTACTCCCATTAATCTTTAGGAAAACTGGACTCTCAATCCAGAGCTGCAGCAAGACAACCAGACACCATTAACAACTTAACTACCTTTGAGAGACTTGAGCTTGCAGATGAGGTCCAAATTTTTCAGCATCACAGGACCACAGGAATGAACTTGGCAATATCTGAAGGTCAGTTTAGCCCTGTATCATTCTCCACCACTGAGCAATAGTGAACACTTGGGGACAGGGTACGGGTACAGACAGAGTCTTCTTACATTCTGAAAAATTGTCATAAGCAACAATTCACAAACTTCTAGCTTTAAAGCTTGCATTCATTTAATCACATTTAATACCCTTACCCTATGTCAACTTGTCTTACTCCTTTTTTTTTAGCTTATCTGTCTGGCCTCCAAAAGGTTCGATGGCAAGACTAATTATGACATATGAAAAAGCACTTTATTTTAAATTGTCTGCCTGATGATTACATTAGCTGTCCCTCCCCTTCTGGTACGATGAGGAACAATGAATAATCATTTTGTGTTCATTTTTTCCACTTAGAGTCTTACAACTCAGATATTCCTGATGTGGAAGTCAGAGTTTTTGCAGTTTCCACAAATTTGTCCTGAAATTCTTTGGAAAGCGGCTTATTTGGCACCATCCTTCTAGTACCATGCTGCCCTCAGAAATTTATTACACATTACACCTCTCAGTCCAACAATATCATCCTGGAGTTTCTTTAGACTTGAATACACCCAGCCTTGTCAGTTTGTTACTTTTACTCATCTGTCCTAAAATGCCTTTTATTGACCCCTCAGGTTAGGACTAATATGAGGCTCTATTGCCTGTAAAAAAGAACCAGCTTACTTTGAAAACGTCTTTATCACTTTTGTGTTGAATATTGCTATAACCAACTTTCCCCCCCCCCACAGCCTAATTCCTCAACAGGCCCTTTCTGTATAATCCGTCAGTTCTCTTGCTGGCAAATGCCTGGCTTTTAAAGATATATTTTAAAGGCTTTTTTTGTTTTAAAAAAAAAAAATTAGCTTTTATGTTAGCAAGGTAATCCTCTGAATCTATTTTAGCCTGGGTCCTTGGGGCTTTCTATGTAACTAACTTATGCAGAGTTCTTGTGCTCCTTGTTTAGGTAAGAGATGCACTTTTTGAAGGGTGCCACTTCTAAGTAAGCCTTTGACTTTGCTTGCCCCAGCGTGGACATGAGCATCGAAAAACCCCAAATCGATCACTCGACATGGTGCGGACAGTGTTGCAGCATCTCCCGGATGCTGGGAAAAGGGAACTGCAGACCTACTTCAAAATAAAACCAGCTGGGGTTGACAAACTTTCTTTTAAGATAACATACTCCCACCTAGTGGCTCTCTTACATTCAGGAAAATGCAGCGTCTCCAGCAAATGGGGGAGTTGACTATGAAACTCGCATTTAAAGAGGGTAAATCAGATATTTACTAAGTTGACGTAACTGCTCAGTAGGTTTAGAAACGAGGATTTTGAATTCTTGTTTCACTATTGTAACATTTAACCAGAAATCAGGAACAGTTAAACTGCGTAACACTGATTTTGTTTATAGTTGCCCACAGTTTTTTCATCACAGTTTTGGTTGTGTGACTAGGCTTTGTAGGAAAGACAATAGCTAGATACAGAAAGGCATTTAAAAATCATTCTGTTAGCTGTACTTAATGAATACCATAAAAAAACCCAAAGATACATCATAAGATTCTATGTGTGTATAATATACAAATATATGTAAATGTGTATATATATAAATGAAAAAAACCCACATAAAACCCAGAGGTTATATTGCTTCAGACTTTCTTAATTGTGTCTCCAAGCATAGCACTACATCCTTAAAGCCTCAGGAAAACTATAAAGAAAACTACACAGAAGTATCGTAAGTTGTTTAACTATAATTGGCATTGATAGTCCAGAGTTTCCTGACTTAAAAGCTAGTTAGCAGCTCACAGCAGCTGGATTATAAATTAAAAGGATGTGAGCTTGATAAATCAATGCCTTTTAGGAGTCTCAGAATAAGCTGGAATTCAAAGCCAAGCATGAACAGCCTAAAGAAAGAGTGGACTCTTACCACTTTTCAAACTACAGTTAAGGTATTTTAAATATTTAAATCTAGAAAAAACAAAAATTAAATCTTGTTCTACACTGTTGCACTCAATGTAATTTATTTCCAGAATGATTAAATATTCAAAAGGTAACGTGATATAAAAATCTTCAGCCTCCCTGGTAAGTTTCCAGTTAATGTCTAGGTCAGTTCAGGTATGACCAAAGACTTTACAGTTTGATGTCTGATGCCTGTTTGGTTCCAATACTGAAAAATGCTCTAGCACTTTCACAGAAGCTACCATAAATTCAAGTATTTTCCGACAATATTTGCAGAGAAATAAAAATCTGAGCAGTGACTGAGAGGGGACTGTCTCCCATCTTTCTGAGCCCTCTGGTGAGTACTGAGACACCGGTGGTGTGACAGAAGGAAACCCGCTCTGTAGGTCTGTGTTTCACATCCTTGTGGAAAGAAAACTTTGGTTTCAGCGTTGTTGGGGCACTAGCCACGTTCAGAAGCACTAAAAATGTCAAACCTCTTTAATTGCTATTGTACAGATGTGCGGAGGATATTCTGCCATTTCAGAATTCATTTGAAACGTCTGCCTAAAAAGCAGACGGGAAAGCATTCTGTAACAACGGAGCAGTACTGCAGGACGGGACCCTCCATCTCCCTTGGCCCTTCCCTCCTTCCCATCCTTTCTTCCCTTTTGTTTTCCTGACATTCATCTCTTCTCCCACCAACTGTTTGTGGCATTACTTTTTTCAGCAATTCCCATCTGCTTCTTCCCTCTGGAGGTTGGCTGTATTGCCGAAAACTGTGGTTTCGTGTAGTCATTAAAGGTATGGCTTTGTCCCACAGGGACCAGGTTTTTAGAGATAAAGCGGGAGCAGAAAGCAATAGTTCTGGAGGTAATGAGGGGAAAAACAAGCAAAGAGATACAATCCATTATGCACATTTTACATCACTCTGCACTCAGCAATATTGGCTTAAAGTTGATTTAATTCAGTTTACATCAGTGAAATTGCTGATATTCTTATTCATCTAAGTGAAGACAGAACATGCTTCAGGATCCATTTTTTCATATTCATTGCATATCTACATGTTAAAATCTTGTGGCATGTGTGTCTCAAAGTGGTTTACAAAAAAAAAAAGAAAGCAATTGCGTATGTTTTCTCTACAATTAATATTCTGTTTTCCCAAATGCTTATTCCTGCAGTATCAGATATTGTAATTTTAGATTTAAGTAATAGTCCAACTTTTTTAAGGCAGAAAGCTGAATGGGAACAAACAGCACCTTTCAAGAAAAAAGGCATTTTAGGCACTAGAATGCCTTGTTTGGAGGATCCTACTGAACAGGCATTGCAGCTACTTGATAAAATGAACCCCAAAATAAAATGGACTGATTGACTGAAATGAAGTCTTTCTAGACAGCTTACTATAATTAGATTTACAATCATATTATGTCTAGGTTTTCTACAGAGACTTTTGTCTAAACTTCAAAGGACGTCTGCTTCCTTTTAAAGTCTTTCCACTACCTACATATCAACCTGTCAAGAGTGCAGAAATACTACATACCCTCTTTTCCTGCTCCAGGCTATAGTAAAATTTACACTGACCAAAAAAGCTTATGCTTCTATTAAAGTGTATTACAACTGCAGTAATAGCCCACTACAGGATTATATATGCTGGGGCTTGCTAGCATTCCAATGAAACAGAAGTTAAAAAACATTAAGGGCTTCTGTGTTACAGCTACCTAAAATAAGTTAGAAGGAAAAGAAAAGCAACTGCCTGGTGCAGTGCTATAAAATAAAACGTGGAAAAAAAGACCTCTTTCACATTTTCAAATTTAGCCAAAGGAATAAATGGCATAATCTTGGCAGGACTCTGCCCTCGTTCCTCATCTGTCAGATTTGTGACAGTTTCAAAAAGACATTCGTGAGGAAACTAACTCAGTGTTAATAGGAACTGTATAAAGCTTTAGGGCAGATAGCATATTATTTGCAATTTAAAGTAATTTTCTAAGCAGAATTTGTGCCAAATGCTTTTTGTAAATTATGCTGTACCTCTTGTAAAATAATCCTGAAATAAATTTTTAAACATCAGGTTTAGAAGTCAAACAGCTATATACTATGGTACTGATTCAATAAAGCAGTAAAAAATTAAATACTCTGGTAAATAACATTGTTCTGGGCCTGGTCTTCTTTCCCATCCTTTAGTAAATCTTCATTAAAAATAAGTGTATTAAAATATGGCATCAGTTTGGATGAGTGGTGTTTATATATGTATGGGGAGAGAAAAAGAAATCACAACAGTGAGAAACTGTCCCTTCGTTGCAAACAGTTGTCACTCCTAGAAATGGGAATTAAAATGTTCATCGTCCTTCTCCTTCTACCACACTTACCCAAACAATGGCTACTGATAGATGAGTGAGATATGTCTTTTGAATGCACAATACAATCAAGTACTATGTGAGAGAAAGGGGAAGAAATTAAAACAAGGTGGAATTCACTGAAGGCAGTGCCTACTTCGAGGAGGAGAGAGGCAGCTTACCCCCTACAACTGTTCTGACTTGATGGAATTATGCATTGTGTTAAAGGTTAAAAGTAGCTAAACCTAACTTTTTAAAACGGGAGATTGACTGAAGGGTTTGCTCAGTGAGGATTCTGTTTGTTGTAATACAAGAAAAGCAATGTTTCAGAGAGCACTGAGGTAACTAGTTTTGATTTAACTCTGAGAAGCTTTCAGGTGCAAACTCTTTTTTGAAGACCTGAAGTTATCAGATATACTGCTTGATTTAATAAAAATATTGTATTCCCCTGTAAATCTTGCCTTATCAGAAAAAATCAAAATATTCAGCTCAGACTTTATCACGAGTCACAGCAAAATCCAAGACAAATACAGGTTAGAAACAGTTGTTCTTAGTAAAATGTAGTAATACTGAACAATTAGACTGTCAGAGAGGAAAAAGCAGCTAGCGGCTGTGGGCAAGGGGCTAGTGAGAACTCTGATACCCAATTAGCATGTGGGGAACAAAGGGGGAAAAGGATCATTAATTTCTTTTGGAGAGGCAGGGGGTCAGTGAGAAAAATGAGGTTTTAGTTCCTATGTGTGACTTTGGTGTTGAATAAGAGATAATAATGTGGACATTGAATACTTTTTGGTTATTTTGATTTTCTCTTTTATTCATGTCATGTCATAAAGTGAAAAACCTGATGGCAAATTTGTGTTTTCCTTGAGACCTTCAGCTGTTAAGTGCTGGAACAGGTTAACATTTCCAGCTGGTGGCTGTTCAGCCCCACTATCCTAGAGCAGCAAACAGTCATTTGTACTCCAGAAATGGCTGTACAGGGTAACCCAGTCAGTAAGATGTCACTCGCACGAAATACAAAGAAACTGCTGAGTTGTGTTGGTTTGCTGGGGTTTTTTTCACTTAGAAGAGATTGTCCACATTCTTTCAGTGCCTCCCACCAGCAGTAACAGCTGAGACACATGGAGTTTGCTGCCAGGGAGTGAGCAGTTTCCAAGGTAACACAGATACCTAGCCGTAGTCAAAATGCCCCAAACTTTATTTAACTTGATATACCCCAAATTCATTCCTATTAAGAGGCTTTGTGGCTGATTTACATGTGGTCAAAAACAAGTGGACACCTGAAATGAAAACGTGGTGAAATTTAATCTTGAAGACAGTATTTCTGGTACCTTGGCCATTCAGAACTTTTAAATGGAGGCATGTAATTTGTAAAATACATGATTAGTCTATCATGCCATTATTAATGAAAGGATAATAAGCCTTCTCATTGAAAAATAAGCAAATTTGAATAGGTAAATGTCTAATATAATGTGACAATTTTATGGCAATACACATTTAAAACTAGATGGCTAAAAGCTCTGAAACATACTCATAATAAAGATGAATTTGCATGTCCCAAAGTTAAAATTTCTGTGATTCTCTGCCTTATTAGTAAGTACAATTGAGCGTTTAAATCTTAGGAAAAGGGAAGAAGTCTTTGGTGAAAGTATTTTGGCTTTGAGGGACTTTCATTTGCTAGATGGGGAGAATGGGCCACAACACTTTCAGAACAACGAAGAACTTACAAACTAATGCCCTGCTCTTCATTGGCCCTGGTCTATTTGATGTGTGCCTGCCAATGTCCTGTGCTGCAGCCGCACGGCTGTGACCCCTAAGGAGTTCTGGTAGTTCAGGAGCAGTGCTAAAACTGCAAGGCCTCCAGCCCAACTGCCTTGCAAAGTGCCTGTAGCTGTTGTTCAGCTAACATGGTTCATTTTTAAGAGATTAAGATATTAACAAAACAATAGGTATTGAAAACAGACCTATTCCACTTAGGTATTACTGATCAACACGGACCAACGCAACACCAAATGCTCTCTAAAGCACAAGTGCACACTAGAGCATATCCTAAAGGCCCAAATACACCTTGTAAGAAGCCAAAAGATAGAAAAACCACCAGTCAAATTCTGAAAAGCTAACGGTGAGCAGAACAAGGGGCCCTCCTTCTGGAAAGGAGGGGGGGGGGCGCGGCGGCGGGCAGCCAGCAGACCCGCCCTCAGGGGGGAAGCTCTGAGCTGGCGGCGCTTCCCCCCCGCCCTCAAGGCGCTCACGCGGCACATCCACAGCGCAGTTGCTGCACGCGCCCTAACGGTATCCTTTCGCCCAACCGTCGCCCGTTTTAAAAGAGCTCGCGTGCCGCCCTTTGCCTTGCTATGACTGGCTGGTATCGCCTGTCAACTATACCCGTGCCCGCCCTAGCCGCCTGGTGATTGGCTAGGTGGGGCAGAGCGAGGGAAAGCGGTGGCTGCGGGGTGGGGTGAGGCGAGTGTGGCGGGTGGTGGAGGTGTCGGCGGAGTTGGTACGTTGGCCTTCACTGCCGCTGTTGGCGTAGGGCGCTTAACGGGAGAGCAGGGGACTGTGCCGCGGCTTCGCCTCTCTGGGGATAGAGGTGGCTTCGGGTCCTTGCTGTGCTGTGGGGAAGGTCGGAGGCGGTGTCGGGGACGAGGGCGTGTGGAGACGGGACTGCGAGGAGAAGGGGCTGTGAGGAGACGGGGCCGCGGCAGCCACCCTCAGCGTGCAAGTCGGCGAGAAGAGCGCAGGGTATTTCCACGACTGCTGTTCCTCTCTTTTTTCTCTTCCTGTCCTACATGCCGGCTGGCCTCCTCAGGTGGCGTTTTTTCCCCTGGGGCTTGTCCCTGGTTCGCTTGCTTCCTCTACTGGTCTCTTATCCTAACTCCTCAGTGTTTTTTCACCTCTGGGAGCGCTGTGGACACCCTCATCAACTCCCACAATTTTAGTCTGGTGTCCCCTTGCTGCTCTTACAGGTAACATTTGTCTTGGCTGGATGTTTGAACTCACTGAGACAAAGGGAAAGTTAATTTATCTCTCCCTTGCCCCAACTTTGTTGTGGCCTGTTTCCATACCTTCTTATGCCTGTAATTGCGGAGAGAATTCCTGATAACGTAATCTTCGTGCAGTTTGTAGGCTGTGAAACCTTGCTGAAAGGAGATGGGACATCATTTGTAGCAGATAAGAGTCATGCTGTTTCTGCTGTTGCCTGTCGGGGATTTTTTTGTGCTTTACCCTGTTTACTTTCTGGAATCTCATTTTGATGAAGCCAGGAATTGTCTGAGGTTTGGCTTTTTTAACGACCAGAGCAGTTGCTTTCATGGATTCCTGCCCCAAAATGAGTGCCAGCTTGGTAGAAGAGACAAAATATATATGTATCCCCACCAAATGTCTTTTTCTAGAATGGAAAAAACTGTATTCTATCACAAATCTAATTAAGGGATGTGTAGAGTCTGTTTACTTGATTCAAAGCACATTTGAAATGATTAAGCTGGTAGGGGAGGGGATAAGTCCACCTCTGGATAGTAATATTGCGTAACATGCCTAAATGTGGTACTGTAAGAGGCTTAATCACCCCATAAATACAGTGTATAATCTTTTGAAAAACTTCAA
The DNA here is from genome assembly GCF_047716275.1 of Strix uralensis. Classification (NCBI taxonomy): domain Eukaryota; kingdom Metazoa; phylum Chordata; class Aves; order Strigiformes; family Strigidae; genus Strix; species Strix uralensis. The sequence continues at coordinate 48,819,272 of NC_133975.1, read as the reverse complement.
TTTATGCAAAGTCACTTTTAATTTGTGATACTGGTGTGGTGTTCAGTGGCATGTGTAAGTGAGGAATAAAAGGACTAGCAACCATGGGAATGGTTAATGTTTTGAGCATGGAGGCAAAAACTTTAGTGTGACCGGCGATCATCTGAAAACCTTTATATATAGAGAAGGGTGGGACAACATTTGGTACGTTAACTAGTATGTATGGCTTTATTTTTACTAATTCTTGTTTCTGCTAATGGTAAGGAGTTAGCTGTCAGGTAAAATAATGTGTAAAAAATGGTGCTCATTTGGATAATCAAGCTCAAAGCGATAGTTTAGTTAGTACAGAAGCACCAGAAGTGACAAGCTGAAGAGGAGAAGGTGGCTTCAGCTTCAGACTGTAGAAGAAGGGTGGAATTGTAACTGGTTTTGAATTCTTCCGTCCCTTTTGGCAGTGTTCGGTTCAGTGCAACAGGTTTGAATTTTCTGCAGCACTTGAGATAATTGGTTTCTTGGGACCTTGAGTAGTGGAGGTCTAATGAAGAGACAGATCATGTGAATGCTCATGCACTCTTTACTGTCCTTGATTTAGTTTCCTTTATTTTCTGCTTTCCAGATACTTTATTAATTGAGGCCTTAACTATGAAGACTTTGTTCAGCAAATAATAGTGGGTTGACAAGAAACATTTGTGTGAAATTTAAGCTGGTTTTAACTGTTTTTCTTGAAAAAAAGAAACTGCTGATGTCTCAGGACATTATTTATTGGAGCGTGATCCTGAAGACAGACCAAGCTGAAAAATATAAGGGACATTAAAGAACAAACAGGAGTTGCAGCTTATTTTTCTGGTGGTATTTTTTTGGCACCGTTTCTTCTGGAGAATGAGTGTTACAGCACTTGGATGTACCATTTGGACAAAGGATTGAAGAAGAGGATTGCTTGTCTAAGTGTTGCAGACCTTAAGGCAGAAAATCTTGATAAAAGAAGACATAAATAGGGGAAAGAAAAAGAGGCAGTGGAAAAAAGAAATCTAACTTGAAAGCTAATTATTTTTTTAGGGGCTTGACTAGTAAAGTTGGTAATTACCAGATGGGTTCTTTGGTGTGGTTGTTTCCCATCACCTGGATGACAGAAACCTAAAGCTGTTGTACGAGATCTTGGCATGCCAGGGAAGTAGTGAATAGAGTAGCAACAGCCATACTGAGAAACTTTTTCAGTTTTGGAACTTGTGAAGGTCAGGAAAATAAGGACCCCAGAGGTGGGATTATTTCAACCCCTTAGTTTTGCCAGACCTGCGTAGTTTTATTATATATTGGTTTTAATTAAGTTAATTTTGTTCATTAATTATTTGAATTATTTGTATTAATTAGGTGTGAAATTAGTGTATTTCTTAAGTATTTTTGTACTAAAATACAGTTTTAAAATGATATTTCTATAAAATGTTGTAAGAAAGTGGAACTTGTCACTTCAGGTAACATACAGGTCTCTACACAACTGATAACTCGGTTTATGAAAGAATTCATTATTCTACTTGGAGGGCAGCATACTTAGAAAATAGTTGTGGTACCACTTATGAAAGTTTGAATATAGAATATATAGCTGCTGGTTAAAGTTCAAGATTATCACAGCTACAGAACAATGTTTTGAAAGCAGATATACAGATAGTAATAGTTGGATGTAGGATTGAAGCCTTACGCTAAACAAAGTCACAGTAAATAGGCAAATGTAGCATAAGTTGTTTTTCTGTGCTTTGGTAGCTTCTGTATACATATAACAGCTTAGAACTATCTGAATTGAAATATCTGCAATGTTTTGTTGAAAGTATTGCAGATATGCATGAGGAAGATAAAGCTGCAGCAAGTGGATGTGGCAAAATGCGAAGTGGCGCTCAGAGTGAGGCTGCTCTACTGGCTCTGATGGAGAAGACTGGATACAGCATGGTTCAAGAAAATGGGCAAAGAAAATTTGGTGGTCCTCCACCAGGTAAGCATTTCTTTTGAGATTATGAAGTTGGAGTTTATTTTATGTAAGGAGAGCTCTATTGAATCAAACTGAAAATTTGTGTAGTCTTGTGTCCAGTATCTTGACAGTGACCAGTAGTAGATGCTTAGGGAAAGCGTGTAAGAAACACAACACATATAGGGTCCTAATATGCTTTGCGGTTTCCAGCAGTTTAAGATCTCTTGTGCTAGACTACATTGAACATTTGCTCTTGGTAGATTTAAGAAGTCACAGCTTTAAAAGCAGCAAAAGTTGACAGCAAAACAAATGCGGAGCTGAAAATACTGAGTATGTACTGTATGACTGAGAACACGCTTGAAAAGGGAAAACCAGGTTGGTAATAGCAGGCATAACCCACTTTATTTCTTGTCTTACCACTTGCATTGGCCTAACCATTTTTTTACAAACCTCTGGTCTCTGAGATAGCACCAGTAAAAGTAATCTAACCCATTTTGTTTTCAGAGTTGGCTAATCTGTTCTTCATATCTAACATATCCCCCTGCCCCCCAACCTTCATTCAGAGAAGAAAAAATGATAAATGCTGAGCTTCTGGAGCTTTTAGCATTCACTGGATGTGTTTTTAACAGTGAAGTACAACAGTCAAGAGTGTGTTATTCATGTGTTACTGTTCTTTCACTTAATACACTGGAAAACTGAAATTGTTGAGTATGTATCCATGTGCAAACAGAAAATAACTGTTAATAAAAATCCCAGAGAATAACAGAGACTGTATTGATGCTATAAAAACTACAGTCATCATCTTGGTTAATTTATGGTGGTTTGGGGTTTATAGTCACGGTGCAAATGGGAGACTTGCACACTTGAACTAGAAAGTTATTGCTGCAGTGAAAATAAACTTTGTCACTGAAATGTTTTTCTATATGCCCGATTATATTTCCACTAAAGTCAATGACAAAAAAAAAAAAGTAGAATTAACTCCTGCAGCATATGGAATATGTACATTGCCATTTGGAAACAGTGACTATTTGATTTAGTAAATATTTTTCAGGATGTTACTGCATTGTAAGACTTGATTTTTTCTTGTGTATTAAATGCTATTTCAAAAACATGTCTGATACTGTGATTAAGTAACTTAGCAGTAATAAATCTCTTGAAATAGCCCTATCCCCTGCTAAAATACTTCTGCTGAAACTGCTGCAGATGTAGTTGATAGAAAACGAGTAATGCTCACAGGTAGTACAAGGATCAGCATTTGTTCAGCACTTTAAGTTTGCTTTCCAAAATAAATTTAAATTACTCTCAGTTTTAAGTAGGACTGATGTTGCAAGATTGTTCAACTTTAATCCATGCTTATACAAATGCTGGAAACTAGTGGGTTTATCTTGTGCTGCAGAGGCCAGAAGTTTGTGAAATAAATAGATAAAACCCAAATGATTGAATTTTATATTGTTCTGAGTGAAGACACTTGAACAGAGGAGGAGTATCTTCAGTAGATGTGTATTTTTTTCCTAATTACCTTGTAATTATTCCCCCATTCAAGAGTTAAATTTTATGCTGGGGGGTTTTTCCCTACCAAAATGTCATTTTGTTTTTCTCAGTATGTTAAGAAAATAAGTGGCTTCTAGATCATTTAGTTTGAACTTCTGTGTATCTTATATGTTTACTTTCTGCTCGGTTGTTACTGTGTTAAGCCTGATGGCTTTTTTTGACTAAGACACATTTTCAGAAAAGTATCTGGGTTTGATTTTGAGAACTCTGACAGGTAGGATTATCTACTCCTACACTTAGCTTGTTAATATGGTTAGCATCTTTCCTGCTGAATTTGGGCTTTATTTCTAGTCTGAAGGAGTTTTTTTTAGAATTTTCTTGCGGAAATACCTAATACTTTTAATTGTCTGCAATAATGCTGTGTCAGTTACCTCTATCTTAACATTTCTTGTTATTCTGATGAAATGCATCAAATGCCTTAAATCTTTAGGAAGCATTTCTTTTATTTTGAATAATTTTTCTAGTGTTGTTGACATCAGCAGTGTAGAAGAGTTTTGCCATTAGTCCTAGTTGTATCACATGGAGTACAGTAACTCTTCTTTTTGAGTCTGATTATGCACTTACACAAGCAGAAAGAAGGAGAGTTCTTGGTGCTGCTGTTTCAGTTCATTCTCACTTGTGGCCTGTGATCCCATATCTTTTTAACCATGCTTGTGAGCAGGAACTGTATTGTTCATTGGTATATGTAGTTTAAGATACAGCTGCATCAAAGTTATTTTTCTTAGGAAGTTTTTACTGTCTAAAATTACATACATACTTTTACTACCCTATATAAAATAGGGAAGCCCCGTGAAATTATTTGGAAAGTGGCGCTGGAAAAAGAACTGCAGGGTATCACTAACTACTTCCTGAGGGCTCAGCCTGTTCTTAAATTATTTATTTATTTTTTTTTACATTATAATTATGATTTTTAATTAGAACATGAGGCAGTATTAAGTCTATTTGTTTGGTGAAGTTACTTTTATTAATTTGATAATTTCTCTGAAACTAAATATGTTTGGCAAGGTATTTCATAAATCCCATAAAATTCCATAGATTTCATAAATCTGTTCATTGACATAGTTATATATGTACACCTCTCCTTTAAATCTTCATGTATTATACTATAAATGGTTTTCTAGGCCAGATGAGACTTGCATGTTTGAGATGGCTTGTAAGAAATTACAATGACTGTTTGTAAATCAAGAGTTTCAGTGTGAATTTTGCTTAAGATGTGGTTTCTATAAGCTTGTGTTGCTGCCAAAGGAGACAGTCTCACTGTCAGTTCTGTTTTCCTGTTACTATCTTGTTTTTCTGACTGGCATGCTATCCAGAGCAAGCAGCTGATCTGTCTTCAAAATTGCCCTAAAAAATTATATTTTTTTTTTCCACTTCAATTGGCAGCATCACAGTTCTTTTTCAGTTTATGCCACTTGTGGAAAATGTATCTGAAGAGTGTAGTGTAAAAAAACAAAAAGGTTAAGAAAATGAATTTTCGTTGCTTTGGGTCCTCTGCTTAGATTGCTGCAAACATAATGATGTCATTAGGTATGTAAGTCATTAGAATTACATGGAAGAAAGTCTGAGATGGCATAGATCTCGCTAACAGTGGGAGGATTATAACTGTAATGTTAATTGAAGTTTGATTACTTGAGCTGCTGCTGCAAAAAAATAATCCTTTAATCTGTCCTCCAGTGATCATAGAATCTATCATAGAACATCAGGTTGGAAAGGACCTCAAGGATCATGTGGTCCAACCTTTCTTGGCAAACGCACGGTCTAGACAAGACGGCCCAGCACCCTGTCCAGCCGAATCTTAGAAGTGTCCGATGTGGGGAATCCACCACTTCCCTGGGGAGATTATTCCAATGGCTGATTGTTCTTGTTGTGAAAAATTTTCCTCTTATGTCCAGTCATAATCTCCCCAGGTAACTTGTACCCATTACCCCTCATCTTTTCCACGTGACTCCTTGTAAAAAGGGAGCTTCATCTTCTTTGTAGCCACCCTTTAAATACAGGAACATGGTGATAAGGTCTCCCCTAAGCCTTCTTTTCTCAAGGCTGAACAAACCCAATTCTCTCAGCCTTTCCTCGCATGTCAGGCTTCCCAGTCCTTTGATCACCTTTGTAGCCCTCCTCTGGACCCTCTCCAGCCTGTCCACGTCTTTTTTGTATAGTGGGGACCAAAAGTGAACACAATATTCCAGGTGTGGCCTGACAAGCGCTGAGTAGAGTGGGATGATGACTTCTTTATCTCTGCTGGTGATGCCCTTGTTGATGCAACCCAGCATCCCATTGGCTTTCTTTGCTGCTGCAGCTCACTGGTCACTCGTGTCGAGCTTGATGTCCACTAGGATCCCCAGGACCCTTTCCACAATGCTGGTCCCCAGTCAGGGAGATCCCAGCCTGTGCTGCACTCCTGGATTATGTTTTCCCAGGTGCAAGACCTTACGCTTGTCCTTGCTGAACTTCATAGCGTTCTTGCTAGCCCACTCTTCCAGCCTATCCTGTTTTTCCTGCAGGATGGCTCTCCCTTCCCAAGTGTCCACTTCCCCACTCAGTTTGGTATTGTCAAGAAACTGCATCAGGACACACTGGATCCCATCATCCAGATCACTTCTGAAGATATTAAACAGCGTTGAGCCCGACATCGATCCCTGGGGGACCCCTCTTGTGACAGGTTGCCAGTTTGAAAAGGAGCTATTTACCACCACCCTCTGGGTGTGGCCTGTCAGCCAGTTCCCCACCCACCGTACAGACCACTTCTCTATGGACTGTAGATGATGACTCAAGTACCCAGTCAAGGAAACTCTCTGGTCAGTTGGTAACTACTTGACGAATGCTGCTTTTGGTTAACTGTTCCATGTTTGCTCTGTTAAATACATGTTGCTCATTGGCAAATGTGACACAGACCAGGTTTGTTTGAAGTCAGGAGTCATAACTTAATCCCAGCTGGCAGTGATGTGCTGTAATGCTAATTTAGTAGGCAGCTTTAAAATTAGAAGGGGGAGCTTTTTGAATGGTAGATGGCATTTACTTAGTGAGAGTCACTGTTGAATCATTTACTAGACTGAGGATGATGGTAAAAGTTTGCCTAGTTAATAAATGAGCATTGTTACTTAATTTCATGACTTCCCTACACTGCCAAGCATAGCTTCTTCCCCATTTTGTCCTAATTAAGGTGTGCAGTTGCTTTTGTCTTTGGAGCCCCTAAATGGTGTACTGTTGGTTTATGTTTTTTTGTGTGGGCAACCTACTGGCATGATGTGAGTGATGGCAGTACTAGCTTGCAAACTGTGTTACTTGCCATGTCCTGTCAAACCTCAGCTGAAGTAGTTACAAATGTTTATAAAGATGTTGAATGCTTTATGAAACAGAGCTGGACTTTTTCCTAGATAAGCCATGGCAGTGTGGCTCCAAATGCATGTAGCTTCCCTGCGTACCATGTAGTTCTTAGCGTACAGCTTATAGATGAAAATTTGTTCTCTGAGAAGGCAAAAATTTCCCAATTCCGTTAAATTTTTCTCACAAGTAAATTACGTGCCCTTTGATGATACTTCCATGAAGGAAAAAGTTTGAAGTTAATTACAAAATCACCTAGATATAATTTATTCTGAACTTCAAGCCAAGTAAAATATTTAATTATGTTCTTTTTTTAACTTGTCAATAGTAATTTTTTTTCACCTTGCCTCCTTATGCTTTGTCATACTAGTACTTACCAAATTTTGTGGTTTTTTTCTACCAGCTTTGTGTTCCTTGCTCTCTCTCCTGCAGAGAACCTTTCTTGTCAAAACTTTAGAAAAAGCTGTTAGTTATGATGTAACTGTTTGTCTGCCTTTGAAACTTCTGCCTGATTTGTCTAATTTGTTTAAAAAAACCCAAAAACCAACCAAACTTTTTTTAAAAATAATGCATATTTTGGAAAAATGCAGTGCCATATTTGCAGATCATAGCTCCACATTTTTAAATATACGTATGCATTTTTACATTATCTGTTGAACATACCTTTCAGCGTATGTGGCAGAGATACAAAAGAGTGTGTGAATGTCCTTGGCTTAAGGACAGAAGCATGGATCTTCCTGTAACTTTCAGATGGGAACTAGGGACTTACTTGTTCTGTGGATTTTTTTTTTTTTTAATTTCTTTTTTCCTACCATCCAGCTCCAGCCTGTGAAAACTGTGGTCTGTTTTTAGAGGAAAAGTGTTCAGTCTTTTTGGCTATTGAAGAAAGGATGGCTCCATATCCTACCTTCCTTAGGGAGTCCTGTTTTAGTAGATGAATGAAGAACGTGGAAGCAAAATGTTTGGACCTTTTGAATGATGTCCAGGAAGAAAATAAATCTGCACAGGCACCCTGACCAAAATTTCTTAAAATATGGTCAAGAAGTGCAGAGAAACATTTGCAACTTTAAAATGTTACAATAGAAAATACCACTTAAGTTCTTTCTCAGTTATCACCTATCAGTTGTATTAATAACTGTCATATAATTTTAAGGGGTGAAAAGTGATCGAAGTGTAGACTCTTACAGCAAACCTGTCAGTGCTTTAAATAATGTTAGGTTCAGTGGGTTGTCATACAGATTCCCCTGAAAAAAACAGAAGATGGAATTAAAAGAAATACAAATTGTGGGCTCATGGCATTTTTTTATCTAAACATAACAAAAATTAGAATTAAATAACAGATAATAATATGCTAGTTTTAAGACTAAAATAAGTAACTCCCACCTCCAAATTGGGGGGTGGAGTGGGGGAGTACCTATCTGGCATTTGTACTAAGATTGTTGTTGGATAATTTATTTTAAGGTTGGGAAGGTCCTCCACCACCTCGTGGATGTGAAGTTTTTGTGGGTAAGATTCCTCGTGATATGTATGAAGATGAATTAGTTCCTGTTTTTGAGAGAGCTGGGAAGATCTATGAGTTCAGGCTGATGATGGAATTCAGTGGTGAGAATCGAGGCTATGCTTTTGTGATGTACACTGCTAAAGAGGAAGCCCAGCTAGCCATCAAGATTCTTAATAATTACGAAATCCGTCCAGGGAAATTTATTGGTGTCTGCGTAAGCTTGGATAACTGCAGGCTATTTATTGGAGCAATTCCAAAAGAAAAGAAGAAAGAAGAAATACTGAATGAAATGAAAAAAGTTACAGAAGGAGTGGTAGATGTCATTGTTTATCCAAATGCCACTGACAAAACTAAAAATCGTGGCTTTGCTTTTGTGGAATATGAATCTCACAGAGCAGCTGCAATGGCTAGAAGAAGGCTAATCCCAGGTAAACCTGTTCGTAAATAAATTTGAGTTTTTGGGGGAGTGTCTCTCTCTTATGTGGGGGCGTGGTGTGGTGGATCATCACTATTTTCCTTAAGGTATTTTGAGAGTTACAAAACTGCAGTAATGCCTTTCAGGTAAACTTTTTTGGTTCATGAATCAGGGTTTTTGTGTTTGGGGTTTTTTTTGTTGGTTTTTGTTTGGTTTTTTTTAAAGAAGCTGAAATTCAAGCAGTTCTGAGAATGAAAGAGCACACATCTCTTTTTATAAACACAAGTTACTGTAATTTACACCAGGATATCTGTTTGCTTGGGCACACATCCAGTTTTCATTAGCATGCACTAGTCCCTGCACATGAATTCTCTTAAAGCTGAACTTAAAAAATATCATGCTTGGAATGTGTCCCTTATTTCTTTTGAGTGTCATGAATGATGTTATTGATGTTTCATATTTTAAAAATGTTTGAAAGTAGGTCTTTAATCTTTTACTAGAAAATAATTTTACGAGTTTAACAAGTAGAAGATGACTTTTTCTTTGCACCTCATTTTATACATTTTGAGGGTGGGAAAGTAAAAGGGATAAAATAGACAAAGAGGAGGGAATAGGTAAAGGTACAGTTAAAAAAGGGAATTCTAGAAGAGAAGTTAAATAGGGAAGAAATAAAACAACATAGTTGGAGAAGCAAAGTCATTAAAATGGATAATATAGCATTGGTGTTGCTGAAATGAATGACAAAACTCCCTGTATTTATTAAGGCTAAGATGTAGGCAAGTCTTGCATTAACTGCTGATAAGAGTGTTAGGAAGGAGTGTTACGTAAGACTTACACAGGCTTTGTAAAGTAAAGGGAGAAATACGGCCAGATCACTGAATATAAAATAAACTAGTTGTGTGATATGCAAAATGTTGGCTTGAAATGAGTAACAAGGTGGGATTTTTTTTTCAGTTTATGGTTTTGGTGTCTGCTGCAACATAGAGTAAGGCTTGCGCTAGTGCGTATATATTTAGATGACTTTTTCCAGTTGTTGACCTTACTTTTTAAAGTGGTAATATTATTAAAAAGACTGTGTTTACTAAGTAGTAAAATAATATGTTGCTTATGGTTGCTTTATATATGCATGTATATGCATGTCACAAAATCACAAAGTCTGTGTTTTGACAGCTTAGGGTGAACCCAAAGGGTAGAGATTTTGAATCTTTGAATTTTTTTGGAGTCTTATTTTCTTTAATAATTTCAAGTAGCAATATTTCGCATATTTTGCTTAAGTAGATGCAGGCAACAAAACCCAGTTTCATGTGACATGCATCATGTTTGCTTTTTATAGAGGTAGTTGATAAGAATGATTTTGTGTTCCATTGCATATTTCTTATTGATGTAATGCTTCTTTGCTGTAGGAACGTTCCAGCTCTGGGGTCATACCATTCAGGTAGACTGGGCAGACCCTGAGAAAGAAGTTGATGAAGAAACAATGCAGAGAGTTAAAGTATTATATGTAAGAAATTTAATGATATCTACTACAGAGGACACAATTAAAGCTGAATTCAACAAGTTCAAGCCGGGAGTAGTTGAACGTGTAAAGAAGCTGAGAGACTATGCTTTTGTTCATTTTTTCCATCGTGAAGATGCCGTTGCTGCTATGTCTGTAATGAATGGAAAGTGCATCGATGGAGCTAGTATTGAGGTAACACTGGCAAAGCCAGTTAACAAAGAAAGTGCTTGGAAGCAACATTTTAATGGGCAGCTAAATCCTGGTTCTGAAAATCTCTTAGGGTTTTCTAACAAAGTAGATGGCCATCAAAAATCCTTAGGGAAACCAGCACGTCTTTCAGTTTGTCTTAGTGGTCAGCATAGTCCAGGCCTCTCTGAAGTTGAAAGATGCACGTACCCTTTTTTCCCAGGCATAAAGCTTACTCCAACTAGCGTGTATTCTTTAAAATCCAGTCACTTCAGTTCTGCAGTGATGCATCTGGATTATTTCTGCAATAAAAATAACTGGACACCACCAGAATACTACTTGTATTCAACCACAAATCGGAATGGGAAAATACTCCTGGTGTTCAAGGTGCTTATTCCTAGTATTGCAGATGGTTCCCAGAGTTATTTCATGCCAGACAAACTCTGCACAACAGTAGAAGGTGCAAAGGAACTGGCAGCACAGTTCACGCTTCTACATCTAGGTAAGTATAAACGCTTTCAATTAGTTCTGAAGAACTGAAGCTAGAAAAGTTACTTTAAAATTGTTCTTTGTGTATATTTCTCGGCATGTGTGTGATACCTTTGTATAAAGTGTAAGTTAGTCTACAGAAGAATTGTTTCTTGTATAGTCAGCTGAGTCTGAACCATCAGGTGAGAGCACTGAAGAAACACTGTGTAAGCATCTCTACAGTGCAGTGCTAGGGTTATTTTTGCTTACGTTTATCTACCATAATGATTTATAAGGAAGAACTAGATGACATGTTTAATTGACTTAGGTATAAAGTCATCTGTGTGTTGATTATAGTGCTGAAAATTTATTTGAAAGGCTGTCTATGTTCTTGATTTATTATCAATGGGGAAAACAGAAGTGGTGGATCCATATTCAGATAAATAAATAGGTTTGGGAAGATTTTTTTAATTCACTTTATAGATGTTCTTAAGGCTATAGCAGAGTATCATTACATGGCTCTACATGTACTATCTTTGGGTAAAGAGTGCTGTCATTTTTTTTAACCAGAAAATGGGAGAAAAGATACAGTTATTCATAATTACTTTCTAAGTTTAGATCTTCATTTTTATATATTCAATTTCTTAAAATTAGAATGCAACTACTAGAAAATGAAGGTTTTTATATTATAAAAAGCTACAGTAAAATCTATTCTTTTCATAAGTAAGAGTACAGATCACTGCAGTTCTGACAGTGTTATCCCTGTTGCTCTATAACGTGAAATACATAAATAATAAAAAACGTAACACTTCAGCCATCTAGTTCCCGGCCCAGCGTTTTTCAGAACATTCAGCACACAGCATTCAGCACACAACTGATTTCTAGTGCCAATTTTTCATTAGTAATTATAGTCATCATCTGATCAAACTTCATCCTCAAAGAAATAAGAATTTTGACTCTTTGGGACTTGGATTTGAAGGCTGTTACAGAGCCGTACCATAATGGTTTGAAAACTCCTCATACCTCCTGGGAGAGCTTCGTATAATTTATTCCACTTGTTCTTTTGAACAGTTTCTCTTCTGCTTAGTTCTTTTTCTTTTTCTGGCCTTTACATCCTGGTATATTTGAAGATCAGAAAGGACTGATTTTTATAATTTTGCAAGTATTACGAACCATCCCATAATTTCTCTGATCTGCTAGAGTAATGTTCTTGTGTATTTGTTGCATGGTTTCTTTCAGCAAGACTAGATCAGTAGATGCTGTATCATTAAATGAATTCTTAGTAGTCTTTTGTAGGACAACATAAATATTTTTCTGTCATTACAAACAAATGTTTCTAATGAGTCCTAGAGACAGAGGTTTGGTTATTTTCTTTTTTTCTTCTTTTGGTGTAGAATTCTGTCTGTGAAGAATTACATTGGAGATGATAGGCTTGTTCAGATAATACAAACTAATTTCTTGTCTAATTGTGTGTAGAAAGCTGGGGGTTTTTTGGGTTGTGAGTTTTCTTGTCGTTTGGTTTCTGGGGTTTTTTGTTTTATTCAGAACTGGAGCAATGCCAAAGTTGTTTGGGAGGGAGTGTTTTGGGTTCTGGAGTGGTGGCAGGCAAGTTCTTTCCAAGTTTCTTATAATACCTAGGAAGTTCAAGCACGTTGTGCTTCAATTACTCTTGTTTCCATGTATTAAGACTGCTGTGTTTTTTCACATTCTAATTTAGAATATCAGCCTTCTTAAGCCATGGATTTCCAGGTTTGAAAGAAGTGGCATTCTCTGTGGATAGTGGCTACTGCATGTGGGGCGGACAGTGTCTGAGGCATCAGACTTGATGATCCTGTATAGTCAGCTCTGGATAGAAGCACAATGAGATCATACACTACAGTAAATAATCCTTTTCTGATTAGCTGTGCATGCATACAGGGCCCAGGACTGTATCCACATGATTTAAAGCTTGATTCTGCTTTAGGAATGTAAGGAGGAGAAATCAGAACAGATAAAGAAGTGTTTCTTAAAATGCTTTTACTTCATAAAATTTTGGCCCAGTGAAACTAAATTTTCAGAGATATGGAAACTGAAATAGTAACTGAAAGGTTAAGTGGAGTCCTGTGTTAGTGATGAGACTTTCTGTTCCTGAGAAATGCTTTAAGAAAGACTTTTCTGTTCCCCTCTATTGCCGTCTCCCCCCCCGCCCCCCCTTTTTTTTTTCCTTCCTTGTTTTTTTTCTCTCACCTATTCTAGTTTTGGTGGATTGTAAAAGTTGCTGCTGATAGAAAACTGTTAAAATAGCGTTGCCATCCTTCTCTTCCTCATACTGCTATTTAGCGCTTGCTCTGAAGGTCTCTGGTGAGATTTTTCTTTTGGATGAGTTTGTAGCAGACTTATTTCAGGCTTAACTATGATGCCTTTTTTTGGCAATGCATGACTGAAATGTAAACAAGATTTTCTTCTTGCTTAGAATCTTGCTTCTACTTTGTTTTGATTTTGCGTGCCCAAAAGGTCTTACAGGAAGGAGAATCTCCAAAATGCAAAGCCTTATACATTGTCTCCGCTTCAGCAGTGATGTTTGGTTTTGCATTAGTAGGTCGCCTGCAGAAGGTGATACTTTCAGATGGTCAAAGTGATGAGAATTACTTATTTTTAATAATAAAGTATCTGTGCCTGGTTTTGTACACACTGTGGGTGGCATTTTACTGGTTGAGTGTCTGTTCCCATTTTTTTCTAGTTACGAAAATTAGGGCCGTACCTTTATAACCTGTGTAATCCTGAACACAAAAGATAAAAAGGATGCTAAACTTGAAATAATGGTGTGAGACTCTCCTTCTTTAAAGAAGAATGAAGACAGCTTCAGGTTCTATACTTGACCATGCATACCTACCCCTTTTGTGGCTTAAAGATAGCATTATCTAAAAATATTTTCTTTCCTATACGTTTTTGGGAAAGAATCACCAGAACAATTAAAAAAAAAAATTAGACTGAGAATGATTATTCACAGCTGTGGTCAAATCCAGAATGCAGATAAGTTGTAGAAAAATTAAGGAAGTATGTGTTGAGATTTTTATCTCTTCAATTATAGTTACAAGTGCTATAGGGAAAACATTTTACGGTGAATTTAAATTAACTATTTTAAACCTTTCTAGCACTTCAGTGTACCATATGATTACAATTCATGTGAATTCTTACTTAGAATTCCCAAATCCCAGGTTTGTTTTTAAAAGCTGTCTACCTAATGGCCTAGTGCTAGTAATGCTGTCTCATTATCTTTGAACTATAAAACTTTTTTCTTTTGATGGCCTCTTTGGTTTCTTGTTTCTGAGGATTTGGCCTCACACAGAGTGTGCAGAACCCTATTTCAAAGCAAACATGCATGGCTGACTTTTGAAAGATATACCTTCCATGTTGATAAACACCCTCTTTTTGATGTTGGCATTGTCATGATAGTGAAACATAGTTGTAAGGAGCCTAGAAACAGTATTTCTTTTCCCTATCTAATCTACAGAAGTTGTTTTTATTCCAACACAATGTTGAAAGAAATGTCTGCAACTGAAGAAGAGTTGCTAGATGTGACGGAGAATCCCTCCTCACTGAAGTGTCTGTTGTATGGTTTCGCATGTTGAATGATGCTGCATGGATGCAGGTGTTGTGTGGTTTGTGGGTTTTTTTGCTGGTTTGTTTTGGTTTTTTAATAAGCAGCAGTGATTTTGAGAAAAGTCTGTGTTTCTTCTTGGAAGCAACTTACTATAAGCATGAATGTACAAAGATGACACAGGGAATAATTCCTTCTGGTAAGTAACTTAATTTTTTGGTCCACTTAATTTTTGATGATGTGTATAGGTATTTTTCTTTTTAAAGCAGATAGCAGACTAAGGTAAGTGACTGAGAAGGGGCTGCTTTGACAGAATTTTAAAATTGCACTGTTATGATTAATAATCTCAAAGCACTCTGGCTTTTTTTTGGTGATATGTGTTTACTTTCACATAACAGAATACTTGGTTATTACTGCATATAGTAGTCCTGGACAGCAGTACAACAATTAACCACTTGGTGTCACCTGAATATTTTGAAAATGATGCATGGAGAAAATACAGAAAGCTATGATTTACTAAAAGATAAGATAGGTTCATGATTTATCTAGTAATCTTAAAACATATCAAGGGAGTGAAAAAAAGTCAGATTTGTTTAAATATATGGAAATTGCATGTCTAGATGCCCATTTGTGAGAAGGGGAGCAGAGCTACACGTTGATGTTCCAGAAGAGGAATGGTTGTGGGGGTGGGATCCAGACTAGGAAAAACCTGAATGCCCCATAGAAGAAAATAATACCTTCTTCATTTAGTTTGAATCTCATGTCAACACAAATAAGTCTGTGTCTTTAGAAGTTACACAACACCTTAGTGTTGTTTGCAAAATGGCGCTCGGCTGTTAAATGTGGTATCCGGTTAGAAGAACATGTAAGACTTCCTACTCTTGCCTGTCCTGGAGGCTGACTAGATGTGATGCAGCTCCAATTTGGACTGTATAGCTGGGCTAATTAGCACAGACTCTATATTCCACCTCTGGTCCAGAGGCAGTGTTAGTGCAGAGTCAATCCCAAAATAGGAGGCATTATTTATAATTCAGGTCCTTTGCATCAGTAACGTAGCTTTATAGCTTATGGAATCAAGCTGGCTCATTCAGATGACTTCAGAGTGCAGGCAGAAGAGAACTCGAAGTTGCATAGATGTGTGCTGAATTGGAGAACTTCTACCTCCCTTTCTTTAGTAAGAGTAAACATCTGAAGCTTGGAAAAGCAGAACATTCTTCTGAGAATGTTTGGGTTTGGGCTTTTTTTGTTTTGTTTGTTTTGTTTTCAGTTACTGCTGGTGGAATTCCACTGGTTTAAGGAAATACCAGAAGATGTCAGAACCTCTTTCTAGTCCTTAAGATAACACCCTCTGTAGCAAAGGCTGAGTCCTGGGGAGTTCTCTCCCTACTGAGCGTGACTTAAGGGTGATGGGGAGGAAAGGAAGAAGTTTCGGTAAAGTTTCCTCAGTTTTGGGGATCTGCCCGGTTTTAAACATGTATACCACAATAGGGTATTCTTTGTTCACTCACACATGCTATTCCATGTGGCATCTCACTAAGACACAATTTAAGAAATTAATTTTTAGGTAGAAGAGAGTATTTAAAAGTATTTAACAGAAAGTATTTAAAAGAAAGTAGGCTGATAAATCTCTGAATCAAGGAAAAACATTTTAATAACTAACTGTAGCATCTAAGTTACAGTTTAATTCCAGTTCACCACATAGGATGTATATAGTAAACAGTACTGAAGCAGATGGAGCAAGCATTATCTCTTACTATTATGAATTCACTCATTTAAGCTTCTTAAATACTGCATACAGTAGCAATTTACAAGTCAAGGATAAAACTTCTATAAACTAGTTCAAGAGTCTGTACTCAGCATCTTGGAAGAAATTTATCAGTAGACTGCTGTCTTAGATTTTGGACATTAAACTTGAAGTTCAAGCAAAATGCTTTTATTTTACTGTTTTATTGTAGGGTTTTTCTTCACTTCAACACTGCCTTGGTTTGCTTTATCAAAATTAACTGTATTGCTGTTGGAACAAGCAACAGCCTGGTACAAAATGTAAGATGTTTAAAAAAATACAGAAATTGCTGGCTTTGTTTAGCAAATACAGATGATAACTGGTGATTGGTGTGTTTTGTCTTTTTAAGTGATTTTTAGAAAGACTCAGAATGTAGTATAAGATGTTCCTTTAATAGTATGAATTTAGAAGTCTTAAATGTTTATCAGATGATGGTTTTTATCACAGCCCCCAAGCAAGCATATATAACTTTGCTGTCCCTGAATGCACCATAGTGGGATAGGGTGAGTAAACCTCCTGGGATTGTGTTTGGTGCAGGTTTTTACCCCCTCAAAGGCATTGTCTTAGCTGCACTGTTTGGGCTGTTCATTAGAGAAGTTGGTCTCAAGGTTATTTCCCCACATACACACCTATGAGAAGGGTTGTAAAAATACTCTGTCTGGTTTTGGTTGTTTTTTTGGTATTTTTGTGTTTTGGTGGGTTTTTTGTGTGTGTGGGTTTTTTTTTTTTCTTTCCCAAAGACCACCATAGCTATACTGCTGTAGACCTGCTGATGGATCACTCAGGCTGATGTTCATGTGGATTGTGCAGCACAAAGGAAGGTTATGGTTTTTACTCCTAAAATGACCGAGGCATATTTCAGTCATTCAGTCATTTCTGAATTACTTGCATTTCCAGCTTGGGTTTAAATTTATGTTGAGAAATGGAGTAGTTACTACACTAGTGACCTGGAATATTTCTTTGGGTAGTTGGTTTTATGTAAAAAAGAGAGACTGATGTCTCCTCCAATTTGCAAAAAGTGTTACTTTTAACTACAATTTTATGCTACCTTTTTTTTCAAATATGCTATTGTTGATGAATTTCTGTGTGAATGTCTGTCACTTCTGAGGCCTCTTTAATTTTTTTAAAATAGAGATTATCATCTTCTCTGAGTGTTGTGAGATTGGTTCTTAAAAGTTTATAAGACAGTTTGAAAATAGCATTAAATACATGCTCAGTGTTAACTTTACTGCTGGAAACTTCTAATCTGAGTCACCCAGGGTTTGTCCTGAAGATTCAGTTATTTTTCAGTTGCTGCTGCTTACAGACAGGGTATATAAATTTGTAAATCTGGACCTGTGTAGGAGAACGTGGAGAAAAAGAAATGTTGGACTATCTTTATCCATGAAATAACTTCAGTAGAGTCAGTCACTTCAAAACAGGACTGAGTTCAGTGCCATTTTCTAGTCCATTGATGAATGACAATGAACTTCCAACAATAAAGTTGGGTTTTGTTTATGCAGTGTGTGTGGCAGAACTTGGTACTTAGTTAATAGTGCATTTGGATCTAAAGTGTTAAATATGCAATATGAAAGACTGCTGCTATGATACGTATGATGTATTAAGTTGTTTTATGTAACTCGGAACAGTGGTCTAATATGCACATTCAAGTTGTTGCCTTTAATATTTTGTGTTCAGTGGAGGTGAAGCAAAGGGTCATTAGTGTAAAGTTTGGTTAAAAGTAGATAGAAGCTGAGAAAATACTTAGGTTCAGTACTGAAGAATGTTTTTTAAAAGCATAAGGCTTTTAGGAAAAAAACCCTGAGATTAAGTTATTTGTATTTTTTTTTTTTACTAGGTCCTTTCTGATATTGCTTGAACTGTTGACTAAATTTCTTAATGATTTGAGTTAGTATTAGGGGTGCAGAGGAAAGGGAAGAATGCAGCATTGGCATAAGACTGCTTTCACTACAACATTATCTTAAGTTCCTTAATAGTTAAGTCCATCTTGGAATAGATAATGCAGTATGCTTGCTGAAATCAAAAGTATCTTTCCTCTCCCATTCCCCCTCTTTTTCTGCAGCCAGCTATATGCCCTATTTGGCTTGAATTACCCTGAAGAAGAAAACATTGGAATTTAATGCTTTGGATTTTGTCACAAAAGAAAAAAAGAACACCACATGGATACATAACTACTGGAAATTCACATTATGTGTTTATTGATAATTCTTCAAAGCATGTTGTGTGTATTAAACATTAAATTTTAAAGATTAGTGAAATTGAACGTTAAATCGTTTTGATTAGCTTGATTAGATTTGTTTTGAAAAGATAATTTGTTTAAAAGTTTTGTTACCTGTAATAGTTTGTACAACAGTAACTTATTTTTAGTGTTGAAATAAATTTGCTACACTTCCTACTCTTGCATTTTGAGTTTCAAGCAGAATTTTTATTACTTACAACAGAAGCTATACATCTTAAGCAAACATTAAAAAAAAAAAAAAAAGAAAACATACTACCCTGGCAACCTTGCCTTTTCATACATAAACATACATAATATGAAACTTAAATACCACACTCAGATTTGTTTCTGGAACTTGATACAAAAATTTATAGGAAGAACATGTCCAGTAAAATCTTTGCTTCTGGTATAGCACTACATCACTGCAGGAGTGGTATTTTGCAAGGTTTTATGTCAACATACCATCAGGCTACACAAGATACAGCTGTAGTCATAACATTGAGGTTCAATACCTCAGATAATTCTTTGAGACAAAAATGGGAAAAGAAATCTTGACACATACAAACTACATGTTCTTTACCTACAGCTTGCTAAGTTGCATTTCCTGTTAGCACCTCTCTGCTGGGGGGACACACGTGCTTCTGTGTGCAGAGGCCTTACTCCTATCCAGGCTATCCCTTGTAACCAGCACTTCTGCTTGCCCATGGTAGCCATGTTGAACAGCAGCTTGTTCACTTTCTAATCAGGCCATGTTCTTATTAAAATACATCATTTAGCATTAAACTGAAAATAGTTTTAAATTTTTTAAATCGGGTGTATGTAATTCATTTTGAGTAAGCCATTGTTATTTTTATTGTATTTAGCATTTCTCAGTAAAGTGCTTTATTTATTGAATGAAAAAAAAGGCTTTTTTTGTTTTTAAAATCTGAAACAAATACAGTAGGTCATCCTTCTTTTTGAATTTGGTAAATAGTTTCAGTTCCTGGTCAAGGAATGGGCCAAGTGGCATATGTTAAAGAGTCTGAGGGCCTCATCTATGCAAGTATTGGTTGTAAGCTGTTTTGTCTAAAAAATGTTTGTCAAAAAGGAGTATTATGTAGACAGAAAATGATGCAATGGAAGATTTAAAGTTGAATAATTTTTCTTAAAAGCAGTCAACTATTGTGGTCCATTACATCTTTTAGTTCAATGTGTTTCATCACTATATTAAATTGTCTTTTTTGGTGTTAGTTTAGGTGTAGTTACAACAGTTTGATTTTATTTCCATTTGATATTAGCTACATAGTAGTTCTGAGTGTTGTAATTTTTGATGTTGAAATCATGTGTTTGACTTCTATACTTAAATTAACATTTACATTAAATTTATGCTGTTAGTATTTGGTGTGTGTTTAAAAAAAAAAAGAAACAATTATTTTACACATGATACCTTCACAAACTTACTTTGCAGGATTCACTTAGCTTTCTCTAGTAGCAGGCTTTGGCCAGAGGCTCCAGTGCAGGTGCTTTGCTGAACAAGAGGAAGGATAGTTAAGTGGCTTAGTGAAACCTTGAAAAAAGAAAAAAGTCATCTTTAAAAAGTAAGTTTGCTTAGTAGCTTCAATCACATTTGAAAGTTATTAAGCTGTTATGATTTCCTAAGAAACTCTGTTGGGAAGAAAGAAGAGGGGGCTTGCTTTACTTCATGTTTAACAAAGTGGTCCCTGAGGTCAAGACAAAAATCAGTGTTTGAGACAGAATAATACAGTATAATACTGATAAGATATGGGGGAACTAATTTAGAAGTATTTGTACTTGGCAGCCGGAGAATTCTAGTTGACAGACTGCTGAAATGAGCTTTATTTTTATTTTCCAGGTGTCTTAAGACTTGCTTTTTTATTACAAGTTTTTTTTTTATGTAGACATCTTTAATGACACCTTGAAAATATGGTGGACTTCTTGCATGTGCAAGAAAGGTTCGATAAAAAAATATTCTGTAATACTTCTAATGGAATTCCAGGCCAACCAAACGTAGGTAGAACTGGTATTGTTAGATACTTAAAGAAACTCTGATGAGCTGCAGAAAGAGTGCATAGCGTTAAAATGAATACCTGTAGGAGAACTGATTTACCCAGTGAACAAGGGGGTACTGACCAGTACTGTAGAAAGCCGTGGGATTGTATTTTTCAGGCATGTAACATCCTTCTTGTTCAGATTTCTAACTGTGCTCCCATATTTGAAGCAGTCTTGTGCAAAAAGCATTTTTGCTACAAAGTAGCAACTCCCATTATTAACATTAGCATGTACCTTGGCAATTATTTTCAGTACTCCCAACAAGTGTGAGTGTACAAAACCTTGATGAAATGTTTGAGTGTAATGAATACTGGGTAGATGTAAGTCAAATACAACCCTCAGACAGAGTTTGGTCTTTGTTTTGCAGATAAGAACAAAGGTGGAAGGAATAAGCAGCTGAAGCAGCAGTAGCTGTAATTCAGGGTTTTTGAAGTTTATTTAGAACACATCATTAAAAATCTCTAATCAGTGTACAAAATTGCAAGCATATTTTTCATATTTTTAAAAGTCTCACTGGAGCTTATTAACCTTTGGAAAAAAAACCCCGTGTATTTCTTCTAAAAATGTTGTGACAAAAAGAGAACATGGTGTTGCATATTTTTTTACAGGACTGTTGTGTAACTGGTAAAAGTGAATTCATATACCATCCTCTTCTATAATTGGTGTAGAAACTAGAAGTCCCTCTCCAAAGTAGAGGTCACTGCATTAAAAACTTGCCCTAAATAAGAAAATGTGATCTTTGTTCTTAGATGAAAAAGGTAACTGCTTGCTTGCCTTTTTTTTTTTTTAATATTACTACCTTGTGGTTGGTGACAGATGGTA
Organism: Strix uralensis; assembly: GCF_047716275.1. Lineage (NCBI taxonomy): Eukaryota > Metazoa > Chordata > Aves > Strigiformes > Strigidae > Strix > Strix uralensis. The sequence goes on along the minus strand of NC_133975.1, from coordinate 48,797,944 downwards.
AAGCCAATGTTCTGGAGCAAGCATGTTGTGGGCAGCAGCCTCTATCTTCCAATTCCTGTTTTTTCATGGGGAAAAAAAAAACAGTAGATGATGTGGGGAGAACTAAGGCTGCTTGTCACCAAGAGCTAGGGTCCTCTATAATAAGAGAGGAGTTACTAAATTAATGGGAATTTTTTGTGAATAGGAAACAGTATTAAAAAGCAAGTCAGCTGGGAGTTACTAGGTTAACACACACTCTTGAGGTAAAAGCAATGCCCAGGAAGTCAGCTGTCTTCTCTTTCAGTGAATTTCTTAGCACAGTTGCTGTGCATAACAAAGAATGACCAGTTTAGCATCTCTTCACAGTATTTAGTGTTCAACTTAATGGACAACCAGAGACAGGAAAACAGGTGGTGATCCAGCAGTCTTAAATATAACTTCCCTGCAGCTAGAAAGAGCCCTAATAGGCCCCCAAAACATCCAAGAAAAGGTTGAAAACAGTCATTCAGAGCTCCGTCCTTGACCCCTCATAGCTTTTCACTATGCTAACAAAGCTGCTGTGATCTGCCATAACTTGAAATAGTTGTTTCACATTGTCTGTGGCTGAACTACTCAGCTTCAAGAGTTGGAAGGAGTAAAAAGGCTTGCCCTCCTTACTGCATTGCAGGCTGCATCAGTAATAAAATAACGACTGGGATGAGGGCAGGCCTTTTCCAAAGGTACAGACACTGCAAAACTACTATGGAGAAGCATTAAGTGATGGAAGTTACCTAAGTATACCTCAAAAATAGCTTAATTTTTGTTTAAATGGTCTTCCATCCCATTGACATGGCTTTGGCCTTACTGCAGAAGGGCTTCATTTCTGTAGGGCTGGTCCTTTTCATGAAAAGGAGCTTTTCTGTCTCCAAAAATGTAAATAACAGCTATACAACAACTAAGTGATGCAACCACTGTCAAACCAGGTGGAATTTTTAGGACTCTTGAAATGCAAATACCTGCTCATGGGAATTGAAAGAAAACCTTACATACTGCTTGAAGGTGGGTGAAATTTCAGGAAGTATAAGGACACTTCAGTATCTTCAAAAAGAAGCCTGCAAAACCAAGATTGTTCCACAATATTACATTGTGAGAATGCAGGAGGAAGGCTTTTAACTAAGTCAATAAACAAAAGTTTTAGACTTGAAAGAGTTGAATAATCCAGGGTAATAACCAAGGAGTGCAGTACTGGCTTGTCAATTAAACAGTAGTGATCGTACTCTGCATTTTGAAACCTGTGGTGCTTTAGAAAGAAGGCGCAATATTGTGATTTTTAGATGGGGAGAGGAAAGCAGTGGGGTACAGGAGTTGGACGGTCAAAATAATTGACACAATCAGAAATTGAAATTAAGCAGCGCAGGAACCAGAAGCATCTACAGAGGCAGATTGTAGCTCAGGGAGGCTGGTCTGTTTGCTACAGTTCAGTTTAGGTAGGAAGTCAAGTTCCTTTAGAAAGCTATGGCAGAGTATGACTGACATGAAAGATGACCCTCTCTCCTCTGACAGTCCAAGGAGGGTAATATTTGTAAGCACCAGTGTTAGAATATTCTGCATGGATAACAGCAGATTATTTATGCTGTCAAAATCCACTGGGGAAAAAGAAAAACAAGTCATTATGAAATACCTTGATAGAAAACTTCATGTAAAACATGAACATACCACTAGGGCATTTTACCAAGAAAGTACCACCCATTTCAGTAAATTTGACTATATGAATTACCACTTCAGGCCTCAGACATTTTTTTCTACACTGCCAGAGGCTATGGTTGCTATTGACGTACAGTTTCCTGCAGAGGGAGGTATTCACTAGTGGATGAAAACCAAATATTGAGTCAAATCATCTTTGTCAAAGCTAGAAATATGTATGCATAAGCAAAGAGCAAAAGACAAGAATGTCAAGAACAGTATTCACAGAGTTACACAGTTGTTTAGGAGAAGTCATAACATTTCAAGTGATAAAATAGCTCTCTGAGCAAAGGAAGCTTATCAAATCAACAGGAAATACAGAAGGGGCATCTTAAATCTTACCCCTTTATGATTTAGGAGCCTACCTCTGGGCTGCAATACTGATGTTGTTACTCTAATGAAGAAGAAAAAAAAAAGTATGATTTAAAAGAGAATGGCCCTGGAGGTTCTTGTGTTTCCCTGGATGTGTGCTTCCATCTCAGCCCTGTATTCCTTTCTGCCAAAACTGATCTCTGTCTGTCGTGTTTGAGGAGAGGACATAACTCCTGGATCCTAGGCTATCCCGAGATGGGTAAGCGTTCCTGAAGCAGCATGTGGGACCTTCCCTACCTCTGCTGAGTGCCTCCGCTGGTCCTTGCAGCAACAGGGCCCTTATGTCCCAAATCCTGATGTCTCCCTTGCTCTGCTCTACAGATTCAACAGCAAGGGAGGGGAAGAGTGGTTCTTCCCGTTTCCCAGTAGCTTTTCACAGGCAGAACTTAGTATTTGCAACACACTCCTAGAGAAGAGAAAGTAGTAGGTTGGATTCAGACTGATGAGGTAGGAGACCTTTGGTCCTCCCCTACTCCTCCCCCCTCTTTAAAAAAAAAAAAAGTGACAAGGATCATTGTGGTGTTTGTAGGTATGTACTTTAACATATTCACCTTTGGCATAGTTAAACAGTCTCAGGAAGATGAGGCAGAATAACATCTATTGGGAAGGTCTGTCTGGGCTCAGGGCAGGAAGCTGTCACAATCTTTCAGGAATTAAGTTCTGGCTGAGGAGGAGATGCCTCAGAAACTTAAATAGCAAAGGACAGCTTGGGTGCATGCAAAAAATCCCTCAAAACCTCAAGGTGCTTACAGGGTGACACAGATTTTAAAGACAACAACAAGGTCTAAGTGCCCAATTTTAGTTCTCTTTTGTAGACCACTACAACTAAAGCTCAAATTCTTCATAGAATCCAGGGAGATGTTTGGGTTTCAATATATTATTTTTATACCCAGATAGAGGTATGTCAGAAAATGGATGACAGCTCATTTGTAGCACTAGCTTTCTAAGGAGGGGTAGTGAGCAGCTTTTACACTTGAAATCTTATGGTGACAGCTTTGATCATGGGAACACTGATTAAAGGTTTGTTTTTGTTTTGTTTGGGTTTTTTTAAACTAGACAAAAATGTAAAAAAGGCAACTCCCGACCGCCTCCCCAAAACCACTTCATGAGAGAAAGCTACCTGGACTTTCTTTAGCAGTAAGGCATATGTTTTGATGAAACTTTCACTACATATTTTTCCTTAAAAAAAAGCGTATGGTTTTCAGCTACCATGAAATCATATTTATTTCATCCATTCATCCTAGTCAAGGATTTAAGCTATGAAATTGGAAGATTAAGACTAGAAGAAACAGTCATATCACCCAGTTTGTCTAGCAGTCCAAACACATCACTGAATTTCATTACACGCCCCTGGAGCAAGCCCAGTAACGGCTGATGAAAGCACATCTTCCAGAAAGGCATCAAAGTCCACAAGATGCCAAATCTTGCAACATAAATTGGATCAGGGTTTCCTGACTTTAAACAGACGTGGTACTTTACTGCAAAAATACTTGATTTCTCCCACACAGAGAGGGTATTTCCTAAGCTCTTGGTATCTCGCTTTGAGCTCAAGTTTTCAAAGCTACCTACCATCTCTACATACTGGTAACAGCTTGTTTTTTAATAGCTATCAGCTATATTTTCCTACTTCTCTTTCACAACCTCATATGAAGCTTGTCTAATATTTCAGTAACTACTGAATAACACTACAGGAGGACTCCAGCGACCTGTGAAGCATGTGGACTTCAACTCTGTTTAGCTCTGGTGAACCTGCACCAAAGAGCTCACAAGCTGGTCCTGTTCCACAGCTGAAGTGGTGAGAGCTGTGTGTTGGCAGAGCTCACTCCCCTGGTTTTGGTTTATCAGACCTGGAGGAAGGACAGGGCCTCCAATTCACAGGGCCCCTGGAGCTGAGCTGCTGGTGAACCGCAGGTCTCCGGTTCTTGACAGAAGCTGGAGCTAGGTGTTCTCACTGGAGAGTTTCGGGGGCAAATGTGGATGCGAGTATTCACAGAAGGACAGTATGTCTATCTGTCAAAGTCAGAGATCATCTAAACAAATGTATTTAAAAATCTAACAACGTGAAATATTTTCATCCTAAAGTAGAACAGGAATTCTTTAAGAGCAGCAGATCTTGTCATTTTTGTAAACAATTCTACTAATGCTTATTTAGGCTCTTCTAATGCTAGGGGTAAGGGGTGTATAGTGCATACTTGCACCAGTTAGGGCAGGCGTTTAGTGAACTCTCAAATGCTTCTGTACAAAGCTAGCTAATGGATTAATGCTACGGTCTTTTGGAAGCTCAGCTTCCAGTTTTCCTCCCCCATATTTCAAACCCTGATAAAATTTTACAGAAAAGCCATTTTTTGATTTCATACTGGATTTGTGCTTGTTAAATCCATTTAAATTGCATGATATATCAGTATTTCATAATGGAAGGAAGCTGCTCTCCTTTATAGGTATGACTTGACTTTTTCTAAGCTATTCTTCCTTAAATTTTCAGCAACTCACTGGGATAGGGAGAATACTGTATTACAGGAAGAAAACTGAAAAAAAAAAATTTTTGCATATTTTGAGGGTTCTTACTTTGGTGCTAAGCCTTTCACATCCCTTCCTTGCTCTATGCTAGTACTGCAGATTTTCTCCTTCAGGAAGAAGTGAATACATGTTGAACTTTCAAGATACTAGAAAATTCTGGATAGTGATAGCCTTCAGTGCAGAGGACAACCTGATCAAACACTCCCCCAGGGTTTCAACAGCCTTATTATTACAAGCTAGCCAGCAGTAATTTAAAAGCCTCTTTTTTTTTTTTTTTTTCCTTTTTGCCAGCCAGGGTAGAGAGATTCCTATTTTATGTGCTCACATCCTAGTGTACTGTTTGTCAAAACAGGAGCCAGCAGAGATAACAGAGGCATCTAACCAGGGAAGAACGTACTACCAGCCTGAAGAGGAGAGCCAACATAACTCAAGGAAGATCCATGTCTCTATCTTGTTTGAAAGTTTATGAAACAGTTTATGAAGGATTTTTAGGAAACATTTTTAAAATTTCACTTTAAATATACTCATATTCTTGGCAGTTTAACAGTTCATTTTAAAAAAAGAAGCAATTTAATTACTGTTGCATGGGAGGAAGTTGCAGAGATGATGGGAAAAGTAGGGATAAAGATCTAAGTACCAGTAGACATTTTTAATTGCATTACATGAATAACTGTTTCATAACTTTTTAAAAACTTGTTAGATTATTAGAATTTGTAATGCTAGAATAAGCAGATGTTTGACTATAAATGAGAGTATTGTACCTCAAACAATCTTAGTCAGTGTAGATAAGACTCAGATGTATTACAGCTCCTGAAAGTGAACTACGATCAACATTTTCACTGTATGTTTGCTCTTTTTGGTCTAATTTCCAAGACGGTTCAGCAAGCTGTATCTCAAACTGTACTGCTTTCTCATCAACTCTCTTTAGGTTCTCTTTGCTTCATTGCTACTTCATCATTTTGTGGACCTTGCTTGGCATTTTACCCCCTCAAATAGTTTTCTATGTCATAGAATCGTAGAATAGTTTGGGTTGGAAGGGACCTTTAAAGGTCATCTAGTCCAGCCCCCCTGCAATGAGCAGGGACACCTTCAACTAGATCAGGTTGCTCAAAGCCCCATCCAACCTGGCCTCGGTCATTGGTTATTCTTCCACAGTAGGCTTCAGTCTACTACCATATTTAAGTGAAAACTATTTGCTGCATTTTCCTTGTCAGCTCACATTGATTTTTCTTTAAAAAGAAATCCAGAACCCAGCACACTCCTCAAGCATATCTATTCTGATTATTTTACTTAAAACAATGCTGACTGTTTGGTATCAAAATATTCTCTTCTTGTGTGTTTCCAGACTATTTCCAAATAGACTATGTCCATCTTCAAGGGTGCTTTTGAGATAAGGTACCAGAATATCACAATGAGTATGGATTCAGCATCACTAGCACACAGGCTCCTGCCAGCTCAGCTGCGTCTGTCACTGGTTATGTTTTCTCATATCCTTAACAGAGCCTGCAACAGAGTGCTGTTGGAAGCTTACATTACAGACTTCTGCTAAGTATCAAATATAATCTCAGTTCTTTTCATGATAAGTAATCTTTTACAGATGTTGTTTTACAAAAGGAGGGTTTGATGCACCCTCCATATCTAATTCTTTGGAAAGAAGATACCTACTCAGTGAAAAAATGTTTCCACATGATCATTGCATATATTTTATGTTAATATGTCTAATAAACAGGTACTGTGGTAGTACAGTATCTTTGAGGAATCATTTCAAGTGTGCCAACACAGTTCACTAAGCACCTGATGAACTTGCAGTGTTCATTATCTGGTCAGTTCTGGGAGACACAGGGAGTGGAGGATGTATAAAACAAACTCAGGCCATGGCAGCCAAAATCTCTACTGAAACTAGGGGATTGCAAGAGGAAGTTAGAAACGAAGTACAGAGGAAGTATACAAAAAGTTCATAGTTAAGTTGGTCTCCAGGTGATACAGGTATATGGGGTAAAAATCCCCAAAGTGAAGAACAGCTTTCTGAAATGAGATTTTAAACTAGGGATGCAGAAAGATGCAGACTATGCAAGCCCAGGTCAATGCTAATGCTCCCAGGCTGCATTCCCTAACCCAGGATGCACCCAGATTTCCACAACATCTGTGTTAGCTGCTCTTATTAAAAAGCTCCTTGCAGCACCTTGGGAATCCTTTCTCCAGAGAATTATTTTTATGAAGGACCGTTCATCCTAACAGATTTTATAACAGAAAGAAATGGCTATTTAGTTTTGCGATTGTAAACTTTGTTCCTGTATAATCAGTGTCTAAGTGGCATTCAGTTGAAGTTTTTCAAAAGTAGACACAGGGTTATGACAGCAGGGCATGATCTTTCTTGTTTATGGAAGAGGGAAAGCTTAACGGTGATTTCTCTTCCTTCCCTGCAGATTTCCCTTCCATCCTGCAGTGTTTCAGCTGCCTGAGCTGTCCCCACCACATCCTAAATGCCTCTGCCAGTCTCTTGCTTAGCCTGGACAAGAGCAGCACTATCTCCACATTATTTCATGTACATTCCTGCATGATGTCCAATTAGTCAGAGTTGGATTTTTATTTTTAATGTACAAATTAACAAGTCAGTATGCATTAAGACATGCATTTATTTGTCTCAACGTTTTCACTCATCTTTAGCGTCTAATCTTTTTGGACTTGTCTGATGTTCCGTGACACCCAGAGGCATTAGGTTAGGCTACCCGGACCTGGTTAGACACAGTCCCTGATGCACCGAGTTCAAAGAAGGGAAGAGAGATGTTTCAAACATCTGACTGCAGGAAAGGCAGGGTGCTGAGGATCTGGGATTATCCCAGATCCCCTGCTGAAGGAGATAACAGGGGGCCTGCAAAGCCCTTACCAGCCCTCAAGGTAGATCAGCCTCTGTAATTGTTCTGCTAAGTAAGTTAGGAGTGGAGAACCAAAAGGGCTGTAAACAAGTAATATTTAAAGCAAGCACCAACACAAACCAGAAATGAATATTTGGTGCATGTATTTGCCAACACACATCTAAAGTCCTAACTTATATGAGAAAATAAATGCATTATTAGAGTTACGAAGCATCCTCAACCTGGAAGTGTTCCAGTCATCAATGAGAAAAAAAATGTACAGTTCCAGTACAGACAGTAACATGATTTTTTGACTTGAAAATATGAAAACTATTACCTCTGGGGAAAAATAATCCAGAACAAAGACATTCACATTGAGCTCAGAAAAACATCAAAGGGACTGCAGTTCTGGAGGGACAAATGTGTGAGGAAAGATCATGAAAGCTAAATGCGTATATTTGGCTAAGCACTAATTTAATAAGGGATCAAGAGATAAATCTACAACTGTTTAATTCACAGAATGTTAATGTTATTGGTGAAGTAGACTTTTTTTTAAAAGCACTGACAAGTTTATTTTCCAGTAGATACACATCAAAATTTTGGAGAGTAAAATGAAGATACTGATTCCTTAAACATCCCATCAAAATGTTAAAGCCAGTTCTTAATCAAATCCTATCTGAATCAAATCTTAAAGTCTTGTTGCAATTACACTACAGCATGGTGGGGGGAAGCGCACGCTTGCTTGTGATTTCTGTGTTAGGTACTTCTAGAAATTTCTACTCCTGGTTTTTTTTTGGTACTAGAAGTTTCACACCACATGCTGACCTGCTCTGGAAAGGCACGTTACACGTCAGCTGGGAAGAATGTGAGCACAAGCCTGACAAGGGAAAAACCCATCTTCTCAACCAACACTGCTTTCAAAATGTTATCATTAAATTGAATTTCTGATATGACTGCGCTATTGGACTAGATCCTGATGGAATTAAGGAGAATAAAGTCAGTAGCTCAAGTTAGGCTTTGAAGGCAGCTAAGCTCAGTAATAGCTCCAGTTACGTGAAAGATGAATCGTGGTATCACAATGAATCCTTGTACATGCAAGGTACCAGGCCGAGAGCAGTGTGTAAGAGCCATTATTCACATCAGCCTATGATGACAAGACAAATAATGGTAATTTAAATTACCGAGGCAATGAAGGCTCTGATTATTAAATTAACTTACAGCTTTATGAAAGATATTCTAATGTTTTTAATGTTGGTTACTTTTATCTCCAACTTCTCAATACCTGATAATAAGTGAAGAATTTTAGAGGCTTTCAAGAAACAGATTCTTTTGTGAATATGAACTTCTTACTTAATATTCCTTTTTTTTTTGCCCCCAAAGCACTTATTCATGCTATCATAATCAAAGACACTGCGATAACAACTTTTCAGAATTTCACTGAATGAAGGCTCAGTACTGCAACTAATTTATCAGTTTTTACAAGTGAATGTGTGTAACAGAAGGGTGACAAGATCAGTCTCGAGTCTGCCTTGGCTTTGTTCAGCTGTGATGGACCAGAGCCTACATTCAGTATAACACCTCCACAGCCAAAACTCAGTATCAAACGTTTGAAATAACAGCTGGTGTTGAAAGGTGTGCACAGCTAATAAACCTCAGACATATGCTTATATTTTAATTCCTGAAATACCCAGGCAGGCTAGAGAAGAGGCAAAGGGGAAAGAAGCAAGGCTTGGCCTGAAGAGTTTATCTTTTTTTGCTGCTGTTGAAGACAGTGCAGAAAGCTGAGGGACAGGACAGTGCCAATCCTAACCTACACAGGTGAAAACCAGGGCACAGAGAAGGGTGCTGCCCTCCTGACCAGGGACTGGGTGCTGCCATTGCCAGGTCCCTGAGGCAGCCAAGGGCAAACAAAGGGCTGTAAATATGCAAAACCTCCCCTTCTAGCCATACAATGAATTTCAGCAGACTCAAAATGTAGGGATTTGTCTATCTGACAGTTTTAAAAGAAATTAAGACTGCCTTTCAAGTCACTAAGGCAGCCAGATCCTATCAGTTCTTACTATGTTTTGAATAACTCCCCTGGCTCCTCTCCCGCAGGAACAGCTTGGCTTTTTTTTTGTTACACTACTGTTATTTTGAACTGGGGTCTCAACACACAGGCACAGAAAATGAGTTTTCAAAAGATGAATAAAAGAAGTCATAATTCTAACACTATGGCTAAGAGATTAATCTGACAGAGGAAAAAAAAGCCATTTTAATTATCTGACTTAATCGGCCCAGACAGATGAACTATAATCCTGCAGTAGCCTGTGATGTGAAAAGCAAGGCAGGCGTGAGTGCCGCAGGGCACACTTGAGCTCAGAGTGCCGGCTTGTGCCGGGCAGGGTGAAGGAAGCAGCTCCCAAGGGGCAGCCCTACAGCAGTGGCACCATCTCTTGCTTCTCAGATTTCAGCCTGAATGCTTACACAAGCCCAGAAGTTTTGACCGATAGGTTTTTAGCATATTGGTACTCCAATTTCAGCCTTTTGAGGCAAGTAATCTTGGTGAGTCCTAGCTCTGTGCTCTTAGTAACTCCCCTCCTACATGTTCAGCCTGCCATAAATGGGTTACTGGAGACCTAGCCAAGCTGTTGCACCCTGAGATGTAAAGCCTATCCCTACTTCTTTTCCTTTGCCCACTTCTCCAGCTGCGGAAGAGGACAGCTGCCACCGTAGCACAGAGGAGTTTACTCAGAGATACAAGCGACAACGAAACAGGGTAACATTGCATTCTGGGGCACAGTCCATCCTGTGGTATTTCTCTACCTCCTGCCCTCCACTAACTTGTTAAGGAAATTAGAAAAGGTTCTTCCAGCCTGATGGCTGCATCCCAGCGGCAACAACCATGTTTAATGGTTGAAACATCTTATAGTCTTAAGTAATACCGCCAGTGTGGAGGCATTCCCTGGTATCACACCTACACGACTTCAATTTATTTATGCAATTAAAATAGGCTAAAAATAGCATTGAAAAGAGGAGGCAAGACAGACAGAGGCTTGTTCTGGCTCAGGGAAGAATTTCACTGAATTATAATAAACTGAATTCCCCACAGGCAACATGCTCACATTTCTGACTGATTCAACCTTCTTCCCTCAGAGGAAAAAAGGTCTAAAGGAAGCTCAGCAAGAAAATTGCTGGCAACAGTCCCATTGACTTCAGTGAGCTGATACTTCAATGTTGAAATTTTATTATGCATTATTTTTTAGATACATTGGATCAGAAATATGTTCTTTGGTGTTTCCCCCCCCACCCCCCCAAAAGGGAAAGGAACAATTTCAAACTTTCCCCCACTCCTTTTTTCATGAAAAAAAATAATCAAAGTAAAGCATTAGGAGAGACCTACCAGAGAGTATTGAAAAATACTTGATGGTTTGTACAGTATCATTTTTTGTTATCGTTATTCACCATGAGTTCAGAACTAAATAGTAAAACAACCTATAAATAGTACTCAGCTTCAGCAATAACATGTCAAACGTTCGCTACATTAGGAAAAGGATTAAGTCATAGCTTTTTGATCTACTGAGGGAATGTTATCAAACCAGTGTATACAAAAATACTATGTCAAATGCATATTATTCACACATAGCATGCCAGCAAGAGGATGGAAGAGCTCAGTCATCCTAAATCACCCAGTATCACTCTGGAGTATTTCTTTACTGTCAAGTGTCATCCTTAGCAAGAGGTAGGCACTAATCTTATCTACACAGTGATGTAGTACGTGACTGGAAATGTGGTTCATGCAAAATGGAATTCAGCATGTGGGGAGAAGGATTATGTGGCAAACTGGAAGGCAAACTCTGCCCTGCTGGGTAGCTGCAGCATGCTGGCTGTGCTTTCAATACAGGATTTGCTGGGGACCAGCTCTGCGGAAGAGCACAGGCAGGCAGACAGGTCAGCGGTACATCCTTGTGGTGAGGAAGGCTAGCTACGTATGGGCTTAGGTAAGAATTAGCCAACAGGTCAAGGGAGGTGTTTTTCCTCCGCTACCCATCACTGAAAGGCACACCTGGAACAGTGTCTGGCTATGTTTTCCCCAGCACAGAAGAGAGGTTGCTCAGTGGAGAGCTACTGTGATGGTTGAGAGCTGGAGCACACGATGCATGAGGAGCTGCAGAGGGAGCCGAGCATGCTCAGGCTGCAGAAGTGCAAGCTGAGAGAGGATCTGATGGCTGGCTGCCACTGTTGCTAGGGCGGGGAGGGCTGGACAGAAGACAGACAGATCCTTCTCGGAGGTGCACAGTGAAAGCACAAGAAGCAATGGTCATAGGTTGGAGCAAGGGAAATTCCAACCAATTTTTTTTTCTCCCCCTGCCCCCAAAGGTGGTTAAGCACTGCAAAAGGATGCCTGGAGAGGATGTCAAATCTCTGTCCTCACAGATACTCAAAACTCCCCTAGACAAGATCCCCCAGATGCAACATTTGACTTAGATGTTGCATCTTGCTGGAGCAAGGGTTGGACTAGAGACCTCCAGAGGTCCCATCCATCTCGAATGAAGCCATGAAACTAGAAAGCACATGGGGTAAGCCAAACAAAATCCACTAGTTGCCCGGGTGGGAGATGGTAATGGCTGGCCATGACCAGTGTCACCAGCACTTCCAGAGGGGTAACTAGTTCAGGAAATACAACATCTGTAAGAGCAGAAAGGCCTGAGATTGAAGGACACCCTTACACCCCTCTCTCACATCAAGCCATGAATCAAAAGGATGGGAAACTATCAGGCATCCCCCCGCCCCCCATCTGAGCACACCTCCCATGGGTGCTGCCTGAGGACAGAGGATGTTCAGCACAGCGGGAGTCCTGGCAATGCGTATCAGGTAAGTCTGCTTCTCACTGGGATGGGGGAAAAGAAGCCTTTAAAGATTTAATCGTGTAACATCTTGACTGCATGCATTTTCCTTTCCCTTCTATCCTGTGTCTTCAAAAACCTCTGTGAGCTCTTTCTGTTTCAATTCCACTTAAAAAATATTTTTGTTTGCTTTAACCTTAACCTGTCTTGAATTAAAGTGAGGCTCACGATCCTTAAAATCAAGACAGCATGTAAAATCACATCTGTGTACTCCTGCTAATTAACATATCCAAAAAGTTACACATTGCATCCCTACCTAACTGCTCTAGGGGGTGAGAAGTTGGTAACTGTGGTGGTGTTGATGTCTGTGTGGAAAAGACTGGTTTCCAGAGAAGGAGATAATGCAGAAGGGTGCAAGCAGGCTGGCACAGCAGCAAGCAGTGCACCTCAACCCTGAAGGTCTGAAGACCTGCACCGTTTTTCATAAAAACCTGTTCAGTGAGAACTGGGGGTGGGGGAGAAATCAGCTCATATTTTTCATTTTAGTAGACCCAGCACACACATCAGCTTTATAGAGCAGTACATTTGTGAGAGCAAGCCTGCTGTTGGAGACTGGGAAAGGTCACTTTTGAGTCACATCAAAATATTAATTGCATTTACTACACTACAGTTTGTAGGAAACAGTTGTACAAGTCTTCATTTAGAGGGCATGGTTCAAATCCTGTTTCTTCTCTCACAAGTTATATCAAAGAAAATTTGAGAAGACCAGAAAAGAAAAAAAAAAAAAAGGACTGTGAAGTGTTTAATGTTTTAAACACAGAACAAAGCCACAAGCTAGAATTAAACAAGTTCAAATTACTTTTCTTTGGTCTTTTTTACATCTGAAATCATGGCTGGCCAGCATCCCAGCATGATCTGGGAGATGCTAACAAAAGACTCAATCTAACGTAGATAATTAGGTCTTTTATTGGATAGATAGTTAAGTACTGTATAGATCATTATTGGTTTACATCTCAAAGAAAATTTCACAGTCTCTTACTGTGGAGTTAAAATGAGATAGTTAAAACATTTTGGACTTGCTTTAGAAGCTCTTTGCTCTTTTTAAATAAGCACCACTGGGGAGCTGCCACAGTGGAGGTTTCTATTTTTAGGAAGACCAGGAACCCTCTTAAGACACTCACGGAGGAGGCAGAGCCCCCAACTCTGTTCCCTCCATGAGCCAAGTCACCTTCTTCTTAGAAGGCCACTGCTGCTCCCATTACTGTGACAAGGGCTTGTCTCAGAGCTTTGCTCTTCTGAGTTAGGACTTTCTCACATTTTGCCACCAAAGTTTACCCATGGCCAATTTTACTCTGTGCTTTTCCTGACACCAGTCTCCAGTTAACACAGCTGTTTATTCACTGAAGTTCACAGTTGGTAATCTTGCCCCCTGCCCTTTACTAAAAGAAAGAACTAACCTTTGTATTATCTAATGCATTCATCACTGATTCAAACCCCAACACCACCAGCTTGCATCAATTTGTTGAAACTTTTTGTCATGGTGTTCACTTTAAGCTCTAGCTGCTGGAGCTGGGAAAAAAAAAGTCTAAGCACTTAAGCAAGGTTTTCCTACTGACAAGTTACAAAGAAAAACTTGTAAGTATGGCTCAGGGGAACTCTGGCATCTCAAAAATCATAAGACAAATAATAAATTTTTAACAAGACCTACAAAGCATGCTGTATGTTATTTAAGTGCTATTTGAGGGGTCTGTCTCAGGAGTTCAGTAACATTGCAGAAAGTGAATGATTTTGAGGATTTCTGCAAGTTTCAATGTTTTCTTTCAAGTGGTTGTTAAAAATTGCATGGTTTGATGAACACAGGACTCACTGAGTGTTCTTCATCCATTTAGTTTTCCTCCCACCTTCCCAAGACCATCTCTATTTGTCTTCAAGAGTTGTCTGATCAGAACCATCTGTCAAATGTAGCAGCAGAGACTCATGAACACAGAGAAGATCCCTGTCCCATCTCACTTGACCTGCCTCAGTCAACAAGGGCACTGCTTCAGACTTACCAACCCTATGACTATCTCCAGTTTGTTCCCAAGAAAGAGCGGTTGGCCATCACCAGAACTTCTCACGCAGTGCTGTCCATCTTATCTCAAACAGTGGCTCCCACTTTAGGGACAACTCAAGAGCAGACTGGGGATAACGGTATGTTGGGTGAACTGTTCCTTCAGTGCAGACAGCTTCCAGCCATCCTCTTCCTCAATGACTTCCTCAAACTTCCTCACCCTTCAACTGAATGTGCCCTCTTCTTTGTACAGTCAGAAGCCCCCAGGGTCTGGAGTATACTTGCTGCTACCAAAGGAGTCATATCTGGCTCATAGCCTGCTCCCAGCAGGCCCCAGGAAAACTGGCGAGCCATCCTGGATAATTGCTGAGGCACCTTTGTTCCAGGAGACCTGCTATCAATCTCATTTATTGGCATAGTGCTGCACTGTAGGACTGTAAAAAGCAGTAAAAGGAAAACCGCTTGGATGGAGTTACCTGAAATATGCTGTTCAGCTTGTTTCTGTACTCCTGTTGACTGCATGAATGTATCACAGAGGCAACAGTAGCAATTTTATGCCATCACCATCCTGTTTGCACTAGGTGCCCCCAATATATTGTCCTTCTCCTGTATTTCCCCACCCTCATCCATTTCAAGCCTCTTACCTCATAGCAGCATTATTAGTAATGATTTGCAAAACCCCAACTATGCCAAATGCAAATGTAGAATTCTCACCAATTTTACCAGCATTATATATTATCAAATGGTGGGGGGTGATGACACCTCAAGTGGACAAATTTTAGCTGTAGTTACATTGCATGTCTCAATACTGGTGTTAAAATCCCACATTCTCCTGTGCACTCCCTCCTCCCCACCCATGACCGCCAGCATAAACCACAGCAAGACACAAACACCTGACATTTTTATCTTACTCCATGTAATATAATGTCTCCTGAGCCACACAATTACTTGCACGCCTGTAAGGCCCCGTGGAACACACAATGTAGAAATCTTAAGTACAGGCATACCTCTGCAGGCTTGATGTCCTGTGAAATCTGCTGCAGCTACGCCATCCTTTCCATGCACAGACATCTGAAGAACTGGAATATCTTGGTAGCCGCCTTGGAAGAAACACTGATTGCATATAACCAAAGCCAGGGCAAGAGAAAACAAACCAGCTCTGGCTAAAGTGGGCTGCTGAGAAAGCAGGAGTGTGTTACAGAGGCTCTCAAATAAACAACCAACCACCAAAAATAAAAGAAATGAATTATTAGAGTTAACTAGCTCTCTATAAACTACAGGTTTGAACGTCTGTGAGAGGAGAACAGAATAACTTTTTAGGGTTTACCGGTAACCCAAAACACATAACAAAGAACTCTATGGGGTTTAATGGCAACCCAAAACGCAGAACAAAGCCCCACTCCCTAGGGTTTAATGGCAACCCAAAACGCTTTATCACTCACCTGACAAGTGAGGGCTCTCAGCCTCGAGGACCTGCTCAGGGCAGCGTCCCAACCCAAGTCACCTTAAGGAGTTTCCTTGGGCAGCCTCCCAACCCAAGGGGAGAGTCCTCAACCACAGCGTGCTGCTCCAGGGGACGAGCTCAAAATGGCTCCCCAGGGGACTCCATTTATACCCAGGCCGAATCTGACCTGTAGTCAGTAGCGGCTCCCATTGGCCAAAGGCCCCAACTGCCATGAAGCTCTGAGAACAAAGGCAGCCAGGAGCTGCCATACCTCAGCAGCCAAGAAGCTCTGCTTTCATTGGGCGGATGCACCTGCCACAGAGTGACGCTGGAGCAGGATGCTGACGGCAGTCCACATAGGCCCAGGTACTCGGCATCTCTTGGGGTCAGGCCCATGGTGAGCATGACATAATTAGAATGAGTATTTATAGTTTATTAGTAAAACAGATGAAATGGAATGAGGATTAGAAGATCAAGTCTAATCCTCTTCACAAATAAGTTTTTTAAGGCGTAAAACTTGTATATGATTTATAACATTCAGAATTAAAGGCAGTCATTTCTGATTAAGTTTTATTACTACACTAAAAATGAACTTATTCATGATGATTTTTTTTGGTACTAAAAAAGATATAAAAATGCAAATCCAGAGGGATTCTTCATCTGCTTAGTATTAATGTCCATCTACAAAATCAAATAAAATTGCGCTAAGGGTCACTTTTTTAGGAAAAAGAATTCCCATTTTGGGATGATGTGTCTGTTTGTCAGTAGCACAAAAACTGTTATAACTCCTGGCTAGTGCAGCTGTCATTTCAGATGAAAAAAATTTTATCATCTCAACAGCCAACTTCAAAGAAAGGCAGGCTGCACATGAAAACAACTGCAATAAAGATCTTAAAATATATATTTATTGAAGTTCATTAAATTCAGTTAAACTAATCATGATTATAATATCTCTGGCACTAAGACAAAGCTTAAATGGCAAAGTTAACATTAACTTACACTGGCCAGCATCTGCTATAAAACAAAAAGACATTTTCTAGTGGGAGTCCAACCTGCAGCACTAACTTCTATTTAGGGTTTGTATGTTCTCACACATTGCTCAGCAGCAGTGAGGGTAGGAGAGAGCAGAAAAATACTGCAGCTCACTCATCGACAGTTCATCTTGTGACATTATTGGAAATACCAGTAAGTGGTATTAATTTTCAAGTCTGCCTTCAGGAAAACGAAATCAACACCATCCCTTGGTGCTTGATTAGTCTTTTGGGGTTTTTTTTTGTGTTTACTGAGCAACAAGTTACAAATTAAGCTTAGCTAATTTTAGCAGAGATGAGTCATACAGATCCCCAGGAACCAGGCAAATTCAACGTTCGACTGTGTCTTTTGCTTTTCCTGGGCTCTGAGAGGAATGTGATGGTGATCCACATGGCTACAAAAAACCCAAAAAAGTCTTTGTTTTGTGGCTGAGCTGAGGACCCCACATTTGCTCCTTTCCTGTCTGTTCTATGACATCAGTTTGAACAGCCACATAAATAAATGTTTTACACACACATTCGCACAAGCTTTTTTATTGAGGAGCAGAAAAGTCTTACACGAAATGCTAAACACTCAGGTTTGAGGGAAGGGGTGTGATGTTGCTGAAAACTTCCACTGTCAGACTAGTTTTGTGCCATAGGCCTTGGAGGTTTTACGTATTAAAAGTTTCACACAAATCCTTAATGCAAAGCATTCACCATTGCCCCTTTAATAAAAGCTTCATTAAACTTTTCAAAACCACTGACTTTCTTCCTTGCTTGGGAGGAAACTTCACGCTGCACTAGCAAATTAACTTCCTATTTTGGAAGACTTGTGTTTAGTTATAGCCAGATAAATTTCACTTACAACTGAAGGAAATGCCCAAACAGTGCCACCTTTAATCATGAAAACTGCCATGGAGCAGCTAATGAAGAAAGCCAGATACTTGTCTGCTATAAGTGGGTCCCCCGGCCCAAAACACAATTCCAAACATTACAAAGTTTGGAACAGCTACATTTTGACAGACCGTTTCCAAATAGAGCAGAAGAGACACATGCACATATCTTTCCATAAAGATTTCCCTCTCTTCAGCATTTCCCAGAAACAGTAATTCAAACAGGGACCAAATCTAGCAGAGTAGATTCAAGCAAAAGACAATTTGCATTTAAATCAGCAGGAGATACTGGTGACTAGCATGCAGCATTAAACCACGTGTACTTATTAGTGTCCTAACAGAAACATGTATTTTAAAACAGATGGTAGAAGTTGAAAGAAAATTGAATCACAAAATACGATCATTAACATAAATGCTTCCTCTTCTAATCAGCTACCACTATGTTAGTATCAACAAGGGTGTTGGTGAATATCGTTCACTTCCTCATATCAGAATCTAAATATACGGATTGTTTCACTCTTTTTACTCCCCCCACCCCCCCCCCCACCCCAGTGCTTTATTTTTCTACAGTGTTCTCCCCAGTTAGGACAAAAAATTAAAGAGTGGACCATTTTCTCTTCTTCTCTCCTTCCCAACAGTAGAGCTCTTGGCACCTACTGAAAGAACCCCTAGACGTTGACAGAGGGGGATAATCTGGGACTGTATTTCAGACTTATTTCTCCATATAGCTACCTCCTACACCAGAGCATGACCTTTTAGGTGCAAGCATAACAGCTTAGGAAAACATCTTAAAAAGTTCAACCATGGAAGAAAAAAGCAGAGCATGGCCACTCCATCTTTCTCAGCTACATTCATATTTCTCAGTTTACATAGCAAGTAAACTACCAGTAACTTAATGCTCAAACCACTCAGCTACAAACAAGCTCTGTTTTTCTCCCCTTCTCCATCACCTTCATCAACAAGATTTCAGGAAGCAAAATTCAACAACCAGTTTGACGATACCATGAACCAGAACATCACTTAAAACGCTCTTCACTAGCAATATTAGTGAGAACTGACTTGTTGGTAAGCAATACAGATAGGAATTAGAGCACCAGTAAAACCCAGTCATCACAAGAAGCAAGGATGCTTAAAGTACACTAGCATACTACAAGGATTGTCAAAGCGAACTTAAAAAAAAGTCACATAAAAATGGTATTCCCTTACCTGACAAAGCTTTTAAAAGCACACATCCATCATACATCCCCCAAGTGCAATAAGAAAATATGTTTCTGTGACTTCTTTTCCTCAAGGAACAAAGCAGCTCAGTGCAGGGTCCTGCTCACATCCCTGCTCAGCTGTAACTGTTGGACCTGCCAGGCCCCTGCCTAGAGCCTGATCTGCCCCAAGACCCAGCTGACAGCAATGGGTAATTTGTTCTGTAGGACCCTCAGGGAGATAAAACTTTGGTGCTCAGAACTTGGCATAGTGCTCTTCTTTTTCCCTCAGAAAAGGAGTATGCCCTCAAGGTTACCATGGAGGTCCCAGAAGCACTCTGTGCAAGATGGCTGCTCGGCTAGAGCTGTAGAAGGATGAGCTGCATAATTGTCATTTTAAGCATGTTCAGCCTAAGCCAAAAAGCTGTGAAACCATTACAGGCATTACTTTAAACTTCTGGGGAAGGCAGTAGCAGTTTTTTCTCACTTTCAGTGTAATTCAGAGTCGTTACATATGGTTTTTGATCTGCAGTAATTTAAAAAGACTGAAACAGGCCATGGAATTTAACCCCAGGCCTTTCTTTTTTTTTCTAATGTTATGGTGCTGCAACTATTGCAGTAACCTAGAAATGAGATTCCAAATGAAAATGCTCACTATAGTCACTTCTCTTCTAGTCCATGTTCTCAGCAAACAGAAGGAGTTCAAGGTTGAAGGAGTAAGGCTAAATACATAAACAAGGCCAAAAGCTTAGGCATACAGTGTTGTAGGTACAGGGCTGAGATGCAAAATCATTAGCTCCTTTTCCTACATCAAGTTGTCAGCAATTATTTATACACAGAAAAGAAATTGCTACCATTTTACGTAGAAATAGCCATGTATTTGTTCTCACATACATAAAGGAACAAAACTTCCACCTATTATTTTCCCAGTTGGAAGCTAATCCATGCTAAATTTTGCTGCAGTGCTGAAGATTTCTGAAAAGCTTCACAGATAATTGACTTGCAGCTTCAATACGTAGGATTCCCTCAGTAGGCAAAAGAGTATCATCTTCTGTTTGTCATAAACCTTTTTAAAGCTGGAAGAAGAGAATGAGAAAAGAACAGATGAACGTGTTTAAAGGTTCAGACAGCATGATTTCTCCCAGCAGTCTTACTAACTACCTACAATTTTGCATGGTTATTTCAAGGCCCTAAGAGTTAGGGAGCTGACTGACTTCAAGCCAGTGGTGCCACACTATAAATGCAAGTCAAAACTGAGTACTCACGTCCTCCATTAGCATCGCAAGCCTGTTTCTGTGGAGCTATCACCTGTTGGCCTCTCTACATAGCTATTTCCAAGGACAGCAAATTTTCAAGGTGGGCTAACAGGCTTTCACCGTTGCAGGACCTCCAAGGCAGCTGCCCATTCAATGAGGTCCTGCACTAATGGTTCAGTATGGGTATAAACTGAGTCTGGACAGATTTGGGTTTCTTCTGGGGCTTTTTAGTGCAGTTCTGAGCCTTTTGTCCCACTGAAGTATTGCTTCAACAGAACATAGTGACACATTTGCAGCCTAATTGTATGATCTGTTTTTCACTCATCTACTCTTTCATTTTTAACTTCATGTGAACTTCTGAACTTTTCTGAATCTTTTCCATTCTTTTTCTTCCCAGTTAACTTGAGTAACTTTCATGGCACAGTGATTTGGAAAGTGCTCATTTATAAAGTCTAACATTTCACTTATCTTTCGTCTCCCAGAGACAATTGTAATACTGAATGTTATAAAACTAAGGGCAGCTCACATACAGATGGCAAAAACTGTTGGTGGAGCAGGAAAGGAATGGTAAGCGTTTAATCCTGCCAGCTGCTCTGAATCCTGTGCATTTGCAGGGGCAAGAAAACACATTAAAATCTTATCCTTGCACATGAACTAGCTGTGAGCTCTTGGTTGTAGAAAGTTGTAGAAAGTTCAGCAAATATCTTTCAAATGCCTTGCTGAGGGGTCTAAGGCTAAAACAGTCCAGCCTCTCCCATAATACCTCTCAATGCCTTCTGATGAAGGGTCCCCTCTTTTAGGCTTGCAGTTCGAAGCTTACTCCAAGATTGGAAATCTGGGGAAGACAATGGTAGAATGATCTTCTGCTCCGTTGGGAGAGCAACTGCCTCCCAGGGACAGATGTTGCAGTTCACTGCATGGGAGTTTCACTGTGCTCACCTTTGTCAGCATATGTGGACCTCTAAGACAGCTGTCTCTGGAAGGCAATAGCTCTAGAAACCAAACATCCAACCAACAAAAATCACCTTAAAAATCTGCCTCCTGCTTTTGTAAAAGTAATACAAAACATGGAACAGAGAAACATTTTCTTACTGATCAAAACTGATTCAAGCCATGATTAATTGATTTTAAAATCCCAAATGGCAGGTTCATTCCTGGCTAAACAGAGAAAGCAGAGCAGTGGGCTCTCTCTTCCCAAACATTTATGGTAGTAAGCTTGATATGACATCCCATATCTAAATATTTTGCTTTCCCAACATCCTGAGCTGACACAATAGGAATAACTTACACTGCACAGGAAATTTTGCTGGACACAGAGTCTGAATGCTATGCAGCTCAAGCCAGAAATCTTCACCTTCCCCAAGTGCCTTGCTCCAGCTGGGATTACTTGAAGTACCACTGCAGTTCAGTCCTTGGGGTAAGGCACTAAGCAGGAGTGAGGCGTTGAAACACGGAGAACAGGTTTGTTTCATTGTGTATTTTCCTAGTGAATTGCTTTATATTGATATATTACTTTCTACTTTCATTTTTCTGAGCTTATGAAGTGTGACTGCCATTTAGCAGCACCTAATTGTACAGAGATACACTGAAATAGAGGAATTTATTGCCGTAAGACAGCAGTCTTTATGAAAAGAGCTATGGGTCCTTATTCATCTTCCTAAGACATTTCCTGATAGGGACCGTTCAGGGGCATTTTTTAGTGTCACACAGGGATGCTTAGAGTCCAGGTTGGTCTGAAAAACTTCCTGAATTGTAAAATGTCACTGCACACATCATTGTCATTATTATTATTACTACTGTTAGATTTATTCTTCCCATGAAATATACAGCTGTGAGCTATGTATGTATTCACAGTACAGCCGCGGCTACTGCTCCTCTCCTTTCTGCTCCAAAGCAAGCTGTGTGTACCAAAGGCCGCCTTCTCCTTCGTGATGAAAATGTCATCAAGACAAAACAAATAAATAGACCCCTTTCTCTGGTAAGGCAGAACCAACAAGGCTGTCAAGAGCATGGTGGAAAATCATAGTAATAAGATAGTGGAAAAATTACAGTTAGTGGAGAATGAAGTCTACCGCTTCTACATTTAACAGCCCTGTGGAGAATAGGAACAGCTTTTCTGCAGAAACATTTGACATCTGTGCCAAAAATTCGAATCGACACCTTAAAATAACCTGCCAAATGAAGGAAAAAACCCCCACCTTTCTTCTTGAAATACTGTAGCAGAGTTAGATCAAATTACTACATTTTATACTGCTGCCCAGAGCTATGAGTTGGGGAAATGATGACTATTAACTGGATTTTGGTCCAAGTTCATGGAAAAGCTGGAGAGTTATTCAGCGGGGATAGCTGCTCTGGGTAATTTTTTTTGAAATTCTAGTACTGACTTAAAAAAAACCCCTAAGCTTCTGCTCACATGGGGAGAATTTTACTTTCTTCAAATAGATGAAGACAATCTGATTACTCTATACAAGAGCTTTTCAGGAAATTCTGGTGGGACACTTGTTATTTTGCAATTATTAAGGCTGGTTTTTAAAGTTTATTTCTGAAAATAAAAGATGAGAAAATGCATCAGTGTCTGACTACCTAGCCTTATGCATTTTGGTGTTTAGACCTGCAATACTTAAAACAACATTACTATGTTTGCAGCTGATTTCTTTCCAATAGAGACAATCCTGTGTATGTTTTTAATATTGACAAAACACTAACAGTGTATATTTCTTCATAACACAACTAAAAATAGCAGTTACATCAGTTACACAGGTTGCCTTTGCATTCAGTACATTTATTTTATTTTGAAGAAAAGTCTGCAAATATAGGAAGAAAAATGAAGCTGGTAAGATGTATCAACATCTATGTTTCCAAACAAATAAAAATCTGTAAAGCAGTACCATCCAGGTATAATGAAGACTCAGCAGGTAAGTGGACCTGTAGTCTTCGGATATGGAAAAAATAAGTCTTTTGCTGTTCAGGGCATGCCTACCAGTACTCATACAGTGAGTTTATCTTCCCGGCATCTGTTCCAGAAGAAGACATTTCCTCAAGACTAGGTCTTAATCTACTAGGATAAAAGAAAATTGAGAAATCTAACAGTGAAGAATTCAGAAAGAAATTCTGATAAACTTATGTGAGTTTAAGCTGTTTGCCAGCTCTGTTGTAAACTCTCCCAGTGCTCCCCTGCTTGGGGAAGCAGACTGAGAAACATTTCCAAGACAGGTCCAGGACTGTTGCACCTCTGCCAGCGGCTGCAGGTGTTTTGGTAGCTCTGCACTGTGTCTGAAAGACTTCCAGCACAAGACAAAAAATTGCTGCTGCCCCATGCACGGTTGTTGGCTGCTGCAGTCGGCCCAGGCACAGGTGTGAAAGCTTCCCTTCAGGAGAACAGGTCTGTACCTTGGTACAATCACAAGCAGGTGATATCTGAAAACTATTTGCAAGGTTTGTTACACTCAGTTGGAATGAAGTTCTTGGAGAAGTGGTCTGTGGCGCTGAGTATAAACAGAGGCCAGTCGTAGAGTGTTGTACATCTTCATTTAAAGCCAGTTTTGAACTATATTCCATTTTTTTTTTAGGAGAGGGCTTCTGTTTCCTTGCTGTGAGTTGATCACACATCCGCATCACATATCACAAATCAGACTATTGCTGGAGAACAGAGTGGGTCAAGAATGGATCCTGGATTTTCAAAAGATGCTTCATCTCCTGAGACCTGACTTGAGACCCATCACAAAGTCTCCTCAGCACTTCAGAAAGTGCAGTGCCCGGTATAAAACATCATGCAACATCCAAATGTCTTTATTGCTCTCTTTTGGATACGATTAGAAAGTCTTTGCCAATTGCTATCACATAGTAAAACTTTTAGTAAGTGTAGAGATATAAAATCTAATCTTTTGGCCAGAAACTAGTATGACTAATTACATTCTGCTATCTGCATTTCCCCTGAGGTTTCAGTATTTCCCGCTTTCTTCCCAAACTGTAACATAATATGATTTCTACTAGTTATGTAATTTGTTATTAATTTAAATAATACACAAACTATATTTTGGTTTCTCTGGGGGGGAAAGCATCATCATCTTTGACATAGTGGAAAAAAAAAATCTAAATTTTAAAAATTTAAATTTTAAATTACGTGTTTATAGAAAATCAGCATTAGTGCACAAGTTAGACTAGTTTTCACAAGATTGGTGAGAATGTTTTACATGTAAAGTTTATCTGTATTGGGTTTACGTGGCAAGGTTTTGGTAGCAGGGGGGCTACAGGGATGGCTTCTGTGAAGAGCTGCTAGAAGCTTCCCCTGTGTCTGATGGAGCCAATGTCAGACAGCTCCAAGACGAACCCACCACTGGCCAAGGCCGAGCCCATCAGCAACAGTGGTAGTGCCTCTGTGATAACATATTTAAGAAGGGGAAAAAGTTACTGCACAACAGCAGCTAGGAGAGAGGAGTGAGAATATGTGAGAGAAACACCTCTGCAGACACCAAGGACAGTGAAGAAGGAGGGGGAGGAGGTGCTCCAGGCACCTCAGCAGAGATTCACCTGCAGCCTATGATGAAGACCACGGTGAGGCAGGCTGTGCCCCTGCAGCCCATGGAAGTCCATGGTGGAGCAGATGCCCTCCTGCAGGCTGTGGAGGAACGCACTCTGGAGCAGGGGGATGTGCCCAAGGGAGTCTGTGACCCCTTGGAGATACCGTGCTGGAGCAGGCTCCTGGCAAGACCTGTGAACCTGTGGAGAGAGGAGCCCATGCTGGAGCAGGTTTGCTGGCGGGACTTGTGACCCCACGGGGGAGGGAGCAGTTCGTGAACTGCAGCCTGTGGGAAGGACTCATGTTGGAGAAGTTTGTGGAGTATTGTCTCCTGTGGGAGGTATCCCACGCTGGAGCAGGGGAAGAGTGTGAGGAGTCCTCCCCATGAGAAGGAAGGAGCAGTGGAGACAATGTGTGATGAACTGACCGCAACCCCCATTCCCCATCTCCCTGTACAGCTCGGGGAGAGGAGGTAGAGAAAATTGGGAGTGAAGTTAAGCCTGGGAAGAAGGGAGGGGTGTGGGGAAAGGTGTTTAAAGATTTAGTTTTTATTTCTCATTATCCTACTCTGATTTGATTGGTAATAAATCAATTTTCCCAAAGTCAAGTGTTTTGCCTGTGACAGTAATTGGTGAGTGATCTCCTCCTGCCCTTATCTCAACCCACAAGCTTTTCATTATATTTTCTCTCCCTGGTCCAGCTGAGGGGAGAGATAGAGCAGCTTTGGTGGACACCTGATATCCAGCCAGGGTCAAACCACCACATTATCAAAATGCAATTGTGGGTTCCTTCAAACTAACATGCAGTAAGACCAAAATGAGGACATCAAAATATTTCTTTAGACATTTTATCTATAAAAAATTCTAATTTAAAATATGTTTGGAGACCAAATTTGTCTACTTTATTCAAAACTGTTAAGCAAAATGAGGGGAGAAATGCTGAAACATGAAGTATAAAGGATGTTGTGAAAGATTTATTTTCAGGCTGAGGGAAATGTTGGGATTGACCCCAATACATTTTCTCGCCATTTTCAGTTTGTGCTAGGAGCCCAGAACCAATTCCTCCTGCCAGAGCTCTGCTGAGGAGTTGCAGCACTATGTGTCACACCACAGTGCCCGCTGCCACCCCTCTTCTTGGGCTGCACTCTGGCACTGTGTATGCACAGTTAAAATTACACGGGAGGGGTTGCTGGAATCCAGGGGGTCTGACATCTCCTCTGCAAAATTTGCTGATGAGTTTAAGATTACAAAATACTTTGGCAGCAGAGCTGTTATTAAGTGGGAGAGACTCACTGGTGTGCAGGGAGGCAGTTCCTCCCCTGAGTGACCCAGATGAGCCAAATTCACCTCAGCGACAGATCTGACCCTAAATTTCAGTGACCAGAGAAGTTGCTTATGGTTTTTTTGGCTTTTCATTGCTAGAACTATCTAGCTGAGCTAATGAGCAAATTCCTAAAGACAGATAAGAGGTATTTTTTTAAAAAAAATTTGTTTTTGTTTTGTTTTTCTTTTTTAATCTGTAGTGTCTTTTCTTCTTATCTACTCAGTGTGCGTCTCTCATTGGTGCCGTTCGCAACAGCTGCTTGCAAAGAGGTTGTGCTTGGTGAACATCTCTAGTCACAACTTACAAAATCTGAAAAACTGATATGGCATATAGTTTTGGCTGTTATCTGTTCTCGTAATGTATGATATCTATTCGTTAAGGTACATTGTTGGGTGAGACCTAGGGGACCCTCTAGTGTTGAGTCTCCTGCTGTAATGAAAAGTTTGATTACTTCCAAAGTCCTGTGCTCTTGGAATGAGCTACTGATAAATGAAGGAGGTCATTAAGCCTTATAACACCACCAATATTTATATTAAAACCTGAAAGTGACTTATTTGGAGTATATATTAAAAATTAATGATCTGTTTTCAAAGATTTGCTGCTTTGGCCACGTGTATAGCTGTGTCTGTGGTCACACAGTGTTTATAGCCATGATCACATCATGTATTCATTGCCATACTGTACCATACAATTACCATATCATTACCATGGTAAGTGCAGTGAACTCTAGTGTTTGTAGCATATATTCATTCAAGAATTGGGAGAAGGAAATACATAGAAAATATACATTGGTTCCCTGTAGCCTCCCAGAATTTAATGAAATTAAAAAGCAAAATGTATCTTACAGACTGGGTGGAGGCTGGCTCCTCTCAGGTGTAAGTCCCTGTAAGTCCCCATTGAACACTGGACTGTGTTTCCACAGGTACTGTAAGTTCTTAGGATTCTGTTGTGGAAAATCTTGAAGTGCTATTATTTTAAAAAGGTACTATAAGAAATAATATAAATATGAAAATAAATGTAGTGTTATCATTCATCACTCTGCAACCATTTAGTTCGTACTGCCAAGTCAAATGACTTTTGCGTCTATTACCTTCCTGCTAAGCTCCATCAGAGATCCTATGAAAATGCATTTCACTCTGCCAAACCAAATAATCCGTTGCCAAGAAACACATAGAGCTTTTTTAATAATTCTTTTTCTATCTTTATGCAGTTTAGACAAGAATGGCTTAAATATTTGATTGAAACAGGTCATTAATCAACACTTCTGTTGACAAGTGGTCTCCATCTTTGGTGAGAGGATTATATTTCAAGCATTTTTTGGGTCTACAGGAGTTAACTCTTATGAATTACTTGTCTTATGGAAAGCCTTTTGATACCATGTTCTGTAAGAAAGCAAAGGGCTTTAGACTCCTAGTCCAAGGTATAGGCAAAGCCCAGGTCCCTTTGTTTGCCTTCCACTAGTTGCAAATAATTTTCATTGATTTAACACCAGGTCTATTTATCTTATGGCTTGCTTACGTGAGCAGTAACCATAAACCAAGCTAAAACGTGGATCTACAGTACTCTGATGGTTCCCTGGTAACTGCTCGAGTATGCTCCCGAACCCAGCAGTGCGCGGAAGGGTGAAACCTGCTCCTTACTCTCTTTTTCTCTTCTTCTTCTGAATCTCAAATTTACTGTAGGGTAAGAATGGGTGAATTCATATAGTCACTGTTGCCAGTCTTTACTGAAACAGTTTTGTGGGGAGTTTATGTTCTTTGCCCTTAAGGTTTTATCACTATCTGTCATTTAGTGTGTCTGAGTCCTCTCAGGTAAAGGATTCATAACATGAAGCCAGTGTGAGGGTTAATTTGTTCTTGCAGGGACTTGTGGGTGGATGGATGGATGGATGGATGGATGGATGGATAAATGGATCGATTCTTTGGCGCTGGGTTGCAGGAAGGGACTGCATAGTTACACATATGCTTTAGTTTAGTTGTGATGGAAAATATGTAACAAAGTGCAATAGTTTTCATTGCAGCTCAGAAATACTAAATAAATAAATGTAGTAAATAATAAGGATTAAGTAAATATACAGTTTTAAAATACTAAGGTTTAAATAAATATAAAATTTAACTAAACATAAAACTTTAGAAAATATACTAAATACTAAGGTTTTGTGCCAATCACAGTTGGACTCCAATGTCTGAGGACAACTTGTCTCCTGCTTTCACGTTCTTTCTGTTGGAATTTGTAATCTGTTTTTCTCCTCTAAAGTGCATCTATTTCAGTCAGAAGAGGAAGAGGTGGAAGTTAGCTATGATAAATCAATTCTTATGTAGCTGATTTGACAGATCTTTCTTTGAAAGTTCTTATAAGCTAAACTGATCATTCAAAAAGCCGTGTAGAAAACTTGCAGTGCTGCTGGAGAACACTCAGATTCAGATGCCAGTCACAGGAAGAGTTTGTATGTAGCTTCCTATAAGGGACAGCTGAACTGGTATTTATAATGCTAGTATCTGCAAATGAACTTATTCAGACAGTTTCTTCCATGATTCTTCCAATGTTTCTATGGAAAAAGATTATCAACACCAAAGAAGTCACGTACTTGCTACCTGTAGCGTGAAAAGAGCCATTACCATCAACCTCTTTGGAAGAACATAGTCACTTCTTGAAACGTTCCCTTAAAACATTTTGAATTCCCATACAAAGTTTGAAACTTTCTTTGCACTAGACTTGTCATTCAATTATTTTAATTCTCCAAAATTGATACTGCCTCTAGAACAAGTATTCCAACAAAGCTAGTGGAGTAACTGGGGAGCTATGCCAATGAACTCAAGAACGAACTTATCTTGAGACAACACAGATTTGATGTGCAAGATTGTTGTGCAAAACAAAACAGATCTGATGTAATATTATCTTTTTCAAATGTCTTTCCCTCTAGGGTCTCCCTAGGCTTTTGTTGCTGTTAGGCAAGTGTTGTGGGTTTGGGCACTAGATGGCGAAGTTAGGTAAACTGTGATCATACCACCAGCTCAAATGAAAGGAGTTAAAAATAATCTGCAATTTAGTTTGGGGAAAAAAAAACAACAAACCAAAACTATCCACAACAGAAAATGTCCTCAGTATCCCTGGGATGCAGAAAAGTGCTTGGATGTCCTACTGGCAGCCCTGCCTTCTCCATAGCCTCTCTGAAAGGTTAAAAGGGTGATAGCTGTGCACCCCCTTTACTCCAAAGGCACGGTTCTCCAACAGGTTCTTTGCAGAAAAACAGCCATTGAATAACTCTCAGTGGTGGTTTTCAGCCTGTCTCCTGTGGAGTTTACAATCCTGCTCAGCAGCAGTCAGGGAAGGCACTATTGTGATGGAGCAAAAGGGATTATTTAGTGCAATAATCTTAATGCACTAATTGTATTTCCCTTGCAAATTACTGCTGGACTTCATTTTTCCTGCTGCCTCAGAGGTTTGGAGACTGTGTCTGGAGCCAGAAAGGGAAAGTGGGAGCTAGGACTCTTCATCTCATCAGTCCTAGTTGCACCATTGCCCTCCCCTGCCTTTCCTCTCATCTTGCCATTATCCCACTGCCTCTAGTGCCGTCCTTTACAAAATAACAAGATGCATAGTCTCAGCGTGGACTTACAGGGCATGGAAAACTTGGAGAAAAATTGCACTTTGGTCACTAACTCTTCTTCATTCTGTTACTTCTGGACTGAATCCAGCCTTCATGCCAGGAGGTCTTGAAGGAAGGCAAGTTTGTGGGTGTGTGTGATTGCACAGTTAGAAAGGAAGAAGAAACATGATTCTGTCAAACTGGGTTATTGGAAGGGAAAGAAGCTGCTAGAGTTTGCTGTGTGGTTTGAGATTCTTAGTGGTGTCCCTGGCAGATGAGTTGGGGACCTGAGTGCAGGTACAGGGTGAAGAGTTAAGTGACAAATTACATCTATCTAATATTATCACAAGGCTTTGCAATCTATACCAAAGCTACAAGCTTCAATAATTTGGATAATATATCTGTGTTTGTGAATATATCTGTATATGTATGAAAAAACTTGCAATATCTCTAATCATTATAGCGAGCAGTGCCGAGATATTTTGACAGTGGCTTTGAACAAAACCTCCTAATTAAGAGTTGTCATGGTCCCACAGTAAGAAGCCCTCAGAAAAACACATCAAATGCTGCTCTGAGCACTGCTCTTTGGCCAGGAAATAAGCAGTGAATCAATATTGAGCACAAGGCTGGAACATCCCAGAAACCATTTTGTAAATTACACAATCCTGATATTCTAGCAGTTGCAGTTCTATTTCATCTGGATGTGGATAGCCACTGTCAGAAGCCTAACACATCTTGAGCATTTAATGGGTTTCTTGGAAACAACTTTAGGACTTTTTTCACCACTTTACCCCCATGGGTTTTTTTTCTCCTATATTTGAACCTCCTTGAGATAGGTATGGCCAGGACTGGTATCATGTTTCCACTGGAGATACAAGAACAGGTGAGGTTCCTGAGTGTCAGTTATTTGATAGCATGTGAATGTCACAAAAGTTGCCGTGTCCCTCTAGCTGTCACATCTGGAGGTCAGTGCTGAAGTGCCCTTCACAAAGGGTCAATCATCTGCCTTGGCAGTGCAGTGAGCACAGAGCAACTCTCTACCAGAATACTCTAGTAGCATTTTATTCCTCAAAATTTGTCCTGTGGGACTTTCCACATCTGGAAAGTCTTCTCTGGTGTATGACAGTAATTGCTCTGCTTACAGAGCAAAGCAGAGAGGGAAAAAAGCAGGAAAAAATTCTTGCTCCTTTTCCCACACTGACCATGAAATGTACTGTCTGGCCTTGAACCAAGGGCCAAGAAATAATGCATTACCATGTAACATGTTCAGCTGGGGTAAGTGCCTTGACATTTAAAGGGATGTTTTAAAATCGTCTCATACACAATTCTGTTGGGGAGCAACAAGAGCCAGGCTGCTCCCCAGGGGAAGGCAAGCTGGGAGGTGAGGGCAGCCACATGGCAAGCCAGACAGGGCCAGGCAGGGCTGCCATGGCAGGGCATGGTCCCATGGCACCAGATGCAGCCGAGGGCCCTGACAAATCCTTTCAGAACTCCTGCACTAGGTTTTAAGCATCCAGATAGATCCCTAGGCTAAGTATTGAGTATTCTGCTGTTAGATCTTTTGTTGGTCTTCACATGGGTGCAATCGATAAATGTATTGGCTGTTGGTAAAAATCCTCGACCAGAAATTGTCTGCCACTGGAGTCTGTAAAGAGTTTCTCCACTAGGAGAAACACAAGGGTATAGTAAGTATCTTGTTTTCCTATTCTCATCCCTGACTTCACATTTTTTTAACTGGAAAGATTGATTTCATCAACAGGGTCTCACTGAGGTTCATGTTAGAGAGCATATTCTTTATGGGAAATACACAAAAGAAACTAGTAACGATTGATTGTCAGTGTTGCTATTTATGACATTAATGAAAAGTTGCTGTAGTTAAGCTACTTCTAGAAAGATCAGTGTTCAGCCAGTTGTTGCTATGTGCTTGTTTTTTTCTTGGGGGAGTGGGGTGTCAATATTTATGAAGTGTTTCAAAGGAGTAGATTTTGTTCTAGGACAAAAAGTCTTGAAACCCTCTCTTCTGCCCTCTTTGGATCTCATTTTCCTGTTTGCATGCTGTTCTCCTGCAAATGTTTTTTCAGAAAGTGCCTGCCAAGTCCATGTTTGCATGGGGATGCTGCTGATGGCTCTGCATGGACCAGAGATCCATCTCCAGTGACTCCTGTGGAGGGAGTGACATATCATTAACATCCCCTCCCATTGTCAGGAATGCCATAGCTTTCATTCTGGCTTGTCTAACTTTTCCCAGGACTGTGATAGGGATAGCTAATGTCACTGGTTTGTCTGGATTGACCATTCTTAGGGGCTTAATTTGGTCTGTGGTTGATCTATCCTTTGATTGGTGTAAGTTTTTTCAGATGACTACTTTTATGATGTATAATGGATGTGCGTTTCCTTTGTGTGGGCCTTCACTGCAGTCTGTCTATTAATTGTGGCAGTTTTAATCAGTTAGCTGTTATGGGTGGAATTACATGCATACATAGATATACACATATGTGGTTTAGTAATTTTTTAAAAAATATAACAACAAGGAATATAAAGGGCCAAGATTCTAGATACAAACAGTAAAAAAGTCAAGGAGTTAGTTTAATCAGTACAGTATTGTAATTAGCAGTTGAGTAGTCTAATTATTTACTAATACATGGTGTTGATTTTTACTTAGACAAAATCTTTGTCAATAAAAAAATCATTATACAAGAATTAGTAGTATTCAGATAAAAGTCTTCGAAGCAATAAAATAGGTACTGTGATTATTGTGTAATTCTGAAGGAAATATCTGTACCTATGAAGTATTTATGGCATCCACAGGCTCTCAGAAGTAGGTGAAGCTAGTGACACTATGAAAGAATCAGCACTATTAAAAAAAATGTTTAGTGGATTATATAGTTTTTTTTTTTCTTATTTCTGCTGAGTTTTGATAAAATAAAATATCTGCTCTGTTCTCTGAAATATTCTTTGTAAGGAACAGAACTTCAGCATCCGTGGAGGTTTGTATTAGAACTTTATGTTGGAGACTTAGGAGTTTATTTCCATTCTCCACTGTGGTCTTGCAAACAGAAATGACAGGTAACACATACACATTACACAAATGTCAGTGGCTAGTTCAAAGCAAAGCCTGCTCCTTGAAAAATTTCTATATGGAGTAATTCAAGAGAGGACATATGGGTGGTAGGATGGCAATTAACAATTTCCAGTGCAGGTTCACCAACAGAAGCTCTTTGTCTGACTGAAATAATCAAATGAGGATACTGTGTATGAGCAGCAACCTCTATTGAATCCAGACGTTTTCAAACTTTTGCTCCAACACAAATTACTACTTCATAGTGACATCTATTGTATTTCTTTTGAAGTTCAGTGTTTTCCCTTTACTAAAACACAGTATGATGACTTAATGACAGTGCCAATTACAGTGAAACAGAGGATCTTAGGGGTTGGATAGGACATCCTCAGAACACCTTCCCTTTGGACTACAGGTGTATTGAAATGTCACATTTTTAAGAAAAAAATGTTTATGACATGAATCACCTACTTCCGAGTCGGTATTTCAGATTGTTTGATGTAGAGCAGCCTCTTGGTTAAAAAATAAGAATTTTAAGTGTGTTCCCTAGGCAGTCTTTTCACTTTACTTATAAATGACTTAGCCACTGCTTGTGTTTTGACCACAGATTTTTTTCCTATAAAAGTACAAAGGGAGGAGATGGGCAGAAAACAAATATTTACTTTTGAACAGAGAATGAAGAGCACCAAGAAAGCATGAAACTTAAAAGAGATTGTAGTATTATATGGTAGAAAATTAATATGTAAAACTCATTGATAAGGGAATGAAAATATCCCAATGACACAAAATAAGGAAGTTTTGCAATCTAAATACGGGGTTTTCTAAGGCATTCTAAATTTTCCTTTTTAAATAAAAAAATTGATAGGCCCTAAGACATAACAAAAAATATGGTCTCTCACTTGTCATTCTTTTCATCACTCAGAGGTCTAGATATGCAGATTGATATGAAACTTTGTTAGTAACAGCTTTACCACTTTTTTTTTTTTTTTTTTTTTTTTTTTTAATGGATGTATCATTGCTCCTCCAGGTTGTGTTTTCTATTGTTTCTTCCTTGAAAATCATACACGCATGTTCTGGATTTTATTAGCAATACCATGATGTCAGCTAAATAGGTTTATACAGAAGCCATTTTACTGTTCTTGCTGCTCCTCTCCTGTGTTAGACCAAGAAGCCAGGAGCTGAGCCTGTAAAGAGAAATCAGAGTCTCTGCAGCCTCTTGTGCCAGCCTTGCTAGAAGCCTTTGAGGTGATGTACATCAACATCCGCACCTGCATGAGCACTGTCAGGCACCCATCCTACCTGCATGCCAAGGCTGCCCAGTGCCAGCCAGCCCTGGAAACTGCAGCAGGGCAGTGAGATGGAGATTATCTGTTATATTATCCGCTATGTCCTTGCAGAGCTGATGCTCCAGTGATATGGTGTCATGGTTTAAACCCAAATGGCAACTAAGCACCACAGAGCCACTTGTTCACTCCTCCCCGCCCCCCTGCAGTGGGATAGTGAGGAGAATTAGAAAGAAAAAAGGTAAAACTCATGGGCTGAGATAAGAGCGGTTTAATGATTGAAATTAATAATAATAATAATAGTGGTAATGAAAAGGAAGATAACAAAAAGAGAGGGAAATAAACTAAAAAACCCCAAAGTGATGCACAATGCAATAGCTCACTACTGCTGACTGGTGCCCAGACAGTTCCTGAGCAGCGATTGGCACCCCCCAGCCAACTGCCCCCAGTTCATATACTGAGCATGATGTTCTGTGGTATGGAAAATCCCTTTGGCTAGTTTGGGTCAGCTGTGCTGGCCATGCTGCCTCCCAGCTTCTTTTGCACCCGTTCGCTGGCAGAGCGTGGGAAACTGAAAAATCCTTGACTTAGGTTAAGCGCTACTTACAACAACTATGTAGAAAATTAATTCTGTCCCAGCCAAACCAGGACATATGGCTACAAGGTTTTCAGAGTGGAGCGGTACTGAGTCAGTGCAGGCCCATTTCTGCTTAGATTTTGCCTTAATTACCATCCACCTTTTCTGAAGTGGCAGCCTGACACAGGAAAAGAAAGCAAGCAAAATTCTTCAGTTTGAAGGTCTTTGGTATGTCAGAGGGCATGTTTGCTGCAGACGCAATTTACTTCCATTTTGCATGCTACAGTCTGGGAAAGCGCTTGTTCAGCCAGTTGAGGTAGGCTTCCCTGTACACTGCTGCCAGTCTGACACATTAGTTTATACACTCTAACACGTAGCTAGTAATTAATCTTGTGAAATTAAGACAAAACAACAAGAAAAATGTTGACCCTTTTAAAACCTTCGGAACATTTAATGAATATCACTGCATGAACCTAAACAACACCTACTGAAAGACAGTTCCCCATAGCTGCTTTGCACAACAATCATTAACTTATATCCAGCTACATCCAGGATTTCTCTGTGCTCAAGTCAATGCTGTGACTCAAGGTATTGAATCTGTTGTATTAACAAGGTCACTTCAGGCTTCTGCTGGAGGCACAAGCATGCAAGGAGGGTCTGTTTCCACAGCTCATCTGTGACGGGGCTTGGTCTAGCTCCCAGTGAAGTTAAGGAAAGACTGAATTAAACCTCTGGGATTCCTCTTTTGCCTAGGATTATTTTACAAATGAGCCTGACTCTCTGACCCCTCCACAGAAAAGATAGATTCAGGATGCTGAACTATAATGATTTGTGCAGTAGTAAAAGGTTTCAGGTTCATCTTTAAAGTAAAATCATTCCTGACCTAGATATAATGTCATTTTTTATTAAAGTATCCTGATTTCCCACTTATAAATCTAACAACCAAAGAAAAATCCTAGAATCCAGTGGTCATATAAGGAAAAACAAGCTTCTGGACATGTCATTTCATCTATTCCCTTTGAAAAGACATTCTAGAGATATTGGATTATCCCCAAATCATATGGAATTATTTAATGGTGTAAACATCACACCACTTTTTTGATGTTTCAATTATACTGCTTCTTTAGTCCAATTATCTCACATTTTGTTGCAAAAATAATTTGTTAACAAGACTATCCCCTGTGCAGCAATTGAAATGAGGATGTTATTGCTGCTCATTCTTACCATAGGATGTGGACCATAGTACGACAGGAAACAATTTGAAGAAGCAGGTCCTTTGAAACATCCTGGCACCTTCACTGAGGAATATGGGTTTTTTGGGTTTGGTTTGCAGGGACTAGGCTTCAGCATTCCTTTACTTACTTGAATAAGTCAGAGATACTAGTCCACAGGTCTGAAATGGTGCATGGCTCTTGGAGAGTGTAAATGAAGGTCCAAAGCTTGGGTGTGTCATCTTGTGGGCAGCAGCTTGCACAGCAGCTGGTTATCAGAATGTTGATGCATGTGAGGTGACAAGCCAGTAGACTGGGGGGAGGATATAGCTTGGTTGTTCCAGTGCAACTCAAACTGGTGGTGGAGCAGGGAGATGGTTATCATCTGCCAGGAAATGCCGAAGCCAGAGCCCTTCTCCTCAACTCTGGGCAGAGACAGAGGTGCAAAAGTGCCCAGGCTCCTCTCTGTAGTGCTTTAGCCAATAATGAACAATTCACATCAGATCAGGAGGGTAGCAGAATTTTGTTCACAAATACTGAAGTTTCAGAAAATTCAGAGTGCAAAAAAAATTGAGGATAAATCTCAAGGATAGACCAACCACTTCATAAAGTGTGTTTCACTCCTAAGTCACAAAGCTGAAGAATTTATTTATCTGCCCAAAACACCACTCACTACTGGTGTAAAGAAACAACAACTTCTGTAACAGACTCTAGGGAAGCCAGTGGACATAGTTCATTGCTTCCCTCATAGGTACTACTAGAGTACGTAAGCACTCACCCAGGGGCTGTGCGCTTGCTTCACATCCACTCAGACTCCGTGAAGCACAAAAGAATAGAGGGCACAGAGTTCACAGAAGGGAAAAATTCCAGTGAAACCGTCTTAGCTAACAATACAGTAAAAATAAATTAGCAAAAGTGATTCCCTTGTGAGCCTTCAGAATAAAGATAACTTTCATGTTTTTGAGACTTTTATTGGCAAATATTTTTGAAAATGTATTTACTGGCTGCAAGAGCTAGTCTGAAGTTAATTTCTAGTTGACTGAAAAGAAGTGGTAATATTTGAAGGTAAATAACAAGAGATTTGAAGTAACAGATAAGAGTGATAATGATCCAGGTAGGCATTGCTTCTGTTGTGGCAAACGTTATCATCTTTATAACAGCACCATTCAGCCCTGAACTTCCTTAGAATTAGTTGTTCTTTCTCTGCTAAAGCAGGGCTTACTGACATTTTTCATTTTTCACATTAAATGGGTTCTGTGATAATAAGGGTGGAGGTTTTCACACTACACTAAGCACACACTGCTTTGCCTAGTGAGGACATGACCTTAAATCGTTTTGCACTTGGTGCAGCTGGAGAAGCAGGAGGCAGAAATGTCAGGAGTTTTACTTTTGTAACTGTGATTCTGAATTTTATATCTCTCTTTCTGTGAGTTATCTCTTTGGATGTTAAGTATTATGATTCACTATGCCAGACTGGGTTTTCTGCTTCATAGCTGTAAGATTGATAGGGGAATTTAAGCATATGATTCATTAACAGAAATATTTTAAAATTGATATTTGTAGGAAATCTGTTGAGACCAAAGAGGAAAATCTGTGCACACACAGAGACAACATAATCTTAAACATTATCTGCCTCCCTGGCCTTTACAGTATTTGCCAATCTGGGTACTTGTCAAAAAAGGGAAGTAGATGTCATTTGGATTAGCTGTTTTCACAGTTTGTATTGCATGTATGTTTGCATGGTACTTGCCAATAGAACTAACTGTTTATCCCTGACAGTTTTGAAGAATCCCTAAAAGACACTCTGAATAACAAATAAAAACTATTTGTTAGATAAGGTTGGTGGTATTTAGGCTTTAAACCTTTCCTGTGCTAGATAAGCAAATATATGTGCTATATATTTTTTTTTTTAAAAGCTGCCAATACTGCTATCTGCATTGGTAAATTCTTTTGCATTACATTCTCCCTCTGTCACAGAGGATGCCTTTTTATGCTGCTACATCTTATTCTCATTTAAAAGTATGGTATTTTGAAAAACTCATTTTAGAAGGTTAATGCAAGGATGAGATTATCACAGACACATACTTTTTCCTCATATTTTACTGGACATGGAAATACTTTCAAGAACAGACCTTGTTCAGCTGCAAGGACTTTCAATCAAGAAATGAAAATGGACTCCCTCACCCAAGCCATCTGCCACTATTTATTTTCACACCATCTTCACCTGCCACCCACCCCTGGCGTACCTGCACCATGTGCCTACACATCTTCTTACATGTTTTTTTGGTTGGTTCCCCCCTGCCCCTTTAAATGCTGTCCGGAATCTAAATTACATTCCAATTCAGTTGTCACAGAAATTTGGCTTAACCTGACGCAGATTCAATGTCATGGGTAATGCAACAGCACACTCACAATGGATAACTTCTGGAGACCACACTAGGAAAGGAGGTAGGCAACAAGGTCTCCACCAAGGGAGTAACTTCTGGGAGTCCCTGCAGCAGCTTTCTGAGGGATATTGGATATGAGATGTAGCTTCAGAGGGAAACATGCAAACCCATGAAAGGACAAAGGTCCTCTGGAAGCTCGTCAGGTGCAATGCACTGCACGCTGCTACACCACTCTACCGTGCCCTAAAAAGGAAAGGCAGCAGAATCTCAGCCAGTGTGAGCAAAGAGTTTGTGGCTGTGGAAGATATTCATCACCAAAAGTGTTACTAGTCATGCACTGAGTATGAGGAAGACAAAAATAATGCAGAGAAGTGTGATGTTTTGATGTAGATTTTAACTATTCTTAAATAGAAAATGCTATATAACAAGAAATACACTATTTAGAAAAACAATTTGGTAATTGAAATGACAACAGTGACTCACCTCACAACAGGACTAGTTCATCTGTGAAGTCTCACAGAGACCAACAAACAAAAGATGCAATGAAGAAACACATCCATTAAAGCTGAAGCCTAAGTAAGGAGGAGAAAAAAGTGTTATTACTGATGACATAGGAAATGTATTCCCTATGAACAATCTACAAACTCTTTCAAGTAAGGGGTTAGGTTATTCAGTCACATGCAAGAATAAATCACCTCCCAGCACACATTTTCTGAAATTAACTGTGAAGCTCTCAGCAGACAAAGTCAAAGTGCTTTGAATACTAAGACTGGCACACCGTCTACCTGTTAAAATAACTAGATAGATAAACTGATATGGTCCTTTGCCTCCAGGAACAAGTATCAGCCTCAGGGTAAGACATGGTGCCGAGACTATTTGCTCGCGTGCAACTGGCCTTGCCTGGAACAGTGTTGACAGACTAGTTCATTGCACAAATGGACTTGCTGCTCAGCCTCAACTCTTTCGATCAAAGTCTGGAAACACCTTAGTTAATGTTGTGAAGAGTAAGTAGAGAACAGTCAGTGCTGATGCACCTTGCATAGTGCATCAGAAAATTGGAGCACAGTACTGAGAAAAATTCATGTATGTTGACAAAGTAGCACATGCCTGTTGAAGACCTTCTGGCTGACTTGCACAATTATTTGGAGTGTGAGAATGTTGTTAGGGTTTTTTTTTGTTTTGTTTTGTTTTTTTGTTTTTTTGTTTTTTTTTCCCCAGCATCATAAGTTAGGAGTCCTAACAGGGATCTCAGTGTTCAATAAACCTGTCTGAGCTTGGACAGGTATGATACTTTCAAGAGATCCTAAAATGCAATGACTGTTTTCAGTGAGGTTCAGGATCTGTTTTCCATGTCAAAAGGTGACTTCAGCAAGGTTCTGCCATAGAAAATATGAAGCATTAATTTGCAGATGATCCTTCAGTGTAAATCACTGTGCAACTGTGCAAGACCAGGAAGTTGTGGCTGATGCCAACTGAAATTGGGACATTTAATGGATGACTGGATCAGCAGTGTCCAAAGCTATCTCATAGTACAAGAAATGCAACCAATTGCTCCTGTCTGACCCATGAGTCTTAGGAGCTTTGTGGACAAAGAGATTTAGGGTTTTTACTGTCTAAAAAGATGAAATATAAGGAATGGATGTAACCATATAAAATCAGTGGTGATTCTAATAAAAGTCATTATCATAATTCTGCTCTATTTTACTAGATTAGCACTTCTTTGGACAGATGTGAAGGAAAGAGCATCTGTTGGAGAAACAATAAACTGGAAAGAGAGGGAGGAGTACGGTCAGCACATATAGGGTGAGAGAAGGACAGAAGCTAGGCTGATATGTTGGTAGTAAATGCTCTGTGGAAAGGATTAGACCACCCAGCCAGCGTTAAAGGTGGATTCTTGTCCTCATTGAAGAGAGCACTTGGAGGTGTGTGTAGGGAGTAGGATTTCATCTGCAGAGATAAAAATCTAATGTGGTAGATGAAAACTAGCCAGTGAAGGGATTTGAAGAGGGGCTTGAGGTTTTTAAAACAGCTGAAAAGTTATTTAGTTTGGCTTAGGCAAATAGATTAAAACAAGGAACTTTCAAATCAATCCTTCTTTAAAACAAAAAAAGCCAGACATTTTTTTCAGAATAGTCTCATCTTCCTTTGACTGGAACAAAAGGTATTAAATGATTTTTGGTGATGAGAAGCTGTCCTTGTACTTTTCCTGATATATTCCAGATTAAGGAAAACCTTTGAAAGTTTATCAGACCAGTTGTGTTATATAGTTTAATCTGGATATGTTCAAAGAACTTCCAGTAAGATAGGAAGCTGGCTGGTGGTTGCTAACTACATCGTAACTTTGTTCAGAACCAGAAAGTTCATGTCATAATTCTATTTTAAATTACTGTGTGTAACTGTCACAAAATTTCACTGTAAATTGCTTCATTTTGCCTACTAAATTACACATTAGAATTAAATGTTAAAACATTTAAAGATGTTTTTACATTGATCTTCCTGTCTTCTGAAGGATTGGCTTAAGAATATTTTAAAACTTGTTTTCCTGCACACAAGAGTCCTAATTAAATGCTAGAATAGCAGACAATTCCACACATGCCTGCGATGAATTAGGCTCACTCTGAATCGCCAGCTCTCCCTTTATTTCCTCCACACAGCTTGTTCAGTTCGTGTTCCCCTACTTATCCAGTTGTAGGCAAGATAATCACTTATGCTTTTCACTTTACTTCTAATTTTGATATATGGTATTGTAATCACTGTATATCAAAATATGTACGGAAAAGTGTAAAGCACCCATAAATTATGCAGGAATAATGACTTTTGTGTGAGTCCACTTTCATACTTTTACACTTCACTAATCTGGATTCTTGCAGTGTAGGAGGTAAGCTCAACGCTGGGGGAGAAAACGGCACTTGGAGCTACCAGCTGCGTTACATGTTTCTTTCTGGTGTTTGCTAGAACAGCCAAGAGACCATTGGAAGAGACACCACTGACTTCAAGCCTGCACTGCAATATCTGGAGGTGCTTTTGGGATCTTGGGTCAGAGTACGTATTTCAACTGCACACCAGGTCATGGCCCAGCTGTGCCACATCCTTAGCACACTCTGGTATCTGGAGAGAAAAGCTGGATGCTTGGGCCAGGTGAATGCAGTGGTCAGGTTTTTGGTCTAGAGGATCTGAATTAGGAGTCTGCGTAGCAGTGATCTGCTGTCTTGTGACTTCTGCTCCCTTTCCCCAGGGCAGATGTGATGGGGCACACCATGCAGCAGGGAGTTCCTCTCTTCAGGAAAACCTGTGTTTTTCTCCTGAGTGGCTACAGCTCAGCCATTCACTATCCTGCCTGAATGCAGTCCACACTGGGAGAAAGCACCAGATCAGGAAATCTGAGTAGTGGTATGTCAGAATCTCCTGTAACATACAGTTAACAACAGATTAACTTTTAAAAAAAAATCATAAAGTATTTTTCACAAATAAACAATGAGTATCTTCTGTCCAGCTCCATCTTTGTCTGGATTTCTGGCAGGACTAAAAATTTGACACAGAACCTGCTATATGAAAGTGTGACCACAGACAGAAGTTGAATGAAAAGCAACAGCCAGAATATTCATTAGCAATTAAACTCCAAAGATGCGAAAAGTCCACAAGATTTCAAACTCCACAAAACCTTTGGGCTGGCTCCCGCATTTGCAGTGCTGCTCTTTTGTTGATTAAGATGATGGCCTTATACATAAAAAGAATGACTTGCACTAAACCTGGAGGTTTGTAACAATTATAGTAAAACAGATGTTCTTATTTTTAATGTTGTATAGAATGATATTTATCAGTTTCTTGCCATTCGGTTGCTGGACTTAGTCCTTTGAATAAATAGCTCTTTGTTCCTTGCCTTACGCTTGATTTCCATCAGTGGGATTTAGCTTTGTGTTTAAACCACTCCTTTTCCCATCTGTTACTTTATATAATGTTATTTGGTTTAATTTTCATTTTTTGGCATTCTTAGCCTAGGCCAAGGCTGCTATGTGTTATAAATGAATTAACAAGAACAAACACGAAGCCATTCTTCACAACCTGATTTAAGTATCTGAAAAAATGTTCATATCTTTAATTAAATGTTGTTTCTGTGTCTGCCATACATGATTTTTTCCCACTTAGTTATTACTCAGAAAAGTTGGTTTATACTAACATTGGATTGTACGGATGGAAAGAATTCCTTAGACTGAAAGTACTGAAAATAAGTCTGTCCTGGAGGAGATACTGTGTTGACCCTTAGTTCTGCTCATAGCAGACTTGATTTAATTCCATATTACTATCATCTCATGCTGAAGAATTAAAAAAAAAAAAAAGTAATTTATTCTTTCTGGCTGATTCAGTTTTTTATATAACAACTTCCATTTCACTCATCTGTTTACATACTTCCCCATGGAAGGGGAAGATTCAAAGCTTCACAGAAATTTTGTTGGCAGCATTATACCTCTTGCTCCTCTGAAAAGAAAGTGCATTTTTGAGGAATGTAATGGTATAGTTATCCTGAAGTACAGTGAAATCTGGCAATTAGCTTTAATTAATGATGGCAATTCAGTTTTAGTTTTAATTATTTGCAGACAAGTGAAAGCAGCAAATTTTCTTTCTGTAAAACAGACAATTTACTGGAAATAAAGAATCCCTTTAGCTTCTGCTGTTAATTTTTTTTTTACTGGATATGGGAAGAACTTGTTAACTTCTCCTCAGATTGTGTGGCTTACCCAGGATATAAATAATGAAGTACAAAATAATGACATTCTGCTGTCTGTAAAAGCACTGCAGTGTCTTGTGGAGTAGAAAATAAGGTGTACTTGTGTGCTCTCATCTGGAATCTGAGCAGTTCCTTCTGGTTATTTGTTTTTTAGCTGCTTTTTTTTTTTTTTAGCTGCCTCTCAGGTAAGGCACTGGGATAAGGATTCTAAAATATGGTCTCAAAATAGTTAAATACTAAAATGAAGGATTCTCTAAAAGAAGGAGAATTGTGATGAGTAGCTGTCAGCACAGGAACTGATTTCTAGACTGTGTTACAACTTCGTGGTCTCACTGGCATGAATAGCTTTCTACCTTACCATCACAACCACTGTGTCTGATCAGTGAGGATGGCATTGGGTAACCACCTCTACAAAGTTTCAGCATTCAGACACTCGCCACTCTCTCCCAAGTGTAAGTCTGTCAGTCTTAAGACCTAACATGTGAAACAAAGTGAAAATACAGAGAA
Organism: Strix uralensis; assembly: GCF_047716275.1. Taxonomy (NCBI): domain Eukaryota; kingdom Metazoa; phylum Chordata; class Aves; order Strigiformes; family Strigidae; genus Strix; species Strix uralensis. The sequence continues at coordinate 48,754,641 of NC_133975.1, read as the reverse complement.
AGATGACAAGTGACTGTGCACAATTTAATTCTAAGGCTATACAGGGAGTATTACATTTTCAGGGAGATAATAAAACAATGAAAGTCAGAAATGAAAGGTTAATAGTAGTATTATTTTGGGCTTGATCAGACAAGAAAAGACCAGCAGGTGGGTTAGACTGGATATCAACTATTTGAATATGTTGGCTTTTGTAAATTCAAGTGGTAATCCTAATTAAGTGTACATTTTCACATCTAAATGCCTAATAATTTTAATGTCTCAGTGAATAGATGACCATCCCTTTCTCTTGGTAACAAAACTTTGTGCATAATTTATGCAAGGAAATAGAATAATTAATTGCTTGATTATATAGCTTTTCTCACTACATAAATTGTATCAAATATGCTGAAAATTCCTTAATAGAGTGGAACAAAGTCTTCCTTTGAATTATTTTTAGTCAGACTGATAATTGTGTAACTGCTGGGGATAAACAAAGATAGTACAGATGAAATCTGAAGCACCTTGAAATGAACAGCCTCTCAAAAGGTGAAAAAAGGTGAAAAAGGAAAGAATGCGGAAAAGACAAAAGACACTTTTCTGTTTCCTTGAAAGCTCAGTGTCAAGTATAGCTCAGCTGAATTTAGGAAACTGATCCAGCAAGCTTGTGCAATTTTAAAATCATTTAAATATCATATGATATTTAAGAATAAAGTGGGCTTTATTTGTACGGAATTATGCAGAAATCCACAAGAAAGTTATGTAACTGACTGACTGAAAGACATGGTAAATTCCTTGGTGATACAATCACAGACTTCAAGCAAAGTAGCGCTGACTTTCTGCACTAGCTTACGTCTCTATAGAGTAGTCCCTTTTTCCTGTGGTGCTCTAATGCTGCATGAGAAGTTAGATGTTTGATAAAAACAACAGTTTCAAATCTAGGTTGGGGTTTTATTATTTTGCTTGTGAAGTTGTCAATACTCAAGATCAGCATGGGATTCAAATATTAATATACAGCATCTGTTGGTGGGAAACTGTTATGGCTATGTTTGATTTGAAAATTTAGTACTATTTTTGAGGTTTTCACATCATGCTGAGGTACAGTCAGCTAAATTAATTATTCATTTATCAACCAGAGAGACTCAAGGATACTTTCCTTGTAAGGATTCTGGAAAAAAGAAAGCTGTACTTTCTAGAATTAGAGTTACCAGTTTTACTTGTTATGAAAATTGGAGTTTGATGTTCTTCATCAGAAAATACCTTGAGTGGTTGGAAAAAAGTCTGAATCAATCACATTTTGATTTTACACAGAAAGTGAAGACATTCCCAAGTCAGTCTTAATCTGTTCTTTTTCTGGCACATGAATAAAATAACCGAACAAAACTGTTTATCATTTGCTCCCAACCTGTGGCAGTTCCTTTGAACCTAAACTATTTTTCTTTGTCACTTAGTCCAAGTCTACAGAAAAATGAAGTTTATAATTAAAAATAGGCTGAAATGTACAGGGGTAGAGTTGACATTATAAGAAGAAATGGAAGTTTCATTCTGTTTTCTGGAAGTCTAAAAAACTCAGACCTTATCTCAGACTTTGCTATAACAGTTCAGAGAACTCTGCTGAGCCAAAATTCATGGCTGTGATTTAGTTTAAGGCTTATGATCTATATAAATTAATTCAAATAATTTCCTCTGAAATATGGTTGTTCATAACATGCCAAATATTGAGTTATGTTTATCAGTTAGGTGGCTCTGTATCTAGGTTACAGTTTCCATGAAACAGGCAAGACATAATTAAATTCCTACAATGCAGAAATATTTGGTACTGTGACAAGTCTCCCTTACAGTGTTGTTGTGTGGGCTAATTATTGATGGGTTTACCTTCTTTTGTACCTCACTGGCATCTCTTATGAGAGAAATAGTATAGCTACTCTGAAAGGAGAAGGAGATCTGCTAATTCCTTTGCTGCTGTGAAGAAATGCATTATTTCAATATTAGGCACATTTTTAAGGATTCTCCAAATATAATAATTTATATTTGGGTAACAAAGGAGATCAGGTTAAGACTAGAGACCTGACTGTGTTAGTCACAGAACAAAGCCTAAATAAAAGGAGCGGGGGGGGTGTTTCCTATCTCCAGCAGCTTATGCTTGAGATCTACAACAGCAGACAATGCATGATGTGCCTGCGCAGATGGAGGAGAAAAAATAGGAGAAATGATATGAGAAAAAATGTTATCAGATCAGTCACCTAGATAGCCATCAGCATGCTAGTAGCGTAACTGTTGCTAATTGCTTTGTGGGCATCTAAACAAAAAATTTAAATAGGGAGATAAAGGGGAAGAATGGCATAACAGTGTTTGTGTTCATGGGGAATGCCTTCCAAAAGTGAGAAGCAGCATGAGGAAAATCGTGAAAATGCTTTTATGGAAATGTAACAGGAGATGGAGATGGTGACTATGTCAGGGGCGGGTCAGAGGTGGCAGTCAGCACCTCAGCACTAAATGAGGAACGTGAGGCTGGATGGGAACAAGATCTGAAAGGTTTTGCAAGGGTGAAGGAGATTATATTTGAAGTAATATATGGAGAAATTTGGACACAGGCTTAAAGGGCTGAAGTGAGACACCAGTATCTTCTACTTGACAGTTGTGACATTATGGCTTCATATTATGACCTGTTGCATTGGACCCATGGAAGCTCCTTATCCTAGATGGTCTGGTCATTGCCTTTGTTTTGACCGCAGAGACAGACTTAAGGACGACTACTTGTTTTTGCACACATGGCTACATGCCTTTGGGTGCCTGGGAGCGTCTGTAGGTTGTAGCTTGCAACACCCACACACTGGCACACACACAGACATAGGGGGAAGAGCTGGCACAGAGCAGAGTGGGGGCAGATGGATGCCTGACAGCCAGGGCTTACAGGAGATGGACTGCCAGCTTGCTCTTGCAGTCCAACTGCCCCACTGAGTCCAGAAAGCCTGCCCTGAGCTGGATCTCTTCTGGAAATTTAAATTTTGGTCTCTTGTATTCCCTAAAGCTGACAGGAACTTATCTGCCTCTGGCTCTGCACAACTCAGCCCTGAAAATGTGACAATTAAACATGTCTTTCAGCTTTAAGCTTTAGTGTGCCAGCTTTTGGTAATACCTGAACTGAATTAGAGGGCTTTATGTCCCTTGGTAAGGCCCATAGGAGGGTGTGATGCTAAGGCTGGGGAAAATTTTTAGTAGAAGGGACCATTTATAAGGAACTTCTACGTAATAAAAATTCAGTATTTTTACAGAGATAGTATATTTGTGGAGCGCTATAACAACAGTTCTGCAGTCAGGGGTTTTATTAGAATTATTCACTTAATTCCCAGTGTTGCTCTCACTGCTCAGATAAACAGATCTGTTGTCTTCAGACTTTAATCCTTGGATTATTTATTTATCATTTCTACAAGCACAAGAAAAAAAATAATCACACTTTTTCTGAAACACAGTTAATTAATTTATTGCTCAGGATTTTTTTCTATCAACTACTGAAGTTTTCCTTCCATATATGTAGCTGTAAATGCAGGGATGAATCATCTCATATTGTTCCATAATTTTTTCTTAGCTTTAACTGGTGTTAACTTAAAACAGGAGGAAAAACATATACCAATAAGGTGTACTATGCAGAACCTTCCTTAGTTGCAATGGAGTAATGTATTTATCCTTTACCATTTTATAATGACTAAACATTTGTAGAACCAAACGAATCTTCATGTTATAAAATTTCTCTAACAAGAATCACAGAATCATCTAGGTTGGAAAAGACCTTGAAGATCATCTAGTCCAACCATTAACCTAACATTAACAGTTCCCAACTACACCATATCGCTCAGCGCTATGTCGACCCGACTCTTAAACACCTCCAGGGATGGGGACTCCACCACCTCCCTGGGCAGCCCATTCCAACACCTAACTACCCGTTCTGTAAAGAAATGCTTCCTAATATCTAGTCTAAACCTTCCCTGGTGCAACTTGAGGCCATTACCTCTTGTCCTATCACATGTTACTTAGTTAAAGAGACTCATCTCCAGTTCTCTGCAACCTCCTTTCAGGTGGTTGTAGAGGGCGATGAGGTCTCCCCTCAGCCTTCTCTTCTCCAGACTAAACAACCCCAGTTCCCTCAGCCGCTCCTCGTACGACATGTGCTCCAGACCCTTCACCAGCTTCGTTTTGCTCTTCTCCGGACACGCTCGAGTAATTCAATGTCCTTTTTGTAGTGAGGGGCCCAAAACTGAACACAGTCATCGAGGTGCGGCCTCACCAGTGCCGAGTACAGGGGTAAGATCACTTCCCTGTCTCTGCTGGCCACGCTATTTCTGATACAAGCCAGGATACCATTGGCCTTCTTGGCCACCTGGGCACACTGCTGGCTCATGTTCAGCCGGCTGTCAATCAACACCCCCAGGTCCCTCTCTGACTGGCAGCTCTCCAGCCACTCCTCCCCAAGCCTGTAGCGCTGCTGGGGGTTGTTGTGGCCCAAGTGCAGCACCCGGCATTTGGCCTTATTCAAACTCATACAGTTGGCCTTAGCCCATCGCTCCAGCCTGTCCAGATCTCTCTGCAGAGCCTCCCTACCCTCGAGCAGATCAACACTCCCACCCAACTTGGTGTCATCTGCAAACTTACTGAGGGTGCACTCGATCCCCTTGTCTAGATCATCAATAAAGATGTTAAACAGGAGTGGCCCCAAAACCAAGCCCTGGGGGACACCACTCGTGACCGGCCGCCAACCGGATTTAACTCCGTTCACCACAACTCTTTGGGCCCGGCCATCCAGCCAGTTTTTTACCCAGCAAAGCGTGTGCCCATCCAAGCCACGAGCAGCCAGTTTCGCCAGGAGAATGCTGTGGGAAATGGTGTCAAAGGCCTTACTAAAATCAAGGTATAGAGAACGTCCACATCCTTTCCCTCATCCAATAAGCGGGTCGCCCTGTCGTAGAAGGAGATCAGGTTTCACAGAATCACAGAATCACAGAATCACAGAATCAACTAGGTTGGAAAGGACCTTGAAGATCATCTAGTCCAACCATTAACCTAGCACTGCCAGTTCCCATCTACACCATATCACCCAGCGCTATATCGACCCTACTCTTAAACACCTCCAGGGATGGGGATTCCACCACCTCCCTGGGCAATCCATTCCACTGCCTAATAACCCGTTCTGTAAAGAAATACTTCCTGACATCTAGTCTAAACCTTCCCTGGCGCAATTTGAGGCCATGCCCTCTTGTCCTATCACTTGTTACTTGGTTAAAGAGACTCATCCCCAGCTCTCTGCAACCTCCTTTCAGGTAGTTGTAGAGGGCGATGAGGTCTCCCCTCAGCCTCCTCTTCTCCAGACTGAACAACCCCAGTTCCCTCAGCCGCTCCTCGTACGACATGTGCTCCAGACCCTTCACCAGCCTCGTTGCCCTTCTCTGGACACGCTCGAGTAATTCAATGTCCTTTTTGTAGTGAGGGGCCCAAAACTGAACACAGTCATCGAGGTGCGGCCTCACCAGTGCCGAGTACAGGGGTAAGATCACTTCCCTGTCTCTGCTGGCCACGCTATTTCTGATGCAAGCCAGGATGCCATTGGCCTTCTTGGCCACGTGGGCACACTGCTGGCTCATGTTCAGCCGGCTGTCAATCAACACCCCCAGGTCCCTCTCTGACTGGCAGCTCTCCAGCCACTCCTCCCCAAGCCTGTAGCGCTGCTGGGGGTTGTTGTGACCCAAGTGCAGCACCCGGCATTTGGCCTTATTGAACTTCATACAGTTGGCCTGGGCCCATCGCTCCAGCCTGTCCAGATCTCTCTGCAGAGCCTCCCTACCCTCGAGCAGATCAACACTCCCACCCAGCTTGGTGTCGTCTGCAAACTTACTGAGGGTGCATTCGATCCCCTCGTCTAGGTCATCAATAAAGATGTTGAACAGGAGTGGCCCCAAAACCGAGCCCTGGGGGACACCACTCGTGACCGGCCTCCAACCGGATTTAACTCCATTCACCACAACTCTCTGGGCCCGGCCATCCAGCCAGTTTCTTACCCAGCAAAGTGTGCGATCATCTAAGCCTCGAGCAGCCAGTTTCACCAGAAGAATGTTGTGGGAAACGGTGTCAAAGGCCTTGCTAAAGTCAAGGTAAACTACATCCACAGCCTTTCCCTCATCCAATAAGGAGGTTACTTTGTCGTAGAAGGAGATCAGGTTTGTCAAGCAGGACCTGCCTTTCATAAACCCATGCTGACTGGGCCTGATCCCCTGGTTGTCCCGCATGTGTTGTAAGATGGTACTCTGGATGAGCTGCTCCATCAGCTTCCCGGGTATCGAAGTCAAGCTGACAGGCCTGTAATTTCCCGGATCATCCTTCCGACCCTTCTTATAGATGGGTGTCACATTGGCCAGTTTCCAATCTGTCGGGACCTCCCCGGTCAGCCAGGACTGCTGGTAAATGATGGAAAGCGGCTTGGCGAGCACCCCAGCCAGCTCCTTCAGCACCCTCGGGTGTATCCCATCTGGTCCCATAGACTTGTGTGTGTCTATGTGGTGTAGCAGGTCACTGACTCTCTCCTGGATTGCGGGGGGGTCGCTCTCCCAGTCTCTATCATCTGGCTGAGGGGGCTGGATTCCCTCAACACAACTAGTCTTGTTATTAAAGACTGAGGCAAAGAAGGCATTAAGGACCTCAGCCTTCCCCTCATCACTTGTTACCAAGTTTCCTTCAGCATCTAGCAGGGGATGGAGACTCTCCCTGGTCTTTCTTTTGCTATTGACATACTTATAGAAACATTTCTTGTTATCTTTGATTGCTGACGCTAGATTAATTTCCAGCTGGGCTTTGGACCTCCTGATTTCCGCCCTGCATAGCCTCACAGCATCTTTGTAATCACTGTGAGTGGCTAGCCCCTTCCTCCAAAGGCTGTAAACTCTCCTTTTCTCCTTGAGTTGTAGCCAAAGCTCCCTGTTCAGCCAGGGTGGTCTTCTCTGCCGCCTGCTCCTCTTAGAGCACCTGGGGACTGCCTGCTCCTGAGCCATTAACACTTCCTTCTTAAGGAGCGCCCAGCCTTCCTGGACCCCTATACCCTTCAGAACCGTCTCCCAAGGGATCCTTTCAAGCAGGTGCCTAAACAAGACAAAATCAGCTCTTTGGAAGTCCAGGATGTCAGTCCTGCTTAGCCCTTTCCTGGCCTCCCTAAGAATAGAGAACTCTATTATTTCATGATCGCAGTGCCCTAGTCGTCCTCCAACTGCCACATCATCCACCAGTCCATCTCTGTTCACAAGGAGGAGATCTAGCAGGGCACCTTCTCTGGTTGGTTCTCTTACCAGTTGTGTTAGGAAGTTGTCCCCTACACATTCCAGGAATCTTCGGGACTGGTCCCGCTCTGCTGTGTTGTATTTCCAGCAGATGTCTGGGAAGTTGAAGTCCCCCACAAGAACAACGGCAATCGACCGTGAGATTACACCCAAGTGCCTATAGAATATTTCATCCACCTCTCTGTCCTGGTTGGGTGGCCTGTAATAGACTCCTACTACAACATCTGCCCTGTTGGCCTTCCCCCGATTCTAACACAAAGACATTCCATCCTGTCTTCACTGCATTTGTATTCGAGGCAATCATAACAGTCCCTGACATACATTGCTACCCCACCGCCTCTCCTACCTTGTCTATCCCTTCTAAAGAGCTTGTAGCCATCAACTGGCACGCTCCAATCATGGGAGGCATCCCACCATGTTTCTGTGATAGCCACAACATCATAATTTTCCTGTTTCATCACGGCTTCAAGCTCCTCCTATTTGTTACCCATGCTGCGTGCATTGGTATACATGCACTTCAGATGGGCTGGTGTTTTGCCCCCTTCCCCCTTCAAATTTAGTTTAAAGCTCTGTCAATGAGCCCAGCTAACTCCTGCCCCAAGATCCTCTTCCCCTTCTGGGACAAGTGTATCCCATCTAAGGCCCAGAGGTCTGGTGCCCTGTATACCAACCCATGATCGTAAAAACCAAAGCCCTGACGGTGACACCAGTCTTGAAGCCACGAGTTCATCTGTTGTGTTCTTCGGTGTTCATCCTCATCCATCCCCCCAACTGGAGGGATGGAGGAGAACACAACCTGTGCCCCCGACCCCTTGATCAGTTTCCCCAAGGCCCTGAAATATCTCTTCATTAATTTAATACTTCTCCTGCTAATGTCATCACTGCCTACCTGAAAAACCAGAAGAGGGTAATAGTCCTTGGGTGTAACTAGAGAGGGGAGTCTTCTTGTGAGGTCCTTGATGCGGGCCCCAGGGAGGCAGCAGACTTCCCTATGATGCGGGTCTGATCTGCATATGGGGCCTTCGACACCCTTCAGAGTGGAGTCCCCCACTACAATGACTCTTCTGGGGTTCCTTTCAGAGCTGGTTTTAATACCTTTTCTAGAGTGACCTGGCCTTGGTGGTCCTTGATCTTCCTCATTGTTTGTCTCATTCTCTTCCTCCATGTCTTCATTCAAAAGTTCCAGGACCCCAAATCTATTGTGAAGAGGCACCATGGAGGGTGAGGGAGGTTGGGAGAGAATTTTCTTGCCTCCCTGAGCAGGGACCTGTTTCCAGTCTCCCTCATCTCTTAAGTCCCCTCCTTCTGCCTGGTAGCATGAGGGTGAGGGATCACCTGCCTTGCCTGGAGTCTCTATTTGCTCCTGTTGATTCATGGGTGCCAAGGTGGAACTCCACCAGTCAATCTCCCTTTCACATTCCCTAATACTTCTTAATCTCTCGACCTCTTCTTTGAGTTCTGCCACCAGGCTGAGCAGGTCATCCAGCTGGTCACAGCGCACACAGGCACTGTCACTGCGGCCCTCCAACAGCACTGACAGGCTCAGGCACTCCCTGCAGCCTGGTTTGTCAAGCAGGACCTGCCTTTCATAAACCCATGCTGCCTGGGCCTGATCATCTGATTGTCCCACATGTGTTGTGTGATGGTACTCAGGATGAGCTGCTCCATCAGCTTCCTGGGTACTGAAGTCAAGCTGACAGGCCTGTAATTTCCTGGATCATCCTTCCAACTCTTCTTATATATGGGTGTCACATTGCCGAATTTCCAATCTGTCGGGACCTCCCCGGTCAGCCAGGACTGCTGGTAAATGATGGAAAGCGGCTTGGTGAGCACCCCAGCCAGCTCCTTCAGCATGCTCGGGTGTATCCCATCCGGTCCCATACACATGTGTATGTCTATGTGATGCAGCAGGTCACTGACTATCTCCTCCTGGATTGTGGGGGAGGTCGTTCTCCCAGTCTCTGTCCTCTGGCTGAAGAGGCTGGATTCCCTCAGTACAACTAGTCTTGTTATTAAAGACTGAGGCAAAGAAGGCATTAAGCCCCTCAGCCTTTTCCTCATCACTTGTTTCCATGTTTCCTCCTGCATCTAGCAGGGGATGGAGGCTCTCCCTGGTCTTTCTTTTGCTGTTGACATACTTGTAGAAACATTTCTTGTTGTCTTTGATTGCTGAAGCCAGATTCATTTCTAGCTGGGCTTTAGACCTCCTGATTTCCGCCCTGCATAGCCTCACAGCATCTTTGTAATCATTGTGAGTTGCTAGCCCCTTCTTCCAAAGGCCATAAACTCTCCTTTTCTCCCTGAGTTGCAGTCAAAGCTCCCTGTTTAGCCAGGGTGGGTGGTCTTCTCTGTCGCCAGCTTCTCTTACAGCACCTGGGGACAGCCTGCTCCTGAGCCATTAAGACTTTCTTCTTAAAGAGTGTCCAGCCTTCCTGGACCCCTATACCCTTCAGGTCCACCTCCCAAGAGATTCTGTCAAGCAGGTGCCTAAACAAGTCAAAGTCAGCCCTTTGGAAGTCCAGGATGTCAGTTCTGCTGCCCCCTCTCCTTGCCTCTCTAAGAATAGAGAACTCTATTATTTCATGATCGTTGTGCCCTAGTCGACCTCTAACTGCCACATCATCCACCAGTCCTTCTCTGCTCACAAAGAGGAGGTCCAGCAGGGCACCTTCTCTGGTCAGTTGACTCACCAGCTGTATTAGGAAGTTATCTTCTACACATTCCAGGAATCTCCGGGACTGGTCCCACTCTGCTGTGTTGTATTTCCAGCAGATGTCTGTGAAGTTAAAGTCTCCCACAAGAACAAGGGCAAGCGATCGTGAGATTTCTCCTAAATGCCTAGAGAATATTTCATCCACCTCTCTGTCCTGGTTGGGTGGCTGTGAGAGACGAGAAACCAGGCCTGTGAGAAACTTAAGAAAAACAGCCTGAGAAAGAGAAAGTTGAGGCTGATCTAAGGAATGCCTCAAACACTCGCAAGACAAAAGTATGAGTCAACGGGGTGGATAGTGTGGAGGTCGAAGCTGATAAGACTGCCCAAATAACACAAGATGCAGCTGGAGGAGGGAGCCCTGTGGAGACAGGACAGTTCTGCTCTGGTGCACTTAGCTAAGTTTCAAGGGCCATCTGTCCAGTGAATGACCTTTGCTTCATTATCCATGAAATGCATATTAAAGTTAACACCCCTCAATATGCTAACGAAGGCTAACATGATCATGCTAATTACATCATCCCATGAAACACCTTACCCCTCCCCATACATGGGATACCTAGGGATGTGGGTCAACATAGGGGATGGACCCAAGGAAAGTGTGTATAAATCAAGGGGGGGGGGAAAGAAAGAGTGGGGGTGGCCTGGAGAGTGCAGAGAAGCAAAGAAGATGGATGCCTCCTGGAACCCTCGCTGACAGGATCGATGCAGAAACCTAGACCGGTGTTCTGTATTTCCCTATTCCCTCTATCGCCCTCTTTTCCTTTTTCCATTAAGAAATGCGAGGGGTATTTTATTGCTTCCCACAACTTTCTATATAGTTAGCCAATTATTGTGTGTTCAGTTAGTACACTGTGGGTAGTTAATAAATATTTGGACTTTGAAACTTGTCTCACCATTGTCCAATCCATCGGGGATTTGCGAATCTGAGTCACTTGTCTCCCTCATCTGAGCGGGATGTGACAGTGGCCTATAGTAGACTCCTACTACAACATCTGCCCTGTTGGCCTTCCCCCTGATTCTAATGCAAAAACACTCCACCCTGTCTTCACTATACTTGTGCTCAAAGCAATCATAACAGTCCTTAACATACAGCGCCACCCCACCACCTCTCCTTCCTTGTCTATCCCTTCTAAAGAGCTTGTAGCCATCAATTGGCGCACTCCAGTCATGGCAGACATCCCACCATGTTTCTGTGATAGCCACTACATCATAATTTTCCTGTTGCATCATGGCTTCAAGCTCCTCCTGTTTGTTACCCATGCTGTGTGCACTGGCATAGATGCACTTCAGCTGGGCTGATGTCCCCATCACCTTTTTGCATCTAGACGTCCTAAGTCCAGCCTGACCTTTCACAGGTGTTACCACAGTTACTGATCCATCAATATCCCTTGCATCTTTGTTGTGCTGCATGTCTCCTTCCCTTGCCTCCACTGAGATGGCAGGGTGAGCGTTGTCGCTGGCACAACAGCCCACAAACTCTGGTAATCTACCCTGGAGCTTATTTTAAGAAGCCACATACTAAGTTCCTTACTCAATTTCTATGCAGTTTGTTATGAGTCTTTTACTCCTACAGAAGCACTAGGAGTGAATGAAAAAATAGGTGTAGATTCTAGGACCCAGACAATTTTTGCTGAGATGACCCTAGGATTACACTCAAGTAATAAAACCACAGAAGTGAAAATCAACAGAAAGATTTGCAAGTTGGTTGTAACTGCCACCAGATAGTCAATTGGGAATTTATTTGGGCCCAAATCTGTCACTGGCACATACTTTGTAAGCAAAGTGTGTTTCCAGTTGAGAGTAGACCCCCTCATTCATCGCTCTGGCCGTGCCAAACTAGTGGGGCTGTCAGAATATTTCAACTCAAGTTGCTTGACGTTATTTGCACATCTCTGCAGTATCCACGAGGCACATGCTGGCAGCAGGAAGAGCAGACGTCTCCAAAAGAGAAAACTGCTGACACAAGAGTGACGAACTGAGGAGTAGCACATGATCCTTTTCTGAGCCTTCAGCATGTTTAATTTAGGTTTTCTTTTAGTAAGAACTTCGTTTAAATTGAATCCATTTACCCATTTCCAATTGCCTGCCTTTTTCTCTCTGCCTTCAAGCATTCCTCTTACATCAGCTTCATTCCTTATGCATCAGCTTTGAAATGCCTGCTTTCACAGGCCAAGGTTTGTGGCTTGGTACTTGCCATGCAAGATTTTCAGTGTTGAAATTTAGGTTTTCGAAAAGGCCTTAACACAGATTCTAGGTCTGTAGAAGAAAAACTTCAAGCACAAGTGTTTGTTCAGAAATACTGCCATTCAGAAGTCAATAGAAACATGTAAGTGCTATGCATACAAAATTCCATGTGCAAATTTTTAGGTACAAGCAGAGGTCATTTTAGGTTTATCACTACTTGAAGTTTTGCTGTGAAAGGGCAGTTTCATTCACTAATTTAATTAAATGGCATTTTTCTAGAGAAAAGATCTGAAGACTATTCTGGCTCCCAGGTCAACTATGGGTCACCGATGTCATCTTGTAGTGAGCAAGACAAACACCACAAGGTGATGTATAGCTGGGGCTATAATCTGTAGCATGTGAAAGAATCCTACTCTATTCAGCACATGCTGGGCTTTTCATGAAAAACAGTACTCATTGCTGAGTGTCCAAATTTCAAGAAACACATGGGCTAGTTGTATGAAGTCTAGGCAAGATCTTTATGGGAAGCTGATCAAAGGCTTGGAGAGTATATTTTTTGTCAGAAGTGATTGAATGGAGGTAAAAATAGAGGAAAGTGTGTGAGAACAATCTTTAAGTATATAAGAGGCTGCAGTAATTAGGAAGAAAATAAACATTTTTTTGTCTTCTAAGGACAGGACAAAAAATGATGTGCTTAAATTACAACAGGGAAGACTCGGCTTACATGTTAAGCCTTTCCACTAGCAAAGATAGCAAAGCGTTGGAGGACGTAGCCTGAGAAGGCGAAGGAATCCCCACCATGAGAAGTACTCAGCAGACAGACATGCTACAAATAGCAGAAGGATAGTTCATCCTGGCTTTGAGGCAGTGGGTGAACCTTCTAGATCTGTGAATCTGTAATCATCTCTCTGATTGCATTAGATGGTAGCAATACAGAGTTAAAACAAGTGACAACCTAAAGCAATTAATTATATTTCTCTGAATTGTACAATAGTGATGACTTTCACAAAGAGCATATCAGACTGTACAATTCTTGCTTTCATACCGAACCCATAACAGAGGGACAGGAATACTAGACACATTCCTTTGTTTTGATTTGTTATGTCTTCCTCATGCTCCACTGCCTATTTCTGTCTGCATATATGTATATAATTAGCAGCTTGAAAAGAGGTACTTTTGTCTTCTTCCTGCTGCCTAAAAAAAGATATAATACACATGAAATAATTAGATATTTTGGCTGCTGTAATATCTAGAGTACAACTTCTGCAGAGCAACAACCCGTGACTGATGTGGGAGAAAATCAATGACAAAGAGCTCTCCATGAGAATGCAGCCATTGCTGGAGGATGAAACAGATGTTTCAGAGAAACAGTCATCTATCTTCAAAACTGTTTTGCTCTTGTGGCTTATTACTTGCCTGAAAGTAGCCAGTGGGGTAAGCAATAAATGCATCCTCCTTTTTTCTTTCTCTAATACTCTGATCACCTCCCTTAATCCTTGTGGATAAGGACTGCTGAGGTTCTTGTGCAAAAGAGACAAAGCGAGTTCCTTCAGCACTTTAGTTTAGATCACAAGTGTGCTTTTGAAGCAAATCTCCAGTCATCCCCATTTATTGCACACTGCTTTGCATTGCAGAGATATGGTCTTGCTTTTCAGGACTACTTGCTGACAAAGACACATAGTCAAAGGCTGTACATAGGTTTAACCATGCATGTGTTCATGGGTTCTCTATATCATTTTCAATTCTACTATTAAGATGAAAGTAGCTGTCACCTTTAAAATCTGTATATTATACTCAACTCACAAGTGGTTATCTGTATTTTGATGGACACTAATTTATGTGTAATTTATTTTGTGACAAAAGCATATTTAAGTCAAAAGGTGATAACGACATCTCCTCTCAACTAACAAAGGTTCTTTATGTAGGAAGGATAGAGAATGACTCTTTTCATTGCATCTTCTTTTCTGGATTCTAAAGATAACTGTTGATAGTTAAAGTATAATGTCTCCATTTTCTAGGGTCTTAAAGTTACTGCTTGTTAAAATACTGACCTTCAGCAAGTATCAAGAGAACATGCCATACTCACTTCTTATTGCAAGTATCCATGCATTGATGCATCCATGTCAAGCATTTTTAAAGTTTTTGCTGCTGTGTATCTCATGGTACCACTTCCTATTGTAAAGAAGGCACCACTTCCTACCACTTCCTACTCATACCAAAACAAAACCCAAGCGGCATAATTCGTTGGAGGGAAGGTTTTGCTGTTTCTGCCTGTGAAGGTGTAGGAGGTCCACAGCTGGCCCATTGGTTCCCTCTGAGCAAACTAGCTGTGCCCATATGGCCAGTTTTCAAGATTTTGTTGGCAGCCTCATAACCTATGTACATTTATGACAACTACTGCAGTCATGAAATTAATGAGTCTCATATTTCATTAAAAGGAAGGAAATTCTTTAGTCCTCAGGCTTGCAGGGAACAATGGCTGAAGCCATGTAAAATGTGCATCTGGAGACTCAAATCAAGGAGCACACAATATCTGTATTTTTAATTAAGGTAAAAATCCATTGAATGTTTAAAAAATATCATGATTTGGGGATTTTTCTTCAGCATTTGGGAATATCAAGCTTCCATCAGTCACATTAAATAAAAATTTTCACAAATACGTTGTTTTGTGCCTCTTAAATAGTGAAAACCAGTCTTTGTTATGACATTGGGTTTGTATTTTTGTAATTTTTAATGTATGTAATCGCTGTAGACATAGATCTATGGGGAGCATTCATATAGACATATAAAATTATATACGTAATCAATAGATGGTATATGTGTATAATTTAATGAAGAAAGACAAGATGGAATTTTGCTGTTTTCCTCCCACTGATAAGAAGGGCAGAGCTGTCTGTTTTACACTATAAGTCTTAAACAAATTAGTAGAATAACAATGTTTTAGTTGTTTCAAGTTCATTCATCTGCATAAAGCTTACAGTAAAGTTGTCATTAAGCTGCAGAGAAGTTATTTTTGTTAACATATAACCAAAATTGTAGATTGTTATTTTAATGGAAATTGAAGCTAAAAATAACATGCCCTTCTGTGATACCTGTTCTTCCTTTCATGCTTACATACTGTACTTTTCTTTAAATGACTGCATGTCTGAGTATCCTTTCATAAAGCTTTCAAAGGATCGTCTGTTTTTCATGTTCTATTTTGGCTCACTGACTTCATCAAAGGTTTAACGAGCATAAAGAAGTGATAGACAGCTGAATACATGCTACCTTTCTGACATAGCAGGGTGGGGATTATGCCACACAGATGATTTGATGACAGACTGTACAGAGCGGTGGGTTGCATGTCATGTCTATTTTTTAAGAGAAAAGCGAGCACTTTACAGCATGCTGTCTGGCTGAGTGTAGAAGAAGGTTTTGTAATATGATTTGACTGACAGGAGGAGAGAAGAAGGAAAGTTACTGCATTAAGGAATTTAGTTGCAAAATACCAAGTTGGATTATGTAGGAGGTACCTGAGGAAGCAGGTACAAAAGGAAACAATTTTAATGAATGTTTCTCCCAAAACAATGTGTTTCTATTTTGTTCAAGACAAATTAGTTTGGCATGGTATATTCTACATCTTTGCCATTAAAATAGTGCAGATTAGAGAATGGATATGAAAAATTTTCTCTCTGCGGATTTTTGGTAGTAATTCTATGTTTATTGAAGCTGAAGTTGTACTTTGTATGCTCAAAACATCTTTCAGAATCTTCAGGGTTTATGAAAACCCTAAGGGTTTGTAGTTTATGAACACCATCTTTACGGTTTAGATGTACTTCAGCCTTCAGAAATGTATGAATGTGAAAAATAGCATCATATCGATTCTTCTGGCTGAAAAAGTGAATTACTAACTCAAGCTCAAAAAGCAGACCGGTAACAGAACCAGGAACCAAATGGCAGGTGACAACAGTTATAGACGTTAAATCTATTGAACAATTTACTGTATATAAAGGATTGAGGCAAGAGACAATTCACAAAAAGACAGAAATTTCTAATAGATGGCATTAATGATATGCTTTTAAGTACAAAATTAAATCCTCAGTACCCTAAATCAGCTGCTGCCTAAAGTTTTGACCCTGGAGAACTGTATAGTAAACTGTGCGCTCATAGAGTTGAGCTGGTCATATGCCTAATTACCAGGGACCAGATCTCTCTGCATCTGGAGCAAGGACTAGGTGCAGTTTCTTGCCTCTCAGGACAGTGCCTAACCATTGAAGTACTGGGTGTTCTTAGGTTGGCTTCATTTTCTTCTGCCAAAGCTGTACCACTTTAAGTTCTCCTGACAATTGTCTCCTGACAATATTAATTTGTCAGGAGAGCATCAGAATCACTTTTTGATCCAATGGTTAACATATTGACCATGAAGACTTGGGTCCAAATTCTTTTTTGGGGATTATTTACATGTTTTATGCAAAGCAGAGCAGCTTCAATAATGTTTTCTTAGTAGATGTAGAAAAGATTCACAGTTAGTTTATTAGGAAGCCAGTTCTTCCCCTCAGCAGTGTTGAATGAAATTAAATCAAGAAGAACTAATGGTGCAATAGGAATTTTCAACTGATTGCTACATCATTCTAAATAATCTTTTCAGTGTGGCTGTAACTGATCACTCCAGTGCTTTCCTGTAAGCCAGTTAGAAACTAGCAACTGAGGCTGGAAGACGTAAAATATCAGAAGTCTCCCTTACATCCCCTACTTACACAGGAACTGCAGTAATCAACTGTTAAAAGAAAAGATGCTGAGCAGAAATATATAGGGAGAATGATTTCTGTTGAGTTATTAGTTTAGTTCAATTGAGAAGAATTTGTGGCTGAAATAGCCTCTATTGCTTGTAGGAAGTATAAACTTAATCTCAGCTGTTCTAGGTTTTCTACAAACGTTTTTACTTAACATTTAAGGCATGCAAAAAAAGGAATAATACATCATCGCAAATGGTAGCCGTTTCTTTCAACCTTATGACTTAATACACCTCTTCTGTTACCACATCATATGCAAGACTCTTGCTCAACTAAATATAAGAATCATAGCCTCAACACTGACACCCAGTTAAGAAAAAAAACCACAACTGTTTTTCCATGTTTTTCAAACCCTTCAGCTCTTTCCAAGGAGTTCCTGTGTTAAAAGCAGTTATCTTCCTGAAAGAAAGTAAGGGGATCTTTTATATTTTTGGTTATATTGAACAAAGATATGAAGCTTGTTCCAAATCTTAGCTTTGTCCCCTACCCCATAATATTCCCATTGTATTTATGTTCTATGCTGAGTTTAAGCTCTGAGGCACAGCCTGTCTCCACTGGGCATTATGAAATTATTACCATGGTGGTTCATGTTCTAGGTTAGTTTTTGGGTATTATCATTACACAGATCTATACAACTACTAATACTGGTGCTATCTTTAAGAATAGGTCTGTGGCTTGTCCTGATGAAGTTTCCCTGTTTTCCTCTAACTGACCTCTCCCTCCCGTGGAATAATTGTCATCTGGGGAAAGGCGTGGACAGAGAGAAAAATGTTGGTTGCCCTTTTGTCTCCCATAATTGTTTTGTATAACTGTAAGTGGAAGAGTAACTTAAGATCTCTCAAGCAGCTGTGATATTCTGGACTGCTTTCCATTAGGACACGAAGGCTCTCACTCTAAACTGACATCCATCCATCTAAGAGTAATGACTGCATGTACCAGCCCAAAGCCTGGAGGACATTTCTATCTCCATGATGCCTTGCATAAGAGATAACCAAGAGAGAAGGTGAACGAAGGATGCCAAGGAATAGTGGAGTCTGAGCAGAGGAGATACGATGTGCAATTTAAGTAAACTGAATGTTTGGTGAGATTGGGAGAAATGTGTGTTATTCTTTTCCCATTCAGTGAAAGCTACAGAAGATGAATTCAAAAGGGATTTATGCCTTTCGCAAAAATGAAATCACTAAGTTATAGGATTTTCAGATACAGCTGCATAAATCCAAATAAACATAGCAAACATGCCTGCTGTGAATTTTCTATTTTGCTGATAATTTTTGGAAGTTAATCCTACCACAGCACTCCCTGTGTGGAAGAATGATTAAACAGGAATAGAAGTTGAGGATGGTGGAGTCTTATTTTATTGTACATACCAATGTATGCTCACTTTTGAACAAATTCCAGGCTTCCTTTCTTGCTAAAAGATTAAATTCTTGCCTGTTAAAAGGGTCAGGAAATCACTAAAGTACAGTTCAATAGTAATCAGAACAAAGAAAATGTTTTATTTTGAACAAATAGAAACTATTATTCCAGCAGAATGAGGTACAAATATCCAGCTGCAGTGCTTCCTTTAGGAAAGCAATGTTCCACCACACCATCCCTGGGGAGATGCCACGGGACATAGAAAGCATGAAATATGTAACCCTAGGAAACTGCAGTCTTCAGAACCATCCATAATCAAATCAGTCTGGTCCTCTCTAGTCCAAGTGCAGGAGATTTAAAACCAGGCTGTGTAACAGGCTGGCTCTTTAGTGATGTAAAATTAAATTAAATCAATTAATAAATTTTTGGCATTGCTATGGCTCATTCTGGCAAAATCAACCAAAATTTTAACCAAACGAATGTATCAGGGGCACAAAATAGGCAATCTAGGAATCTAAAAAATGCCTTTATTTTAACTGTGCACACGAAGAACCACTGTAATGTGTTTCTGTAGAGTAAAGTCAATTAAGCATAATATTCAGTTAAATTCACTAGTTAAATATTAATCTTGCACTGTGGGTCAGTTAAACTCTGCAGTGGATGTGCTCCATCACCAGGCTTTCATCCTGCTGAGATCCAGTGGTCAAGTCTTCTAGCACGTTTGGGTTGGTTGAAGGGTCTTTCACCTGCCCTTGGCTTAAGCCCAAGACCCAGGTGCTCTGTATTTACCTCTGGGGCCATGGTCTTAAAGCTGCACTTCCAGTCAGAAAAAAGCTGTATTTTTGGCTATACTTTGTACTAGGATTTGATTTATAAATAGTTTATAAAAGATAGCTAAATTATTAATAGGTACTAGAAGAGTGCTACAGATACAAGTAGTCTGTATGGTGACTGTTAAAAGCACACAGCCAAAAGGGAAGCTGGACCAGATGATCCCTGGAGGTTCCTTCTGATTCCAGCCTTTCTGCCATTCTGCGTTAAAGAGCATTTCCAGGAGTAGCCAACTATACCTCTCAAAAAGAGCATAGCAACTCACACTAGCACATATGCCTTGATTGCTGATTCACCATGCTTACCAAAAGAGCATACTGCAGGGGAGACATCCTACAGGGAGCAAAGGGGGCAACCCACACTCCTGCGAGGATGAAATGAGCTGCACTTACTGAATGTGATATCTTTTTTCTTGCAAGCAGCTTCAGTGATTTTTCTTTACATGGTCAAGATGTTTCCAGACATTACTTCTACACTTGTTGTGATGGAATGATACACTTCAGTCACAAGAGAGAAGCAACTATATATTTTATTGACATAAGACAGTGAGTTAACAAATTTCAATGGTAAATACAATGGTGGTTTAACAAGATCCGATGACAAAGGTACACTTGAGTGTTTACTGCATGGAGGACAGGATCAGAAAAAGGGAGACCCTCCCATTGAGTCATGAGGTTCAGAAAGGACTCCCTTGCATTCTAAACTCCTTCTCAGAGGGGAATTTATGTGTGGCTGGATCCAGATGTAGTCCCAGACTTGGTCAATGGTTTATGTCTAAAGGATTATGTATGTGTAACCAAATATACTAAGATTTCAAAGTTTCGGTGCTCTTATTCCCAATTCACTTACTGAGTATCTGACATGATAAAGATTCTCTCAATGTCAAGGAGTAACCTTGAGAGGTGTCCCTACTCAAAGAGAGATCCTGGTGTGTAGCCCACTGCCATGCAGGAAAGTTCAAGAAGCCC
The DNA here is from genome assembly GCF_047716275.1 of Strix uralensis. Taxonomy (NCBI): domain Eukaryota; kingdom Metazoa; phylum Chordata; class Aves; order Strigiformes; family Strigidae; genus Strix; species Strix uralensis. The sequence goes on along the minus strand of NC_133975.1, from coordinate 48,734,522 downwards.
TGGGCTGTCCACAATTCATCATAGAATCATAGAATATCAGGTTGGAAGGGACCTCAAGTGTTATCTGGTTCATGCAAAAGCATGGTCTAGGCAAGATGGCTCAGCACCCTGTTGTCCTGGTTTAACCAGGATAGGGTTAAGTTTCCCCAGCAGAGGGGGGGAGCTCTAGCCGGGTTATTCAGATACCATGCAGACGTCACATCCTGGCAGGTCACATTTTCCTGGCGCGGAGCGCGGTGCACTCGTGGTTTTGTACATCGTGCTTCAAACTGCTGTATTTGGTAGCTATTTTGCTCTGTTCATTGCTGTCACTATTACTGTTATTGTTATTGTTGTTGTTGGTTGTGTTGCTATTGCATTGTTGTATTAAACCTTTCCTTATTTCAGTCTTGGGGCTTTGTATTTCACTCCCTTTGTGGGGGAGGGGCAGCGGCCGCGTGGTCTCAGACCCCGGCAGGGGCTAAACCACCACACCTGTCCAGCTGAATCTTAAAACTGTCCAATATGAGGGAATCCACCACTTCCCTGGGGACATTATTCCAATGGCTGATTGTTCTAATGAAAAATTTTCCTCTTGTGTCCAATCGGAATCTCCCCAGGTAACTTGTACCCATTACCCCTTGTCTTTTCCATGTGACTCATTTTAAAAGGGGAGTCTCCATCTTCTTTGTAGCCACACTTTAAACACTGGAACATGGTGATAAGGTCTCCCCTAAGCCTTCTTTTCTCATGGCTGAACAAACACAACAGATGAACTTGTGGCTCCAAGACTGGTGTTACCATGAGGGCTTTGGATTTTTCAGTTATGGGTTAGTATACAGGATGCCAGATTTTGGCATCAGATGGAATGCACCTGTCACAGAGGTGGAAAAGGATATTGGGGCAGGGGTTAGCTGGACTCATAGAGAGAGCTTTAAACTAGATTTGAAGGGGGAAGGAAACAAAATATTAGCCCATCTGAAGTGCATCTATACCAATGCTCACAGCATGCGTAACAAACAGGAGGAGCTTGAAGCCATGATGCAGCAGGAAAATTATGATGTAGTGGCTATTAAGAAATGGTGGGAAGTCTGCCATGACTGGAGTGTGCCAATTGATGGCCAGAAGCTCATTAGAAGGGATAGACAAGGAAGGAGAGGTGGTGTGGTGGTGCTGTAAGTTAGGGACTGTTATGATTGCTTTGAGCACATGTATAGTGAAGACAGGGTGGAGTGTCTTTGCGATAGAATCAGGGGAAAGGCCAACAGGGCAGATATTGTAGTAGGAGTCTACTATAGGCCACCCACCCAGGACAGAGAGGTGGATGAAATATTCTCTAGGCATTTAGGAGAAATCTCACGATCGCTTGCCCTTGTTCTTGTGGGAGACTTTAACTTCACAGACATCTGCTGAAAATACAACACAGCAGAGTGGGACCAGTCCCGGAGATTCCTGGAATGTGTGGGAGACAACTTCCTGACACAGCTGGTGGGTGAACAGACCAGAGAAGGTGCCCTGCTGGACCTCCTCTTTGTGAGCAGAGAAGGACTGGTGGATGATGTGGCAGTTAGAGGCCAACTAGGGCACAACGATCATGAAATAAGAGTTCTCCATTCTTAGAGAGGCCAGGAGAGGGGGCAGCAGAACTGACATCCTGGACTTCCATAGGGCTGACTTTGACTTGTTTAGGCACCTGCTTGACAGAATCCCTTGGGAGGTGGACCTGAAGGGTATAGGGGTCCAGGAAGGCTGGACACTCTTTAAGAAGAAAGTCTTAATGGCTCAGGAGCAGGCTGTCCCCAGGTGCTGTAAGAGAAGCCGGCGACAGAGAAGACCACCCACCCTGGCTAAACAGGGAGCTTTGGCTGCAACTCAGGGAGAAAAGGAGAGTTTACGGCCTTTGGAAGAAGGGGCTAGCCTGCTGTGAGGCTATGCAGGGCGGAAATCAGGAGGTCTAAAGCCCAGCTAGAAATGAATCTGGCTTCAGCAATCAAAGACAACAAGAAATGTTTCTATAAGTATGTCAACAGCAAAAGAAAGACCAGGGAGAGCCTCCATCCCCTGCTAGATGCAGGAGGAAACATGGAAACAAGTGATGAGGAAAAGGCTGAGGGGCTTAATGCCTTCTTTGCCTCAGTCTTTAATAACAAGACTAGTTGTACTGAGGGAATCCAGCCTCTTCAGCCAGAGGACAGAGACTGGGAGAACGACCTCCCCCACAATCCAGGAGGAGATAGTCAGTGACCTGCTGCATCACACAGACATACACAAGTCTATGGGACCGGATGGGATACACCCGAGCTTGCTGAAGGAGCTGGCTGGGGTGCTCGCCAAGCCGCTTTCCATCATTTACCAGCAGTCCTGGCTGACCGGGGAGGTCCCGACAGATTGGAAATTCGGCAATGTGACACCCATCTATAAGAAGGGTTGGAGGGATGATCCAGGAAATTACAGGCCTGTCAGCTTGACTTCAGTGCCCAGGAAGCTGATGGAGCAGCTCATCCTGAGTACCATCACACAACACATGTGGGACAACCAGATGATCAGGCCCAGTCAGCATGTGTTTATGAAAGGCAGGTCCTGCTTGACAAGCCTGATCTCCTTCTATGACAGGACCACCTGCTTATTGGCTGAAGGAAGACTAAGGAGACTAAGGAGACTGGCAAGCTGGTGGGTGGGCAGCTGAGGCGGTGTGGGCTGTGGGCAGAGCCAAGGGCCGGTGGCGCCTGTTTTGAACGAGGTGTAAACACACCAACGGTCACTCGCTGAGGAGACCAGCCCACACCCCACCCCTCGGTAATGAGCTGGGAGGGCTTCTGAGTTAAGGTGGGCAGAACCAGCACCACCCACCGTTAATTCGGTGATAAGAACCCTGTGGGAGCTCAGGGTGATCAGGTAGTATTTGACTGGGAGTGCATCTAGGCAGCTTGTAGGGCAGGGCTGAGACCCTGCCACTGGACAAGGTACATTCAGTCCCTGCAAGCAATTGATCAGTACCGGAGAGAGAGGAGGGAAGGAACAGCTCTACAGGGAAGTGAGAGCGCTGTGTGGGGAAACAGCACACAGGGGTTGGTTCTCTCCTGGCCAAGGCCATGGTCACAACACGACCCAGAGACAAAGTGATGAAGAATGTGGGAACTCAGACATAGGTCCTGCACAAACAGGCGGCTGTGCAGGTCTCTGCTTGCCGAGAGTGCCTGAGCCTGGCACTTGAATTGGAAGGAGTCATAGACACCATCTGTGTGTGGTGTGATCAAGTAAACGATCTGCTCAGGCAGGTGATTGAATTGAGGGAGAAGGTAGAAAGGTTAAGAATGATCAAAGAGTGCGAAAATGAGATTGACTGGTGGAGCCACACTCTGAGTCAAAGACAACAGGTAGAGGCTCTACAAGAAATACATGACTCCCTCCCCTCCTCTCACCAGGCAGAAGGAAGGCATGTGGAGGGCAGGGGGGAATGGAGTCAGGTCCTTCCTCGGAAAGGCAAGTGAAAACCTCCTCCACCCTCCTCACCTTCCCAGCTGTCATTATACAATAGGTATGAGGTGTTGGAACTAGACAGCCAGCTGACTGAAGATGGAAATGAGGACCCACCTGGTGAGTCATCTACCGCTTATCTCTCAGGCCCCAAACTTATGACTTCTTCAAGTAAGAAGAAAAGGAGGGTAATTGTAGTGGGTGACTGTGTTCTGAGGGGTACAGATGGGCCAATATGTTGACCAGACCCATACCATAGAGAGGTCTGCTGCCTCCCTGGGGCTCGGGTCAGAGATATTAAAAGGAAAATCACTAGTCTAGTGCGGCCCTCTGATTACTACCCCTTATCGGTTATCCAGACAGGTAACAATGAGGTGGTAGAAAGAAGTCTTAAGTCACTCAAAAAGGACTTCAAAGCACTGGGGTGGCTAATTGAAGGCTCGGGAGCTCAGGTCGTGTTTTTGTCAATCCCTCAAGTGGAAGGGAAAACCACTGATAGAAGGTGGAAAACGTATCTGATTAACACGTGGCTCAGAGACTGGTGCCACCGTTGGAATTTTGGGTTCTTTGACCATGGCGAGGTTTATAAGGCACCTGGTCTGCTGGTGACAAATGAGAAAGGTGGGATGCAGCTGTCCCCGAGGGGGAAAAGGATTCTGGGGCAGGAGTTAGCAGGGCTTATTGACAGGGCTTTAAACTAGATATGAGGGGGGACGGGGAGATAACTGGGCATGTTAGGAACAAGCTTAAGGAAAACGTGCCAAAGCTTGAAGGATGGTGAACTGGTGAGGGCTCTCCCTCTGCCACTTCATTTGAGATAAGGGAAAGATGTTCAGGAACCGTGGAAGCACCTGAGAAGGGTCTGGTAGGGAATGGGGCCCATGCTCACAAGAGGGTGTTGGATTCGTTAGCTCATCTCAAGTGCATCTATACCAATGCACGCAGTATGAGCAACAAACAGGGTGAGCTTGAAGCCATAATGCAGCATGAGAACTATGACATAGTAGCTATAACAGAAACGTGGTGGGATGCCTCACATGACTGGAGTGCAGCAATTGATGGCTACAAGCTCTTCAGGAGGGATAGGCAGGGAAGGAGAGGTGGTGGAGTGGCCCTATATGTAAGAGAATGCTACGATAGCTCGGAAATCAAGTATAGTGATAACGGGGTTGAGAATGTATGGATCAGGTTAAGGGCCAGTAAAGCAGATCTTGCTGTGGGAGCCTGCTATAGACCTCCCAACCAAAGCAGTGAGGTGGATGAAGCTTTCTACAAACAGTTGGGAGAAATCTCGCGGTCACTTGCCATTGTTCTTGTGGGGGACTTTAACCTCCCGGATATCTGCTGGGATCACAACACAGCGGAGAAGGAACAATCCAGGAGGTTCCTGGAATGTATGGAGGATAACTTCCTCATACAGCTGGTGAGTGAGCCAACCAGGGAAGGTGCCCTCCTGGACCTGCTTCTTGTGAACAGGGAAGAGCTTGTGGGGGAGGTAAAGGTTGGAGGCTGTCTAGGGTGCAGTGATCATGAGATGGTTGAGTTTTCGATCCTTGGAGAAACAAAGAGAGGGGTTAGTAAAACTGCCACCTTAGACTTCCGGAGGGCTAACTTCGACCTGTTCAAGAGACTGGTTAACCAAATCCCTTGGGAGGCTGCCTTGAAGGAAATGGGAGTCCAGGAAGGCTGGACATATTTCAAGAGTGAAGTCATAAAGGCACAGGAGCAGGCTGTTCCCGTGTGCCGAAAAACAAGCAGGAGGGGAAGGAGACCGGCCTGGCTAAACAGGGACCTTTGGCTGGATCTCAAGAACAAAAGGAAAATCTATCGCCTTTGGAAGAGGGGCCAGGCCTCTCATGAAGGCTATAAAGTCATAGTGAAGTTATGCAGGGAGAACGTTAGGAACATTAGGAGAGCCAAAGCGCAGCTAGAGCTCAACTTGGCTGCAGCTGTTAAGGATAACAAAAAATCTTTCTATAAATTCGTCAACAGCAAGAGGAGGATTAGAGAAAATCTCCCTCCCCTACTGGATGCAGAGGGAAACAGGGTAACTAAGGATGAGGAAAAGGCTGAGGTGCTCAACGCCTACTTTGCCTCAGTCTTTAGCAGTGGAACTGGCTGTTCCCTGGACACCCAGCCTCATGAACTGGGAGAGGGGGAGGGGAAGCAGACTAATGTCAGCACAGTTGAAGAGGAGGTGGTCAGAGACCTGCTACACCACTTGAATGCACACAAGTCTGTGGGACTGGATGGGTTACACCCAAGGGTGCTGAGGGAGTTGGCAGATGTGCTCGCCAAGCCGCTGTCCATGATTTACCTGAAGTCATGGCTAACTGGGGAGGTCCCATTGGACTGGAGGGTGGCAAATGTGACACCCATCTACAAGAAAGGCAGGAAGGGGGATCCAGGTAACTATAGACCTGTCAGTCCGACCTCGGTGCCAGGGAAGGTCATGGAGCAGGTCATCTCGAGTGCCTATTGTATTCAGCCTGTATTTTTGAAGTGGGACAGCCAACCAGGGCTGCAGGTACAGTGGTTAGTCCCAATTAATCTTACACTGTTCAGTCTCCACATATTCAGTCCCAATATGTGATAGAAATGTTTTGTGTTTCCGGTCCATAGTTTGTGAGTAAAGATCAGTTTCCTAAGAGTATCTGTTTTCATCCAGTTTTCATGGTAGCACACACCATTCATAAAGGTGAATTCTCATCAATCTTGTCAGTGTAACTTTGGAGGAGGTGTATGGGGAACATACAGGGAGATAAAAACAGAAATCAGATTAAAAATTAGGTTTAAGAGATCAGACAGAAATTCACTTCACTGCTTCCAGGACACAGGAACATGCATCATCTTTAAAATAGGTAAATGATTTTGATATTCTTAGGATTAATCTAAAGTATTTGCACTGCTCCATAAATTATTGCTTAATGATGTGAAAAGGAAATATTATTAGGCTGATTACAATATAATCAAAATAAGAATTTGCCTCTTTCATCAGTGTTTTTGAGAATGATTTACTTAATGGAATAATTAGAATCTGAAATTTATTGTAGGCACATAAGAACTGTGGCAAGTAATGTAATTAACCACACATTGGTTACATTATATTGGCATGTAATTAAGCACACATTGATATACCTACCATATTTTATACACATAGTTCCTTTGCCATGATGTTTCTACTCCTGATTTTTTTAACTTAATCATGAACTTGCATTTAGCAAAACAGATCTTTTTGAAACTAAACTATTACAATTGGTTACTTGACATTTAAAAAAAATCTATGCTTGAATTGTTTTTGCAAGAGTCATTTCAGCAAAGGACCAAACAATCATTCCACTGAAGTTCAGTGCAGAGTTCCCTGAAATAACATATTTTTTTACATGTAGCTATTTCTTTGGGATCAATATATGATGGTTAAATTGCCAGCGTATTTGGCAAATGATAGATGGTAGCTACATGATACAAACTGTTTTAGATCACACTGATGCTTTGCTTTGCAATTGTTACAGGTATACTTTGAGGGATGAACACAACACTACTCTTTTTATTTTGGCCTTATGTTTGAGCAAAGATTATAAGCTCCTATTGTGTTTCCACATTAATCTAAGAGTCTCTGATTCAGTTCTTTTTAAATTTAATGCCCTTTGATAGAGATAATTGCCTTGCTCTTAGTAAACTGGGTTTAATTTAGCAAGCTGGCTGAAGAAAGAATGACAGTCTTTTAAAGGAAATCCATTTCGTTCATTTATAAAATTTGAGCATGCTTGAATATATAAAAGAAAGTACTTGGATGTGTAAATGTGGGTTTGTGTGCACAATTATAATCTATGTAATATTCATGCTTGTTTTCCAATCTTCCCTTCCTACAAAGTACCATCGAAAACTATGCCCAAACTTTCAGACGAACTGAATAGCATGGAGCCTATCGACTTCTAGTGGACTCATGGTGACTCTGAAATTCAGACACTAGAAATGTACTTATAAGCTATTTATCATAAAGAGCCACAATATTTTAGAAAGTGTCTTGAGATGTGCCCTTATAGCATGTCTTGGATCAGGAGAGGTATAAAGGCCACTTTACACTTTTACTCTGTAATCATATTCAATCAAGTGTCCTGCCAGCCCTCTGTACAAACACAATTCCTCAGCCTCATCTCTACCTGATGTATAAGGGATAATAACAGTTATGATCTGGTCCAGCTCATCATCAATGCACTTTCTGCAAGCAGGAAGATACATGAGCTTATACAACACAATTTAACACATTAGGCTGATCTCAGCAACTTTTGATTTTTTATCTTGTGTCTGCCTGGATTTTAGCTAAGGCAATGTTACAGAGTTACTTCATTCGGCTTCTTGGCTTAGAACTCAGCTTAAAACCAATAAATTGAGAGGAACAACTATGATCATGTGTGTGCTGTTACCCTCTTAGTGTCCAACAAGCATGTCTCTGTGATCAGGAAGCCCCGAGCCCAGGGAAGAGCTTCAAGGTGCACAATTCACCTTAGCAGTGAGCCACAAATTCAATTTTCAAACCTGACACTGCTGGAGGATGTTCAAGGGTTCTGCGGGAAAGTTTAAGTGAAATATTTGCAGTTTGGTTGATATATGCAATGCTTATGGAATACAAATTTTAATACATTTTCAAGGTAGAAAGCTTGCTTCTGTTCAGCTTAAAATGCTAGATAATGTGTCCAGATTCCGCCACTCTTACACACCTGTATCCTCATGTAGATGTATGCTTTATATAGGTATGTGAAAATTTATGTAGCTATTCATATACTAATTTGGCAGGGAGAACGTGTACGTGAATTAATCCATAATTGAATATCTTAGTAACTTATTTCTAATTAAGAAGGCTATTGAACCATCTGGTTTTTCTGGCAGAAAGATGAAACTTTATTTTGTTTTTCAAAGTGTAACTTTGATCCCAGTCTTTAGCATAATTTGGATTTTAATATTCATACTTTAAATTTTCCTACCAAAAAAGTAGATATATTACAATTATTGTCCATGAAATTCCTAGCATTGGAAAAGCTTAGCAGGAAACACAGATCAGATAAGATGAATGTATGTCTGGAAAAAAAATCTTGCAAATGAAATTAATGCACTTATTGCTTAGTAAGTGCAGGTAGTCATATAGCTAATGTGTACCCAGTGACAACAGATCTGCAGAGGATCTTACAGACGTAAGATTAATGATTTTGGTATTAGGACAAAATGCCTGAGGAATTCTGATTAACCAGTCTAAAAGTACACTGCCATATGCTGGGCCAAGATAAAGTTGAGGAGTAGATTTAGGATGTATCTTTCACTCCGGCTTTCTCATAAGTCTAAGATAAATCTTTACCTGACTGAGGCAAAAAGAACACACACTTGACTGCCACATCAGTATGACAAATATCCATATCATTAACAGAATAGAAGTTATAATCTCTGTAAACTGTGAGATTTTTAAAGCAAACGTTACAAACTTAGGTCTAGGCAAGTGTTGAATATTCCTTAAAATAAGCAAAAATGTCAGTTTTGTGCAAAGCAGTTGTGGTTACCCAGTGCCTGCCAAAGAGATGAATCTTGGTCCTGGATCCTGGAAGCGTGGTTTCCCTCTCCCTCCATCAGAAGGGTTGTCAGACGGGTGCTCACAGCTTCCCTACCTTTGGTCCCTTCAGAAGGGTAAAGGGACTCCTGCCAGAAAGGGGGGAGCTAGGAAGGCACAGATTTTCTGTTCTGGAGATCTCTTCTCTCTAGTGTTAACAGGAGCTGGAACTATAGGATAGGGACACTAAATTCTGTGGTTGGAAAGAGATATGATGTGAACAAAATAATGGGGACACAGTACGGAAAATGTCCTTGCCATAATGTGTGTCAAATTATTATTACTGTCATTACACACACCTGAATAATAGAAGAAGATCTTTTTATCTGTAGAACAGCAAATAGCTTTTCCTCTGACATTTTGTATTTAGCTTGATTACAGGTATTGCAAGCATCCTTCCATACATCTGTCTCATTCAACCTGCAAAGGCACCCATCCCCGTGTTTGTTATTTTTCTCTTTCATCCTCCCCTAGCTGTCCTTCCCCCCATTTTATCCTCAAACAGAGACTAATAAGAACTGATTCTGCAGTAGTTTTCTACTGCACAGTAGTTTTCAATGTTTCCTCAAGCATTTGATGAGACTGGAAAAGATGTCAGTGAGAGCCTTCTGCCCTGTCACCCTCAGCAATACTGAGGATAAAGGAAAAAAGTACACCATGGCCCAGATTTAATACAACATCTGTAGTCTTAACTCTTATTTAGGTGCCTAATTTATTTCAGGAAAAAGCTTAAAGCTTAAATGCTTTGTTGAGATCTGGCATTAAGATGCTGAGAAGTCAGCCATTTCAGTATCATCCCTGGAGACTCTAAATATTGGATGCATAGCATCTCAGTCCTCTGTGTACACACACCTTTCAGTCTGACCTCCATATTAACAACAGCTTAACAACTTATTGTCTAATTTTCTGTGCAATGGTCCATATGCCTCCTATTCCACAGCCAACATTTTTCTGCTGGTCCACAATTTTACATTGTGATGCAAATGGGCTTATAAGTAGGAAGGAAAGAAAGAAGGAAGGAAGGAAAGGAGGGAAATCAATTTGATTCTTTTCATGTCTGTGAATCAAGATCTCCAGCTGTGGCAAACTAATGCAAAGTACGTTAGTGCCAACATCAGCAGCCTTGGAAGTGCCAGCTTCCAAGGATTCATTTAGATTTTGGTGAACACATGCTGCACTGAGCCTAGTGTTAACCCTTGTTCATAACAAGGTTTATAAAAAATACAGACAATCATAGCTAGTATAATGTATTTATTGGCCTTATTTCTGCCAGCTTTGTTCTTTAATTTTTCTTCATTAAAAAAATTCATCAAAATTTCTGAACCAAGGAAACTAACTGCAGGGAAAAGTTCAGATATTAATAAAAAATTTCATTAGTATTTGTCATGGCTGTATCACCTTAGCAACTCAGAGTGAAAGATTTCTTTTGTTAACTTTTAAAGAACTGTCAAATATCCCTCAAATTACTCAGAAGTATCTCTCTCAGAGCTATCTAGTCCACCTAATCCAGTACTCCTTCCTAACCTTTCCTTGTTTATACAATTTAATCTACTCCGGTTTACTTATGTGATCCTAGCTGTTTTGATCCTAATTTAACATATCCTTTCTAAATCATGTTATCTTTATGGCATCGATATTAAGATCTCATAACCTCTTACCAACACAGACTAAGTTTCTCGGGGAGAAGGTCCAGGAATGAGACAGCTGCTCAGGTATACAAGTTTTTTTTCTCACTTCCTCTCCTTGCAATCAATGCCACTGTCAGATTTCCAGTCCACTGATACAGATGCAAAATTAAGGCTTTATTGTCTCTTCTTTCAGAAATCCCAGGCAAGGAAAACAGATCTGGCCACAAGCAAAGGAATCTAGTTATCCTTTTTCCTCTTCCTGAAAGACTACGAAAGCTAAAGTGAGGGATATTTAATATTATCTTGTAATAGGTCCTGTCTTATCTTCTTTTCAAAATTGATTTGGAAAACCTGCCAGTAACAGAACGCAGCAAGAGACAAGAGAGAAAAAGGCAAACATTGCTTTATAGATCAGCTGCTACACTTCTGTGACTTTAGAAGCAGAAATCTTAAGGCTTCAACACCTTTGACTAGTTGGAAAAATAGTATAATCCATTCTTCTAAAAAACACATGAAAGACACATGGATGTTCACAGAAAAAAGACAGTAAGATACAAGGATATTATATTGATTAAATATACTCTCCAGAATTTTGGATTCCTGACACTAGCAGAGCTAGAAAACAGCTTGCCAGACAAGAAGCAGAGGGAGCAAGATAAAGTTTTTGGCAATATTCTTATATAAAGTGTGACAAAATTGAAAAAAGATTTTTTCGCTATACATACAGTCTTACCTTTGGAAACACTGGAAAGGAAAATCCAAATAATTACAAGCAGACCATGAGAAATGGGGTGATGCATGCCAGTGAAATTCCAGGATGGATCAGCATGCCTACAAAGAGAAAGGGGCAGCTGGATATTGACAGACAACCTGGCAGTCATCAACACTGTTGCTCTGGTATAATGTACTTCGCTGTACCCCCTCTCCCAATTTGTTCCAGCCTGCTCTAAGCCTTTGTAGTCAGTACTACCCAGTTAGGATTTCCATGGTGTGCACATAAATGAGTATTACAGGGCAAGGGATAAATTGCTGGAGAGAAGCAACTATGGGGGTATTTTGTTTGCATGGGATCTAGTGCAAGGCTAGATGTATGTGCATGTATCTGTACCATGGTAGAAAGCACTAGGGGAATGTATATAACTCTTATCACCACATTCAAGAGTAAGCAACTCTGAATGAAACAAAAGGCAGGATGATCAGAAGGATAGAGAAGCCAGGTCAGGAGCCTAACAAGCATGGAAGAAGTCTGTAACACTGTGGGGAGAATAGCTTAAACTGAGAGGTAGTCTTGCCATAAGAATGGATGGGTATAAATTAGTCACAAATAAAAGTGGGGAAAATAGAGAAGGAAGCCTAACCATCAGAACTGAAAGTCTTCCAGGAGGAGTTTGCTGAAGGTGGAAGTAGAGGAAGACTCTCTCATTCAATTGTAAATAATATCAGGGATTCACTGATACAAGACTGTGGACCAATTGTTTTTGATACTGTTGGGTGTAATAGGTGGATTTGTATTCCTTCTGTTCTTTAAGGTGTATATCAGCACCCTAACAATAAACAACAAGCTCTGTTGCTGTGTACAGGTTTTTTTCACAGGTACTATTCCTCTAATGCACAGATGACCAATTCAGACCAAATGAAATCCTGACTGTGTTGAAGGCAACAACAAAGCTTCTTCTGCATTCAATTTTATCTCAGCATTTTTTCTCTTTATTGCAGCAAGCTCAACACCAACACCAATGAATTAAGAGTTTGTATGTGCAGTCTCTGTGCATGGCATCTGCTAGCTTCTGAAACTGCAACTTCCCAGCCACTTTACCTGAATCAGCCCTCAAACTGGTCTACAAGAACAAGGCTAGTGTGGAACCAGCCCAGGTTAAACGTTCTGGAAACATCTTTTGTGTACCCCTAGGGTACTATGTGCTAGGTAGAAATATAAAGTTGACATTGAATGACGAGGAGTTTGTAGTGCTCATCTTTCTCTTCTGCTTTCCCTTCACCTTTGTTTGTCAACTCTACCCTCCTGTTGGAGTCCAGTCTGATGTGTCTTTGTAGTCAGCATGAGTTGCTAGGGTTTGAAAGATAAGAATCTCAGGCCATTCATTCCATATTTGCTGTAGTTAGTCAGAGCTGGGGGTGTTTCCCTCAGCACTACAAGAAATCTGGAGCTTTGCTGGACCTCATTCCACTGAGATTTCCACCTCGCAGAGTTCTCAGGGATTTCACTTTAAACAAACAAGTTGTTCTGGTATATCTGAGGGATTTGCACAGAGCTTAAACTCCATGCACAGCTGAATGGCATTTGTGATTAAAAGGCAACATTCAAAATGAAGTGGAAATAGATCCACCCACACCAGAAAAAAGAGCATTATAAACCTTTGAGGACTGCTCATAAAATCACTAAAAAGCAAACACACCATTAAAAAAAAAAAAACCAAACCAAAAATGCGGAAGAAGAAAATGGAATACAGTTGGTCTTTATTACTCTGCATTGAACTGTTATTTCACCTATTTACCATTTGTGTGCTGATGTTTCCTCATTCCAGTCATACTAGTCCCTACACATCTGCAGGGCTACATTCACCTTGATGGAGGTTTGCATGGCTCCACTTACACAACCCTGGTGAGCCTTCTCCTCTCTGCCACAGTGAGAGCTTTATGCCAGTGGCTGAGTCCCAGCCTGAGGACGCTGCTGGGAGAATAAGCAGATGTGGCACAAAGCGTACCAGATACCTTGTACTGAAGCTGCAAATTCCCTGTTGCAGGCAAGATGACTCCTTCTGGCTAGGGAAAAAAAAATCTCTCCCCATCCCAGTCCCTGTGAAAGTGGCAGAATGAAGAACAAGTACTAAATTATCTGGACCATCCCAGAGACTGCTTTAATCCTTACCAGTGTCCAGGCCAGTCTAAACCTGATCCTGGCTTCAAGAAGCTGTGTAAGGAATTTTTTGTATCACATCTATAGGAGGCTACTCCTTTAACAGGAAGAACAAGCTTTTGGACATTCAGTCACTGCTTCAGCAGTAGTAACAAGGTGTTTGCAAAGGACAACCCACATGGCTGCAACCCAAAAACCCAACTTGTTGCTACTGTCATCAAGGAGCTTCCTGGTGCAGCACACCTGCCATCCCTTCCATGTACTTGCTACAGACAGAGCTATCCTGCAGCCAGGATTCAGCTCCGTGTCTGCCAGCTGGACCATGTTGTCCTATATCACTTACCAAGGGACATCAGAGAGGTCTCGCCTACAGCATCTGGTACATTCCAAAAATCCTTAGGAGTGGGACACTGGCTTGTGTGACAGAATGACATGTGGCTCTGCAAATGCATGTACAACAGGATCTCCTTCCCAGCACTCTTCCACTGTATCAGTGAGGATGTCTGTACATACTGCTGCTCCCATCTATACACTGAGAACAGAAAAGAAAAGAGTTCCTATAGAAGAGGAATGAATTTCTGTCTGTATCTGCATCATGTTCAGATAAGTACATAGCTTCTGATCATGGCCAGGAAGCGGGTAGAGAAATGCATAACCCCAGAGATGCTTCTCATGATACAGAGAATATTAAAAAGCAAACAATGGAAACTGGATGAAAGCTACTGGCTGAGCATTTTTCTGAGGCAGAAGGTAAATTACAAAAGATAAAATTGGTGGCTGAGGCAACACATGTTTTTTATTGATTGCAAAATTACCACTGTTGTCAGTATTCAGTTTTTCCTTCTGACGTTCATGACAACAGACAATCTAGATTCACCAGTTGGAAACAACTCTACAACATTAAGACAAAAGAAATGGAAAACCAGGAATTTAGCAAAAGTCCTTGTTTAAAAGAATATGCAAAACCCAGTGGCTCCTTGTAACAGAAGTTGCCTTCTGTTGCCTAGTGGAAAAGAACCCTTTGGAAGATACACTGAGAGAGCAGCAAAAGGAGAATGAGGAGTGGACAAGGTCAGGAAAGCTAAGGAGTCAGTGGTCTTCAGGACACTGAGAGACACAATGAGAGTATGGGAAGACGATCAGTTGTGAGGCTTGGCTGGGAGAAGGTGTCAGAGCATGTGTGAGGTCAGTTTCAGCAGAGGAGAAGGCAGCTGGTGAGGTCATGGGCTCTGAAGGGAGGAAACACCACAGTCAGTGAAGCAGCAAGTGGAAATAAATAGTAGAGGTGATCCAGGTCTTTTTAAGAGGAGGAGCTATGGTATGCTAGATATAGAGTGACAATGCTAAGTGGAAGAAGGGGGACAGGTACCAAGAGAATACTGAAAACAACAACAAAAACCAGTCAGGAGCTAGAATGGGTCACCAGGGGTAGGAAGTGTGAGAAGGTGTATTTTTAAATCTGTGACCAAACTGGAGGAGTGAATTGAAGACAACAAAGATAGATGCCATTACTAGCTGTGCAGAGGAAGGAAATTCACTTGTCGGAAATTGTCATGGTCTTTTACTTATTAGGTATACTTCTGAAATTACCCACACCACTGTGAAAATATGTTTTAGAGTTTCATTTTATTTTAGAATGCTGTTGGTGCTATGAATAATTTGCTCCTTTCCTCAAAATGGAAAGAGTCTTGCTCTAACGACCCTTTTCTACGCAAGCACTGAAAAGTAGAGTAAGGCTGCATTCCGTTGTTTTTGCCATGACTAAGAATGTCTGAAATAAAACATCCATATACATCCATCTGTCAAATATTTTAATTTGCAATTTTCTCTTTTTTTACTCTTCTTTTAAGATTATACTTGCAAATGAATCACATGGTATTGTTAGGTGGCTCTTACCACAGTCATCTTATTTTAATGAGTTTTTAATAGCTTGTCAGGTCTTGATTATTATGCTGGAAATAAGTCATAACCATGTTCTTTGATACTTTTTGCTTAGGTTTTGTCTGTGAAGGTGGGACTTTCAGTGAGACGGAAAATAATTACAACTCAGGGAACCTGATTTGAAACACATATTACAACCCCATAGCAATTAGAAAGAGAAATGCTGCAGTTAGATTATTTCACTGGCAATTTCTTATTAACAAAATAGCCTCTGTGAATTAAAAAAAAAATCATAGTTCAGTGAACAGAGCAACTGTTCTTTGTAAGAAGTCATGACAGTCTTGTTAACGACTACAGATTTCTCTCACAGTAGGAAAGTCATCAGTCAGAAAGGGAAAGGCCAAATTATATTGAGCTCTGTTCCTTAGAGGTGACTCCTCACAGTCACAGAGTAGAAACCTTTCAAAGTTCCCATCCATTCTCCACTATAAATCCAAGCTGGTTAGTTATAATATATGATGCCATCTAGGTTGGATATCTGTTTGAAGGGAATGCTCTTTTAAAGCAGGATCGCTAGAGAAAAACCTGAAAGTATTCTGATCTTTGGATCTTGGCATGCTTCCTCACTCTCACTAAAGTAGACACCAACTTCTGATGTGGTTACAGAGTGCTTGAAGCAGAATTTCTACCAAGGCTTGTAGAAAATAGCATGAATCATACCAGATAACTGTTTACAAAACTTGGGAACATAACAGACATACTGCACTTTCTTATGCTTTTGTTCTGATAGAAATTGTGGTTGGAAGGGACTGCAGGAGGTCATCAAGTCCAGCCTCCTACTTGAAGCAGGACTAGTCCCAGTCTAGATACGGTCAGGTGTGGCTTTTTCTAGCCATGTCTGAAAACCTCTAGGGACAGATTTTTGTAGCCACATTGGCAGCCCGTTCCAGTGCTGCAATGAAGATTTTCCTAACATCCAATCTGCACCTCTCAAATTGCAACTTATAGGCACTGACAATTGTTCTGGCATTTGCCAATACCAGGATCCATTTTCTAAGGAGTTTGGATCCATCTTCTTTGTAATGCTCCCCAAAGCAACTAGGGACATCACTCCACTTCCTCTTCTCCTTTGATCTCCTTGTCTCCAAATGAGAAGAGACTAGCTCCCTCAATCCCTCATCTCTGGTCAGGTGCTCTAGAGCCTTTCACAGCACTCTGCTGGGCACTCTCCAATTTCTCAACAACCTTCTTGGACCCATCAATGGACATGGACTCTAGGGGATCTCTCCAAGACTTGAGTGGCCTATAATTTCCTGGACACTTCTTCTGGCCTTTTTAAAAGATGGGCATAAAAGTAGCATCTTGTCTGTTGAAAATCATTGTGAAAACACTCCAGCAGCTACTCAAACACAATAATATATCCTTATAAACACATGCATCTGATTATGTTATTTAAATCAGTGATGCTCAGCACTATATCACAATCACAGCCATTTAGTAAAATGCACTTTTTTTTCCTTGGAGTCCAGAGACTTAAGCACTTGACAGGAGACAGAAATATTATCAAATTTGAAGTATTATCAACTATGTGTGAGAGAGTTGCTAGGGTCGCTGTCTGCCTTTCTTTTCAAGACTTCACTTGCTCTTACCTCAGATATTTCTTTGTCTATTAGGGATGTTGAAAGTCACATCATTTGTGATGAAAATTTCCCTATATTAGGAAGCATTTCCTTTTTTGACTCTGATAAAGACAACAGACGCAACCTAATTCTGGACAAGGCTAATGAAAATGGTTTCGTTGCTCTTACGCAGAGTTAGAGAGAGCTTTCTGTGAGCATCTGTAATCCTGACAAACAGCTGCCCTGCATGTGGCAAGGTTCATCCTCAGATCTTTGTTTGGGGGGGGATCTCTATGTCATAGTGTTGGTTCTTCTGGATGGTAAGGTAGGCAGGATTGGGGGCAGGGAGAAGGTTATGTAAAATAAAAAAAAATAATTTCATGTTCTTACTGACCACTAGAAGAGATAATTTCCTTGAGAAAGAGTAGGTGAAAAAAGGTAATCTCATTTAGGGAGCACAGGACAATGCAGGGTCTCCAACAGGATTTTTACAGAGCCAGTACCATTCTCTGCAGTTTAGAAAAGAAGGAGGAAAAAAGCTACCCTCTGTCTCAGTCCTTGCTGTTGTCTCTTCAATGCTGCATGATTTGCAGTAAGTAGATCAATGAAAACTTGCAAATTAAAAATTCATGCTGAAATATGTTTCATGACCTAACACTGAAAGAAAAGGACCTTACTGATGAAATGTTTGAACTGAGCACTGTACAACATAAGGTGTTCCTCTTTCATACTTTAGGACATAAGAGAGATCCTGATATTTCAGTTTTTAAAAGGTTAAAAAAAACGAGAGACCCAATTCCTCTCTTCTACCACCCAGTACACTGCAGGTTCAAGTTCTGTCAAAAAACATACATAATATTTTCTTATGTATAAACACAAGCCTTGAAAGATAGTAATACAGAAAATAAATCCTGCAGTGGCCTGCATGCTTGGATAACTCTCACAAATTCAGAGCTATAGATGGGCAGGGAAGGGAGCACAGGGGAGCAGGCTATGAGGTATCAGGGAGAAGAATCCTCCAGGTAAATAAATTTCCGTTTGTATTAGCTCTACTTGCACCATCCTGTTTTTTGCACTGTACATTTAGATGTATGGAAGCATGGCACACATTTTGCCAAGAAACACAATGACTTGCATTTCTGTTTACATTTTCTGGAGATGCACCTATGAAGATAGAGGCTGCAGTTTTTGTAAACCATCAGAAAGATATTCCAGATGTCTTCGTACATAGTCTATTTAGTAAACTATTTGATTCTTTAAAAATGCAGGAACTGATCTAGCCTGAGAACTGATGAATAATAGCACGTTACCACTAGGTAACACAGAAGAAGAGAATAAAGTTATAATTTCTTTTAGGTCCTTCTCCGCCCCTAAATTTGCATGTTCTTTCTTTTGTTCCATGCACTGAGGCATAGAGATTACAATAACTGTTTGCTAAATTTTTCAGAAAACAATCTTCACTATCTACAGAGAAAGATATGAAAGAAGCAGAGGTTATTTAAATGTGCAACTGAAAAGAAAGCCTTATGAAGTGAAGATGTATTTTGGATATTAAAAAAAATGATTTGAAGTCAAAATTTCTAAGAATGTATCGCCATTCAAGATTAGGAATGTACACTGTGTGCTTACAGAGGCAGAGATGTTTAAGTGTTTTGTCTTTCATCTCCCATACTTATTCCTATTAAGGTCCTTTGGTCAAGAGTGAGGACAAAGATCTGGTGATGCATTTCCCTGTTCCACAGGTGAAATTCTGACTCTTCTAAAATGTAAGCTAAAGATCTGATGGGTTTCAGGGATTGTATCTGTGCTGTAGGGTGTAACTGAATTCGTGCAACACCCTCCACAATACTCACCTGGTATGGGTTCAGTTATGCTCTAAGGATCCATGGTCCTCACTCTGATGGAGCCCAGCTGTGTAACCTTGGCTCGGACTTTGAAGGGAATTGTTAAGACATGAGGGAGCTGTGTGACTCTCTGCAGAGCCATAATAAAGGTAAAATTTCAAACAGGTAAGGTTGGTAAGAAGATGATCTTGAATAGTTCAAGAATTCAAGAGAAAAAACACTAGAATGGAGAGGTATGAAATGCTAAAGGAGAGAAAACAGAGTTAGTGGAAGATGGCAACTCAGCAACATCAAGGATTTGTTTCCAGGAGAAGTGGAGCCTGACCATCTTCCCGACTGATACCTGCCTGACAAGCAGAAAGCCACTATGCATAACTAATTCGTAGCCTAGTAGCTCATTAAATCTCAGCTGTCTTGTTCACATTTGGTAATAAATAATTACTGTATACATTTAGTGTATATGTTCTACCTGCAGAATCTACCTGCATGAAGTAAAGGTGTTTGAATAAAGTGGCCTAAGGAAGGAGGTCTATAAGGACATGAAAGCTCTCGGCATTCACTACGGTTCTACTTCTTGGCTGTCCTGTTCAGCCTGTCTGAAAATGGAGCAGGATGGCATGGTAGTCTTTGTGTCAGTGCAGAGCCATTATGCAGCTGAAAGAAGAACCTGAATCTAGAAATGGTATTCCCAGTTCCCAATGGTTAGACATAGCTTATGGCAAAAAATAGCAGTGTCATGTATCAACAGTCTCTCCATCCTGAAATACCTCCTACAACTGTTTGTTGGTGAAACTGAGTTTCACTCTTACAAATTGCAGGTAACCACTCCTCTGCTGTGATTAGAATGGTTACAGTCTCAGCTGCAGTAAAGTTATGAGATATTTAACTTTGATAGGATGTTTGATAATAATCTATTATGTTAATATTATAATCTAGAAGGACAATGTATTCTTTCAATATTGCATCTTGACAGATGCATTTCTCTCTCTTTGTGCTTTCTCTGCCATTAACTGTGAATGAACTGTTAAAACTTTTGTAATATGTTCCATTACTGCAAATTCACTATTTAACAGATAAGATTCATTGCCTCCTTTTCAAACAGCAAAGAGAAAAAATAACTGTTAAACAGAATTAATAAAGTTTAAAGTTTTAAAGTTCAGGTCCTAACTGGTTTTTAGAAAGCCTGAGAAGCTGGCCTTGCTCACTCATTCTTGGAGTCAAACAAAACAAAAGCCACCTGAACATTATCCATGCTACAGGTAAATGTTTTAATGGAAAGAGACCTGATCCTTCCCATGGTGTCACTAAAGGTCCCTTCAAAAAAGGTGGAGGAAAGATATGAAACCTGAATACTGGATATCTAATAATTGTTTAAACACACACACAAAAAGCATTTTATTCTCTCTAGTATACTTGCTTGAATTTCTGCCCATGAAATAGGTGTCAACACACTTAATATTCTAGCAACAGTCAGGGTCCAGAGGAGCACTGTGCAAAACATGTACAATGAACTTCGAGGAATTAGCTCTTAGTGACAGATGACAACTTGTTAGCAGTCTTTAGCACCATTCCCACTCCACTTCTTTATAAAATGCACTCTGAGGAGCCATACTAACTTTAGATATTTAAAACCCTTGGAAAATACAAAATGGCACATATTGAAATTACTGGCATATTTTGAAAACTGATGACTATTAAACACATGTCCAAAATCAATGATATGAAAGAATTAAATATTTTGAAAATGTTTGCATTATGTATGTGGTGACCACTATTACCCATGACCTCTAACATTAATTTTTCTTTTTGTGCCTAGTCTGTGTTTCAGGTACCGTAGATGACTGTCATGAAGAATGCAGTTAGTGATTTAAATGATGCTATTTTCAAAGTTGTCTGTAATAGCAATTTTATTATCTATAACTACAGGAGACTTTTTGTCTTTTTATATAAGATCTGAACATCCCTGAAACTTAATTCTTCTGTTGCTTAGGCTGGAAGTTGTCAGCTGTTCTGTAAAACACTGTCAGGTTCTGTTCTCAGTAAGGGCAGACTCAGTACTTGGAAAATCAAGCTGTGACCTATAGATCTTATAAAAGCATCCCCATCCCTGGGTTTTGAAGCTACTTATTCACTTCTGTAACTCCCTTATTCTGAGTATCAATACCATCTAGT
Organism: Strix uralensis; assembly: GCF_047716275.1. Classification (NCBI taxonomy): domain Eukaryota; kingdom Metazoa; phylum Chordata; class Aves; order Strigiformes; family Strigidae; genus Strix; species Strix uralensis. The sequence goes on along the minus strand of NC_133975.1, from coordinate 48,713,448 downwards.
GGCTCTAGAGAAGTCACGGAAGGTACCGACTTGTGACCTGTATGGCTGTAGCTAATGCCATTATTACTACAGATAAAATTATTCAAAGAGCTACAACCTGTTCTGGTAGCAGCTGTTTCAGTGAAAGAGACGTGATAACTGCAGCAATCTTCATGCTTCGTTTCAAATTGCAGCAGGAGAGAGTGAGTTTGCAAGAATAAATGAAATTGCTATAGAGAAAAGTTTGTCCTGGCTTGAATTTTGATAAACAGCTCAGAAAAGTAATACAAAAAAGTTGGTTCTCTTTCAATCTGAAACACTTAGTGAACCCACAGATTCAGGATTTGGGAGATTTTTGTAGTGCTGTTTGAAAAAAATTGAGAATCCTGGAAGAAGTTAAGACTCCTAGAGAAGTTTTTCTTAATTACAGAGCCATTATGCTCAATTATAGCAGTTTAACAAGTTTATCATGACCAAACAGACACTACCTAGCAATTTATCTTTAAAATCCTCTTAATTCCAGTGGTCTTTACACTTATCATGGAGTGTCTATATACTCTTGAAAAACAGTTACTGAAGCTTATCTTACACAGACAAGTTTAAGCTCTGGTAACTGGTGGAGACTCAGGCCATAAATAAAAGGAAAACAGATATATTCCTACACATCATCACTGTCAAAACCCTATCATATCTAATAGATCAGATAACAGATAATATCCCTGGTTGGTGCTAAGTAAATCATAGTGTGATATACTGCCCACTGAAATAATGCGAGAGACTTTACTGACTTTCACAGCCTCTAAGTCAGAAAATTATTTAACAGTCTAATAGTTATCTAGATAGTGTAATGATAAATAGACTTGAATCAAGACTAGAAAATATTACCAAAAGAAAGAGATTGCAAGCTTAAATTAGATAGATGAGCCCTCTCCTATATTTGGAAATTGACCAATTTTTAAATTAGTGTTCTATTTTACCAAATTGAAGTTCCTTTTAAATGGGAAATATTTGGGTATTGAGCCAGGGTAAATTGTGCAGCTATTCCTTTTGCATATCTGGACATCTACCTGAAAGCTATTACTGTGGGTTTGTACAACTGGGACAGAAAAAAGCCCCAAACAAATAAGGCATAAAGTTAATGATTAATACAGTCAAATGAATACTAACAAGCAAAAATATTAAACACCTAGTTACTCTTTTCTAATGAATAGCTGCTAAAGATATTGTCCAGGGAAAGTCACCCTGAAGAATTAACCCCTCAAGTATGTTGTTTCATACTCCGACTTCGTTTACTTTGCAAACATTTTGTTAACTATGTGTTCCCCCAATTACATTTTATATAACTTCTACATAAAGATCATTAAAGCAGTTCTGTTAGTACAGCCTAACCTTGCAGTTTTCTTACCAAAATACCCCTGTGACAAATCAGCCTTGAGATCTAGCCCACATACAGTCCAGTCAAGCAAGCAATTGTATCTGTTCACCCTCCTCCTCAGAAACCTCTATTAGCCTGCCTCGATCATCCTCTCTGTAGTATGCATACCCAGTAGACCCAAGTAACTAGACTTCACACCCTTAGCATAGCCAACCATATATCCTTTCAGCTTTGTTGATAACATTTGGTGTCACTTTTCAAAGGCTGAAATAAATCACGTGTCTGTCAGATTTCCACAGACAATGTATCTGAGCTATCTCCTACCTTTGAAGGACAAACAATAACTCTCAGCTAATTACTCTCTGTTCTAACACCTCTGAATCACAGCTAATAGCAAATTAATTGATGGAAAAATACAGGATTTTGGGGACAGGACATAACTTCCCAAGTAGGCATCCAATGCTACTTTAAATGCCTAGGGTATCCTACCTGGCATACGGCTGCCACTGCAGAAGGGCGTAGGTCTCCCATATGTTGTATGTCATACCTGTCAGCTCCTTGCAGATGTCTAAGACACTCAAGGGAATCTAAAATGTCACTAGGTACCTCAGTTTAGCCAGTCACTTAACTCTGATATCAGAAAAATCACAAACAAGTGGAAAAAGCACCTTTCTAATTTAATGCTTAGAGCTATTACTGTTTCTGGCCATCGGCTGGGTTTTAATACCAAACTCTTCAGAATTTCTTACACATTTTCAGAGTGCTGTGTGAGGTTATGGTTGTGAAATCTATCAGAACTAATGTTATTGTGTGTTTAATCCCACACACAGTCTTTCGAAACTATATGGGCTGACATTTCATGGTACAATAACTCCAAAAAACCCAACATGGTTTATGGTTTAGCTGCTGTTATTCTGGCAGATCAATGACTGGAAAATAAAAGAAAAAAAGGATTTCACATTTTAAGGATGCAGAGCATGTTTCTAGGAAGATACATCAGAAATCCCCCCAATCACTAAGGTATAATTGTAGGCTAGAAATTACAATGGGAGTGATAAATATACGTATAGATATATAGGATTCATTTCTCTATTTCCTATTATCTTCCTTGGGACTTCTGTCTGAATAAAGAGTAATTACATACAGACAATATAAATCTCGGTGAAACCAATCTTGCCGTATACAAACAAAACCATAGCACAAATGAACTGGGACAGCAGGCAGCGGCTCCATACGAAGAATGGCTAAACAGGCTAGGTCTGATCTGTGCAAGAGAGAAAGGTGAAAAAGGCGCACATGATAAGAGGTCATTCCAAAACCGAGGGGAATCCAACAGAACTTGCAAGAAACTTGACATGGCAACAGCAATCTTTGTGGAGTCAAAACACCATTTGCTACCAGATATGTGTGGCAGGGACACCATGTGTACAAGACTCACAGGGACTGCATGGGTACCCCTCCTTTTTGCTGCTGCTGCTGCCCCTGGAAGCTCAATATGAAATTGTACTACAGCACACAAGTCTCATAATCACAAGCACAACTATATCAAAATTACTTTTGTATTGCTGTTTGTCTACAAGCCAGTGTGGGTTGTAGTGTGGAGAGCATACATTTGATCAGAAAACTCGAATTCTCATTCAGTTGGATGAGATAACGTGGATAAACAGAATGGGTTTGGAATGCTGTTTTATGATTCCATACACTCCCGTTACAGGCCAGTCAGGAGATTTTCTTCTTCCTTACCCTTATCTCCTGTAAGTGTCCCAAAACAAACTTTTACATTTCCTTTCCCACATCACATCTGGTTGGTTTTTCTTTATTTTGTTTAATCTGTTTTTGTTGTCAATAGGAGCAGGAATATAATTTAGTTCACATGCACATCTTATTTCCACTTCATCAAACAAATGATGTCCAAGCACTGCATGATAAGCCTCTGATTAAGACTCATACAGTTAACATCAATTACATACCATAAATTATTAACAATAAGCTTTTGGGATTCAGAATAAAGTGGCACTGAAACAAGCTTAGTGTCCTCACCAGAAAACCATGCTGTCAGGGTCAGCTTCCCTCTCAGACAGCACTTGGTTCATGCTTTGCATCCAACACAGCAGAAGAGCCTAGGTGCAGGTGAAAATGATGTGAAAGTTAATGACATCAAAGTGCACCTTTGCCTGTTTTTCTTTGTATGGACTATCTCATAACGTTAAGAAGTTAAAACACAGACGTGTCTACATCAGTCCCAAATTGCTTACATTTCCATAACTCAACACTGTGTCTTAGGTTTGTCATACAAATCCATGTGCACTTGTGAATCAAGTTACTCTGTTGTTCTCAGTGAAATCAGTTCTGTTGAATTCAGTGGGATGCTTCTTGTACCAAGAGACAATTTTGACTCTGTGACTTGCCTGCTCTCAGACATAGACAGAAATTGACCTTTTAATTACCCCCGTGAACTTCTGTTTTATATATCTACAATGATGGTAATCTGCAATAGGAGCCAGTTTTGGCAAATCCTTTAAATTTTTGGTATTACATGATTGCTTAAAAGTGAGTTTATGAAATGATGGGTGCAGTGAAGTAAAAGTCTTATTCAAGCCTTATTAAAATAACAATTCTGCAGCCAAAACTGAGTTTTCACTCCTTTCTTTGAAACTTTATTTTTTTAATAAAAAATGTTACTTAATATAATTTTTGCAAGTAAGTTTCATTCATCAATAAAAGGAAGGGGCACATTTAACAGAAATATTTTCCATGATTTCCCACTATAACTGGAAGATCCTCTTTTGTTTAATGGCTGCTACAGATTTTTGTCAGTAACGTGTAAGTGGGGTTTTCTTCTGGTTAAATTAGTTGCATGTAGTAAGACCCTAAGGCATACAGCTTCCTTCCTCTCATTCCCCATGATGATTTTAACCTAAAACTATTTAGTTAACAGACATACAAACAACTCTTTCTGCTTTAACATTATCTATTAGAACACCAAAACGGTTTATGAAACAGTTACAGGAAAAGCTGGTTTATGCCCTAAATTTTGCCCAGTAGCAAGGCTCTGTTCCCTGTGTATTCTGGGTGCTAATGACTGCCCCTGCGTCACCTGTGAGATAACAGTCTGCCCCAACAGAAAACTAACAACCTGATTAACAGGGAAGAGACTGCTTCCTCTCCACTCCTGGAACAGACTTCAGAGAGGGGGACATGAGCTGAAAGCTCATTTTTGCTGGAGACAGAAGAGTCCTTTCTTTGACTTCAGTGTCAATAAAGTCAGAAGGGGAACTCAGCAATTCTGATTAAGCCTTGAATTCTTTACAAGCTCTGAATAAATCACAGGTAAAAGCATTTGATTCTGTAAGCTTGCTGAGAAAGTTTAATCATGAGCTCCTGACAGCAGTTTCAGGAACATACTGCTCCCAGCTACCTGTATTTGCTGTACCTCCTACATCTAAAACCACATCCAGACCTACTGGAAGTGACTGTCTTCTTTTCCATTTGCATCCCAGCAGGTTCTGCTGGATCCCTGTCCCATGGCACCCTGGTACCCCAGCCTGCTGGGGACTGTCTGCTGTGGATGCCACAGCAGTCCAAGAGAAGAGGACTTGTCATAGCAGTCAGCTACGTGGGCTTGATGCTCTACACCAAGGCAGCACATCTCCAGCAGAGTCATGGACCTCAAGAATGAGAAGAGGCAACACACAGGTGCTCCCCTTACAACATCACGAGGCCAGCCCTTAAGACCAGCAGTGTTTCTCAGTCCACCTTACAGTTTTTTATTAACCATCTCTTGCCCAAATACACCATGAAGAAAGGGGCGCAGTGTCACAGAGGATCCTAAATTCATTGAGAAAAGGAGTTCTGGTTCTATGTTGAAGTGGGAGCACTCCCTCCTGCCTGCGTGCCCACTCACAGCAATTAGCACAGTTGTGGCTCCTTGCCCACACATCAGTCCAAAGTAGCTGCTACATGTCCCTACTACTTGCTAAAAGCTGCCTTAGTCAGGTCAGCACATTAAACTAGCCTCACCTCCCAGGTTTTTAATTTTATTTTTACAGGCAAGGGACAGAGGAAGAATGCCATAGTTTTCTACCCTAGAAAAAAGTGCAGAGCAAAATTTGTCTGCTTTTCAACTTATATATCCATCAGAGTAAGGCTAATGAGGTTGCTTTCCAGAGCAGCTCCAACTGGGAGCCTGCAACCCTGGAGATACAGTCAGCCAGGCAGCCATCAGAGTCTTCCTCGACATGGGCCTAAAATCTCTGAGTACATTTGCATATCTCTCCTCATCACATCAACAGCTCCAGCTGACATCCTCTCCCGCTGGACAATTTCACAGGAGTTGGCAATGTTCCTTGTGCTTTCAGGTACAGACACCCCTAATTCAGTTGCTGTTTGATGTCGGTTGCATAACAGGTGTCTAGAACTGAATTGCTGGAGGTCTCAAGCTTGGCCTGTGTGTCCCTAAAACTGGCTATCTGCAAGCCAAACTTGAAACTTGGGTTGAGAGCAGAGGCAGTGTGATTGCAGCTATACAATTTGGACCTAATGTTAAGTTGCTCCTGTATTTCAGCAGATAAATATGTGTAGCACTGCATTGAACTATGCTGTCTAGAAGTTTGAGGTGACTGACTCAGGTATGTCCACACTATATTTCACTACAGTTATGCTCTTTACTCTGAGTTGGGGGTGGTAGGAAAACCTGTGGTACAAAACCTGTACATGGTGGGAATTTACCTGCACCTTATGAAAGGTAATAGAGCTAAAAGTTCCTGCCTTTTGATCTGGAAACCCCTGTGGTATCAGCTATGAGAAGAACCACTGCATGCATGCGGCAGACACCTGAGGACATAAGCATGGCTGTGGCTGCATCCAGAACCCAGAGCTAGATAAGATGGCTGAAGCAGTGGTCTGGGGGTCTGTTGGAGCAAGTTTGGGAAAACATCCCAAGCCCAGAGAAAGCTACTGCTAAGATTCCTTTTTCCTTCACAGGAGCCAGAAAAACAACAGAACTTTTCTTGCGTTTACATGCCCTGTAGTTTTTGACAGACCTGCTGCATTTAATAGATAATATAAAGCATAAAATAACACTTTATTCACAGTTCCCGACTATTTTATTATCCTTATGAGACAGCTGATAAAATCCAGATGGGGAAGATAAGGTTACTCTGCCCATGACCAGCTAGCAAATCAATGGCTACAGCAGAGATAGTAACCACGTCTGCTCATTCACAAGCATTACCCTCTGTCAGAGATTATGATGCCTTCCAAGCCAACCTTCCAAGATCATTAAAATAAGAGGTGTGTAACAGGAGTGAATGATAACTTACCTACATAATATGGCTGAAAACCAGTGTGTTTGGAAGCCTTTATTCTCAGGTGAGGACCATTAGTGAAGTCCTACTCACTGTAGGGAGAGTCTATTGAAAGAAATCACCTGAGGATCCATCTCCCACTCAGATAAAATTAAAAGGGAAAATTACTGTAGGCTGCATTAATTTTTAATTGCTAACATAATTTCCTTGGTTGTTTTTGAGATGATGAATTATATGTGACCAATTCTTACTTGTTGCAAGGGCTAATGTTCCTGGGTTTGGTCCTTAATAAAATTATTCAATAAGAGTGTAATTGCTCATGGAGCCACCATCTATTATGTATTTCCTGTTTTAAAAAAAGATCTTCTTTTACTTAGTATACAGGAAAGAGCCAGGTTATGAGTTACAAGAGGTGTCTTTCAAATTAAAATGACATTTACCTCTTAAAGCTAACACAGTCTGAATTCTGAGCGAAATCAGAAACTTTTAAATGTAGCTCATATATCGAGCAAAGTCCTGCCCCTCTCCACCTATGAATGCACAAACAGGATTCCTGTACCTCTTCCAGTCATCACACACTCTGTATTTTCACTGGGGTTAGGACTAGAGTTTGTTGTCTTTCCCCTTGCCCTGTGAGTTACTGAAGTCCATTATCATGGTTATCATCACACAATGATAGCATATACATCTATATTCCTCCTTCTGCTCTCCAGCATCATGAGTATCAGAGAGCTGCTCTAGCCAGGCAGGACCCAAGTAACCTGTTAAATAAATACTTGTGACATGCTGGGGAAACAGCAGCAAGAGTTAGAGTTTAACTTGGATTTCTGGAGCTTCCTGCAATAATGATATTTTTTCATCTCAGTAAGTAGATTTGCAGTGGACTCCAAGTGGAGATTTTTCCACTGTTAATATGTGATGAATGGAGAATGTTAAACCTGGCTTGTGAAATAAAATGTAGCTGCCATTATACCCAAACAAATATCTGCAGTTCCAAGGGACCTTGTGCAAAACATACAGAAAATCACAATGTCCTGGCTGCATTGGTGGTATTAACTAAAATACTTGCCTATGTGTCTACATCCAGGGCAATTTCATCTCTTGAGTACAGTACAGGAGTACTCTTAAAGGCATAATCTACTCCAGTTAGTGAAGAAAACTTTTGGCCAGGTCTTGTGTGATGTAAATCCGAGACTTGCAAAAACATTTTTCCACCATTGAGGCTCTCAGGATATTGACATTTACCTGATCTTATTTCATATACTCTGGTGGAAGGAAAAGTTTAAAGAAAATGTATTTCAGTTGTGGGGTAAGAGGGAGAATGGGCTGATTTATGCCAATTTGTGCAACTTTTATGCATAGTCTTCATCTCTTATGAGTTTTAGCTTTTTCATCATTTTTCACTCATGCTTGTAAATTGGTTTTAAAAAGTCTTAATTCTACTGACCTATTTTAATACATTTTTCTGTCTCCCCCTACTTATTTATTCCAAGGAACCTAAGAGATATTTCTGACTGATAGAAAAACATTGTATCTGGGAGTAATGACTGTAGTTCCATCCATCTAGTTTGGGTGTGAAAGACATGTCCTTAAGAGTTGCTGTAGTTCCAATGATATTTGAAGCAGTTGTAGATTAACAAAAATCATAGACATTTGCACAATTTTAAGGAGAAAGGCAGATTTTATGCAAAACCACAAAAATATTAGCCTCCCCAGTACAGAGGACAAGACATTTATTTTGAATGCATGAACGCTTGCAGAAGTGTTCTATACCATCAGATATGATATATTGTTTCCTTGAATATTTTCAATTAATATCCTGGAAGGTAGTGCTGCAGGGATTGTGGTTGTAATGTTTTACCAAGGAAGAAAAAGTGTAGGAAGAAGCTAGCTACTTGTTCTTTATCATTTTCCTGCTTTAGGCTATTAATTTTTGCTATATAAATTTCTTATTACTCATTTAATAACAATAGAATCAGAATAAAATTCTTATGTTTTGTGTTCCTTTCAATCATGTTCCTGTTTACTCCCCATTTCCCTGACTAGTCATCCCACTTTATGCATGAGAAAGTGTTCAGTTGCTGACAGGAATCAGCAATGCGTTGTGTTGCTAGGGCAGCTCCGTGCAGCTCTGACCCGCTTTCTTTTTCTAAAGATAGCCCAGTGTTGATATCAAAATCCATTGCCTGTTATTTTAAAATGGCATTCGCAATATCTACGTTCTGACTATTTATATTCTGAATATTTTCTCCTCTTGATTTAATTGTCAAAAAATGACTGTTTGCCCTTTGCTTCTGTCATGCTGTCTTAATTAAACTTCTGTTAAAAGATGCATCTGGATTTGAGCAGAAAATCAGCTGATGAACTGGAGCAACAAACTGTGCTGAGTTAAGTTTTCTGACAACAAAACCAGAACTTTACCAAAAGAAGTAGTTCATCTACATTTAATCACTTACTCGACATATACTGAAATGCCAATCAAGAAACTATCTTTTTATGTTCTGTAACAACTGCACTATATTTCTGTGTATAATTGGATTAATCCTGCTGAGTTGTTACTGCTGGAGGCTCTCATGGAAGGTAAAACTTATCCAGTGTTGATCTGTAGCACTAAAGCGGTCCCAGTGTTGACAGAGGAAATTATCTTTCGCAAAGGCAAAGGTGAAGTGAGTTCCCTCAATCTGAATAAATTCATGTGATGCGCACAGACCTCATCCCTTTCCCGTTGCTAAACACGAATAAATATTCCCTTCTAGAATGACTATATCACCTGATAGTACTTCAAGATGAAATACTTTTGTACCCCAAGTCACCTAGTGTGTAAGACTAGGGGAGCAGATTTTACATATGGCATGGTTTTAGTTTGTTGGAAGCACAAATAATTGTAATAATAAATTGCACTGACCTTTCAGCTACAGAGGCAACAAGAACAATAGCAAAGGAAAATGAGAGCAGCAGAAAGTAAATATTATTTGTAAACATTGAAAATGCTTGAGAATGTTGAAAAATGATATAACCCAATGCTGAATGATATTAAAATCGTTCAGACTGAGACTGATTTTTCCTTTCATTGCCATAAAAGATTAGTTACCATTTAATAACAAATGAGATGTAAAAAATTCTGTCTTCTGTTTAGTGGGTCACATCTATTTCTACTGTATTATGCACAAATACCAAAATCCTTTCTCATAGATGTTGAACCAACATTTTCATAGTTACCCTTTATTCCAGCCTGTCTCCTGATCATGACATTTCTTGGATGACAAGGGCTGGGGATATCATTCCATATTAACTGTCTTCAAGAACTGATAGTTTCTCTTCAGTAGTAGTCACTGGGTTTATGTTTTGAAAACCAGACAGATCAGAAGTATATATTTGAGTGACTTATGGCCAAACAGCTTAGACCTTTCTCACTTCCAGTGTTCAGGTTAGCCAGATGTTCTCAGAATAGGCTGTGATTCACACAAAAGACATCGGGGCAAGGCCTTCTTTATGCAGGTACAGTGGATTTGCTAACACTCAGTGGCTAGAGGACTCAGGAGGTGAAAAATCTAATTTTTACAGCTCCATTTTGTCTGATATAAAATAAGGAGATGAATGCAGGTTTCTTAGAAATGAGCAAAATTCTGCAATCACCAGGGACTGCTGTGCTGAGAGGATGCAATCACAATCTTTTCTGCTGGAGATGGTTAACTTTCTATTAGTGATTGAATATGCATTGAGTCAAATTTTAAAAAATAAAGACACTTCAATGAAAAGACTGAGTCTGTAGACCACAGACTCATGTTCAAACCTCTGACTAAATGAATCTCCAAATATTTGCACAAAGTAAACAACTCCAACAAAAACAACTGAGAGAGCATTTACTCTTATTGCCCCAAAAGCATAGGTGTAAAGATATTCTACTGGCATGTGGGGGACCTGCAGCTAATCCTGAGGCTAACTTAAAGTGAGGGTTGAAAGGAGGCCTTCCATCTCCAAAAACAGTGTTTTAATCAATGTCTCTAATTTATTTAATGAAAGCACTTGGCACATGTTGTCATGCCACAATTTATGGTCAAGAATCTTCAGGTACTTCTCTCTCCCTATGTTGCTATACCTGCTTACTCCTGAGGCCCACCTGAACTTTCATGGCTTCCATGACTCCTGTTCTTAGGAGCCCAAATCTCCTACAACATCATGCAGGGAGCTGGGGTACCTTATGCAGGTCTGTTCCAGGGGAAGGGGGACATGGAAGTCATATGGTGCAATGTTAACATCTCTTTGAATTTAGACCTTCATTCTCCAAGGAGGAATACCTTACTCAGAAAATATTCTGTGTCTTTACAACATGGTGTGATAATAGATGGTAATAGTGATTACTGATGAAATAGATATAGAAAGGGAAAAATAACTGTTCCAGCAAGAAGCTATCTGAATGCTATTGTATATACATGTAAGCAGACATGGGGAACTACCTTTGGAATAATTTTGCACATGAAACAACTATTTCAAAACTATTTTGGATAAAACATAGATAAAATGCATTGCACAAAAGCAAAATTATTTAGCTTTATTTCCTGCTATTTCCAGATAATTCAGGTTATCAACACTCAGTATTATTTACAACCTTGAACTGCAAGCTAAGAAGTCACTTATACAGAGGAGGAGTTTTAAAAAATGCATGTGTAAAAAATTACTATTTTTTTTAAGAGTAATCTTTAGCTAGTCTTTTCTTTCCTTATGAGGCTTATTTTTTTTATGCAGATGAAGCACTAATGCTGCCTGGCTTGGAAATACTGCAGTTATGGGCATATGCTTAAAGAAAGATGACTTTCTGAAGTTATTGTAACAAGAAATTCTCAGTTATCACTGTAACAGAAATGCCTTGATTTACAGAGAATCGGTTGACAAGAAATCTTTGTCTTTTTTTGGCACTACATTTATAATCCTGTATTTGACAGATAAATGTAAAAAAATATATGTTTTATACATAACATCAGCCCGAGCACTGTGTAACTCTATTCTGTAAACAATTTGGATGGAAATTTGGAAGGAGGATGGAAACTTGAAGAATATCTTCCCCATAAAAACATCACAGTTACAGCCTGACTCTGAAGAAAGAAACAGATCCCTAGAGCAAAACCATAGTTAATGTATCTCCAGGAGAACACAGCAGCAAAATGTGAAGCTTGGGATAAGTATTTTGCTATTGCTCATTATCTGACTCACCTAGAAATAGTTTGGTACAAAACCAATTATAATATAAAACATATGTTTATATGCAGCTTTGTGTATAAGTTATTAGGCACCACTAGAAGTGATTCAGAAAAAAGTTCCTTTGGTGTGTGTTATTTGTGGTCTCATTTGCAAACAGCATGCCTCATGAATAAGTCATGAAGCTGTATTGCAAAGCTGTTTTGAGCATTTATTTGGTGAGATTACTTCAACTATATGCACATGCATATGTCATTGCAGGAACATTAATATAGCATTATGCTTACCAAAGCCAAGAGGAAAGCATACATGCTAAGCAAATATAAAAATTCAAGAGTAACTATTGGAATGGCAGTTTGCATTTGAACACAGATTTTTGACCTTTCACATTTCTGAGCCATTAGTATCCTTTCCACCTGGATTTACTGAGTGTTCTGTCACTGTTCCTTGTGTGATACCATAATTTACTTTCAGATGACCCCATCTTTTCCATTGTAGATGAAATCCCTGGCATTGTAAGTGAAGTCATAGCAGGTGAAATCCCTGCCATGCTATATGATCCTGTGACTTCATAATATATAGGAGGTAAAAACCTGAGTCTCATTAAGTCAAGGGAGAAATTCTGGTTGATTTCAGAGGGATCCAAACAGCAAATGACTTCAGTGTTCGCTCTAGCAAAGCATACATTGTCAGAACAGCTATGGTGATGGATGGGATATGCTGGGCTGTACTTACATTTAAGCACCTGTTCTGTCTTCACATATATTTCATTACCTCTTCTGAATCCCTTGTTTGAACTGTACACTGCCCACTTTGAGGTTGCATCTGCAAATATATTTCTAATTTCTCATGTGATAAAGGGTTGTAGAACCACACAGCTCATTGAAACGACAACTGTATGGCAGCAAAGAAATTGCTATCATATCTCATGCATTATAAAGGATATTTACCAAATTGTTTTACTTGTTAGAGTGCACATTTTAACTAAAAAATAAATCCATTAAAAATGAAAAACATGGAAGATCTGGACAGTACTTTTCACTGATTAGGAAATTCAGAGGGAAAAACCATTTCAGGTGACCAAACTTTTGAGAATTTAGAGTAAATTTAACAAACAGTTCTGTCCACAAAAGGAATTTTTTTTAAAAAGTCTTGGGATTTTCTGTTTCAAATTTATTGAAACAATTTTTTTCACTTTGGAAATGTCATGTGTTATTTTGAAATTAATCTATATTAAAGATCAAAAATTCACAACCAAAAGTAAAACAATCTGTTCAGAATGAAATCAGTTGTTTTCTTTTATGTTAAACAGTGAATTTTGGGTCAACTTGAATTTTTTTTTTTTGGATATTTTTTCATATTTTTGTTTTGATGGAGCACATGATCATATCTTAGACATTTCCATGGTTTTCAATTATTCATCCCTATGTTTCTTTAAAAAAGTGTTTCCCTTGCCTTTATGATTCAGCAACTGAATTGAGATCGGATTATTTCTAATTGTGATGCAGCACCTCTGTACTGTTGTACAAAGCAATCAGCATGTGAATGCCATGGAAACCATGAAAAATTTGTAGTTCTTCACAAGACTTTCAATTCTTCACAATATCTTCATAACTATTTAATACTAAATCTCACATTTAAAAGGTTATTAGATATTTTTCATAGGCTACATATAGGACGTCTTCCACCACTGTAAAGTAGTTGCTCTGGGACAGACATGGGCAGATTTGCTTTAGCATGCATCAAGCCAGATGAACAGTTCAGATCCTGAAAGAGAAGACTTAAAGAAAAGACTTTCACTAGGATGCTAGACAAATGTTTCTGTTATTGTAAAAACTACTTTTGTATCTCCGAGGTAATTCTATTCCTGCAACACAGAAGCTGGAGCAGAATTTTTTATTCTATTTCCTCATGTTGTAAATGATGGTGTAAGCATTAATTGCCTGCTTTCTACTTCCCCTAAAAAATCCTTGACTTGGTTAGTGAGTTGGTTTGATTGCATAGAGCGATCATGAAAAGTAGACATGGCAAAGGCTCAGTAGACAATTTCATGCCATCTTGAAGACATCAAAGATAAGAAATAATAGCAGGGTTCACATCTATTATCTGTAACAGATCTGCTTTGAGTTCATGTTTTACCCATTTTTCCTGCTGCAAAGTTCCTCAGAGCTCTGTCATAGTGTTATAAACAGTGAATAAATTCCCAATAGTATTGCTAAATTGGTAATATGAGTCCAGTGTGGCAGGAGTGTCACAAGGTCAATCAAAAGGCTAAGTACAGTGCATGTGAACATGTGACTGGTTGCTGCATTTGCTATCTCAGGTCTAAGATGAAGCATTAGAATTGGAAAGGAAAGCTCTACTTAGTTTCCCCAGTGGAAATAGAGTAACTTCAAGATCAAATATGTCAGCAGATTGCTCCTATTTGCATACACATTTGAAAGAGCTCATGGTTTCTGAAGGGTCAACACTATGCTCTCAACACTATAGTAGTATCATATACAATTAGTTCTTTTCCTCCAGAACACCTTTAACTTGTCACAACAAAAGCACTATTTGTCAACAGCATCTATAGCCTTATTTTTACATTATAATAGTTCCAGATGTACACAAATGTCACATATAATGCAGATCATGGTTCCTCCCCTGTGGTTTTCTGCAGCATACTGTATTGAAAAGAGATAGCTCCTTGGTAATGACTATAAAAACTAGAGCACTGGTGTTCTTCTAAGAAAGTCCAGCCCTTAGACTTTGTATATAGTACTCATCTATAAACACATATTCCTATGGCACCATCTCATAATGAATGAAATATGACTAGAATGTGTATTAGCTGATTGTTTATGAATTAACTGACTGACATACATGCCTACAGAGATGCCCAGTGAGCCTAAGAAGGTGGACAGAGGAAGGACTTCTGTGCAGACCTAGCTTCAGGCTCATCCATCAGAGAAAATACCCATAGAGAGGCAAAAGAATAGGATCTATTTAGGTAGGCGAAGTATAATTATCCAAAATGAACTGCAGCCAAGGAACTGGGCTGTAAGAAGGCTATACTACTATGAAATCTCAGAATAAATACCAGTAAATAAGAAACAAGCCTTGAGACTCTTCATAAATATTAATTCCTGTAGTTCAGTGCATTGATCTGTGAAAGGTCTCAATTAGGTTTCTCTCTTGTTGTTATCAGTAATATGTTTTAAAAGATATTGAAGTTGTGCTGATCTCCCTTAACTCAGTATTAAATTGGTATCATTATTTTTTCCCTTATATTCCAAGCAAATATAGTTCTCTTTATAGTCATTATAGTACTTATTTCTATTGCTAGCATCTTTTGGGTTTTTGTCTATAATCGAGATACCTAACCAGGGTATTCTATCCTGTTTTATTTTGCTGCTTAATTATATTTAATAATGTTTCCCTTTCCTGACTTTCCCCCACTCTTAAATTGCTTCCTTCCAAGTCAGAGGTACATTTAATTTAACAGCTTTCATTCCCTGAATTTCCCTAATAGTTGCCCCATCCAATAATGCTGTTCTGTTCTCTTCTTCCTCCACAGCGTTACATGAAGATCATATATTAGGCTTAGCACTTTGGCATCAGTTAAAAGAGTGTGGCGGAGAAATAGGAGAGGTCAGCTTTCAGTGACCCTCTATTACAGAGCAATTAAAACTTTTCAAGACAGAAATAATAGAGTAATTCACCGGAGGCTATCTGCAAACATAGTCTGAGCTCTGCCCTCAAAGAAAAATCAGTGTAATTTTTACAGACTGATTTGGAGGGCTCTTCAGCCTGGTCCTGACCTCCACTGTTGGAAGATCTGTAGGAGAGTCATAGTTGGACAGAAGTGGGATGCTGCAGGTCTGTCTTGTACCAATGGAGCATTTTCTTTTCAGATGCTCTTCCGTGTGGTGAACCTCATAGTCCTAATGTAGAAGGGGAAATGGTATCCACTGTGAGCAGGAGCAAGAGTGTGTTGGGGCTGTGCACTTGCTCTTGTGTTCTTCTCCTCAAACAACAATATTTGAACTTTCCCCCCCACACTCTAAGGGGAAAGACATTCAAAACCTGAAATATCCTGCTGAAAGACAACAGAATTGCACTGCAAAGCAGCTTTATCCAAGCATTTTTTCATAGTATGCATGAACACCTGCTATTAGAAGAAAGCACGTGGGCTGCTCAATCTAGAATGGGGCAGTCGAACTCAGCGCAGTGCGGTCAGTGCTAGTACCGAGGTGCCAGCGCTGGGGAGTCACTGGTGCTATGGCTGGGTCTTGACACTGCCTGGTTGCTCTCTGCTGGGAACTTTCTCTGCTGGAACCTCTCATGAAGCACACTCCACATCAAAATCAGAGGTGGTGGTGAAAGCCCAAATATATATAGCTATTGTAAAAATGTGGCTCACAATCCACATGCACACCAAGCCTCTGGGCCATGACCCTCCTTGAAATGGTGCTGTCAGGGAAAAGCCACAGTGTGACAGAGCATGTCATGCTGAAGGCAGCTGCAGAGAGGGGAAGAAGCACTGCAGTCTAGGAGTTTGCTTTTAGAAGAAAGAAGTTAGGACAAGGAGCTTTTGACAAGCCTGGTAAAACTATTGACTTAGTCCCTGATCTTTTATTCTTCTCACTGCTTTATGCAGGCATAAATATTAGAAACATGCAAGCACCAGCCAAGCAAGGCTCCCAAGACTGTTTCTCTTAAATTAGGGAGTACGTGTTTCATTATTTACGTTTAGATGACATTGCCATCCTATGATTGTGGACAGAAATACTGTTAAAGCTTAGCAGGTCTGAGAATTTTGGTGGAGTCTCAGCCCCTGGATTTAACGCGCAATAGTAACTTGCAGGGGATTGAGAGTCAGGTCAGGTACCTCCTAATGTAAATGCCTAGAGTTTTCCACAGATAAAATGAAGTGCAGTCATAGCAGCAGAAACAGGACTGTAGAACTGTCACTCATGACAAGGGTTGATTTAAATGCAACACTATGAGGGTAAGCACACTTCTGGCCTCACACTTTCTAGACCCTACTAATAAGAGGGGGATTTAAAAAAAATAGTTATTTTTCCCTTCTTGCTGCATTATTACTTTCCTTGGGGTGGGATCTCTAACAGTAAACATGAAACGATACATCCGTGATCATAATACATGATCCACAGGCGCAATTTTCTACTGAAAAGCAGAAGCAGGTTTGGGGCTATTCCTGCTTTGAGGTTCCTGTTCACTTCTCCAGTGGACAAACTGCAGAAGCAGGAACTTCTCTTCCACCAGGATCAGAGGGATAACAGTGCCAGCATTTTCTCTTGCCTCCCTTACACCATACAAGAGTGCTGATCTATCACAGTAAATAATCAGACTGATTCAGCTCCTGACAACATGATGATTACTTTGGAGAAATGACTAACTGAAATGATTTGTGGGAATATCTTATTCAGCAGCAGCAGTTTGGGAGCATCAAGGAGAGAGTACTATGACTGATAAGAGAAGAAACATGATTTCAGGTGGGGGTCACAGAGAAGGGATATTTTTCTTCTGGTTCTTGCATGCTTCTTTTGCACTTACATGTTGGATGATAATAATGAATCTGCTGTCATTAACTAATTCCTATCCACAGCTAGATTGAGCTGGTCTAAATACATCAATATTAGAAAGCAGTGGAGGAGAAAAATTATGTTATTGTCTAGAGTGACATTAGCTCATATGAAAATGAAGTTCTTTAACCTATAAGTGTTCAGAAATGTGTAGAGTGTTTGCAGCTATTCTGGGCTCAAAATATGAGCTCAAAATTTATTCCACAAACTTAAAAAAGCCACAAGATAAAACAAAAAAAGTATTTTCCTGATTGGCAGCTGAGTCACATTTTTACTATACACCTTAACTTTTCTGAAGTAGAAACTTGGATGTGTCCGTATCCTCTAGAGACAGTTCCTGACTTGCTTTACCTTGCTGTATGCTGAAGCACTTTGATCTGTTCTGCAGCACAAGATCCTCCAAGTGCCACAGTAGCAAGAGATATCTTGTGAAAAAGCTAATTCTGTCTAGAATTTAACACTTCACAATTTTATATCCTACCTTGTATGATAAGTCATAAATGACGGACTCGGGAATGAACAATGAGAAGAACTCCCCTGTGAAGTTAATGGTTAGCAGGGGTTTAAATTCCAGTTCATAACCACAACCCTTGCTTTTCTTCACCACATCCCTTCCCCTAGCAATACTGGAAAGTGTTTACAGACAGCTTTGTTTCACCATCTGGAGACAGAACATGTTATGCAATGTCCAGATTTCACAACGTTTTTTATTATTACGCTCTCCGCAAAATTGTTATTATGACTTTGCAATGGCAAATAAAAGGCCCACTCCTACCAGGGTAGGAGAGAGTTCTGCTTATTTAATTTGTAGAAATGGAACTGAACATGCTAGGGTCAATGATGGGTGAGGTGAGACATGCAGCATCGAAAGGGGCCTATCAAATACCTCTCTGAGTAACTGTCAGATAGATACAGCAGAAGAGAGAATATCAAGTTACTTTGGACTAAAATGCTATTTCATGAAGGCATCATCCTGCAGTTCTCCATCAGGTAGACAGGACAGACTCTTGAAAAATTACAAAGACTGAAGAAAGTTTTTCAGTGTGAAAAAACTCCAAATATACAATTTTTCAGATACTTATCCATCAGCTCCAGACTGCATAAAACTTTTCCTGTTATTTCCTCATGTTTTCTGCCCGGTAAATCTTTCAAACTGAGAACTGCAACCTAGCTGTGAAGTGAGAAGTCATACGAAGTAATTATCTTTTAATAAACACATACATTTTAAGAAGCATAAAGGTATTTGAACAGGTATACAAGTATCACTATCATCTCGGTTTTCCTCATTAGAGCTGATGGCATGCAGAAACTATGTACTATGAAGCAGTGAGGTGCTTTCAGCATAAGCAGTCTGTATGTGATGTGTTCCTGAGCACTTACATTTATGAAAACACTTAGCTGATGTGTCAACATTTGTAACAACAAATGCACCCACAGATACAAAGCTTTGAAAGTTGGGAGAAGTCTGAATCAGGATTTGGATCCCTGTTTTACAGCTGGTGCTTATTGAAATGCAGAGCAAAAAACCAAAGCACTTTCCCTAACTTCAGAGAGAGCAGAGGGAGCAGGGTTAGAAGGCATTGGTTCCTTTGATGCAAGAAGCTCTCAGATCCAAGCTATATAGCCACCAAAGCAGCGTAAATGTTATCAGTCCAAACCTTGGCAAAATCTGTCAGGTCTTGGTTTTCATTTCAGACTTGACATGTAGATCATATCTGAAAAGATTCTCAACTCTTGG
Source organism: Strix uralensis (assembly GCF_047716275.1). Taxonomy (NCBI): domain Eukaryota; kingdom Metazoa; phylum Chordata; class Aves; order Strigiformes; family Strigidae; genus Strix; species Strix uralensis. The sequence goes on along the minus strand of NC_133975.1, from coordinate 48,694,263 downwards.
CCAATTTTTCAATGGAAACTGATAAGCAAGGGACTCATTTGTGATTGTGCTTTGAAATTGCCATGCATTTGCATTTATTTCTTTGGTTTTGACATGGAAGCAGGTGAAGCCCAGTGTTTTTACCTGGATTTTCTTCAGAGGTTCTGTGATTTTTGAGCCTGAAAGAAATGCAAAGCAGCAGTTGCATAAGCTTTTGTGAGAACTTTTCACCATTGGAAATATATCACAATTTTTAATATATAAAATGTTATATTTGTGGGAATTTTCTGATACTGTAAATTCATAGTTTCCTTAAAACAAAGAATTTGTTAATATTCAAATAACTGAAATAATTATAATTTGTAATAACCCAAGCCATATGTCTAGTTTTCCCTTGCTTCAGAAGAAATCTGGGGTCTGTACTTTTCCACCTGGAAAAGACAATCGTGCTATAATGGCATTAAAAATACTACATGATACTTACAGAAATATGTCTATAAAATAATTTATTCTATTTAAATAAAATGTGCTGATTGCCTTTAAATAAGAAAACAGCATCAGACTGTCATTTATATGTTTCTTTAATGATGCATGTCATACATTAGGAACTTATAAACCATTTAGCATAAAGTGTAAGAGACTTAAACCTTCACTAGTTCATTTGCTGTTCTGTGTGCTCAGGATTCAAACAGCATTTTCCGTATCTATGTTCTAGAGTAGACACTTAGGGCAAAGGAAACAGCAGGGAAATGGATGCAGAAGATAATTGCTGATGCTGACCATCTACAATTCTGTTTCTCAAGCGCAGACTTTTGAGGTCTACAGATGGAGGTCCAGCCTGCATATACTTACGGCTTTACAGAGACAGGAATTTCTCATTTAAGGTTGCATTTAGGTCTCACTATTCCCCCAAACAGCTCTGTCTGTAGTATCTAAACCAGCCCTGTTCAAGAGTAAAATTTGTCCCTTTCCACTTCCTTGGATGTTTTTGGTGTTCAAGTCACTTTCAGTCTTCTTAGAAGACAGAGAAAGCCGCAAGCTGCACACTGAAAGGAGCATCTTGATATGAAAGGAAAGCTAAAAAACTTGAAACTAAAATGCTTGAAAAGAATAAAAAAAAAGAAGATTGTAAATTTCTCTCATACATCATTACATGTAAAGTCTCAAGCAAAACCTACCAAAGCAACTAGAAATATTCCCAGAAATGTATGAGGGATTTTTGACCAGGTTTATAATGTCTAAAGCACTTGACATGAACTTTTACCCTGTGCTTTTAACACTGACAACCCAGAGGACCTTGATAGCAGCCTGGAAAGAGCTGCAGTTCGAATCTGAAAAGATGCTTATTTTAACCCTCTCCACCCAGCTCCCTCCAGGCAACAGCACCGCCCAGTACCTTTGCAAATCGATGCCCTGCAGCTCCACGTCGGCCTCCCACCCAGCTCTGCAGGCCAGGGCTTGAGGAGCAGGGTGGGAAAGCAGCCTTGGTGGCAGCTGTGTTCCCCAGAGCTGGGGCAGGGTGAGCACAGGAACCTCGTCTGGGTGTTCCTGAGCCCTGGTCTCACTTTTATCATTGACTTGACTTCGTAGCAAGTATCTATTGAGAGCGTGGTGTCTCTGAAACAGAGACTGTCTCCTGCTGTACGTGCATTTGCATGGCATTGCCCGGTGCGACAGGATTCTAGTTTGCTTGGCTTTCTAGGTACTAGCAGATAATGGTATCTTAATAAGACAGTGAAACACTGATACATAGTATAGGCAAATGTTTTGTACAGACTATATACCTAATGCTATTTACCTACCCTTTGAAAGATACTTAATAGCTAAACTGAAATGAAAATCTGTAATCTTATTATTGATGTTTTCTTCATTTTTCTGAAATAAGCAAAGTATTTTGTAACTGTACCGTATGAAGCTCATTTTTTGTCTGTTTATTCATTCTTTTGTAAAAGTTAGTTGTTCATGGTGAGTCATGTTCAGTGATTGACGTGATTAAATTAGCTTTTACTCCATGAGAGTTCTGATCAGTAAGTTGAATTAGTACCTGTGTTTATTGCAAAGATTTTCTTTGATGCTATGTATTTACTTTCCCATGCTATTACAGTAGCATCAGTAATGAAGATGGTCCTGGCAGAAATCAACCTGCAAAAAGCAGCAGCATGCAGCAACAAAAAACTAAGTGACCTTTCTTGATTCCAGCTAAACCCAATGATTTCTCAGTGTGGCTAGCATCAGAAAATGACCCCCTTCCACTGAAGTTAATTTCTCTTTGATGTTACACATCACTTGCTTGATTAGCTTTTAAGTAACAGTACCAGCAGTCATGGTCACTGTTTTGGTTTTTTTTTTTTGCTTGTATCTAAATTAGACACTTCTGATTTTTATTTTATAAATAGCTTTGCTGCATTCCTGTCTGTTGCTGTGCCAGAAACCAGAAAGATCACTACCTGATCAATGAAAATAGAAAGAGCATGGCTGTTCAAATGTCTTAACGACTGTCGGTGGAATAGCCATCATTGCAACAAAGGCACTGAAGTAAGAGTCTCAAAAGAACTTGAATAAGTTGAAAAAGATTTGGTTCGTGTATCCTGATCATGCTATTAGAAAATGGCAACGTGGCTGATGGTAGAGCTGTATGAAAAAGAAACACACTACTGAGAAGAAAATGTATCTGTCAATCTCTGTAAGAAATCTGTAAGAAAAAGATTATTTTTAAATAATGGGGAAAAAAAAAAGAAAAAAACCCCATAAAACTAACTCTCCAGAAAAAAAAAAAAAAGGCTTTCTATCCCCAGGAGGATTAATAATTGATATATAGCAGCTTCTGTGGTTGAACAGCTACTATGCAGATGGATGGATAGGATTATTCCTCCTCATATATTTACTAATGGAAAGTTCCCAGTACAACCATTAACATAGTATGAATTGCTTTATGCTCTTGAGATTTTTAGTTCCATAAATATTTTTGGCAGCTTGGCTAAGGGGATATAATTCTCTGGCCTTTATTTTATTTCAGACTTTTAAAGCATAGTTTTTACATTTCCCACAGAGCAGCACACTGAAATCACAAAACTGAACTGTTGACTCTTCTCTGAGAACAGTTTGTGCGACTTCACTCCCTCACTGAAGAAACATATTGTATGAAGATTCCCTGACTCTACTTGTCCATACAGTATAAGAGCAGGATTTCATATAGTTGCCTTGATATGATGTAGAGGGCTCAGCACTACATTTCTTGTTCAGACAATAAGCTTAAAGATTCCTGTCTTCAGGATGTACTGACATGTACTAAATACATGTCCGTATTTTTATAATGTTGACAATTTGCACCTACTCTTGTACACTAGATTTTTCTGTGTTGGTCTGTGCACAGGTGGATATTATTCTCTGGTCATTTCCTAGCATTTACTATTACATTTCAATTGAAAAAACTATTCTAAAAGTACAATGCAAATTGCTTGCAGCTTTCCATTTGCTTTGGTTGAAACCCATACTTCCAGGGGGATTTCTAGAGTTTTTGCAAAATTCTGAACTCTTCCTCCTTCCTTATACTTGTATATTGTTGACCAAAAAAACCCCAGAAATATTCTCCATTTCATTAACTAAAATTAATTCAGACAGCATTTGATTATTTGTAAAATGAATATGGATCCTACCAAATGTGATACTTTGTTATGTCTCACCCCCCAAAAATGTATGGAGAATGTTCAAAACACTAGTTCAGGTAGCCTGATAGAAAAAAGAATAATCAAGCCCTCTAGCAATAGAGGCCTTATAAAACTATGGGCAACAGCCTGTACTTTGACTCCAGATCTCAGGTGTATAAACACAAACCACAAGCCTCTGGTCTGTAATCTTGTTTTCCTCCTACTGGCAACAGTGTTGATAAGAATCCCCTCTCAGTTCTCTCAGACATCCTGATATGTCATTCCCTTTTTCAACAACCAGTTTTTCTGATATACTTCTTAAGTGGCAGATTGCAAGTTATGAAAATACAAGTACGGTGTGCAAGGGCAAGTTCTACTCTGTTTCCCATAGGTATCCATCTAGTCAAATATCTCGTCTTTGACGGTGGCCACTACAAGATGAGTAGGAAGGAGAGACAGCTCTTTCTCTTGGGGCACATACAATCTCTCAGTCTCTAGCAACTCATTACAATAACTTCACGTGTCACCTTGCTTTAGGCAAAAGACATTAATTAGTTCCTTCAATCTTTCTTTGAAGCACAGTTTCTTACTCATTGGATCACCCTTGTCTCTCTCTTCTGGATTATTTCTACTTGGTCCCATAGGAGGAGACACATTAATATGGTTTCTGAGCTATAAGGAGTTGACATGCAAATATATCTAGGATTTTACTAAAATCACATGTGCAGTATTTTCTTCTGTTAAGATAAATGCATCTTCTTCTCTTAGGTTAGGGTAATGCACCACTGGGTTCTCAAGGCGTTAGTATCCTGAAGACAGGAATCTTTAAGCTTATTATCTGAACAAGAAAGAGGCACAGATTAAGCTGTGAATAATTTATATGTTTACAAATACCAGAATATAGAATAGGGCAAGATTTTTCTTCCCTCCTTCCATCTAAGAAAGCATGTGATTCATTCAGTAAGGGGCTATTACTCTGGTATTGATTCAACAGTTTTTTCCCTTCTCTTTAGTCCAGTGTTTCCAAAACATACACTGGTGGGGAAAGTTCATACCCTGGAAGTTCAGCTTTTCATGTCTGGCCAAAGAAAAGTCAGACTATTAAAATAAAATGTCAAGATCATTTGCTTTTTAATGATCTAACATAATTGGACACAGGGCTTCAGACAGGAACCAACTTCAAAACTGGTAAGAAAAGTAATCTCAACACAAAAGTACTGTTGTCATGTTTTTACTTTCAGATACTTTTCATGAATGTAATAATGATGATTTGAAAGTTTATAGGGATTTGTAATAATTACTGATTAAAAAAGCAGGGAGGTAACAGTGAATTTGTGACCATAGGAAAGTCAGGTTGGCCTCCAGTAATTGGTAACTCTATTGCAAAACCAGGAAAATATGGGCAAACAAATATTCAGTTTCAATTTTGTGGCTTTCTGTTGCATTTAAGGTAATGAATTAATTTGGTAAGAGATGAATCCCCTTGTGCTCTAGCCGGTCCTCAGAGATTAGAGGGGCTAGGGGCAGCTGGACTTATCTCTTAATAGGTGTGCCAATCATGGCCGTAACTGTAGGCCTGACACCAGATGCACAAACAGCCCGTGTCCTGTAGGTCCGGTTGCATTCAAGAGAAGCAGTCAGGTTCATGAGTAGTACGGTTTATTCTTATGCAACCTCTACAGACTCTTTGAGATTGCCTACGATAAATGTCCAAACTGCAGGTTGGCTATATAGCACTACACACAAAACCCGATTTTAATCACACACACAATTCCTTGGTAATCACTCGGCGTAGCTGAGGGCCCAAATCTTACCAAAAGGCATACCTTGACGGGGGAGGGGGGCGGTGAGGAGCACAAACCCATTGATCTGTCCCTCCGATTTGACATTGGATTATAGTCCCTCCAAGTTAGATACAAACTCGGGGTAGTATTTATCTAAGTATGTATGTATGAGTGGGTGGGACTGTGGTCAAGCCATTGTTTCTTGAGTAACGACACAGCACATTCCTTGGTGCAAGGTGTGCACTGGATTTGTGGAAAAAGAGGAAGAATGAGAGATAAGGTCTGTGGAGTACTGCAAAACAGTCCTTGAGAGAAGGGGAAGAACAGGAGATAAATCTGCATAGTCGTGTCAAATGTTCCTTGAGAAAAGTGGAAGAATGGGACTGCGTGGCCTCCACCTAGCTTTGCATTCCTCCTTGGTGCCACGGCAACACAAATCACTGGATCTCCATCCTGTCCTGTGTTTGTTCTGGGCACCATGTGTTAAGGAAATGTGTGTTTTGCTTTTCCCATATTCCAACACTTTCACTGCTTTCAATTTTCTTGCTGTTGTTGCAGTAAACTAGTAAGTTATCTGCATGGTGCTTTGCTACTATTAAGGTGAATGAGTACATGACAGAGTTTTTGTGGTTGGTAGTCAAGTAATCCATCTTAATAGATTCAGCTTTTTAATTTTGTTCGTTTGAATTTCAGTCAGGCCCTTAACTCATGGCAGACTCAAATACTTTTTTTTTCTTTCCAGTTCTGGATTTGGTTTGGTTTGGCTTTGTTTTTTGTTCTTTCTACTGAAGAAGGGAAAAGTGGGATAAAAATAAAACAGACACCTGTGAACCAAGTAATTTTCAATTTTCACCTTGCCTCCTTGGTTTTTGTTGTTTTAATAAGCTATTTTCTGGATTTTAAATAAGTATATATCAATTTGTGACTGCAATGATAAAGCTTGATTTCTTTAAATGATTAAAATAGAAGTATTTTATTCTCCTCTTCATTGCTGCTTAGTTCTGGCTTGGACTCCCTCATAACCTTCCACTCTTCACTTCTGGCAATATGTATAGAGCAGGTGGAATTTTCTCACATTAGTGGCAGGATGGGAAAACTGTCAGCCCCTAATTTTTTGGTAATTTTTTTAAGGGGAAAAAAAAAGGTACTAACTAGTAAAAACAAGTCAATATTTGTTTTGCTGTAGGTACATTTTTAGGAGGAAAATTTTGTTTCTCTGATTTTTCTCTCAAGTAGGGCATTGTTTGTGATCTAATAACAGATCTAGTTATTCACTGTGTTACCTTTCCCATGTTTAAAATTCTTGCAGAGTTATAATCCCTTTCATTTCCTGCTTTTTAATGAATGGATTTTATATAACTGTTCATTAGTGTAATTGTTGTTGATTTTTATTTTTCACTTCATTATTTCTCCAGCAAAACTTATGCCACTGTTACTCTCTCAGCAAAACAGAGCAAATTAATCTCTGTGTCTGGGAAAACTGTGTGTAGGTGAGCATAAATAAGAAGTAAGATTCTTACGTTAGAGTTCTTGCTTATGCTTACCTACATACAGAGCTCAGGATGCCTGAGGATACCTTTAGAAGATATTTAGCTGACATCTAGAGACATCAAGCTCTTCAGTCTTTACAAGAGGCCTCTCTGACAAGACAGTCAGTTCATGCTAGTAGTGTTCTCTGAGTGCTAATTCAGTAGAAACGGACTGAGAGCAGGAGGGTTTTGCTGTGCCACTAACAAGTTTCAGTAACTACCAGCCTAAACAAGAGCTGAAATAACAGTCCTGAAGTGAATGACTCCAATGCTAATAACCTCAGTTATTCATTCCTTCCTAATTGATAGCCTTAGAAATAGCTCCTCTTAGCTTGAGCATCAAGCAAGTGCCATTAAGAATCCCTCTGTCTCCCGAAAGGCTTTTTACAATTTTCCTACTTGTTTTTGATTTACATATCAGTCACAGAGACGCTTGTGCTGATTTCCTGAACAACTTCTATGCAACTTCAGAAGAGAAAAAAAGGATGGTAGAGCTGGAATAAAAGCAAACACTTCAAAGCCTGAATGTGAATAGCTGGGAGACCAATAAGATGAGGATATATAATAATCACTTTATGTTAAGAGATGCTTAAGCTTCTGTGACATATTTATTGTGCAGTCTGAAGTTCTAGCATGAGCCTCTCGTGGAGATGTTAAACCAGCAGCAGAAGCTGTATTGGAAGTCATGGGTGTTTATTCTTTGTTGATAAAAGCCAGTCACAAATACCATGAATTTTACATTGTTGGTCTTTTTCATCTGGTGTAGGGGATTTAAGAGTTTATAAATGGAATCAATTTATGCGTTTCTAGTGAGGCTATTACAATAGAAAGCAGCAATAAAGTTATATTTTCTGCTTTATTTCTATATTTTCTCTGTTTTTCTCTCTATTAATTTCAGTTTCCAACTGACAGACATTCTCTTGTTATTTATTCTCTACCAGTGTCACACATGCTATGATGTGTGTAGTTATCTTTACTGGGGTATCACACTACATCTGATCCCATGCCAAACTGTCTAATCAGTAACCTCTTCCACTGCCTCAAAAAGTTAAAATTATTTGAAGGAAAGCTAACATTTACTAGAATGAGATACGTATTCAAAAATTTAATATATTCCTATCTAAAATATACATAGGCACTTTTTAATCAGGATTTTAATCAGAATAGGATGGTTAATTTCAAAGAACTTCTGTTTATTACAAGGGTATGGTTAACCCCATTCTTGCCAATCACTGAGTAAAACATTACCTTTTAACTTTGAAGCCTGGTATTGGATAGAAGACAGTATCACAAAGGCAGGATACAGAAGAAACACTTGCCTTAGAAGACAGAAATACTGGAATAGTCATCTTCATCAATGCACTTCTATGGGTGCAGACCCATAGAAGGGTATTGATTGTTTGGGCCCTGGGAGAAGTGCAGCAAATAGCAGTGCTGGAGCAGAATACTTTGGATTTGATTATGTGTTCCTTAATCTCTGTGGTGAGCAGTTACACAGAGGAGCACTTCAAAGGGTTCTGGTGGGTGAGAAAAGGAGGAAGGAGCAAGGTTGGAGCAGCCAGTGGAGCTCACCTGGGGCTTCCTGGCAATGTACACAAGACTGAAAACCCCAAGGCCCTTGGGTAGGAAAGGCCACTGGGGTGGTGAGGAGGTGCTAGGGAGGTGCTACATGAGGACTGTAGGGGCTATGGTGAAGAGCAGAGGGGCTAGTAGGGAGAGGAGGAATGGGTTTGAGTAGACGCAAAGAGATCACTAATGGCCTCAGAGGTATGCATGTTGGACTGGAAGGGGTCGGTGGAGATTTCAGCTTCTTGGAGGAAGGGAATAATGGTAAGGGGGGGTCAATGAAGTTTGAAGAGCTCTGAGTGGGATGAAGGTAAGGTTTTGGGGAGCTGTGGAAGCCTGGCAGGGCAGGCAGATTTCATTCTCTCTTTTTTTTCTCCCCTTCTCACCCATGTGTTTCACCATGCCTCTTTTCTTGGGATCACTGTCTACTTTCCCTCTTCTCTAGACTTGGAAACTACACTCCTCACTCACCTCCACCCTGGCACCTGGCCCCATGCAGCCACACGCCTCCACCCTCCACTCCTGCAAGACACAAGGGTCCCACTGCTTCCCTGCAGTGGGGCCCTCCTCAATCTGCTGCACCTTCTGGGCTTGAGGGAAGGGATGGAGCAGGGCTGGGCTGCCAGGTGATGGAGACTGGAGAATGAGACTTTCTGCTGCTGTCATCCCCAAAGATAAAGCTGTAGCAATGACACCTACTTCTGCTGGGAAGGGCTAGTTTTGGTGCAGTTGCTGCTGCCCCACTCCTTGGTCCCTGCTTTAGCAGCAACATCCAGAGAACAGGAGAGCTTTGTGAGCAGGAGGTGGGGATTGGCATAGGCGAAGAGCAGTCTGCCAGCCACTGAATCCAGCTGTTAATGGGCTGTTAATGTTGACAGAAATCAATGGGAGTTACTCTAAACATGGGATAAGCCTAAGAATGGTAATACAAAACCCTGTCAATCCTAAATGATTTTTCTCTGTATGCTGCTTGCGCTTAATGGGCTGAATATAATTAACAATGCCTGAATATCTTCTACAATTTTATTTTTCTGTGCAGGAATGCCCAATTCAAAGGGTCTTTCTGATGTCACTAAACACCATTTTTTCTCCATGCTAAAACCTCTCTGCTCAAGCAAGGTCATTTCTGTCTGTGGAAAAGTCTCATACTTTACCATGGTTCAAAGAACTCATTGTGTTCCAGACTTAGAAAGGCATTCAGATGCTTACAGATGGAAAATGGCACATAAGACATCAAAGCCCCTAACTCCCACTGATTTACTGATACATTTTTAAATACCTCCAGATCAAAAAGGCCAAATCCACCAAGAAACCTAGATCCTACTTGCAAATTACGGTGTCTACTTTCAAAATTAAATTGCTATTAGAAATTTCATAAATTCTGAGTAAATGTTTCCTCACCCCCAAGGTGTTTAAATTCTGCTGATTCGTATCCATAACAGCCCCTCAGTGCCTCTTGCTGTCTGGCATTAACAAAACTCTGGGTGTGCCAAGGAGATCCAGATGTATTCACAAACTAGATATCCAAAATATCTGTTAGACTAGTCATTCTCAGACCGCACATTATTCAAACAAAAGGGATGTGTACCTTCCACAACAGAACACTTCTGAGGCCACCTAGTCCCTCTGGCGTGTAGGAGACAACTGTTCAGTCCCTTCCCCTGCAGAACTGGAACAGATGTTGAATCTGCATTCCTCTTCACTCAAGTGAATATGCAAACAATGTGTTCCAGGCCTGTGATGCTCTTGGGCTCCATGGTGAACCTAAGAAAGCAGCTGTCCTGGGAGGGTTTCCTGTTTAGAACTTGTCCCTCACCACACTTTCTTTCTGATTTTTTGTTAACTTGGTGCCTTCTGGGGTTTTCTTCTAGGTGCACAGTGTGGTTCCTACAGACCACTGCACTGTTTACAAGTTGGGCTTTGCAGCACCTATTACTTAGTTTTCCAAATCTGCTCCAGGCTTTTTCCCAAATGGCCAGTTTTAGCACTTTAACTGCCTGAACTCCCAACTGGAAAGTTTCTCAGGCTGACTTCTTCTAGGCCCACTAAACCTGGGTGTGCCTAGCCCTCTCCTGATTACCAGGGTTATCTGACTGTGCTGACACAGCGACACTGGAAGCCACTCATTTCTTCCTCCTGCCCTTTCCAAAGAGTGGAAGCATGGAAGCGCAGCATGGGAAACAGTGCTTTGTAGCAACGCTCAGCACCCTGCATGGGTAGGATTTAGGGCTTTGTCCTCAGTGCCTGTGGGATTTGGTTATCACCTGTGGGAACTGATAAGCACTTTAACCACTGCAGCTACATCCAGCAGGGATGATGTCAAGGCCACCTATGCTCATAGACCAGCCAGTTAATAATGTAAGCTGAAATCGATGCACCAGGCCATGAACAATGCACATAAATGTGCCAGCCATTCGATTGTTGCTGCTGTAGAAGCAATAACCTCTGGCAGAGAGAAAGGACAGGCAGCTGGGCATGATAACCTTTCAAATTGCTCTAACATGCATTTGGAAAGCCTATAAAACTGAATCCCTAAATACAAATTCTCTGCCATGAAGAATAACCGCAAGTGCATAACAGTTTTTTCTGTATTGCAGACTGCCAAAGGCAGACAGATCACTCAATCTTTACAGAGGGACAATCAAACCTTTAGACCTGTGGCTCAATGCAGTATGCTTAAAAAGAAACTGATAGTGGTCACCATTAGGACCACTGAATGTGATAACAATTTATGGATCATAATCCTCTCCACAGGCTGTTCAGTGTCATGTGCCATAGTCTGGGCACACATTTCCTCCAAGTCAACCAGCTTGTAGTTCTCCTCTCATCTTCACTCTTGTGGGTTGGAGCAATTGAACTTCCTGCTCTGTAGTCCGGTGAATGGCTTTTTGCTACTCCAGGCAAGGCTGAGGCCTGATTTGTGTCTGGATGAGGAATTCTGCTCTGGAAACATTTCCAGAACAATATGCATTAATTGAGGGGTGGAGCTATCTAACTGCACCTCACAAAATCTGAGTATTCATATGAATTAGAAATATTTTGCTTTCTGCATGTGATGTGTATATAGGAGCACCTATATTTATAAAAATGTATCGTGAGGTCCTGAAATTATGTCCCTTAAAGTAGTTTAACATCTCTTACTGGGATGCAGTGGTCCTCTGAAAGCAGTGATCAGTGACTCTTTAAATTGTTGTCCCTACTGTTCCATCCCTGCAATAAAAGGGTGAACATAGTGTAATTAGCATAGTTTAAGAAAGAGGCATAGCATAACCCCATATAGGTGAATTACTAAAATATATTAAGTAATCATGCATAATTATTACTGTTTATTTCATTTTGTTATTCCTTAACATTAATGGTACTAATTTCCAGACTTATTCTCCCTGTAAATCAGTGTAAAGATATCCAAGAACTTCAATTTCCTTTGGGATAAGGCCCAAAGAAGCTGTTCTTTAACGTGCTTTACACAATCTAACACAATATCAAAGGTTTTACTTTAGGGCCAGTTCAAGAAATCAGAAATATCAGTGTTTTAAAGTTTGCTTCATAGCTATGAAATGTTAAAAAAGTGTGGACTTGAATGGTGACTTTAAAACCCACACCTCTTTTAAAAAGAATGATAAGGTAAAGTAAAGGTATTACTATTCAAGGAGCAGTTCTATTATTTTTCAGCTACAGCAAAATTTTCCTACATATAGATCCAAGTACACACCGAGTAAACATACAGTATGGTTTTGTATTTAATGAACGCTTTGAGTTAGATGTTTAGAAATTTGGGTTCATTTATGTTGTTTGCATTCCCTTTTATTTATAATTAATTCTAGTGTCAGAAAAATGCCAGTCTTGATTTCCCTTGAAATTACAAATTTCTTTTAGGGTTTTATCACATCTTTGTACAATCTCTTTTTAAGAGGCCACCATTATCTATGGACTTGTCTCTCCTAGTATCTAATGCATTTTTGTGATGAAAGACCTGTTAAATGAATTGCAAGGCAAATAAAGTTAAGCCAGTGGGAGTTCACCCTGAATATAGACTACTAGACAGGCAATTACAATGTTATGCTTAACAGTTATCATTTATCTGGTTTTGGTTTTTTTTCTGTGCAAAAATGAACTAAGCTATTTTCATTCTTCTGAGAGTCATTTTGATTTTGATTTGAATCATTCTTCTCAGACACCATCAAGTGCAATAAACACTTCTAATATGTTGCTTAGTCTGGGGAAATTGTCTCCATTTTTATAGATGTTGATCACCTCCATAACAGAGATATAAAGTACTGCCAAATATCCCCATTTCTGAAAGGGATAAAAATGGTCTTGTTGAGTCCATAAGGGCAAGCCTAGCCTCCAACTAACACAATGTTTCCAAAAGGCTGAAAGGACAAGCACAGATATAAAAGAAGTAATCATATCCCAGATATCGTGCTGCTGGTAGCTACAAGCATCTGTCTGAGCCTATTTCAATTGTCCACGTTCATAGACCTCTCTTGAGGAGGGATGAGGTGCAAGTCTGGGGCTTGTCTATTAGTGTAAATGCAGAGAACCTCTATTACCAGCATTTATCTCTGTAGTACGTCTCCTTTAGTAGCCATCATCATTGCTGAAACAAACTATAAATATTACTGTCTTCAATGGGAAACACTGCAAATGGGAGGATGCCTCTTGTAAGGGAAGAGTTGTAGAACTGGGGTTAAGGTGTTACCCCTAGAGTGTGGCTTACCAGTGCTCAGCATCTGTGGCAGGTGCATCCGCCCAATGAAAGCAGAGCTTCTTGGCTGCTGAAGTGCAGCAGCTCCTGGCTGCCTTTGTTCTCAGGGCTTTGTGGTAATTGGGGCCTTTGGCCAATGGGAGCCGCTATTGACTACAGGTCAGATTTGGCCTGGGTATAAATGGAGTCCCCTGGGGGAGCCATTTTGAGCTTGTCCCCTGGAGCAGCACGCTGAGGTCGAGGACTCTCCCCTTGGGTCAGGACGCTGCCCAAGGAAACTCCTCGAGGTGCCTTGGGTCTGGACGCTGCCCTGAGCAGGTCCTCGAGGTTGAGAGCCCTCACTTGTCAGGTGAGTGATAAAGCGTTTTGGGTTGCCGTTAAACCCTAGAAAGTTGTTCTGTTCTCCTCTCACAGACATTCGAACCTGTAATTTACGGAGAGCTGGTTAACTGTGTTAATAATTAATTTTTTTATTTTTGGTGGTTGGTTGCTCATTTGGGAGCCTCCGTAACAGCATCCAAGAATAAAGTAGACTTCATGTCCACTGAGAGCCTGAGGAGCAGACAGGAGTCCTCCTTCAAAGGAGGACCAGCACACTGCATGGCAGTTTGTAGAACACTTATTTCACAGCTGATGCTAAAGGCATCCTGAAGGAAGAATCTGGGAAATGGCCCAACTGACTGGTTAATGCCTCTCAGATCACAGACAGGAGAACCCCTGCTCAGAAGCAGCTGAATTCAGCAGTAGCTCATTGGCAGCTTTCCTGGGGTATTGAAGAGAGGCTGTTCCACTATGAAAACTGCGTGCTTCATGGATGTCCTGATAATCCTGACCCAGCAAAGATGTAGTGAACTTCAACAACAACCTATAACAGACAGGTCTTTGTCTGGCCTATGTCGAGGTGCAGCCTTCACAGAGTCTAAGAATATGCTCCGTATTTTAATATGAAAGCTGCACTTCGCAGTAATTTGGGAAGATGGTTTAAAATTATGCCATTTTCTATCAGTAAAGTATTTACAGATGGCTTGCAAAATATGCTCACTGACATATTTCAGATCTGTCTACTATGTGATAATAAACATGTTGTAGCTGCTGCATAAATTGTTAGAAATAAACTGCTTTCTTCTACAGTCAGAAGAGTTAAAATCATGGTAAAGTTACTAGAAAGAACAATGAAAGATTATAAATAAAGACCTTGGTGCAACATTATTATTATAAGCTGAATTTTCAGAATTTTCTAATTTAGGAGTAAAAATTTTGTTCTAGGTTTAAAGTTGGTGGATAAAATCTCAGCACTGTCATGAATTCTGTCGACATAAATGAGTATAATTTTTCAAAGTGATTTCTTTCAGGGTCTTGCTCAGATTGTAAACATAAAAAGGTCTTGAATCAGGACAGTGACTGAACATAAAAGATTAAGGTAATTCTTAGTCAGGACAGCCCTTTGCTGCGTTTTATGTAGTATGCCTAACAGGGCTATTTTCTTCAACTGGATTAAAGCTATGATGCACACTATTGCCAATCCCATCTCCAAAATTCATGCAGCTGGAAAAACATCAGACTTGTTTAAAAGTCACAAGATTTTAAGCCTTGCATTTTTTATTTACTTTCTATTTTACTCTTTAGGCTACATTTCTGAAGCAGCTTCAAACCTTTTCATGAGATCAGAAAAGCTCAAAATGTGCTCAAAAATGGATATTCCTCTGCAATTTTTTGCTGCTAGCATTTGGGACTTGAAAAGAAAACATTAACAGTTGTGATACTTGCAATAACGTTAGAAGAATTGGCAAAGCTGGCTCTGCCTCTGTCTAAATTTCAACTTTTCATATATCAAGTTTTTCACTCAGTCTAAAAGCAAAAACAACTGGGAAAAAAGACACAACCATTTCACGCATGTGTATGTATGCAACCTGTCTATCCCATAGGGTTTGCTTCTGAACACTGAGCAATCACAGCTGGCTTGGCTAATGGTCCTTTATAACAGAACCATTTATTTCCCCCTCTATATCCACAAAAGCTATTTTAGATGCATCTTTTCTTTCTTTTTCCAAGATGCATAGAGTATCTTATGAGGGGTGCAGATCAGCTCAGAAAAGGTACATCATGTTATGGCTCATGTAAAAAACTGCACTGTTTGAAAAAAGCCTGTATATTTCTTTAGTCATTTAAAGATAAAGCAAAAATGATAAAAGACAGCTGTAGTAGAGGAGAAGATAAAGAGACATCAAAGGAAGGAACGTGGGGATGACTGTACAATGGATATATATTGACAGACTGAGAAAATTTGGGCTCAGGGCTCATGCAGAGAGAAGAGAAGGGAGAATCAAGTTTCAAACTGATTGTAAGGATAATACAGCTTTACTGGTCTTTTCTTAGGTTTCAAGCTGGGATTGCCACCGTGGACTGAATCAAGATTAGATAGGGAATGGATGCCCTGTATGATTTACTGAATCTGTGAGTAGATGCTGCCCAAGAGACAGCCGCCTCCCTCGCATAGTGTCGTCAAGGATGTAAAAACATGCGCTCTTGACAGCTTCCTAATAATGCACTATGCCAGTAGTGCTGGGGATATGAAAGCTGGAGGAAGCTCAGAAAATGTGTGAGGGGGTGATATTCACCCCTTGACTTCAGTAAGTTACCTCAAGCTTCTGTAATGATGGTTTAAGGGATGCAGCCGCTGCTACAGATACTGTCAGTAGTACCTGAGAGTCTGAAGGTTAGTGAGCCTTCACAGGTGAATTAAATACTGGATGCTACGGAATTTTCCCCTGGAGAGTACAAAAAAGGGTATTTGTCTGTGCTGATCTCAAGGGCATTTGTGAGCAAAGAATGTGAGAGAGAAACACTTTGGCCCCTACAGCAGGTGCTGCTATTCTGCCTCGGGATTTGCTCCTGGACAGCTTAAATGTATTCTCTCTCATGTTTCATGGTAATGCCATGATTTATTTGGGCTGATGACAGAAGAAGATTTATGATTATATTTTTGGAACATCTAGTGCAGAAAAAACACTGAAAACAGAATGGAGGAGTTAAGCTGTGCATCCCAGCAGCCTTTACTCAGTCCCTCATGAAACTGAAAACAGGTGCAGAGAATGGCTGCAGTTGCTTCAGCTGGATTCACTGCAAGCACTGTGGGAGCGAGGCGAGCTGTTTAGTCTGGTTTTAGAGAATACTGGCTTTCAAACTTTGATTCCTTCATGCTGGGTAGCGAGCCCTCTGTGTGAGCAATGGGAAATGTCAAGCAACTGAGATCAATCAGGCATGATCAGAATTATGATTTGATTGTCCAGGGACAATGTCAGCAACACATTATAAGAACCTGTCAAACAAGAAAACAAAAAAATTTCTGCCTTGAGGGATTGTTCCTCAACAATCTCCAGCTCATCTGATCCCAGATTTCAACACTAACACATTCTGTTATACCCTCTAGACACCCACTAGATTTCACAGTGTTTGACATAAGCAGTGGATTTTAGAGCACCTTTAAAGAGAAACAAATTCCCATCCTCATTTATAGCAAAGTGTTCCTTTTCTTTTTCCTGTGTGTGGCTACAATACACCAAGCTAAGTTAAGGCTGATGCAAGAAACAGCAAATTAAAAGCAGTAAGAGAATAGCTGATTTTGGTTCTTACTATTGCTGTTATATATAGGGACATACAGATTGTAAATTATATGCAGAGTAAATTGCCATCCATTAATTCAAATGCCAGATAACCAGTCTGTGAGAATTTTTTTCCCTCCCTTGATTAGCTATTTGCTCTCCTACTCTCCAGGGAGGGGGGAAAAAAAAAAAATAGACATCCCGTTTCAACCTTTTGCTCAAATATAGCATGTTTCCAGGGGATGTGATTTGCCATTCTTCTCTCTGCATTGAGACACAGCAAATGGATATCAAAACTGCAACCTAATAATTGTCTTGAGATGTTGTGATACCTGATGAATATAAATAAGTAGCCACAAGCATGCCTTGGAACAGCTAGCAATATATATAAAACAAATATTTTGCCAGTTTTTTCTGCAACATAAAACCACCTTCTGCTGAGGGGTGGTGAATAGCTCATCAGCATTTTCAGCCTTTTCTCTGAGCTGGGAGAAGGAATGATGAGAAATAGTGAAAAGTGAAGAAGCACTCTGCTGTGTGGGGTATTTAGAATAAGATGGACAGAAAAATACAAACAAGTGCAGCAGAAAAGATTGGATAAGGAGAAGGTACACTGTTTGATTCTTATGAAATCCTCAAAATGAGAGGGAATCTCTGCCGAAAGGGATGATTTGGCAGAGGGGGTTATACAGCCTTCAGAACTTCTGGTCCTTCTTTAATTATTTAGACCCAGCTTCTGATATTTTTATTAGAACAACTCTTCATTCTTGAGAAAAATGATTTGCTCATCATGTAAAGTACAGCAGTCACACCATCAGAAAACCTGGGAACAACATTCAGCTGTATAAATTGGACTCTTATCCAGAAATTTTAATGACAGTAGCAGAACTAAGTCCTAAAAAAACTTTCATTAAAAATAAAATATGTTTTGTGCCTGCCTCGCTCATTCTCTTTGCTCAACATACTTCTTATTTGACCGGATTTGCATCACTTTTAAATTCTATAGATTTATACAAAAGATCCATATCTATTTAACACTGCTTGTTCACCTCCTTTCATTTTTGCAGATCCCCATATTTTCCCTAACCCCACTGAAAAAAATGACACGTTCAAAACGAAAACAAAAAAATCCCTGCCATTGATAATCACCACACAGTTCTTTCAGTAGAGAAATATCCTGCACCATTTACTGCCTACTGAGATGCAATCAAAATTAAATGGGTGGAAATAACTCTGAAGTGTCAGCTTTAAGCTCTAGCGAAGGAGCGCAGAGTCTTATTTTCATGACAACACAGAAAATGGCCTTCTGGGTCAAACTAATCGTCCGTTTAATCTCCAACAGTGGCAATAGGAAATGTTGTTTGGGGACAACTCATGACCCCGCTTGTCTGCAGTCTATCCCCCTCATATTCCTCCAGCACATGCCACCGCACTGAAGACGCCAGCAAGCACATTCCTGCCTCTTCCTTTCAGTATCTCTTTAAGGATCTGCTGCCCTGGAATTTGTCTGCTTTTGACTTTAACTTGCTGGTACTGTGAGTCTCCACAGCCTCCTGTTGAAGGTAGAGCAGGTGGTGACCTGCAGTATTAAAAAAAGGACTTTCTTCCAGGTTTTAAGATACTCTCCAACTAGTTTCAGTTAGTGCCCATAGGACACCACAGGGCTTGGAAAGTAACAATTCTGTATTTGCTTTACTCAGTGCCTTCATGATTTTATAAACCTTGACCATACCCCACTCAGCCTGGGGGAGGTATAAGATCATGAAAAGTCCCAGCCTTTTCTGATTCCCTGTAAAGGCAGCTGCTCCCTCCTTTTAATCATCTTAGTTGCTTTTCTCTGTATTATCTCTCATTTCCCTATGTCCTTCTTATAATGTGGAAATAGGATTGTACACAGTGTTTAAGATGCGGATGCACCAAGGTTTTATATTTTTGGTTTGTTCTTACCATCTTTTCTGAGAACACCCAAAATTTTGTTGGCATTTTTAGCTGCTGGTGCATTTGAGCAGATAGTTCAGAAACCACCAGGTCTCTTTCCTGAGCTTCAGTTGCCAGTTTTCAGTTCAGCACTGTGTAAGCACAGCTCAGCTTATTCTCTGTAGATGCATTATATATCTACACAGGAACTCATGTGCCACTTTTTACTGCACTCACTCAGCTGTGTGTGTTTTTATGTGTGTGATTTGCTGTACCCCTTCATTCTGTAGGTCATTGATGAAGATCTTAAATAAAACTCATTCCCTAACAGACTCTACTGCTTATTTTTCCTCATCCTGAAAAGTGACAATGAATCCCTTCACTCCCTACCCTGTAGGCAGCTTTCAATTCACGTAAGCATCAGTCCCATGGCAACTTCTTTTCTTCAGTAGCGTTCTGCTAGGCATCTTGTCAGGGGTTTGTCAAAAACCCAAACAAAATATGACACGGTCATTGATATATTGATAACTTGTACAACTTCAGAAAACTAGTGAGACAGGATTTCCTTACAGGATTTGCTTAAGTCCAGTGAAGGCCACCATTTGTATACAGAAGTGGTAGTAAATCCTGCACTAATCCAAATTTTGGCTGCCAAAAACTGTTTCTGAGCAGTGGGAAGCTGAGAGAGGTGGCTCCTTTCTATACAGACTCGATCCTTTGCATGTCTACCTAGGGTGAAAAAGCTTAGACCAAAACAGCCTGAGGGAAGGGATGCTACAGAATCTACAATAAATCAAAGCAGATCTACTTTGGATAGACCAAAACAAAGTCCAGTGCCTGCAGAAGCCTTCTCAGTGTGGAAACCTCCACTACAGGCTCCAGGCTGGCTGGCTAGTAAGGAGCTTCAATTTTGAACAACAGCCACAAGATCAATGTCAGTTTCCAAAACAGCATATAAGTTTGGGGTGGATAACTCTGTCCCCCACCTCCAAATATCTGAAAAGCAGAAGACATAAAGGCTTGTTCAGCAGATCTTCTGGACTGGCCCCTCTGGAGCCATTTCTGCAATCCCAGGTAATGGATCCTCATACATTTAGTTTCACTGGTCTCTTTTTGACTGGTTTTCAGTGGGAGAGGAGGCCATCCATTGAAAGCAGAGAGCAAGGTAGCTGCAGGCTGTTGTCAGACATGAAGGTGAGTCTATATCTTGACACTTTTCCCCCAGACTGAGCACCTTTTTTAAGCTGTGGAGCTTGCAGTGAAGTACTGCTTAACACTGAAGCCAAGTTCTCTTTCCTTAAAATAAACGCGGGTAGCAGAACCCAAGCCCTAATATTAAATTGGCTTTTCTTGCACCACCATCCTAATACTTTCTAAAGTATAGCACATGTATATGGTATAAACTTTTGGGAAAAAATTGTAGATTAGGTCTGGATCCAATTAATAGATCACCAGTGTAGGACTGGCAGATTTATTTGTGCAGCATCAGAAGTTTGTGGTCTAAACTCACCTAGGATTAAAAATATAGTAATAACCTAAAGTCTGCTGTATGTGAAGCTTCCACAAACCTGGTTTTTGAGTTTGCACCTTTTTTCTTCCCTTCATTAAGCTTGCTTTTATTTATTAATTTCATGATACATTGAAGGTTTTACTAACATGAACCCTCTTCAGTGTAAATGGCTGTCTTCCACAGAAAGGCACAATGCAGATTCTTGTTCTATTTTTATCTATAAATTAACAATTATATTTGACATGGGAATTATTTTAAAATAATGTTTGATATTACAGGACACTATATCCCTGCAATCATATTTATAAATGTGTGATGTAGCATTACTGCACTGTTCTATCGAGTTTACCAGGAAAAGTCATAGAACTGAGTGTGTCATCTATATTAAACATACATTTTTCTTAACCAGAAGTGTTCTTTCTGTTATGCTGAATAAAAGTTCACAGAGAAGCATAGCCAACAAAGGGACTGTTTTTCACTAGCAAATATCAGTACTTTATTACAATATTGCAGTAGTAAAACTACTGCAGATTTCCTTAACAGATTCCAGGTCGGTAGCTCCTGGAGGCAGCCTAGACCAACTGGCTTCACTATCTAGAAGGCCTGTTCTGCCCTATTCAAACCTGGTATCAATTTTACCTCAGTTTTCAGTGGGAACAGAATAAAAACTTTCACTCCTGGGTTCTTAGGAGCTGAGGTTTGCTTACTAGCTCTTGACATTTCAAGGAGCAAGCTGTAGGCCTTATGTCTCCAGGCAGAAGGTACTCAGATGACTCCAAAAGATCAAGTAAATGGTTTGCAAGAGAGAGTCAAGGTTTTTTACACTGCAGCTTTTTCTGTAATTTTAGAGCATATGACCACAAGCTGGCCTGAAAATATGACACAGAAGTTCCCAACAGCAGCTCCCACTTATTCTTGGACTTGTGCAGAGGTCAGGTAGATTCATGCTTATTTTAACCTAGCAATACTTTTTTTTTTTTTTTTTTGTGCTATGTTCTGCATACTTTATAGTTTGACTTGTATTTATAAGATCTGAGGGAATGAAGTAAGCTATTGAAGTAAATACGTTCTGGGGAAAAGCAACCCCTTGATATATAGAACTGACTGGGTTTTTTTGACACGGGGATGTCTGTTCTGCTCAGCTGCTGAATGGTCAGAAATAACACTTACTGGAGAAACTATGAAGTGCAAACCTTTGCCAGAGTATAGTTTAAAACTGTGAGGTTAGGATTTTCAGCTGTGGCTGAGAAGACAGATACTCAATTCCCGTTAGGTTTAAGGGAAAGCTAATTTCCTTCAGAAACCTGTTAGTAGGTTAAGGTGTAATGGTCATACTGATACTTAGCTACATGGTATAAAATAAAATGTTCTCAACTGTTTGGAGTAAAAAATGTTATTTTGTTCAATGTCTCTGCCTTTTGTCTCTGACAAGGCAAATCAATTAAACAATTGATTTTTTTCATAGGTATGATTTCTTTAAAATATCATAAGGTGGTAGAAAATCTAACAAAAACTACCCAAGAATTTATCTTAATTGCTAATCATTGTTGTTAATGATATTCACTACTTTCCCACTAAGTAGGCCAGATATATTTGCACTATAAAGAACAGAACTGTAATGCTAAAAAACATGCAAAACTACATGGCAATTCATCTTTGCTGAGGAGAGACGTGAGGTGGTAAAGAAGTAATGTGCCAGATTTTGCTCTCAGATTTTGTAGTGAGGCAAAGGTAAAGACAAAGAAGATCTCTCTTCTTCTCACACACAGACATCAATATCATTTTCTTCCTTTCTGATGGTGAACAGAATTTGTTGTTAGAAAAGAGTGCATCTGATATCCCCAGGAGGGGAGATCAATAACAGAAACAGGTATGTACAGAAGCTTGTGGGCAAGACGATGTTGGGAAGGAGGTGCTGGGAATGAAAAAAGTTAGAAATGTATGGGAGTGTCTTGACTGGCAGGAATCAATGCTGGAGGAAAGCTAGAATCATGGAGAAGATTTTGGAATAGAGAGGAAGGGTGAATTGGTGAGAGCCACATGCTGTATTTTTTTGTACATAATAGAAAAGCCAGGCTGAGACAGGATGTGTGGAGATATAAAGAACCAGAGCGGTCTCTAGTCATTCAACAAAACTCTGCTGCAGAATCTATAAAGAAATCTCCTTTTCCTGAATCTCCTCGCCTGTTGATAGGAATGTGTGGTATTAACTTCATGTAATGGCAGATGTATCTAAACCTGCCATCATCTACGTTGTTAACTAAAGAATTAGAGAGCTGTGCAAAAGTATAAGATTGTCAACATGACAAAAACTTATATGGAGGTCAGTATGGGTTTACATATGAAATTAAGCGATTTTTTTCCTGTGTTTGACAATTTTTCATATACATATTTTGTTCTGGAACACAGTAAATGATATTTAGGAGAAGGGAGTCTATATCAGGAACTTTTCTGGGAGAGCTACTTCGTCCAGTTTCCCCATGCAGATAAGCCCCCACAGTCTGCGCATAACAAGGAGAATATCGCACAGAGATTCTGTAAGGCCAAATTTGATATAATCTGCAAAGCATTAAGGTCCAAATCCCGTATAATTTATGTACCTGGAATCAATGGACACTAGGCATTCAAATGTCTCTGAGGGGTTTGGGGAACAGCTACTCATATACTGGATTCCAGTCCAGATACTGATGGTGAGAAACTTTACTCACACATCACCATGATACCAGGAGTGACAGGTAGAATTCCTTTCGCTCAAGTTTAGGTACCCACGGCGTACATAGAACTAGCTGCTGAAGTTCCCACTATAGTCAGAGAAGGTCTTGTAACAAGTTGATGGTGTCTAGGGTACAATTTATCTGAACAAACCCAGGTTTTTGTTTTAGGAGGGGATGAGTCAAGTTTTAAACCCCACCTGTTAGAGTAAGTAGCTCTCTCCTGACGACAGGGAAGCCTAGGACAACTAGCTCAGATGCAAACACCTCTGCCATAGACAGCCACACACAGGCTCTTGAGATTCTTTCACATTTCTATGGGGGGGTTGTATATCTCTTACCATTCCCCAGGATGCTGAGATGATCATTCTGCAACTTGCAGGGAAGGGAGGTGGCATGAAGAGCAGCTGAACCTTCCCAGCTCCAACCTGCAAAAGCAGCACTGCAGGAAGAGCTTCTTGCTGAAGGAAGGCTGTGCCAGTTGAACGTGCTGGGTGAAGGGATTAGATCTTCAGGGAATGGTTGCAGAATTTCATTGGAGCATGAAGGAGGCTTTCAGCTGATCTGGAAAAGCGGGAGCTGACACATTCCTTTGTGCCGAAGCTGGGCGGTATGGATAAGCTGTGTGCACAGATGGTGCTCTGGCTGCTGATCTCGTAGCTGTGTGCAGTCACAGAACAGTTAGCCGTCCAAACATGCCAAACCCCTACCCACTTTTTTCCCAAGCTTCTTCCCATCCCCTCTCCTCCATCCTAAAATACTCCTAGCAATTAAAATGCCATCAATCTCTGCAAAATGTGGGTGTGAATCATGGGCAATTACAAAGGAAAACGAAGAGTTCATGTAGAAAACTGCCAGTTCAATTCTGAAGTGGGAGGCAGACTCTATAAAAGCATCATCAGAGCACTTTTTCAACCTTGTTAAGCTAGGCTGACAAGCTTAACTTGTTCACAAACAGGGCTGTCAGTCAAAAATGGGACAGTAAATTTTCACTATACTAGTAAATGTGGCACCTGTAACGGAAAGTGTCCTGTAGGTGTTTCATCAGGAAAGGAGATGGAGCAGCTGAAACCTTTAAACGTCTCTGGATGTTAGTGTATGAGTCATATGATTACAGTTCAAGAAGAGGACTGTACAGGTTTGCTACATTTAACCTAGAACAGATGTCCTTCAGAAGTTCTAAAACTGTGACAGAATGCACAAAAGAACCAGTAAGTACCTCATTTTTAAAATGATTTGAAGTGATAACAGGTATGGAAAGTGTTGCTTGTTCACTTCTTCAGCAACTGAAGTAATTTCTCAAGGACAAAAAATGCTTACAAATTAAATCCATGAATTTAAAGCCACGTATTGCTACTGAATGGCATTATTCCATAAAAAGCCACATAGAGGTACAGAATGACTCTGGATGAAGTCAGTGAGTGCTTTAGCACAGCTTGCAAAGTCTGTGTAAATGTGAAGAAATGAACTGAAATAATGTGCTGAAAACTTATGAGAATTAATTCAGTTTCAACAACACGTAGGAAGGATACTCACTTGTCTCTTAGCAATTGTGTCACTGTCCCATGAACTGCAAGTGAAAAAACCATTTCTCTGTGTCAAATGAAACAGTTGCATAAATTACTGGAAAATGTTTTTAATTGCATCTTATATTTAAGTTCAATACAAACATGATATGTTTTACATGGCATTACATATCAGACAGCATTTTGTTGTACACTATCAGAAAGGCTGTCTTCATGGATGCCATTATTGAACAACGTAATTTAATCTGTGATAGGTTACCCTATTCATATTGCTTCTTCCAAGCATGTCTTCAGGACCTAGATACCAACTATACCAACAATCATCTGCATCTTAATATAGGCAGGCTGAGCAAAAGATGACACATATCCTTGAGCTTAAGAGCAACCTGAGAATGTCTCTTTCTCATGAAAAATGTATCAAACTGTAACCAAAAAAAAAAATAAATCATATGGATATTTTTTAAAAATAAGCTCAGTAAAATGTATTTCTGAGTAATGCATAATCAGCTGCATGGTCTATGAACTGTCTACAAGGAGAAGAGACTGTATGTAAATGTTATGATCAGTTTTCTGCATTGTAAGAAATGTCACTTGGTGAGGGGGAACACATATGACAAAGGTTTTCATCTTTACAGTTTAGTTCTGTTTGTCCCAAAGACAGTTCGTTCAACACTTCCACAGGTTTCATCAGCATGTCGAAAACTGAGCTTGAAGACCAGCCAATAAATTTTATGAACACACGTAACTTTTTGAAATAGTTACAAGAATAATTTTTAGGCAAAGCAAAGGGTGAGTGGTATTGCGCTTGTAACAGTCGAGGATTTCCAGAATTAGAAATAACTGATGTACAAGCAAGCATACAGCAAGTAGATACAGTTGACTCACTTTTGGAAACCATTTAGAGATATATTGCTTTCTCAGCTACCAGAAACTGAGGACTGAAGTGTGTATGATATTCAAGTTCTAAGCAATGTATGAGAGTCTATTTTCTGTGATGAATGCTCTAAAAATAAACAGATTATGCTTGCCTTAGGAACATCTAAAAACTCTTTAGAAATGGCAACAACTGGTTGTATACCAAACTTTCAATACCTTAATGAAGTGTCATCTTCCACATTACATTTTGGAGTTTACAGAAATCTCTGTGTTTAAAAAGAAAGGCAAATAAGGAAAAATAGGATTTCCTGAGTTTCAAGGGAAAACTACCTAAAATGTGAGCAACAAAAAATACAGTAAAATTATTTATTCCTCATATTTTTAAATCCAATTAAATGTTTGGTCAGCATCTTTGAATTCCAGTTGACAGAAAACAGATCTTAATAAAGGTTGAGTAGTCTAGTGATGAAAAGACCATGGAAAACCCTGTGAAGAAATGAGAAATTCTATATTCTCTTCAGAGAAAGGATAGCATGTTGTGAAAGAGGATGAATGAGAAGGAAAAATACATACTGAGAATATAAAGAAATACCAAGAATTTACTCACTGCATAAGCATTGACAATATGGGACACTGAATGAAGCAGTGACCCTAAAGAAAAATAATGTGACTAGCTACTTAAAAGACTGTAGCATAGTTATGTAAACACAAGCAGCTGTGTTGTGTTAAATGGGCAACTTCAAACATGCCATTTCTTGGGTGACCTACCTGTCTTGACAGGTTTAACTTTCTTTGAATGACACAAGTGTACGGCAATGTCCTAGCTGCTTTGAGAAGACCATGTC
Source organism: Strix uralensis (assembly GCF_047716275.1). NCBI lineage: Eukaryota > Metazoa > Chordata > Aves > Strigiformes > Strigidae > Strix > Strix uralensis. Next base: position 48,668,063 of record NC_133975.1, on the reverse strand, counting down.
TGAAATACAGTGCTTGGATCTGCAGCCTTGTCTTATGTGGAAATGGTGCCAAACTCTGTCACAGTCTGTGAGCAAACAGGCAATTGAATTGAGGCTTTCGTGGTATTAGTTTTTGAACTAGATGCACTAAACAGATTGTTTAACAAGCACTGACTGCGAAGGACTGCTGTTAAAAACTTGGAGTTGGTGCTTACAAGTACCTACCAATTTCTCACATTCCCCACTGGTGTGTATTTATCCCCTTAGTCATCTAAGGCAGATTGATTACACTTGTTTATGCATACAGCTATTTTTTATTACTGCATTTGAAAAAGAGAGATAGGTAGAATTTAACCTGTGAGACTGAATCTAAACCAAAAGGGCATGAGAACAAATGACAGTTTATAAATGTATTCCAAAATGTTTGCAGATGCATATAAATAGAAACTTAATTCTTTAGCTACTTAAACACTTTTGTTCTGGCCTTTTAAGCAAGAAAGATCTTGGTCCTCTATAATTTTTATACTATATGATCTTTGTGTTGGCACCGTATATAAGATTCAAGACAAATATTCTCTCTCAAGGTCATGTTTTCAGGTATTATTGTTTTTCTTTCCATTTCATTTTTAAAGGACTGTCCGTGTTACATAGACCACTCCATTCCCTAAAACCTGACTCACTCCAGGAAAATCTGCGTGATTAAGGACTGGCAGAGTTTGGCTCAAGTGAGTAGCATGCAGCACAGCATTGCTTTTAAAGGTCGCTGCTCAAGGAGCAGTGGTTTCTTTTAAATTCACTCCTTACAGTAAATGAAATAAGGAGAACATTGTCTGGGGACAGAGGATGGGAGAGCTGCTGCCTCTTCTGCCTTGCTGATATTCATCAAGACTTATTTGCTGCTCTGGCAAATCTGATGTTGGACAATTTATGGAAAAAGACTGGCAACTCTTTCCTAGTTCTATGATTGAAACAAAAGTCATTACTGCTTCAAGTCTGGGCACTATGTGCAGACCATTCTTTTGCTCCTGAGAATTGGTAAATGTCTGAGGAGCTGGCAGAAATGCTTCTTATTCCCTTTGAAAAAAACTCTGTTTGACAAGACAATTTTCTAACAGTAAAGAGAGTTAAACAGATACTAGCAGAGGTAAACAATGTATATCAAATTTCTTACACTCTGCCATACCTCCATAAGTGTGATTTACAGCAGAAACAACATATGTCCAACACAAAATTTTTTCAAGTTGTTAAGCTAGACTGTCTGTATTTCACCTTAGTACATATACATACTCACAGCAAAAGCTCATTTCTAGGCTTGCCTTTAATAGGAAGCTAGGATTTAAAGTTCATGTAGCTCATTTATTTAGTGCAAGACAGTTTACACAGTCTAACTCACAGTCTGTATCAAGACACAGAGTGTAGCCAGCAGGCTGAGAAGTGACTATTCCTCTCTATTCACCAGTTGTGAGACCACTTCTGGAGTACTGGGTCCATTTTGGGGCTCTTAGTGCTAGAAAGACATTGACAGACTAGAGGAAGTCCAACAAAGGGCCACCAAGATGATCGGGGCTGGACCATATAATGTTCAAAATGGGGCTGAGTTTGTTCAGCCTTAAAAAAGCCAAGGCTAAAGGGAAATAAAACTACTGTCCACAACTACTAGGAGGAGCACAGGGCTAGGGCAAGCGGCATGTGATACAAGCTGGAACATGGGAAACTCTGACTTGGTACAAGGAATTTTGTCTTACTGTGAGGGTTAGGGTTAATCCTGGGATAGGCTGCCCAGGGAGTGCAGTATCTCTCATTTTGGAGATACTCAAAACTCTCCTGGACATAGCCTGGCATAACCTGCTGCATCTAGACCTGCTTTGAGCATGAGGTTGGACTAGAAGACCTCTGGATGTTCCATCCAACATATATGGTTCTGTGATTCAATGGCCCATGTTTTGCCATGGTTTATGGGATGGAAAGTTAAGTGCACACAACGAGAAGTATCCACAGTTGCTTTGGAGGTGGTCACTGAACAGCACATTTCATATTGAACAGCCCATTTCCTACTTGACTCTTTCTGGCCTTGGTGTTTTCATGGGCTTTTGGTTCAAGGTGGCGTTTATGGGGGCCCTTCACTGCCTCTCTTTTATGACCAATAAAAACTGCTGTTGTTTATTGGAAATGCATTTCCATCAAGCATTTCAGTTGTGCCTGAACACAGAATCCCCTTGTAAGAAGAAATAACACCTTCTCTCCCTTGCATGGGAAGTAAACCCTTGCTGGCTTAACAGCTTCTAGGAACTTACACATCTTCTTGAATTTCTCTAGGAGTTTGGAAGTGAAAATAAGGAACAGCTCTTCCTTAGCTAAAGGATCCTGAGCTAGACAGATTGTAAAGATTTGTAGCATTTCACTACACTCTCCAAGACATTAGGAGCAGCAAAAATAAATGTTAAGCTAGAAAGAGTGTGCGGAGTAGAGCACAATAGCAACAGCCCTGAGATGAGTGAAACACCACTGTTGACTATTTGTAAGAGAAGGAAAGGGAAGAACTGCAGGCCCTTACAGCCATATATTATACAAGTGCTCCAATTACTAAAACTGATGGCATGCATTTATGTCTGCTGGTAGACAAAAAAAAAAAAAAAAATAAAATCCTACAATTAAATTGATTTGGGAAATGAAATAAAGGGGGGTAGGAGAATTGAAACTCCTGGCTCTTTATTTAGTCATCAAAGAAATCTATTTTGCAACAAGCTAGAAGAATTCCATTATCAGTCTCAGAAGTACTGAAGGACTAAGAGCAGGGCCCTTTGTGAAGTGATAGCCTGAATTAGTAAAGATCTAAGGCTGTTCTCAGGACACGTTTTGAATTCCAAAACCAACTGTAAATTGCTGAAGTTACTCCTTGATACTCCTCTGAGTATCCTCTCCTCTGTCCTCTGATAGGAGTGTAATACTGAGCTATAACCAAAGCAAGGAGCATTACCTTTGACAAAGGAAGAGCTCTTGTTCAGAGTCTCCTTTGGAAGAAAAGGAGGATGGAAGAGGGAAGATAAGGTTGCTGATCCTTGAAACTACCTGAAGTAGTAATGCACATTGACCTAAGTGACAGAAAGTAAAGGAGCATTCCTGTTCTGGATGGCAGCTTCTGTAGGGTTTGGGATGAGAATTGTCCAAGCATCAGTGCTGTATTCACAGAGTAACCAAACACTCCTGGTTCCTGTTCTTGGGAGCAACAACTAGGGCTGAAGCACCGTTCAGTGAATCAGGCCCTCCAGCTGCACACTGAGAAGACACTCCCTTGAACCTCCCAAGTTATGCCTGCAAGAGAGGCATCAGGCACACAGCAAAATGCTAAGTAGAACCTATTGATGGATTTAACGAAGCTAGAGCCTACCAGAAGGGCAGCAATGTTGGCTGGAGCTAGTCCTCAGTTAAACCGGCTGGCAAGCCAGCTTTTTTGAAAGGTTACTGAATATAGAACTAAATAAATACAGCAGCTGTTGTCTTTACCTTTGCAGCCTTGTAAATAAATATGCAATCTTTTATTTTGCTCTTGATGGAATATGTAAATGCTTTATTCATCCTTACACCTGCTGTGGCAATATCCACATCTTCTTACGAGGAAGAGCAAATCTGTGCAAGCTGGGGTGCTTGTAACCAAGGATTTCAGCAGTGGTTTGGAGCAAAGGCATCCCCTTCACACTGCTCCAGAAGCAGTCTGGAGGCCGGGAAAACTAGGCAGCAGGCTCAGGCGTGAGGCGCGTACATCAGCCCGGACCTGGCACTACCTCCCTTCCTCCAACCCCCTTTTTTTCCCGGTGGCAGCGCTACAGCTGTTGCCTCCGGAGTGAGACGCAGCCGACACATCACGAACCGGCGGCCCGGAGCCCCCTTCCCCGCACCCGGAGCCCCCCTCCCCTGGAGCGGAGCCCAGCGGGCGGAGCCGCGTCCCCCCCCGCCCCGCCCGCGCCCTCCCCCGGCCGGCGGGGACGGGCCGCCCCGTCCCGCCCCGTCCCGCCCCCCCGGCATGCGGGGGCCGCCGCCACCGGCGCCTCCAAACTTTCGACGGGCCCAGCCGCGCCGCTGCCCCTTTGCCAGGGAGGAGAGAGCCGGCCCGGTGAGCGTGCGAGGGGAGGGCGGCGGGGGGACCGGCACCGGGGGGACCGGCACCGGGGGGACCGGGGCCGGCGGGAGCGGCCGCTCCTGTGCGGGGCGAGGGGGCTCCGCTCCTCGCCCTGCCCTGCCCTGGGAGACCGGCTCCGGTGGCAATGGCCGGCGGTGGCCACGCTCGGAACCCCGGGGCGGGAGGAAGGTGAACATGGGAAGGGGGGCATGGAGGAGCGCGGCCGGCGTGGGGCAGCGCCCGGGGACGGGTGTCTGGGGAGCGGGGGGCAGCGGCGACACCCCGGAGACACGCTTGCCGCCACCTTCGCCCCGAGCAACCCCAGCGCCTTCCCTAGCGCCGGCACTGCGGTCCTGGTGGAAAGGCTGCTTGCTAATGGCATCACGTATTTCACCCTTTTCGCTTACTTGCTCTCAGAACCGATGTAAATCCTCTACGGGCCTTCCTCTGCCGAAAGTTAGATGCGATTTCATGCCCACCCTGAGGATCTGACTGCTGGGGGGAAAAAAAAAAATGGAAAAAAACCCCTAGTGCTGTGCAGCACGCAAGGTGCGCAAATAAATGCTATCAGCTGGAGAGTTTATACCAAAAAAGTGCAGAAAGGGTCCTGTCAGACACTACCTGAGGTATCAAATGCCACCTCGGTTTTCCCCCTATACTCTGAAAGCCACCAATTCTTTGCCCTCTTAACTGTCCCACCAACAGTATCAAACTTGTCCAATTTATTTCATCACTTACTGACATGCCAGCTCATCTCTGCTTGAAACCCTGGTCATCCCTGCTTCAGCTTTATCTTATTGACAAGATCAAAATGCCTTTCATCAGCCCAAACAGGCAGTAACAAATAAAATAAAAGTGGCAGAACAAAAGAAGGCTTTGCTAAAAAAAAAGGGTGTTGGAAGTAGGAATCAATAGAAAGTCAAGGACTAGAGAAACAGGTGAAAATATTTTTGGGAAGAAAGGGATGCTACCTTCTTTGGCTGAGCTACATCCTCCTGCCTGGATTGATGGCAAAGAAGGGAAAAAACTGTGAAATTTGCCTCCTCTCTCACCCTTCCACTATAGTGTCTAAATATGTCCTGCTCTGATTTTGCACAGGAAAAAATTACGAGATTTTTGGAGCACCAAACAGTCCTGGGACCTCAACAAATCTCTAATAATATATGTAGGCATAATTCTTGAGTGTAGCTACATGGGTTGAAGGAAGAAGCTCGGCAGAGTTCTGAACTTCTGTGTAGCCTTGGCTGTGCAAATTGTGGAGGGTCTCTTACATTTTTAACCTGGTGGACTAAAGGTGTATTGATGAGGAATCCCTTCCTGCCCCCTGTGCTTAGGCTAGTAGTTGATAACTGATTGTATGACTATAAAATCTGTAGGGTAAGTTTGTATGAACAGCTAGCACATCTCAGCCACATATCTTGTGGTGTTTCACATCTCAGGCTTACACTATTAATTGTACAATAAATGCAGACTAAACAGTATAACATAATTCTGACCAGTTTAGTTGTGGGGAAAATACCTTTCAGTTCATGCGGTTGATCTGTTGCTTTTGCAAAAAGAGCTTGCCCTGAGAAATTCTTTGGTATATTGTGTGGGATGCAAACAAACACGAAGGGCTCGGTCCCCTACCGGTAGACAACCTTCCTTTCTCGGTTAGGAAATCACGCTTAGGGATGTCACTGATAGATAGTTAATGGGAACAGAGGTAGGGATCAAAACCCACAGTGAAGTGGATCTCATTAAAAAGAAAATAATTTTTAAAAGTCATGTGAAACCAAAGGCATTAATAGCTAGACAGTCTCTAGGCAGACCTGGATTAAGCTATGTGTAACACCTGATGGCAAGAAAGTGACATTTCTTCTCTACTCTTGCTTTCTTTAGGGAATGTATGAATGGGGAAGCAGAGTTAGTAACTCAGGTTTGGCCTTCCCCTCAGTGGCAAATGCTGTTTTCTCAGTGAGCCCACTGGGCACTGGGAGTTTCTTAGTATTTTTTGCCAGGTGAAACCAAGGAGCCCCCAGGTGCACGGTGCTCCCTTAGCATGCCACCCACGGTCTGGGCAGTCTGCATGGGGACGTGCACATTTTACATAGGACTGAAGTCCAAGTCAGCAATTAACTGTAAAACATCCATATATCCATCTCAGGGCAGCATAGAATTCTCTTAGGGCAGCATAGAATTTGGCTTAGCCTGTGTAGGGGGAGGCAGTAAAATGTGATTTTGATGTCAGTGGTGAAATTCTTACTGACATCAGTAGGGGAATGATTTGCTCTTCTCTATGACTGCAGTCAGAAATGAATGCCTGATTGGCAGCCTCCAAGGAGCTGTGTTTTCTCAAACATTATACAGAAAGGAAATATTATGTATAACTGAGTTTTAATTGTTTCTTGACTTAATTTCAGCATGAATAGGTTACACAGTCATTTCAGAGAAATGCTATTATTTCAGTTCTATTAGAGTATTTTTGCTTGCCTTGTGGCACAACCTCTCCTAAAAGGAAATTCCTTAAAGAAAGATCTCAGTAATTAGTAATCTTGTATTAAGGAGGGGCATAAACCTGTAAGAATTTAGTAACCATTAAAGGAAACACTTTCCATTAAGGAAAATCTGAAAGATTATTATGCTAATAACAGTCTGGATGGTGCCGTTCCATGTAGAATTCCCGTAGGTATTAATGGAAGTTTTGTGCTAAATCAGCAGTAGGTTTAAGTAGTGGATTGTAAAAAAGAATATGCTGCCCAGCAGGATCATAATCCTTCTGCATTTACTTAGGCAAACTTTGTCTTTGAAATGTTTTTGAAATCTGCCCCAATTTTCAGCAGAAGTCATGCCTGAATAATATTCTGGGATCGGGCTTCAAATGTTAAGGGCAACAGAATTTAAATATATTAAGACAGATCGTCTCTTAATCCTGCGATGTAGAACGTGGGTTAGGGGAGGACAAAGCTGTAGCTTTAGCTCATTACTTTTTGTCTTAGCCACCGCGGACTGATTTCTCCACATGTTCTTGTACTGGTTTGTTTTCAGAGACAGCTCTGTTGCTTAGACCAGGCTGTTGCAAGGATGGGGCCCCTGGAAGCAGTAGGTGAAGAAAACCAGACAGATGAAATGAAAATGGAGCTGTTCACTAAGCTATACTTGCCAAGATACACCACACCGCTCAGTGAATTGGCTCTGGACCCTAAACCAGAACTGAAGGACAGCACAACGCTAGTTGAAGTGCAGATAATCCTCATCTTTGCTTACTGCTCCATCATCCTACTGGGGGTGATTGGAAACTCGCTCGTGATCCATGTGATAATCAAGTTCAAAAGCATGCGCACAGTGACTAACTTCTTCATTGCCAATCTGGCTGTGGCTGACCTGCTGGTGAATACATTATGCCTGCCCTTCACCTTGGTTTACACGCTGTTGGGTGAATGGAAACTGGGCCCAGTCTTGTGCCACCTGGTGCCTTATGCCCAGGCTCTTGCTGTGCACGTGTCTACGGTTACTTTGACTGTGATCGCTTTGGATCGGCATCGCTGCATTGTCTACCACTTGGAAAGCAAAATCTCCAAGCGGATCAGCTTCCTGATTATAGGAGTTGCCTGGGCAGTCAGTGCCTTGTTGGCAAGTCCTCTGGCCATCTTCCGTGAGTACTCGCTGATTGAGATCATTCCTGACTTCAAGATTGTGGTCTGCTCTGAGAAGTGGCCAGGGGAGGGGCAGCTCAACTACGGCACCATCTACAGTGTCTCCATGCTCCTGATCCAGTACGTGCTGCCTCTGGCAGTCATCTCCTATGCCTACACCCGTATTTGGACCAAGCTCAGGAACCATGTTAGTCCTGGGGCAGGGAATGACCACTACCACCATCGGCGGCAGAAAACCACTAAGATGCTGGTGTGTGTGGTTGTGGTGTTTGCTGTCAGCTGGCTGCCATTTCACACCTTCCAGCTAGTTAGTGACATTGACAGTCAAGTGTTAGACCTGAAAGAATACAAACTGATCTACACAGTGTTTCATGTTATTGCCATGTGCTCAACATTTGCTAACCCCCTTCTCTATGGCTGGATGAATAGCAACTACAGGACGGCCTTCCTCACGGCCTTCCAGTGTGAACAGCGGCTGGACTCCATCCACCCTGAAGTATCAGCAGCTTTCAAAGCCAGGAAGAAACTAGAAGCAAAAAGGATTCAGTTCCCTGGAGACTCTTTCACACAACCTACCAATGTCTAAGATGTCTGACTTTAAAGAAGAAATTAATATGTTGTGGACAAAGGGATGAGTCCATGTTGACATATGCATTTTTAATGCATAGTTTTATTCATAAATGCTGAAAGAAAAGTAGTAGGAAAGTCAAGGCGTGTGGTATGATTTGAGGGGAGTTGATTGGCATCAAGAGTACGTAACTATACAACTGCAAGGAAATAAAAGGGAGAGACTGTTTATGGCTGTCTCTAACATGGTAAGAGACACTCCCATCCCTCCCATCTCTCTTTGACAAGTCTAAATGACAAAGGCAGAGTTTGCTGGTTTTGCTATAGGAAGGCAAACGGCTGATTTGTAGCATAGGAATATTGATGGTGAGAGCAGGTAATTTTTATATCGGACGTGGAGATCAGGGAGAGCGGAAATCTGCCAGGAGAATGAAACCTGTCTGGGGGAATGGGCTGTGCTGTTTAAAGCTCAAACTTTTCAGACCTCTTCTCTCCCACAGGCATCTTTTGGGAAGATAAAGGAATTAAGAAGAGAAATATGTTACTGTTTTTTGACTTGTACTGAAGTACTTCAAACCAGAGCATTTGAAATGGACTAGGGGGAAAAAAAGAAAAAACCAAAACAAACCCACCCAAACAACAGATTCAATGTGAAGAAAGGTCAAGTTTCTACATAAAATGAAATGTGGGTGTTGGTCAATCAAATGGAGTAAAAAGTCATTCCTTAAGAACTGGCTGTGGTTATGCTGGTGAGAAAATCATGAGCCTGTGACCTGCTCAGTCATTCCCTGCAGATCCTTACCTTTCATTCTGTGCTGGGAACAGCTCACAAATGCAGTGCTTTAAAGTGGCATGTGAGGGCCGGGGATGCAGGCTCAGGTCTTCTGTGAGCACTTCATAAACTGCTTAAATGTCTAACATGTTATTAACTCCACAGGCTTTGAATTGTTGCTGCTTTCTCCCTGGATAATAAAACAGCAGATAATTTTGATCCTCTGGAAAGGCTGCTAGATGGTAATGTGCTTTTCCTTATTGTGGTTTTATGTCACACACTCGTCTTGGAGCTTTTTCCATCTTTAGCCTTTGTAAAAATTAAGAACATCTGAATGACTGTAACCTTATAACAGTATGCTAGGTTTATGTGATAACTTATCAGTTACTCTGCATGCTGTAGTTAATAGTTAAATTCCTTTTTTGCTCAGGTATAAAATTTTAATCTGTTTACTGTGTTGTACACAGCAATGTTCAACTCTTCTGTGTCTTTGTTTAGCCTCTTTGAACTCATTAAAGAGACAAAGAAAACTTCAATCCATGTTTATTCCAAGCTGCCCTGTTGCTTATCTGGAATGAAAATAAGTGTGATACTTTCACTTGGAGTCTCTTTCCACAGCTATGTTTCAGCTGCGTCGTGGTGTGTTTTTTTTTTTTTTCTCTCTCAATTTTTCGTTGTTTCTAAATTCATTGTGTTCTCTCTTACAAATTATAACCCAACAAAACTCCACTACTGAAGTGTTAGCAATGTAATGAATGGTATCAGGTCTTTATCAACTGGAGAAATTAATCTTTGTGTATGCAGTATTTGGCACCATCCCTTAAATATCCATGAAATCATTTGGACTTGGATTTTCATGAGTAGAGAAGGGAGGTCTAGAGAATTAACTAGTGTTTACTCAAGCAGGAAAAAGTATCCATCATTCTTAAATAGTTTTACAAAAATAGATTAATTCTCAGCCATGTTGAGAACATGATATTGTCCACAAGTTATTTTTGTCTGGGTATTAATAATACCCAAAATGTAAGCTCAGAACTGTTATGGGTGAGGAAGGATTACAGGAGTGTGCAATTAATATGGACATCAGTCATATGTATCGGTTACAGTTGACTCTGAACCCTTCATCAAAAGTATTATTGCCACAAATAGCCTCCTTTATTTAAAAAGCAAATGGTTTAAAAGTTCTGTTTCAGCCCTTTTAAGCCTGTTAAGAGTGTGGTACACAGACAGTTTTGAAGTAACCATGACAGTGTGTGCTAAAGCTACAATTGCCAGACTAATTCGCTGTAATTTTAAGTCTGGTTTACGTCATCCTGTATAAAAGTGATTAATTACAAATTATCTTTCAGTCTATTTCATGGTATATTTATTTTACTGCTTCCTGAGCTTTTTCTGCAGCCATCCTGTTGAGCCAATGTTGGTGTGCTAATTTATTGCATTGCTTTCCTCTCTGTTGTGTGGAGATGGTGCCTGGGTGAGTGCCTGCTTTAGGGTCACAAACCTCCACACAGGGTCCCACTGCAGGGTGTGGATTTTCCTGTGGGCACTTGAATATGGGATGCAGACAAGCCAGCACGCACAGCCTGTTGCATAGCTTAGTCGCTCCTTGGGACTTGGCTCCTGCACAAACATAGATATGCACTTTAATGCCCCTACATGTTGTAGGAAAATTAGGCATTTTCTCACCAAAAAATGAGGTAGCAATGTCCCTCAGTTGCCTCAGATCCCAGCTGTCAGAAGTATGTGGAAACTCAGGGTTCGTCCCTGCTTCCCCCTAAGGGAGGAAACCTGTAAGCAGGCTCTAACCACTGGACCGAGGAGTCTGCAGGGGAGCCTCTGCTTTGCCTGAAATAGGAACCAGAATCCAAGAAACCCATTCACCTGTTACTGCTTTAATTAGTTTTTTAAAAAGCATTGTATTATTTTCCTGTTGAATTGGTATGAGTTTTACACAGAGTCAAAGAACCTCAGCAGCAACCCCCATTGAAGAATTTGCAAGTAGGCAGTGGGGCACCCAAAATGAAGTGTCATCATTGATTCAGGGCAAGAATTTGAACCAATGCACCTCAGTTCTCAGGACCTAGCCAGCACACTGCAGCCTCTCCTGAGGCAGCAACATACATCTTCTTAGAGCTGTTGTATTGTGTATAAATAATTAAACATTGAATATTGTGATTTTATGGGCAGGTGTTTATGACCTTTGCATGACATTCAGGTTCTGGGCCAAGAATATCAAAACAGATATAGAAAGAATTTAAGTTAGGCCCCTCCACATTCTTCATGAGTACTTCTACTATAAAGATACCACAATACAGGCAGGAGGAGAACAAGGAGAGTAGCACTGTGCTAATTTCTGTGTGGGTCTCTGGGCTCTCAGTTGGGGTTGGTTTATAAAAGACCTGCCCGCCACATGAATCCCATCAGATGTGATCTAGGATCTTAGCTGGTCAGCGCTTAGTTCTGGGCCTCCCTGGAAGAACACATCTTGATGCCTTGCAAATTTTACTGGCAGAAATGTGTCTCCAGGCTTAGGCAGCAGCAGAGTACATAGTGCATAACAGTACATAATTAGATATGTACAGCTGCACTTGTACTGTCTCCCAGCAGTGGCTGGACACAAGTCAGCTCAAACTTGGAGGCAGAAGAGCTGCACTCATGCACTCTCCTGAGGGTTTAATGCTTTTGCCTTGAAGGAGGACATAGCAGCTTGGGGCCAGCACTGCAGGCACGACGCTGTGCTGCTTCCAGACGAGTGTTAAAAGTCACGTTGCCTGTTCAGGGCTACAACCATTGGACTACAAGTGGAGAAGTAATCCTGAGTAAGCTTGCCAGGGTCTTATGGGAGACCATGAAGTTGGGTTTTTGGTATGTGGGGACAGTGCTGAATCCTCTCACCTAGCCCTATGAGTAAATAGTCATCACTGAGAATTGTGATCTCCACGTAGAGCAGCAGACTATGACTGAGCAAAAAGTATTTCATTGTGAATCTGAGAAAAAAATAGATTTGAGGGCATAAGCAATTAAAATAGAGGGACTAAGCCTGGACAACAAATGGGTTTAGTATAGATACCTATTTATATATAAATTGTATGGCAGAGCTGTGCCAAAGCTGTTTGGTATGGTTAAGTTTGTTGGAAATAATTATCTGTTGCCCCACAGCTGGTATAACTATGTCTTGTATAAAATCTATAATGGACATACATACATTGCCAAAATATGAATAACTTAAGTTAGATAACACCAAGAGTAATAACTAAATGGAAAATATTATCTGCATTCTATCTGGCAGACCACAAAAGAACCACTGAATTCACAGATTAGTATAATCCACCTCCTTGCTTCGTAGTTTCTAAACTCCCTCAGGGATTTTTCACATATTAATCCAGATAATGACCTTAAGGGATGAATTTTGTCTTTGGATCACTGAGTTATTTACCTGGTACTGTCATTGTAAATGTCACTCCACAATAAGGGAGCTACTTTGTGCCAAATTACAGGTTCTTTGCCCTGAGAAGCTAGGAGATGTATGTAAATCTATGCAAGGTTAGCATTGCTGAAGAGCCATGTTTTTAATACTGTAGGATAAATGCTTATTTATGCAACTGATTGTGATTTTCATATCTCATCTTCATTTTTGAAAATATATTAAATTGGATGTTATTTTAAAAGAAAATTAATACAAGGGTAGTGAGGAAATCTGAAGCTGCTAAAACTGGAGAAGTAAGAAAGTCAGAGGATGAGCACTTACTTCAAGAAGCAAGCAAGAAAGAGAAAGAACGGGGATAGTGAGGATGTAATTGATTTATAGACTTTCCCTCTTCCCTTAGTCTGAGCAGCAAGAGAAACGTGTTAAAATGAAACCAGAGCAAATGAAGACATAGATCAATTGTATGCACAAAGGACAGTGTTGCCCAGGGAAACTGAGGAACTTGGAGGAGAAATTCCCATGATCATTTGAGCCTTAAAATTCACATCATGTTCTCAAGGAAGTAAACCTGTTTCTGTACATTATTTCATCTAAATGCAGTATAGGTAAACAGCTCTGTACTGATAACATACCAGAAGCAATGGATATGTTATTAATTCTAGCCAGTACATGGGATGAATAATGCATACATACTCCTCATAAGCTCACTTCAGATGGAATATATGAAAAAATTGGTGCTTGTGTTAAAATCTTTCCCCTCTCAGACTTCACTGAGCAACTCTGGAAGGATGAGAGCTTCAAGCTATAAAACTTAAAGACTGTGGAATTCATATGTGAAGATGGAGGCACAATTTAGCTTGAAAAACTGTTGTGGGTTTTTTTTTTTTTTTTTTCCTCTGATACTGCATAAGGGAAACAAGCTGTGGTTTGCCTCTTGGACCTGGAACTGAATTTGCACAACTGGAGTTTATATGAAACAGACTTTTATTTGTATACTTTACAACTCTCATAGTCTACTAACCCTGACATACAGGACATTTTCAACAGTAGAATGTATGCTTACACTCCATAGGGCCAAACTATTTCTGCACAGAAAATAGCAGTCTAGGGCAATTCTCCTATTTACTGGCATCCTCCAAAATTAAGGCTGTTTGTACCCAATTGGATTTTAAAATTTGTTGGCAGCACTGTGACTTTTTAATTTATTTAAGGTAACCAAGCTGGTGAAACAGCAAGCCTTGCTCTCATTGCACGCTGGCTCAGGACAAGCCCATCCTAGCTGAGCATGGCCACAGTTACCCAGCCATTCCTCACCGAGCCAAACCTGAAGACAGCAGTTGAGGAAGAAACACCCTTCCCCAGTGGATTGTGAGGATTGCTCCCAGCATCTGGGCTGGGGAAATGTGTATCAGTTTTTCAGCACTTCAAATCTCTGTTTATGCTGCTGTGAGGACCACACATGTTGTGTTTGGTCATGTTTCATCCCAGTTACGCTCTGATATGGATGACTCCACAGCGTTAGCGTGCAAGTGCCACATGTCTGCTGCCTCTCAAGTTCAGCGTAATCCAGCTTCCAGAGCTCAAAGACAGCCGACAGTAGGCGTCCACAGACACCCTTGTACTGAGCGCATGGAAGCTGTGTACTGGTGCAGGGAGAGATGATAGCTGTAGGTCAGTCAGTCTGGGCTGGTGACACTGTAGCCGTGGCAGAGTTCCCCTCAGGCTGGCTCATCCTGTGTGCCTTAGCGCTAGATTAAGGCTCGATCTGGTACCTTCCTCTGTCTCTAACACTGATTTGCCCTGAGGCACCAAAAGCCTATGGCCACTTCAAGCAATAGGTGAAGTGAGTGCTGGTTAGCCTCTGCCGCTTTGGCAGTGCATTTCTCCCCCACACCTCCATCAGCCCTACTACTTGTACCAGAACTGAACTGTCAGGGAGATCTGCAGGGAAGAATATTTTACATGTAAGAAGTGAAAATGTTATTGTACTGACAAAACCACTGGCTGACAGGTGGTTATACCAAAACATAAATATTTTAAGACAGAGATGGATGCAGCTGGTGGGATGGGAGTATGCAGCAGCACAACCTCTCCTCTGTCACCGCAGCATGAAGCAGATGCTTCTTTAGGCACTGCTGGTCAGAGGGGGCAGAACAAACTTTCTTCCCAGAAGAGGTACCTCAATTTACAATGTGGTATTCCATGGTCCAATTTCTCTCATGGGATAGGAGCTCCTTGTCAGGAACAGGAGATTTAATCAGCTCTCACAGTCACTGGGTCATCTTGATCAATTCCCCGCTTTTGCATAAAAATCCCACAATACAATAAATAAATAAAAATATTTAAAAATTAAATTTAAAAAATAAATAAAAATATATAAAAATAAATAACAAATTTTACACTGTGCAACCTAATCATCTTTATCTCAAACAGAGGAGCTAATGATTTCCTTGCACTTGGTGTGGGTTCATTTGAAACTGTGGAGGACCAGGAAAAAATGGAGGAGCATTTCCTGAGCATGGACATCTACCTCTGCTTGTGCAGAGCAATGCAGGAGTTTCTTGTGTTTGCATGCATTCTTGAGGTTTAAAACAGTATAACTGCAGGCTGATTATTTTGAAATTAAGCCATCAAACAGGGCTGTAAAAACAAAGTTTTATGAATACCACACTTTGAGAAAACTATATCATTACTTACAAGAGGCAAGCACACAAGCACAAATAATAAGATTTCATATCTAAGATTGCAAAGATGCTTTATAATGAAAGCTGAAGACTATAGATTTTTTTAATTAAAACATGAATTTGGCTTTATCAATTTACATAAGACTTTTTTTTTTTTTTCCAGACTAGCTCAGCAAAAAGCAGAACTCTACTAGGTCAATTTGTTAAACCCAGTATTCTTTTCCTATAGGAAAGAAATGCTTGCTAGCCTTACTAAACATGTTTTTGTGGAGACAAATGTGTCCGATCAGACTTCCAATTTAATTATTGGAATAATGCTGTGGGAAACAATGAAGATCCTTTCAGAAGTCACTTAATCAATACTGATTTTAACTGTGTGGACTGTATTTCACCCCAACACATCTCAATTTTTTCTTCCAGAGATATTGAGACTTAACAAAAGAGAATGAACATTACCATCCCTGTACAAGAGATGGGAAAACCAGAGCACGGACAAGTAAAAAGATTGCTGGGTGTCGTGTGGGCCATGCTCACTGCCTGTGGCAGTGCCTGTGTGTGTGGGTGCAGTTTGCATTGACAGATGGCTGAAGCTGAAGGCTTCCACACTATCTGTAGAAACAGGCTGGGAGTCCCTCTGATTACAGTTGTTGCTGCTGATAGTTCACACCACTGAATTAGCATGCTCCTTGGCACTGTTTTGGACTCTGCCAACTAGCACTCTCCCAGACAGACCTTATGCACAGACACAACAGACTGTTCCCAGTAGATCATGTGGCCAAGACTGATACAGTTCTTTTT
The DNA here is from genome assembly GCF_047716275.1 of Strix uralensis. Classification (NCBI taxonomy): domain Eukaryota; kingdom Metazoa; phylum Chordata; class Aves; order Strigiformes; family Strigidae; genus Strix; species Strix uralensis. Next base: position 48,652,084 of record NC_133975.1, on the reverse strand, counting down.
GTCATCCACACTGTCCTATCATAGACAGTGACAGGACCTCAAACATAGTCTCAGTGCCACCTCTCAGGACGTAGAGCACATACCCACTGGTTCATGCTATGAAAACCCTTCACTGGTGGGCTGTAATACGTCTCTTCCTTCACTCCAAAGTTCTGAAGATACGTCTGAGGGATAGAGGGACACCATAAAAGGTGCAGAGGAAACCTAAGGCTAAGTACCACAAAATTTGTAGGAGAGCTACTGCTGGTATACATTATCTGACCACAGGGCCAGAAGAACAGTGCACTGCCCAGTTTTATTGAGCTATAGCCTCTATGTCTGAACTCCTTTGCATAAAGAAGGAGATTCTCCATCCTTCTACAAAGGATAAGCCAATGTGTTGGCAGCAACGATTTTACTGACTACTGTGCTCAAACCCCAACCTAACTTAACAGTATAGTTGTGGTGGCTGTGAACAAATGGCAGCGCTAATACTAGGATGCTGTAGCTCTCCAAAAGCAAAAATATGAAAACCCAAATATTTCTGTCCTGTTGTCTATATGGCCAGCCAACATTATTGTTGTTGTTTATTTGTTTTGCAATGCTATTGTAACGGATATGAACTGTGCATATATTATGTGTATATGTGTATGATCTGTATCTACATCTACATCTACATAAAACAAAGTGAGGTTTCAGTCTGAAAGGGCTTAAAGCCTACGTACTGTCTAAGTTTAGAAATAATGATTACTTGCATGGTTACTGGCAGTAGAGGGACACAGCAACACAAAGAGTTATGGAACTTGTACTAGTCAGTGTCATATGCTGCAGTCACGACACCCCAGCTGGGTAACATTAATTCCTGTTTCTGTAGGTGACTGCTGAAACTTTAGTGATAGAGATGCACAGTTTATGGTCTTCAGTGTTGAGATCCTACATGAGTCATCTTAAGCCAGAGGAATAATTGCAAGGACAACCAGAACTAGAAATGAAGAAAGGGTTAGACTTTAACAAAGGCAGCTATACTGTGTATGGCAAGTCTGTATCCTTCAAAGTTGAAAATCCATGGTTAGCACAGTTAACAGGAGTTGAAGGTAGAAAAAGGAGAGAAAGAGAACTCATTACATTCAGGATCCTCATTTTTATTTGCTTGTTTTCTTCTTCTAATGGGGAAGCAAAAGGGCTGGTATCCAACTCTCTGTATAATTGATTACCAGGACATAAATTGAAATGAAAAATAATGCCCTCCATAATTGCTATTCAAAAACCTAAGCTTGAAATACACCCTGAAAGGATGCTTGCAGGTTTATCAATCCCATTCATCATCCTTTCCCTTTTAGTACTTGTGCCTCTGCTATGAATGCTGATTTTAAACATCAGAATAAACTGCCTTTCTGACTCTTAAATTAGCTGGAAACCCCAATGGTGTGTTGGCTTATTCTTGATAAACTGCTATCTAGACTCTCATAATCTCTCTTTCTAGCTTGGGCTATAAGACCAGGCAATAACTTTCTCTAACCTTACTTTGTGTTTATTATTTAGCTATTCCTGACAAACTCTTAGAACACTTCATAATCTCATATGCATGTGTTGCATATGTATGATGCAGCTCATTTCTGACTTCTCTGATTTTCCTGTAGTAGAATATAGCTGTTCCAATCCATTATAAAAACCCCAATCCCTCATTTTTATTGCTTAGTTTATTACTTCTCTGATACATAATACAGGTGATGCCAGAAATTTTCTGTCTCTGTGAGATTATATATATGGCACCACTCATGCCTCCTGACAGTTGAGTAATTTGAAAGATACTGAACTTTGGCTCAAGAAGGTGTTTTGCTTACCTATTTTGTCCTGTTAAAACAGAAAATTTCTTGTCCCTTCTGGTGCACATGGGTACTCGTTGTATGGGCTCTGCTGCTGAAAAGGTACGTTCCAGGGGAACAAAATGCACAGGCCTTTGTGTGTGATGCTGGCAGCACTATAGCGTCCTTGAAATGCCCCCCCTTTCATGTTTTGTTGCCCATCTCCCCACCCAGTTTGCTCCAAAAGAGATTTTCCTCTTGGGATCTACAAGTGACAGTCCTTCATGGACTGTTTTACAGCCTTATGTCTTTGCAAATCCAAAACAACTGACATTTAAACAGCAGGGAAGAGCCAACAGTGCAAACAGAACTACAACTCTATCACAGCACGGCTTCCTGTTTCAAGCAGATGAAATGCTGACTCATCAAAGCAAAACAGGTAAAATGGGGAAAGTCAGAGCACTGATGCCTTTTTTTGTTCTTATGTTGATAATTTCAGGTTAGAAACTGCATTCATGTTTTTCTACTAAAGTTCCACCTATCCAGTATCACAGCTGCCGAGGCAAAAAAAATATTAGAGTTACATTATTAGGACTGCTTTTTCCAACACAGACTGAACTGCACTTCTAATCTTTGTACCAGTGGGCATGTAATTCTTGGTTTTGGTGTCCATATCTGAACTCTTGCAAACTGGTGTGCTTACTGCTGAACTTTGATGGATGGCTACCAGCTTCTGTTACCAAAAAGAGCTAAGAAATAGAGGAAGGCAAATTTCAGTGAAAGCTGATTTTGAATTTAGGCTTCCAAATCCCTTTTATTCTTTTGAAAATCTCCCCTTAAGCAATTTCGTACCTTTACATATGCACACATTTAGATCACATAGCCTGCTCTCCTTCAGTTGCATGGAAGGATCAGCAGCATCAGACTGAAATTTCATGGGACCTATCCCACCACTCTGACTGAAGGTGGCTAAGTTGTGGGCCTTCATTTTACCTGGCTACTTTGCAGCCCTAAGTAAGCATATACTCTCTCAGGCATAGGCTGGAGCATTCTCAGGGTGGAAAGCTTGCAGATGCTCAATTGTCCTTGGTAAAGTTCTGGTTCATGGATGAGGATGCAACAACTCTGAATGACCAGCCCCTCAAGAGCCCAGTCCCATCAGCAGGTCTCTCTAATGCTAACATCTAACAAAGTCAATGGAAAGCATTCAGTTTGCGTAGTTTGCCACACTTCTTTCCTTACAGTGGAGCCTACACTTTAGGATGTCAATGAAGAGTAGCTTTTAGCAGTATTATTTGGAGAAAATGGATATTATTTTCTGTATCTCCACTGGTAATTTAGAGGCCATGTACTTGTCTATAGCACCTGTTAAGAAGCTCGCCACAATAACCCTCCTGAAAAGCATGACAGGTGGGAAGGTCCTTCCCGTGGCCAGGCTTTTAGCCTGCCTCATTTCCTGAGGCACTGCACTGATCACTCCTGGGTACTTCCCTCCTGGCTGTCAATAAGTCAGGCTTTAACGTTCAGAAATTATTTGGGTGGCTTGAGTAGGCAGTCAAGACAGCTCTCATCCTTCCCACCACCTCCCCTAGAAGGATGCTACCATGTCTCATTTCCAAACAATCCTGCTCGATAACATGGATACAAAACAGGGAACTGGTTTCTTCAAAACACCATGAAATTGCTTTTGCAATTAAAAAAACCCAAAGAAGCCCAGCACAAGCAACATTTGAAATAGGGGTGTATGATTTAATTTTTATGTCTGAAAGTCATATACAACCACATTTAGAGTATGACCCTCTCAGAGGCTGCTGAGAACCTTTGGCTGCTGCAGATTTCAGTTTCTCACTAGACACCTTTCAGGAGGAAACAGCAGAAAGCCAACCCTGAACACATACAGCCTAGTTTCATCATCCAACCTTGAAGAAGGACAAAACCTACACAGGGAGAATTGGCTATTAGAGTCAACAATTCATTGGATTTCCATTTTCTGTTAATACACACACAGCTTAATTGATTTTTACAACAGCTCATTTTAAAAATATGGTCCTAGGTAGTGTTCCTAGTACATTTTTACAACATGACTGCAGGACTGGTAAAAGGGAGATGTAGTCTATTAAGGCACAGATGTGTTCCCATTGCTTACAATCTTGGAAACACTTAATGCAGACCCTGCTATATCTGAACACTGTGGCACCTAGCAACTCAGGAGTACTTCAATTCTAATGTACTTTGGCAGGTATTTTATTCAGATGAACAGCGTGCCACTTGAGGTCACGATTGGTTTGTAAATCCATGCTGAAGAGCTCTACTGAACTCTGTAAAATTATACCAGACCAAAATATTCTTTTGCATAGACAGAACTAAAGACAAGCCTGATGTCTTATTATCTTATTTTACCCTCACTTATTGTGTTATGTTTAATACAAAATTATTAGTTTCCTGAGACAGAGACTTGGCTATCTTTTTTTTTTTTTTTTTTTTTTTTTCTGAAAGATGTTTAATTTCGGTGGGATGTTATAAGAGAAAGGAGAGAAGGAAGTCAGATATTGGCAAATATGCCTGAAAAAATGGAGTGAACCATTGGGAAAGAAGGAAAGGTGTTTCTCATGCAGAAATTTATATTATGCACTCTTTTGCTGGCTCAAAATGTAGGTAAACACTCCCACTCGGCATTTTCTGAAGCAGAGCACAAACAAGCAGAAGAGTAGGTACTGTAAGCTGCTGACCAGATTCTCAGCTCCCATAAATTAGGTCAGTGTAGCTCCACTGCATGTAGTAACGCTAAGCCCATTTATATCATGTTGTGGCATGAGCCTGAAGAACTCTCCCTTTCACACACTCAGTTTCAGGCAATAAAAAGAAATGTGCTACGTTAGTGCTATGATAAACTTTTTCATATGCCCTACTTTTCTTTCTTTGGAGCTTTGTTCGGATGGATTATTGATAAATGCAACTTGTGTTCTCATATCTGAAATCCCTCCTGAGGCAGGAGGGAGAACAGAGGGGAAACAGGCTCTGCAAGCCAGAGCAGCCCTTGCTACAGTCACACCAGGTGCCAGCAACAATGGGCACATGGGAAGAAAGGCTGGTGAGTAACTGTTGGCTGGGGGCTCTGGGATAGAAAGTTGAGTTTAGGAGGAACGGAGATGCCTGGGACCAGGATTATGAGAAGATAAGGGATTTTTTTGCAAGAGAACTTGAAGGTACACAGTATGGGGATAGAAAGGAGAAGTAAAGGGCTTGGGGCCAGAAGGTTAAGTTTTATACTTGATACTTTATACTTAAGTTTTATATGAGAACAGCTGTGTGGTACGGTAGTAGAGACAGTCAGGAATTGGAGCTATGGTCACAGAAGGGTAATAAAACGAGCTTTTCCCCATGCCTGTTAATCCTGTATCAACCAGGTGCCCTTTTCACTCATCTTGAGTGTTTGAGTTGACACACCTATCTTAATGGTGGTATCCACTGGTCTCCATACTTGGTAAGTATTATGAAATAATTACGATGCAGTTCCCTGTTTCTCCTCACTACAAAATGAAACCATTTCCAATTTAGCAACCCAGTAGACGTCCAGGCCAAATGGAGCCTGAAGCTCCTCATCAGCCGCCAGTTGCCTTGGCCAGAGTTTCAGCAATCCAGCTGATGGCTGGCAGTTACTCCTTCATCTGTTCTTGTTCCCACAGAAACAGAGACAAAATAATCAAAACTTAGGTAAAGCTTTTTAGGTCCCCCCACCCCCCCCTCTTTTTCTGAAAGAAAGAACAACAGCAAAGATGTTCGTGAAGTGCTACTTGTTTTCTGTGACCTGGGGCTCTTTTTCATCAGAACTGGCAGAAAGTAAACAGCCAGCTACAGAATCATAAAATCCTGTGGAAACTACAAGATGTACAGGCTCAAGGGGGATAGAGATACTGAGATATTTCCTCAGTAAAGCATATAGACAGTGAGTCAACAGTAGTGAAAGATCAGTAGGAGTTTACCTGATGAAAAAGTAAACAAAAGGCATGAAAAAACACCTATAGGTGTGAGTTCCTCTCTTTGTAATTTAATGGTATTCATTTGCCCTAATGAGTAAGGAGCAGAGTATATTGTTTGGGTTTATTTCATTATACCATGTACAGACATGATCAAAACATTTGCTGAAATCAAATTCTTCCTTTTGTTATAACCATTTTCTTAAAAGCTACAGCCTTGTTGTTTTGCAAATGCTTGCACTCACACATCTTTTCGGCAATATGTTGCTCTCACTTGTTCCTACTGAAATTATTCCAATTCTTTAACAGTGCAGCGGAACAGCAGTTGGCCCAATGAGTATGTTTTATGGCACACATTTCTGTAAAAAGAAGACAAATTTACTTGGCATTTAAATGTGCCAAAAAGGAGAAGGAAGTATCTTGCCCAGGATGGGGTCTCTTCTGCCTCAAAATTGGTGGCTTTTATCACTAGTCATTGATCCTCGACAGACATATCACATATGAATGACAGTGCTCCATGTGGATTCAGACTAATGGTGCAGGTGAAATTTCTACAATGTGTGCATTTTCTGACTAACTTCTTCTTCTTGCAGTACATCTGTCATCCCCAAAGGCTAACACTTGTTGGTTCTTTTATTGAGACATTACACTAGCAGGTGGACATCCATTTAAAGCCAGTATCCAGATAGATTTATTAACAAGCTGGGAAGACATCCATCCCAAAAGTTACTGTAAAAGAAAAGCACCATTCTGGGAGCTAGTTTCCATATTGTGACAAAAGTTTACAACATTTTTGGATGGGTTTTGGTGATAATTTAGAACCTTATATATGCAGACACTTATTCTTGTGGTCTTCAAGCCTCAGCAGCCTTGAGGTACTGCTAATGCAACAGATGAGTGAGCTAACTGAGCTGGTGACTGACAAGAGTAATAAAATGGCTAAGGAAAACCGAAACCTCTTCTCTGTTCCCATGAGAAACATCTATTGCCAATAACATTTCCACATTGTAATGCAGCTAGGATAGATTTCTTGCTGGTTTTCATTAATAATGAATGTTTTAGGATTTTACTTTAAGAGTAACTGCTAACAAGATCACTTACTTTCCTTTCATCATTTACTTCCTTGCAGTTGAAGGAAGTAATTTTACATGTTATAAGTCAAATAATGGTGAATCTTGCCTCTTCTTAAATTCTGGTACACAGAATTCTGAAATTTCTGTTTGGAACAGCTAAGAGAGTAAAAAATGAGATTGATTTATTTATTTAATTATTTTTAAGAGGTAGATGAGCCTAGATTCTCTGCTTTAATATTTTTTACTTCTTGGTGCCCTATACACCCATTTATCCAGTTTCCCTTGTAGCTGACTCAGAAATTTAAACTCTCTACTGAACATGGACTCAGTGTGATTTATTTATATGCATAAGGTGAGACTCAAGTAGGATACAAAGGCAAACTCTTCATCAGTTGTCTCACCTATATCAGAAGCTGTACCTTGTGTATAGAAAGTTACAGAGAAAATTACCTACAGAGTGCAAGAATTCATTTTTTTAGAGCATCAGAATGGCTGGACAAGGTTGGCTCAAATGTCTGTGTAACCCCAAAAGGCCAGAAGGGGTGAATAATTGATATGAAAGGGGGAGAATAGTGACAGAGCAGGCATGTAATGACAGCTGCCCCCAATACTTTCTGTTTTCCGGAGAGCTACACCCACTGGATGTAGGTAATATCTCTATATTAAATAAATTCTTGGATGCTACAAAATTGTTAGATTTCAATTCCACAAACTTGTCCAAGCAAACCTGTCTTGCTTTTTAAGCCTATTCAAACACTTAATAGTCTCTGGCAAAGGATTTCAAGGCTTAAATATGTGTTGCATGAAGGACAAATGCTCCCTTGTTTTCCTCTGAATTGTTGTCAGTTTATTTGCTGCCTCTCTCAACAAACAAAGCCCAGGAGCTTCACCACAAGGCCTGAAATACCATTGCCTTGTGCCTATTGATAAAAAAATCTGCCAACCAATTGCTCATCTAAAGCTGCACTGTAAGAGAAATAGGGAGAAGCTGGTTTGTATAAAGCCATTACTACTCACACCCAGGGGCCAGAGGGTGTAAGAGGCAAGGGACAAGTGCTGACTACATCTTGCTCTTCCACAGTGACTCCCTTAGACTTCTGCAGCTTTGGGTTGGCTTTCACAACCAGGTCAGGTCACCTTCCTACATTTGGCACAGCTCAGCAGCTGGTGACTAGCTTCTGTCAGCCCCAGTCTTCCACATACTGATTTACTACACTAATGCACACTGAACAGAGGGTGTAGATTTATATTTTGCGTATCTGTGCTAGCAGCTCTACAAAATATGAAAAAGAAATTGTTTGGTGGCAAACGAGTCCATACATTCTTTCTTGTGGCATCCAGAAACTGTTTTTTGTCTGTATTCATTATATTACTACAACATAGCATTATAATGACTTTATGAGTATCATGTTTTCAGCTACATTTCCTTAGTTCATCCCCATGTCATATTTACCATATTCCTATTCACTGGTGATTATTTAAAGATCTATTAGATATCACATAGGCAAAAGAGCAGCTACTCCAATATATAAAGGTTTTACAGGTAGACATACAAATTATATATCGTTTACATAAACTTCAACAAATCCTATTTAAACCGGAGACTGAAATGTCTCCATCAATAAATGATGATTTGGGTGAAGATAAAACAACTACTAGAAAAATCAATATTTACTTATTTTCCAAGGCTGGTTTTATCTCTTTCCACATGAAATTACGTAGTAATACATTCAGTATTTTGCTGCTTGGCTTTTCGTCAGCAAATCATTCCTTATAAAAGCAAGCAGTAGACCAGCTATCAGCGAAAGGCAGGCATCAAGCATCTCATTATTTGAGACACGAGAATCTAACAGGAAAATGCTGCTGCTTCCAAATCTTTCCTCTGCTGTCTGTAGTTATTACTGTTTCCATAAATATGGTGCTTTAGAAAGGTGCTGGGCTGGCATCAACATATGGCTGAAAACAGAACTTGTCTTCTGCATCCCCAGGATCAGGAAGAGTCGTGACAGTACGGCACATGCCAGTCATCCTGATGCTATGTACTACCCATTATATGCCATTTCTCATAATTCAGGTTTTTCTGTGTCCTTCAGTAGGACTTTTGTGTGCAGAAGTGCAGGCTTAGGACATGTGCACATCTGCTCAAGCCTGGGAGGTCTGCCTCTAGGAGTCGGATGGCAGGTTTGAAGCAGGTGGATGAAGCAAGATGAGGTTTATTCACTTGGATGTCTGGTTTTCCAAATTATGGACATCTGATCATTCTGAACTATGGCCTTTTTTTGACAAGGCTTGTCTTTAAAGTTGCTGCCTGTCCCAAGTCACTGGTGGTTGTTCAAAAATATTTTGGACTATCACACTGCATAAACATGACCATTCCAGCATTTGTGATATACAGACGAATGTACACAACCCCTTACTATAGCTTACAGAAGACTTCTAAATGTGGCTGTTAAACGCACAGCCAGAGCTGACTCTGGGTTTCTCCACAATACAGGTAAAATTCAGTTTTCAGATGTGGAGTGGTAAAATTCCCTTTTGCCTAGATCTTGCAGGTGCTATTCCCCTCCCCACAAAGCACCGGGGAAGTCCTGTGGAAAGTAATGGAAAAGAGTGCTGTGCCTCATTGCCCTGCATTTCCCTGCCTGGCACCGAGCCCATGCCCTGGGAAGGAGAGCAGCAGGCACTCCTGGCCAGAGTGGGGGCACAGAGAGCAGGAGTGAGGGTGCCAAACACCCGGATTCTGGTGAGCACAGAAGCCTGCATCCGCCCATCACTTCTGAAGAATCCATGTGGAGTACAGCAGGGAGTTTGGTGTGCAGTGGCAGTGGGAAGGCAATACAGATTAAGATCCCCTTTTCCTCAGTGCTGGGGCTCTATACTATGGCATGGGCTCTTTCAGTATTTCAAATCTTCTTTGTGGTTTATTCACTTTCCATAGGTACCAAACAGGTTAGCTAGCCAGCTCATTAATATACCACTATGCTACGGCTAGATCCTGAAGCTCTCATTCAGGCAGTAAGTCTGCTGCATTGCATGAGACAAGCAGCATAAGTAACAGCTGCCTAGCTCAGCCCTAACTCAAACCACATTATGAAACTTGAAGGCATAAAATGATTAACATAATTTCTGAAATCTAAAGAAAATTTAGCCATAGTTAATTTCCCCAGGCACTCTAGAAATACCGTTTTCTTGTTTAAGACATATATAGGTCAGTCAAGTGTTATCAGTAACCAGCATTTAATGAGAAAGCTAATGCTTTCACTGCTTCAGTCATCAGTTTTTCTAAAGCTGACTGCCTATTTCAGAAATCTGGGGTTTTTCCATATAAACATACAAACAAGCGCAAGGTGACGTATGGATGAGTAACCTCTGTCCTTGTATTTCAGCAGGAACCTCTGTCACTCCTGTACATAGCACTTTTCTCCCATTTACTAATTCTTTAAGGACTGACTTAACATTTTACAATTCATCATGATTAAAGAGCAGAGCATAGCCTAGCTGTTTCAAAAGCACACTGAAGGCATTTTCACTTCATACCCCAGGCCCTCCAATCCTACTTTGATAGTGCTTATTGAAACAGACTAGGAAAATGGTCTGAAACCTTCCAGTCCTGCACATACTCTGAGCAAGTGAGGGCCAGAGCATGACAGCTGTGTGAGAGGAGAGAGCTGCCTTTCCCACAACATTCACGGAAGAGCACTGACACCTTAATCAGTATGAGGATGGTCTGGCTCGGTGTTATGGACATAGTTCCTACTGAATTTCTGAGCTCTCTGCCTAGTGTCTGGAAGATCTGTCACTTGTGATAAAGATCCTAGCACTGTTAGCTGGGGAGTTGCACAGGGCTCCCTACCTACCCAGAGTCCTGCATGTAAGGAGGAAAAAACCAAACATGGAGTGCATTGGAGATTTTTCTCTTCTCTTAAAATGACTAGCAAAAATCTTCTGTACAAAACTGATAACATCACCTTCTGCAGCTGTAGCATCCAATGGCACAAAAGGAAAAATCAATTAAAATTATAATGTGGATGGTAGGACTGCCCATGAACTTTCTGTTCTCAGCATTTTCTAACCCTTGAAGTGACCAGTCAGCGATAGCAACCAAAGGCAATGAGGCAAACACTTTTTAAAATTACTTATTAAGCAGTACTATCACATCGTATGATCATGGTCTCTTCTAATCTGCTTTATTATCCAATTGTTCAACATGCACATATGCTTGATCTGGTGTGAGGGAGAACTTTTCTTTCATTTAAGGTTTTGTGGAGTAAATAATTAAATATCTGACTACAGATAAAGAAAAAAAATTCCAGACACTAAGTTAGATGATGAAAAAAATCAGAGTTGAAATGAATCCCAAGTGCTTTTCACTTGAAGCTCTTCATTCACTGTGTTGAAACAGTCAATGTCCTCATAAGACACTACAGATTCAGTACACAGTGCTGCTCAAGCATGACACTAGCAGCATGCTATACTCACAAGAAGCTATGAAGTACTATGAAATAGAAATTAGAATTAGAATTAGAAATTCTCTTCAAAGCTTGACAAAAGCTAAAATATAATAGGGTGTCCTGACAAAAGAGAAAAATAAATATATGCAGCCTATGGAAAAAAGACTTTGTCAGTAAGGCAAATGTTTCTGTTAATTACATGCCACGTACTGGTACCATTTCTACAAAGCAGTAAACAATATGCTAGGAAAAACAATATGTTAGGAAAAACACTCATTTAAATGGTGCAGCTTTAGAAACAAGATAGTATTTGTTTACACTTATTTTTAATTTAATTTAATTTAAATTTTCTGCAAGATGACTAATTTAACATATGAGACCACATAGTTTCAAAATGCTGTCCTAGGAGCTGCTAAAGTTCCCCAAGGTGGCGTTGAAGGCATCCACTACTAACAGAGATAACAGCATTCTTCAGTCTCAGATCGTAAATCCAAAATACAATGTCAGGAAAAGACTAAATAAAATATCAGAGTTACCAATAGCTATAAATGAAACTGGATTAAAGGCATATAACCTCTAGGAAGAAGTGATTAAAAACAGCAAATTGTAAATCGATTGAAATGTGAATTCTGTACATAGAGATGTGACTGTAGTTGCAGAAGGACTAACGGGTAAGGACACAGTCTGCAACGGGCACATGAGTATACGGGAGCATGCTGCAATCTCTGGTTCCATAGATGTTGTGGGAGATGACAATGCCAATAACCAGACTGGCAGTGCTGGGGCTGTGACTGAACAGAAAGTGGTAGTGGCCAAGGAAAACTTCTGAGGAAATTGAAAAAAGTTTCTTTACAAAGACAAAGAAAGCTTTCCAAGTTCTCAAAAACAAATGTCAAAACTTTCTAAAACATCTAAAATGACTTCTTTAAATTAAAAATTATTAACTAATTCTCTGTGGCATTTTGGTTTGTCATTGTTCCAGTAATAAGTAATGGTAGTGTCCTAACCTTATTTTAACACAGCCTAAACTATAAGAAAACCATACATCTATCAGAATGTGGAATAACTGGAAAAATTGTCTGGTTTTGCTTTGAAAAGCCATGGGAAGGCTTTTCATTTTCCTCTGAGAATCAGGTGAGAGTAAAGCAAATGGATGAGGAGAGCTGGCTACAGTAGAAACGCATTTATTAGACAGATACAGAACTAGGTCAAATTGTATTAAGACCACATGCTTTATAAGGGAAAGGCCAAAAGTAAAGAAAGTGTGGAAAGGGATTCATTGCCTATTAAGCCTGGAGGAAGATAAAATGTGAAAACAATTAAATGTCTTAAAGATTACAGTATTATCAACATTAAGAATGTGTATTAAAAAGATTAGCATAATTGACAATGATATCATATTGTGTAAATGTAAAGTGTAAGGAACTGCAAGAGGCTAGGAATGGTAAACCAGTGTTGTCAAAAGAAAAAACATTCTCTTCCTGCTTACTTTAGCTTGTCAAATATGTCCGACAATATGACTTTTTCAGTGAAAAAACTGAGATTTTGATTAAAGCAATTTCTATAGACTGTGCCTGTTTTCCATTAAAAAAAATCAAGTTTTCACTGAAAAACAATCTTAGGCTTACATTATTTAAAATGAAAATTGCAGAGGCTCTTCAGAAAAAGAGCCATTTGCTGATGGAGGTACCTTTGGATAGCTTGGAAAGGGGCCTGGAAGTAAATTCCTGATGAAACAGCAAAGATAGGAATTGAGAGAAATGAAAGCAGCTTTGGAAAGGATGGCTGTGGAAACAAAGACAAATGAGTGTTTTAAAAAAATATTTATGCTAGGCTGATTCAAATAACATTGTGAGGCTTGTGAGTCATGGAAAACAAGAAAATAATAGGACCAAAGAAAGAACTGTCTCGGGAGATGGATAGAGCTCATACTCTCCACCACCCTTCCCCAAGTGATGGCCCTCAGGACCTTGGGTGGCCAGCTGAGGAGGAGCCATCCCCCAGTGAAAACTGAGCAGCCCCATGGTCCTACAGAGCTATTGTAAAACAGAATGGGAAATTAATGTAGGGAATCACATGCACATGAGCTTCCGATTTGCTTATATCTGTTTACAGTAATGAGCAAGTAGTTAGGTCTCACTGCTCTGTGTACCCAACCACCTGAGCTGTAAAGACAGTACTGAGAGAAAGAGACTTGCAGTTAAATTACTTGAGCAGACTAAATACAGAAAGAAAATGTTAAATTAGTTGGGTTCAAATGCCAGCTCACCTCAGAAATTAGAATTCATTTGATCTATCACTTTCTTGCATGTCTGTCAGCATGAGAAAATCACTAATTGGCAAAGAAACAAAACTGGCTCTCTACTCTGGACTGGGACAGCAGAGCTATCAAATTTCAGGACAGCTTTGACTTCTTTTAAGAAAAGAAAATGGAGGTGGGGGGAAAGAGAAATTAGCTTTAAAAGAGAAAACCCCTCTACCATAATGGTGAGAAAGAGAACTCAAGTAATGTATGTTATTAATAGGGATAGAAAATGTAAACAATATTATTAATAAGGATAGTAATTATTTACATCAAATCTTGTGGCTGCTGCCTGTGAATTATTAGTGAATACAAACACGGCATTACTAATTATTATACTCTGTAGTCATTGCTACATTCATGCTTCTTTATTTTGGTCCCAATCTTGTATTTTCCTCAAGAACATCTCCTGGTGAAGGCACACGCCAGGCTGAGAAGAGGCCATGGTGTTCAGCTCTAGCGTGGACTGCAAGGGTGAGCAGTTTATTCCTACCCTGTGTCAGACTGATGGCACACATCTGAAGAAAAGCCAGACATACAGCACCTGGGAATACTGTTGTTTCTTCCTTCTGTCACAGTCTGGGATGCAAGCTCTCCTAAGATGTGAGGCCATGTCTAAGACTGCCATGTCAGCCCTGGATGACTTATTGTCTGGTTCCCAAATCCAGCTGTAAGCCCAACAAGGAGTCTTCAAATGCTCTTTTCGTTTTTCTTATGAAGGGGACTCACGCAGAAAATGAGGCTGATGTATGTCAGGTTGTCAGCAGGCTGCCAGGGGAGAGACATGCTGCCAGCAGTCAGTCAGCCGGCCGGTCAGTCTGGACACATGCAAGAGATTATTTCTTTCCTTTATTTATCTGAAGCTAGTGTATTGCACAGTCCCACATTGCACAGTGGACAAAAGGTATGTAAGCCTCTCTTCCGCTTTCAGCATGGGTAGATCAGATATATCCTGTGGTGTCTAGGCAGATGAGCAGGAAACAAAAGTGTCTGCTGGCTTAGACCCCCTTGGCTTTTTGGCCAGGGTATGCAGAGTGATGCTGGGAGGGAGTAAACTGATGTCAAATCCATGTTAAATAGCACAGAGGTCTAACCTCAGGCATACTATGGTTGGACTTGATGATCTCAAAGGTATTTTCCAACCTAAATGGTTCTATGATTCTATATACCAGCCTTGGAGTAGCAGCAATTCCACTTCCCTTGTCTTTATGAAGCATTTTTCTAAAACCCCACTCACGCCTCCTCAAGAAGCAAAGGGAAGAAGTCACTGCTGCTGAGATCCCTCAGATCAGAAATATCAGACTGAGGGGAGCAGGGTCCAACCGATTTGTGAAGAGTGCAACCAGCATAGACTGATTCAGCCCTAGGTTTTGCACAAAAACAACGTATTGAATTTATTCTCTTTCCCTTCCCCTCTGCCATGTGCACTTAAGAGTCAGAGAAAGTAATCAATGAAAGAACAGTGGCTCCAATTACAGACTGTTTCCTGACTTGTTCCAGGATAATACTCACACTGAGACAAATGGCAACGCTGTAGCTTACCCACAGTCTTTATAGAATCTGTCTTTTCTGACATTTAGACTAAATTTAAACTGCAATTCAGGGCAATTTGGTGCTGGTAGCTGATTGTCTGTCTTTTAATTCTATGGTGTGATTTTTTAACCACTGTGTTGCATTATTCCTATTTTGCATCTCATGACATGGAGTTAATTTTACATTATCCATAGTATTCAGGGAGAGAAGAATGAGATAAGTATAGCAGAAAGCAAAGCAAAAAAATATCTCCACTTTAGGCTATAAACATGTACACTGAGAAGAGAAAAGAAAGGTCTGTAATCTACATTTAAGCTCCAGCAGGGGCTGATCTGAGCTGGCACACTCATAAAACCTCATGCAATCTGATGCCGGAGTACCTGTTTCTGGGAGGGCCCAGGTAGTTCACCAGAGACCATTACTGTGTTTTCTTTTCGCCTTCCATAGCCAATTACAAGATGCTCACCACTTACAGTCCTAGGAAACGTGTGTTTTCCCTTTCTCTTTCCGGACTCCTTGAGCCATAATTCAATACGGTGAGGGCTCCAGCAGCACCAGCAGCAGCTCCAGAGAGCTACAGCCTTGACCTGAGTGCTTGTCCCCAGTCCTATGCTCAGGGGCTGTCAGACAAGGGGAAACCATCTGAGGTGAGGTATCCCCCACAACAGAGATAGTATTTTTATTTAACATCGGTCATTTTCCCAATCTTGTTTCTGGCAGTGTGGGGCAGAAAGAAGTCACGTATAATATTTTTGCTGTCCAAGAAGATTACACCATGTTCAGCATATGCCCTGAATCTTTACCTGTGACTTCTAGAAGCAGGATATCTTGTAAAACATTCAATATCCTGCATTACTGTTGGACCAGCCCGAGTTATAGCAATATAAAGAGTAATGTTGACTAAATTTATTTTTCAGGGGAGCATGAATAACACAAAGTCCTGTGACTACGCATTTACATTAAAGTTCAAACTAGCAGCCTTTTTTCTGCTAACTTTCAACTAACATGCAAATAATTAAATTTTAATTGTGCTGTGTTTATGAAAAATGAAATTGCATAGTTTTTGTACCAGTACTTTCAAAGCTAATTTTGACTTTCTCCTGAGGTGAACATTTGTAGCTGAAGAGTTTGCCGTTACAGAACTAATCTGCACAGCAACAACTAATCCAAGTACTTTAAATGATAAGAAATTGCAGGAAAGAATTTGCCATCAGTGAACCTGGATGGTTAAAAAATGGAATGCCTCCCTCCCTGAATCCAACATAATTAAAGAATGATTAAATTAGTAAGAATCTTGATTATCATGTTTCATAATGAGAAAATGATTTGTTTGTGGAACAAGTTCTTCACTATATATTATTTCTTCAGCTCTGTTATTTTCTGCCTGCACTGCAGCCAGCTGTGGTTAGAGCACTGTGGTCCCACAGTCACAGATAGTGTTGCACAAAGAGAAATACTAACTGCTAGTTCTGATGTGACACCATTTTTTAACGGTGAAAACAATCTCAGATTGTTTAAGAATGTATTTTATGGCTAATTCAAACATTATTGTTACCTATGCCATGGTCTCCAATTGCTACTTTTCTTTAATTGGCAAGCTACAGTACAATTATCTCAAATACCATATACTAAATCACATGAAAATGGTACAAATTAGAAGTACATTAGTTGAGAGGGTGGTTTATTAGCCATAAACATTCAGATTAATCACATTTCAGCTCTAAATTCTTGTTATCTTGTGTGTTTCCATTCCCTTTATTATTATGCTTTGATAGGTTGTTTTTAGCACCTCTGGGTGTTTGTTTTTTATCAAATTATGATTCATAATTCATGAAAATCATGATTCATAAGCCTTGAAAGATTCACAGCTTTATATAAGCATCTGAGATTTAGAGGTGCATTTAACACTAATACAAATTATCGGCACATTATTCCCTCTTTTCAGTGGAGACTTGTCTCTTCACTACTGCAGTTTCTCTCTGATGGGAATTGGCTTTCCCTACCCCTTTCACCCTTTGGAATGAGAGCTATGGGAGACAGAGCTCACAGGTTGCTACTCTCTACCTTTTTTCAGCTACCCACATTTCTAGCAGAATCTCTTCTAGCTCAATCCCTTGGTTGTACAATCCCTCAAAATTACTAGGATTTCATTTCTGACTGCAAGACAAGGTCAATGTTGTTTTTAAAACTCTAGTGGAAATATTTAATTTTTTCTTGATCATACCAAATGTTATTTTGCTAAAAAAAAAAAAAATCAAAATTCAAGATGAACATTTGCTGAAGGACAAACTAGAAATGCAGGCAGTAGCTCATCCCCAGAGATGATTCACTGTAAGAATGGGAACGAAGAACCTGACTGCTGTGAAAGTTACTGTATTCATGCAACCTGTTAATCGCCACAGACCTAAGAAAAGGTTTTTCGTAGATTAAGGAAAAGAGAAGAAATGGCCCAAACCTTAACTATTGAAGTCCTCAGAAGTGGTTACAGCTTTGTTGTGACATCTCAGGAAGAGCTCTACTGGCAGCATGGTCAGTCCAGCAGAAAGGCAGGTGTTAACCATACTGCAAGAGCAGAGGTACCTGAGAGAATATGTATCAGTTCAGGAAAAAAAAAAAAGAAAAGAAAAAAAATCCCCAAACCCCCCAAAAACCCAAAACCTGCTGTACTTCTCTGGGATGGGTTAGTCTAGTAGCAGACCTCTAGAATAAGACAGATGTACAGTTTGACCAGAAAACACCATGAAGACAGCATAAGGAACCCGTGGCTGAACACACTTCAGTGACTGGTTTGGGTATTGACACTGGAGCACAGTGAAATGAGGACATTATTTCAAAATGTTACTATTGGTGACAAACACTTTGTGCTCCCTGCACAGAAGCACACAGAAGTCACACAAAAAATTGTGTCACAGATCTCTGGGACATTCAGTAATATAAAGACAGAAGAATAGAATAACAGCATTTTTTCATTCATTTTATGCTTAAAACCCCAAACAGCATTCATAAGATTTCTTAGTTGAATAAACAATGAATCAGAAATGGTATCAAGTTATAGAAGTTAAGGATGCAACTATGGTATAAAGACTCTCCAGAAAATAGGTTTACAAGGCTCATCTCAATGCAAAGAAGCTCTTTCATTTACATGAGTGTATATGGATCCTCAGCCATTGTCTCTGGACAGATTTGTCAGGTATTAAACCAGTAACCAATGTTACACTTGGTCTTTTTTGTTCCCTTGAGTATGTGGATTTGTTGACCACTCAGTTCTCTCTGTGGGCTCTGTTCCTAGGACTAGGGGAAAAAAATCAAATATATAAGAAATTCAGTTAGAGCACTGACGAAAATTTTAAAAATCAGTCTCTATTGGTGATAAAAATGTACAGAGTAAAAATGAGCAGATGGTACACTATACACCATCATTTTTGCAGAGCATATACATATATAAAAAAATATCGCTATCTCCATAACAAAATTAAACCTGCCACACGTAACCCAAATATCCTCTCTTTAAGGAATATCTTATTTGTTGATTCAGTAGAAACAGAAGAAAGTAGAATTGGGAAGCTGCGTGTGAGAAACTGGGTTTTGTTTTCAAAGGTAAATTTTCTTTTAAAATACTTAGGTGGATCACAATTTTCTTCCAGATTTAGTCCATAATTATTTTATAAATGATGAAGTACAAGATAAAACAGGTTAGTTTCGATCTAACTTTCAATCTTACTAACTTTGTCTAAAATAATTCATCATGTTTCCTACATCACTTTAATTGATATACTTCAAATGATAGAACTTGGTAGCTTTAACTAATTTTCAAGTTGTTATAAAGTCCACAATATTTTTTAAGTTCAATTTGTCTTTGTTTATCAGTGATGGAAATGGAACAGTGAAACTACCTTTGTGTTAAAAAGAAGCAAAAGTTCTCCAGTGTAGCTAAATTTTAAATGAGGAGGAAGTAATCTTTAACAAATTTTCCTTTTTGTAAGAACGCTGATTGTCTAAATAAGCAGTTAGGCAGCTAAAATAAACTTTAGCATGATTTGGGTTAGCAATCTGAATGGAGATGTAGGTGAGATGGAGGATGTATCCATTTTCAAGTCCACACTGAGGTATTAGCCTTTGTCCTCCCCATGACCCACCATCAGGCATAGGGCTCCAGCATTTTACTTCACCCAGGAGGTTTGTGTCTGCCACAACCGCTTGTGCCAACAGAGTGACCCAATCAGCCACTGGTCACAGGTGCTAGAATGGATGGAGGGTGAGCATTTCTGGGTAACTTAAGACAATGAGAGTGTTTGGAAGAAAAATTATTTCTCATATATACTTTTAAGGTGCGAAGTCACTCATTGAGGTAAGCATGAATTTAAAAACTGACGAACTGCGAAGAGGTATTGAAAGGGATTTTGGCTTATCATAGGAGCTGATCCCAAATCAGAAGTGGGGATCTGAAAATTCATGCTAATTTTGGCATGAGGACTTGAAGCCCAGCCCTGAATTTTGAAACACTGGCTTCCTGGGAAACTGCACACCCCTTCTTTCCTCCCTTCCACTAAAGCTGAAAGAGAAAACAATTGCACCAGTACTGGTGGCCAGTCATTTCAAATTTTTGCCCTTAACCAGAAGGTTGTGGGTTTTTTTGCGGGTTTTTTTTGTGGTTTTTTTCCAGCTACTGGAGTAAACTGAGAAGTATAAATAGCATTGAGCTAAGTTAAACAGTCTGAAGTTTTCTCATTAGGAACAGCTGTTCAAGAGAAAGTGATGGGACCTGAGCTTGTATTTCTAAGGCCAGAATTAGGCTGAAGACTGAGGACCTGAGTTCCCACACAATCTCAACAGCAGTTCCAAAAGAGACTAAGTCACTCTGCTGTGTGGGGTCTGATCTCTCAGAGAACTCAAAATCAGGGTTGCTCCTCCTCAGGTTTTACCACAAGCATTAGGCATACTTTTTTTTTTCCTAAAAAATCCATATCTTGATATTATACATTATTCCAGAAACTGTTTTCGTTTAAAAATCAAAGGCCATTTAAACTTTTTCCTATAGAGCTTAAAAACATGGCCCTAATAGAAAAACATAAATGAATAATTTTAGAAGTTGCTTGGCCTTTGATCCAGGAACACAATTCTCTGTGACTGAGATATGTGGTGCCAGTGCCATGAAAACCCAGTAGCCGCAGTGTGGGCTTGTGGGGAAGGATATACACAGAGAGTTCAACTGGAGATGGGAATTTAATCTGCTCATAGTTTCTACCATCGGAACTAAGGAGTTAGAGGCCAAAGACATCACAGATGGAAGTGCTACTGAAACACCCAATGAAGCAGAGGTTCCCAACTGAATGATCACAGCGTTAGCCTAAGAATAAAGGAACACACAACATACTGGGACGCATGAAGGCTATAAAATCCAGCCTTTCACATCACATTTGCAGCTGGTGGCTTGGAATATACTATTAACTCTATGACTCAAAATCCTAGTAAATAATATGAGTATTCGTAACAAAAATTAGTATTAGATAAGCACAATGATGTATTACCAAATTAAAGCAGATTTTCAAAATCTCCTCATGATATTTATGATGTCCAGAATATACTTAAACACATGCCATCGCCTTGTCTTTCCAGTGATTAGGTTACCATGAAAGCATCCTTTTCAAAGCTGGGTTGACAAAGCTGTGCTAAACTACATTTTAATAGTAATCTCTACCTATGTCTTGTTTTGCTAAGTAGTCTGTTTTGAATCTAAACTTAAAACTTCAAGCAGTTCTGAAATATTTTATAACTGACATGCTTTTCTATTGCCAGTATTCCAAATACAGTCTTTGTGGCAAGATGCATATTCTGGTTGTGTAGGGGCTAAATTATTCTAACATTCATCAGAATAAAAGCCATTTTGTCTGCAAAAAAGTAATATCCAATGTATTTTTCATTATAGAAGGAGTAGAGAAAGGACAACTGGCAGAGTAAGACCCATCTCTTTAGATTCAGTACAAGCCTTCCAAAATAAAATGTGTTCAATTTTCTATTATATGAATTCTTCTGTGGTCACAGATGTTCTCTCTCCTTCCATTTTACTTATTGACAAGAGACAATCATGTATTTAGTCCAGTCACTTTATTGTCTTCCTTTTATCACAAAAAATATGTTCATCTGAAGTGATTCTTTATCTTTTCAAAAGCTGTTTCATGAAATTAGAAATAATACAGAAACCTGACTTGACCTGTCCATTTTTAATTATATAAGTTAAAGTGTAACTAGCTCTGTGCTTACTATAAGCATGTCTTATTAAATTATACACATAAAGGCCAATATTCCATGGAAACTCCAGGTGCTATCTCAGCATGATTCACATTAGAAACAGCTGAAAGCTATACAAAACTTATGGAGGAAATATTCTAAATGGATTTTAGGGACACATGGAGTTACTGTACACTCAAAAGACTTAGATCTAGAGCTAAAGACTAAGTCTTTTCATTGCAGGCCAGTAATGAGGGCATTATACCTTCTCTTCCTCTGTTCTTCAGAAGGGATGCAAGTTAACAATGTGATGGGTGTCCTCAAGTTAGGGAAGCTTTAAGTAAGGGTTCAGAATCATGTAGACTTTGGTGTTTATGGTGTGGGCTACTGATTCCAGCAGTGTCTTTATTTTGCAGTCTCCTGTAATATTTTTTAATTCCCATTTCAACTTCGTAATATGGAAATGCAGTCAAATTAAAACCTCACCATTAATTTTCCTCATAGTAGGAAATATGGTCTAGATAAATAGATTAACACACATTAAAAGTTGCTGTGAAGCACAGTGGTGCTGAGGGAGCAAAACAGATCACTTTTTGCAGTGCTCTTGGCAGTACTAAGTAATAGCTTCTTATTTAGAGACCTTAATAAAGAGTCCAGAAGCAGATGGATTCTGAAGTGCAGACACAATGCAATTTTCCAAAAATATTAATAGAATGATATATGAAAGAATTAGAAAAAGCATAGGTTCTGCGTTTCTGATGGCTTCCAAATGTTTGTTTTTCACATCCTGTGATCTGAAAAGCACCTGAATGTAGTTCAGAAAATATCTGTAAACAAAAGTCTCCAAACCCAACACCATATATATATCTGTATTCAAGCATGCAAGACAAAAACAGGAATAAAATGTGAAAGGAAAGCTCAAAGCTTAGCCAAAAAATGCAGAAGTTGATAAAAGGAAGCTTCTACAGCAGTGTTGTGTAGACAGTCTTTTGATTGTTTCAAAAATGCTAAGGCATCCTTTGAATTTTAAAAGGTTATGAAATACTGGGTTTGAGAACTGTGTTTTATCAGCCAAAACTGTGAACTCTAAATGTGTTGAAAAAGGCATCTGCCCAAGTCAAATGAAAGCAAGTTCTGCCATGGCTGAGAAAGAAATAGTCTGCCTGCTCTTGGAGCTCCCAATTCAGGCGCCCTGTAGAACTGGGCAGTCAGAGCATTTGGGAGCCAGATGCTAATGGGAGGGGAACTATCAGCATAGGGTCATTAAACTGGCATAGTAAGTAAAAAATTTCTTACTAGAGGCAGACTTTTCCTGTGTGGGCCACCCACTGAAGAAATAAACCTGTTTTTCATATATGCCCCATACCAATACATTAAGAACATTTACCATACATTAAGAATATTACTTGCTAATTTAAAGCAAAACCGAAGAATAAATAGAACTCATCACTTGATACATCAATTGTATGATGTATCAAAGGAAATGACCATGCTCCCTTCACTCCTTAAGCTGTCTCTCAATAGTTATCGAACAGATGCTATTCTTGGAAAGATAAAAAAACCCCCCACAATATAGAGAATAATTCTAAGATCCCAAGTGGTTATTGTAAGTTGCTGAGATTAATTACTTCTAAATATAAACCTTAAAATACAGGGGTCTAAGAACACAATGAAATCTTGACTCTCTGTGCAGAATATAAACATTCCTCCAAGCCTATTTATCTATTATTTTATGGCGTTAACTTCATAAATACTCTGAAATGGCCATTTTTCTTACATCTTGATAATGAAAAAAACCCCAAACATCTGTACTAAAACCAGGTCAATGTCAAAGTGTTTTTATGAAAATGTCTGCTTCATGAAAAGGATCTGAAGGCACAATTTAGTTTGAAGTCTTTCAGTATTTGGAACATTGTTTGTGTGTATATATGCTATGGTCCTGGGGAAGCGTAATAGGTAAGGAGAAAATTTTACAGACCTTACTAATGCTTGAAAACATTTATAATTGTACAAAAATGAAAGCATAGTATTCAGTTGCTAATGCTCTCTGAAAAGAAAATTCAGTAAAGGAAAGAAAATTAGGTCAATTTACTTTGGTCTCTAAGTACAGAGTGGAATTAAAAAAATAAAAAAAAGAAATGGTCCCTGTAGTTTTTCAAGTACCATTACTCAGAAGATCAAATCTAGAGCTTCTACAGTCCATTCTTGTTATACTTGAAAGGAACAGTTGCAAGTGAAAATTTTTTTCAACAAAAATACAATTAATTTTGTAACAAACACACACTCTGCAGTTAAAATAAAGTAACTCAAAAGATTCAGTCAAACAACTTTAGTCCATAATATCAATTGCCATTAGTCTTCTCACTACAGTTTGGTTTTTGTATGGCAGGGGTTAGAGGTGGATGGTGAGAAGTTGTGCTTAGCTATGTTTGAAGTTTCCTGAACAGAAGGAACCCAAACATGGTCTCAGAAGAATCAACACATGTGACTACAAAGGCCAGGACACTCTTTTTCTGCACCAGCTACTGTTCAGAAGATTATCTCAGTAGCATAAGAACATTCTAAGGAGTACCTCTAATCTTGCTTCAGCAAATTGATGAAAAAAATTTCTGCGGATTTTCCTTTCCAGTGGGAGGCAAGAACAATACAGAGTTCAGCCTTGATTCAGCAAAGACCCTTTTTTTTTTTTCCTTTTTCAATGTCAAGTACCTCTGAACCATAATAAATTCTTGTTCTGATCCATATGTTTAATTTTCTTCCCAGGTAGTGTGCGGAGAGCCCAGGTGTCGTTCTGCTTCCAGCCTCTGATCAGACCAGGCCATCTTTTAAATTGGTTTTGTCTCATACTATTTCTCAAAAGCTTTGCAGAATCAGCTTCACTTGTACAGCGCTCTTCACTTGTACAACTCTTCACAGAGTTCTCTTGGTACTTTCAAAGGGCATCCTTAAACTTTAATTTTCTTGCATTACCTTCATACTGCTTAGTCCAGCAAAAAATGCATAGCCTATCCTAAAAGCCAATAACTGGTCCCCAGATCCTACCACTATAGTCTCGGGCATATTTCTGCTCTGGTATGCATGGGTGTAACTGCATACTTCAATTAAAAGAAAAATGTGGCTCAGTACATAAGCATAAGTCTGCAGCAGAGAAGAGGTTTATCCTGGAACGAATCAAGTATCAAAGCAGGATGATACAGTTGTTTATCTAATCTCTACATGCAAGTAACGCTTACTATAGCAAATCTCCGTCAAGGCAGGGAAATCCTTCCATTGCTGGGTGAAACAAAATATCATGTCATTGCTTTACTTAAATGAGAAGTGCAAGTCAAATGGGATTTCAAGCAGCTGTGTTCACAGCTCTGCACACTTGTCAAACCAGCCTGCAGATTCTGGGAGGCAGGAAAGCCAAACAGAGTGCACATTTAAATCCAAATAAAGTACCCCCAGGACACTTGTGGTGGTCCCAGCTACATTTACACTTAGCAAATGTGCACAAAGCTTTGGTTTGGCAGGTTATTTACTTATTCATACATGCTTCCCCCTTTCTCGATGCCTATTTCAATAACATGGTAGGTTACAAGTCAAAGACTATAGACTAGGTGCTTAAGTAGCTACTAAGTGATGGTAATACAGAATAGTTGCTTCTCACACTCAAGAGCGGGAAAGCTCATGCCAGCAGGTACAGAAGCAAGTGTTCATTTAAGCACATCTATGAAACCATTAGCCAAGACTCCTTTGCAAGATTTTTCTTCCCCATTGTTGCTAGTTATTTCACAAAGCAACCTTAGACAAACTACAATCACCTTCAGTTTCCTCACTGAAAAATCAATCATCTCCCACAAGTAAGAGGAGATTTAATTTTTATACAAAACAACTAATGAAGAGACTGCTCCTCAGAAAAGGCATTCTTTTGAATACCATGGCTCAGTAACATATTTCAGTGCTTATTGGAAGTAAATCATGGGCCTGAAGTCAAACATGTTAAGAAGCACTCCAAGCAATTGGGATACATTTCTCTGTATCAAAACTCTTATAGAATATCACGCAACTTTCTCAGAAGTACCCTGTTGCCATCTTTTCCACAGTACTGTTGTAGTAATTAGTGAAATATCATCAACATGTTTAGAAACCCTTTTTGGACTGTTCTAGCCTCCAGGGAAAAGGGACGCCCTTTGGGTTAATTTCTTCAGTGCAGGCAGGCTGAACAGACGGCATTTTCAAAGCAGATTTGACAGGAATTCAACATCTGATGGAAGTGGGCACTCAGAGCACTTTCACATGACTTTGGAAAGCCCGTCTGGCTAGAATTATTTATTTTTTCCCTTCAGAAAAACAAAAGAGTCTAACCTGATATGAAGCTACAGTGCATCTTAAATCCTATCTCTTGCAATAAAAGATGCTCTGATGTTACAGTAAGTCTACTACATCCTCTCTTTGCAAAACTTCCTTCAGTGTCTTACTGGCCAGAAACAGGCACAAGTTACTGAATAATTTCCTCAGAAAGTTTATGAAGGCTTTTCCATTCCAACATCTAATTAGCTTTGGAAATTTCACAGTGCAGTAGAGTATGCAGTAATTGGAGTGAAAGGTAAGAATAACATCCTGTTTATGATGGAAAAATAAGGTTCGCAAGTTTATTCTATCAATACATAATGCTACCACTGAAATAAATTGGTATTCAGTGTTTTCATGACAAACAGATCTTGAAACTGCCCCTGGGTCTACACACAGTGCTGCTCAGTGAATGATGTTAGAGGAGACTGGAGAGCATAGGAGAGAAAAACCTTTAGTCCATGAGAAATAGGGAGGGTGAGTGAAGGAAGACAACTTTAATCACAATGAGACAAAACAGAGCAAATGTGAGAAAAGGACAGAGTAAGTGAAGGATGTGAGCAAAGCAAGGCAGTAAATGTGTGCATGGGGCAGGAAGAAGACTCTATTCTTCAAGGCAGCCTCAGGCCTCAGGACTTGCTTTTTTAGGCACAAGACCAACAACATTTCTCATGCATTTGTTTTGCTTTGGCAGGGCCTAGCTGAGGCATCAATGCAACCCACCCGAGTATTGCTAAACTACAAAGCCACTTCAGAGAGAAGCGCAAATGTCACTGATAGAGGGGAATCCCACTGGAAATGTTAGGATGGAGATAAGCGGTAACAAGCATCAGCAGCATGCTCATCAGGTGTGCAGGCTCTAGATAGAGAAGAAATCTTTCATCCCAGAAGAGGACATCATGGCAGCAGCTTCTATGGGTCTGTCAGCCACAACAGTGCTGTATCGGTTGCCACCGACCAGGGGCAGCAAATCAGGACTGCCTGCAGGAAAACAGAGGTGTCTTTTGGGATGCATGGGAGGCAGCAATAAATGGCATTCAGTCCATCCAAGCTCATCTTACTGGATGCCACAGTCACTAGAAAAATGAACGCTTGGATTAGTGCCTCATTGCATGAAGGGACAGTGTCTGTGGTTACAGAAGCTGTAATGATAAATACCAATTTCTTCTTTTTGGCCATGAATGTTTCCTCCCCAGTTGTTCCCTAGGGTATAAACCATTTTTCTAGAGAACTGCTGGTCAGCTGTTAGTACAAGATGGCAGCACTGACTGCACAAGTGATAGTGCTGCTCAGTCAGTTGTTTGCAACAAGCATCATGTGGACAGATGACTGATAACCCTGCCAGTGACGATTTTAACAAGATGGAGGTGTTAGGTAGCATGCTCATCTACGTTCCTTTCTCTCTCAGATTTATGACAGAAGACAACAGAGTCAAAACAGGACAAGCAGACTGCAAGCATACCCTCTGAACACTCTCCTTTTTGACAGTTTATAAGGACCTCATCAAAATGTGTCTGTAAAAGACACCAGTAAAATAACTGCAGCAGAAAATGGGAAAATGCTGGGTTTTTTTCTGTTTGCTTTGTGCATCTGACAACATAAGCTCAGGAGCGCAATCTATAAATAGGTGGCAGGACTTGTGTTCATGACATTATGGACCAGTGTCAATCAATGTCATCCAGTTACTGATCAAAGCAGACTTAGCTTGTCCATATATGTTTTGTCTCCAGTCAAACTGTATCACTTGCATTGATTGAAATAATAGCTATGCTACTGATACCTTATAACTGCTTTGCAATATACATATACCATTAAAGCCTTATCCTAAATTAGCAGCTCTCCAACTCTTAAGGGAAATACATAGATTGAACTCTGCCTTCATACTGTTAAATAAATTTGCCTTTGATGAGCAGAAATAACTCCAAAGTCTGCTGGCATTATAATTCATATGTGATTTTAATGTCTTCTGAAGTTACTCTCTCAAGGTTTTTTTTTGTCTCCTACTGATTATCTTCACACCGACAAATCAACAGTGCCTGAATTATGGGACCCATAATACACATCTCACAATTCCTGAAGAATCCAAGACTAAATTTGTTTCATATGGGTATATGTATAATACTTGTTCTGTAGAAGTCTAAACAGTTATTAGCATTGCAGTCCAATGCTCTAAATCACCGACACTTATCAGTGCTGCTAAATTGCCAGTCGCCTTCCTGGACGCCACTGAAACAGGAAATTGAACAAGAGATTAATCAGCAAGTTAATGCAGGCAACCAAATATGAGGGTCCCCTCAAAGGCTAAAGACCTGCTCTCATGCTTTCATCTCTATCTCAAAGTCCAAATATAAACAGCTTCCCTACTAGTTAATTTACAGGGATTAATAACTGGATGACTTTATAATTCACTTCAATGAGGCTGGGAAAACAGGTCAATGAAGCATGTCTTTTATCCGCCTGGTCAGGCTTGTTCTGAAGTCTGTTCTGCATCTATGAATGATTAGCAGCAGGTGTAAAATTGTTCCCCAAAGGTTGCTACTGGCAAGTCCCATTCACTCCTGGGTCCTCCTGACAACAGTTCGTTAATTTTCCAAGCTTTCAGACCTAAGTCCTGACATCCAAGTTAAGGGTACATCACATCTGTTTCCATTAAGAGACCTTAAATGACCTTAGCCAGTAATTCAGATCTTCAGCAGCTTTACCAACTATCTAGGCCATTTTTTTTTTTTTTTTTTGTAAAAGACCACTAAAGAAAGAACCAGGTGCCACTGGCCTTTTTTTCCTTTAAAAAGGCAACTTGTATATCTCTTTTAATGTAAGTTCTCTTTGAAAATTATTGGAGGGTTGGAATATTTCAGCATTTTGAGATTCAGTGACCCATGGGAGCGAAATTTATGTCACCGATGCAAGTTGTACTCTGCTCTGTAAACAAGTGGCTGTAATTCCTCCGATACTACATTAGAAAAGAATATAATTATTAAAATGATCATGTGTATCTGAAAACACTGAAAAATAGAAGAAGTATATTTGATGGAAAAAGAACTAGATGAAACAAGGTAGAAAGGAGGAAATTGAGAATGTCATCAACATAATTCAACAATTGCTCAGTCAGAGCTATCATTCAGTTTAATATAGTAAAAATGGGCTTGCTTCACTCAGCAAGTGTCCAGTGTCCAAACCCTGCAGCTGCCTCACTTGGATCAGACCTTTTGCAACTGCACTGTCTTTAGATACAGCAATTAGGCCCAATTCTGCATTGCAGCTGAGGCTGAGGCGAGTCCAAGGAAGAAGACATTAGCATACAGCGGAGGAGTATCTGAGCATCAGTGTGAACTACAGCATCTGAGATTGCTCTTCCTTAAAGGCACAGCTTGACCTTACAGTTGTTTCCAGAATAAGAAAAAAAAATTCTGTAGGTGAGCCTCTTACCTACTATTTATATATTTATATTATTTTTATATTAAAAAGTATTTATACTTTTTTCTGTAAGTCTGTCGTATTCTAGATGCAGCAGCACATTAAGTACAAGTGCTGCACTACTAAAAATGCAGATCACACCTGTGAGTCTTTAAGCAACAGGAGAATCTTAGCCATGTTTGGTAGCAGGAGCACAAAAAGGAGCATATTGCAATGCTGCTATTTGCTTTCAGGTGTCTTGGTCATCTTGATCATATATCAACATCCAGTAACATGCAGTGATGTGGGAAGAACAGACAGCAGCTGAGGAGCAAACACCTTTGGAAAGGTTATTTTAGCCGTAACTATTGCTACAGTATACAAAATGGAGTTCCCTCGTCTTATCATCAGATGCCAGACTAGGTTTTTGGTTTAATCATAATGTCTGTCAAGAGGACTTCACAGCAGACAGTGAGCAAAAGGCTTTATGGACTTCTTCTCTCCTTCCTTCCCCTAATATGTTATAAGCTTTTTCAGTCAATCAAGATAGTTAAACTGCTAATGGCAGATTGCCTGAGGCATCAGAGATGGGCACAAACTAGGAGTATCTCGTATTTGCAAGGCTTTTCTTCAATGTCTAGGTTCTAAACAGCAACGTTTCTTAGCAATGAGACTAAGCCTTTGCATGTGACAGCATTTGGTTGTTTGATTTGTAAACAGATTAGAACAACTGCTGAAAAAGCTATTTCTCATATATATGCAGACACTAGTATGAGGACAACTTTTATAAGCCAACTTCTTTGTTAGTGAAGTGTAAACCATTTCCTTATTTGGGTTGTAGGATCACTTTTTGTCCATATCTAAACTCATAGCGATTTTACCAATCTTCCAGTATCAGCTAGGTAGTTGCAACTTTCTTATGCTCTTGATTTCTTTTTTACTTTTAAACAAGGACTACTATGGTACATAAGTGCAGACTAAAGGTTTTACCAATTTTACCTTAATGAGGTAAAATTTGTCCAAAGCTTGTCAGATTGTGAAGCAGCCTGTGAACATGATGAAGCATTAAGTGAAACTACCTCTACAGCTCTGTTGATCACTTGTACATCATGAACAAAAACCCTTTTGTGGATCTCATAACAGTGGTCAACAAATACTTTTTGTTAAGATCTGCCAAGGGAAACAAGACTCTTTATTGTACTATACCTAGAACAGTGATGTCTCTCTCTGTAAGATCTTCTTGGGAGACTGATGAAACTACAATTTCAATACTCACCCATTACTGTAGGCATGTTTACTTATACCGATCCAGAGCAAATAAAGAGAGGGTATGCCACTGCACATAGCAAAGCAAGAAAATACTTTACTAGAAAGAATAGAATTTGCAGCTGCTATCTGGTTTCATGTTCAAAGCCTGTGATTGCTTCATGCAGTTGATCACAATCTGATTAACTATCATAATTAGAGAAACTGAAAAATGACTCATCTGAAAAATGTGCAAAAGAACATTGTAATGTGAGTCCTTACTAGGAATGATCCTGTTTCAAGTCTGACTCAAATATTAAGTTCAGAAAAAACAATTCAATTATCCAGTTTAACAGAATACAGACACACAAACTCATCACAGAATTTCTTTGATAAATACACAAGTGAATATGAAGACAGGAAGACACAGAAACCTCCTAGCTTCAGTTATGCACAAAGTTGGTGATAATGAGGGGAGTTGAACCTTCCTCTTTGAAGAGAAATATTGCTTGGGCTGTGCAGTATCTTATTTGTGTCCACTTGTGGGGACAAGTAAATAGCTTGTCACATCCATAACACTCTGCATATAACATTCTCTCAACTATCTTCATTGTGGGTAAACCAAAAGTACCGAAAATGAATCTGATGCATCAAATCTGTCCTGATATTTTCTGTGCAGGGACAGGGAAGTGATCTTACCCCTGTACTCGGCACTGGTGAGGCCGCACCTCGATGACTGTGTTGTTTTGGGCCCCTCACTACAAAAAGGACATTGAATTACTCGAGCGTGTCCAGAGAAGGGCAACGAAGCTGGTGAAGGGTCTGGAGCACATGTCGTATGAGGAGCGGCTGAGGGAACTGGGGTTGTTTAGTCTGGAGAAGAGGAGGCTGAGGGGAGACCTCATCACCCTCTACAACTACCTGAAAGGAGGTTGCAGAGAGCTGGGGATGAGTCTCTTTAACCAAGTAACAAGTGATAGGACAAGAGGTAATGGCCTCAAATTGCGCCAGGGAACGTTTAGACTGGATATTAGGAAACATTTTTTTACAGAACGGGTCATTAGGCGTTGGAATGGGCTGCCCAGGGAGGTGGTAGAGTCCCCATCCCTGGAGGTGTTTAAGAGTCGGGTTGACATAGCGCTTAGGGATATGGTGTAGTTGGGAACTGTCAATGTTAGGTTAATGGTTGGGCTGGATGATCTTCAAGGTCTTTTCCAACCTAGACAATTCTGATTTTTTTCTGATTCTGATATATCCTATAAAAGAACAGACTAATTTGATCTTGAGTCCCATAGCAATAGTAAACACTCTGAGTCATTTGACACTCCAAACCAAGTGCCAATTGAGAAATGGAAAGAAAAAACAAAAGGATTTCTCAAGATGCCAAGTATATCCTTCCTCCTACTTCAGTTATAAACAAAGTACTAAGGCAGAACTACGGTTTCCAAATAACTTGACTATTGAAAACAGAGATCTTGTCTCTAAGAGTAGTGACTAAGCATTTATTTTTGATGAAAGAAACACCATTTTTAAGCAGTTATGAACAACACTGGGTACTTACTAGGAATTAATGGCTAGCACAGGACATTTTTTGGTTAATGTAGTTTCAGCTGGGATATTGAGAGCTTTTACAGAGGACTAGTGAGTCATAAAAAGACTCGCTCACTTGCTTGGACAATCTCTCAGAGTTGTTGTCCACTTCAGATGGTCTGTGTTACCATGTCACAGATGAGATGGGTGACCTCTGTGGTCCCATTTCTGTCCTTACCTGCTGCACAAATGACTGCACTTCTACACATGCATAATTCTGTTCAGATTCATTGGTTGCATGACTTCATCTGAACCATAGTTTCAGCCTTACTGAATTTTCTCTTCCACATAGTTGTCTATATCTGCATTTTTTGTATTCTTCCTGTTCATAAATAGTACTTGCCACAACAGCTGCTTTTAATAAGAAAATAGTTAATTTTCTAAGTGTTGAGCTCTGTTTGTTTGAAGAGTACTTCTCATATTCTAAGCCCATGACTGCTAAACAGGATCAAGCACTTTCAAGAGCATACTTTTATTTGTGTGAAGAAAGTACATGAGGAATTTTATACACAGTGTTTATTGAGAGATATTAATGTAATATAAATAATTACAAGACAATTGTTCATTGTTTCTGTATTCCCTTTTGCTCTTGAACATCCGTAAGAGCAGTTTGAAAGAAGAGGAATATGGTGAACTGGAGTTAAATTAAACTTACAGTTCAGAAAAATGAAGGATGACTACATGAAATGCAGAATATTCCTTGGAGGAACAATTTCAGCATAAATACAGAACTTGTGTTAAGTTTAGTATTATAAATGCTAGCAGCAAATCTTGCAGTCACTCACTTTAAACAGTCCAGAAATATTCTTTCGATTCCTGAGGGAATTTAGGGAGGTATACTTCCAAAACTTTACAGCTGTACACAACGGACGTTTATAATATTACTTAGCATTCTGCTACACCAAATGAAAAGTCAATTGACATTCACTCCCTAGTCAGAAGATAGTTCAGAACAGAACGACCAAGTAGCAACAGAGAACAGAGAATGTGAAACAGAAACACAGTCTTTAATTGCATGAGAAGATGTTTACAATTCCACAGGCTGTTCTCATCTTTAACTTGGAAGGTTGTGAGCAGAGAATGGGTTATTAAAAATAAGTTTACACTGTTATGGTTTTATGATGAATTAGAAATCCTGGAAAAGAACACTTAAATTTCCACTTTCACAGTGTTGTTTTCATGCCCATTGAAATGCTACAAACAGGTAGCATTTCCAAACATGAGCAATCAAATGATTTTTACAAGTTATAAAATTATTGCAACTTCTAGCTCCGTTATTCAAAGGAATTTAGATGGTTAGTATTAGGAATAATGTTATTTTAGAAGAGGATCATTACTGGTGTCAGGTATGTTTTCTAGCATTAGGTTAGCTGATATGCTGAGAGTGCTGGAGTGTTTCCATGTTCTGAAAAAGCACAGATTTCATAGACTCAGTAAGTGCTATTCCATAAAAGTTAAGACACTTCTGAAGTACTATAGAGGAATGTAAATGTTCGGTTTCATGTTCTGTTTCAGAAATCAGAAGCATTTAATTTTCATCTCACTTTCAGTGTCCTACATATCCCCTCATTACCCAAAACTCTGTAATTTTCTCAGTTACATTTCTCCTAGAAAAACAGAGAACAGAATGAGCCAGGTTTTTTAAGCCATGCCCAGAGATACATGAAAACTCTTCCAGAACATAAGAAGTACTTCATACAATCAAATATCAGCTGGAGGCAACAAACTGGAACAACCTCTTCTCACTAGATACTATGCCAAGCC
Organism: Strix uralensis; assembly: GCF_047716275.1. Taxonomy (NCBI): domain Eukaryota; kingdom Metazoa; phylum Chordata; class Aves; order Strigiformes; family Strigidae; genus Strix; species Strix uralensis. Next base: position 48,618,409 of record NC_133975.1, on the reverse strand, counting down.
ACAGAAGAGACCAGAATGTCGTTGTATCACCAAAATAAGTCTTGTGTAAATATGCAGTTCCAGCTAAACCCCATTTAAAGGTAATTGCAGCCTAGCTGGCTTTAAGCATTGAGTTGCTTATATCTTCAGTACTTACTGAGCAGAAGCAAACCTTTATTTCTCAGTTACAAAAGAATATATCTTCACATGTGAAAAAAGATCACAGATGTGCAGAGTAGCTAGGTGCTCAGGGAATGAAAGCACACAATGGCACATTCCCACCTCTCTGCTCCCTGTTGTCACGAGAGCCTTGCACTTACGTCTCACATGTGTCCGTGATGCATAGGACGCATTCCTGCCTGTGCCAAGAGCCTCACCCCTTGCACACTGGTGCATGTGGGAGGGATTATTTTATACCCACCGGAGCATGGATTATTTCAGACTCCTACCTGTATCCCTTTCAAATCCATAGGCACAAATGCACCATCTCACACCACATATATATTTTAAAGTGTTGCAGTGGAGGAATGGCTTTTTCTTTCACTGGAATTTCTTGTCAAGACCCTGAAGTATCAGTTTCTTCCACATTTTAAGAACAGAAATGTATGTGAGAGCAAGCATTGTGAAAACTATGGCTCTGACTGAAACTGAGCTGCAATGATTTAAATTGTAGGTGTTTGCTATGTAGCATGACCTTTACCTCCCTTTCTTGAAAGGTATTTATAGGACATTTCTGCCAGAGCACACATCTGAGATCTGTAAGCACTCCAGTGAGTCTGTTAGTACTATTAAATACCTATGAGTAACTGAAACACTGTATTTCATTTTTACTTTCCAGAACCACTTCAATGATCTTCCCTTCTTTGACTTTAATAGTTTTCAGATTTCTTTGACTCACCTTGCTAAAGGCTAAAGTAAAATTCATTATGATCTAGAGCATCTAATTTATGTTCCAGCCAGTCAGTAGCCTTGGACAGAACAAGGTAACAGACAGCTGTTAACACTTAGTAAATGTTCATATTCATCAAAAGATATGCATGGGTGTACATGCACTAGTTTTCATAACAACTATTACATCTCCAGGCTTCCTAAGGTGGAAAAAGACATTTAGAGAAGAAGAAGACATTGCATACATCTCCTACACAGTTTTGTCTCCACTGTATCAAGTCACACACCAAAAGAACTGCAGGCAACTGGAAGTTAATATTATTGTATGAGTAACCAAGGACCCCAGTTTAGATCAGGGCCCTGGTCCTCTTTGCAAGGCTGTGCCATCAAATGCAAAGGAAAAGACAATTTGTTCAGGCGCAATTCATATTCCCACCAAACTAGACAGAGGCAGAAACAGGAAGTTATCAGTGCTAATTTACACAGTGGTCTTTCATGGCTCACCCTCATGTGGATGATTATCAGCAGTTATTGACTATCCACTGCTTCAATAGATGTGTTACAGTGCATTGTACATTACATGCACTTACTAAACCTTAGCAAGCGTATTCTCAAAGAGCCACTATTGGGTTAGCTCACAATAAATATCTTGACATTCTAGTTATAAAGTTATGCCTAAGGCCATCACTCCACTGACTTTGCCTGAAAGTACAAAGCAGATTGCACTGACCAAGTTCCAGCTGTAGCATTGGACCTATTTTTGTGCAACGTGTGTGTCTATCTAGACAGAAGTAGAGCACAAAGCAGTTCAGCTGTGCACATGTAATGTACTGAGCTGAAAACACTGTCTCAGCATTGCTACAATGTCTGATTTTAGTCTCAATACAAGACATTTTTGGGAAAGATTAAAAGCAAACAGCATCTGACTGAAGATCAAGAACCATCCTTTGTTATCCTCTGTCATTTCTATCCAGTTTCCTGCTCTCTTACCTATTAGAAAGAAAACTAAAAAAGCTAAGTAAAGATTAGGTTCTTCTGAAATAATATCATTGCTAAACATTTGACCTGATAAAGGAAATTAAATACATACCAGTTCAAGTATTATAAACATGGTGTCAAACAAGTCGATCCAGCCTATACTGATGTTAATAGGTTTGATGCAGGTTTTGCATTACTTAAAGCATGATATAAGACTACCTGTAAGATCTTTATCTGCTATTGTTACAAATGAAGTCCAAGATGGCTGAAAGGGAAAGCGATTCTTTTTTCAGCTTGTTTACTTGGTGCACTTGACAATAGTTTCTGTACAGTCAGATTCTTCATGCTGAAAAGGATGAGCTTGTACAGATATGCAATCATTATGATAAAGCTTCAGCCAGCACATCTTAGGCTCTGTATATAAATCCTGCTCTCTTTTTAACTGCATCCCACCCCATCTAAGGAGATGATATCAAGTAGCCTGTATTCACACTAACTTGCTCATGCTCTAGTCCTGAATAGTGAACTGGGGGAATTAATGCAAGTTACTATATATGTGAAGTTAAAACGTGATAGCTGTTACTCAATAGGTCTCCATTAAGCAATCTTGCTCCACACTGAAGCCATGGCTGCACAGGACTCCTCAAGCTAAAAACTCCTGTAATGGACAAGGGCGTGCAACCAACCAGATGCCAATAACAGGAAAATTGAACTAAAAAAAAAAACCCTCAAGAAAAAAGCACAACTTCACCTCACTACACAAATGCTTCCAGAAGAACTTACCACAGAAACCACTGCACGCAGCTCTGGCCGGAACACATTCCTCTCACTTTGGCAGTTTTCCTGATGTGATCAGACAGGACAGTGGCTTTTCACAGGCTGTTCCACTCCCCCCTTGGGTGGCCAGAAACCCCTCCATGCTCTTCCACTGGCTTCTTTTCCAGCTCCACTCCTCTGTGTGCAGGTGCCACAAAGCAACTTGCTCTGACTTCAGACCCAGAGCTCTATTGCTCCTCTTATGACTGTTGCCTTGCTAGCCCACTTCCATTTGCTCTACTTAGCCCCCAGGTTTAAAAAAGTAGCATTCTGGTAATGAAGTGCTGTTAATCTATGTATCCAGCCTAAATTCAGTTCACAAATAATTCAGGTGAAAACTTGGTCCTATTTCATATTAATTTCCCTTGAAATCTGTATTATGCCACTTTGTTGCTTGGCAATATACCAGGAAAGATGTCCAGTACCTGGGGGAGTAAAGAAGGTCAAGTAACAGTTGTTTCAAATGACAAGCTTTTTCTCAATAACACTGCAACCCACACTTGCTCATCTAATAGAAATCTCATTAACTGTCAGCTCTGACAGTTAAATTATTGATAGGTCTGAGTAGCTTTATCTGAAATATTGTGTTAGAATTCTTTCCATCTTAATCAAAATATTAAGACTTAGAACCATAAGAAGGAACAAATACAGAGTTCAAATCATTTCCTTTAAAACCAAGGACCAGTTCTTGAATTTTTAACTAAAATCTAACAAATACTAGAATTATTTCTAGAATGTGACTTCACAGATAATAAGGTTTATGAGATCTGCAGTTTTGAATCTCTCAGCCCTCAGTCTGTTTTTTAAGAAAAATGTAATGAAATTAGTTATATGTGATTTCTCTAATGTAACTATATTTTTATCAAAATATGCTCAGATGATGAAAAGGGCTAAATCACTTTCTTACATCAGTTTCAGAAAAGGTATCTTACCACTCTGTCCCTGTTGCATTCAGGCACCTTTTCCACCTATTTATGTCTGCATTTTCAACATCAAGCATTATATTCTGCCAAGAGAGAAAAAGCACAGTTGACTTTCTTGCGTCATTAATCCCAGGTTTTGCCTAGTTAATGTCTTCAAAAAGTCAGAATTTGTGTTGTTCCTAAGTAGTTAATGGCTAGTGACTCCTACTGGAGAACCTAACAGCAGGCAACCCTGGCTGCTCTTCTCAAATGTAAATCCTGACTGTAGGAGGAAGAATGAAAGTCATAGGAGTCACTACTTTTAAAGCAAGAAACTTCTCTGGATAAAATACTTTAACCCACATGACCTTAGAAATGAAGCATGGAAAAATAATATGATTATGATGGAACACTGACTCAGTTGCCTCATAATCACCAAGATATTTCTCAAAGCAGATTTAAGAAAAAACATAGCTGTTAAAAAAAAAAAAACCCCCACAACCTAAAAAATCTTCATTACCCCACTAGAAAAAATGTCTACCTTTTGAAACTGCTTACTGCTGCTGTTAAACTTGGTAGGACAGGAGAAAGCTAGCACAATACCTGGGGCGCCTCCCCTTCTAAAAGTTGCAGAGATAGTAGTAGTGGTTGTGATTATGTATTCTACTAATATTAGCAGTACTGAGAGGAGGCATAGGACAAGTCATTAGTGCAATCAGGTAGCTAGGAGTTTTTATAGATACACCTCTACTAGGAAGTAAAAAAAAAATGTTAATTTTCAAAGCACAGTCAATACACCTGTCAACTCTGACTCAATCCACAAAGATACATAAATTCAGAGCATCTACTTACACATTAGTAGTGGCTCTGGGAGATAACATGGTCACCCCACAATAGTCTAAACAATGTCAGACCTGCCACATTGCCAGTAGTTCAAGTGCCCATGCATTTTGATTTTGTAATTCAATAACATTTCCTAAAAAGAGCCTATGGCCAAATTTTCCAGCTCTGGCGTCATTAAAAAACATTTGAATCACCACTAGACATTGGAATTATCTACATATGAGCAAAAGTTTAAGATTTAGCACTGGGATTTTCTAGGAATATACTGAGGTTTTAAAACTGTGCTCTTCAGCTGAAGTCCAGCATGACATTACACTTATTTACGTCACCTGGCAATCTAACCAGCTCTAGTTAATACCTACACTTTTAGTTAGAATTGTTGTGCCATAATGATTGGGCCTTCAGTATAACTGGAAATTTGGCATTTGCTATACTTAAAAAGGAAAGGAATCTGATGAGCTAGTGCTGTTTTCGCAATGAGAGTTCTGCTATTGCTCACTGTTTATGCTTTTACCAGGAAAGCAAATTCCACTGAAATAGTTTCTGCATTCTATCTACCTTTTTGGTACATTGATGAAAAGATTTTCATCAGCATTCTTTGTGAAGTGTCTCATTTCTATCAGAACTTGCTCATGACGAAACAAAGGTTTGCTTTTTATTCCTTTACACAGGGAATTCAGTACAAATGCATGGGAAAGGATGACAAATGGCAGCAGGTAACCAAAACCAACATTCAAAGAGCAGGATCAGAGAGACCACTGACTCTTAGTGCCCACATAAACACAGTAAGAATGCAAAGAGAGTCAGCAATAAGTCAAGAGGTTAAAGTAGCTGCACATACCTTACTGTGTATGCCCTTTAAACTGGTGGTTACTCTTAGATTACTTGAGAACAAGTACACTGTATATTGATGGAAAAGGGATTACTCCCAATTTTGTTCTATTTACTCATATATGAAAATCTCACACTAAGACCATTGCTTTGCTTTCTTACATAGCTCTTTGCCTCGGCTTTTATGGCTACTGCTTTTTTAATCCAGATCCACATAAAACAATGGTGTGAATAGGTAAGGAAATCAACAGTACACTTAACAAACATATACATCCAAAAGACTTCGAAGTAATGTTTAATCAGATAAATCTGAGCAGAGATACATTTCTTTCTCTTCACCATGTTATGTTAAGGGAAAGGGGAATTTTAGCAGTTTGTGACCTTTACTGATTCAGTTTAGATATAGAGATAATATTCTACTTACTGAGTTACTTTATTAAGTCTTCGATACCTGTCAGTTACTACATGAATATATACTAAGTAAGTATATATATATACACTTGAATGTATGACTGTATTACTGTATGACTATATATATCTATATTAACTGGTGTTACTTTTCACTTAGTAGAAATCTTCCTACAGCTTTGGGATGTCTGACTTAGGCCTTCCTTGCACTCAGAAATTTTTCCATTTTCCCCCAAATTAAAGGCCTAGTATTAGATAGAGATAATGACAACTGCAATGTTAGTAAGTCACTGACTACCTGACCCTCTCTCTCCAAACCAGCACTTTGCTATGTTTCTGAAAAAATGACTGTTTATTACTAAAAAAGTGAGCAATTATTTCACTGCAATAGACATCAGCCAAAGGGTAGGATGCAGAAATGTGGCACCTCTGGGTAAGAAGATATTTTGTAACCTAAAGGGATTTCTTCAGTTTTGCAGAATGACCCAGTTTTTCTACAAAAGTATATACAGATTTAGTATCAGGGAGGACTGAGCAACACAGATCACCTTAAGCAAAGTATTTGATCTTGATACAATATGTGAATATTTTGAAAGAAAACAAGAAGCTTGCTTAAATATTCTAAGTGATTCATGCATAACTGTTGGAATTTAAACTCCAAGCAGACATTGCCTGCAATAAGGTGCCAAACTGATACGCATTTCCAGCACTAACTTCCTTTTTGTACTTGGCTCTTACAATATTTTGCCTACATTTATGTCCAGCTTTTTCAATCTGCTTCAGGTTTGTTTCCATTTTCCTAGGGAAAGAATTAGTGGACCTAGCACACATGTTGTCCACATAATTAGATAACATTCTTATACATTTTACCATGGAAAAAGCCTCACAGGAGCGGAAATTGAAAGAGAGAAATGGACATCACAATATCAGCTAGCCTATCTTCTGGCCCAGAGGGAGAACTGTCATCCTTAACAATTTTTGAGTCTGTTTTTAAACCAGCCCCCTAGATGGAAATCCCATTATCTCATCAGTGCCCAGCAAATATCAGTGCTAAATTACCTTTCCTTACTTTTTCTAATGACTTGCCTAAGTCTGCCCACTATCATTTATGTCCATTACTGCTTGCCCTACCTGCAGCACATGGAAGGGAATTTAATTCTGTTTATTGCACCCCTTAATGTAATTGAAGACTTAGATGTCCTCAGTTTTCTCATCATCAAACTTGAAGTTACTCTTCACACCCGCAACCCGTCCTTGTATTCTCCCCCAACCTGTTTTCTGATCTCTGACTGACCTCACTACTCTGGACCCTGACATTTGATGTACATCCTTCCTGATCTGCAGAATTCAGTGCTGAACAGAGCAGGAGACTCCTATTTCAAGACTGTTTCTGATGATGTATCCATTCTGATGTGTCTCAATCCAACAGCATGACACCATTGAGTCATATTTAGCTTGCAATCCTCTATAATGCTTAAATCCTTTCCTGCAATTCTGCTGTCCAGGCAATCTTGTTCCTCTGAAGCTGGCATTCATCTCAAGTGAATTAGATAATTTCACAAGAGTCTGAGAACCTAATCTTTTCTTCCAATTCCTTTTGAATTAATATAATCTGCATAGTTAAAACATTATTCCTTCATCCAAAACACCAATGAAAATACTGAATAGAACTAGACTCAAGCAAGGTCCTTGAAGAATCATGTTTGATATAGCCATTTGGTTTGATGTTAAAGCACCGATTTTCTACTCTAGAGCAGATTTTTCTTACCAGTTCTGCATTTCCTAATAGTCTCACCTACTGCATATTTTCCTAGTTGTTAGTGAATGTCCTAGTGAACAGTTAGGGGGCATAAAAATCTGTAAAAGTCAAATTATTTAACTCCTACTGCTTCTCCCTTATTCACCCTGTCAGAGAAGAAAATTAGATCAACTTGACATGACTTGTTACTGGTACAACTGTGCTGGTTGTTACTCATCTCCTTACCATTTTTTTAGGTGCTTACAAATTTCTTGTTTGAGTATATTCTCGTATTTTTCCAGGATCTAAGTTGCAATGACAGCTGTATAATTTCTTGGCTGTTCTTTTCTGCTGTGTTTCCCAAGATAAGGTCAAAGTTTAGGGGAAGATTTTAAAAACAGTTTTCCAGGCTCCAAGATCACCACTAGCAGTTATGATGGTTGAAGCAATTTGCCTATGTAACCAAGCTTAAATTTTACCAGGTCCAACCTGTAAGTCATCTTTAACCTAATCTTTCCCTATAATAAGCTCAACTCTTATCCTTTTGTGACTATTAATGCAATGTCTTGCTGTCTTTGGTTAATGAGACTACTAATGCAATGTCTTTGGTTAATGCTGTCTTGGGGTCACTCCTGTTTAACATCTTTATTGATGATCTAGACGAGGGGATCAAGGGCGCCCTCAGTAAGTTTGCAGATGACACCAAGTTGGGTGGGAGTGTTGATCTGCTCGAGGGTAGGGAGGCTCTGCAGAGAGATCTGGACAGGCTGGAGCGATGGGCTAAGGCCAACTGTATGAGTTTGAATAAGGCCAAATGCCGGGTGCTGCACTTGGGCCACAACAACCCCCAGCAGCGCTACAGGCTTGGGGAGGAGTGGCTGGAGAGCTGCCAGTCAGAGAGGGACCTGGGGGTGTTGATTGACAGCCAGCTGAACATGAGCCAGCAGTGTGCCCAGGTGGCCAAGAAGGCCAATGGTATCTTGGCTTGTATCAGAAATAGCGTGGCCAGCAGGGACAGGGAAGTGATCTTACCCCTGTACTCGGCACTGGTGAGGCCGCACCTCGATGACTGTGTTCAGTTTTGGGCCCCTCACTACAAAAAGGACAATGAATTACTCGAGCGTCTCCAGAGAAGGGCAACGAAGCTGGTGAAGGGTCTGGAGCACATGTCGTATGAGGAGTGGCTGAGGGAACTGGGGGTGTTTAGTCTGGAGAAGAGGAGGCTGAGGGGAGACCTCATCGCCCTCTACAATTACCTGAAAGGAGGTTGCAGAGAGCTGGGGATGAGTCTCTTTAACCAAGTAATAAGCAATAGAACAAGAGGTAATGGCCTCAAGTTGCGCCAGGGAAGGTTTAGACTGGATATTAGGAAGCATTTCTTTACAGAGCGGGTTGTTAGGCATTGGAATGGGCTGCCCAGGGAGGTGGTGGAGTCCCCATCCCTGGAGGTGTTTAAGAGTCGGGTTGACATAGCGCTTAGGGATATGGTGCAGTTGGAACTGTCAGTGCTAGGTCAATGATTGGACTAGATGATCTTCAAGGTCTTTTCCAACCTAGACGATTCTGTGATTCTGTGATTCTGTGAAATTTGCAACCTCTACTTTTTCCTCATAGTGTATACATTATATTAGACACATATTATGCATAAGATAGGAATGGGTCTAGTAGATATATTGGATAATTTCTTTAGTGATAAGTGATGGTCCTTGTTCTTTTCTCATTGATCTTCCCATGTTTGTTAGCCTCAGTACTCATTTACTTGGCCTAAACAGACTAAATCTGTAAAGGAAAGTGTGGCTTGGGCCAACAGGTATAGTGCCTTCTATGCCTACAAGATTTAGGGTTTTTGTGTTTGTTTGGTTTTGTTTGGGTTTTATGTTTGTTTGTTGGGGGTTTTTTTGGGGGTTTTTTTGTTTTTTTTTTTTTTGTTTTTTTTTTAAGAAACATTGTCAGCTCTGACTGAATTATTTGAAGCTAAAGAGTTACTTAAATATTAGCAGCACAATAGCTTGAGAAAGCTGTGAAGCATGGTCAAGCTAAAAATAGAGTTATTACACATAGGAATACAAGTACACTCACGTTCATTAATATCTTAATCAGCATTTTTTTAAAGCCAAGAATGAAGGACTATGTTTCAATATAGCATCCCTGTTAACTATCTTATACATTTATGCATATATATGCATATAACCCTGCCTGATGCCTTATTCAGTTTTTTTCTTATCTTGCAAAGTTTGGGAATTTATTAATTTGACAGTATGTTTAGTTGAAGATATAAATAAAGGAGTCATTATTTTGTCAATATTTATTCCAAAGGGAAGATTTCTGGTCTCCTTATATTAAAGGATAGAGTCAATGGAAGCATGAGACATCACAAAAGGAAAAATTGTGAGCAAAGAGGAAACCCCTAACCTAGTGACATGGAAACATTAACAAATAATTTCACTGTCATGATTCTGCTAACACTGTTCTCCAAAAGCAGTTTATGTCCCTAACTCTTGAAAGTCAGTGGGAGCATCTCTCATTTTTTTTGGCCTTCATTATTTTCCCGCAGTGGCTGACTTACAAGGTGGAGCAGGGGAGGGCATAACAGCAATTTCACCTTGTGCAGCCATTCATACTCATGGAACAGCACAGGAGACACAACACCGAGCACAAGCGAGTCCCACCACACCAACGCTGGCCACAACTGCACTGGAATCCCTCAGCCAGGAGAACAGTGTCTGGCTCCAGACCAAGCCAGACAGGTCCACCTGACCTGTTCAGCTTAGTCATCACAGGTGCCTGCTGGAAGAGATGGCAGTCACAGGACAAGATTGTGTGCAAGGAGACAGTGGCTCCAAAATGGAGCTGAGGGGAGAGGTTCTTGGGATAGGTAAGGGAAAGGAACAAGGGACTAGGCACAGACAATCTCAGACAAAGCTCAACTACAAAACAGTTGATCTGATGGATGTTAGCCCTGGTCTTGAGGGCAGAACCTGTTACAATTCATCCCCCTTTGTGAGAGCTAGCAGACAGTTTCTCAGACTTAAAGAACTGAGCACTGTGACAATTAAGGTGTAATTAAGCAGATGAAGGAGCTGATCTGAAGAAAATAATCAATTCTGTATTTCACCTTTCTCTGAGGCAGATAAAATTCTATGTTAAGAAAGTAATAAGTATGCAGGTAATTATGCTCCAAATGTCCTCTTAGGTAAACTTTATTATTTTGTCTTCCTAGTGGTCACATTCACCATATTCATATTGATTAATGCTGTCAACAACTGATTTACCTGCCTTTTGCTTGCAGAAGACAGACATAAGAATTTAGCTGAGAGATGCTGCAGCAGAAGATTCTATCACAGACATCCAGAGAAGCTTTACAGATAACAAACATCAGCTTTCACTGACCTTTCCAACTTTGCTATTTCTATAGTAAGACTTTTGAAATACCAAATCCAAATATACTCTGCAGTCTTTTTAAGTCTGCAGAAAAGAAATCAATTTCCCCTTAATACTTACTATAAACATCTTGTTGTTACCCTCTACCTTGAAGCAGCTGGTCTCAAAAACAATGAAATGTCTTACTTTGCACAAAGTTCAACCTTACTTATGGATTGCACAGATCTTGTCATGCCATTTGCATTTTTATTACTACCTTGTGTAACACAGGAACGAGGTAGAAGTGTGTATCAAATCTGTCATATATTCCTAACTGTGGCTGACTGTTGAACAATGAATCTGGGCTGTTCCAAACATCTGACAGTTATGCTGAAGCTCTATTTGATGGAGCAACAGTCACTGTATATCTTTAGCAATGAATGCAAAATTGGAATTTTAAATGTTATTTCATACATCAAAAGACAACATTATGTTATCTGCTCCATCCAAGGCTTTAAAAGCTCTGTTGGAGAAGCTAAGGAATACATTCTATTTAATTTCATACCTCCTATGATCACACAGCTGTGTGATATGATACCACCAAAATAACTTTTCAAGGAATAGAAATGCTCCACATGTTAAAAGTCAGAAAGTGGTAATAAATCTTAAGGATTCAATTTGCTACAGATGTTGGATATTACAACAACACAAGAGCACAGCTCAAAATATTGTAAGAAAAACAGGACACATGACAAAAATGCAATTTGTAGTTTTCTAAACAGTTCTGATTAGCTTTTTAAAAAAGTTAAAAAGCTACATCTGTCAGCTTTAGACTTGTGTTTTATTTAATCCTGAATTTTCTCCCTAGTATCTGCAAACTTTTTTCAGATCATGCTTCAGTCTTCAGCAAGTCTTACTCTATTATAAATCAAGGAAATAATTTGGTTCCAGTTTATCTAGCATAATCCACCCCTTTACATCTTTCTCTGACACGTCAGGTACTAGCCCCTATCGCAAACAGAATATAGGAGCTTGGACTCAATCTACCATAAAAGTTCCTAGGCCTTGTTTAGATATTTTGGGATTATCCCTCAAAACTAATTTGAGTAACCAGACAGTCCAACTGCACTCTTGTCAGAGAACATATGCTTACCTTTATAGACTGTCATTACCAACGGTTAGTGATGCCTCCCCTGCATTACCCTTCTGCATTTAGGCAGCGTGGTGCTAAATTTGTGTTTAAATGATATAAAGGTGCCAGACATAAAGAGTTGGTGTAAACAAACAACGGCTTGATGGTTGAGTGTCAGCTCAACCAGCTGAAGGAGAATGTTTTCCTTACGTTAAGGTAATTACTTGTTTATAAGTAATTAAGTATCAAGGCATGAGCAAGCTCAGTTTTCCGTCTTGAAAGAACATGATTCCGTCTACTTACACCAATAGCATAGTATTTCCAAAAGCCATTTTATTCAGTCACTGTTTCAGGAAGGAGGTTAAAATCAAAGCTGGTTAAATTTATGAAAATCCTGGCCAGATGATGGACAAAAGAAGGCAAGGAAAAAGAAGAGTTTAAGAGGCCAGATATCTCACTCTAGATCTTCCTCAGATAAAGCTTTATCCAGGATGGGAGTTTTGGCTAGATGCCTAATCTTCACCATGATCTCCGTATGTATCTGGATAAATGAGAACAGACATTTCTTGGAACTGATATGAAGTATACACCGACTTAGACACAGTGATATGTGTATAACTTCCTGTAAACCTAGGAAATGTGTTGCTCTACTACGATTGCTGAAATATCACTCAAATATCTGAGAAAGGAAGCACCCGTAAGGTGTAGTTGGAAGTTGTAGCAAGGTAGCTGCTAAAGACGCCAGGATGGAGGATTGTGTGCTACACTTTGTCTATGAAATAGGTATTGAGTGCCTAAACTCACTGTGCTTCTCAACAAATACGCGGTATTTATTCACACATGCTCAAAAAGAAACATGGCAGCTGCTATCTGTAAAGACTGCAGAACTGCAGAGACAAGATATAAGAGGGATTTCTTCCCTGCCTTGCTTCTCTCTTCTCCTGTCTTGTATTTTTGCCTCACCCAGTCTTACTTTCTGCAAGAGGCAGTGACTAGAAGGTTGGGTAGCCACATATATATTTAAGAAGATTCAGTTAAGTTTCCAAAACTGTTTTCTATTGGATGAAAGCAGATGTATCTATAATCTGGATACACAGTTATAATAGATTGTTTTAGTATACATTATCAGTATGTGTATTTTGCTTTGTTACTAAAGGCCAGTTAACAGTTAACAGTTTACAGCCAATTAAGCAACAAGTTACTTCACAGTAGCTTTAAATGATGCATATATTTTCAGTCCTGATTTCCTGGGAATCAATGTTACTTTTCCAAATTTCTATTTAAAACTTTAAACAATTCGATTCTTATCTGCTAATGGATAGTTCAATCTTTTTATATTTGTGCCTGTGAAATATGCCAAACTTGGCCTATGACAAAATAATTGTTTACATTGTTACAGAAAAGACACCATAGTATGTATTTGAAACTACTATTCCTGTTCACTCCAGTCTATATCCCAGAAACAAACAACATTGTTTCCTGTGAACACAGAATTAAGTAACCCATGTCCAACAATGATGGGACAGAAGGTAATTTATCGGGATGGAAAAAGTTCAGTCTCGGTACCCAGTCAGGGTTTGAACCCTTTACCAAAAACACAGTAAAACAATCCAGCCACCACAATAAACACCCCAATGAGCATCTGGAAGCCTCTCTGCAAGATTTGAGACTGAGGAAAACAAATCTCACTTCACAGATACCACTGAATATTACCAACATGATGAAATACAGCCAGAAAGGATCTAGGCACCTAGAAGTTACTTACTGTATTATCTAATGTTCAGGCTCATGATTAATACAGTGGGGTTTGAAACCTGTATTAGAAGTCTAGGTCCATGCACAATACCTGATGGTGTCTCACTCAGGGATTCTATACAGGTGTTATGCCAAGAAAATCATCATCTACAGACAAGGAAATACACAAGTTATAGGAAATACAGATTTTACACCCTTTCTAGCATATCCTAATCTTCAACAACAGAGTGCTGGAAGGTTGTGTCCACTTGTTTAACAGTTTGTAAACACAGCAGCAGTGTGAGATGCTGTTGGGGAAAGCCTGGCCAGTATTCAGCCTACTCCCATCATACTCCCAACATCCACCACTGTTGAACTGGTGCTGTCAGAGGGTACACCCCTGCCTATGGTTTCAGAGCACTAGCAACTTCAGCGTCACCTTCTGGAGTTGCAACTGCCAGTTTTGAGCTCAGCATCCCATATGCACAGATTATTTTTTTCTCTAGAGGCATTACTTTGTTTTAAAAGTGTAATCTATATCGAAGACTGTCTGGCTTTTTTTCTTCCTCATTCAGATCTGTGAGGTCCTTCTGGAGCTGCCTGCCATTAGCACACCATTTAACTACCCAAAGGAGCCAAAAGACTTATTAACTAGAAAGTTTAAGACAGCATAACAGAAAAATGTCTAAGCCTACTAGTTAGGATATGTACCAGGGTAAGACCTGGTTTCTGTCTGGAATTCATTTAAAGTCCTTGAGTATATGGTTGAATGCAGCCTGTTTCAAAACTTCAACAGAATTTGTAATAAAAATTTAGTCTCATTATCAGTGCACTGAGCCATTTACTTACTCCCACACACAAGTCAGAAGCATGGCAAATCATTTTGCAGAGATCATTTAATTACTCATGAGTGCACCTAGAGCAGTATATCCTAATTCTCATAAATGACCTATAGTTTCAAGTGTTTATTCAGAAGAGAAGCATTTCAAAAGGTCAGAAAGGATCATTCATCAGAGGCTTAGAAATTGCTCCTTTGTAAGTTTTACATACAGTAAAAGGATACACAGTAATTTTCAGACTTGCATCAGGTTTCATTATTTTTCTGATAAAGAACTTTTTTTTTTTTTTCCACAGAAAAAATAAATTCTCATTTAAAGGATTTCTTAACTAGTATAGTCTTTCATATTGAATCTAGTATTGAACATATTTTATGCAATCATCCTAGGACTGTGAATAAGAATAATTTTTTATTTATCCTGGCACTCAGAACTTGATTGCTTTTGTACGGCTACATTTTATTGCAATGTACAAAAGTTCTCCCCCCACCTAAACATGAGAAAGAAGACTAAGCTCCATTAAGCTTTGAACACTCATGAGGTATCACACTATTACCCTGAACATAAAGAGAAATTAATTTTCAGTGTTTTACTATAGGAAATTTAGACTCATTTTATTTACAAGGCTAGAGATGTTTCCATGTGAATGAGAAAGATGAGGTAAACCTCTTTCCCTTGCCTCTTACAGGAACATCATACATGATGACAAGGCATGGTCTCACAGGGTATGTTGGGGAGCACCATCTAAATCCCAAATTACATCAGTCACATGATATGGGGTGCAGTGACACAGGACATCAAGTCACTCCAGTAAAGGCAGATGTGGGGCAGCACTGCAGCTGCAGGAAGACCCTTGAGATCTTGCCCCTCCTTGACCTCATCCTCCTCCCACTTCCCCATCACAGCTCTGCAAAGCCCTGGGGAACACCCTGCTGCAGAGGCTGTGGGGGCCACCTGACAGAGAAAGAAGAGGTGGAGAGGTAAGCGCTGCAGCTACCTCACGCTCCAGCACTGTCTGCAGGAGAAAATTGGGCTCTACTACAGCTTAACAGAGGGCAAGTTTTGCCCAAAGGCTTCCTTCATATAACTGATGGGCATTGATTTTAACGTCATGATTCATTTGTTGTGGTTCTCTTTGTAACTAAAAGATGCAATAAAAATAACTGCAGTGTGCTCAGCAGCCAACTTCAGAGATGTGGTGTCCTGAAAGGCTGATACAGACAAAGACTCCTTGGCTTGGAACATGTTTTAAATCTTCCCACCTCTCCAGGAAACATTTATGACCTGCCTAACACACACTATTGCTAATGCAAGTCTTTGTAAAGACAAAATTCCAGATATAGATCAGGTATAACTCACTATACCTCTACTTTCTACAGATAGCTTGAAAAATGACTGGGGGTTGAAATTGCCCTTGCGCAGTTAAAAAATTATTCTGAAGCCCAAGAAAAACATGAATGTAAGCATTAACTATTTGGATATCTGTCATTTTAGTGGCTGATAACTGAAAAAAATGGATGAAATATGAATTTCTAACAGTAAAAGGTAACCAGAAGAGAGATAATGGAGAGGAACAAAAAATAAAACAGGTGTACCAAAACCAGGACAGAAGCCATTGGGGTTCTTCCCTGAACTTGCTGTCACCCTGTATGATATAAATCATGACAAAGTCCTGAAGAATGAGCTGTGACACAGCGCAAGGCTCTACCCCCATCTCACCTGCAGATACATCACTGCTCCTGGTAAAAATATGACTTTGACTAGAGAACAGCTTACATAGTATTTCTTGGCGACGAACCCGAATATAAATTATTTGCAACACATCGCCTCTGCTGAAATACTTTGCATGACTCGTGGCTGAGAGAGCAGGACCTCCAAAAATTGAAGCTGGGAGTTGATAGCGAGCCACAACTTTAACTGTGAGAGCAGGACTGATCCTTCTAACATGGTGAACAGCAAAGTAGGCAGAAAGGAGGAACCTAACATGCCTAACCTAAATAAAAATACCCCATCAATAAGAAACAAACAGTAAGAATGATCATATTTATTGGACAATAACTCTAAGTCACTTCTTTACTGTAAACTGCATTTCTTTCTGTTTTGTTGTGCTTTTATAATGTTGTCTCTCCCCAGAGATTGAATTGAGTGCTATATTTCTGATTTTTGCAAATAAAACCAATGAGATAAGAATGATTTTAAATATAAACATCTGGATATAATATTTAATAATGTTGGCATTTCTACAAAATAGCATCACTAGTTGAAAGCACTGTTCAAAATGTAACTTGATTTTTCAGAGATATTTACTAAAGAGAGAATTTTCTTAAAATGGGCCACAGTTTGGAAATCTGTAGCTTGAATCAAAAAATAATACAAGCCAGTCTGGGATCATTTTAAACTCCACCTTTGAAATATCCTTTGTAGGTAAGAAATGGTGAGGGAATTTTGAGAATATCAAAGTGTTAGAGAACAATCTGAATATCTGCATAGCTCCCATAATTCTGTGCCATATGGCCTTTATGTAAAGTCTGTGAAAGCTCTGAGATGCAGCCTGCTCTATGGATTGCTTCTCAGTGCTGATCAGTACTGCTGAGAGCATATCTGCAGGTGTCAGGATATCAGATGACCTGAACCTAAGAGCAATGAGCTTTAATATGCAGATAAATTTAAAGAGCTCAATTCCCTGCTGATTTAAAACAGGATGCTAGAGTCTCTCCAGCTCCAGACATTGACTAGTAAGAAACAGCAGGGCAAAAAAATTAGGGAATATTCCTTGCAGTAAGCACAAGTTCACCATTACCCTCAATTACCGTCTGAAGATCCTGAGTAGCTTTAAACACCCTATAGCAATTAGAAAGACAGCTTTTCAGTAAAATGGGCATTTGCATTTGAATGAAACATACTTAACCAGATAGACTCCAACATATCAAATTCTGATTCATTTTTCTCCTCTTCAAACAAAGGTAGAACATTTAAAGTTGCCCTGTAGAAAGAGCTTCCCTTTTTTTTTTTTTCGTATTCTTACTCCCTCCCCTAGACTCAGATTCTTTACTATTTTTATTACTGCAGTTTGAACAGCTTTCCATAAAACTAATGACTGTACTTCCCCCCTTTAATCTTGTTTTGTTTGACTGATTAGAAACAAATAGAGCATGAGCTATAAAGGAAGAACTTTTGCTCTTCATCAGCTGACAGAAAGCAAGTTACTCTCAAACTTACAAACATGGACCTGCTGGTTTATAAATAACCTCCAGACAGTCAGTGACATCTAAGCCTCCCTAAAAGACAATTGAGGGGAAGAGACATGATTGGACAAAATTCTTGTTCTGGATCATTAACCATTAAATTGAACTAGGAATTCAATTATTTGGTTACGCTGTACAGAAATACTTGGGCAGATTGTCTCTATCAGAAAATTGGACAAAATTAACCTTCTTGTATTTTTGTAATGTGCATGTTCTGGCAAGATTTCCTTGTAGGAATGATTGCACAAATGACTAAAACACTTGGATACACCTGAGTGGTACAGATTATGAGATTTTTGGTTTTTCTTATTCTAGATTCTTGGTTTTCTCCTATTAGGTCATCCAGGTGAAAACTATTGATTTTTTTAGCTAGAAATGGCTACAGACATGTATGTTTTGAAGCTCACGTGACATTAAGTGGAATAAAGTACCACTCTGACTTTAAAGACTACAACTAAGAATGAAGATATGGCAGCTAAACAGCATCAAATATCTCATATAGTCTGACTAGTGAAGCTAGTAGGAATGTGTAGGAATTGTGGGTTTTACACGTGTAGGAACTGTGGATTTTACACGTGTAGGAATTGTGGGTTTGTAACTACACAGGTTCCAGTATCTGGTATTTGTGTTAAAAGTACCATTTATATTTGTTTTCCTCTACTACAGAGTCATAATCAAACATTCAGAATGGTGTTGTAACTAATTTGTATTTTATTTAAAAGTATATAACACATGTTGGAACCTAGCTGTTTGAAATTACCTCCTGATGTCCATATTTCCCTGGAATAGCTTTTTAAAAGTAGCTATTTTCATAGCTTTGGTGCTATTTTTAGGCATCTTTCTAGAGGTTAACTGGAACAGAGGACAGACAAGTCAGTCACCCTGGGCTCTCCTATGACCTGGTATATTCATGGCCTCCAGTTCACCCGGATTAAAAATGCCTTTAGTATTTTACTTGCACATTATCAGTGTCTTTAATTTCAACAGGACAACAAGTATAACAAGTAGGAAGGTGTCAGAAGTGTACCTTTGTGCCCTTGGACAGTGATATCACGTACCCACCTGTGCTGCATTAAGAACTGATATTTGTATAAATTCGGTTTCCTGCTGCTTTAACATAGATAATGCAAACATTAAGAAGATGTTGTGTAGCCATCTTCACATAGGTACATGCTATTTTATGCTAAGCATCAGGATCAGTGATCAGCGTGTGTAACTGTTCAGCTGGAGGCAGTAGGGTGACAACCAGTGAATGATGGCAAAGTTGAGAACAACATGAATATAGCTGACTTGAAGGTGCTGGCAGAGACTGGCAGATAATTTGCTTCAACTGCTCTAAATGAAAAGCATCACCTAAATTGACACCTCTAATGTCAGAAAGGGATGTGCTGAGGTGCACTGAGTCTTGTTGGTTTCCACCTGAAACCTGACCTGCTCACTTTTTGCCACTGAATAGCTCCAATAATATGCAGGGCAGGAGGGAGAGGGGCACCTGGAAAAGTGCAGATTCTCACTTTCCATCCCAATGTCTACAAGGCGACATGTCTACTGTTCCCATACCAAAACATCTTTATGTGGCAACACCATGTGCATGATCCACACAGAAAAAACTGCCCATGCAATTATGACTGACACAATTAAACATTTAAAGATTAATGTGTAGCTTCCAAGTTGCTTTGAAGAGCTAAAGGACAAAGGAAATTCTGCCACAGATACTAATCTCCACAGGGCTCTGCTCAGTCCTTTTCACTGATGTGGCCTGAACTCATCCCTCTGTAGCTAGGTCCATTTTGGAACTGAGACCCAGGACATATCTCCAGCAAAGATCCTGAGACTTCCCATTTCCTCACAGGGTACCCCTGCTTTGTAAATTACCCATTGGAGTAAAAAAACACTTCAAAACAGAACACCGTCTCTTGGGCCATGTTTTACCAAATACTTTACACAGATGAACACAACTTCCTCTGGCTGTGAAGATTCTCTAACCTTTCTGGTTTTAAAGCTTTCTATTAAACAACAGTTCAGCAAGTGGAATCCTACTTTCAAGCGTCAGTGCCAGTTTCCAGGGTGCTGTGCTGTAATTTAATAGTGCCAAGTACTAGCTTGAATTTTAAAGCATGCTTTTAGCAGTTTGAACTGCATTTTCCACAAGACTATTTCACTCTGAGCTTGCTGTTACACAGTCAAAGAACCTCACTTTTGAGAACATTTAAACATCACAGTCAAATCACGACCATCTGATATCACAGTTGCTGTACCATGTCTAGCAAAAATAGATTATGGAATATCATATGATTAACAGAAATAATCTTACAATAATACCATATTCGGAGAGCAGACATAAACATTCAGAGCCACTATCTATAGCTTCTCCAGCAAGCATAGGCAATCCAAGCTTTCCTCAAGGCTTTTTGTTGTTGAGTGGATAGCTGCAACCAATGTTTTCTTAGCCATGTTCAATCCGTTTTCTGTCACCCACCTTTTTAATTATACCAACATTTTTATCTTAATCTTTTCTTCATGCTTTTGTTTAGGTACCAGAATTCAGTTTTTCTCTTACTTTTTCTACAGTTTCATTTAATTGATGCTTCCTTTGTTGCTACATTTATTTTTCTTTTTAACTTGTGTATTTTCATGGCAAGTACTCCCTCTGGCAAGGCTCGTTGCGTGATTTACTCCACCATATTTCCTTCCTAGCACTTCCCAGGTTTTTACCATGGATTGTGTGTCCTGTTCCCATCTGTCTGCTTTCTTTTTGAAATACAGGAATCACACTGGAAGTGCACCAATTGAATAATAATTATATGTATTCAGGTGGAACACCACAGGGATCCTTGACTCATTGCCTTTTTGCAATAACATAAACATGCATTTCCCATCAGGGAAACCCATGTAGAAATACAATGCTATTTCTAACTACAGTGTCCAGATATACAGTCCTAATGCTGGCAGAAGTGTCTAGCAGAAAAGAATATAGATGGGAATGAATAGAAAGAACTTGCGAATTCCACTCCATCCTTTTCACATCCGCTCCTCAATAGCCCCTCCTATTAGCTTCCATTTCTCATCCCCTGTACGCAGCACTGGCATCACCCATGTTCCTTGGACATTTCCTCCTGTTCCTGTGACTCCCATACCATCCACATCAGGCAACATACCAGGTTGTATGGTGATAAAAATAATTCAGAAACATACATTTCCAAAGCTTTTCCCCTTAGAAGAAGTAAACTAAGCTATTTCGAGAGTTTCATTCAAAACAGACATTCCCTATCCACAACTGAATATGGGATCTGGATTTACTGAGCTGCCCAAAGTGCTTTGTTCCTCACTGGTTGGGCACCAGCCGGCAGTAGCACTTAGCCCTGCTCGAGCAGTCACCTGGGAAAGCTGCCGACTGCATGTGCTCTGTCAGCCTGGGTCTCTGGTCACACAAGGTTTTGTGTAATGGACCACATGCAATACAAGTGAATTATTTACCATAATTTACAACAGGTCTGGCTCCCAGGAGAGACCAAAAGCTGGAATACCATATCAGAAATGAAATGTAATGTAGTTTGTTGGGGTTTTTTTCAAGTGCATTCAGAAAGTTTGGAGCCAGACAAAATACCCATTTTATTGGGGTCAGTGACCACAAGAAATACTCAAACATTTCTGGTGAGATTCAGGAAAAAAAGTAACTGAGCAGAAGCAATGCTTACCAGCAGAAAGCCTCTCTGTTTGCAACAGGCTCTGCCAAGCGCCGAGCCGCCTCTCCCTGCTGCCATCATGTTTGCTCCATTCCCATCCCTGAGGTACTGCCGCACCAGCATCTGTGTGCTGTCAGTTCATTGAGGCAGCGAGGGGGTAGTTATAAATGTATAATGAATGCTTTTACAGCTCGTCGTCAGGAAGGGTGCGTGCTGTTTGCAGGCTGGTGCAGTGATGCTATGGCTGGGGCAAAAAGCTGGTAGACTAATGGAGAAAGGAAAGTGCTAGAAAGTGTGAAAATGTAACCTTTTTTGCTAGAACTTTTGCTCATGAGGGGTGTGGGGTTCTGGAGGCTGGTCAGGTGCCAGTCACAGGAGGCACCCTGACATCCATGCCACAATGAGCATGGTAGGGGATCGTGCTTGTCAGCTTCATGAATCACTGTCTTTAAAAGGTGGTGTGTTCTCATGTGTTTAGATGGAGGGGAAATGCAGCCTATGACTCTTGCTCTGTAGTTGATTGCCTGTTTCCCAAAAACATTTAAACACATACTTTACTCAAACACATAGTCAGATGGTTCAACAGTGTCCTCTGGTTATGTTCAGGTACTTTCTATTTGTCAACTTTCACCTCAAGTCACAGTATGCCTCTGTCTAGCCAGCCACATTGGTAACAGTCGACTGAAATGAACAGTTTCAGGTTTTCTCTACTTGCCCTATTTAACGTTTGTCTCCAGCACTCATTTTCCATGGAAATTCCCATGAACTTATCTTGTGAGCCATAGCAGAGCATGATACCGTTAGTGTCACCTTGGCTAGCCTGACGAATCTTCAGCACACTAAGTGCTAATGTTCAGGCACTGAATTTTCTCCTAGAGATGGGCCACGTTGGCTACTGACAAGACTTCCAGTTTGGTGCTTAGAGCACCTTTCAGGTCACACTGAGGTGGTTGCTGAGCTTAGTTCAATGCCTCTACATAGCTCTTCAATACCTCACAGTATAAATATCTGAAATACAAGTTCCCATTCTCCTCAACAACCGAAGACTGTGATGGGCATGGGGAACAACACAGTAAATTAACTTGGCAGAACCTGAAGCCTTTACAATGATATTTGCACAGCTAAAACTTTGTAAGAAAAACAGCAATGTCTGCAGGAGACAAGGCAGGTCTGGGAATTAAGTAGTCACGTTTTCTGACCTCTGATTTGGTCGTGACTCAGGGTTGAGAAACTACATCTGTCTAATATGGGGGATAACAACTGTAACCTGTTCCCATGGGACATTGGGAGGATCTCTTTAACGATTACCTTGTGCATCAAATGTGTCACACTATCCATGAACAGTAAGTGCTCTAATTTATTCCAGGTATGGCTGGACATGAATACGAGTGAAATCTCTGGGAAGTTTCAGATGATTTACATTACAGAGCTGGAGTTCAGGATACATGAGACAGGATGGATCTCTCCTTGACCTGCTAAGATTTTAAGTGTGGCCCTAACAACAACACTTGCTTTTTCCATTAAGTATTCTTAGCAGTATTCAAGGTCAATCTAGGCCTCATACAAGAGCAACAAAGATGTGTGTGCTAATTCTTGGCTGTGTGTTTTGCTAAAGATGAGTAAGACTCACTTACTGCCCATGGAGTGTTTTACTGTGGCAACAGATTACCCATTTTTTAAAGGAATAAATGTTTAAATTGTTGAAAACAGAGCCTTGCCAGCCATGACTATAGTACATTCTGCCCACAGTAAATCCTGTCCTGGCACCTTTGGGCACAAGATTTTTCAAACGCATTTTCCCAAACTTTGGTAGGTCAGAAAAGAGACATGCAGCCTACAACAAAGAGCGGAACCTGTACAACACCCCACTGGCCAGTCTTGTCCTTGCTCTGTTTTACCCCATCAGTGGGGAGACAGTCCATGAGCTCAGGATGTCATCACGGTTCTGTGGCATGGCCCCTTGGACACTTTTATATGAACCCAATGGCACAGCTGTGCAGAAAACCAGGTCCGGTGGCATCTGAGCCCAGGTTGCAGGCTGGCACATTTCATTTCCTTCCCTTGTGGCAGTAATTTCAAGTAGTACAGTCTTGCCAGCTAAATTTTTTTAGCAACTTCTGTTTTGCATCCACACCCATTTTATAAGTTTATTTCTACATGCAGCTCACAGACTGACAGCAAGGATTGCATTTACTGGTAAAACTCTTCTGGCTCTTTCTCTTATGTCTGCTTTAACCATTGCACATGATTATTTAAAACAAATACCTGCATGAGAAAAGGCAAAAGTGAATCATAAAGAAAATAGTGTAAAGGGTATTTGACTTGCAAATCAGTAGACAGGCTTTGTGAAACACTTAACATTTACTTGCTACATTGAGCCTTCAGCTATTAATCCTGTCATTTCCAACTGTCATTGCCCTGATATTATTTGCACATAACCCCTCTTTCTAGTGATCATGAGCCCTTGCTTCGGATAGGTTACAAATGCATAGCCATTTGCAAAGAGCATTTCTCTAACACAGTGTTCCTACATTTTGTTGATTCACATGAGGAATAGAAACTTTAAGCAGAATGTCATTTTTGCTGCAGTGAAATTTAACAGCTTGATGCACTACCATCTGTTTAAGGGAAAATAAGTATCAAGCCGACGTTAGGGTTTAACGCTATAATAATACTTCAAATTGTACAGCAATACTGATGGCAGATTCATTCTTTGAGTAGATTGATCTCTTTTGGAGGTGCTGTATGACAGCGAGAATGGACAGAATTATTTGGTGTCTTAAGGAAGAAAGACTGGAAATTTGATACATCAGAAGAAAGGAAACCAGAGGATGCTTGACAACATAGTCAACAGAAGAGTCAACGGGAGAATGAGCACATTGGCTTTGTCTGCTGAAGGCAAGATAGCAAGCAAGGACAATAGCTGGTGGACTGCGAAATCAAAGTGCCAGGAGCTGTTGATACAACTGTACCATGGCTGCTGTTCTGAAACTGCTGCTGCCTTCCCAAGACCATCCTCAACCTCCTTGTGCTTTTGACTAAATCTCTATTATGTGTTTTCTGGGATGGGGAGCCTTCTGTGGCAAGTCATCTTTCCATTTTGCTTGTGCAGTATCCAGCACCACGTTCATAAACACTGATGTTTCTACAAATGATAAATTTAATAGTCACAGTACTGATTGCTTTTATTTTCTCACTGGTACCCTCTATTTCACTATGACAGCCAAAAAATATTTAAATAAAAGCCTGAATGTCTTAATTTTGCTCCCTCAGCTTTTGCAATATAAATCTTTCCTGCTCCCATGTCAATCAAAGACAACATTCTCCTTCAGTGGTAGATGATCTAAGCAATAAAAATTGTATCAACAAGGGTCTGCTTAGACAAAAGTCAAATCTGGGAAGTTTATAAAGTTATCTGCAGTGGTTAGTTATTGACTGAGTTAACTGCTGCTCCGATTTTGCCTACAGCTGTCACTGAAAAGATACTTCTGGTATGGGGAGAGAAGAGCAGATACCATCCTGCCTGCATCAGGGAGCAGAACTTGCAATCCACAGGTCTCCCAGAAGCCTTCAGGATGGGAGCAGTTATCCTGCCCACCTG
The DNA here is from genome assembly GCF_047716275.1 of Strix uralensis. Classification (NCBI taxonomy): domain Eukaryota; kingdom Metazoa; phylum Chordata; class Aves; order Strigiformes; family Strigidae; genus Strix; species Strix uralensis. The sequence goes on along the minus strand of NC_133975.1, from coordinate 48,593,432 downwards.
CAGGGTTTCATGGCCAGTGTGTTAGACTAGGTGCTGAATAACCTCTGCACATCCTCGTTACACTTCAAGATTAGCAGTGCTAAGAAGCGCATAGGAACTCAGGGTAGCTAAGAAAGTTCTTTCCCAAAATGTCATTTATTCTCCATGACTCTGCAAGTGCTTCTTCAAGAAAGTGAAATAGATTGAGGACGGCTTTAATATTTTCCCTTTCTCTACAATTTTTTTCCTGTTGTTTTTCCTTAATTATTTTGTTAGAAAACAACATATGGGGATGAATCCCCAGTGTATTACACCGTGTTAAAATGTGCAAAGGAAAATATAAGTCAACCAGGGTAATATTGTTAATATCTATGCTACACCTGGGCACTAAAACAGTTAAATGGTGGAACATTCTATTTCACTTGGGAGTTAATGATGCTTGAAAACAATGTTATCCTCCTATCATTTGTTATCATCAAGGACTGGACATCCCAGTTTATATTCATGAAAATGAATATATATTTCTATTCATGAAAACTGATTAACCTATAATGGGTTATTTAAATGAAGAATTAATGAAAAAACTTTCAACTGTTCTAGTCTGAATCTACTCAGAAACAAAAGCAGCACAGAAAAAGACTATTCACAAAGGTAATAGCAGTAAAAAAACCCTTGCAATACCAAGGACTTTTATTAACACTTTTCTTCTGTCTTGAGTGTAGTTGCTAAAATTATGTGCTATGTTGAAAACATAGCTTAACCGCCTGAATGCAGTCTGCTAATATGAGCAGACTTCTCCATGCCCCAGGCTGAAATAACAAGGTAAGAGTTTTGCAATTACTTCATTATCTATTGGGGGAAAACCTAACCAATAAATGTTATCAAAATTTTAGAAATTGTTCTTTAAAAGCCAATGTTTCAGTAGAAATGTGAAGGTGGAAGGGCTGATGACCTAAGAGGTGCTTGGGACTTGAGCTTAGTTATTGCATGGTTACAGGGATGAACTAGTCTGGGTTGTGAAAGCTGATAGATAGCCACTTGGCAGCCATGACTCTCAGACTGTGAAGCTTTTAATCCTGTAAAAAGAAGGCAAGATAAATAGTAGAACCACAACCTTGGCCTTCAGGAGAGAAGATGATGGCTTTTTCAGGGATCTGTTTGGCAGAATCGCACAGGAGACTGCCCTGGAGAGCAAAGGGACCCAGGAGAGTTGGTTGTCTTTCAAGAACATCCTCGTCAGAGCACAAGAACAGTCCATTCTGACATGTGGGTAGTTGAGCAAGTGTGGCAGGCAGCCAGCGTGCATGAACAAGGCTCTCCTGCCTGAGTTCAGACAGCAAGCAAGCACACAGATGGTGGAGTGTACTTGCCAGCCAGGAGCAATATAGAGACATTACTTGAGTGAGCACTGAAGGATTTAGTAAAGCCAAAGCTCAGCAGGAGTTAAAGCTCATATGGGGCTTGAAGGGCAACAAGAGGGGTTTCTGCAAGTACATTGACAGTGAAAGAAAAATGTGGTCCTGCTGCTCAGTGGGCAGGTGACTTAGTGACACAGGGCATGGAAAAGTCTGAGGTACTTGATGCCTTTTTTTGCCTTTTTTCTGTTTTTTCACTGGTGAGGTCTGCCCTCAGGCCCTGAAGAGGAAGACAGAATAGGGGAGCACTTCAGCTTAGTGGATATAGCTATGTCCGTGGAACCATGTAGGGTATCTCTGAGGGAGCTGGAGAAGTGGGCTGATGGGAACCTTTAAGTTCAACAAAGGTAAAGTCAGTCCTGCGCCGAGGGCCAAATAACCCCATGCAACAGTATGGGCTTAACCCCAACAAGATAGAAAGCAGCTTTGCAGGAAAGGACCTAGGGGTACCAGAGAACAAGAAGTGGAATGTAAGCCAGCCATGGGCTCTTACAGCGAAGAGTGCCAACAACATTGTGGGCTCTATTAGCAAGAATGTTCAGCAGGCTGATGGAAGCAATTCCTCCCCTCTATTTGGCATGTGTGAGACTGCAGCTGGATCCAAGACTGCATCTAGAGCACCGTGTTCAATTTTGGGCTCTCCAGTGCAAGAAAGATACGTACATACTGGAGCAAGTCCAGCTCTTGACTTGTAGCCAAGGCTGGCGTCAGCGTTCACAACCCAAACTAGTTCATCCCTGTTGGTCAGACTCAAGTAACTCAGTTCCACACACAATTAACCAAGTGAAACATAGCAGTCCATGTTACACAGACCAGGTAAGATGACCTAGTATTTAGTGAATATGAAAGAAAGAGAAGATGTAAAGGAGAACAGCGTACAATCTTTCTTACCCAGAATGAGAATCGGAATAGAAAATTATTCATCATGAACCTGCCCTTTAGTGCACCAATGCAACAACATAATGCCTGAATAAAATACGAAAAAAAAAAAAAAGAGAGAGACTGAACATCTTTCAGGTTATTACTTGGAACACCCTGCCTTCCTTAAAGGTTTGTTCGCATTGGTGTGGCAGCAAAAGTGAGTGTTGGTGAGCTGGAGGAGAGCGCTGTAGTGCCAGAAGCTCCAACTTCAGTGGGATACAATTCCCTGCCTGCTCGTCACATTAACAATAACAAAAGAATAGCTTGTGCTTAGGGACACTTCCCTAGTTCATTTACATGCATTAAAGCCTTATTTAAAGATTTGTATCCTGGGATCTGATGAAAACATTGAGGACATTATACTAAAATATACTTTATTAAACACAAAATATTTTCCCTCTGTCATCAATAAACATATTAACAGGATTTATATAGATACATGTACATTTTTATAAATGTACGTATGTTCATATTTCTCAGCTCTATTTTTTACATTTGCATCATGCTGTAACATGTCCAAGTTTTTACAATGTAAAATTAGACAAAGCTCTAAAATTTTACTATAAAAGTTAAACACACAGTTTCATCAACTGTTTTCCCATGTCTACAGACCTTCAGCATCATTTTCTATTTGAAAAGTTGTGAATTTATGTGAGTGCCGGGTATATCACTCCTCTGAAAGATGTCACCAACATCTTCCCACTTCTATCTTCTGTCAAAAATTTTCCATCCAATCATCTCGAGGCTTAAAGCCAGTAAGGATACCATATTCAGTTTAGTCACAGGCACATGACAAACCTTTTTCTAGCTCTGTCACTTCCCCTACCACACTTCATTTGCACCCCTCAACTCTAGGCCTGTCAGCATAGGGACTTACCTTACTTGCTCGAGCTGGACACTGCAGAAATAAAGATCCAGACAATTTGTTTCTCACAGGGACGCTTTGCCTCAGACTCTCCTGATCTGACCCTGACAGCTGTACAGCACTCTCCGCTGTCTGCTACACATTTCATCGTCCCATGATACTATAGCTATGAATTCATTAAACCTGAATTCAAGGCTCCAAGGACTAGAAGCCTAGAGGACCAATGATGCACATCACTGCTCCAGCCCAGATTTGTTCAGAAATTTTTCCATAAAATTTGGGTGGGTCAATTTTGAGTTGGTAGTTCTGTCGCATTCTGCCCATGCTGTAATGCTGGTACCTCTCCTGTTGCTATCTGTAATTTTACTCTACCTCTTCAGTTGTCCACTGAAAGTGCCCTGGCTGGGCATCTTCTCAACTTCTTGAAAGTTTCTGCCGGCAGTGGATTCTTTCTCTTTGGATGTCAATACAGTCATTGTGATACTACTACTGCTGAAAAAAATGCCCAACCTGCCACAAGGTAACAGCCAGAGCCAGACCCAGGGTTTATGAAAGCCCCACATTCACTCCTCTGTAATATCTGTCCTACAGCCTGGCTTAAGCCAGATAAAAATCTGGATTTCTACAAAAAAGCTGATGTGCAGGATTCCCTAACTGGGAACTTCTGTGGTAATGCAATGCACTGGAACACTGCAGTGCAGGAACCTCAGCATGGGTACTACTATGAAGAGCCTACAAGAGAAAACACCAACGGCCTAGGAACACAGCCAGACTCCAGGGGCTCTGCAAGAGCAGACTGCAGGCCTTGGGGTGCTTCTGAAAGCTCCAGCCTCTTTCCTGCCCTCTCCCCTTTTTGACTAATGTCCTCCTCCTCCCAGATGAAAAAAGAAGAGCTGCTTAGCACAAACCTGTATGAATGCTGCCCTACCCAGAAGTTCAGCATCCGAGTGATGACTTGGCACAAATCTGAGTCTCACAGAAGGGGCAAAAAGGTCACTATTTTCATTAAGGTCCACTGGATGATGTCAAGTGTGCATTACCTGCAGACTGTATACAATCAAAGGGTGGGTGTCTGTACTGGGTCTGGCTGAGCCGGAATTGGTTTTCCCCTGTAGCAGCCCTCATGGTGCTGTGTTTTATGTTGGGAGCCAGCAGGGTGTTGATAGCACACTGGTGTTGTGGCTACTGCTGAGTAGTGCTTACACAGCACCAAGGCTCTTTCCGACATTTCCCCCGCCCAGTGGGACAGGGTGGGCAAGATCTTGGGAGGGGACACAACCAGGACAGCTGACCCGAACTGACCAAAGGGATATTCCATACCATATGACGTCTGCTCAGTATAAAGCTGGGAAAAAGGAGGAAGGGGGTGGGGTCACCCTTGGTCCTCCGAGGCAACCACTACGCGTATTGGAGCCCTGCTTCCTGAGAAGGCCCGACAGCGCCTGTTAATGGGAAGTGAGAATAAATCTGTTTTCTTTTTGCTTCCGTGTGTGGACCTTTGCTTCGCTTTGCTTATGTTAAAACTGCTTTTGTTTTACCCACAAGGGTTTGTTTTTTTTTTTTTCCTATCTTATTTTCTTTTCCCTTTTTGCCCTGTTGAGAAAAAAGGGGGAAGTGATAGAGCAACTTGGTGGGTACCTGGCATTTAGCCAAGGTCAAACCACCACAGTGTCATAAAGGTCCCTAGTTTCTCTAGACTTTAGTGGAACAAAAACTTCCAGCAACAACATTTCTGGGCGAGTGGCCCAGTGACAGAAGGCTAGAAACAAAGAAAAGAATAAAAGCCAGGTCCAGTACAGTTGTCTTCTGAGGAAGAACCAGAACTTAAAGCAAGAGTGAGGACCAGTGGAGACATGCTCAAAAATGTCAATATACAATAGGGCTACCATGAACAAGGTACATGAAAGGCAACTAGAAGTTGAGACACGCAATGTGAAATACCAGAAAATATACTCAAACTTGATCCTGCAATAAAAATACTTCATAATCTAGAAGCTGTATCAAATCTGCAACCATTCCTCACAATGGATCAAATCTGACCTGTCAGATGATTCGGCTGTACACAAATCCAGCACAACTACTAGTGAAACCTCACCATTATTCTCAAGATTAGCAAATAATTCTTGACGTTGTCAACAGATCATATGCAACAGAAATATTGTACATTTTACAAGCCTTCCTCTACACTTATTAATAGAAATTCGGTTAATTATGGTAATTACACCACTATCTACTGGTTCTAACAAATTTATCTTTTCTTTCTAGCATCTGCTTATGCCTGTCATAAACTCTGCAAAAGGTCTGAATTAGGAATTCACAGAACTACAGTTCATACTAACAATAATGAACAGGACCATATTCAATAATGAGACAGAATAGATATCCTTCCAATTTCACTCTTACATACATACCAGCAGTAAATTTCACCTGAACAGCATTCTGGTAATAGAAACAGTTACTGCCAAAACAAATGTCTCTAAATCCTCACTGGCTCTCACTAAAATGTAAAAAAACAGGCAAGAAACATCATGAAACAAAATAAATTAATCTGTTTGCCGGTCTTATGGTTTTTCTTTCCTGAGGAGATGCCCCAGTGTACATGAAATGCAGAATTCAAGAGTATCTCAGTGATTTATGAACAGCGCAGGACTCAAGTGGAAAAGGCAAGTCTACTTCTCACACACTCCTTTGACTTCCCAAAGAGGCTGTCAGTCTAAACAGGAGCAAGATTCTCAATTGAGAAAATACATCTATAATTTAAAGACTAAGTTTTTTTACTTCTTGGTTGGTGATGATGATTTTGTGGGTTTTTTTAAGAATACATACTTGAGGAGTAAATCTGATCTGGAGTGATTATTAAAATTCAAATAAGAAAATACAAACATAAGAAACAGCTTGAGTTTAGACAGTAGGCAAACAAGAGATTTGAAGATTTCTAAAGATACACAGTCTTGCCATTGTTTCCAAAACAGTGAGGCAATAGCCATGAAAAAACAGAAGAAATTTTAATCATGTACTACAGCAACTAGCTCATTAGCAATGATGAAAACAGGTTTGGGAAGGATTTACTTGATCATGTAAAAACCACCACAGAAGCCTTTAAATTAAGCTCCTGAAAAATAATTTTCAGTGTCTAAGCTTGCCTCATAAGAGTACCACTGTTCTGTCCTTGCAGTTTTTATGTAAGATTTTACGTGAACTGAAAAACATGCCTCTAAAAACAGTTTCCTGTAGGAAGCAGGAAATCTAAGGAGTGTATGTGAAGACCTGAAATGGAATTAACAGCTACAGTCTTACTTAGTCCTGGATCATTTTACACTATATGGATTCTAGTTTCTTTTGTACCATCACATGGCTGGTTTTGGCCCCATGAAATCTTCTTTCTGCTTGATGCAGTTTTAATTTAAAAGCTATTTTTATATTTCATAATGTAACATAATCTAAGAATTATATGTTCCCTCTAGCTTGCCTCTTCATGTATGAAAATGAAGTCCCCCTACTATACTGCTTAGCCTTTTGTCTTCTTCCTATCACCACAAGGGAGCCAACATCTCCTTGCCCATCATCCCCTCACCCAAAGCATTTCTTCCAGACTTAACTCCCCAGCAGTATGGCCTAGTAACTTAAAAGCAACCATTCTGCTACTTACTGGGTGAAAAAAAATGCGAGAGTCCAGCCTTAGGTATCCTGAATATACACTTTCACCAAAAAGGAACAAAGTAACACAGGATTCAGCAAAACTAAGTTAAATGAGGAATTACAAAAATTAGTACATTTTCTAAAGCAGTGGAAAGGGACAACCGATCTATTTAAACTGCAGAGATCAAATAAACCAAAAAGAAAGGATGCAACATCTATAATGTATTCAGTGAAAATCAGCTGTTATTGAAATAATGATGAGCTATCGTCAGAACTTTGTGGATCATCTTTTCTCACAGAAGGCAATAGACTGCTCAGTAATTCCTTGAATATGTGACTTTGCCAGGTGGACTCCAGGGAGAAAGCACTTCATTCCCATGGACAGCCTGCAAATTCTTTTGCTTCTTCTCAAGCTGCTCTCTCCTCTCTTTCTTTTCCTGAGAATAAAAAGATGTGTCAAAAAAACCCAAACCAAACCCCTCCCCCCTAAAAAACTCACAAAAAACCCAACTCTACCAACAGAAAAGTTACAATTATTGTTATACCTTTCTTGTGTAAAATGAAAAGTTAACATGCAATGGAGATTTGCCTTTCAGAGCTTAGTGCATCCCTTTTAGGGATTCAGACACACACACTGCACAATGCAACCCAAGAGGCTGCACACTTAATGTCATTTACGATTATGGTGACTGTCTTAAGGATGGGCTGGTTTTGTGCATCATCTAAACGAAAAGCCCAACAAAAGGCCTAGTGGATTAGGTACTGTATTTGTCTTGCATATAATCAGTCTCATCTTAATTACTTCTTTTCTTTAAGAGGATACCTAAATTACAATGCTAAATATGTTGTTCTCATTAATTCTCATTGATGCATCTTTGTAACTTTCTGTACTTATTAAATCACACTTGCCCTGTACTGGAACAAACTGGGAATTAAACAATTTAATTATAAACAAATATCTATCTAACATTATAAGCACTGCAAGGTTCTGATGATATCTTCTATTGTTTCAAACAGCAATGGGTGATTAGGACGATGATGGATAAGCAAGTTGCTTGCAATATTCTTTTTGTGCCTGATTAACTAACGATTTTCAAGAGACCTGTCATTCAAAAAATAATTTGCAATTTTTTATAATTATTTTTGAATATTTATAGTGTTCTGTTCTATATAAAATAAACATTCTTCTTTGCAAAGATGACTGCCATTTCACCATTGCGAGGACCAGCATGTACGGGTGCATCTGCATGAGCAATTTAGTACACTGGAGAGTTCTTTATAGGTGCAAATTTTCCTTGTATCATCCCTGCTTGAGCACACCACTTACTGACTTAAAGTAGTTTCTCTCTTGGGGGAACCTAGTTTGACATTATGGACCAGAGCATAACTTACAATGCCCCACCTGACAGGTGGGTAAAAGGTCTTTGAGCAGCTGGCTTTCTGGCACATGAACAGTGCCCTCACTCCTAGGACCAACAGCTTGCGTACACATCACTGGTAGTAAAGAAGCAATGCGGATATGCAGACTTAAAACCACCATCAAGGTGGGTATAAGCATTATTGTAAAAAAGGGAGCTTGAGTGGAAGTTTTCTCTTGTTTTCCACGTATGCAGCAGTCAAACTGTACTCATGCAGCTATACATGTGATATGTACAAAAATTTTAAAAAGCATAACATGCACTGAAACATCAACCCTATCAATATGATGTTAATCTGTGCCCTTTAGGTCTTTGTTAACATAAATCTGAAGATCCAATTCAGTTAGGAATGCCTGGTCTGACTAAATAAACACCCAAGTATTTCATGCTGTTACTAGTAAAGCTGATTAAAAGCAAGGCAAAGTTTGTATGGGGAAGTAATGCCCTTTACTAAAACAAGCGATACAAAAGTTCATCACAGTCTAATAAAAAAACATTATCTCTCTGTACAAAGTGTATCTTTCTGAATTATATGGAGTAATTGAGACAAACTGGGCTTCTAGCACTGTAAGATTCTGGCTCTTCTGTGCCATTTTACACTTTAGCCTTCTTTCTCCTTCCATAAAGATCTTCCTTGGATGAACACAACTGGTGGCTTTGGGTCTTTAGAACAAGTTCAAGATATTACTCATGTATGAAAAACCCAAACCAAAGATAAAGCATACACTGATCCAGGAAGGGAACGAAAGTTGCTCTGGATTTTTTAATCACGTCTCAGCTTTGAATGTTTGGGTTTGAAGATTCAATTTTCATGAATGAATCCCAGTGCCAAGGAAAGAGTCTTGAGTTAATTTAACTGGTTTTCAAAAGAATAAATTTGACATGAAGAATTATTGGCTTCTTCCCTGCCTTCAACACACAGAAAGCTTTTTATGTTCTAGTCCTAGCCACAGTCCACATTCTTACAAGATATAACTGACATAGATCTTCCCTAAAATAATAATCAAGATGTTATTTGCACTAAAAGGAGAAAAGTAACAGAAACAGTGAAAGATTAAAACAATAACTGTAGCTTGTCATACACTAGATCAACTCAATTGTATGGCTTGAATTCTCTGTGGAAGTTTCCTACTCAATAGCCTAGTAAGATGAATACATTTTTCACTTACAAAATTCTGGGAAGATCACATTCTTTAGCAGTATGACTGCCATATAATAATTGAATTTTAGATAGTGCAGAAGCCTTACAACATTTAAAAGGAATAACAATAACAGCCTTATTTCTAAACATATTGCAATTTCAGGAGATTAAAATTCCAATATAGAAAGTATTTTCAGATAGATCTTATTAAACCACATGAAATGAATAACCCATGTCAGCTGTTTCCAACCCAGAAAAGCAAGAAATCCATGAGACGCATCCAGTACATCATTTAGTGATGTTTTTAAACAGCTTTAGAATGCCAAAAATAGATGTTAAGCATGCTCAACCTCAAGGTAAAATTCTTCTAGGGCATTTAACCTTACTATGTTGATGTTCAAGAATTATCTGTGAGCAGCCTTACTTCTCTTCAACTCATACTAGGTTAATGTTTACCACGTAAAATGGAGAACATACGTAGGATACTTGTTTTTCTCTACAGAAAACAGGTATCAAGATTACTAGCTCAACAATAATGGAAACTACACCGATCTGTCGTGATGAACTTTCTACATGAATCTTCTCCATGTTCTACTCCTCAGAATAGGTGTATATCAATGACAAGCATCAGACACTGGTAGTACATATTAAAGTATAAAATGATCATTTATCAAGCACGTCATCTAGATTGGCTTGAAGAGTACTCGGTGAGTAGCAAGAGGCAAATACTATGAAAGAAACAAAAGACTCAGAAGCTTAAATTTCCTCAGCAAAAGTAAAGTTCCTCAGCTCAAGATTATCCTTTTTATGTTAGTATTTTACAAGTGTTAGTAGCCTTTTTCAGGGCATTTATTTTAATGCTTAAAAAGTAAATCTTCTCTATGCACTTATGTTACCAAACATTCACACAATGATCTCTAAAAGTATAAGTAACAGAATTTCCATCAACATAAAAGCAGAATGTTTCTTATATTTTGGAAGAAGTACAAAGGAGATTTTTATGTCTGTTTTACCTATGCATTATGGTCAACACCTGGTTCAGGAAAGCCAAGGATGAATTTACATATTTATTTCTGGTGAACGTTAATGAAAAGATATTAGAATATCTCCCATTATGTTACTCTTATTTCCCTTCAAACAAAGACCCTCTCATTTGAAATAATATGCTTCAAAGACTTCCACAATTCTGCTCTCTCAGATTTGATCCCTGTTTATCTACCTGTAGGCAGATATCATCTTAGTTCCCTTGATAATAAATTGACAACTTTACCGGTGTTTCTCTCCTGCGGTTCACTGAAGGTGTGTATTTTCTCTATTACTACACAAAGCCAGATAATATCCTGGCCAAACATGATGACAGAGCCATTGCCCGATACACCTTCTCAAACAAAGGTGTGTTAGCTGCAAACACCAGCAAGTTTCAGAAAGCAAAGTGTGAAGAGTGGGCATGAGACATATCAGTCAACACTTGCAGATAGACACTGAAGATGAGATCATTTTAGAGGTACCTCTGCCAACCAGTTCAGAACCTATCACATCCTCCAACACCTATTTTTCAAAGTGTACATGCTTCTCTCAGGTAGGCACATGTACATCCATTTAGGTCTGGTCATTCCTCCAACTACTGAAATTTGTATTAATAATCCCACTGAATTGAAGTGATGACCTCAGGAATTTAAACACAATTTGAACAGGGGAGCCTGTGTGAAGCAGCAGATTTCATTCCCCCCAAAACAACAGATAATTTTTTTACCTTCCTACAGAGTCCAAGACAGCAAAGAAGTTAAATGTACAGTAAGAGGCAACATCCATGCTTTGGTACAACTATGCTAACTGAGGACAGCCTCAGTAAGCAAAGCATTCCAGGACAGAGTGTTAGCTACTACTCAAAGTATAGTACTTTCTTCCTTGGGAACCAGGAATATCAGCTAGGCAAGAAATAATCTAAGATTAGACATTAATCATTTGACAAAACTGAACTGGAAATCACTTGATAAAGGGGATCAGATAAAACAGTTCTTACTAATGATTACACAAATCAGAGGTATTCCAACAGGGGACCAGGTCAAAGAAGATCTTAAAAGACTTAAACCTAAGACTAAAAAGGTTCAAAAATAGAGAGAAGGGAAAACATGCAGGCTCTTGCCTAACTGCATATTTCTGAGTTAGGCAAGTAAAGGATTATTGTCCTTGTAAGATCTGTCCCACACCCATATATCTGCCTGCCTCAGTTCTCATCTATCCCCTTCCCACAAAAAAACCCCCCAAAAAACCCAAACCAAAACAGAAAACCCACTCGAGACTCTGGAAAAGACTTTAAGCTACTGACAGTACAAATGAATCCCTGTAAGGACCTTACGCCAGCTGAGTTGCAAGATCCCATCCTTACAAATGACAACAGAGACTGTATGTACAGGATGCATGCCAGAAACCACAAGGAAGAGAAACAATAGAAGAAACACTCTCAGACTAAGAAAACCGTGAAAGTCAGTATGATCAATGACTGTGTCACAGGCTGAGGATGAAAAATGCAGGTTCTTCTTTAAGTAGCAAGTCACAGGTCTTTAAGAAAACAATGTATGCTAAGAATATTAGTGATCTCTTCTCATTTGTCTTTCCTGTAGCAAGGGAAAAAAACAACCATGCCTTACTGTAGGGACTAGAGTACTAGATTAGTTTACTGCTTAACAACTGTGACCAAAGTACACTGTTATAGGAAAAATATAATTGGGAGCATGAGAGTTCCACCCTTTCTCATAAATGGAGATAATCTCAAACCTCATTACAGTGCTTTTATCAATTTTAAGGTATGCAAGTCTCCACTTTAAATACTCCTTGAACGTATATGGACTCACTGTTGCAGCTGCTGATGCTGCTTGGCTTTGCAGGTTTTGTGCTGTAGTGAGTTGGCGTTTCAGAGATGGTTGCTCCTGACGTGGAATGTCAAAAAATGAAGAGTAACTATGAAATTCAAAACCCTATGACATGTAGGTAGGGAGAATATATTTTCCATGTATGCTAAATATCAAGCCCACCATATTTTATCATCATTTTGCTCAAGAATTTTGGGGGACTAGCTATGTAATGCTGCCATCATCTGGCCTCTCTCATAACAGCATGAAAAACCATGAGTATTACAATACAAAAGTTTTCACACTCATTACTAATCTTTTGGTTTTGACAAAGTGCAAAAAAAAAAAATACCAGCCATCTTTCATATTCCTCCATAGCCTTTTTACTTTTTTCTTCCTTCTTTGCCTGTTGTATTTCTTGCTTTCTTCTCTCTACAATTTTTTCTATTTTCTTCTGTTTTATATATTCTTCCTTTCTTTCATTCCTGTGTAGTGAGAGGGAAGAAAAGGAGATCATGTAACAGACTAATGCTGCATCTGTGACTAAATAACTAAATTGAGCGAAAAGAGGTATTTTACATGTTTAATAAAAGATCAAGAATACATTATTTAAAATCTTCAAAGTCCACCTTTATATATTATATAACGAAGATATAAACGAACGTACTGTTCTATCTATTATGGCATCACCTTTTCTGTACTTCTTTCCTCCTCATTTGGTATCATATAAAAAATTAGATTCAAAGTTTCTGTGTGTAATAGTAAGTTGCACATGGTCTGTGAGAACTCTTGGCTTGTAAAACTAAGAAAGAATTTCTCCAGCAGACACATCATTTGCTTCTGACTACATCTACATTCATACATTGTATTCCACAAAATTTAAAGACTTACCTTCCTTCCTACAGCTTAGTAATGAAGCATGAGACTAATCAATAAGACATTATACTACTCAATGAATCTTACTTTGTCAGTTGCAGTATCTCTGCAGTAGCCTTTTGAGGGGAAAAGCATATAAGTCACTAAACTGAAAGAAGCTGTACAGCTTGTCCTCATTGTTATACCCATTCTCCATTGGGACTAAAGCACCTGATCCCAAGCATGCCATTGTCTCCCAATTAAAAGCACATCAAGCACTCACAGATCCATTGCATTTGTAAGCAAATATTTGGGAAACTATGATATTCCAAAACCCAGTGGGGCAGCACCATTTTTCAACTGCTGACATGCTGTCTCTCTTCTTCTCTGCAACCAGTTCCTCTTCTTTTTTCTTCCTGATTCTTTCAGACTGTTTTTCCTTTCTGCTTTGTTCTCTTAAATATTCCACCTTTCTTTCTTTCCATTTTTCGAATGCCTAAACAAAACCACAGATTCATTAGAAATCTTACCCCCACCTTCTTGTCAATACTCTGCTTATTATGTATTATTATTTTTTATAATTTCTACACATTCCAATTTTAGAATATTTTTTTGTAGTATTGCTCAGAAGTGCATATCACTATACCTAAAAAGAATTATATTCTTTTTCCCAGTAAGTAACAGTTCACTGCCAACATATTTATACGGAGTTTATTTTACATTCAGTTAATAGAATCCAAATACGGAAAAAAGCCCGTTTGTGTGCAAATGTAAACATTAGATACTTCCAACAGAACGGAATCTAATATGAGCTTTCTTCAAAAGTTAACCACGTTCAGATTTTAGAATCTAATTCATTCCCACCTCTTGCTGGATTAGTCAAAATTATTCTCAACAATTTCTTTAATCATATTCAGTATGCATTTATGTACATATTTCCGATCACACCTTCTGTGCTGCTTCTGCTTTTTCCTCATTCTGTTCTGCTGCTTTCTTTTTCTTAAGTTCCTCAAGCTTCTTTTTTTCGCTTAACTTCTTTGCTTCGCTTCCTTTCTTTTTTTTCCAGGCTTCAAAAGATGCAATTGCTTCCTCTCTTTTAACAGCTTCTTTCTAGATTGAAAATAACAGTCTACATTTAAATACACTTAAATATAAAACTGTAACTGAAATAGTATGCTTTAAACTCATTATCAAATGTAGGATTAACTGGAGCAATAAAGAAATGGAAATTAATTTGCACACAACATGCCAAGTAATACTCAAAATTAAATTTGAACTATATAGAGCATTTCTTTTCTATGCTCATTTTTAATTTAACTTAATCAAATGAGATAAACTGCTCCTGCAAAATATGTGTAGGAGAATATGAAATACATGTTAAATGCCTAGAAGCAAAACATTAAATACTTAAAAGCCAAATCTAAGAATTGTGTGGTACTATTCAAAATACAGTCCTCTGTAGATAAGCATCTCTTGAGGTAGGGAGCAAACTCATTTTCTAACAGATGACAAATTAAAATTTAATACCTGAAGGGTTGAGCATCTCAAGGTCTTTTTAAACAAAGCTGAAAATTAATCTAAGAAGCACACTTTTAACATACCTTATGTAAATGTGGATGGAAGCATCAGCCACACACCTTTTACAGCAAGCACAACAAGTGGGACATGCCCTTTACTGTTTCAACTCACTGTATGCTATTTAGAGAAAAACAGATGCCTTAAAACAGCAGAGCAATGTGATTAGGCAGAAAGCACAGGTAAGCATACTTCAAAGAATTACAGTTTGTCAACTTTTTTTTAAACAAGAACATAAACAAACCTCTTCAGCATTGTTCCTTAGATTTTCAGCTTTCTTCTTTTCAGTTCTCTTTAATTCCAGTAGAAAGACCCTTTTCTTTTCCAACCAATTCTGTAAGAAACATTAGAAGACTTTTATACTTTTAAAGTCTTGTTAAGGTGTAACTAAAATGTTCTGTTAAAACAACCAAATGCAGCACCAATATAATGACCACCAAAATTACTCTTAATTCTTCTACGTTCTACTTAAATAACTATCCTATGTGGAAGACTAATCTGTGATCACACAAACATTGTGATCAAAAAAGTCTGAGGTTCTGAAGACATAGCTACAAAATACGAAAAAGCTTAAGGATCTTTAAAAAAAAAAATCTTCAAAAAACCACCAAAAAACGTAAGCATTAGAAAAAAAAATGAAAAAGAAGAATGGAATAAAGATTCTCATCACTTGGTATATAGGAGTATTAATTACATTTATTGTCTCTCCTGCAAATACCTATAATTAAAGAGAATAAAATCCAACTAGGAAGAGTGAGACTTAAAGTGTTATGAGCCATTTGCAGAATCAGACTTAAATTTTCAAGATTTAACTATATATTTGGTATGCTGCTTAGAGATAGAAGTGTCCTAGATGAAGCCTATTTTACCTTTAAAAATTATGGAGACAATATAAATATGGATTTGATGTTCTAAATTTTGTTCCAGAACCATAACAAGTATTAAAACCACATACCAATATGAACAGTATCTGTTAATGAAAGTTCACACACAGATTAGTAGCAAAAATCTGTTGGAACCCACAAACGAATTGTTATGAAATTCTACACAGAATCCACATAGATTATCCTTCTGGAGAGAATACTAGACTTGCTTCCATTTTTCCTGAACGCCAACTGAATAGAACGTATCAGGAAAAGAAACTTTAAACTACACACCTACTTATGTTAAGGAAGAAGTAGAAATAAAGGAAAATATTCTATTTGCCTGAAAATAGTTTGACGCAATAAATTATGAACCACGGCATGCCCCTCTCATCTAGCTTTTTAGTTTGTAATTTGATGAAAAAGTGTAGCCAACAGAATAAAAGGATTATTACAGCTGTAAGCATATGCAAGGAATACACTCAAGAATACTGATTTCAAAAAAATAAGGTGTTGACTCCTGTAACAGGACCTTTATATACATAGTTTTGTTTGTTCATCGTTTTGTTCATTTTTTATTTATTTGTTTTTAAGATCTACCTGGAAAACAGCTGCTCGTAAACTATCTGCTTTGTCAAATTCTGTACCATTCTTCTGTGTGTGTTTATCTTCCAACACCTTTAATGATCCCAGATATTGAGATGATATAGGTGTAGCTGGTGGAACAGCTTTTGCCCTTTTCTTTAAGTGTGCAGAAGACAGAGATCTACAAAAATACCAAGACACAAACATATCAATGATCTTTCCATCTATTGTAGCTGATATCAAGTAGTGTTCCTTTTATTTCTGTGTATACCGAAAGTTATGTGACTGTTTTTTACATGCACTTGGCTGAAGACAGGGGAAAAGGAAAGGAGGAAGAAGCCTGTTTTCTTCTGAGGGCTTCATTATTGTCAAAACAAGGCACTACTCAACATATCCAGCACAAGAAAGTTTACAAATTCCTTACACTTTCATCTACAAAGCAGCTTAAGTCCTATAATGACATTATGGACTGGATTCATTGGTGGATCCAGTAGCACACACTCATCATAGACATTGGCAAAAGACTTGGGAGTCAGATCTGATCTAACCCTGAGCAAGGGTTATAATAATATGCCCCATCTACTAAACTGTTTTCCACAGATGGACAGAGGTTGTCAGCAGTGAAGACAATGCTGACAGAAAACAAGAGTGAAGCAGCACTGTCACGGCACTTACACGCACCTTACACTCTGCAGACTGTGATACACAGTGTCTTTCTCTTACCTGTCAGATAAAGCAGCTTTCGGGTTTTGTAGAACTCTCTCCTTTGTTTCACTTAGTTTCTAAGAAACACAGAAGAGAAGTAAAATTACAGAGTCTCTCAAGCAACAGGACTAGATAAGGATGAAACAGATTTTTACAAGCTAACAAGGATGTTGGGAATTGGACTTGACGATCTTTATGGGTCCCTTCTAACTTGAGATGTTCTGTGATTCCATGGTGTCAGAAAAATATGCAAGAAAGCCACTAATATAGAAAGGGTACAGTACAGGGTAAGAAAGTTTAAAAAAAAAAACCACCCCAAAACCAACCAACCAAACTTTCAGAATGTACCTTTTTTGAATGGCACCTAGAAATGTATCTTTTATTATGTAAAAATATAGTCTATAGTTTAGAAATACAAAGGAATAAAAAGAACCCAGCCTTGTTATTATACCAATACACTTTAAACTGTTCTTAATATTTAGCTTTAACAATTACATGTATCTACATATTTTCTTTCTTGTGATAAAGCTTAAAGTGCTTTGTATCTTATCCATTATTGAAGTCACACCATGGATTCCATCCTCTGATGACATACACTGATCATTGCAATTCAGTTAACTTCACAGCAGAGATCTGACATTTTCACTTGGATAAGGGTATTTGCTTAAGGTTGGAAAACACACATTTCAATACCTTTATATGGTTTAAATGATTTGTGTAAAGTCTTCCATAAAGCTGTACAGAATTTGTAAGAGCCTCAGCTCTAGAAGCCAGGGGTAAATTGTCAGCTTTACAGAGTTCTACACATTTAAGGTACCAACAGCAACTTCATGATACTTTTCACCGTACTTCTAGGTCATTGTTCCAACCAATGGTAAAAACGCATACGAATAATACCTTGACAGAGTCTTTTGAAGTGTTCTTTGCCTCCCCACACTCAGACTGATCATTCACTGACACCTCCTGTATTGTATCAGTTACTATTTGCCCCTCCACTATTTTCAGTGTTTCATCTGAACTGTCAATTGTTGACTTCTCCAATTTCTTTGTTTTCTCACATACTGTGGTCATCGTTACTTCTGTCACAGAAGGGGATTTTTGACTGTTGTCCTCCAGTTTCAAGTCACTGGTGCTGATCTTCTGATCTTGATCTAATGGGAGAAAAAAGATTGAGAGGACAATTTCATTGTTTCGTTGTTTCTGAACATTGTTATTTCTGTACTAAACACATCTGTTTATGAAACATATTACTAAATTTGATATAACGTATTTTCTGTGTACTTCTTTCTAAGAACTGTATGGACTAATGAGAAGAGTATTCACTTGTATTTAAATGTAAGACTGGAGTAGCAACTGAAGTTTTAACGAATGTTATAGAATGCGAGATCATGACAAAGGCAAAACTTCCCATCTGCCCTACCACCCAAACATGGTTCTAGTGTGGAAACCAAAAGCAAGAGTCGCTGCAATCACAGCAAGAGCTCTTCTGACATTTAGCAAACCACTAATGAAGTCTGTATAACAATTTGGGTAGCAAAAACCACTTTGTGTTTTTCAGGCACGTGGGACACACAAGAAAATAATGGAAAGATTCTGAGGCAGGGATTTAAACAAAACATCACCTCAATTTAAATGTATGCCTAAGTGGTGAAATTGTCATTTATGAAACACTTTATTAATAATACTTAAAAAATATTTTTATCAGATCTGAACTGCCATGATTGTAGAGATCTAAATTTGTAAAACAATTCAGACACAAAAAAGGTCATGGTAAATTCCAAATTACAGTCTTCCACAATTTTCTGATAGAATTCTTAAAAGAAATATAAATTGTGGATCCGAGATTAACTTCAAACTACCTGAAGAAAGGAATGCTGACAATCTAAGATATTTAATCTAGATTTACAGAGATGAAGATAAATTCAAGGTGACAAGAATTCTGAATTTATATGAACCATTTCCTATCCTCTGTTGATATGTAAACTTTCATATTTTACTTTACACTTACTAGAGAGTACAACTGTATATAAACTGTACAATTCTGATTAAGCTGCAGCACTCAGTGCACAGGACACTGGTGACAGCAGATTTACTGCTGACTGCAAGCACTTGATTGCATGAACTTCACTGAACTTCATGTGCAAGTCAGTTTGGCTCCATTTGCAAAATGGATACAAAATACTAACCCTCCCATGGTTAGCTGAGAAATGCCACATAAAACCCAAAATTATTATTATTGTCACTTCTTTCTTGACAGTTCAAGCTATACAAGTTTGATCAGTCTGCTTGGAATTCTTATACTGCACACTTCAGCATCATATTTAAACAATCTTTTCCAATCCTTTCTTCTCCACTTTCACTGAAGACTCTGTATCATTGTTGTTTCTATGTCCTCTGTCCTGACAACACCACCTTTATTATTCTCTTCCTCTTATGTTGTCCCTGCACTTGGAGAATCTACCCATTCCAGTACACTGATGCTTATATCCTTTTCCCCACACAAACTCTTCTTTGACATTGTTTCATTAATGATGTTTAAAAACATCAAGCTATACCAAATTTTCAAATCCAAAGTATCAGCAAAATATAAAAAAGAACTGAAATTAAACACAGATCTAAGCATATTTCTTATTTACTACTCAGTAAATTGCCTGAGTTTTCTACTTTTATTCACCTTCCTACACTAAATTATTCAAGCCAAGTCCTATCTTTTATCTCATTAGGCTGCAGTGTATAGACTTCTTGCTGCATCCCACAGTCTATGTTACCCATTACAGTCCTGCACAGAGCAAATTACCCCCCAGCATGATTCCCTTAGCAAATTAAAAAAGGTGTCTAACAGCCTATTCCAGTGTTTTTTAATCTGGGGTCCATGGATTTTCTGTGACCAGCTGAAAAAGGGGACTATGAAAGGTAAGTTTAATGGATACTGCTGAGAAGTCCACATACTTGATATTTCTTAAAGGGTCTGCACACCTCCTAAGAACTGTTAGGTATTTACAAATCCAAAAAAAAAAATAGAAAAAACACTACTCCGTTTGTATTAAACTTTGTAGAAAAGGTGCAGGAAGAAGTAAAAGGTTTACCCTAGTCACACTGACTGCAAAAGAGGAAATGAAATCAAAATGACTTAAGTCTTAAAGATGCTTATACAATGACATAAGTCACAGTACAAAAATCAAATTTAACTCAAACTTTAATCTGTTCCTCTCCATTCCTGGGATACCTCTAGGGACAAATTTCTCAGTACTTGGGATGATACTGTATGTGGACATAACTGCAAGCATGAGGCTGGGCCATTCTCAAAACCAGAACAGGAGGAGACATGAAGGCATGAGAAAGATACTGAAAGAGAGTAGAAAGGAAATTAAGAATGTCACTGATTTTAAGAAAACTTGTATTAGACCATTAGATATTACTAAGGTATAAATGGTAACATTTATCTGGTTGTAGGTATCTAAGTTCTACCTTTTACAGGTGGTGCTTCTCCACACATCAGTAAATCGGAGTCCCCAGATCTTTCATTGTGGGAAGTAAAATTAATGGAAAATTGTGGTGAAGTACTTTCTAGCCATGGACCCTCAGATCAGAGAGTGACAAATAAACAAGTGAGCAATTTGTAACAAATCAGTGTAATTTAATTTGACTTTATAACACTCTGACAGAATGTCAGAACTGTGGGGATTCTAAAGGATTTTCTGCGAGGAAATGGACATGTGAGCAATCCTGCATATGAGCAAGACTGGTAAAGCCTCAGCGTCGGCAAGGACATAACCTGGAAAGAATGAAGAAGAACACAGGAAGTTAAACAACTTCAGGGTGTGGGTTTGGGCGGAGAAGGAAGTTTGTACAATGTCGATGTGGCAGTTTTCATCCAATCAGAAAGAATTATACCATGTGATTATATCATGTGATTCTCACCTGCATTATAAAAGGCTTGCTTCACTACAATAAAATTGGCATTGCTTAATCACGTTGATTGTCTGCATGTCCATATCTCCCGCACAGAACTCTCTAGGAAAAGTGTAATTCTTGTTTTACATTTGGAGAAATAAAATCAATCAGCACGTAAGGCTGCAAGCCATCGCAAAATCCTATTTCTAGTTAGAAAGAAAAAGAATTATGTTCACTTATCTGGCCCTCATCATAAGAATACTACTGGCAAAGACATTTTTTCCCCACTCATATTTTTGTCCTATTTTTCTTCCCAAAAATTTTGCCAGCTAAGTAAAAGTTAGTTTCTAGAGTTTCCAATGTAGATGGTAAAAAAATCAATACATATCCTCTCTTACTTCAGGACCAGGGCTTTCGTCAAGCAGTTTTTTCTTGGGCATGGCTTGGACATTCAGAGTAGTTAGGGATGATGGTGCTGAAAATGAAGAAAATCCATTTCTAGAAGCTATTGTTCCTTCTGACCTATTAAGCTCATCATTTTCCACAGGATCACATTTTCTCAACATATTTCTTGGTTGAGGTGATTGTTTATTACAACTATCAAACGAAGGAATGCTGATATTATCAACTGAAAATAAACACTACCGCTTCAGTTATGTCTAGTTAAAGACATTTTAGCCTGGAACACTGTTTTGCCAAGATAGATTCAACTAAGTTTTTTCAGTTAAATAGCTATTTAAATAATAGCACAGCTTTCTTAACATAGTGAGGCCATATACAAGCAGCTATATAAACAGTTACAGCCACTTTTACACCAAGTAATGAAAGTTTTAAAGCTTCTAATATAATCTCTACATAGACAATCTATTATTTTTTTCCATCATTATCTCTGTATATATTGAAACTACACTCAAGGGCTTATCTGTAATTAGAGAGACAGAGTTTTCATAAATACAGAAGAGAGCGTGTATCTAACAGCACTGTTGTAAGAAAACCTTCTTGCTATTCTGCTTGTCCAGTTCCCCACTAGCAAAAGATACAACGGGAAGACTGCCTTGCTCTGCACAGTGCAGAACAGAAAAAGGCTGGGTAGGAGAACACATCATGAGAAATACAGTCAAAGGGGAGGCCTTTCAGTGTATTTCTAGCCTCTTCAGTGATGTCTCTGTTCTCTCCTTAAGGCAGTCATTGCGCAGCAGAACCACCATGCAACTTCTTACAGATTTCCATCCTCTGGCTCTTCATCTTCCTCCTGCTTAGTAATCCTATCTTCTTCATCTTTTCTTCCCCCTGCCCTGCCACCAACAAGATCAAGCCATACAATGGTTTTCTACCTCCCGCCTTCTTTATGTATGCCGATCCACATAAGAATGCTTATCTAATTCTGCACATTGGCATGAAAGCATTTCTTATTAAGTCCTAGTTCATACAAATCTATCACAGGAAATGGGAGAATCACCATGCCTATCCAGCACACTCAGCTGCCTAAAGTCTAATTATACAGTTACTGTGAAGTTTAGAGAGCTAAGAGGTCACAACAATATTCCTACAAGTGCACTGACAGTTTTTCCATGCACTAAATCACAAGAGAAATCAAAGGAGCAGAAAACGCTGATTAGTCTCTGGATAGTCACCTCCTCTGTCAGACAGAGATCAATTTATTTAATATAAGAAAATTTACAATGGTTGACTATTAAAGACAATATGCTAGTATCACCGTATTACTTAGATTCACAAGAAGAAAAGGAGTACTTCAACTTTTTTCTGCCACTCTAAAACTACACAGGCATACTGGTCAGGAAAGAGGCAGCTGCAGTGCCCAGCTGCACAACCAAATATCTGGCACTTTGGTGCCACCATGTGGAAAGAAGAAAAGGAGCTGTTATCACTAATCATGCTCTATCAATTCAAAGTTGTAATCTTCCATCACAGCCATAAATTTCTCTCAACATCAAACAGGACAAATTATTGTCATATTATGAAGCACATAAAAAAAGTCTGAACTCTTCTGACATCTTAAATTTGTAAAAGCACATATATTCAACTAGCAGAATTCCAAGTTACACTTTGCATATTGAAAATGAATTAAACTGTTCTTATTACATTAAAGTTCAGGTTTTTTCATGTTTGACTATACATCCAAAGTGGCTGAGTATCTTCAAAGTAAAAGATCATTTGAAATTTTAACTTTGCAATGGTGAGAAGTCTGCCATTCATAAATGTTTTGGTTACAGCTCATTTTTTGACATTCTGTTACATTACAGCATCATGATGTCTCAGCATCGCGACTTCAACATTTTATTTGCGAACACTGTGGTCCAACTTCACGGGTCACAGAGAAGGAATGCCTGGTTGAGGACCTTCTCATTAAAGGGTGCATGGATGCTGCGGACACTGTGTCAATATGGCTTTCTGTGCTATGCACACATACAGAAGGCAACTCTGTAGTCCTCCCACACCTTCAGACATGCACTGATGGAGAGCTGAACTTTAAGTACCCAAATCTCCTGAAAGGAAAAGGCAAACAGGAACCTCCTGCTACTTGGCCCACACTGGTTCAGTTTACCCCCTGGCAGTTGGAGGTTATCAAAACACGTATTTTTAGAAGAATATTGAATAAATTTCCTGCAAGCCAAAGCAGCTGATACTTAACACAGAAAATAACACAAATTACAACACTTTATAATACTGTAATATGGCTAAGCAAGTAGCAACAACAACATTCAAATGCTTTCTTTTCACCTGATGCTGAAGCATTTCTTGTTTTGTGCACCCGTGGCTTTGGTATTGGTTTGTTTTCCTCTTGATTTCTTTTTTTCTGTACTTCATGAATAGGCAAGTCGTTACAAGGGTCACTTTCACTATTATCACATGGCACTTCAGCAGCTGAACACTCTTCATTATTTTTTCTGTCATCACCCTCATTTCGACTTTCCAAACATTCTTCTTCACCATCTTTTCTGTCATCCTGTATGTTTTCACTTTCTAAAAGCATTATTTGCTGAAGCTTCTTTTCATGAAAGGATAAAGTCAAGTCATCAGCAGCTTCGTTTTTCAGATCTGTTTTTTGTGAATCATCATCATCTGAGAGAGGACTCTCAACAGCAACTGATTTCTTAGTGCTTTCAGCACCTGAATTACTTTCATTAAGTTCTTCCCCAATACCTGAAAATAGCACATTATCAACTTCCATTTGAGACAAGTGGAAAAAAATAAGACAGAGAAACTCTATCTTCTATAATTTAGAAGTATTTTTCATGTAACACTCTCCTGACTTAAGTCTCTGAGCGTTTCTCTTTCTGCACCTCTGATCTCTGCAAAGCCACGAAATTACATCCTTATTCTCCTTCCTTTCCTGTCACCTGTTTCCATGGATCCAACCTAAAGCAAATAATTCAAATATTCACTGGTTAATTCTTACCTGTCATGCAATTTAAATTTCTTCTAAAAAAACATCTCCAATACCATAAGAAGTAGAAGCAAGTCAACAACAACAAAGCTAGGCATGTTTGGTCTCTAGAATCCATCCTCCCCTTCTTTTCACTTGTGTCCCATCTGAAATCTACTAGAGGATACTCAAAGGATTTATCTGCTCCAATGCTAAGGTTCACATGTTTAACAAAAATATTTTTATCTTCCTGTAGCCTGTTATTTCTAACTGACTTTATTTCAGAGTTCAAATGCTCGAGGAAGACGACAAAAGAATGTCATGATAGTTGAGTATATTTAATGCCAAAGGACTTTTTTCTAAATCTTGTCAGCAAAGGAAAATTAAAGCATCCCATGAACTTTTAAAAGATGTTTCAGATGTGAATGAAAAACAGGACACAGAGGAAGCCCTTTTAAAAACACATCATGATATTTAAGATTCACATTTTCCTTAACATGCAGCATCATAAGGAGGAAGAAGAGCCATTCAGCTCATCTCATAGACTAAACATAAACATTACCAAATATCAAATGCATCTTGGCCCAAGAAAAACAGCCAGCGCAAACCTGCTCCTAGTTTGTTCTGCCCTGTGTCCTGCAGCCCAGTGATCGTCCAGACTGGGAAAACAGTAAGACAACAGGGCTTTCTCTCTGCCCATATCCACTTTCACTGACAGTACTGTGTGCTACTGTCTCATCCAGGTATAGAGTAAACAATATAGCTAAGGAGTAAAACTGGGCACCACAACTGCAGGAAACAGCACAGACTGTCTGGTCCGGGAGGCTGGCACCACCACCGATTTCTGCTCCTAACTTGGAAGAGGAGGACTAAGTGATTCAGAAGTTGTTAAAATATGAAGTCTTGGAAATTAAATCATATTGACCCACAAAGATTGTCTGTGATGTAGCAATGAGTTGAGGAAAGGAAGAACACAAGGAAAAATATTTAATTCTGTCTTACCGTTTATCATGCCATCTTCGTCACTCTCGAAGTCGTCTGAGTATTCAGCTGTTTGCTCTCTTGCTGCATGAGCAGAAATTGCTTCTTGGGGCTTATCCTGAAATGATTTCACAAATAACTTTTATACAGAAGGGAAGATTCACTTGTTCAATTTCAGCACTAACTCCCCCCTCCCACACAGAACAACAGTAAAACTGAGCAACAAAGATTAACCTGTTTTAACTGAACATTATCATGAAGGATAAGTAAAATACAGTGTTTTCACTCTATCATCATTGCCCCAATTTTTCTGTGTTTAAAAAACCCCTCCATATATTAATTTATATTTCCTCTTCATAAAAAATGTATCTTGCAGATCTCTCTTCCATTTTTGGCAATAATGACCCCGTATTACGTGACATATTCTCCCCCTTTTATATGCTTTGATCGGCAAGAGTACAACAAAAAGGTCTGTACAGTCAGCCGTGGCAGAGGTGGTGAGCAGGGACTACCTCATCTCTGACTGCTGCAGTACAAGAACCTGAAGCAGGTGGCAGGCCCAAAACAATGGAAGAACTTCACATAAGCGACCACTGATATTCTGGACTCTTTGCTGCAGGACATCAGAGGCCCACCACGTTTACATGGGTTCTGAATGCAAGTGGCCTTACTTATAGATTAAAATACGTTATGAAATGCAGCAGTCTCTGCAGATTGGAAGACCTAGAGCCACAAACCACTGAAGGCTTGAGAGCAGGTTGTTTGACATGGGCCTTACCCTCTTCCCGAGGCACCTGCTGTTGGCCACTGCTGGTCCGTTAGCCAGAGCCGTTTTTGCAGGACTATCAGGAACTAGGAGGTCAGGCTCCTCACGCCTTACAGCAACTGCTCCCCAGGTTATGCACGGGGAGCAGCTTCTAGCGTCCACGCAGAAGGAAACATGCTTTCCCAGTTTTCATTTCGACAGCAAATCGGCTTTTTTCGGGCGTGTTTAACAGCAAATGACTGTATTCGCAGCCGCAGCCAAAGGCCACCGCCGCCCTTCCCCGGCCCACAGGCAGGGCTCCCGCCCTCGGCCTGCCGCCGCCCCCGCTCACCTCCACCGCGCTGCGCCGCCTCACTGCCCGCCTGCCGCCGCCTTCCCCCGACATGGCGGCGGCCTCCCGCTCCCGCCGGGCAGCGCCTCCGGCCGCCAGCCGGCCCCTCCGAAAGCCCCGGCCCCGCCCGTCGCCCGGCAACGCCGCCGCGCGGGAGAGACCGGGTAAAGGGCGGGCGGCGGCGCGGGACCTGCCGGCGGAACGCCCCCGCCTTCAGGCCGCGGCTGCAGGCCGGCGGGCGCCGGTCGTGGCTGCGCTCTGACCCTGCGTCTGACACCGCTGAGCATCCGCCTCCCAGCCCAGACCCCAAGGGCGCCGTTTGCCGTGACCAGGCGCACAGACTTCAGGGTACAGCAGAGGACAGGCGCGCCTGCCTGTCAAAATTGAGGCCTTCCGTCACTGCGGAAGCAACGTTCTTAGCTGGGCCAAAGTCAGACTTCACCTGTGCTTTGCAGAAACCAGCTGAAGTCAATGAGATTTATTATTTATCCCCATATCCTACATATAATCCACATACCTCTTCTCACAAGATGTATATATAGTATATTTCTGTGCCACTCAGGGCATGCCAAGCCAAAGCCAGGGCTGACACAGGTTCATCAACCCCACTCTTTAAGAGTCAGGTAATTGTCTAAAACTTCCCACTTGGGATTTAAGTGCTGACATCAACAACACTTTACATAAGGAACAAACTCATTTTAGTGCTTTGTGGGAAAAAAAATCTCATAGCACCAGTGTGTTAATTTAAATGAACTTTTAGAGGTGAAGGCATATGATAGTGGCGTAGAAGTAAATCACCTGGTGCTTGCACCTCCTAATACTCTGATTTTTACTTCCCCACACCTGGTGAGCATCAACCCCCAGGTGACCAGACAGCTTGCCAAGCAGCATGGGTGCCTGCAGAGCTGGCTGTCCTAGAGGTCATCTGTCCCCTGTGTGAGTGGTGATGGAGGCGACCAAACCTTAGGATGCTCTGGGGATATTGACCTTGTGCATCAAAAGACAAGTGCCGACTTCAGGACCATGTACAGATACAGACATTTCTGTTCTTTCTCCAGTTCAAATGCTTCTGATTGCTCCTTTTCTAAAATAAGACTAGTGCTCCAGTTGTCTTAGTGATAATAAAGAACTTCTGACATGCTCTCTGTACTGTTGCTATATTTGCATATATTAATCTTCCCCCAAATGCATTACATTTTCACATGTTGTGCAGAAGAAAATCTCTCTGACAGGAACAGGGAGAGAATATGTAGGACAGAGCCCAGAGCCTTAGGACTTGTTTGCCTCTTGTTTATTTACGCAGAGTTGTATTTTAAAAGGAGTGCTGTTACACAAAGGCCACAACGGACCTGTGGGAAAGAGGCCCTGAGTTCTAAGAAATAACCTTGGATTTAAACTAACAATTAATTGTGAATGATTAATTTATATTTATGTATCATCTGTGAGCAGTTCCTTGCTTTGTTTACCTATATTTCTTTATGACCAGATTATGCCTGATCTGCTGATTTTTCATGGCATTTGTTGAGAGTTATGCATGATGCACAAAGTTTTTTCCTCTATTTTATTCTCAAAAGCCTTAAATGTCAATCTGTGCTATTCCATCTCTCTGTGGAAGTTGAAATTGGACATAATTGTTCAGAATTTAAAAAGTAATAAAGAAGAAATATATGTATGCTTTCTCTGTAATAATGTTAGCAATTGCTGTTGAAGGCTAGATTATGTCCATGTTACAAACAACTGAGATGCACATTTTATGAAATTCCAGAAGGTGGCAGCAAAATATTTTAAAAGTAAAACATTGGTTCATTTTTTTTTTAAATGTCCATTTTATTCTAGCTTCTTTTACATTATCTCTGATGTATATGGGATTTTTTGAAAGACCTTGTATTCATTTAGAACAAGTTTCCAGCCTTGCATGCACAATAGAGAAAGAAGAAGATTTGGTTTCAATTATTATGTTATTTATATGAGTCAGACAATGGGGCCCCATATCACCTCTATTATTAAATATTCAGTGCACTGAGTTAGTAGGATGTGAAAAAAAAAGGGATCAATACTGTCAGCACTGAAGAACTCAAAATGTGTGAAGATGTTTTTGTCAAGATGCATCAGATCTGCATCTTCTAGTCTTACCTCAGGCAAAAATCCCATTGAGACCCACTGAGGTAAATGGGATTTATGTCTAAATATGAATATAGTATACACTGAGTATAAATATAAAGGTTTTTAAGAGTCTTGCTTAACAACAACAACAACAAAAAAGTTTGTTGAGGACAAAAAGCAGAAGATTTTATGGCATGAAAATGAACATTAACATCTTTTTTTTAATTAATAACTGGTGAATATATCACACGTATGAACTGGACAAGGAAATGTATATTTGAAGGTGAAGTTGTTCTTTCTCAAGTATACAGAAGCTTTAAGAAAAATACTCTAAATAATCCCAGCAATTATGTTAATTTGGCTAAACTAGGAAGTAACATTTAATTCTGCTGCCCAAATGTACGTTAACCTCTGCCATGCCCAGAACCTTAAAAAAAAGCTTTTTAAAACATGCATCACAATGCAAAGTAATTCCAATCTGCAAGAATGATGTTACATTCAGAAAGCAGTCGGGTATGATGATGTTTTCAGATGGCTAGCTCATATGCATATAAACGACTTTCAGAAGTGGTTTATTTTATTCATGTGGCTAGGGTTCGTAAAATTGGATTCAGAATTTCCTCGGAACAAATGACAGACACAGATGAAAAATTTTAAAGTCATATACCATAAATTACCTTAAATCAAAATATATAAAAACCCTTACTGGAGAGAAATGGTGTTCTCCTTGCTTTGGTATTCCTTCCCAAAGTCAGAAGTTATACTTGAAAGGAGATGTAACGGCATGACAAAATGCCCGAGTTGGTGTACATTCCTGTACAAAGTGATTTTTGGTGTTGGTTGCAAGGGTGTCCACTCATAATGACTATTCCTGTTCTTGACATCAGTGGGAACTGGACATCCAGCTACCAGAGCATCTAGCCCTTGGATTTTGCATATCTATTGGTTTAGCAGAGTAACATAGTCAATGGGTCAAGTAGCTTCTTCAATTTTAAACAATGAGATCTTCTACCTGTGGGTCACTCTCCCAGACATTTTTAAGCACAAACATGAAAAATTAATCATCACATTTTGCACCGAGTTCATATAAAATAATCTATTACAATGTACCACATTTAGTGTGGCTATGCCTGTCCTGCCAAAATATAATGTTCTTTTTTTGCTTGTCTGGAAATAAAACCAGAAATATAATCAACTTTATGCCATTAGGGTTAGATGTGCTGGGGAAGTCACATGGCTTCACTGCAAGTCATCCAGTATAGACCTGTCTGAGCTGAACTTCAGCTTTGCGATCTCAGATGGTGAGAGCAGCATCGCTGTGTTGGGAAAACATTCAGCATAGTCTAAGCACAGAAAAAGCTGGGTGGGTTCCCTGGTGAGTTTGCAGCCTGCAGTGCGTGCTGTGCCACCTCAGCTACTCAGAGGCCCAAAGGAGCCTAAACCAGTTTAAAATTGGTCTGGGGTAATTGCAAAACCAGCCACCCACCACTGCAGAGAAATACGCAACAGTACTTCAGCCTTTTGTTCACCTCACCTATACTATTTTGAGTAAATGTCATTCTTTCTCAGAGAACAATCTGTTCAAACCATGACATTGCCAGTGTAACTGGGAGGGATTTGACAACTCACCTTAATTAACTTAATTCATATTGACGGTCCTCTATCAGTATCCCTGGATTATTCCACAGCTGCTCCTGCAAGAGCTGAAAGACACGTTGCTCCTTCTAAAAATATCTTTTTGTACCTCTCAGTCACTTCTGGAAAGACAGATTTAAGTATATTTCTTGACCATCTGATTTTTTTTTTCTCTAAACAAAGAACAAGGGCTAAACTAATGCTCAGTTTGAACAGCTAAGTGGGTAAAAGTAAGGAAATACCAAAGCCGTGTATGCTAATGTATCTTTCCCCCCCCTTTCCTTTTGCATTTGTACTATGATACACTCTTTAATTAGGTGACTGGATTTGAGTATTTATTAACTTTATTTACATAGTAAAACCTTTTTCAGGATAAAAATATAAATTTCTTCATTCTTATTTTTCTTAAAAGAACTGTCATTATTCAGTGATTAACACAGCAGTTTGGTCCTCGCTACATAGAGAAAAGGGATTATATTCCAATAGATTACAAAATAACTATGTTTTTAACCACTGGGTTCTTGTCAGATTGAAACAGCAGTTTAAAATTTAGCTTGACCTTTTCTTCATCATTCATTCCTGTAGAAAGTCTAACGATATGAAAACAAAATATTTCTTTGTTTACTGGAATTATATTCAGTGGTTTCCTACCATGTTTCCAGAAGAGAGCAGCTAAATTTGCAATAATGCATTCTTAATGCATGGAACATAGTAATATCCATAAAATGTGCTGTCATGGAAACTGGGTGAAAATCCACGTTGTCATCAAATTCACCCTCTCACTTTTACATCTTGATCCTGTTTTGTAAGTAGTTAAAGAAGATGCTGTCAGGATAAGGAGGTATACAAGCTTCACTTAGTAGATTCTTGCTCTCAGGCATATTACCAGGGAACTTGAATTTGATAGTTTTAATATATACAGGAGTAAACATAGATGTTGAAGGAACAGACTGCAAAACTGAGGCAAAAGAATGGGCTGATTAAGATGAATAAATTCATGACAACTTAATTTATATAGCAGTTTATGAAGAATACATGTATTCTTGACTGGTTAATTTATTCCTGAGCTTTAGACTTAGAAGCAGCAGATGGAGGTAGATATCCAAAAAGAAAAAAAGAAAAAAAAAAAAAAGGGCCCTTTCTTTTTTAAAGTTATTTTAAGCTTTATTTTTTAACCTGCCTTTTTTTGTTAATAGTACTCGATGTGATTTTAAGGCAAAGCATTGGAACACACAGGAATGAGACACAGCTGTCTTGGGGCTGTGCTTGGTCATAGTAACAGACAATGAACTTTTCAAACACACAAAGCTTGTATGTGTTGGTGACAGCAGATTAGACTTCCTGTAAGGGGAGTCAGAAAATGCAAACCTTTTCACGTCAAGTGGAGTCATTTTGTGTGCAAATGACTCAAGCTACTGGAATCTTTTGTATATAGATAAATTATTCTTTTAAAGTCTTGCAGATGTGAGTTCTGGTTGAATAAACACCTTTGCTAGAAACCTTGCAGACCTGCAATTTCATTAAACATCTCTCCCTGTTGAAACATCTCTATGTCTAATATTGTATTAGTGCTGTCAGGAAAAGCCAACAGCTGTTAAGTGCTGAGCAGTAACTCAGGCCTTTAATGTTGTGGCACATTTCACAGAGAGAGGAATAATACTGCTTCCACCTGCAGGATCACCAGAGAGGCGGACCAGGACCTTGGGTTAAAGACTTGGACAATGTCCCGCAGCCTTCCGGCCCCAAGGGACAAGAAGTCTGACATCATTAAAATTAATCAGAGAAAATGGATGCAGTAAAAGGCCAAATTAAATTGCTTTGTGGTCAGAAAGATTGACTGACTAATTCTCACTGACAATAATAATGTCTGCTCCTGCTCTTTATGTCTATATTCCTCCCTTGTCTCCTTTTAATTTTCAGTGCTATTCTAGTTATACTAGGGCAGGAAGATTTAAAGGAAAATAGAGCTGCCAAGTCTGATTTTGTTACCATTATCCTAATGAAGATAGAACTTTACTGTGCAAGTAGCTTCAGCAAGTAAAAATGTATGATTACTTTACTTGAGTAAGTGTAGTAAAACTAAGGCCCATTGGGAGCACACTGACTGTATTGTTTAATCTTTTTAAATTTATAAGTGACCATATAAGATAATATTTTTTATATCTTTTGAATGTATTGGCTTGTCTGTCAGTAGACCTGTAAGAACCTCACTGCTACAATATCTGAGGGCTTCCTAGTCTTCAAGGGAGTTATCAGTTCTCACTGCTACACTGCTGAGAGAGGGAATCATTATTTCCATTTTCTATATGTAGAGATAAGACTTGGGAGCTGTGTTAGTGGCACAAAGGCATGCAAAAATTCTATGGTGTTATAATTTTGAATGATTGCTAACATCTCTGTTTTTCACTAACTTGTGCCCTTATCCAGTGAAGAAAATCCAGACATCCCAAGTGAAAGCTTGTACCCATTAGAGGCAGTGCTGCACAAGAATCAGAAAGATCTAAAGAACATCCATGGTATTTCAGTGCTTGATAAAAGGATTGACCACTTACTAACAGCTGCTGTTTGTGGTTTGTTTAGTAAAGCAGCTGTTGAATGGCATCTTTTATGCATACACTACAGACAAGGTATGTATTTATGATAACATAGTAGAGAAAGCTACATCAGACCCACTCCTGGAGAAATGTAGAGATGACTGTAGCATCTAGTTGGATGTGTCCTATTTTCTGTTTAGGATATAAATGGGTAGATCACTGACTATCATGTAGATTGGAGTCCTGGTTTCCTTAGCTTCAGATACACTGCACTCAACTGCACATTTGAGAGAGAACCATATTAAGGGAGAACACTTATACACCCTTTTCCTCTTTCTAGGCCAGCCAACATACATCCACTGGTCATGTCAGGGACTGCGGGTTGAGCTCTACGGTGGTAACACCAGAGAGACCTGCAAAATACAAACTCCAGATTTTGTGTAGTTCCTACGGAGACCATGCTACTGTATGATACTTTCTTGTGGATTAAGGATTATATTGACTTTCCCTATTATTAATATTGTTGTGTACTTTTATGTCATCTCTACAAGGGCTATGGAAAGAACATTTCATTCAGACTTGTTAAGGGAAAGCGTTGATTAACCCCAGCACTTGGAAGCAAATAATCCAAGTTAGTAATCTGGAACATTAAATCAAACTCTGTATTTGCAAAAGCAGCTTAACAGTTCATCTTTTCTTGTTCTCCATGGTTCCTTCCTTCCGCCTTGTGACTTTATAGCCCCTGTAACTGATTTGAAATTTTGCAGCTGCTAAGATTACTTAGCTTTGGTTTAACAGCAAATGTCATCAGCCCAAATCTGTGCTTCAAGTGATCTTTCTTTCCACTTACTATTTATTTTTCAAATTGATTACTCCTTGGTTTAGGGGATTATCTAAAGCTGCCCTAAGACTGGTTCTCTGTGCCAGGGCTCTTCAGCCTGTTTTGTCAGAGGAAAATCCCAAACAGAAACTAATGGCTGTACCAGAAACACACGGAGGGTGAGAGAGGGTCTGAGTGCCCAACCTCTATCAGGAGGGGCTCTTGCGGAGCACAGGAGGGAGTAGGGGAGAAAGAAATGGCATCTCAGTGAAGAAGGGAGCTGGGCTGGACATGGTGGGCAGGAAACAGCACAGAGCAAGTGGAAGGGAGTAACTGAGCTGTTTGTGTCAGAGTATTTTTGACTGTGTACTCTTAAGGAAAGGGAATGTGCCTCTTCTAAGTACATTTTCATGCATGCATAGATTCAGATTAGCTGATGTAAACTGCATTTTCAGTTACATAGATCCGCCCAGGCTGTTTGGGGAAGTGGGTAGGAGAGCTATTTAGCTTCGGTACTGTAGGATCATGTTAACAGCTGCGCTGTTTCCATTTCTGATGTAAATTCAGTCAGCAGTAATGCTGCTATCTCCTGCCAGCAATACCTTATGCCATAAGGACATGTTCTAAATGTCTGAGGTGCGTGCAAACATTTCTATGTACAAAACCAACACACAAGCATTAACAAACAAAGATTAATACCTGAAAATGGTATTTTAAAACTGAAGGCCATATCTAGAAGACCATTTGTAGTGTGAGCTTTCTTCACCATTTTAAATTTCTTTCTTAGTTTTAATACTTGTACCTTTAAAATTACAGTGGCTGATGCTGAAGCTATTCTTTCCTGAGGTTAAAACTTACTAATTAAAACTACCCAGCAGTAAGCCCATATATACATACACACATATTTGTACTACAATATCTATCTAAGCACCTGACTGCCTACCTATCTAGTTAATCACTGGGCTCTCTGTATTGCAAATAGGTCCTGAAATACTTCATGAGAGGAACCAGCATGATCCTTTTCATCTGTTGCCTATGAATTATCCACAGTATAGCAACTGCACTTCCCACCAATGGTATTTTCTGAAGCTTTATAGTTCTATAACGTCGGCAAGCTTTAGATGCAAAATTAACAGGCAACATCAACAAAGCAGAATGTATTTACCCAGCTGCTGAGAATCTTTTCCTGATAGTAGAGCTGTGAGCTATGAAAGCCATTTCATGACAAAATACAGCTGGGAACTGCATTTTGTCTTGTATCAAAACATTTTTTTTCCTGTAGAAGTATAATGGAAAGCAGATCAAGATGAAGTAGTGATTGCATGCTGATCTTTTCATGCAGTGTTTCAAAGTGGAAATGTTTCAAAAACTCTTTTTGCTAATGATGAGAGACCCATTTGTGTTGCAGTAAATTGCTCAATGGATTGTGCTGTTTTTCTTAGACAAGATTGTTGCCTTTTTTTCTCTTCTTCTGTTTGTTTTCTTCCAAACACACAGTTATTTACCTCATAATTCAAATAAAATATGCTAACTGTAATTCCAGATTATCTAGGGAAACACCATGTCACTCAGGCACTGCTGTTAAGAAGCACAGTTCAGTTCACACTGTCTTTTGAGCAGCGGCAGCACTGATGGATGCTTGATGATGGCTTACTGGACAAGAGTACCTATTACAGATCTAATGGGATTTTTTCTAGTACTATCTACTTATTGTTTTTCATTTTCTCTCCAAAATCACCAACGGATCCTTGGATATCAGTGGGGCTCTACCAAAACCCTTCTGTTTCCTTCTAACTTGTTCTAATTTATGTGGTCAGTTGTTGAAAGAAGGTCCTTATGAAAGTCCTGTTTTTTTTCTTCTTCTTTTCATATAATCCAGTGAGCATTTAGCTCATTGAAAGAAAGAGGAAAATCTCCAGCAGTACAATGCCCATTATACATGCTTAGGCAAACTGGATTCAGTGCAATAAAAGGCAGTGGCTTTCATATATGCTAATCTGTGCATTTGAGATATTTAAAGTATTCAGTGGTGGCCTAATTCTGCACTACTGGCTTTAGCAGCAGGACTATAATGATCCATGAAGGGGCAGAGTTTGGGCAATGCTGAGGGTTTTTCTAATTCTTTACCGCTGTATTCTTTCAGTGAGAACACACTCTTCAGGTATTGAGTTCTTTTTTTATCTGTAGCTTCATGCTGTGCAATGAATGGCTTTAGCCAGGTCTGGATTTAGTACAGCAAAGTTGTTAAGTGAGCGCAGAAAGGCGCTCCCGAGTCAAATGGTGCCCTTATACAATTCAGCATCTCCTCTGCTAGCTATCTTAGCTAGCTTTAATCTTGCCTAATACAGACAAAAAGACCGATGAAATCAGGACTGTAGAGACTTCCCTGTGTGTTATACAAATCCTGTTGATAACTCTGCATATGTATCTAGCAGCTGACCTCCGTTATACTAGAAGCTACCTGGCTAGAGAAAGCCATCCTGTGTTGAAGTCAAATGCAACATGTAGAAAAAAAAAATCCAGAAAGGTATTTAGACATTTATATCAATGGAGTAAAGCACCTGAGTATGATTGTGAGTGGCGGGGGGGGGGTGTGGTTGTGTTTTGTTCTTTTGGCTTGGTACTAAACGCATTAATTTGAAAAAAGCTGGAGTAATCCTGCAATGTTCTGTAATGAGAATCGTCCCTCAAATTTATGATGCCACCCTACTTACTCTTGAGAGATAATAGCCAAGTAGACAGAAACAAAGCTAAAGAATAAAATAGAGAGATACAATTATAGGTGAGCTCCAGTTCTTCAAAGTGAGGCGAGAAAAAGCAACTGGCCCTGATTTTCAGGTGGTGCCTTCCCCTGTCTGTAATACCAGTGCTGGTGACATTATAGAGGATTTCAGGTGTTCAGAGTGTGTTGTTGCTGTTAATGAGTGATTCTTGCAAACAGCCAAGTGAATTAGCAGCAAGTGAATATTACATGCCTTTTAAATGAGGGAAAATGAGCTTTACAGCAGAGTCCTGAAATGAACATTAAAAAATACACTGCATAGTACAATACTTAGCCTCAAAAACAGACTCCACACACATTTGGATGTTTTTTGATGTTGTAGTGTTTTTCCATTTCTGCCTGAACATGGTTACTGCTGGCAAACAGAAGAAAATTTAGTTTGACACCAATTTTTCCAACTGGATGAACCATGCAGACTACTGGCCAATGTGATTGCCTAAACTAATCTTTCAGTTTGAATGTTCAAATAGTCTGCTAAGCAACCTGGCTTGCGCATAGGGAACTGACTGCACCATTTCTATACTACAGGTTCTTGGGTATGCAATGGGTGTATTTTTTTCACAGTTTCAGTTACATGGAAACTGTAGTGTTATCTTCTGGGAAGGTTTCTGTTTGGAAGACTACATGTTTTCCCCTCTGTTTCTCTCTCTTACACATACATACACACACATAATCATGTGTACACTTTTTTTTTTTTTTGTATGATCTGTATGTATACAGATTACTGAATGCACATTATACTACATGTCTAATATACAGGATATAATTATATGTCAGCCTCGGTATTTGCGATTTTATTTCCAGTGCTGAAATCATATGCTGTATACATAGGTTTTACACAGATACTGTGAGTGGGCTTTTGCAGTGTTACATACCAAGCTAATGCTTTCCTTCTAATGCACACTTCTATGTGTGATGATTTAGCTCATGGCTATGAATTCTTGTAAAGTGGCCATTTCCTTTTGGATTACATCTTCTTATCCTAAAATAAGCAACTGTACTTACATTTGGTATTGTTTTGTTGTAACAGAAGAGTCTACACTAACAAACCCATAGTTGTTAATTTGCAGATGTGAGAATTCAGCAGTGCAAAGCTTGATTTATTTGCTTGCCCAGTGCTATGTTCTAAAATTAGCTTTGGCTTCCTTTCACATGGGACAAAAAGCATAACATGTTCCACAGGGAATCATTCAAGTGTGTTGAACTCGGATGTAGTACTTAAATCCCTTTTAATTTAATTTTTCTCTTATACCCTTTATTACTTTGTAACTCCCACTTACTTAAAAAGATTTGTAATGTTAGAATATATTTTTGAAGGGTAGAGATTTGTACTTAGAAACCAGGTTTCAGATATCCAGATTCTTTCTCCTTTCTTTTAATGGAGTGAGAAAAGATATAATGATGTGCTAAAGGTTCTTGTGATGTCTGCAGTCTAAAGTTATATTGAAGCTATGATAAATATACAGCCTATTAAGGAGGACTGGTGGAGTATACACTCTTCTAAGATTCATGTTTTTGGCAGACATAAATGCTGTCAATGGCTAAGGAGAATCTAATTTAAATTAGGTGAATTCTGCTCCTTAATTTTATGGCAAATATCTAAGTAAACATTTTGCCAGCATCCAGGGTGAAGTCGTGAAGTCTTTGAATAAAGTATAATACTTTTGTTTCCTAGGTTAGATATGGTAATCAGCTTAAGAAAGGAAATAAATTGTAAAACCTTGGTCCTGCACATGAAAGGGACCACTTAGGGTTATACAACTGCTATAAAAACATACCCAGGGTATAAGCAAACATTTGTTTGCTCATTATCTGTGACAACAGAGTGTTTCCAAAATTATTTCCAGAAAGCAGAGATCCCAGTTACTGCAAGAAACCTCTAAGCACTGAACAGTGTTTTGTCATTTTTCCATGAGTTTTAGCAATGGCTTTCTTAAGAAAATGAAGTTTTGGAGGTGGTGAGCACTTAAAACGGAGGCATCCTTTCATCAATTTTTCAAATAACCTATAATAAAGGAAGATACTGACAGGTACATCCTCTCTGCTAATTACTGGTAATTGGCTGTGGTCCACAGAGAAACCGCATTTATGCAAAGTCATAATTGCTTCACTGTTTTCTATTTTAAATAAGGACTGTGGATCAGAACTGCATTCCTTCCAGAAGACAAGGTGCAGCTGATGCACAGGAACTCTACCTGTGTTAAATAATAAGACTGTTCTTACTAATGGGCAAAGTGCAGAAATGTGTTGTGTTACTGCCTTTTGGCAAGTTTAGGCATCTGCTCCTACAGCACAGGATGTCAGAGTGTATTACTGAGATCATGTGAACCGAAGAACAGAGCATTTGCCTTTAACAAACAACTCTTTCCACTGTTGCCTTGTTCTTCCATGCAGGGTTTTAGGTCTTTCAGCCAGCCATATCCTTCCCAAGATTTTTTTCTTATGAAGATTTGGCCATAAGGCTTAGCTTTTCTTCTGGGAACTGAACTTCAGAGAGAGGTTAAAGAGGTCATGCCTTTGTAGAATTAATCAGAGGCATTTGACTAGATGCTGCTGCCTTTCCAAATTCATGACAAGTTTAAACTTGTATTTTGTTTTAAAAATCAAAACCCTCAACACTCTTTACAGATCTTCCGTTAATGAAACACACACAAAAACCCCCTTCTTAAATCTTAAAGGTAAACACTTTTGGTAACTGAATTTCTGTCCACCTGTCACACAAGATAATCGCCATGCACTATATAACCTGTATTTCTCTCCAGAATGTCCTTCTCGAAAAATACATGCTGGGCTTGGAAGGAATAAACACATCAGTCTTTAAAAACATCCTTACAGGCAAAACACTTATCCTTCTGGATTTGGAGTGTGAGAAATTGAATGCTCTATCCATTTAGCAACATGAGTTTTATTTAATTCCAATCTATTTATACTGGCAAAACTGAATATTGGATCTTGGACTGATTTTCAGTTTTGATCTTTACAGTGGACTCACGTGTGGTAAGGGACAATGGACTTCAGTTGTGATCTTGTAAATTCTAGTATTTTACTAGTTGCACACTGTTCACCACTGTCCATGCCATTTAGCGCAGTTGAGGTAACAAAATTGTATGAATATCAGATTATATGAAAGGTCTATCTACTTCAACCGCCTGTCTCAGTCACCAATAGCACCGAAGAAACACAGCAAGCGTGTAATGATATTTCCTCAGAAAGTTTTCTCACCCTATAGCTGTGTGTAGCTCAAAAGGTTTCTGAGTTATGAGTAATGGCTTTCTATTTATATTTAATAGCCCTCAGTGGATTCTTCTTCTAATGATCTGTGGAGTGACTCTTGTCCTACACCTCCTCACCGGTCTTTTGAATATTGCTATTTACACAGAGTCCATTTGTACTAGGAGTGGAGGAACCATGATGCAAGGTTTAGGAGAGCAGGAACACTTCTTGCTGACCACCCACAGAAAACAAGCAGAAGTTTAGTCCTTAAAATTATTATTAAAGCAATGTGAT
Source organism: Strix uralensis (assembly GCF_047716275.1). Lineage (NCBI taxonomy): Eukaryota > Metazoa > Chordata > Aves > Strigiformes > Strigidae > Strix > Strix uralensis. The sequence continues at coordinate 48,553,878 of NC_133975.1, read as the reverse complement.
TTAGGCACATTTCCCATTAATTTTCTGCTACCTCAGGAAGTTATTTTTACTATTTCAGTGATAAAAATGCATAGATGAATTTCAACAGCTCTCCAACAAACTGATTGCAAACAGAAGCCAAAGACCCTGGACAGGACTGAAAACTCAGGACACAAAAATCAACACCTTTCTTTTTCAATTCTATTTGAAACTTTTCCTATAAAGGGATTTTTTTTTTTAACGTTACCACAAACAGAACTGCAATGTAAGATTGCATATGAACATGAGAAAGAGAAATGTTTCTCTTTCCAGACATAAATTCCGCTATTTACTCCAGATATAGAAAATTGCATATTTTGCTTCCTCAGTTGTGATCTGTCCTTACGTATTTTGCTTTAATCCAGGAATAATAGCATCTAAACCATCTCACATGGAATGCAGGGAGATGAAGCTCTAATGGCTGTGAGTCCTTACTGAGCATTTCTAATCCCTGATCAGAAACAAATCACTAAATCACAGTAGTGACAAATGCCGATATTTTATTTTCACCCACTGGAAACTCTTCTATCATCAGCATATATTTTTGCATTCTGTAAACATGCAAATATTTTGTGTACTCTGAACACCAAAGATTGAAAGATGCATGACTAAAGTTTGGTCTCATTCGTTCTGGTGAAACAACCTTTGAAACTTCATGTGAACAAGAAGCTTGTCGTCTGACCCCAAGTTCTTTTCTAAGAGCTAAATGCTGTCACTTACCAACACAGTTATCCAGACTGTTATTGGTCAATTTGTAATTAAGCAATAGCAATCAGTTATGTGTTGCTGTACTAACCTCAGAGCAGCCTGGGAAGACTATTCAGTTATCACCCTACCTCTGAGGGACTGCTGGGAGGAAAATGCTCCCTTGCACTCAAACTGTTTCACTTCCTCCCGTTCATCTGTGCTGGGGTTCTGCAGCAACCCTGCAGAGCCCTTTTCCCCAGTGTGCAGCAAACAATCGCATAAGTGACTGGTAAAGCAGTGATCTCTTTGTGGCCTAATCTGTTAGTTAGAATCATTACTTGTAGGGCTACTGATTAATTAATTTGGAATGATCTAGTTCAGCAGAATTCACCCTCCAGTTTAGATTTTATGGCAGAGATTCTGATTTATGAAATTAGTCTCACATATAATTCACAAAGCATCAATTCTTTCAGTTAATAAACTACATATAATATCAATGCAAATATAAAGTATCTGCTGTTTGTATTACCATCTGAAAAATGTTATATTGAAAAGTTTTTCATATTAGCTGTTTCAACAACAATCATTGTGGGACATTCTTCATTAGCTGATGTGTTTTACTGTAGTTCACTAATTTCTAGAGTTCCATCTTATAAGTTATACACCAAATACAGTTCTAATCTGCACCAGTCTCAGGCTGCTACTACTATTATGATGCTACATTTGCATAGTGAAGATCTCTGTTTATTTTCATTCCACTCCTACATTTTAATTTCATTTTACTCCTGAAATACTTCTAGGTCTCTAGGATTTTTAAAGAACATGGAGCCTGAAAGCTCAGTGTTAGGAGTCCAAGATACTGCCCTAGTATTTACTCTAAGCTTTTAGCCCTTTTCTTGTATTAGGCAATGCTTTTGTTAAGCTGCTTGGCCTTGTCCATACTGAAGCCCTCTTGAACACATTCAACAGTCAGACTTTGTGCTTTTTAAGTGTTAAAGTTGAGAACCAAGATTAAATATCATCTCTCCTCTATGAGAAGGGCCAATGATTAATCAGTCTTGACAAAGGTGATAAAAGCAAGCTGCAAAACTTAAAATCATTCAAATAAACACTCTTATGTGCTTTAAATGGTATTTGGAAGTGTTTAGTAATTGATATAACTTTAAAGTATCAGAAGACAATCATGATTGTGGTCACCAGGTTATTTACTATTTTGACCTGATATAACATCAACCTGGCCTAACTTTTGAAGTTGGATCCTGTTTTGAGCAGGTGTTTGGACTATATGACCTCTGGAAGTCCATTCTAATCTAAATTATTGTATTACACTACTTGTTTTAATTTTGCATTAATAAGATGACATTGATTGCATTAAGGCTTTCTGTGATGCAGAGCAGTGTGAGCTCAGAGTTGAAGTCAGAAGCAACTATTATTACTACAACAAAACATGGCTACTTTTTCTCCACTAACTCTTCTGTTCTGCTAAAAATTAATGCCATTTCTGTTATCTGTTCACTTTGAAGGTGATCCCACAGATGTAAGCAGAAAATCTGTGGAAGAAATGAACACTCACATAAGCAAGAATGACAGGGGAATCTGGCCCAACACTTTTTGAAATTGTATGGGTTTTTTGTGTATAAGTATGTGCAAAGTAATTCTGTTTTCTCCATGTGTAACCATTATTCATCAGTATTTGTTGAATAAATTTTTCAGAAAAATTCAGATTGTAGATGGTTAGAAAACTATTCATATTGGATACTCACTATTTATAGCATGTGAGTGGTCACTCAGATGAGAGGGGACAGATTCTGCTCCCCAGAAGAACGCATCTATGTTTTCTCTGGTACTGTAGCTAATGGTGGAAGTTAGGTATTAACAAGTAACTAAATACTTGTTACATCTATTGCCTATTGCCTCTATTGTTAGCTCTATTGCCTATATCCTGATAGTAGATACAAAATCTGAGTGTGTGTGTAACATTTTCAGAAATATTTCACCAACTAACAACAAATAATAGCATCCTCCCAAATAATGGCCAACTGATCTCTTTGTTTGCATTTACAGAGTATTTCCTGAGTATTTTTTGTTTTATATAACCAGTTCTTTAAGCATTCCTAATAGCATTTCACAGAAAATAATATCAGCACTTCTTTGTGGATTTAGACTAATTTCCATGAGTTCAACATCTGGAACTCTTTATAGTAAAGCTATTTAATACCGTTGTCCTCCAAAAAGACACACAATTTATGTCATGGCTGCAATGGGTGTCTGTACTTTAATCTTCTCGTTGGGCTTATGGATCACATAGAATATGTAATGGACAAACCTAAGCATGTCAGACAACAACAGTTTATGATAAACACAAAACCATTAAGAAGATTGCACTCACTTGAGAGAACATTAAGAAAAAATCCAGTATATAGAATACTGTTAATGTAATTGCGAACAGAAATATTTAAAGCACATTTAAGTGCCAGTTTCCAAGATCTGCTTTTATCAACAATATCTGTGCCTTTTTTTGCCTGGTACCTTGGCTTGCTACTTCCTTACAGATTTTGCTACTTGCTGCAGGTTACACTAAGAAGTCACGAGGGTCAAAGTTTAAAAACTTTGTTGGCTGTTTTTCTCTCCTCACATTTTGCACGTAATATGACTGTGAAGTTTGATGTTGCCTTTGTACTTGAACCAAGAGGCCCCATGTTTTTTTCCCAAGGCCTTCATTTTCAGAGTCCTGTTACAGTTTTATTTCTTTATTTTTTTCAGGCTACTATTTATAATTCCCCTTTTTATACAGAAAATGTAGGAGTAGAGAGGTATCTTTCTGAGCATAGAAGTAATATGGAAGTGAAGCCTGTCCCTCCTCCAAAGGTTAAGGGTGAATCAAATTCTCAAACTGTGAGTGAGTCTATGTGCCTGTGTGGGTTTTGTAGGGGAAAAGGAGAATTTCAGGAAGGGGAAGAGGGCTGCAGATGGTAAGGTAACTTTTTTCTCATGACAAGATAAGAATGCAGAAAGGGCACATGCCTGGTTGTGTAAGCATGGAAATGCTCTTTGCTCCCACACTCTACATATAGCCTCTGTGAAAGAAACTCATCATGTCTGCTCCTCAGTGGACAAATAACATGCTATGAAATTTATTTTTTTTGAATGAGCAGCTGCTGATGGATATGCTTGTTAATATTCTTGATAGTGGGTCTAAGAACCACATGTGTGTAGATTACAATCCAAGGAATCACAAAATCATTTTTGCAGATCTTATTGCAGTCTGATGGATGCACAAAATATTGAATCTACTTAGTTACTTGCATTAATAAATAGAAGTTGTGCTTGACTTTTAATAGTTCCATGATAAATTAAATAATGTTAAGTTACCTGATTTGGGATAGCTCCTGGTCTGTGACAGGTGGCATTAGTGTACTGGTGCTTGGGATTTTTTTTAATATTGTTTTTTTCCTGAAAGGTTATTATAGACGTGTTGGGAAAAAAATAGAGAATAGAAGAAAATAAAATCTATTTATTTCCAATAAAAAAATTTGTGAGAACAGGTGTGTAATGGCTGGTTTCATTGCAAAAGTATCAGTCTGACCGCATTTGTATCAGCTTAAGTGAAAATGTACCAGCTGGAAAAAATTAAATCAGCATGAATCATACATCCAAAAGGTCACTGATCTAAAAATATGCATCCCAAGAAAAAGATAAAAATGATGTATGCAAACTAAAATTGCCAAGTAAAATTTAAAATCCTTCTAAACATTCTAAACTTAGGACATTAATTAATTTGAAAGTAATGTGGAAAGAGGCAAAAAGCCACCCTGTGATGTCACTTTCATTATATGGAACACAGCTAAGGAGATAAAAGAAGATCATGCAGAGCCCAGGAGAAGATTAAGCCTCTTTATCTCTCTGTGGAAGGGGGAGAGCATATATACAGGTAGTATTTTGTGTATGGAGAAGAGGGAGGAACTCAAAATGACTGAGTTTTAAAGCACACTTCTATCACTTAAGTGTACTGATGCATAACAGGAAACATGCATGTGGGTGCTAAGGATCATAAAGTCACCCCAGTTGTCAGTCAGAATTACAAAACTAGCAAGTAAAACCAAGTCCCTCTTCTTAATAAACTTCCAAATATGACTTTTGAAAGGAAACAAAACCAAGCTCTGTTGGATGTTGCACCTTCTTGTCACAGTCTAATGCTTAACAAGAATGAAAAAATAAAGCATAAGAATGTGGTAGAAACGAAAATAGAGTGCAGGTACTCTTGAAGTCAGAGCCTTATTACTAAAGCCTAGAGATGTTTTGATCCAGAAGTAGATTTTACAATGTTTTGTCAAAATTGGTTTGTATGTGTGTGCATGCCAGAAATTTCAAAAGGATACTAATGAGCCTTTCTTTTTCCTGTGGTAAAATCTCATTACAACATCAGGCACTGGGAGACGCACCTTTGCAAAGGCTGACATGCCACTTGCTAGCCAAAGAAATGTTGGACATACAGCCACACAGGAAAATGACATGTTTATTGTCCCATATGACTTTTCCTAGAAAAAAACATGGCTCTTGTTTAATCTTATTAGTAAGCAGCCCCCTTATTCTTTTCTTAGCCATCCAATTACAGCAAAAGGGGCATATGGACTCACACTAAACTGTTGTAAATAATATAGTTCCACTAAATTCAAGGGAATAAGACTGATTTGCACTGATGCCTATATCAGGTCCAGAATATTTACAGAAAGCTTTGGTATTTTTTCTTCTGTCTGCCAGCTGTCTTGGTTCTGCTTTAAAACCTCATGTCTATGCATCTTCTTCTCCCTACCTGTAATTTCTTTGGATTTTGTAATGTCATACTGTGGGGGCACCTTCTGTGTAAAATCACTTCTTAATTGCAAAGTTCCTAATGGGCTTAATGAGTTTCTCTTCGTTCTTGGTGTGTTCATTTCTGCTTGAAGTCAGCTTGGTATCCTTCTTTTTCTGGTAAGTTTATTGATATAATTATTTTGCTTGTATTTATTTTTACATGGTTTTCAAAAAGAGGTAGGAGAGCACATAGGAGGAACTATTGCCATAAAAACTCTTTGGGATGATAGAGATGAAGAGACTACACTGTTTTCTAAAGATGGATAAATTCCAAGTTTATTTAATTTCCCCTGGCAGTCCTTTTCACTGCCTCATCTCCTTGACTGTGGGCTACCTAACACATTTATAAATCAGAGATTAGACCGGGTAGTTAATCACTGCATCAGCAAGCAGGAAGAAAAATAGAAGCAGAAGTCCAAGCAGTGGATTATTGCATTAGAAAGAGGCAGGAAGGTGATGGAGTACACCAGGAAACTGAATGGCGAAGCTGTAGGAGAGCAGAAGCTGAAAAAAATAGTACTTCCAGATTATCAAAGGCTCAATTTAGCAATTACTTCGGTGAGGTTGTGGGAGCGGCTGAGGGAACAGGGGTTGTTTAGTCTGGAGAAGAGGAGGCTGAGGGGAGACCTCATCACCCTCTACAACTACCTGAAAGGAGGTTGCAGAGAGCTGGGGATGAGTCTCTTTAACCAAGTAATAAGCGATAGAACAAGAGGTAATGGCCTCAAGTTGTGCCAGGGAAGGTTTATACTGGATATTAGGAAGCATTTCTTTACAGAACGGGTTGTTAGGTGTTGGAATGGGCTGCCCAGGGAGGTGGTGGAGTCCCCATCCCCGGAGGTGTTTAAGAGTCGGGTCGACATAGCGCTGAGGGATCTGGTGTAGTTGGGAACTGTTAATGTTGGGTTGATGGTTGGACTGGATGATCTTCAAGGTCTTTTCCAACCTAGACAATTCTGTGATTCTATGTTTGGTGAAGTCCGAGAAGATACATTCAGATTAACAAGGGTTGAGTAATTTAAGGTACCACAAATGTTTACCCTGTCAATTAATCCATAAGAATAAAACTGTGTTTTAAGAAATAAAGCCAATTATCCTAATTATGTAAAAGCATATGTGTTGTTGCTGTTTGTAGATACTGCTATCATTGGCAGGATTCCTCCCTCAAGTGTTTTTCTGAACAACATTCCCAAACTGTCACATTTTGTTGTGGACATTATCATGTAAAACAAATAAAAGTGTTGATTTGTTAATTGTTTACAGTATTTACTGCACAGTTTCTAAACCATGGGGGGCCAGTGTTGATGTGATTGTTTTTCTATTATATCTAGTTTTCACAAAAAGAAAATCAAGAAACACTTGAGATATTAATGTCTTTGTAACACACAATGTCTTTCTAATACAAAGCACATCATTAGAGGATCAGTTGTGATCTGCAGCATGGTAAATAATTCCATTTTGTGCTTGTACTTTAAGATGGTGATTTTTTGCAGTAATTTTTATAAAAATTCCTCAAACTTATCTTGCACTGTAAAGTTTTTGGCTAAAGTTCTTGTTGGTTAAACCAGCTTTCTGTCTACAAAGTAAAATTACCTCTGCAAGCAACATAATTCTTCAGCCAGCAAGGACAACATCAGCTGTTTCAGTAGCACAATTAGATGAAGAAAGGCAAAGGCTAATCTGTTCCTTCCCTCCAGAATTTACCATTTCTGGCTACCAAAAAGCTTCCAGCTGTGTTTGGATCCCAGCTGCCATAAGTGAGAGAGGACATCCTTTCTGACCACAAGGAAGGATTCCTGGCAGCACCCAGTAATGATGAATTTATTCAGGAGAGGGAAGGGGACATTAATGTTTCTGATAACCAGGACTCCAAAACACGTAGATCTGGGCTGTACAATGCTGCACAGAATCCATGGCAAGAACCCACACTCAGGTCTTGAATAGCGCAACTACAGGCAGCAGTCAGTGCTCATCTCCCGCTACTGTTTCAGTAGTCTGGTGCCAGTGTGTCTCCAGTGACCCTGAGAGTCCTTTCGCTTGCCACAAACACCTCTCATGAAGGCTCTCAGGAGTGCCTTCAGGTTTGTGACGGCGTGAATTGTGGAACAGCCCTGAAGCAAATCTAAGCCTTTTCAAATTTTCACCAAGGTGGTTTTATTTTTCCTCACTTGGTATTTTATTCAATGTGCATATTTGCCTTTTGCGAAGTCAGAGCCCCCTACTAATTGCCCTTGATTAGGAAAAGAAAATCAGAAAATCAGGGCACCTTACATCCCCAGTGCCTGTCAAGTGTAACAGTAGGGATCAGTGGGAGTGGATGGTACAATGGCTGAGCATGCTTGAGTCCGAGGAGAAGCACAAAGGGTTAATGTACAGCATGGCTGAAGAAAAGCAGAAACTACAAGACAAATATTAGAATGGTGAAAGCTGCGGGAGGTCTAGGAAATGTGTAACAGGACTTCCATGGATAAGACAAATAGCTGGGAGGAAACATACACTCGCTTGTGGGAAAAAATACAGGATGTGTCAGAAAACACTTCACACACATCTTAGTGTGACTAAGTGTTTTTTTTAAAAAGTATTAAGGTTCAAGTTCATAAGCTCTGAAGTGTATTGCTATTTTCACATTGTTTATCACAATTTGATATAACTTTGTTTTCAAATCATGAACTAGCTAATGAGTATGACATTCCTATATATACATGTTTACAGGCTTGAACATCCCCTCTACCCTATTCACAACAGGGATTTACAAGTTATGAAGAATCCAAATCCAAGCCAACTATGCAGGCAACTAGACAAAAGCAGCGTGCTGTGCAGTTCTGACTGACTGTTAAAGGGATCTTTACAGCCTTGCTGAGCTCTTCTAATTGTGACAGGTTATTCAAAATTAGCAGTCCTTACACTTCACTCCTCCATCCAGCTAGTTTTCACTCTATGAGTATTACTGAAAACATAATGTACAGTAGCAACAATAAGAATACTTACTCATTACAGTTCAGGCTAGCCATGAGTCACTGCCAGGATTTTTCAGTCTGTTTGGTACACATTCAACAGCTTTGTTGTCCCTGTAGAGAAAAAAGGCAATCGGTTCTCCATTGCTAGTCAGTATAAACCAAGGAAGCAAATGGCTGTCTAAAATCAGCATTTAAACCCACAAATGTAGCTCTCATAATTGTATTCCTATTGGTTTTGTTGGAAAAGACTTTATATTTATAAGGCTGCAACATCGCATACCTTCCCCACCTAGTGAATGCTGTTCATGAAGCATCCGCATTGTGTAACTGCGGGTGCTACCATAGAAGACTATGAGGTCCCACATAGTCATGAAACAGTAAATAGCAAGCAATTTCTTGCTGTCTCCTTCACTATAAAATATAATAAGCATCACATTAAATTAGTTACCTGTTCAAAGCAAACTCATTTAGTTCCACAGGCAACTTCCCCAAAAATTGTAGAATTTACCACAGCTTGTGAATACTAAAGTTTTACAGAGTTTCAAAAAGCAACAGCACAAATTACTGGAAAAGGAATTAATCAAAGGCTGTGAAATACAGTGTGAAAACCTCTGAACTAGGAAGTCCTCAGTCCTCTGTTCCTATGTACTCAGAGGCACAATGTGGTGAGTCAGACTGGGTTATGCAGGGTTTTTTTTTGCCTCTTCCAAAATTCAGGTGTCCCATCATTTCAAATCTGCCTGTTGTTCTGTTGCCACAGTCCTGGTACACCTGACTGACAATCTGTTCCCATGCTGGGCTTTCCAGCCGCAACCTCGTTAACCTTTGATAACTATCCTGGCCAGAGCCAAATTTTGGATATGAATAAAGAGGAAGGCTGTGCATTCATACAGCTGTGAGGATATCGTGCTATGCCAGAGCAGATTGAGCCCATGTAACAGTGCTAAGGGAGGGATTATATCTGCTGTAAACTCCCTGGCCCTTCTTGCTCCCAGTGAATCAGCATCTGGGCTAAGGGTTGGCAAATGAATGATCTCCATCTGCTGTCACCAGTGTCTCTGTGCCAGAGGACATTTCAACCTTCGTGAAATTTGGGGTCACTGGTAATTTTCCTGGATTTGTACTGCAGTATAACATGGCACATTCTTTAACTCTTGCTTCCTGCTGCTCTGTTGTGCAGGATCATCAAAAGTCTAGGACATCTTGCCCTTTTCATGCACTGCTGTCATCGGCCACTCCACCTGGTGTCTACCACAGCTTCACTGGCTGCCTTGGGAGTAGAGTCTGTGGGGAGTTTTTGTCTGTGAGCAGGCTCTGGTATGCTACCTATCTCTCTGGGCCCTTATTTATGATTGAGAGATTGAACAGAAAGATGAAAAAGCATCATAAAAAATCTTAAAAAGAAATGTGAATGTCAAAGAATGGGAAAAACATAGTGGAAGAACGGGAATTACGAGAATTCAAACCTGAGCTCCTTCTTGATATCCCACAGCACACTTCAAGATGTCCCTGAGGAACTGTACTCAGCAGAGTTGCTAGGTTAAATGGAATGCGTGTAGACCATATCTTTTGCCAAAACGGACTTTTAAGGGGAGGATGCTTGGCACTAGCAAAGGCAGTTCAGCAAGTACGTATCTGTCCTTCCAGTGCAATGCGTACAAGCTGTAATCAGCTCAAAGTCCTGCCAGGAGAACTTTCTGGTGTAGACATGACCTCAGTCCTCTACAGCAAGAAACCCAGGCTAATATTTGTGCAACAAAACTATGTGTGCAAAAATTTAACATCTGTCTTGTAACCAGACATGATTGCTGTGAGGCTGAATAACCAGTTAGATGGTGAGCTGACTGTTCATACAATCCTAAGAACTGTACATACCCATAAACTAAACAAATGATAATCATGCCTTCTTGCACATAATATTCTGAAATTTTGGAAGAAGTTACATTTACCTTTTTATTTCTATTTTAATTTGCCTCCTCAAGAAAGGGATAGTTTTTGTCTGCCTTCAGTATCACTCTGGTCATTTTAATAAAAATGTATCACATGTTCACACTATTTTTGTTATGTATGGTAAAAATGTATGATACTATTTCATTATGTAGTTTATTATGAACCTTGCTATTTTTCAAGGAATGGTGTAGTTACAAACGTAATTTCCTCCTTTTTGTGTGAGAACTGTGTTCTGCATTCATTCTGTTAAGAAGCAGTTTACCATGAGTCATAGGTACTGCCTCATACACATGGTACCAAGTCTTTTTATCTGATTAAGTAAGATTAAAGTGGAAAACCTTTCAATCAACATTGAGTACTAAATTTAAATTGAGAAAGTACTTTGTGATCAGCAGAGATCTCATGTCCCCCCCTCCTGTGATTAGAGGGAGTGACACATCTTTGCCTTGTGTGTGTTACTTGTGTTGCCAGCAGCAATAGTTTCATGTGCTGATCCTAATGAGTCACGACATGTATTGTTAATTATTCTAACATGAATTTTAATTTTGGACAGATGTTGTGTGTAGCATTAGTAAAGTACCAGCCAAATGCATCGCTGTATTACTGTTTTCAAAGAAAGTTTTTCCATGGAATATATATTGAAAAGCAGCTTCATGTTAGGAATGTAGTTTCAGCTCTATATTAGGATGAGCTATCATCATAATTATTTTGGGGTAGCTTTGGAATGTGCAATAGGGTAACATACATGGAAATGACACACCGAAAATCAATTTGTGAAAACAGAGGACTGGTATCATAGTGATATAAATACATACCAGACAAATGACTTCGTTTTTATTATACAAGGCTACAAATGAAGTCAAAATAGAAAAGACATGCGTTTGAGAAAGTGAGGGAGCAGTCAGAGCGGGCTGTGGGAGGTCTTCAGTCTGCTGATGTGTGATCAAACAACTTTAATCAGCAACCCATCTCCTTTGGCATGTAGAATTGAAATTCCACTTTTAAAAAAATACAGAAAAAATATCATCAGCAAGGCTATTTAGGGAATTTAATGTAAAATGATGGCTTTCCATTTTCCCACTGAAAGGAACATATTGGGTCTTAAGATAATATTGGGTCTTACTTTCATACTACAGCTCTTTCAGAATGGTGCTGGGAGCTGGTTTTCCTGACTGGAAAAGTTTTCTATTGAAATTCAGGAGCCACTGCTTCTATCATACTTTCAGTATTCCTGCTTGATACCCATAAAATATGTGGCTGTCCTGGCTAACTAAAAGAGGAATGAAAGAGAACATTTTCCTTTTGTGTAAGCTATAACATCAGATACTACCCTCTCCAGCATATACTATTGCCTTGTGGGTAACCAGTGTACATCTCTGAAGAAAAATAAAACAATTCCAAGTATTACAACAGAAAGCAACCTTTTAGACACATTCCCTCAACATTTTTTTCTGGAAACCTAGAAATAGTTGAGCTGGATTTCAGTCTTGGGTCATGTGTGAGTGCACAAAAGAATAGTCTGGCTTTATCTAACTACTGCTTTTGCTATAATTGCTGCTATTTTTCATAGTTGCTCTATGTTGATTTCTATACTGTAAAGGTTTTATCTTGCTGTACTGTGCAATAACATATGGAATTACAGCCTCACAGAAAATATTTAGTAAGGAAAGATGCTATGACTATAAATCCCAACAATCAGATTTCTGCACAGATGGATATCTAGCTTTGTATGTCTTCTTTAGACCTAGAATCAGCTCTTCCCTGAGATGCTATTCATGACACGGGCAACTAATACATCAATAATAGATTCAAAATAATAGTATAAATAAACCTCCTCCCTAAGCAGACACAAAACCAAACACAAAACCTAGCTGGAATGTGCCTGATTAAAATTAGTTTTCTAAACCCTTTTAGAAATCCTTTAAATACACCGCTATTTGCAAGACATGCTTTTCTTAAGGAAGCTGCATGAGTTTAATAGTCAACCATTGCAATCAGATGGAAACAAAGAGGTACTTCTCTTTTCTTCTTCTCACTTGCTTACTGTGGTTCATAATCTTTTAGAGAAACACAGTGAATACTGTCAGTAGGGAACTTAACATTGGACACCACTAATCCCAGCAATGCAGGAACATCCTATTGTTCCCTGCTATAGTTATTAGTGTTTTCAGTCTCAAATATTTTTACACTGAACTAGTGGAAACACCATTTTATATTTAATCTAGCAGTTTACTCGTGGTACTCAAGCCTATGACTTACAGTAGCAGTGGAGTTGCTTAGAAAATAATTTGATCACAGAAAAATTCTGAGGTTTTGAAATTTTGGATAGGACTCCATTTGGAGGTCATGGAGGAAGAGGGGAGAGCCCCAGTTCAGTGTAACCAAGAGATGGGTAGGCCAGTCAGGTGAGAAATGAGGCATTCTCAAACCACTCCTCTGCCTGACACAAAGAAATAATTTGAACTTTATAGGAGCATTCTTGGTCTTGGTTAGTCTGAGGACTGACACATGCTCTGGTCAAAATTTGAACCTAGATGTGAGGTAGTGTACAAGTGAAATGTTCATTAGACCAATAGACTTTCATAAAATGCTTTGATATTGCTGGAACAGTAATTTTGACACAGATTCTTTTTTGCTCCCCCCCCCGATACTATTGACAATTTGAACTGTCCAATGGAGATTGTAGGAGTCTGATACTCTTCTGAAAAGACAGCATTTTTACTAAAGGAAAGCCTTTAGCTTATTTAAAATGTAAGTAATATCTCTTGGCTTGACTTTTCTTTTTGAGGCTTTTAGGTTTATAGCATTAGCCAAAGTGAATCAGATTATTTCTCACAGCTCTGTACCTCTTCATAAAGGTCAATGTTTAGTTATTGAAAATGTTGGAAAGAAGATACATGTGACATTTTATTCTATTGATCTGTTTATAATGTATCATAGTGGCCTCCTTACTAGCCCTCTTTTAGTGCTGCTGTCAAAGTGGGAAATAATGTTTTATGTCTGTCCTGAGTTTCTCTGTCCTTACCTGCTGCCTGCATTTCACCACTTGACAAAGCCTTTTTATCTTTGGACTCGGGCATTCTGTATTCAGTAAGTAATTGCTCTGTAGGCCTTTTTACTTCTCTTGTGCCTCAAAGAATTTAACACCATATCAGCTATGTTATTATCCAGTAGACACTTACTGTGGAGAGATGAGATGCTGAAAATAATGTCAAAATTAAATATTCATTGACTTGAGGGTTAATTTGACTAGGAGTGCATGTGTGTAGGAGTAGTTTGCTTGCAAGCTCTATAGTAAGTAGGTTTTTCAAATTATATAAGTGACAGGCTGATTTCAGAGCTATAACATTTCATCTTGATGACCGACAATGGAAATTAATATATGGAAAAAAATGTTCTTGTGAATATACTGTCTCACTTATGCTAATGGAGCAAATCCATAGCAATGGAGTTAATCCATATTTACATAATATACCTGGGATCAAGGTGGGGCTTTTACTGATTTTGTCCTTAGCACTTATAACTGGTGTTCCTAAATACCTGGGATAAAAGGCTGAAGTTTTGGTTGTTTAACTAAAAGCCCTAGCATTAAGAAAGCAGAACTGTACATTCAGAAATAATTCATATTGCTTCCAATTTGGAATTTTCACTGTGGGGTAGAAAACTTCTTCTGTGGAGAATGTAGAGCAATATTCTGAACACGAATTAAAAATTAAAAACTTCTTAGAGTTTTACAGTACATGGAGACTCCAGACACAGGAATGGTAATGAAAAGCAAAAAGAAATATCAAAACACAGTACCATATGTTGCCAGATGAATAAAAAGAGGAGTGGCTTCCATGGGGAAAAAGCTGAAAGCCCAGAGATCCCAAAGGACTAAGTAAGCCTTTAAATTTTGGTCTCAGAACCGCTGGAGACCCTAGTGAGTTAGAGAATAGGATGTAGTTAGTTGTTTTCCCAGCCTGCTCTTGGATTTGGGGGCCATTTGGAATATTTTTAATTAGATCACTACTGTTGGTCTAAGGGAATTGGAATTTGTTTCCATTCCTCTGCACTATCTTTTAGCATATTTACAAAATGTGGTCAGAAGGAAGATTAAAAATAGATCTTCTAACACTGAAATATATTGGTTATTTTCAGCTTGGAGCTCTCCCTTTTGTTTATCATTCTGCCTAGGACAGAATTTGATTTGTTTTAAAAGGCCATTTCATTTTATAGGGTATGTGATCTTGTGTTCATCTCACAGACTTGTATTTTCACCACTGACACACCTGACACACAGTGCACTCATCATTAGAAGTCAGTGCTTACTTTAAAATACCGTTTTTCCTACTGTGTGTAAGGTGTTAGCTCCAGTTCTCCCCAGAGATTACCTAAGGCTGCTGAATGCCTTCTTTGTACATTGTCCAGTTATGTGATGCTTGGGTCAATTAATGGCTGATGTTCTTTCACTAGATATTTCTCTCATATTTTTCATGTTGAGTGTTCCTATACATGCTTCTGAGGTGTCCTGTAAAAAAAATATATATATCTGAGGGAAATTTCAGCCTTTTGAAAATTATTTCTCACTCATCATATAAGTTCAGCCTTTGTATTATGTGTCCTCTAAAATAAACATTTGAGTTGAGCTTAAGGTCTCATCTTAAGTTTCTGCCAAAATGTTAACAGTAAAGTCTGCTTCTGCCTTCCCCTCAGTGTCTGAATCTGTTTTCTTGTATGTGGATACATGCATGATGCCTTTATCTCCATGTATTAATTAAACATGCAGGACATGCTTTCTTTTTTACAAGAGACTCTTTAACAAGAATTCAGAAAGTAGAAATGAATTAAAATTACAATTAAATTAAAGAATTTAAATTAAAATTGACATGAAGAGCAAATAAGTTTCACTTGAACTTACACTGGAGAACTCTGCCTGCTTCCATTTGCCTCAGTTGTATTGCTTTTAGGATAAAGTATGATAATATGATTTTTTCCATTCTCCTTAACTCTGGTTTTACTATTCAGTGACAGGATCTGGCCCAGTGTTAGTTTCAGGATTTAATGTTCCTAGTATGGAAGAAGACATGAGCAAAGCTGAGGATAACAAAAAAATGAAAACTATTCTGAAGAGCAAAAGTCAAAAGAATAATCAATGTTTTAAGAAACTAAGAAATAAACACAAATGGAGATAGATTCCATTTTAAAATGCAAACATATCAGGTTTTCTGTAGGTAGGTCAACCTGATTGTGGTGTTGTAAAACAATGTAAGAGAAGAGTGATTTTCTGAGGTAGCAAGTACCTCAATAGAAACTGTCTCTCAGACAAAAAGGTTGTGGTACTAAAGGAGGAGCTGGGGGCTATATGAAATTGGACATGCAATCACACTGAAGCTGCCACAGTGATTCCTGTCGCAGAAGAAGTGAGGCTGCTGGCAGCTGCGCCAAGCTCCATTGCAAGAATTGCATATGCACCATTTATTGCAGTGTCAACGGCACAGTCAGGAGAAGGCAGTTCTCCCTCCATGGGAAGTCCAAGTTATATCTAGAATTAATACACAAAGCTGATAGAATATTAACACAATTTTCACTTGCACTTTGCATTCATACTCAATCAAAATACAGAATATTAGGTGAAACTCTTCTAAAAGAGCAAAGGTGATGGAGGAAACATATCAGCTTTTGCTGCTTTTGGACAGAAGTACAGCAATAGACTGTGAAGAAAGGTTAAAACTGACACAAATATAAGCAACATAAATGGAAGCTTCTGTACAGTCCAGAGCTTGCTTTGCTTGGAAGGAGTATGAATAAGCAAAATGCAGAGATTAAATGGTGCCCAAGCAAACAAGAGGACAACAGATCATGCTTTAATGTTGGGTAACAGTGGAAGGAAAATGAGAGATCATTATATTTTTAGCATCTGGTCCTTCTGGGTTTTATTTGCATTTTTTTTTCTAATATAACTTGCTCCAGCATCATTTGGAAACACAATGTGTTTGTCTCTTTGCTGCTTGCTTTGCATCTCTGGGCCACACTATTTGAAAAAGTAAATTAGTTTCCTTCTGTCATTGTCATTTATTGTGAGAGAAGCAGCCTGTGATAAATCCTCTTGCATTGCTGTAGTGTCTGCAGCCAGGACAGTCTATGTCTATGTTCCACTGAATAAAGAGGTTAAAAAAAATGTTAGCCCTGTCTCTGCCACTGCCAATTATCTCAATATCTTTTCAAACAGATTATTTGTCTCCATTATAAGATGTTTTAGAGAAGAATATCGGTATTGCATCGAAAACTTACCTTTTTATTCTTTTTTTTTTTTTTTTTTTTTTTTTTCCAAGTGGTGGAATAGAACAGAGGAGTGATTTTTATCCCTTAGATGGAGATTAGGGACTTAATAGTTCTGGCTAGAGTAAACAATGTTCCTACATGTAATATCCATAAATGGGCATATCCCCCCAATTCCTTGTGAGAGGGTAACAGATAGATCCCAAAACTGGAATTCTAATGTGCCTTTTCTCTCATTATAGTATTACTGATGGAAATAGAACCTCGTTAGCCTCTGATGAAAACACATTTCCTATCTGCAAATTTCAAACATTCTTTTCCATACCTGCAGTGAACACTCTTTAGAAGTCATAGGACAGTTTTAGATTAAGATTCCAAGTTAGCATGCAGAAAATTTTGTGATGTGAAGCTATATAATCCTTAAAAAATCACAGCTCTCCTCCATACCCCCCAATAGAAAAGCAGAAATGAGTTTGCAAACTTCATCAGGTATTTTGTATTTATATTTGGCTTTTCAAAACTGATCCAGCCATGTTTTCCCAGACATACCGACAAACAGATAACTAAATCTGAAGAGATTTTCTTTCTAAATGGTGAACAATTCATGCTCTGTAAAACCTTTGACATGCATTCAGCACTTTTGCTCATTATTTTTTTTATTGCATGCCCTTTTTCTATTAAAATTTTAGCTAAAATTGCCTGGTTTATCAGCAGGGTATAGCATATGAAACTGAACAAGAAAGGATTTCCTTTCTTGTAAAAAGGAAAATAGAATAGTCTGTATTCTCCATTTGCTTTGATTAGACACCAGAGATCTTCATGTACATTTTCAAAGCTAGGAAGATGAGTTTTCAAAGTAAATGTATCCTAAATAGCATTAAAGAAAGTGATGGCACCAGTGGTCAGTAAGGACATAGAAGAATTGGAAAGGTTTTCAGTGAGAAGGAGTAAAAAGGGCATTGTATGAGTCTGAATGAGAGAAATTCTGTGCTTGTCAGAGGTGGGAGAACTAAAGCAGATTTTGTTCTTTTCTGGCAAACCTCTTTTTAAATTTGTGGTCCGGACAAAGAAATATGCCTTCTAAGAAGTAGTATCTTTTATTAACATCATGTCTTAGACCGAGACAGTAATTTTGTTTGAAATTCTCTGCTAGAAGATAAATTAGCATGATTGAACCGGGAAATGTGAAAGCCATAATTCACATGCTTTATTCAGGTAATTATTTAAATTATAGAAAAGCAAAAGAGGAGGGACTTACATTTTAATATATCACAGAATAATCATGTGTCAGAAAAGTATGCAAAACTTGAAACAAAATGTCTGTGAATTAACAATTTGGAGTTCTTCTTTCCCTGAAGATAAAAAGCACTATATATAATCTGTAGGCTACTAGTGACACAGAATAATAAATACTGGCAAAAGGTGGCAAAAAATTCCTATCCTTCTTATCTTTTTATTTTCTTGAAAAATTTAAGACCATTTTTAATAGAGATGATTGAAAGTAATCATAGAAATTAATTTTAAAAACCTTTCTGAGTTAGAGTGCAAAGAGGAACTTTCAAAGTATCTAAACAAGAGGAAATCTACAAACCCTCCATTTATTTAAAAATTATGAACTTCTATCTCAAAAAATTGGAAATGAAATTGAGTGTGGAGTTCCAAAGATTATGGCTTGCTATATCCCATTAGACTGATTTATATATTTTTTACTTTTCATTTGCTGAAATGCTCTTTTTAAGATCTTTCTGAAATGTGTGGGAAAAGAAAATTCAAATGAACACTAAAATGGCAATTAAAACCAGGAATATGTAGGGACAGAAAACTTACAAAATTATATTAGTGGGGTTTTACAGAGTTGAGTAAGTCTGGTTTAGACATAGACTTTTTCTGTACAGCTTTGTATCATACATAAAACGAGTGAGACTTCACCTAAAGCTTTAATCTCCTTAAGAATTTCCTACAAATATTATGTCTTGCTGATTTTTTTAAACATTAATGTTTTCTTGCCTTTTGCAATAAATAAAAAAAAATAAATGCAAGAATCAATGCAGGTGAGTTTCCTCGCAGTTAAACTACTTGCTTGTGGTAGTGTCAAAAAATCATGTTTAAAGTAGATTGAAGAGTATGGTGAACTTGTCCCAGTTTTATTTGCTCCACATGGGCAGTGTAACAATTCTACTTCTGCCACTGTACACAAGAAATCAGATTCAGGACCAAGTAAGAGAAGGACAGGATTGTTATGAAATCTTTCTCAATCCCTCCAAGTGTATGTCATGACATGGGATTACCATTATCCTCATCTTGTTTTACATGCATAATCATTTCACAGTTGTCAGAGCAATACTTTATTTAAACATACATTGTAAATGGATAATAATAGCAATTTTATATAATAATAGCAACCTCTGTTAAGGTTTGGCTATTGTGATATGAATTTAGTGCTACCAGATGTACACTGAGTTTGAAAATATTGTAAATGTTTAATGGAGTTCAGACTTTGTCTCCAGCTAACATTTCCAGACAAAAGACAGGAAGAGAGTGTGAGGTTGAGAAATCATTCCTGCTCATTCCCTCTGAACTGGGATTATGGTCAAGAGAGAGGTCTGTGAGACATGAGCCTCGGGCAGCTCCCAGAGCCTCATCCATCCCCAAGGCTGGGCCCTCTTTGGCAATGCACCAGAGATAGATGAAACATCTCTTTATCCCTTGTTTTCTCCAAAGGACTCTTGCTGGGTGGCATTTTTCCCCTTGGGTACCCTTTTGGTACCCAAAATCCAGCTAATAGGTTCAACTGAACAATCAATTCTTGCCTTCTATGCTTGTGGTATCTCAGCCATTGTTTGAAAGGATGCTGTTGAATTGCCCCCACTGGTTAGGCTTAATAGATGGCTCTAAACAAATCTGTGGTGCATCTGATGTGCTTCTTTTTGGCAGACATCTCAAACATATGCATAAGATTAACTACAGGAAATTTTTTTATAAGCTTAGTAGCTTCAGAAGCTATTTGATCTTTGAATGCATAAATGGGGACAATGAATGCAGCCATCATAAGAATATTATGGAAGCAGTGTCCATGAAGCCGATATACAAGCACATCTGGAGATGAGGTTGGTTGCAGCCAGAGACCCCTACTTGCTACAACAGTCTCTAGTGCTGAAATAGTGTTATTTAATTATCTCTTTTGAGATACAGGGCTTTGTACTCTGTTATGTGTATGAGTTTGTGTAACGGCAGTTGGTCTGCTCACAGGGTTTCAAGAAGCCTGTTGCTTCCAAAAAGGCTTGAAATCTATGTTAAAGCAACATACAAAACAATGTTATAGAATATAAAAACTTTCACTTTCTCAGTAATGCATAGAATATGTTTGCTACTTTGCCAGCTAAATGGAAAACTAACAAGTATGTAACAGTAAAAATAAAAAGACTCTTGAATTACCTGTAGGTGTATCTTTATCTACATATGATTCTGTACTGAATAAAACATTATTACTGCTGTTATTACCACCAGGCTTTTTTTTTTTTTTTTTTTTTCTTCCCCAGGAGTAATATTAATTCTGAATACTAAATTCCTCTGAGATAAAGGTACGAATTGAATGCTATAGGTGATCAGTAAGAAGTAAAAGTCATCCCCTTACTGATACTGTGGGAGAGGAGAGAGAAAAGACCATGAGAATAAGGTATGTGGTGATGGGGGTGAATCACGCTTTACATTCTGAGAAGACTAACACCTTCTTTTTGTGGAAAGGAAAGAATAGGCTTGCAGTAGAAGCTACATCAAACCCCCATTAATAATGAGTCTTTTGTAGAGAAAATAGATAGGAGACAGAAGATACTCACAATAAAAAGTGAACGATTTTGAGGGCATCTGACAGCAGTCTATTTTTTTCACAGACCTATCTTAGTAGGGAGCACAATTCTGTGCACTAGGAGTCTGGTAAGTGTACATAAAATGATACTGCTAGCAAGAAACAGTCTAGTGACTCTGAACCATTTTAATGTCATATGCCATAGAATAGGAAAAAATGATGTAATCAAAGCAGTGTCAGACTGAGAAGGAAGAGAAGGCATTTTTAATATTTCTGATTCTGGGATTTATTAATGCTGAAATAAGGAAAAAGTACTGGGTGTCCCGGGCAGAACTTTTTGATAAAATGCTTTTTTACTTCAAGTTGTGAATATTTCAAACCCATTTTTTTTCTGCTGAAAGCATACAGATTGATTTTCTATTCACAGTAATACCTAACCCCATCACTAGGGAATTCCAGGGTCCAGTCCATAATCTACTGTCACTTATATGCCTATTATTTAGTTGGCGGTGACATTTTTGGATTTTCATTTTTCATAAAACTGTTGGCAGTTCTCAGTTTCATGTTTATACAGATCAGTGAAGAGCTTTGAATTCTCACAGGTCTCAAACTTCAAATATGTTTTCAAAAGCTTCTTTATCTTTTCCTAGGCTTTGCCCCAGTGAACACCATGGACATTTTCACAACTGCTGCTAGGTGCCAGATTAAAATGAGGAAAAGCATATCAAAAGCCCAGTTCCAATATGTAAGTCTATATACTCTTTGAGTGTAGCACTGAGGTTCGTGGATTACTTGACTTTAAAATTCTGTTTTAAAAATATTTTTAAATATTGTATGGAAAAATAATATTAAACAGAAAGCTCATCCTCATTCTCTCATGTTTTTAATGCATTCAGCTTTTTGTATAGCAAAAAGTCATGCTGATCCAGTAACTAAATAACCTAAGTACTGTCTCTAAATGCTAAAAGAAAATAAAGTCTCCTTTCCATCCACTGAAAATTTGGCAATACATTAAAGTATCCAAAGAATATGGATCTGGCACAGTTTGCAGTTCAGCAATGGGGGAGAATTCACTGGGTGCTTATGTTCCATTCTCAAATCCAGACATGCCTCCTAATTACAAAACATGGTTCAAATTTTCAGATGATGTCAATTGGAATGTCTGGCCTTTGCTAATTTATATGAGGCTGAAGATTTATCCTAGGGAGGTGTCTACATCATGCAAGGCAGTGTCATGCAAAACTGCTTAGGTTGAGAAGCAGCACAGTTACATTACTGAGGCTTTTTGCTGCAGCTAACACACCTTGCATTTGAGCAGACCTGTTTAGCTCAGACCCCTGACTGATGATGTCCTGACCTTCCAGGCCTGGATCTCTTTGGATGGCACTGCAGGATGTCCCATAGACATAATCAGTATTTTCATAATATTCTGTCATGGACAGCAAAATATGTTGGAGGTTCATAACAAAACTTGTGCAAGTCATTTGGATCACCTGGGAAGCCTTGAGTAAAGATACATAATTTAAGATATACTAGAATGTTATTTTTGTGCTCGTCAGTGTGTGAAACAGAAGATATGGAGTAACTTTCACTTAGGAATTTCACTCACTTGTCTGGACTCCATGTAACATGCCAGAGGGATAGCAGAGATGATATTTTTTTATTTGAATGAGAGTTGGCTTCTTTTATATTTTAACTTTGCATCCCATCTGTCAGAGATGTCTTTCAAGTTGTTTAAGTTATCTAGAATCACATGAAATCAATTCATTGCATGCAGACACAGAGATTTTTTCATTAGGCAAACACAGAGTTTTTTAGTATGTCAAAAAATCTATTTTAATTTTTTTTCAAAAATTCCAGGTCAAACCAAAAGAGAAGGAAGCTGATAGGCAACTACCCTCATGACAAATAAACCGCTCAAACAATGGTTTTAGATTACATTTCTGTATGTGAAAAATGTGAATAAAAGCAGCAAGGGGGAATGTTATTTAACTCTGACACAGGAAGGGCAAAAAAGGACTAAGGAATAATCAATAACTTTTTCTATATACATGTATATGTATGTGTATGTGTATGTGTATCTATATCTGTATGTATATACGTGTGTGTGTACGTAGTGCATTTGTTTCCTTGAAAGAGTTTTTGCATTTCGCTGGCAAGTGCCACCACGATGAACCATAGTACCTTTGGCAGAGTGAGGGATTAGCACTGTCAGATAAATAGAGAGTATATTGGTCACACTTCCTTTCTATTGAACATGAAGATGCCAGTTCAAATGCAAGGCAAAGCAGGTTTTAGCACCTTTCCCCTTTTAATCATCTCAGAATAGAGCTCCCAATGCAGCCGAGGTCACTGCTTCTCATTCTGCTGCTGCAGGCTGTGCTGTAATTAACTGGATGGGCGACTGCATGCTGTCGTACCTGAATCGAGATAGCTGTAATTCAGCTACCAGACCAGAAAGTGCAGCAAGTGTGGGATTTGAAGGGAGCCCACCAGAGACCCTGTGGCTAAAACTGGGTTACATGGGTTATGCCTGTGCTAGCAACTAGAACAAGCTGTGCCTGTGTGCTGGCCCCAAGGGCAAGTGTCACAGCATAGCTCATGTCTACACAGCCACATTCTCTTCATTTCCCAAAATAGAGGCCTGGACTGTAGCGCCAACTGGGAGCCATCGTTGGCCTTTGTTGTCCCCATATTCCCCAGGAGAGCACTAACTGGCATTGGCCGGAACAAGGCTAGGGAGCATGACCACAACAGGATCATACTGGGCAATCACACACCAGTGCTTGGGTCCACGGACTCATCTCCATTAAGTAATGTCTGTGCACATGGCTGTGCATACTAGCATGTGAAGGAGATAAGCTAAAGCTGTCTTGTATGTGCTTCACCTAGCCTCTCCTCATAGGTTGAATCTAGGTACAGCCTAGACTATAAGCAAGAAACTAGCTGAGCTTAAAATAGTATTCACATAATTGGATCCTAGCTTTAAACAACATAATATCAGTTTTTGCACTTTTCTGTCCTGCTGTGTTTGTTATACAGGAAGGGAAGTCTAAATCATTTCTCTGTGTTTATGAATTCCCAATGTGCATTAACATTCAGTGCAATAAACTGGAAAATGCCAAGTACTATTTTAAAGCTTCTTTTTCCAGACACACCGTGCTTCATATTTGGTCCTTTTTCTTGCAGTTTACAGCCCCAGAAAGAATAGTGAAGGCATCAGGTTGAATAATATACTTAATTTATAATGATTTTGCAAGTAGATTTCTAAAATCTTATTATGATAAAGAGAGTTATTTCAGTTTTTTACTTTAGAGTAAAAGAAAGTGTCTTCATATTAAGGGAGTGTTTTCTCTAGTTTTTTTTTCCTACAAACTAATGGTAATGTGTAATGCTTTTAGTTTCCTGGAGCTGTAGAAAAGCAAAACTTTTTATTTATAGAGGTTTATAAAAGCATCTGATTCATTCTCCAGAAATCAGTGATTTGGTACAAATAATAGCATGTTCTTTACCTGCATCACTGAGAACCGTTGCACTGCTTACATGGGAACAAATTAGGGTTTATGCTACAAATCTCCCAGAACCTGGGGATAAACAGAGATTTGGCTGTGGTGACCAGTAACATGACAACAGTGGGTGGACTTTGAGTGGGAATAATGTAGAAGGAGAGAAGCTGAATGCCACCAATTCTTTGGAGCTGAGAAACTGATAAGGAAAAAGAACCTGGCATTTATCCTTAGAATCTCTTTGGATGCAGGCAATTACAACTCCCAGTGGCAAATTCCCAGAGGAGTGGAACAAATTCACACACTCTAGTGTTTGCTATGATTAGGGGGAAAATAGCATGTTTAGAAATATAATCTATTTGAGGAGATAGTGGTTACTAATACTGCAGCTTTCCACGTAGGGGTGGGGACAGTGCTCCAGCTGAACAGAAATCATGTTGCATCATGGCATCGAGGTGCCAATGGGCTTTGGTTTTCTATATATAGTATTAAAACTTCAGTTGGAGGGAATGAACTAGTGCTCAAAGTATTAGGCTGGAGTGGATTTGCACATCTCTCCTTATTGCCTGTTACCCAAGTTATATACAATCCTGTTTGCTAGTTCCTTTTCATGGCTCTTGCTGCCAAATTCTCCTGCTATGGTTACATCCACCTGACCACATTTAGTTCAGTCAGTGCAGTTTCTCAGGCTTGACAGCAGGGTAGCTGAGTCAATCTGAATTATCTCAGAGTCAAGGAAAAGCTCAGAGAAAGGGAAGGGAAGGGAAGGGAAGGGAAGGGAAGGGAAGGGAAGGGAAGGGAAGGGAAGGGAAGGGAAGGGAAGGGAAGGGAAGGGAAGGGAAGGGAAGGGAAGGGAAGGGAAGGGAAGGAAAGGAAAGGAAAGGAAAGGAAGGAAAGGAAAGGAAAGGAAAGGAAAGGAAAGGAAAGGAAAGGAAAGGAAAGGAAAGGAAAGGAAAGGAAAGGAAAGGAAAGGAAAGGAAAGGAAAGGAAAGGAAAGGAAAGGAAAGGAAAGGAAAGGAAAGGAAAGGAAAGGAAAGGAAAGGAAAGGAAAGGAAAGGAAAGGAAAGGAAAGGAAAGGAAAGGAAAGGAAAGGAAAGGAAAGGAAAGGAAAGGAAAGGAAAGGAAAGGAAAGGAAAGGAAAGGAAAGGAAAGGAAAGGAAAGGAAAGGAAAGGAGGTGAAATAGCTGAGACACATAAAATGTATCTAAACCTTTGCCAGGCTTATCAACAGAACTGTCTGCAGATACCATCACTAAAGACTGAGGCATATATCCCTACTGCAGGAAATGACTATAAAAATGATTATAAGGGTATCAAGCATGCATCAGGTATGTATAGCTGGTCAAACAATTTAGCTACTCACTTCACTATGAATCCTATTCCTGGCACTTCCACACTGCATAAATATTACAATATAATCCTGGGGACTTTCTTTTGAATGAACCATCTAGCTTTCCAGAAACCAAAACAAATCCATCTACCACCATCACAGATTTTGTACCCATATATGTCCTCTTAGTATATATATCCTCAGTTTCATGGTAGAAAAATATCGCTGTGATGGGTTACAGCTGAGTGATCACATTATTACAGACACTGAACTGAAAAAAGTAACCCTGCAAGAAATAATAATTATGCCTGAGAGCACCAGCAGCACCACACAGAGGGTCAGGGGACCCAGGGCTTAGTGGTGTGAGACAGGGACATGACCAAGCCATGTGACAGATTCTCCACGCTCCCAGTTTCCACATTCTTGCCATCTCATAAATACCGCTACATCTACTGAGTCTTGACACCATAATTTGAAATAGGTTTATTCCCACGTTCATTGATGATACAGTAAAATTGACTTGAAAAGAGATGTACTTGGACCCAATAGTTTCTTGAATAGGTGGATGTCTGTGGGAATGATTTATAATAAAAGATGTTTTAGTGAATGCCCTAACTAGATTAGGAATCCTTTCTGAATTCTGGGAGAATTTGGAATTTTATCCAACCCTCTGAATTGGGTGCCTGTTATAAAGTTGTATATTTCTGCTCAAGGAAATTATGTTTATTTTGCATTGTTATATTCAGCAAAACCACCAAGTATGGTTTGTACATTATCAAAGAATGACACAGTTTTTTAGTACCGTAACATAAATATTCTTTGAAATACAACAGAATACACATAACAAGGGAGACAAAACAGAAAGGAGGAAAACTTGGAAGTCAAATGTTCATTCTTTATAGAAAAAAAAAATCTTTTTCACTTTTATCTTAAGAGAATATTTCAAAAGCAAAAAAACTCACAATAAAGAGTTTCTTGCTTTGCTGAATATTTTTCCAGGGAGTTTGGAAGGGAAGAAAAAATTATCATCTGTGAATTCATTCTCTGTTGATTTTGATTAAAATTCCAGACTTTTAATGAAGTTGAAAACCCACAAGGAAGAAGAGAAAAGTAATGTTTCACTGATGCACAGGAAGGCTGGACAAAATACTGAGAAAATTATGACTAAAAGGCTTCTTAAAAGGAATAAGACACTTGCTTTTCCTTTGCTAATATGTAAATATGTCTGGAATATGCTCCCTTGGTCCAACAACAACTGCAGTATTTGCCACAGCTTCTCTAAGCCTTTCACTGATGGTCTGAAAATTCTTTGGATTCTGCCTTTAATCAAAATTTTTCCTGAAGCATTATGAGCAGGGACATCCCACTGTAGTAGCCTGTCCCCAGACAGTTCCTAGCACTGTTTCCTGTACATAGACTAGAGATAACCATTCTCATCGAGGCTGTACCTCATCCTCTCTGCAAGGGCACAAACAGTGAGATTTCAGATGTGCTCAAAGGACTTTGGAGCATGAGTCCCATTAATATTTTATTTTGTTGCGGTGAAAATGTCACCCTATACTCAGAAGCTTTATCCTTACTCCTTCACATTGAGCACTTCTGCAGAGCAGGCACCATCCAGGCCTGTGAAGAACCTGAGGCATGTGTAAGTCTTTGTGCAAGTACTGATGCCCCTGTGGTAGACCTTAGAAGCCATTTCACAGCGCACTGCAACACTATGTAACAGTACAGAACTGGAAGTGCAGAACCCTTCATCCATCACTCATCATGACTGCAGCAGTTGTTGCAAATGTCAACAAATCAGTGAGAAGAATATGATTTATAGATTACACTAGAGTGGCTTCTAATTCTGTACTCTGGTTTGTAATAGGCACAATTCAGTAAGCCTCTATTACAGGAATATACTTGAATCTTAAATTCATTGTCAATGTACTTTTCTTATCCTTGATAAAGTATTTAGGAAGCTTTAATGAGTAGTGAAAACCAAAAACATTCCTAGGAAATCAACAGAAACTGAGGGATTTTTTTACAGATGGAGTTTAAATAATTATCAGTTCACCGAACATGGAGCTGTTCTGTGAAACAATAGGTTAAACCACTGTCAAACAATTACACAATATTCTCAGCACTGAGAAACATAAATGGTATTTGCAGGTAGTTAGTGTAGGAGAGCAAATGAGCAATAAAACTTCAAAGACAACCAGTTCATCTGCAGTAATACAAGAAGATAAATGGCCTTTACAGAAGATTAATGTCCATGAGTCTTTATAGCCTAGCATGTTAAGCATCATTTGCTCTCCTGTATAAAACTCCTTTCTAAAGCAGTGATAACTATTGTAAGCTGTTCTCATTTGCAGTTGAAACAAAGAATTCACAGAATCACAGAATCACAGAATTGTCTAGGTTGGAAAAGACCTTGAAGATCATCCAGTCCAACCATCAACCCAACATTAACAGTTCCCAACTACACCAGATCCCTCAGCGCTAAGTTGACCCTACTCTTAAACATCTCCAGGGATGGGGACTCCACCACCTCCCTGGGCAGCCCATTCCAATGCCTAACAACCCGTTCTGTAAAGAAATGCTTCCTAATATCTAGGACAATGTCATTTCAGGCTCTTTTCCCCTCTTTTTTCATCCTACTCCTTCTAAAATCAGTTTATCTCACCATATTTTCTCCAAGACAACTCAGATACTCTTTATCCAGGTTTTGTTTTGTTGTTTTTTGGGGTTTTTTTTAATTAGCTGAAGGTGGTTTTAAATCTGGAAATGCTGAAGACCACCAGAAGAAAGTTATAAAAATAACTTCAGGGTATGAAGTACTTCAAAACCATTGGCCTTTTCACTCTGGCTTTTGGAGCTTTCCTAAGGTTTCCACTACAAAGAAACTGTGTTTTCAAAACCCAGCTCAAGACCCAGGATCAGTGTGCATTAGAAGGTCTCTATGTCAGTGTGGTGGGTTGGCCCCAGCTAGCAACCAAGCATCCACTCAGCCATTTGCTCACTCTCCCCTGCCCAGCAAGACAAGGGAGAAAATAGGAAGAACAGGGGTGAGAAAACTCATGGGTCAAAACAAAGACAGACAGCTCACTTACCAAGTACTGTTGTGTGAAAACCAGACTGGATTTGAAGAATTTAATATTTAATTACAGATTTGGTAATGGGAAACAAACAAACAAAAGACAAACATTTAAATCATCTGTCCTCCCCCTCTCCCAGGCTCAACTTCCCTCCAGACTCCTCACCCCTTGTTATCACTGCAGGCTACCCTCAGACCCTTCGGGGGGCGGGGGGGGGGGCGGAGCAACAAGCAGCACAGGGGATTGTGGTCAAAGATGTAGTTGTTTCTCTCCACAGCTTCTTCCTTTCCATGCTTTCCTGTGCCCTGCTGTGGGTCCTCAGCAGACTGCTGTCCCTTCAGTGGTGTGCCTGCTCCACCATGGAGCACCTCCTACTCCTCTAGCTGTGGTGTTCCTTCTGTTATTTCTCACTCTTTTTGTTCACTTCTCCTTTCACTGCTTGCTCATTCCCTCCTCTGTTCCCTCCCCCATCTGTATTTTCTATTTTTCAGTACTTTTTTACAGAGGTGTCACCAACTTGGCTGACGGGCTCTGCTGTGTCATGTGGTGGGTCTGTTGCCGAGCCATCTGGAACTGGCTGTGTCCAGCACAGGGCAGGCCATGACCTCCTTCCACAGAAGCCACCCCTGCAGCTCCCCCTCTACCGAAACCTCACCACCTACACCCAACAAAGTCAGGTATTTTCATTCAATGCCAAGGTACAGGGAAGAATGTAACTCTCTTTCGCTTAATGACATTTTCCCCAAACAGCTTCTGTAGGTACCACCTCAGCTAGAGACTGTAAAACCTTCTATAGGAAATTTTGCTGAATGTACCCAGTGGGGCTACCAGGCACTTTTGGCCTCCAAACTCCAAAATTAAAATGCAATTATGGGTGGAGGTACTCCCAGGCTCAGACATGCTGTTTTCATCACAGCAAGACTCCAGGAGATGAAATAGTTCACAGATAAGAAGTCCTAAATGCTGTGCTCTGGAACAGATGCAAGGCAATACCTCTTCCTCTTCCAAAAGCAAATAGCAATAATCTTATCCAAGCTCTAATAGGGAATCTAAGTTTTATATTATATGATTTGTGATGGGAGGGTTTCAAGCTCACTCCTTTTGCTGTGACGTGACCAGTCAGGTCAGCTAATTTTGAATCAAAGAGTTAGTTGTAAGTTTGTTTTCTGGGACAAAAGTCTGTCAGAAGCCCAGGAAGCTCTGTGGCACACAAGGGATACTAGCCAATTTTTTCCAGGTAGCTTAAGGGAGCTTGATTTTCTTCAGGTAAGGGTCTGAGCTTCTTTGGACCATTTGAAAAATCCTCGCTTCTTGTCTTATTTGGCACTCCTTTACTTTACAAAGTCTGACACTGTAATTTCTAACATACTTCTCAGGGAAAGCTAAATCAATAAATCACTTCCCATATGGATGGAGAACTGGCTAGACAGAGGAATAACTCCCTTTCCCTCACACTGCCTATTTATCACTGACTGATTTGAATAGGCTTCCCCTCTCTTTTAGGTAAGCACAAAATTAATTTATGAGCATGGAATAGGCTTCTACAAATATTTTTCAAATTATCAATATTCTTGAAAAAAGAGATGTTGGCTTAAGAGGATGAAAATATGAAGGCAACAGAAATCTCAACAGTCTTGCCATGTTCAACCTTTGCTGAAAGTTACATATCTATTGTGTTATGAGAACCTATGACTGCTGTTTTGCATGTCAACCATTTGCAGTGCTGAACTAAAGGGAAGGCAATTTTAATAATAATAATGTAATTACACTTTGAATAATTGTGCATATTGTATTGAATTCAAAAGCTTTGACTTTGACTTACAGCAGCATCAGAAAATGTTTTGATTCTACAATGCACAGTATGAAGACTTTCATCAGCCTACAGCCTTCAGGCACATAGGTCTCTTTCCAAAAATAGGTTAACTCCTTCTACCAAATGGAGAACACCTAAATCAAAACTCTTCAGTGTATTTGTCCGCTATGTATATGGTGTAGCATAGAGAATGCTGTAATTAGTCATCCCTTCCTGGTGGTAATTACTGGAAAAAGTTTAGACTTCAGGAACAGTGTGTCTCTTTTCAAAACCTATCAATCATTTTTAAAATTTGCAGATTATATAAAACATTTTGCATGCTTACAGTCTATTAAATTGTCTTGCTACATCTAGCCTGAGGACCAGAGTTCACTGACATTTTAGTAGTACAGGGGGATTTAAAATTTGTATGTGAAGTTGCTAACTTTATTAACAGCAATATTATTCTTACTATGCTTTTGCTGTTTCCTTCATTTAAGGAGCTGAATATCAGAGTTAAGTGAGTCATTAGCATCCCTAAGTAATATTTGATAAGGCAGACTTCCCCAGGCAAACATTTTCATTTTTAAGCTCATTATTTTATACAGTTCTAAACTGTTATACAAGTAACTTGTATAAAAGAGATACTACATGGAAACTAAATCAATCAACAAGCTTGCAAAGTTTTATTTCTGAAGGTATAAACACTTTTGCTGCTGTTGTGCAAGTATTGGCTAGTAATGTATTCATGTTTGCTTTTGAACACAACAGAATACTGCTTATCCTATCAAAGCACAGAAATCATAAATAATAGTGTGGGGCAGTCATGATCATAAAGGTAGCATTAGCTTCTGGTGACTGCAGCAAATTGGAAAGGGTGCAGTGGCAAAAAGCAAAGATTGTGTTAACCTTGATGGTACAAGTGGGGGAATGTTGAAGGTATAGCTCCTCTTGTGAGGGTATGGTTCAAAGCAGCAGGCTAACAAGTTGCTCTGTTTGCAATTTTCAGCCTCTATCAATCCATCTATTTACCATAAGAATGCAAGAAAAAAGTGCCTGGAGTGAAACAGCCTGAAAAACTCTTTGATTCTATTTATCTGGGAACTTGAAAAGGCTAGTTAATGAACAATGAACAGACTCGTTACTTATTGATCACAATAGTAGTGATGTGTGTGCATGATGGCAAAACCAGTATGCACCACAGTGCAAGATTAAAAAGGGAATTTTTTTAGAAAGTTATATTTAACTTCATCAGAGAAATTACTGTTGACAATTTATTGGTTTTAGGATAAGCCCTCACACATAATGATCAAAGATCACACATAACATAACATAACATAACATAACATAACATAACATAACATAACATAACATAACATAATATAACATAACATAACATAACATAACATAACATTTGTTAAACTAAAAATCTGTGCCACATGAATCATTTGTACAGAATGATATTGAGACCACTGGGATTAGCTAGCAGAGGTGACAGCATACTTTTCACTTGCTGTCAGTCACAGGAGTCTCAAGCTAGAGAGCACCAGTCTCAGGATATCCCAGTATCAGGACACAGCTCAATACCCTTCCATTTTCACAACCATAACCAGTATTCTGTGCTGGCTTAGACGCACATTGTGTAACCTTTGTGGATGTATGTGAGGTAGGGAAGGGAAGGCCTGTGCCATGCAGGACAGGAAATCCCACCGGCAACCTGAACTAACCATACTGTTACTTTATACCACTGCAGGACAGGTATATAAAAGAAAATGCAGTTATGTCATGTAGTTTTTATGTGATCTCATTAAATGAGCTATGGGAGCCATGATCACAGGAAGCCGCAGAGCTGCTCTAGCATACTGCTCTTTCTGGGTTAGCAGAAATTGCTACTTGTCCTCCTCCTACCCTTTCCAGGCATCTTTCTAGACACTACCTTATTGTCATGAAGATCTACACAGAAAATTATACCATAGCCCTAACAAGGAGAAGTCCTAAAAAGTCATAAAACCTTTGCAGCGAAGTCTTTCTTACTGCATTCAAAATAAAATCCAACAATGTCTGTATAGAGGCAGCCATACAAGATATATGCACTCTTCTATCAGGAGGCAGATTTTAAATAGGGCAATGACATTTCCAGTATTCCATTGCTATAAAAAGCAATAAACCAGAGAGGAGCTGTTTTGAACCTGGCGTTCAGCAACTTGCAATAGACTCAGAATACTGTTATTCCATATCTTCTATTAGAGAAGTATTTCCAGTCTTACTGTAGCTATTGTTGCTATGGTTCCTTATGTTGGAATACATGTTTATGAGCACATTCCCCATTGCTGAGGCTACCTCATATGATAGTGAAATGAAAGGAGATTCACGTCTGGAATCTTCATCCTCCAGAAAGGGGTGTCTAGGGTCTGCTGATGTAGACTACTTCAGTATAATGGCCTTAAATACACTATCAGGTAGTCTGAAAGAGTGATTTAGAGATATTTCAGTTTTGCAACGGAGTGTCTTGTAAGTGTATAAGCTTAGCTCTGATCAAGCTAGTTCATTTTATAGCACAAAAAGTGCATCTCTAATAAAATGTGGTACTACACAGAGACTTTTCAGCTCAATACATGCCAGTTAGCACAGATTCCAGAAACAATATTGTCTGCTGTTCTGCTTGGGCAGTCTCTTTGTCCTAATTCAAAGGAGATTTCAGTGCTCTAATGCATTCCAAGATACTGGCTTCTGTCCTGAAACTAGCAGAATTGTGTCAATATGACTCTGCACCACCACCAGTAAGCTCAGCCCCATGCTACTATTGCTTTACTGCTCTCAGCGGACAAGCCAGTTTATATGGAGTCCCTTGAGTAGCCTCACAGTAATCCTTGGAGCTGTATTGAATGTGTCCACTGACCCTAAAGCCCAAAAGTAAAACAGAGCCTGCACTGGGACTGTCCTTTAATTAAAAAGAGAGTTATAGAGAGCAAAACATCAGTCAAGGTTCAGGATTTACTCTTCAGTGTCTTTCCCAACAAAGTACACATTTGCTTCTCTCCTCTGTGTTCCACATCTACATGCTGCAAGAAGAGAGGTACTTGATACCAAGATACAAAGGTTCATGGGCCTCAAGGATGCTATCCCCAGACAAACTGCTCTCTTGAAAAAGGCTAGAATGGCTGTAAATACACTTCAGCTGATTCAGGTTCACCTGTAAACAACGTTCAAGTAAAAAAAATGAAGGAGTGGAAAAGAGAGCAAACATTTTTACTTTGTTCCCAGTGACTCATACTCACTGGATCTGTTGTCCTACTCACTGCTGAGAACAATTCAGGGGGCAGGTCTCCCTCACAGAGCTGGACAAGGACTGACCTTAGCATTTACTCTGTTATCCCCACGGTGAACACTGCATAAAAGCCTAGCATAGCACAAACCCCAACTCAGCTAGACCCTTGGAGGAGGTGTTCTTTGTACTCTTCCTGCCCCCTATAGTCAAATAGAAGCATGTCAAAAAACTCTCTCCCTGCCTTTTGCAATATGGGAGAGTATTCAATCCAGTCTCTTCCTCTTTCTTTTCCATGCAGCACTGACCTAAGCATGCTCTGTGCAGCAGAGTCACACAAAGCAAACAATTTTTTGTTGGGGCAGAATTCAGCCATGTTTATTTATATAGCTGGACTAATCACTGCAACCTTCTGATGGTCACCATGTGTCTGGCAAGCTTCAGCTGCGGTGTTCTGGGAAGCTACAGTCTTGCTTTCTCCCATGCATTCCCCTATGCAGTCCTGAATGAGAGAGGGAGCACTGGGAGACAATGAAAATCCAGCTTCTATACCTACATATTAGAACAGCTGAACTTTTGCTCTCTCCATATTCTTCCTGTCCACATCCTGCAAATCCAGCAACTGCTTGAGACTGTTCTTTATACAGAGTACAATCTGAGGTGAAACACTTGTAAGAACTAGTGCTGCATGCATTTTCACATGAACTATCGCACTTAGAAACAAATGCTATTTAAAGTGGATTGTCCCAGGAGTCTCTCTCAGTTAGCACAATGCACTTTCCCAGAAGGGGTTCAATTTCAGGTCTTGAACTTGTCCCACGCTCCCAGCCCTTCTGGGCCAAAGAGTGTGGCAGAGTCATTAAACCCAAACCCTAGCTGGGAGCTGGTACTCTGATAGCTGAGTTCTGAGCCATTCAAAAAATGAAGTTTGTATATCCAAAGGGGGAATCAAACTTGGCCTTCCTCAATCAGAAGCAGACCCCCTGCCACCCTAAGGAAGGGACGTGGTGCTCTAACCACTCCTGAGAAAGGAAACAACTGTCCTTCCCACTTTTTCCCTTCCCAAAGAAGACCCTCAAGGAGAGCCATAATTATAAAAAGGGGGAAATTTTTAAAAGCAAACTGAAAACCTCAAGGATTTTTGTTATCCTTATTAATTTTTGCTATAAAGCTATCTAGAACCTGAAGGACTTCAGCAGGTACCTGATTTATTTTTTGTGGTGCTAAAAATTTGCCTTTTGTGGAGAGTGTCCAGTTCTGAAAGATATAGGGGTTGAAATTGATAGTGAATGTGAGGGAAGTAATGGGAGGGGTTAATCAGTGCCTTGCAAGAGAAAGCCCTTTGTTTTGAATATTCTCTTCTTTTCTCCTGTTTTCTAAAATGATCTGGCAAACAATGCAGATGGCTTACAGCAGTCTGTTTCTTTTCAAATCAGTGATGCTGTGCTGATTTGCACCTCTGGGGAAACCCATGAAGGTAGTGACAGTTTAATACCTGTACTCATCCACTGCAGTCTCAAGAAAATTTCTTATCAAAGGTTTCCAGTTTGGCTTTAAAAAGTATTGTTACAATTTTTCTATGTTCAGGAAAGCCATGCATCAGTCACTTTATGAGGGTTAAGAAGATGGACAGTTGAAAAACGAGAGCTCAGTTTTGGTACTATTGTTTGTTTTCAACATGTAAGATAGAAGTGGTGGGTTCTCAGGAAACACTTTTTTTAATGTTCTGTGGGAAGAGGACAGAATCACTCACCCTCAACATCAGCTCTCCCTGTTTATCTCCATGTTACGTGTTGCTGAGTTTCCTAAACATTACTAAAAAGAACAGAAGCTGGAGGTTTAACTACCGTCTGGGAATCTCAGAACATGGACCAAGATAAAGCTTGATATCATGGGGCTTCCATGCATTCAAAGATAAGATAATTGATACAGAAAAGGGCATGGTATACATTTCTAAGTACTCCTGATGGTCAAGAATAAGTAAAGCCAGAGAAAATAAATTGGAACATGCTTTTGAACTCATCAGTGACACTTTAGGTACTTACGAAAAACATAAACAGTGGCCATATTTGTTGGGGAATCAAGCATCGAGCTAAAGAGGGAAGGAAGGTAGGAGGGAGGAAGGAACAAGAAGGGTGGAAAAGAGGCAAGCAACACATCAAGGATTTTGTTCAGAGGTTCAATGTGCAATGGGCCCTTTCTCACCCAAGGCTGCAAAGATGCTATGCAGAGATGTTAACAGAGAGTCTTTGCTCAAGTTGGAGGGACAGCAATAAAGTGGACTATAGTGTGGATCTCAGTATAAATCAGCAGTTGTAGCATGGAAATCACTTGACCTAACTGATGATAAACAGTGAGTGCTCATCCATGGGCTGCAGAAAGACTCACTGGTGTTCAACCTAGCTGCCAAGCTGTCAGTATGGTGTGCTTGCAGGGAGAAGTCCTGTATTAAAGGAGATGTATGCACTATGATAGGACAGAACTGAGTGAAAGAATATTGCCAAATAATATTCAGGGTGTGGATATTTCACTAACTACATACTTATATTGTTACTATCTTTTCTTAAGCTGATATCATGGTGTCTTTCCCTAAAAAGTCCTTCCTGGTTTTATGTGCATAGTGGATGACTTCGGGTAAGGACCGCACTACTTAGTGAGGGTACCCAGAAAAGAGCTATTACCATGGACACCTGGCAGAATTTCCATTTCATTTGTTCCATTGTTCATGTATGTTACAAGTACCTGACTGCAGAAAGAAAATAATTTTAAGCTCAGACACAGATAGGCTCCTGAGAAATCAGTTTTAAGACTAGAAGGAACCTTAATAATCTCAGAGACTGATCTTTTGGCAGATAAATGGAATGGCCACATCACCATCTCTTTAACAGCTGCCCTATGTTTTTTGGCTCTCTGTTGCAGCAGACAATGACTAACTGAAATCAGTTCATGTATTGGTATTTACAGACTGGCAATTTAATTTGTGTAAACCACTGAAGTTTATCCAAGTATTTCAGTAGCCAGTTATCTACATTTGGTAAACTGAGGAGTAATTTGTGACTGAGTGATCTTTTTTTAAATTTTTTTTTTTAAGTCTCAGAGCATTCTCCCCAGTTATAAACTCACCCATGAATTCCAAGATTTTTATACAG
Organism: Strix uralensis; assembly: GCF_047716275.1. Lineage (NCBI taxonomy): Eukaryota > Metazoa > Chordata > Aves > Strigiformes > Strigidae > Strix > Strix uralensis. The sequence goes on along the minus strand of NC_133975.1, from coordinate 48,517,224 downwards.
TACTAGAGTTTGCAATGTGTTTGTTAGCAATTTTGGAGTTAAAGTCCTGTTCTCAGGACTGTCTGTTCTCAGATGGAAGGGCTCATGTATCTCCTCTGGTAATGGCGAATGGTTGAGAGACCCTGGTAATAGCCCTGATACTGAGAGCAGCAGAACTGCCCCAGTGTGGTGACCCAGCTGGGCTATTTAGCTTTACTGATATAGAGGGTATAACTACTGTGTTTCAAGCTCCAGGATTATATTGCTTCCGGCCAGTGCATTTCTTTGTGGAGGAACAGTCATGAGCAAGCACATTTGATGCTTACTCAATGGTCTTTCCATCTTGACATGTCCCCAGAAGTTCGCGAGATAACCCTTAGGGCATAGGCAGGATGTAGAATGAAATGGGGTGACAGAACTATGGTTTAAAATCTTTCAGCAGATTGAAAATAGTTTTCACAATACTATTTTGAACAATTTGTTTCATCTCTACCTACAGAGGTTTTCTGGGCTAGTACTCAGACAAAAACTCTGTTGGTACGAGAAGATAAGAGAACATATGAGAAATGTTGTGCCTGTTTAGACTTTTGAAAGGTTAGCAGTAATCAACAGTGATTTACGCTGCTTGCAAATTCCATTTGCAGCCTTTAGTTTAATGTCTTCAAATCTTTGATATCTTACAACACTAAAGGTGCTTATAAACCTAATAGAATGGATTTTTAGAATATGGAGCGAGATAGGAGTTAAACTGGGCTGTAGGTATAAGGAATCCATTCTTTTTTATTTTTATTTCAGTGGGACTTAAAGTTCAGGAGATATATTTCAGGATATATATTCCAGGATTTAATTCACCCCTTGGGTCTCAATTATGCTCTGATTTACACTCCATATAATTCTGCTAAATCAGTGCTCCCTATCTCTAGCTACCAGGTAATGCTGTGCTTGTTCTTATATCACGTGTCTCCCACAAGGCTGTGCAAACCCTCTTGCTAACTGGAATAGAGATGATGTACATTCCTGATGGGCAAAGAAATGAAGCAATGAACACAAATCCTGACACCAAGATCTTACAATGTATGGCCCCATTGTTACACATAGCTGCTGATGGCACATATATATGCTGAAGGGCACAACACAATTCTCACTACATAAAAGCAAGCAGGAGAGCTTGGTGTGCAGTAATTATGTTTTCACAGTCATCTCCCTTGTGGTCCCTTCCGTTTGAAAATATCCATATAAGAGATTCAGTTAAAGTGCTTTCAATTAAGGTGTTTAAAATTAAGTGTTTTTTCACCTTCCTTCAGACAAGTGACACATACCAGCACCTTGCTGTCTGAAAGATGCCCCTGACCTTTTAGTGAAGCAGAAGGATTGGAATGACATATGAAACAGTTCTCCTGCTGAAGTGATTTTGCTTTTCCTTTATTGCTAAGAGACACAGCAGAGAGTGAATGGTGATTTTCTGTTTCAGAAGAACCTCAATTTTTGTCCACATCTTTAAATAAAAATAAAGTTGCTTGGTATCTGTGCCAGCATGTGACACTATTTGCTGCAGAGTAATGAAAAATTCATGCATTATGTACTGGTTAAGAATGTCATCCTTTCCTAAGACCCAAAAGGCAGCACTTTACTTAAACATTGATTCAAAATAAAATTATCACAGACACTTGTCCCCAGAATGGTATATTACACAAGCACATAAAATGAAGAAAGGAAGAAAGGTCACATTAAAGGGAATGCAAGATGTAGTTGATCTGGCTAAATAGACAAACTCTCCAGGGGAGGAACTGCCTACTTATGTGTCGGTGTAGTGCCTTACACAGCAAAGCCCTTACCCAGTGAAGCCTTCAGACCCCTGAACAGCAACAATACTCAGGATTATGGGGGTTAAGGGGAAGACTGAGGCCCATATTTGATTTTCATTGGCATAGCTGATTTCCTCTGTCCTTTGTTTACAGTCTTTGCACTTCACTGTACTTTTAAAATACAAGCCAACCCTACTGCAAATTACATTACAGAAAGTATGCTATTAAGGAATACCATTTTCTAATATTTGTTGGGAGGATTGTTGTAGCACATAGGTGTTTCAGTCACATACATAGAGAAATGTAAAAGAGAACTAGGAAAATGGCAAAATAATTGCATATGATATTTTAATGAAAAATCCCCAAAGAGGCTCAGTTTGTAATATAATACAAAGTACTAACTTGCAGAATAGAAAGTTATCTGCCTAATAAAAACATCACTGATTCCAGCTCTGATGTGAGTACCAACTTACTGCTTTTTATTCTATTAACAACATCTACACCAAAGGCTATGTATCTCTGTAGGTACAGCTAAAAAATTAATTTCTCAGTTATAATAACGATGGTCTCTAACCAGTGACTTTATGCAAAACAAAGCAAGTCTGTGAAGAATTTGTGCAGTTGTCCATGCTGCCCAGCAAAGAGAGAGTCTTGCTGCACATGCCGCCTACCCCAATATGGTCTGGGAGTGGAGTGGCTTTGCTACATATAAGCAGTAAAGGGGGAGGTGTTGGCAAGCTTTACGGATGGAACTAAAATCGTTAGACCAGCTAACATAGTTGAAAAGTAGTAAAAATGTTATTTGGCAGAAAAACCATTCTTCACGTTTTATAGCTCTTCAGTCTAAGAGTCCATCTAATTTTTCCAAGTACACTAGCTGAGTCTACTGAGTGACCGACTTGTGAGTTTATCATCTAAACATTGCCCTCTTTTGTACTTCAGTTCTTCTTACACACCTCTCTAACCCGCAAGTCAAAACCAAGCAATAATAACTCTGCTTCCCCCTTTCAACTATTGTTTCCCTGCTATGGGTATCTAGGCTTTGGAACAGATGAATACGAAAATTTATCATTTCTTGTATCAAATTTTCTGAAATTGCTTTCTTTCCCCTCTTCCAAAAAGTGAATGTATGTTTAAAGAAGTCTTGACTACCATCTTCTGAATATTTATACTCTGTATTTTAACGAGGGACAAGCTGTGCACTAAGTAGCGGAGGGTTAATCTCAGCACCTTTTTATGACTCAGGTGATCTCATCTTAAAAGCATGTTATAAAAGACAATTATTAGACATTAAAGAGTTATGAATGCAGAGGATGGTACTCTTGTATAAAAAGAGTACAGAATTAGTTTGATAGCTCTTATCTTGTGCATTTGTAATATTTTCTGTGGGATTAAGATAGCCTGCCCAATGAGAAAGTTTGTCCATATTCTAGTAACTTGTTTCTCATTGTCTTGCAATTTAAAGAGTCACTTGATAAACCCTAAATTATGCACTTACATGGTAATGTTCTCTTTTTATTGTTCTGCTAAATTTGCATGCCAAACAATAAGTATCTTTCAGTGCTGCCTAGGTTAGCCTCAGACAAGAGATTTTTCTACCAGGAATGGCAGCTTTCCATTTGAGAGTTGGCACTGTCATTTTTTCATTACAGGATCAAACCTAATGTAAATCACATAGGTTCCATCTGTCAGGTTATTTTTAGAATTTAGTATCTTACTATTTGTCAACCATGATTAGTATGTTAGGGAGACCATGGGACTATTTTCAACTTAAAGAGATAGTTGTACTATGTATAGCTCAAATAAGCACAGTGTCCTTGTCCTTTTCTAAAGAAAACTCATCTCAATCATTTGGGAATACTATCTTTCTGCATTTGATGTATAAACACTTGCCTGTCTACAAAGACTTTAGTTACTCTCCTGTAAAGAAAATAGTCATGAAATATTTCAATTAGAAAGTTTGCTAAAAGCTACAAAGAAAGCTTTCTTACTGACTGTGATGTCCTGTGTGATCAGGTCAGTGGTATGTCTTAATAGGCATTACACAGTGAAACCTTTTGCACTGTTCTTCACAGGGAGAAGACATCTTTGCCTATATCCTTTGACCGGAAGTGGGGAAATTGTTAAAGCCATCCTACAACACACCTATTTTGAAGGTTCTCTTTTTAGGAATGAAGTACTAAAATAGGTACAGATTTACACTTCATATAATTTAAACTTGGTGATGCATATAGCAGCCTGTCCTTCCCATTAAAACTTCTGTCCTGTGCTACCCAGAAATGCAGTCCTTCTCCCCTTCTCTCTAAAATCTCAATAATTAGACTTTATGATGTGAGGCCTTTTCACTAAGATCAGAGTTTTCTAATCCTTTGAGCAAAGTGTGCCCTCCTTCTTTCAGACTATATGTGGGATGTTTTGATTTACATGGGTGTGCATGAGCTATCATGACCTGGTCCATCAGGTTTCTGTTTGGTTGACTGTTATTTTGAGCAGTAATTTAATTTACTGAGCACAGCTTTTTCACAGTTGAAAGTTCATATCCATCATCCCCCTTCCTTAAATTGTGGGAAAGTACATGTTTAGGTCACTGCTGATTGAAGATCTGTAAAAACTCACTTACATGGGGCAATAGACAAGGCTCTGACTAAGATGACAGTCCAAAGACAGTGGCCTGACGATGTTTATATTGGGTGGTGTTGCTAGTATCTGTCATGCTATGTTGAAATGTTTAGCTCGTAATTGTTGGCAATTCCAAGCAAGTCAGGTAGTGATGTTTGTTTTGTTAAACAGAGAAAGAAAAAAACTCCATCTTCTAATGAAAATCTTAACTTTGCTTTCTTCACCTGCTTTTCACATCTCACTATTAAGTTCAAAGACAAAGAACCCCTCTGAAAATACTGTATATTTCCTTGTCCAAATTGCACATGACAGAGTGGCTTAATATTTGATCCTTAAAGACAGTTTGCTTACTCTTTTGTTATTCAGAATGCATGCATTTTAGAAAGAAATACACATACATATTAGCCTGTTAATATTAACTTCTCTCACAGAGCAGTAATTCAGGAATAACTTGACTGAGATGGGTCTCACCAATAGAGAATTTGTGTTAGTGAGACAAGAAAATAACTGCAATACCAGAACTATCCAAATTGTCTTCCTTGCCTTTAATAGGCTGTATAAGGTATGCCATACAAAATTTCACCCAGAATCCTTATGTGATTATCTGTACAGAACCAGTGACACATTAGAGATTCTATCCTGACCTAAGCATGATTTCAAATGCATTTCTTTCTGACAAACTTTGTATAGATTTAATTATAACAGTGAGAAATGTACAAGACTTGTAAGGAGACAGTGTCAGTAAAAGTTTCAGTCACCAAACATGCTAGATATTTTTCTGTGCTTGCTGCCAGAATAGCTCAATGCTTTGTAATGTAATTTGGCTTTCAGTTTAAAACCAAACAAAAAGACTGCTTGTAATTCTCTTCAAAACCCATGTAAATACTGCTTCGCCCTTCTGCTTTGCCTTCCAGATCAAAAGCATCTGCAAATATTTTATAAGTATTGTTCCAGCCCCCTTGGAGGCTAGCTAATTAAATTGCACTGCTTTGGAGACATATGTGGAAACAGAGTCTGAGGTTAAATAATGTGCCAGAGAAAAAGGCAGAAGTCTGCATCTTAGTTACGAACAGAAGCCAAACCATGTAGCTACTAGTCATCCATTTTAAGTTATGTGACTGCTTCTCATCTTCTTTTGATTAGAGCTATTTCTTTGACCGCAGACACGTGATAGTACAGTGAAACCTGATGAGTATTTCTTTTCCTTACTGTGCATCAGTTAGAAATGTTGGTTCCTGTATGCCTGGTTTAACACACTTTTCTGGTATGACCCCTTGGTGGAATCATTTTTACACTCAGTGTCCTGACTGTTCCCTGGATGCAGTCCCTAATGGTGGCTTTGGAGGAAAAATCAGCCTTGTTCTTTTAGAAAACACGATCTCCAAACCGAGTTCCTACAATTTTATAGTTGAGGCAATTCCAATTTTACACCAGCTTTACAGATTTGCCATCTTACAGGAAGGTGCTTCACATTTACAAAGGAATGAATTTACTGCAGCAAACTCCTTTATCTGACAAGCACACAGGAGTAGCAGGGTCAAACTAGCAGTTTTCTGTTAGCAGGGAGCAGCTCACACTGCCTGGGGTGCCTTCCCTGGCACCATGCTGAGGAGCTCAAGCCAAAGTCCTGCACCACTGGTGACACTAAATGGAGGAGGTCCCTCACATTTCCTATTGCAGCAAGGCTTAGATGGCTTTTGGCTTGTGCTAGCTCACTCATAGCCCTGGACAGAGCAATTGCCACAGCTTTCATTGCTGGATCTGGCAGGATTTGTACTAGCAGTGATGAAGCCAGGACACTGGTAACAAAATTTTCTTTGACAGTTTTGCTCCACAAGGAGGGAAGGAGATTCATCCTGCTCAGAGATAGCAACCCAGTATTTTTTGTGGCAACCAGAACTATTCTAAGCACAGAAGCTGTCAGATTGCAAATATTTAGATGAGGCATTGCAAGAAATATAATGTGAAAGAATCCTACTGCTTTCTGATTAACACAATATTCATCACCATCCAAACTCTAGCATGAGGTCGGGCACCAGTTTGTCATTATATTAATCATTTTTATGTCTCAGCTTCAGTCACAGAAAAAAAGGAGTTAAATAACTTAGTTTACAACTACTAAAAATAAACTTGCAGACTTGCTGGATTCCTCCACATTAAAATGTAAATAACTGTCAGCTCTTCTGGAAAAGCTAGTTTTGCCCTGCCTGTGACTTCCCCAGGAGAATTTATGGGGTTTTTTAAAAAGTTTTATGCTGAAGATTTGTTTCCATAATTGGGACTGGCCAGTTTTCTCTCAGAAAAATGAAAACTAAACTCTTTCCAATTAAAACAGTTGCTACTAGAACCACAGCACACAGACCATGTAGAGAATGGTGTGAGCCGCTTCAGCATGGATTGCAGCCAATCATTTTCAAATTTGGGTGCCTCAAGAGAGGCAGCTAAATCCATATTTAGACAGCTAGATTAGAAGTGCCTGGTCAGGCTTCACTGCCAGCACCCACAGATCCTATGGGTGTCTTCCACTGTCTGTCAAATCAGGATATTTGAAAGTAAATCTATTTTTTTAGGGGCCTAAATTAAGAAACATTGTTGTAATTTAAAAAAAATAAATAATGTCAGGCAAAAATTTTAAATGCTTTGTTCAAAATGTTCTTATGTTGTTACCTGCTTTCTAAAACTACATCCAAACTAGTGTATTAAAACATGTGCTCATTGCTTTAGAGCACCACATGATGCTACCTGAGATTGCTTGGTGCAGAAATAGAAGTCCTGGGGCAAGAAAATAGATAAAATATAATTGATATACTGCAAATTGATTGATATACTGCACTTTGCTTTGGGGATTTTTTGCATGGAAATACTTGGACTATTTTATCAAAGCATGCCCAAATCCTTGTGTAAGAACACAACAGTTAGCCAGTCAAACCATTCATCTAGCTAGCATATAATTCGCCACTATTCACTTTAAATAGTGATCCTTTTCTGCGTGGTTCAGATTGCAGAAATTGAACTTGTCAGTCATGGATAACGGTTATATTACAGAATCACACATACTTTTCACATCCGGGAAGTAATGGGTTACAATGTACTACATCGACTTACATAAATGGATAGGAAGCATGAAAGAATAGTCATAAAAAGCCAGAGTAAAAGGAAAAATAATGTTTCTTCTCTTGCTGTAAGGAGAGGAAAATAGCAGCAGAACAAATACAAGATTGGAATATCCCTTCATAAATGATATAGACCGCCCTCATATCAGTATAGCATCACCTGAGATTACTGTCAGTTCTGTGAAAGCCTTCCAAGGGTAGAGGCTCTACTGGGTCTCCAGTGAATCTCTTCTAGTGCTTTCTCACCATTAGAAATGTATTCCTGCTGTTAGCTAGTTTGCAGACTGAAGCCCGTTCCTTTTTGTCCTAGGAGGACATGGAGAACAGTTCCTTAACTCTATGCAACAGCCTTTCAGGTACTTGAAAACTTGAAAAAGAAGGAAAACCTTCTTCAGTGATCTCCTTTTTATTTAAAACAACATGACTTCAATCTTTTTCTGTAAATCATTGTCTCCTAACCTCTGACCTTTCTCTTTACTGTCACCTGAGGACTTTTTAATCAGTGAAAATCTCTACCAAATCTGGACACAAAACTGCCCGAGTCTGTGACTAGGGACTTCATAACTTAAGTAAACATTGTTTGAAGAATCACTCTTTTTTCTTTTGAATCTGCCACTAGCTAGTTTAATTTGATGTCTCCTCATTCAAGCATTAGAAAAGGTGGTGAACATCTTTTGATGCTTTCTGTAACATGCTCCTTTCTGCATAGTGGCATGTCCATTGCCTCTTTTCTAGGCAGGGTAGCGCTGATCTAGTTAATTACTCATCATGCTGAAGCTGTTCTAAAACTTAGATCTTTCTCTGTACTTTTGTGTTATTCCCTGAATCCGTTTTTAAAAAGTCATCTTGCACTTCCCATCGCCACCTTATACTGAGATGGCTTTAAGTGAGAAGTTATATACTCTGGCTAGTAGTTCAGCCATTTCATGTTTGCATTCCTTTAGAACTTGGGCAGGTGCCATCCAGTCCTGGTGGTTTGAGTATTCTGTCAATTTGTTCTATAATCTGTTCCACTGACACTTCAGTTTGTGACAGATTCTCTAACACCTCTTCTAAAAAGAAGGATTTCAGTGTGGAAACTTCCCTAAGTTTGTCTGTGGCAAATGCTTTTATGCCTTGCCTATCTATTGGCTCTCATGCTTCTCTGGCAAGCTTTCTGCTCCTGATGTGTTTGAAAAAGAATGTATTATTACTTTTTATGTCTTTACAAGTTTTTTCTCAAAATCTACTTTGGCATACTTTCACATTTAACCTGCCAGCACTTGTGGCCTTGTCTGATACTCTCAGTTGGACAGGACTTCAACTTTATGAAGGCAGCCTTCTTGTTCATAATAACTTCCCTTTACCTTCAGTTTAGTTATCCTAATTTTATTGTTTTAGGATAGGTGGCATGCATCTGATGAGATCTTCCAGTATGGAGTCTTCAAATAGCCACTATGTCACCTGCAAAAATTTCATACTTTGGACCGCCCCTTTTACTAAAAGTTAGAAGAATGTTTTTGATTTAATCCCTAGAGGGTCCATCATCTCAAATGGTGGTTTCTTTCATGTTTGATGTTTTTCTTCCATTCTTCTTCTTGTTGGGTTTTGTTTTTTTTTTTCCCCCCAAAGAAAAGCCACCTGTAACATTTTTTGTCTTAAGTATTAACAGCTGGTTTCCACTTTGGTTTATATTAAGTCTTTCTTACCTTGTACAGGCCCCCTTTGTTTTTCAAGTTGTAGTTTGTATTTTGCTTTTTTCCCAGTTCCCAGTAAATCTGACCCTAGTTAATTTTCTCAACCATGTGTTGCAGCTTTTCTTTTCTGCCTCCATTTGGCCCTCAGCATGAAAGAAAGATTTCAGAGACTGTGACTGTGAACATCCTGGCTTGCATGATAAAACTTAACAACATTAACTTTTGTTGCAGAATCTCTTTCCTACTCTGCTGCTGGTTTGAAAGTGCAAAGAGGTTAAATCTTCCACTTTACATACAGTCTTTCTCATCTGTATGCCATAAAAGGATATATGTGGTGAGGAGATGGCAGAAATGTGCTTGCACGGTCCTTCAATTCTTTTTATTTGTTGAACAGATTTTGATTTAAAAATTTGCTTCTGCCCAAAAGAATTAGCCAAGGAATCCATCTCTGCTCTTTAACCAGGAGAGTACATTTTATGGATTACACTATTCCTGTATATTTGTGCTGGAAGCAAGTTTTAAATCTAAGATAACTAAATTAAGAGATAATAGCACAGTAACACTCATATAGGGAATTCATCAATGCAAACAGTCTACTGAAGCAAAAATTGTTCCTACATCAGGAGACTTAACTATATCTCATATTGCACAATATTACTGTTGAGCTTCCAATGCCTTTAGTAAACATTTCCATTTAAATTGGAAGAAGGCTAATGTCACCCCCATCTACAAGAAGGGCTTAAAGGAGGACCCAGAAAATGATAGGCCCATCAGTCTTACTTCAATCCCTGGGAAAGTTATGGAATGAATCCTCTGGGGGGCTATCACAAGTCAAATGAAGCACATGATTGGGAAAAGCCAGCATGGATTCACCAAGGGCAAATCATGCTTGACAAAACTGATTACCTTCTACAAAAAAAGTAACTTGCTCAGTTGATGTGGGTGGTGGATGTTGTCTACCTGGATTTCTCCAAGGCTTTTGATATGGTTCCTCACAGCCTCCTCCTAGAGAAACCGATGTGTTACAGTCTAGAGAAGTGGTCTGTGCGGTGGGTGGGGAACTGGCTGACAGGCCACACCCAGAGGGTGGTGGTAAATAGCTCCTTTTCAAACTGGCAACCTGTCACAAGTGGGATCCCCCAGGGATTGATGTTGGGCCCAACGCAGTTTAATATCTTCAGAAGTGATCTGGATGATGGGACCAACTGTATCCTGATGAAGTTTGCTAATGATACCAAACTGAGTGGGGAAGTGGACGCTTTTTGTTTTACTATGCTATCAGTGTTTATTCCAAGCAATGTTTTTCATTCTGACCTTCTGTTTTGTATAAATTTCATGCTCCTTTGAATTTTCAGTGAGTTTTTCATCTTTATGGTTCACAGGCTTCAGGGAAAAAAAAAAAGAAAAGCTAAGAAAATAGTTGTATCTAAATAAGCAGAAAAGACATACTGAGAGTCACTGAACAATTATATGTTTTCTGGCAAAATTTTCCCAGTAAGCCATGGAACAAAGCCCTTTATCCACATCTCAAAAAATTATAATTTTTAGATATGTTTTGTTTCACCTAGTCATTGAAAAAATAATTTCCTAAAGATGAAGAGCTGTTAAACTTCCAAATTTGTATTGGAAATCCCCTTTGATGGTTTTGGTAATATGCAGCTCTATATTTGGCTCCGAAACAAACAGTTGGATCAACTTTTTTCTAGAGAGCATGAACAGGAGCAGAGGGAAGGGAAATTTGCTTGAGGATTTCTTTGTTGTGTTTCTTTTGAGTTCCCCAAGAAGTAGGACAAAGCTTTGATCCAGTGAAACTAGGCACAGTATATGCATCCTCAAACTCACAGATCCTAGTAAACTCCAAAAGATAGTGTCATATTCACACAGGTCATACAGCATCACACCATTTCAGTGCTGTTTCCTTCTGTCACAGCTGTGACAGAATCTTATACCAGAGGCACCTCCCAGTTCCTGTTTTTCATGGGAATTCATCAAAAGAAGGGATCAATGGGCAGTCATTTTTCCCTGTCTAGAAGACATTTCATATTCTGTTTTTTTGCCCATTACAAAAGGTTATGCTGTTACCCACTGAATGCCAATAAAAAGTTCAACATTAAATTGAACATATATATATGTATTTTTTTAAAAGAAGCATCTTCCAAGTAGACAAAATAATGCTATGATTATAGATCAGTGTGTCAGCTCTGGTGAAAATCAGCATCTGTTCTCATGAGCAGCAGTTTCACCTAAACATAATTTAATCAAGAGTTGGAAAACTCTTTCTGGCAACAGCAAACACTCATTAAGGTGCACCAGCCTTCTTTTGTCAATTAGAGTTGATTCAGTATAGTATGCTGGATGCAGACAGCAACCATAAACAAACATCTATGCTTTTAAATGAGGTCTTCCAGGTTCAGATCCTCATCAACACAAATAATTGTACTCACCCCAGAAATCAGCTTGAAAGTCAGCTGAATACACTTGGGAGGATGTGTTTATATCTGGCATAAACTCCAGGACTGCAGCTCCACCTGCTCATACTTTTCATCAGTTCTGGTTCTGTCACCTCACAAAAGAAGGGTTGACCCAATACTTTGTAAGTATTGTTTATGAGATGAGTTGTCCTAAAATGTTCATGAAAAAATATTTCCAGATGCTCCACTTGCCTTTGATATACTGTACATACTATGGTTTCCCTGTTTCCTGCAAAATTTGACTGATAGAGGAGAATCACCAAGGCTTTTTTTCTTGAAAAGTAATAGTTTTGTGAACCAGTTTTTCAATTTGTGATTTCTTTTGTGCAACTGCCACAGGTGATCTTGAATTTAGGTAATTTTTAAAAAATTCAAAATTAAATTCAAAACTCTAACATGTCAAGCTTTTGAAACTCAGAGAAAAAAAAATCAAGACAATCTTAACAGAAACCATTGAGACTAATTGAGAGCAGCCCAGAGGGCACAATAAGTCTCTAGCTGGCTGGACATGTCTGCAAAGAGTAAAAGGAAAGGTAGCTTGTCTCTCTGAAATTTACTGCCAGAACAGACCTACTAGACATAAGAATAAAAGTTAAAGATTTTGGCAGGTTGCTCTGAGCCACTTTATTATGCTACTATAGCTGAGTACAGTGCTATAATTTCTGCAGAGCAGGCTGCTTCTGCCACTCTACTTGAAATTTTCCACCCAAACATGACAAAGATAATAGGAGTAAAGTAGGGCAATTATTCAGGTAGGTAACTTAGTAATACAGTAGTATAGGCCACAGAAAACATATTGTTATATGTTAGAACTAATCAGGTCAGAAGTTCATAATGAAAAGCCATTGCTGGGCAAAGAATGGCTAGCTCATTTAGGATAATGCAGTATCAACAATAAACACACTGACCAGGCTCCAGTGAAAATTAACTCTGAAGAAGAATAAAATATTCTCAAACCATCAGTCTACCCAACTTCTCAGCAATACTACAGTTTTCCCCTCAGTTCTTGGAATGCAACTGCTTCTGGCATTAGAAACAATAATAAAGTGAAATGGCTTCCACCTGAACCACAAATACTTGGCTTGTTTGAAGCCAGTAAGCCAACAATGCAGACACAGAGGCATTTGCTTTGTTTCATTTCAAGCCTACTTGAACACTATAGTTTAATATGGTGTGGCAGTGATGCTTCTTAAAGCTTGCATAAATTGCGAACCATAGTTGCAAACAGGCGCTTACCATTAGTAAGAACAGAACCAAGGTTATTTAGTCCAAAAGGCTGAGGCATGCAGTTGGTGCAGAAAGTTTTCCTTGCTTGTGAAACAGTTGCAGAATGTAAGACCACTGAAAGGGCCCTAGCCTCATGTCACAGTCTATTACACTCCCCAGGAAGGTTCTGAACACATGCACTTAGAACAAAATTTAATTCTAACAAGATAGAGAAAAATTGTATTCCTACATCAAAATGTCCTTTAATTACTTTAAACAATGTATTTATCTGTGTCTGCTTGTCTTCTATTTATTCTCAAATGTGGAGATTAGGTAACATTGCATTGCCATGTGAAACCAAAAATGCAAATAGTCTGCATTTTTTAACGCTTTTGCATGAAAGTTCCACAAAATGAGAGTGTGAATTGCGATTTATGTTTGTATTGAAGCTAAGTGGGACCTTGCTTTGGGAAAAGCAAAAAATAGTTTCTCTAAAACCTACAAAATTTACGTAAATGTTGAACTAATGTGATAATATAATTAGGTGATATTTTAAACTATTCTGTATAAACAGTCTCACTTTGTATTTGTATCTAGATATAAGGTATGTTTATTCTGGCTCATGAGGTTGCAGCTCAAATATTAACAGAATTTCAGGTACCTAATTTGAGTAAGACAGTGACTGCAGTTAATGAAACTGTATATCTACTAAGTAATCAGACAGAAAAACATCTATACGCAAGCCAAACCCCATAAAATTTCAAAAATTATCTTAGGAGATAAATGAGACATAGAAATTTAAAACAGAATGTAACTGCCGCATCTTCTTCAATTCCAGTAGAAGTTTGTGGAATACATTTTTAAAAAAATATTCAAGTGTAACATTCACTTAATGGTCTTTGTTATGTGTTCAGAAAACATGCAAATATAGGCTATCATTAAGTTTTTATCTATTTGAAATTAATCCTGTGAAGAACAATTAGTAATTAAAAAAACCCAAACAGATAAGATATTTATTTTTATCTTAATCATCAACTAGTCTCTACCACTGTGGACATCTCTGTGCGTGCGCGCGCGCGCGCTACAGTACTTTCTGGATATATGCCAGAAGAATGCTGTCCATGGAAAACAGCAAGAAAATCCTGTCTTCCTTTTCCTTTGAGGACAAGAAAAGCTTGTTTGTTTGTTTTTAAACAGACAATTCATTGCAATGACTGTCCCATAAGGAGACCAAACAGCAACAGAGGAGAGTTAACAGTATTATGGAAATTCAGTATACACAGTAGGATCAATCATAATTGTTGGCAAGTCTACTTCAGGGAAATTAACAGTAGCCCTCACTGGAAATTCAACCTGTTGTACAGTTATTAGCAGCCTCAAGACAAACTGATGAACAAGGCAAGTGTGAGGCAATTGTTCTCCCTTAATATGGCAAATGTAAAAGCATTATACACAGTCAAAAATGGTCTTGTTTTGAGAAGAAATGATCTTTTCTGAGAGGCTGAAAAGCAAGTTACTTCTTGTTTTATGACTTTGAATAACCTCACTCCCTTAAATGAAAGCAAAATACATATTCTGAAATGACATTCCATTTTCCTTCTTATGGGTACTTGTACCTGGAAAGTCACTATGTATTTAACCTTCCTAATAACACTATATGTAGGAGTTTATGCTTGACTTAAAAAAATTCTCCTCTACTACCCACACAAAATGAGTTACTGATAATCATTTTAGTCTTTAGATACTGTTTTGAAAAATAAGGAGAAAAACGTTTCATAATGTATTAACCTTCACATCTTGTCTGAAGTGGGAGTCCCATAGAAATGAATAATTGGCAGTTCCTGGCTCTTTCAGATTCACAAAACCTCCCCACATTTCATAGCTTCAAAAATCTCTGTCTATTTGATATAAACTAATACCACACTTCTTCCAACAAAGTCCATTTGCCAGTAAGGTAGGGAAGTAAAATCAAAGTACAGCTATATTTATTTGCGTCTGTATGCCAGGAACACTAATATGTCTATAACAAGACATTGTTCTGAGAACTGTACAAACCCAAGAAACTAAAATGAAAGGGAGACAGACCTCAGAGAACACAAGCAATATGTAAAACATTTTTACATTCCACTTCACACTAGTCCGCTAAAGCTGAAAGCACTTGCCTACTATTTCAGTGGCCAGTGTTGGTTTTAAGTAAAAATGATAAAGACTCCTATGCAGGAGTTGATCTGTCATTTAGTTCCATCAAGACAGTTAACCGATGTGCTTGGTGTTATCCATATTAGTGAGTACACGCGAGCAGAAGTTCTTTGCTCTTACCAGAGGCAAGAATTGGGATTCTATTTTTCACCAAGTTGGACAACACTGAGATTTTTCTGGGTTTCCAAATAAGCAAAAACTGATTTGCCTTTCCAGTCATGCCAAAAAGGAAATAGACCGACTTCCCCTTGCTGCTCTAAAAACCCACAGAGGATATATTTGTATTTTAAAGCATGTATGAAAAGGAGAGCACAGACTTTGATGTGGTCCTTTAGCACATCAATAAATCCCATCTAACCAACATATTTCATTTGGCCATTTACTCCCATTCAGTGAAATAAGCCAGAGTGATCTTTGCAGATGCTACTTTTTGAGACAGACAGCATCTCAGAGATACATATCCATCGATATGTCCTGCAAACTTTAAATGTTCTAAAGTGTTGTAAGGGAATAAATCACATAGTAATAAATATACCATATTTGGAAATGAGGTTTGTGAATATACACTGTTATTTAGAGGAATCCTGAAAATGCGTTCTACTGCTGCTTTCTTTCCTACATTTTTAAAATTAGTACACAGGCTGTAAGCAGAATTTGCTTTTGTCTCTTTTTTTGCATCTCTCTTGGGTTACCATTGGACAACCAAAGGAAAAGAGCTCTCTTTTGCCATCATCCGCAAAGGAGGGAGGCATAAAGAGACTTGACAGCAATAATTTTGAGAAAAAAGATTCAGATATTTAATAGTTAATTCTAACAAATAAATAATTATTCACTTGTATATTTTCAACTAGAAAAATGCAAGTATTTGAAGTTGCCTATTGCATGTGGCCTCACATGAAAAAATACAAAACCTAAAAAGCCCCAGAAACTGAATTTTAAAACAACAGAAAATTTTAAGTAATAATGCCATTATGGTTGCCTCCTTGCCTCAGCAATGAATTATACCACAGGCAATTACTTCAAGTGCCCTAAATGACAGACACTAAGTGTGATCTTGAACAAGTCACATTTTCTTTATGCCCCAGTTCCTTTTCTGCAATAATGGGATAGCAACACTTTCTTCTCTCACAGAGAGGTTATCAAGAAAAATACATTAAGAACTGTGAATGATTGCCAGATAGAGTACTCTAATTATCTGACTAGATATGAAATTTAGCAAGATATATGCCTGTGATAGGGAAATTTATTTCTTCTTATGAGGGGAAACAAAGTACAGTTTCTCTCTTTAACATGTTTCTTATTCTCCTATCCCTTCCATTGAATAATCTATTTAAGAAGTTCTGTAACAGTTGTTACAATGATATGTTAACACCATCCAAAAGGTAGTCTGACCTCCCTTCTTTAGCCTCCAATCAGAGTGTAGTTTTCCCTGTTGTGGTAATCTGGGTGGGAAGGTTAACGTAACCTCATGAGCCTCACATTTGGTGTGCTCATCTAGGGAATAGTTCCAGGTTGAAACCCCATTTCTGAACATACCAGTTCTATACTTGACATAAATTGATCCTGTGACAAGCCACTGCTGTGGCTGACCACTAGGTGAAGTTTGTCACATCAATTTGAGTGGCATTTTGAGGGCTATTACTTACAGCAGAGCTGGACAACTATCACACAGAGGCAGGGAAGGCAGAAAGCACTTACAAGCTTTGCTCACATATCATGTTGTCATTGACTGAACTAACTGTATAAATTGCTAGATTATATTCTCCCTCTATTTTTTTTTTTAAGGAATACGTGAGAAACAAATTAGCACAGAATCACAGTTGAATTATGCATGTCACTGTAGCTAAACTGGAATCCTGTATATAGGAGAAATAGCATTTATTTCAGGAATGAGTGAAGAAATATAGTTATTTCAGTCATAGCTGTGAGAGCAAGCAGAAATAATTGAAAAGTGCTGGAGCAGAGACCTTAACTGGTCTAGGAAGAAATAAAATACTCTGTGGAAAGACCATTCTTGTAATGGCCAGTTCTCTACACCATTCATGCCCCAGTAGTAAACTGTTTTCTTCTGCAGTTACTTTAGTCTTTGTCTAGTTTCTGAGATCAGTTAATTACCAGCACAGCCAGGCGACAGTATCATTTATGCATGATATGACAGTGAAAACTTTCTTCTAAGTATTGTGAGAATTTTGTGCAATGCTGTTCACAGTGTCTCAGCCTCATCACAGAAACACCAAGTAGATTGTTGGAAGGGATCCTTCTGCTATGGATGAGAGTTTACAAAACCCTAGCTTTTCTACTCCCTAGCTTTTCTACTATCTTGGAGGCAGAGGGGCTACAATACAAAAGGAGCTGATGAAGCTCTATCTGATTCCACCTTTCTTTTCTCTAATAGTCCCTGATACTTGGGTTAGGGAATTCTACGGAGAGAAGAATAGGTACCAAGGTACTAAAAGTGTAATGCTCTTTTCCTGTTTCCATTTCTAGAAGTTTATACAGCTGGAAGATAAATCTACATTTTTCCCTCTGGTCCGTAATGTAAGGAAGAGTGTATTTGGTCTAAGCTTCCCCAAGGCACTGATCCTACATAAGGCAGGTAAGCACGACTAGTAGGTGTGTGCTTGAAGAATCTCTTCAAAATTACAGTATAAAAATTTAGAGTTATTCCACTTCCAAACTACATGCTGCCAAATGTCAAGAAAGAAATCAGGTCAGCTATCAGTCAGTCTGTCTACTCCCTCCATCTAGCCAACTGGAGCTACAGAGTTATAGTACTTAGACTGATATTTACCTATTTTTCAGTCTACATTTAAACAGCCAAAATAAAAGAGAAAGAAGTATTGAACATCACTTCTCATTCTCTGCATTTATGTAGGACAGATAAAATTCCCTCATCTGTAAAACAATGTGTAAATACACAGTTCAGTAGCATCTATACTTGAGATAGACACATGACAGTCTTTCTCTGTCACACATACTATGTGATTATTAGTTTGCCCAATTCAAACGGGGTGAGAGATTTTCTGAAAATAGAATGAGAATTAATGAAGACAGAATTTTTTCAGAAAATTAATTCCTGATCATAAAGCTCACTAGTTACTATCACTCTGAATCAGCAAGTAAAGGTGGCACAGTTGGTTCCTCTGCTGCCATGTATCAGAAAACAGTAAAAATGAATAACAACTGTTAACACTAGAAATTTGATACACATAAGAGAAATGATTAGGTTACAAATGCAATTGAAACTGAAGAGTTAAACTCTGGCCACATTCCAATTAGTAAAATTGGGAAGTGAGTGGCAAAGATCATAAGGGTCATGTAATTTTTATTTAAAAACATAGATCTTATCTTTAATAGGTTTACTAGCAAAATAGAAGGTACTATATTTTGGGTAAAGAAACAGAAAGAGACCATTACTTTTTAAAAACTAGATTTTTAAATTATTAAAAAGGTGAAAAAATGCATCTATCTCATTTCTCAGTCCTCATAATATCAATACATACTAGACAGTGACATTGTTCCTATTGCTTTAATGGGGAACTTCTGCCAGACAAAGCATGTTCTTTGTTGAATCTGCAACATGCAATTTAGAAACAAACCAGAGGGGACAGCTGTATGGCACAGCCAATCATTTAAGTAAATAAGGGTTTTGACAAAAACAAAAACTTTAAATTTAGGCAACAGATAAATGGTCAAATATCACAGAAAATAAGAGGAAATATTTATGCCATTTAAATCATTTGGCTGGTGAGCCAGTTAGAAAATAAATTTAGAAATTGGTTGCTAAAAAAAACCCACCCTGTAGAAAAAGACTGGGAGAAATTTCTGTTTGGACAGAGAGCAGGGAATAACCCCTGACACTGCGATAGTAATTATGTCCCCTATCATATGTACTGAAGAGAGATTACAAGAAGTGATAGTAAAGTCTCTAGCCAGTTCCATCGGTGTAAAATAGTCAAGAGTAGAAACAGATCCTCCACACAATATTCTGGAACAGTTTATCTTTTCTAATGGAGGTGTACAATGTCAGGATGACCTATTGATTGTTTGTAATGGGTTGTCAAGCATAAGTAATAGCTCTACTTTTTTGTTTAAATATTAGCTAGTGGAAGGTCTAGAAATTTGTATCAAGCAATGCAATCAGCTCACTAAATGCTATGGAGAATGAAGGGCTTATCTAACAGTCTTAATGGCTGTGTTGCAGCCAGAGAAAATGGGCTGAAGTATATACAAGCATAAGTATGAAAGAAAATCTGGTTTGACTGATTTTTTAGTAAATATTCACAGACCGGGAGATTGAGCCCTGAGAGACACAGTTTATAATAACACTGGGCTAAGAATTACATCAGTAAAATATGAGTATGTCTGGGAAATTTGTTGCGGTAGGGTTGAACTGGTGAAAATATCACTTCTGATCAGATTTATAACAAAATTTAACCACTACACAAAGCAGTTTAGTTGCAGAGACAGACAAAACAAAATAGGTCTCTTAGAAGTATCTTAAATACTGTATAACCATCAACTCCCATATGGATTGGGACAGATGACAGTGTGGATCTTATTAAGTGATTTGAGATTAAAAAAATGTTCAGATGTATGGACTGTCAGGTCCTTTTTCCCCATTCAGACAGATGGATGATATTTTCCAATACAAAGGAAAGCTATAATAGATAATGATCCATAGCTAGAATTGGGAACAGAAACAGAAAGGTTAATGGTTTAAGATAAACTGACAAGAAGGATTCCTACCCTCTTTGAGAGGAAGGGTGATCAGGATGGGGTTGTAAAATGACAAACATAAGCCAAATAGGAGAGATGAAAGAAAACATGTAAAATCACTTCATGAAAATTGTCATGTATCCAGTGGAAGAAAATTATCATAAAGAGTAATGTTTCCAAACGACCATAAAAAATGCTTTTATACTATTATAATTTCAAATGGATATGTACTGTACAGAACTCCATTGCCCAAACTCCAGTCTGAGGGAGTTAAGATGCTACTTTTTGTCCAGGAGGATCTGATATAAAATCAATTGTAACAGTTGAACAGAACCCCAAGACTAGAATACATGATCTTTTCATAAAACTGCAGTAGTCCCAGGAGTAGAAATCAAAATTCAACTTTACTCCCTCTAACGGATGAAAGTCCTATCCCTTATGCTGTAGAGGCACACTGCCTCCTTTCTTCTGAATTTATGAGAATTAAACTCTGAATTAATGCAGCCTAACAGTTGGAGTAGCCTTCTCACGGGTATGGATTTCAATTCCATAGGCAGAGAATGCAAAGAACACCAAGAATTTCACATTCCTTCCAAGTGTTCGGCCCCATAAACTGTTTTAAAATTATGGCAAGGCCATTTTGACACCATCTTCCATGGTATCCAAGATGGAATCTCATTTTCTGGGTGGATGCATGATTAGATCGGTGAAAAACTGCCTGGGTCATGAGGGTAGTTGTTAATAGTCTCTACTCCAAATTCAGTTGCAAATGGATTTCCTCAGTGGTCTATCCTGTGAACTCACCTGTTTTGTGTCTTCACCGATACCTTGGATGACACAAGACTGCTGGAACAGATGATACACTAAAGGACAAGGCAGCCAGCCATTCAGAAGGACCTAGACTGACTACAGAAATGGGCAGACACAGAAATCACACAATTCAAAAAGGTCAAATGCAAAGTCCTGTACCTGGGATGAACCAACCCTCTGCATCATTACAGGCTGGACACTGCTCAAGGGGTTAGCAGCTTTGCTGAAAAGGACATGGGAATCCTGGTAGACAGCAGGGCTCCCTGGCAGTAGGTAAAGCTAACAGCAAATTGGACTGTGTTAAGCAGAACATAGCCAGCTGATCAAGGAAGGTGACCGTTCCCCTTTACTCAGCACTTGTTAGATCACAGCTGGAAAACCACATTGAGTTCAGAACTCCCTCTGTACAAACAAGATATTGATAAACTGCAGCAAGTTAAGTGGAGTGCCACCAAGATGGTCAGGGGCTGGAGCACAAGGTATAAGGGGAGGCTGAGAGATCTGGTTTTGTTCAGCTTGGAAAAGAGAAGGCTGTTTTGCTGCTAGCAACTTTCCAGTACCTATGATAAAACTACTGACAAGATGGAACCAAGCTCTTTACAATGGTGCATAATGAGAGGATGAGAAAGAATAGTCAGAAATTAGGAGGGAAGGTTCTGACCAAACACAGGGAAAACACTTTTACCAAAAGCATGCTCAAGCACAGGAGAAGGTTTCCTGCCCAGGAAGGCTGTGGCGTCTCCATCCTCAGAAACCTTGAGACCCAACTGGACAAAGCTCTGAGCAGCTGCAGCTGAATTCAGTGTTGATCTGGCTTTGAGCAAGGGATTGGATACCTGAGCAAGGGCCCCAGAGATTCTATGGCCTCATGGTTAATTGAACAAAAGACTTCAACATGGTAAACCCCAATTTAAGTGGATGAGAACTTGAAATCTGCTTTTATATCAAGCTGATATTTTCTTCTTTAGGAGCTCAAGACTGTCACTATTTTAACAACGCTCTGCTTTATCAAAGTCTTTTCAGTGCCGCTCATCCACCATCATTTCTACAGCTTCTCTGATTGTGAAGACAGAGCCCAGCATGGTGCTCGCACTGCAGCAAGGTACATGGAAAATTGGCCAGATACTTTTCTGTGTTACCCTCCTGTAAAAGTCTGGTTTTGAAGACAAAGCTGTCAGCAATGTTACTTTATCCCTGACTATATCAAGATGCAAACTAAGAGCACGTGCAGGGGAGGCAGCCTCATTATAAATACGAGCATGAATTTTTATTGTTCACACCTGTCTTCGTCTCCTCAAAAAAATTCTCTCCCTGCCCTAAATGTTCATCATAATAGCTAAGAAATGGAGACTAAATTGCTTTTCAGTTTTAATAATGAATCTGTAAGTGGAGGAAATAGGTTTTGTCTGCAGTTTCTGATTTTTTTTTAATAGCAAAAATTGCTTCACATAATTCATTTATGTAAATATCCCCATGGAATAACTGCATCAAACTCCTTGACAACTTAAAACTGCTGTGCTTGTGTTACTGCAAAGCATCCTGCTGCCTGACGGCTTTCGGCAGAAATTTAGTAAACAGACATAACTTAATTACATGGGTTTTAATAAAAAATTGAATAATTTTATTCATAACATTGGTGTTTTATGTGTTTATTAAACTGTCCTGCTTTTCTTCTGCATTGATTAAATGGAAGTCATCCTGTTAAAAGAATCATTTGAGGATATTATGCTGAATTCTCTGATGATATAAATTGGCATAGTACCAGGTGTGGTCCAGTAGTTTCAGTAGAACAGCAGAAATTTAACTTTTTTTTTTAAATTTAATTGATGGATACCGTCACATGCCAACGATGATGGTAGCGTTTGTGCATTTAATAAAAGCACATATTCCTTTGTCCTTTGAAAGTCTGATTTTATCCATGTGCACTGTGGGTACCTCAGTGGAAACTATACATTCCTGCAGGTTCAGATCAGTCTAGGCTGTTACCACAGGCAAGAAAACTCTCCCTGGAAATTTTGACCAGCCGGGGGAATTTATGAAAGCTCATAATGGGCAAGCAATAGCTCTAGCTCCTGACAAACTTCTTTCCCTCTCTCCCCTGATATATAGCCCCTGCTACATCTTAAGCATCTAAAAGCAAGGTATCACCATTTCCCTGAATATCCTGCCACTGCTACTTTTGAATGTGAAATGGAGCACAGAGGAAGTGCTGCCTTTCACAAAAGCAATCAAACGCTCCATGAGGTCCTTCAAGCACTGTATGGGCCAGGTTGACTGAGCAGTTTCTGGCCTCAGTGAGTCAGGGCTCCTGACTATCAGCCCCTGAATGCTAAGGAACCACGATTCTACTCAAGGGCAAGGTAACATTGTTCCCATGCAGGACTAGGTACACAATCTGACAGTTTTCAAGGAACACTTCCAAACTCTGGATCCTACTTATGTTGGGTGGAGCTGTTGGCAGCTGACAATGACTACAGAAGCTAAGCACCTCTGAAAAGCAGATGAGTGGAAACGTTCTGTAATGCTGCTAGGGCTTCTTTTGTGCTTTGAGAATCTCTGATAAAATGAACGAGATAATAAGGTAATTTCAGACTATACAGACATTTTCAACAAGAGCATGCCATAATATCTAGAATAGTGTCAAGTGTTTTTTATGCTAGAAAGCTCTTAAAACTTCTCAAATTTTATTGCTTGCTAAGTTTGAAACCATACAAAACATTTTAAAAGCAAACTGGTTTCATCATTTTTCAAAGCTATATCTAAGGCAATCTTCTACGCTTTTTGTTACATGGTTCTACTATTGCATACAGTGTGAAATTGGGGACTAACCCTTTAAAGCAAGAAACCAAGCAAGACATTTCATGGTCATTATGCATGGCCATTATGCATAGCCCTCTGATACTGGGCAGAAAAAACTGACTTTTCAGCACAAGTTACCTGCTCTCTAGTTGGAGTCAACCACCTAAGTCCTCAATACAAGCAGAAAAAGGGAAGAAGGAATACACTGTGAGAAGAAATTGAACAGTTTTAGGTCCCAGCACTGACACTGGAAATGCACAAAAAGTGTGGGAAATTGAAGCGCTCTCTGTTATATTGTGTCTATACCAAAAGATATGGCAAAATATACTGCAGTTCCTAAGACTGGATAATTCTAAATTTATGTGGTTGCTTTCCATAGATCATTATCTTCAAGAATGACTTGCAGACATTTTCTTCTGCCTTTCATACAAAAATGAAATATGTGGGCAGCATGTTTTGAGGCAGGGAAGGCAAAGGAAGGTGAGTCCACAGAGGAGTTTGACTGACCTAACATCAAAGAACCAACCTTGCAATTTTACAGCTTCCCTGATGGGTTGTTGGTGCACAGCACAAGATGATTCAAAGCAAGGCTACTAGGAAGGAGGTTAATCGATGGGCTAGACTGGAGAGGTCAGTTCTGTGATGTGTCCCAGAGGCCTTTACCATTATTTGTCTGCACAGGAAGTAGGCTGACATGCACTGTCACATCCTTCCAGTCCGCACACCTCTTTCTCACAAAAAAGCAGGGCATACAGAATGGGGAAGGAAAGAATGGCTCCCCCATGCCAGGATGTCACTTTTGATACAGTCTTGAAACACATATGAAGTGTACACCAGGAAAAGAAGAAGTCCTCCAAGGTCTTATAATTTTTGTGTAACTGTAGAAGACTTCAAATTCCTCTTTGATAAACAGTCAGATTTATCAAACCAAAGTAAGTGTCCCTGTCCAGATTGAAGATCATGGGTAGCCTCTGAGAAGAAAAGGATCAGAATATGCAAGAACAGAGATCCAAGGAAGAAAGTTATGAGGGGTCTGAATTAGTACCCCAGAAACAGAATATATTAGGTGTCCATATGCCACGATAACAAAGACCAAGAAAATGACACTTTCTTGGTACTTCTTTTTTGTGATATTAGAGATTTTGTCAAAAGCTGTCAAAACCTGTTTTAATTGAAATTGAGAGGCGGTAGTTGAACGGAGCACTACCTAGAATACTACTAAACATTCAAGGGCTCTGATATGAGAAAAACCCCCCAATGAGTGATAGCTCGTAAGTTCAGAAATTACACAAAATCAAAATGAGACTTACATTAGGGCTCTGAATTTTAATTGCTCGTTGTGGCCCAAGCTTGTTTAGATTGGTCCTTGTGAAGAAAAAGTTCCGTCCTAGGCAGAGAGACAAAAGAGAGTTAAGACATATTGGGTTTTTTTCTTCAAAAGCAGGCAAGATTAAGCATAGTTTGTATAATACAGAAGGGAGCCAAACAGAAAACTGGAAGATTAAGGGATTTGCAGATGAGCATAAAACAGATAAAACATACACATCTGTAGCAGAGAAATAAGAAAGAATGTAAGGCAAAATAAAGTGGGGAGGAAAGTCACATACTGTTACACCTGCTGTCTTTTGATGAATCATAAAAATCCCATTCAGTGAGGAGGGCAAAGCCTGAGACAGTTACATTCAGCAACGAATCTAAGACTGTCACAGGCACCTGTTAACCTTGAAACCTAAGACTGCTTTGCACAAATAATGGACATGAAAACAAGCATAGAGTGAAGAACTCTGTCTGTGGGTTTCCAAAATGCTCTGAATTATGAAAGCATAGTAGGTCTGAATGTAAGCGCTAAGGCATCGCTTAACATGCTTATGTTTCTGTGAGCTGATATATATTTAGTTGCATTTGAATTTGGCCCTATTTTGACCCACTGTGAGCATCAGCATGATTCTAAGGTTGTTCCAAAGATGGATCTACTGACAATCCAAAATGGAATTGTCTTGGAGTGGTGTGTCTTTGAACTGCCTTTGTACGGTCAGCCTGCAACGTAATTTTCAGCACTGACCCTCAAATCTTCTTTGCACATTACTGTAAAAGATCAGACTAATGGTCATACTGGCTCTAAGAAATGTTTGTTTGCTGCTGATTCATATTTTTGTTGTACACACTGTTGTAGACAGTAGATTGTACCCTATTTTTTTAAATGTTTTTTCATTCAAAGATAAGGCTGACATGCTTAAGAAATCTAGGTAGAAAAAATTACATATTAGAATAATGATTAAAACTCTATTGGTAATCTATTTTCAGTTACTACTACCAGGAATGTTAAAGGACTTACACAGTAAACGAACAGTTCCAAGAATTAGACATACGAATAGACTATATATCACTGGAAACAGGATATGGAACTATGGTGAAGCAGCAGTAATCCTGCCTTCATAGCCCAATGGAAACAAAATTATTCTGTTGTTGAATGTTTGAAATACAATGACCGTATAATGTGCTTGGAACAAATATCATTAGCTTAGGTGATACTCATAACTCTCTTCATCTCAGTCTTCACATAAATCAGATCTACCCTGCCCTTAGGGATTTTTAAAGACATTGAAAAATGAATAATATTGCCATATTCTTAAATATTTCTCTCAGATACTTGCTAAATTACTGATGTCTGTCAACCCAGTGATTATTTGAAAGAAGGATATTGGAATAATGGAATAATGGAATTAAACTCAAAATCAGATTATGTTTGACATGTGTCAACAAAATACAAGTAATAAAAAAATCAAGTGAAACATAACAGGCTTTTAAGGATGGTCTGGACCACAGCCTGAACAAGGGCTGTGTGAGACAGAACAACTTAGGATTTCAAAGGAAATTAATATTTGCTGAATGGTTGACATTGCTCTGAAGGCATCAACTTCTCTAACAATTAGGTTCTTTTGAGATAATTTCAGAATATGTTTACAGGGATAATGAACACCCTCTCAATTTTTTCCTCTGATGAAATAGTACTTATCTCACAGGGCTCTTACTTCTCAATTACATGTTTATATGGAACAGTAAAGACAATTAACTTTACAGTGAATCTTCAGTTTCCTACAAATACCTGACTAGGAACTTGTATACAGAGGAGCTACAGTGATCTAATGAAAGATGTAACGCTAAGGCTGTTTATTTTAACTGCTGCAAGTTTGTATGTAAATATTTATTAGTTTTGTTGCATCTCTCGTTACAGAAATGATAACAAACTTCTCTTGCATCCCAGAGAGAAACAACATCACACCAAGTACTTACCGATTGTGTACAAACACAGAAGATCCAATTACAAACAGACTGGTCTTCGGACTGGTTTCTGGCAGCTCACAAAACACAGAACATACCGGGATCCAACACCAGTCTCACAAACTATTTAAAAGTTGAACATTTAACCCTGATGTTTAAATACCCTAGTTTATTTTAGCAGTAGCTTGCAGCTTTCTTAAGGACCTAGCCTCTCTCCTGGAGCCTGGAGCTAAGTGAGGCCCTGAGTCTCCCCTGTACAGCACATGGGGCATGAGGTATCCCAGAAAGATGCTTTTCTTTACTTCACCTTCAGCACTTGCTGCTGGCTAAAAGGGAAGTCCCAGATTTCACCCCACCCCATCCCAAGGGCTGTGGGGACACAGCTCAGTTCACTTGGAGGTGGTACTGCAGAGCTTTCCTCTAGATGTGGCCATTTGAAAGGCAGTGTTAGAGCCTCAGAAGATCCTTCCATACCACAAAAGTAAGAAGACCTTCCTGTAATGAGCCAGAAGAACTCTTCAGTCAATGTTGTAGATTTTTCACAGATGAAAGTCTACTTTCCTTTCTAAAGACTAGCCTGTTATCGTTAGATATGTTGTTTATAAGGTTACAAATTTTAGGAAGAGATAACTAGTAGGAAAGATAACAGCCTTTTCCAACTTCAGGGATCTAGTGGGCAGGAAGTGCCAAAAAATACTGAGTGTAGCAGAATGGAGGCCTACCCACCCTCCTCCTTTTCACAGCCCTTCAAAACTCATTTAAAAAAATCAAGATCTACAGGTCAATCAAATGTTCTTTGTAAACAAGTATTTTGTTGCAGATTTTAAATGGTATTTGGCTCCTACATATGTGAAGAGATGCTTTGCACTTTCATTAGCATCGCAGAAGTTATGAGTAAACCTGGGTGCTTTACCAAGCACCAGAAGTAGAGTCCACATGCATGCCCTAAGGTGTATGGGATGTGGGTGAAGTGAGACTGCATTTATGCCAGTATTTCTTTCCTTTACATGACCTTCCTTCATGTCTGAATTTCCACATGAAAAGACAGCAAACCATGACAGGTGCACAAGGCTCAATCTACAATAAAAGTCGCTGGTCTGGGAAAGTCTGGTATTACAGTCTTTTTTGAGAACCTCTGTTTGTCTGCTTCTGAAAGACATAAAATGTTTGGAGACAGGGTTTTCCGATCCTGATCATGTAAGATTATCTAGAAAAGGAGGTTAATGTTGCATAGAAAATGAAAAAATCTCCCATTTCTCCAATGATTTACAAACATCATCTCCATGGATTTGCCGTCTTGCTGCTTACTGCTTAAGTAGGTACCTATTCAATTAATGCATCATGTGTAATGCTTCAAATATGTTAAAATATGCTAATATTACTAGGACTACCTCACCTAAAGTCTTTATTTCTCTCTTCTCCTTGAATGTTTGAATTTATTCTTCATTTAGGTGGAAATCTTGGAGGCAGGAATATGTATGTTCTGGCAACTATGATGTCAATACATACTGGGTGCTGTATAATTCAAGCAAACTAAGAAATGGTCTCTCTTCCTCTTCTTTTGTTCTGATGTACACTGGCTCAATTTTATTGTATTTGTGTACAAATGATACTGTTATACAGGATATCAGTCTGTTCATACATGGAGTATATAACTTTCCAGAATACTTAGGTATTCACCCAGGAATAAATCTGAACTGAACTAAAAACAACACACACTCGATTTACTAGTCACTCAAGCTATCTGGCTTCCTATATGTTATATGAGTAATGCTACTTTTTCCACTTTCACCTGTGGAAAAAGTCTGTCAAATTAAAACTTTACAACAGTTTCCATGATTAATGCTCATGAACAAGAACCATCTCAATAGCGGTAAATGGGAACAGTTGTAGGAATTGTATCAAGCTTGAGAATGTTTATTGGCTAAGAGACATTAGGACATATCAAGTTATTGAATATAGTCATATGATCCCTAAACCAGATTATTTCTCCACAGTGAAGAAGTGACAGTAATATTATATGATACAACACAGTTTCACAACTGGATGTTTTCCTGTATCTGTTTTCTTAGTTTTATTCTGAGCTATACCAAAATGCTTTCACCTCAATATCTCTGAAAATTAAAGTCAGTAATGTACAGATGCTTAACCTAAGGTGACAATTTGGGAACTTCTCTAAATGATAATAGGAAGAGCAGTGCTGAAATGTCAGAATGGAGAATGCATCATTATATAGGAGCATTACTGATACTTCTAAAAGAAAAACATAAAAAAGAAAATCCAGTAGCACCTGATATACTCTGTCAGCCATTAACAACCTTGATAGCTGTTAGCAGTGTCCTGGCCACATAATGCAGAACTATAAAATACTGCACAAAGTGAATAAATTAACTGATCACCAATTCCTTCTGGTCCACCTGGTCCTCCGCTGCAGGAAGAGGTTCTGTGCTCTCTCCCTCTGTACACACATGCAAGACAGGCCAGAATGGCCTTGCTATTAAAAAAAGTCACATACCTCTTTGGTTTGGAAAATAAGTGTTAATTAAAATCGCATTCATGAATTCTAGTTCTCCATACTGAAAGTATCTCTAACTCCCATAGTGTTTATAAACTCACTTCTGAGCTCCTGAGTTCAGCCTGTGAGTCCTGCTACTGTGGGCCACCACAAAAAAAAAAAAGTGTGATTTTGTAAAGCCTCAGATAACATTCTTTGATACATGAATAATCTGATCAATGTAAATAAAGGATCTTCTTGAGATCACATTGAAGGTGATCTCTTGTATTTCAATTTTTCATATTAGAGAATGAATTCTTCCTTCCCAGACACTGGCAAAGCAGTTAACTGGAGAACAAATATCCTATTAAATTAATATAGATGTCTGCTTGGGAAGTCCAAGTTATTGTTTATACCAGAGTAGACTTTAAATTAAAAAAAAAAAAAAAAAAAAAAAAGATGTGTTCCAGCATATTCTTATCAGAAGAAAAATAATTTCAAATGCCCTGTGCATTGAATCATGCTTTATTTACAGTGTCAATTTGAGAATATAACAATAGCACTAATAAACAGCATTGATCCAAAGTCTATTGCATGAAGTTGAAGAACTGCCTGTGACTTGTGTGTCAGGCTTAACTGAAAGTAGTTCTAGACCCAATATTTTTTTTCTGTATTCTTGTCTGTTCTGCTTTCCAAGTGTGAGGTTGTATGGATTTGCTCTTCTTTTTTCCTTAAAAAGTTCCTATTGTTTAGATAACCAGGTTGTTAGTATTCGAGGAGGGGTTTAAACTATGAAAAACGCTATGTCACTGGCAGCACAAAACATTCTGGCTGTGCATAGCAAGCTACGGGAAAGATAACAACTAGTACAAGTTTCCCATTTTACAGAGAAGCTAGTGGTATCTTGTTGCATAGGATCAAAGATGCTCAGATCTGGGCTAGCAAAATTCCTGTGTGCTGAGTTTCTCTCTGTTGTCATGTAATCCAAAAATGGCAGCAATAAGCAACAAGAGCTCATACTGAACATACCAAACTAAAATAATAATTTTTAAACGCATATAGTATGCTTATTAACACTGTACAGGCTGTTCTACTACATTGTTTACTCTCTGTAAAGAGAGCAAGTTGTCTGCAACTCTCCAATAAGAAATCTGAAAAGTTGGTGCTTTAGCCAGATGAGATTTGGCCTTTTCACCAGTTACACTAGCAAGTATTTCCTCTGCCAGCCTGTACTTTACAGCTTTCCTTTGGATTTCTGCATTTACCCTGAGCTGTAACAAAATTATGTGTGAAACATGGGAACATAGTCCATAAGTATATATGTGCTTAATTGACTAAAAAAAAAAGTCAGGCAATAGCTACTTTTCACATTGCTCTGCCCAAATTTCCAAGCTAGCTGCATTATCAAGAATCAAGACTTTCATATTAACTCTGCTTTTCATAGACTTTGAATAGCATCCATCCTGTCAAGGACAGCAACTTGCTTTTTTCACTGAATTTCATTATGCTGAATATATAACTTGATAAAATGCCAATATTCTGCTCAAGTTTGGCTGCAGTACAGTGCAATTACTTTTGTAAAGGAAGTACAGACTGAACTCCCTTCATTTTAATACAAAGATGTGCGCATGCTGTGCACATGAGGTGACAATCTGCTGGACTCAGGGGATGTTGGAACAAATCTGAAAGGACTCATTCAATATGAAGATGAGTATTAACTTTCCTGTCTCAAACCCTTTAAGATTTTTCCATGAAGTGGATCAACTGTTGGTAAAGACAGTATATTGTAAGAAAGAACCATGTTCTCTCATGGTGGTCACAGACATACTTTTTTCTATTGACAGATACAATAGAAATCTATTTTTACTTTATGTGTAAGGATAAAAAGATCCTTTCTGGCCTTCTTTTCATTATAAAACTCACACAGTGCAGCTGTAAAATGCATTTTCCACTGATGATCATTTTAGAACATGTATCCCCCAAGGATGGCAAAATGATGCCAATTTTTGAATCCAATTTTCAGTGATATTCTCCAATATTAATACTTTGCTTTTTTTTTTTTTTTTTTTTTTTTAATGTAAAAGAAACTAACCACTGAATCTGAATGGTAAGATTATAAGTAACAAGAGAAAGACATTCATGGAGTGAGACAAAATCTGAAGGCTTTCTTAAAGCAGCAGGAGTACCAAACTATCATGCAGGCAGCCTAGAAATAAATTAATAGATACAGAGTGAAATTCAGCAACATAGGTTCCAAACACATTGCTTTTCATCCTAACAAACATTTCTTCTGCAAAAGTAAAATGCTTGTTACACAGAATGAAAAAAACATAGATATGCTATTTGATATGGATATGAAAGACTATTATGCACACACTGGAGCTTGAAATAACGTTCCAGATGTGCCTCAGTTTCCCTATGAGCCTGAGAACAACAGTTTCTGGATGGCTGCATAATCAGTGAGTTTGGCATAGGATGGATGTGAGAACAAACTTGTGAAACAGCAAAGAGATACAAGTACAACTGACCAGCAATGGGATCCAACTCCTTAATATACCAAGGTAAAAACCCATCTTTGAGACTAATTAAGTTCTAGTTAAAACATGTATACAAAATTGGTGCTAGAATTAGTGATGGGGTGGGGGAGAATGTCTAGAGAAGCACAGACTAGATTGGTTCACTTAACTTTGCAAGAAAAAAGCTGAGTGCATCCTACCTTATGTGTTTTATGTAATATCAGGGAAGAAAAGAAATACTGAGTCGTAGGATCATAGAATCATAGAACGGTTTGGGTTGGAAGGGACCTTAAAGATGATCTAGTTCCAACCCCCCTGCCATGGGCAGGGACACCTTCCATTAGACCAGGTTGCTCAAAGCCCCGTCCAACGTGGCCTTGAACACTTCCAGGGAGGGGGCAGCCACAGCTTCTCTGGGCAACCTGTTGCAGTGTCTCAACACCCTCACAGTAAAGAATTTCTTCCTTATATGTAAGTTAGATCTACCATCTTTCAGTTTAAAACCATTACCCCTCGTCCTGTCCCTACACTCCCTGATAAAGACTCCCTCCCCATCTTTCCTGTAGGCCCCCTTTAGGTACTGGAAGGTTCTATAAGGTCTCCCTGGAGCCTTCTCTTCTCCAGGCTGAACAATCTGAACACTCTCAGCCTGTCCTCACAGAGGAGGTGCTCCAGCCCCCTGATCATCTTCGTGGCCTCCTCTGGACCCACTCAAGCAGGTCCATGTCCTTCTTATCTTGGGGACTCCAGAGCTGGACACAGCACTGCAGGTGGGGTCTCAGGAGAGTGGAGTAGAGGGGGAGAATCCCTTCCCTCGACCTGCTGGCTACACTTCTCTTGATGCAGCCCAGGATGCTTTCTGGGTGGCGAGCACAAATTGCTAACTCATAGTCAGCTTTCCATCCACTAATACCCCCAAGTCCTTCTCCACAGGGCTGCTCTCAATCCACTCATCGCCCAGCCTGTATTTGTGCTTGGGATTGCCTCAACCCATGTCCAGGACCTTGAACTTGGCCTTGTTGAACTTCATGAGGTTTGCACAGGCCCACCTCTCGAGCCTGTCCAGGTCCCTCTGGATGGCATCCCTTCCCTCCAGTGTGTCAACTGCACCGCACAGCTTGGTGTCATCAGCAAACTTGCTGAGGGTTCACTTAATCCCACTGTCCATGTTGCCAACAAAGATGTTAAACAGCACCAGTCCCAACACCGACACCTGAGGAACACCACTCATCAGTGCTCTCCACTTGGACATGGAGCCATTGACAGTAACTCTTTGAGTGCGACCGTCCAGCCAATTCTCTATCCACCAAGTGGTCCATCCAACACATCCATGTCTCTCCAATTTAGAGTCAAGGATGTCATGCGGAACAGTGTCAAATGCTTTGCACAAGTCCAGATAGATGATGTCAGTTGCTCTTCCTTTATTCACCAGTGCTGTAACCCTGTCATAGAAGGCCACCAAATTTGTCAGGCACAATTTGCCCTTGGCAAAGCAATGTTGGCTGTCACTAATCACCTCCTTATTTTCCGTGTGCCCTAGCATAGTTTCCAGGTGGATCCACTCCATGATCTTGCTGGGCACAGAGGTGAGACTGACTGGCCTGTAGTTCCCTGGATCTTCCTTTTTTTCCTGTTTAAAAATGGGGGTTATGTTTCCCCTTTTTCAGTCAGCAGGAACTTCACTGGAGTGCCACAACTTCTCAAATACGATGGATAGTGGCTTAGCCATTTCATCCACCAGTTCCCTCAGGACCTGTGGATGCATCTCATCAGGTCCCATGGACTTGGGCATCTTCAGGTTCCTTGGATGGTCACAAACCTGACCTTCTTCTACAGTGGGTTGTTCTTCATTCCCCCAGTCCCTGCCTTTGTCTTCTGTGTATTGGGTGGTGTGGCTGGACCACTTGCCAGCAAAGACTGAGGCAAAAAAGTCGTTGAGTACCTCAGCCTTCTCCATATCCTGGGTAACCAAGTCTCCTGTTTCCTTCAAGTGAGGGCCCACATTTTTGCTAGTCTTCCTTTTATCACCGACGTACCTATAGAAGTTTTTCTTGTTGCCCATGACATCCCTGGGCAGATTTAATACTATCAGGGCTTTGGTCTTTCTAACCTGATCCCTGGCTGCTTGAACAATTTCTCTGTAGGCTTCCTTTTATGCTTGAGTTTGTCCAGGAACTCCTTGTTCATCCATGCAGGCTTCCTGGCATTTTTGCCTGACCTCCTTATTGTCAGGATGCGTCACTCCTGAGCTTGGAGGAGGTGATCCTTGAATATTAACCAGCTTTCTTGGGCCCCTCTTCCCTCCAGGGCTTCATCCCATGGTACCCTACCACGCAGATCCCTGAAGAGGCCAAAGTCTGCTCTCCTGAAGTCCACGGTAGCAAGTTTGCTGTGCTCCCTCTTCACTACCCTAAGGATCTTGAAATCCACCATTTCATGGTCACTGCAGCCACAGCTGTCCTTGAGCTTCACATTCCCCACCAGCCCCACCTTGTTGGTGAGAACAAGGTCTAGTATAGCACCTTTCCTCATTGGCTCCTCTATCACCTGGAGAAGGAAGTTGTCATCAGTGCATTCCAGGAACCTCCTGTATTGCTTATGTCCTGCTGTGTTGTCCCTCCAACAGCTATCTGGGTGGTTGAAGTCCCCCATGGCTTGTGAATGTGAGGCTGCTCCTATCTGTCTATAGAGGGCCTCATCTGCTCAGTCTTGCTGGTCAGGTGACCTGTAGCAGACTCACACTGTAATGTCACCTGTCCCTGACTTCCTTTTTATCCTGACCCATAAACTCTCAGTTGGCTCCTCATCCATCCCCAGGCAGAGCTCCATGCCCTCCAGCTGGTCACTGACATAGAGGGTAACACTCCCTCCTCATCTCCCCTTCCTGTCCTTCCTAAAGAGCCTGTATCCTTCCATTCCAACACTCCAGTTGTAGCAGTCATCCCACCATGTCTCGTGATGTCAATAAGATCATAGCCCTGCAGGTGTGCGCACATTTAACTCCTCTTGTTTACTCCCCTTGCTACGTGCATTTGCATAAAGGCATTTAAGTTGGGCCCAGATGAAGCTGACTTTCTGGCTGGAATTCCTTTGTGCTGCTCCTCAGGTGCTCTCCTGATGACCTGTGACCCCTCTCCAGGCTCTGGCCATCAATTGCTGGCACTGGCATCAAACTGGTAGGAGTGGGATGGATTGAGGTTCCCCTCCCCTGGAAACTTCAGTTTAAAGCCCTCTTCACCAGCTTGGCAAGCCTATGACCAAAGATGCTCTTCCCCTTCTCTGACAGATGGATGCCATCAGCCCCCAGTAGACCAGGTTTCTCAAAGCAAGTCCCATGGTCTAAGTAGCCAAACCCCTGGCTGTGGCACCAGTCCTGTAACCAATTGTTGATTCACCAGATCTGACTGGCCGTTTCAAACCCCTTCCCTTTGACCGGGAGTATTGGTGAGAAAACTACTTGCACTCCAGAGTCCCCTACTGAAGTTATATGAGAATTATGTTAACAGCAGTGTAAAATTTAAAAATCCAAAACTTGCTCTCCATAACTTCAGGCTGGAAATCAGAAGGAAGTTTCTTTCTGTTAGAGCAACAAGAGTATGGAACACTCCTCCAATCAGAGTTGTGCCAGACAAAAAAAAAAAATATTTAATTGGTTTCCAGACTCATAAACTGATCAAGTCAAGAGGAATTATAAAAGCATGTTGCTTACAATAGCCTGGTTCCAGCCCCCTGCTCCTATTACAGTTCTGATTTCCTTTGGGAGTGTATTTGGGAGTTGTACCTATAGCCAAATCCCCCAGGAGAATCAGAGCTAGTATGAAAACTACCTGCACTGGGATACTTCTCCTCATATCTGACTGCCTGTCTCAGAAGCCAGAGAATAAAACAAATGTGGAAGCCTTGATCCCAGTTCTGTTTGTTTTCAGAGTAATTATTGCTGTTGGCAACTCTGACAGAGAAGAAATGACTCAGAGTGAATCAGTATGTCCACAAGCAAAAGCAGAGTGTTTACAGCTAAATCAGCACACAACTGCTGTTGCATAAGCATATCTATACTACAGTTATAATAGAGAAGTCTGTCATACATAATACAAACCAAACTGCTTCTTTCTCCCTCACTTCCATATCCTCTATCAGTACTTGTAACATGAGGAATCACGTCTGGATTGTTGCTAATGACAGATTTTTTCAGGAAATGTCATTCTTGTGGTCTTTCAAATGTGGCACTTAACCCAAAATTTTGGGTTTCAAAGATGCTTTTAAAAAGTATCAGTAAAGTTTGAAATCCTGGACTGCCCAATCCATCCTGACTAGAAAAGGAAATATCTGGTTTTCTGTAGGGAAATAACAATTTATAAAAATATTTCGTTTTGTATAAAAACTTGCAACCCCATTAGAGTGTGGTGAAAAAATAAATTTTGAAATATTTACAATAATCTTCAAATAAAATTCTCCTCTGGCCATCTATGTGACAAGATCAAATTTGCCTGTCATTAATGTGCACAATGCACACCAACCTGAAATACTATTATATTAAAAACTTTGACAAATAACTACCTCTTACTCTGTTTTGTGTGTATGTAGGCTGCAAGTGATGTTAACACCAGTTTTGTGCTGAGACAAATCAGGAGTTGCAAATTTCATGAATTAAAAAAAGCAAACCCAGCTCCAGAAAAAAAGTTCACATAACTGTGGCCATGACTTGTGATTATAATACAGTCCAGTCTAAGTTATTGGCCCCTGCGCTCAGAGCAGTCCATACTAATCAACTGCTTAATGTAAAACAGCCTTCATCTTGGGACGCTCTGATCCAATGGAGTTTCCTGCACTGTGGCACAGTTCAACCAGGGGAAAAAAGCGTGTCTCAGAATGACATAGCACATATCTTGTGGGAATAGCACTCTAATGCAAAGTAGGACATTTGAGTTGGAACTCCTCCAGGCTCAGGAAGATCTGACCCTAGGTCTACTTTCTGGTCTAGCCCCTTGGCTATGAAAAGGAGGGTTATCATCAGTCATGTGACACATGAAAGTAGCAGCTGGAGAAAAGGCTAAAAAATGAGATAGATCTGGACTATTGGAGCATGGCTGTGTCTGCAAGGACCTTAAAGTCAGAAGTAATGTGCAATGGACTTGAGGGACTGAGCAAGTTGTCTGAAAGTAACAGTTAAGGATTTAAATAAAATTTATGTGCCTAGTTCTACTTCAGATCAACTCCCCTATCCCTGGGTTTTATTATCTAACTCTTCTGTGCCCTGTGGTACTCACTAAAAATATACAATGCCTGGTGTGACCTGGATTTGCTTCAGATCTTTGTTAGCTGCTACATTCCAGCATGCTCTTTTCCATCCTTGGCAAGACAAATCTTACGCAAGACCAAGGTAGCAGAGCTATGTTTAAAATAACTGTTAAGGCTATTTATCCTTATAGCCCATAGGAAGCAAAGGAAATTACTGTGAGCTATTCCCTGCATGATGGCACACATCAAATATTTACCAAGTAAAACAGAACCTTAATGAAAGGCCATTTTCAGAGCTACTGCTTAACATTCAACATACAGTGGTGTGTGCATAATTTATCAAGTTAAAGCCTTAAATGTCTTTATCTCCTCTAGCTCTCCACACCATTATTGAAGGTTAAAATGAGGTAATGATTCTTTTTTTGTTTGTTTGTTTTGGCAAACAGATTCTAAGACACTAGCTGCTTGCAAACAATAACAAAATCACACCCAAATGAAATGTTGAATTAATGCTCACTGGGTAGTTTTTAAAAAATCCTCTACCAATAGGAAAAAGCTCACACTGCATTACCAAATGGTGTATTTTTTCCAAACTACATATATCTGCAGTTATCCAAAAGTAAAAGCCTCCTTCTATAGTGCTAATACCTGCCTGAAACCTTGTGGTGCCACTTTTCACACAGAGTCATTTCCTGAAGATGCCTTTGAACACTGCAGAACAGCTCTGCCATCAAATCAATCCAAAGAATTCATAGAAAGTTCTTCGCATAATATGAAGAATCCTTCATACTAAAAGTCAGCATACGCAACTAGCCGCAAGAGTTCATGACTACCATGAACTCCTTGCTGACCCTTTTGAGTGAAGTCTGAGTTTACTCAAATCTTTGCTGGAATATGGCAGAACTGTTTTTTCTAAGTGACTGAGACATTCAGGTATTAAGTTTGGAGTTAAACTGACAGCTTCTGTGCAAATCTTTTCTTCATTTAGGTCTTTGCATAGGATAACAGGTGCACTGCCAACAGGATGTTTTGCTCAAATGATATGCTAAATACTTGACTATAAACCAGATAAGTATCTGTAGAATGTAAGGAAAATGGAATTTATATGCAACTCGAGGTTAACCCAAATCTTCATTTGCCGGGCAATGGAACTGTATTTAATTCATCTCTGGAAATGCCCTTCATGTGAAGAGATGACACTTTGTACCTTCCACATCTCTGTTCTATGGCTTCATTGTTGTTACCACACAAAACATCTGAATGTCTCCACTGTAGATTAAAACAAATGAGTTCTGAATTCGAGGAGCCTTAGAAGTCCAGTTTCACTATTCTCTGATAGGAGTTTTGTCTCCAAGACATATTGTGCAAGACACCGTCTCTTCATCCATGCAGTAAGGACATGGCTTGTCCAGTATTGCCTCCATTTTGGTTTATAGCTAAACTCTTCGTTACACAGAAAAGAATAGTCATTCCTGTCCAGGTTAACGGGGCAGGAACCTCTATTAATAATTTTTGGTAGAATTTAAATAAGCTTATTAGCTAATTTTACCAGTGGAAAAAAAGTTGCAGAACTAGAAAATGGAAGACTCAATTCATATATTTGTATTTTTCTGTAGCATAATTTTATTTCCTGTAACAGCAGGAAGAGGTTTCAGCAGATCATTGAGTATATATGTAGCTGTCCAGAAAATTCAAACAACTTTTTCAAAACAAAGACTTATTGGGGAAAAAAAAAGAATATAGAGCATCCTTTATTTTATTACTATAATAAATTCTTCATTATAAGAAACACAAACCCTGTCTTTTCATTCAGCTCTTCATCATCTGGCGGCAACTTGCAGCATAATTCATCCATTTTTGGATATGGACACTTTTTGATACTCAAAGGTGCATCTACACGTTTAGTTCATACAGGAGTGCTCTTTTAAAGTAAATCTCCTAATTGCTCCAGCTTACTGTTTATATATTGCAGAATAGTCTTGGAGTACATGAATAGGTTCTTTCTGGGTGAAATTAAAGCTGAAGATGGACCCTAGAAACCACCTAATGGGCTCTGACCGCAATTGACTGTTCAGTCCACAGGATCTTGTCTGAAACAAAACCCCCTGAGAATTGTATAGTGTGGACATTAAGGGCTTGATGTCAACCAGCCCTATTAGGCCACAAGATTAGCCAACACAAGTGTAGTCTAAGTGCATCCCTGTAAGGTTTTGTGGATCTGGAGGTTAGCCACCAGCACCCTCAGACCCACTAAGATGCTTCTGACATATCCAGAAACAGAACTTCAGATGCAACAAGAAATTTAGTACCAAAGCATTCAAGTCTCAGAATGCACAGATTTCTCATACACTTGGCAGCAGCTGAGCACTGAACAACACAAACAAGAAAAATGTTTTAGGTACCTAAGCCACAATCCAGTCACCAATGTTCCCAGCTGGGCAGGATAGGGCTTTTTCAATTTTGGGTTTTTTTTGTTTGATGAGCCCCCAGCAATCTCTGTGCATCATAAAATAAATCTCAGCACTTAAATAAGAATGTTTTTCCTCCTGCAGTGGACAAGCACCAAAGTGAATTACAGAGCTCCATACTTTGACCCTAAAAATTCCACAATGCATACATATGTGACCCTGAGTCACTGCAAGGAGCCATTATTTGAGATACTAGAGGCATGCATTAGCACATCACTGTGCCCAGACAAATTAATCTCACTTCTCACAGGACTGTCCAGCCTAAGTGGCACACCCTACTGACATCACTTTCTTCCTTCCAGGACCACCAGCTCAGCATCACATTCAACAGCACTGATACAGCTTCCATACAACAGGACTTTGGCCTTATGTGACTGAATGTGATAACAAAGACCCACCAAAAGGGAGAAAAATAAACCACCTGGCAACAGTGCAGGTGGTCACATCACTTTGTAAAAAAATAATTGCAGACTTCCCCACAGACAACCTCTTCCAAGTGTATTATTTACATCTGCTTTTTCAGTTCTTTGAAGTGGACCTGCATAATTGAATCACCACAACTCCAATGTGTCAAAAAGACCAGTCCCACACAGTGACAGAAACACTATATACCTATGCTACCACAACTGGCAGTAGCTGGCTGATAAGAAAACCTGGCCATGCCTACCACACCCCAGACTTCCACAAAGGAACGAGCTAAGGAGAACCGGACCTCCTTCCAGCCTCTATCAGGTGAATTGACACTCCTTCTCTGCAATAATTTTCACAAGTAAATTAGGACAGGGCTAATTTAATCTACAACAGCCTGTTAACACTTCCTTGGCCAATGTGCAGTTTGTATTCCTCATCAGAGAATGTTCTCCCCTTGAGTTTCATGCTTTTATTATAATGCTACTGGGCTTTGCTGTACAGTGGACAACCTACTCCGTAACTACGTTGTCAGTCTTCTTTGCAGTTGCCCTCTCTGTACACCCTCACTGAATCAATACCTAGTAAATTCAGAACAAAGGAAAACATGTATATTTTGGAATCAGCTTCCTATATCAGATGCCCACTTCCCATCAAAAGCAGTGAGTGCTTTCTGTTGTCTTCAATCGACTTGTATTAAGATCTGTGAACTGCCACCTTCTTGTTAGAACATCTGTTTCTTCCATGTAGAATATTACATATTTTAAATTTTGAACGATGTTAATGACTTCAGCCAAAAAAAAGGGGAAAAGAATCCCAGATATTTCTTGCACCTTTTTTTTACTTGTAACTCTAGCAATCTGGCATCAAAGTAAGAATAAGGCACTTAAAAAATGCTATGGTTTATCTTCACTACAAAAGTACAAATACGAACCTCTTTTTTGGTAATGCAGTTTCCACAGTGACTATGGAATATCATCTATTGTTTGTCATATGGTGGTGTAAGATACCCACTTTCTCTTGCTGATGTCAAAACAACAAATGAAAACTGAGTAATCCTGGCATGCGTTGCTACATATTCTTAAATATAGATCTGAAAATAGATATCACTCACAATTTTGTTGAGTATAATCCTTTGATCCTCTGACAGAGAAATGTCACAGATAGATATATCTGTGACATATATCTGCCTGATCATCAAAGTTATTGTATATGCCTTCTGCTGTGAGTTTCAACAAGGGTGCTTACACAGGCAATGGAAACAGTACTGGGTAAATTCCCATTACCCCATTTCCAAGGCTTGTCCTCTGGAATATGATCACTGTAATTCCAGCAGTAGCCAACAACCCCAGGTAGAAGAATGAAAAACGGTTCCACCGTGTACCAAGCAGTCACTGATGAGCCTATCTCCCCAAAGCTACCAAGTATATTTCATTAAGTTTCTTTGTAGATCTAACCTCAACTTCATTCTCTGTAAATAAAAATCATATATCTTGCCTGAACCAAAGGAAAACAAATGGTAATATGGATTAAATCTGCTTAATTGTTTCCACACAGGCTGGTAATATTTTACATTCTTAGCCATTCCAACTTATGTGCCTCTCTCCTTTCTCACTGGGAGCCATTACTTACTCATTGCTTGTATGCCTATATGTGTATGCAACCTTTGCTATCTGGTGGAGTCATCCAGGATTTGGGTTTTTTGAATGGAGCTCCAGCCAATACCATTAACTTATACATTAAAAGTGAATTCTCTGTCTCTGACTAACAGTTTTTCTAGACTGAAAACATTACATTTTAACTGGAAAATACTCATGGGATTCATATTTTCAGATATATTTGATTAATAACTGGAAGCATAAAGTAAGCCTCAT
Source organism: Strix uralensis (assembly GCF_047716275.1). Lineage (NCBI taxonomy): Eukaryota > Metazoa > Chordata > Aves > Strigiformes > Strigidae > Strix > Strix uralensis. Next base: position 48,475,548 of record NC_133975.1, on the reverse strand, counting down.
ATTTGATCCTTGTTCACAGGAAGCTTATTTACATAGGAGCAGACAATGTCAGCCTTACATGAAACAGTTGACAGCCATTGCTAGGGGACTGGATTTAGTCTCACCTATCTTTGACCCAGTGCCTTGCATTGTACTTTAAACAATGCTCCAGGAATGGAGCGCTCTCACAAACTGTGGATGTAAACCAGCCAATTTTATATCCTTGCCTCTGAAGAGGTATACTGTATGCATTTGGATCTGACTATTGTCTGCTGGGTTGGGGGGCAGTTAAGTCCAAAAATAACTGTAGGGAAATTAAAATGCTATGTTGCTTTGCCAGCTACTTCTATTATTACATCTAATTATCGTGAGAACCTTTCCTCACTTCTCACCAGTAATTTTTTCACTTAAATAACTTGTCATAATAGCTGCCATCAAAGCTCTTCTTTTATTCAACTATAGTTATTTTAAATTCCCTAAATGACACTTGGAACTTTCTTGAGACAAGTTTTACAGTGACATATTCACTGCATAACTCTGTCAAAGTCAGAGCAAAACCTGACACCCTGAGTCAAATCTTTTGCTGAAACTGATTGTATTGAAATGCTTTATGCTATGGGTAGGGTAGGAAATTCAAGTTTTAGTGCTAGACCTAGATGTGAAATCAGCAGAGGAAATGCATTTGTCTTAAGGTGTAATTATTTAATTGCTATTAGTGTACTTTCTTTGTTGCATATTACCCTGATGTTTCAAGTTCCTTGCATGATAAAGCAAAAGTTATGATATAATGGAGAAGTGTATCAGAGAAATGTAGGTATAAATTGTGGAAGCTTTGTGCTGTTTTAATAAAGAATATTTTCTTTTACCTATTGAATTTTGTTTATGAGGCAGTATCCTTCAAACAGGTTTTCCTTATATGCCTCAATGAATCATAGGGTTAAACTTTTATATATAAGCATGAATTTCACTCCATGTGTAAAAAATCAGTTATTTTTTTCTGTTCTATTAATAATTCATTTGAAATGTTCACCTCCTAATATAAAGCTATGTGAATTTACACATATATGGTTAAAAGTCATCTTGAAGTTCTAGCACCACATAGGAAACAGAGGTTTCCATGGATGTTAGCTAGTTAAATTTGAGTCTTGGTAAGATGTTTCATTTACATTACTGTTTTAATGTAATATAGAATCTTTAGACTTGTTCATCTGAATAGCAAATGCTTGTAGGTCAACAGCACACCTGTAGTTTGGTTGAGGCTAAGTAGACATGACAGGCTTTAAGGGTTCAAGTCAGATAAATAAATTAGATTTCATTTCTGAGCCAAACTTAGCTAAAAGAACATGCTTTCTATTAACAATACTATTCACCTATTCCAAATAAATTTATTTCATCACTTAATTCGTATACCAGCAGACTTGTGGAACTCCTCAGCTGGTTACTAGTTATTTTTGGCTGATCTAAGTTGGTTTCTACTGAAAGACAATAGCCCTAGGCAATAAGAGCTTGGCTTGAAAAAATCCAGGTTCCAACAAGAATCAGGAGAAAATTTCAGAAAACTTTCCACTGGATTTTCCATAAAGATTGAAAAGAGTTATATAAATATCTGATATCCTCCAGTGTCACCACCAGGCTTGGGCTTCTCTGGATTTGCCTAAATAGCTCAGCAAGTCAATTACATGGCTGGTACTTTGTTTTATCCTCAGCTCTTGTACATATATTGATCAACCCCTAAAAACACAGTTTCCCAGGAGTTTATGGAACTAAATAGTTCTTAATATAACTGAGTCTTGATACTTTAATTATGAGATGGATAGTAACAAAAGCAGCAAATGAAGTGTGTTACAGATCAGCTCCAGAAGAAGTTTTGAGCTTTTTCACTTTGAAAAGTTCCTATTTTTTCTTCTGAATGATTACAATTAAATTGCTCAGACTATTGCTAATATTAAAAAAGATAAAACCAGGTAATAATGTATTCTCTATGTTGCAGTGCATTGCTGCTGTAGGAGGAGTGTCTCACCTTCACAGTGCTTCCAGGAAGGCAAAACACTGTCGCACTGGGCCTCTTGTCTCTGTGTCCTGGTCATAGATTCTTGCTCTCTTACCTAGTCCTCACGTTTTGGGATATAATAAGCAATTAGCTACAAACTATGCAGACCAATGATGACAGCTGACCAGTAGAAGTAGTAAGATTTTATATTCCCATAGCTGCTTTCCAGCCATGTCTGCAAGAACTGTTTGAGCCTGACATTTCAGAAACAATCTAAAAGGCAGTTTCTCTACCACAGCTTTACAATCAGTTGCATATTTTTACATTTTCTCATCTTATGTCATCAACAAGGCCTTATGTCACTCTCTGGCTACATATTACTATATGAGCTTCAGTAAATTCTTTAAAATGCTGTACTAAAAACTATCTTAAGAAAGCTTCTGGATAGTCTCACTCGGTCTGTCAAAAGGACTAATAAAGTTTATTTAGCACTTTGTCAGATTATGATTATTTTTATGTGGGTTAAATGCTGCTCCTATTATATATAATCATGTCATGTTTGAATAGCTGCAAGTGAAAAAGCCAGTTGTACTCAAGATACAGTGTTTGCAAATCTTGAATAAACCATTTATACATTTTAAGGAAAAGTGGAAATCAACTCTGGCATTTTAGTGCCTTGTGTGGTGATTTTTCTTTTTTAAGACAAATTATACTTTCATAACTTCTCATAATCCAAAGTACAAGCAGCATGTGAAATGAAATTTACTTTTTGTTATTATTTTCAGGTTTCTTCCATTGCAATCATTAACAAAGGACCAAAATAATGACACTGGTTTTAGAAGACAGCAGTGTGTGTAGTCATGGCAACAGAGAACTCAGTGTGTACTCGCCTCCCAGGTATTTACTGAATTTGTCAGGTGATATCAACATGCACTGAGTTACTTGCTGCCACAGTCACATTTTGTCAGTACCTAAGATAGTCAGGTTAGTACTAACTCAGCTACAGCCCCGTGAGCAGCCAAGGTGTACTAAAGTCAAAGTGTCATCTCCTTCCAGGGTTCACATTCAGCTGTGCTGTTTCTCCTGTGCACTCTGACGCTCAGGCAGAAAGTAATCTGCCTTAGATTTACTGAAGACAGACATAGTTCAATGACGAATGTCAGTGTAGAGGAAAAAAATAAGACATAGCCCTCCAAAATACAAAATCTGTGGGCACCACTCCACCCCCCCCAAAGTATTGAAATGACATAAAGTTAAATGTCTGAAGACAGTAAGAAGAAATACACTATACCAATTCAAGTCAAGTCAAACAACCTGAAAATAAATGCATTGTTTTGTTATTCCTGATGAAAAATGGAAAAAGACAGTAAAAGCAGTCTTTCTGAGCAAAATTTCAATGTTGTCCTCTCTGGGTTTCCTTAAGAAGTATTATTTTTAACTGCTCAACAGTATTTGAAATGATTTTAAGTTGTATTGTTTATGTACCTGACTGAACAGGAATGTATGCAAACATGCTTAGGCAAATTTTTTTGCATTTGTCCCTTATGCAAATACTTCTTTTGCATTTGTCCCTTATGGGTAAGACTCTTTCAGTAACCAGTCTGTGGGTGACCCCTCTCTCTTTCTGAGTTGTATCTACTTACAATAGCCAAGAGAAGGAGTAGGAAAGAGAAGTGCTGCAAGTCAAGAGGATTGAACTTTTATGTCAACGCTTAAAAGCTTCCTGCGCTCATGTAGACTTCTACACATAAATTCTAAAAACTGGGCAAAAAGGAACATTGTTTACCTGATACCAGAAATGTAGCTGGTTGTCCAGGGGCACTGGGGAGGGGTCATTACAATATTAATGGTCCTTGAGTATGGATTTGAGGAAGATCGTAAGGTCAGCCATAGCCGTCAGTGTAAATATAAAGATCAGTGAGCTACTAGGCCAGGGGTTTTCTGACACAAGCCATATACTGACAGAAAATTGTATCATAGAATCATAGAATACCATGTTGGAATGACCTCAAGGATCATCTAGTCCAACCTTCTTGGCAAATTAAGAATAAGCCCCAAGTACTGCCTTTACCCTTGCAATCCTAAATGGATACTAGCAGATTCTGAATTCTGTGCCCAGCCATATTTTCTTGTTTACTTTTCATATATAAGCAAATAACAATCATAGAAGTCCTATTTCTTAATGCTTATGCATGTTGCCCATTAGCAATATTACCAGAGGATCTGCCAATATTGTTTTTTTCATTTTTCTGTCCCTGAAACCTCCTATGCAATTAGTCAATGTAATTAAAGGCTGAAAATCACAGGGAAGATGTTCTGAGTGTACATAATTCAATATGTCACATTACCACTACTGTGCTATAGTGTTTCTCTCACAGATATTTACTAATCTCTGTCAAATTTTCTACAGATCTGTTAAGTATGGTAGCTTGTCTCAGACCCCTTAGTGTGTGATCTTTATTGTGATCAGTGGCAAATACTCTAAGCTGTAGCAAAGCTGCTGAAGTTACAAAAAAATAAAAAATATGAAAGTCTTAAGTTCACTGGTATTTTTAGATATTTGTCAAACAGTATGAAGGATTTCAAAAGTTTGACCCTTTGGAGCCCCTTCCATCTACACAAACTTGCAACCCAGTTTTTCGGTTCACAGAAAACAACATTTTTCTCCTCTGTTTTACTTGGCTTGAATTTCAATTGGAACTTCTCTTTCCCACAGTGTACTCTGAAATGACACAGAGAGAAAGAGAGAGAGAGATCAAGCATTTTCTTAATGGATGACGGAGTTAGCAGTAAAGGTCTGTGACTTGCTAATTTTCAGTCAGCAACCCCTTCAGTAGTGAATATGCTAATTCATCATTATGCTCTTCAAATCTGAAAATGTGTTTATAATGTACCCTCAGGAAGTGTGCCTTGGCTGATCTGATAGCCATGCATTAAAGGAGTAAGCACAACAGCCTAACCTTTACTGTAGGACCTCCAGCCAGCCCCTGAAGAAAAGGACAGAGAGGTGCACTGTACTGCAGCAACCCACAAAATCTACTTATCATCAGCTACATGGATTTCAAAACAAATCAGTAAAATATTCTTAATCTTCTCACTGCCAGTTGAAAACACCTAACAAATAAGCAGGTTTTGCAGGGTTATTTGAATGTCGTTGCATGCGAAGCTGTGGTTGGTTTATAAAATAAACTACTCTGATGAAATGTAATGATGCAGTTCATGTTTAAATCTTGCAATAAGTGCAGCAAGTAATAAAACAGAGTGAAAGGCCTCATGTTACTTTAGCCTAAGTAGTCTGGGTCTGATGTGAAGTTGTGCATCTCCTAAATAAGAGGCGAAACAGAGGAAAGACAACTTGCAGCTCTGAAAAAGGTCCAAAAATCATGGCTTATATATACATCCCAGGAAAGAAGGATCTGACTGCATCTTCACTGAACAGCAGTCTTCACTCAGCAACTGTGAGAGAATTCAACCACACAGTTTCTATTTTCTATCATTGCTCTGGATATCACGTACTTCTAGCACTGTAGCTACAGCACTATTAAAATCAAACTTGCTTTATCTTTCTTGTTAAGACTGTAAATGGGCTTGGACTATCAGCTAGCTATTAACCTACAGGAAATGCCTTCTGACTTGATCATTGTGTATCAATCTACAATGCAGACAATTGATTATGCCTGTACATCAGTATCAGTTGTGGTTATGACCTTTTAATTTACTTAGCAAACGGTAATATAAATCCTTGACAGGTACTATAATCCATATTCCCAAGCTGCTGTGAGCCATTCTGATAAGAGTAATGCTGTAGTTTACTAGAGTAGCAGCCAAGTTGATGCTTATGCATAAGCACATAAGATAGAAAGCCAGTCCTGTGGGAAGATATGTGCTGTACACAGAGAAGCATTTTAGTGTGTGTTTATCTTTGAATACAAGAACAACCTCATTATTTCCGTGAGCTGACTCAGATGTTTAATATCAAGTATATGTTGACCAAGCTGGCAGAACTGAAACCATAATACTATGCACTTTGCAAAGCTGAGCCCAAAGGGCCTTTCATCTCAAAAAACAATGATTACTGATCAGCCTGCAAGATCAGCCACTCATTACTGTTACATGCTCAGTATCTGTCAGCTGCACAAAATATATCAAAAACCATTTAGAATAAAGCTTTGCATTGAGATTATTTAATAATTTGTTGAAAAAGACTAGGCAGAAGTACTAAAAAGTTTGAGCTACATTGTACCATTACAAGTTTACATACAGCTTCCAATGACTTCATAACTGCTCACTGCAGGGCAGACACATGCTTCTGTCTGAAAGCAGAATTTGGCTCTACGACAACTTGAAAATAGAAAGAAGCCTTTCAAACCAGTTGGTGGATAAATACTTTGTACCAAAGGCCTTTGTTTTTCAACCAAAATGAATCACCACACTTTCTGTTTAGACAATACTTTTTCAAATCAAGTCAGCCTTAGGAAAACCATGAAATCACATATTTGTATTAAAGTACCTTTTTTTAAAAAAAAAAAAAAAGAGAGAAGAATTCTAAATATACATGACCTACAGAGCTATTTTTAGCTTGATAGGAATTAATTATATTTACAGGGCACTTTACTAATTCATCTTTACATTCTGATAGCAGAAAGCCTATTAATGGGATTGAGACACTATAGTGACTGTTTAAATGTTTAATATATAAAACATATACAGGTGGGATGAACTCACTTAGATGATCACATCTGATTGTAAACTACATTATTTACCCTCATTGGTATGATTATACACAAGCTAATAACTAAAGAGGGCAATCAGACCACAAGGTTGACCAATGGCTGATCAACTTCCATAGTTTTAAACATTACCAAACTCCCTGCTATGATTTGAATCTGCTCTATCTAACCTTTTCCCAAACAGTTCAGCTGACAGCATGGGCCAAGGTCTATTCCCAGTGATCAGTCTGCATGTGATCACCTTCTGAGGGTAAGAGAGTTTAGATGCATGGACATGAGTATGTATTGTCTCAGGACCAGAAAAAACTCCATAGTCCACTAAAATTCACAGAAACGGAGAGTAATTTTGGTGTGAAGGGACCCCTTGTGGTTACCTGGTCCAGACCCCTGCTCACTGTAGGGCTAACTTCAGATAGATCATTGCTTAAGCCCTTGTTTACTTGAGTTTTCAGTATCTCCAAAGGTAGAGACTCTGCAACATCTCTGGACCACCTGCTGCAGGGTTTGACCACCCTTACTGTGCAGATTTTTTTCCTTTTATTAGTCATAATTTTCCCTGATGCAGTTTGTGTCTGTTACCTCGCCTCCTTTTGCTGTACACACTGTGAAGATTCTGGCTCCATCTTCTCTATAGCCTTCCATGAAATAGACACCAGTGAGACCCTCCTGAACCTCCTCTTCTCCAGACTGAACAAATCTAGGTCCTTCAGCTTCTCATACATTATGTGCTCCAGTCTGCCAAACATTCTGGTGGTTTTCCACTGGACTCACTCTAGTTTGTCAATGTCTCTGGAAGCACAAAAGTGGACAGGTACACTACAGCACAAAAATTGCTCCCCAAGCTTAGTGCCATTTGTTATCTTCCTGAGTGTGCTTTCCACACTTTTTTGTCAGCAGCAAAGGTTAATGGTTCCCATGAGATATTGTCTTGGCAATTCCTCTGCAACATCCTCAGTCTGGGCCTGTGACAAGCAACAGACTTCTTGAGATTACTAGTGTAGGGATAAATTGACTCATATGTAACTGGAATAGCACATATCCAAGATAATGATCTATATTAATTGCGCCTACAAAATCTGGTTCAGGATATCCCAGCTGTTTTACATAGAGTTGTGCTGGCACTAGACTGGATACTAGAAGTGATACAGCAACATTTCCAATGAAGCTAATGCAATCAGCATTTTGATGCACAAATCCTATGATGAAAAGCAGTGTATATTAATCCAAGCAGAAGTCTTCGCTGATTTGGTTTTATTACTCTGAGTATTCAATCTCTTCCATTTATACATAACTCTGTCAATTCTACATTGTACTGCAATGTGCAGTATAGACATAGTCTTCAGCTGAGTGAACTGTATTCACTGTGACTAGAACCTGAAGAGCTTCCTTCTCCTACCAGATGGCATAGTTTTGGCTCATGACAAAGAAACGAACTCATAGCTAGTCTTTAATGCATAAAAAAAATGCATTTTACTTCCATTTTGAAATCTGTTTGCTATCTGTTTTTTCAGTGCAGATAGTACTTCTGACAGCCCACTTTATAATTAATCCTGACATCTTTGATGGTCTGTTTCTACATGGAGAAATGGTGTTTTCTTGCTATACTGGCATTTCACATCCCACTGAGTTCAGAACAAAGGTGGTTTTGCTGCGTTGCTTGAATGCTAAGTTTAGAGTAAGAGATGACAAGGTGAATGTAAGCCTTTGATTAGGTGGATCCATTTTTAAGACATGATTGATATATAAAATCTGCATCAGATTCTTACAAAAAAAAAGGCCCGTCCTGTTAAAATCCACAGTATTTCCTAGAGTGGTACATTAAAAGGATAAGTACATAGTGCTATTGATAAGTTAATATTATTTCCTAGGTAATACTAGTGTTAGCTCTCTTATAACCATTGTGAGACTGGTTATTAGAATTTTTTTGACTTTACCCATATCTGGAGCATGTAATTTTGTTTCAAAACTGACAAAAATCAATCTCTGAAACTTGGAAGCTTTATTTGTTCCCTCTTCTAACTCTGCATGCCCTCTACATGGTGGTATCAGAAAAGTGTAGGATATGGCCCCCTGTACTTGTTTAGGATAGAGGACCAAGTAAGATGCAGAAATTGCCAAGGGCAATTCAACACCAGATGAACTATCAGTTATGAGCTTTAAAGCTTTTGTGCTCTACCATGTAATAGAAAAGGAATATTGTATTGTCTGTCTCGCAACATATCTCACTAAGTTATTTCATAATCCTTTTCCCACTGCTTTGCTGGAGTAGTCATAGGGGTTTGGCAGGTGATAGAGGTTTAATTTTATTCCTTTGAAGTCATGCTTATTTGTTGATTTTCTATTGTAATCAGCTAAGATAGGTGTTGGGATTCAGCTTTAACTATAATTATGGTTCATTTAAACGATACTGAAGTAAGGCTTATCATCATGTAGCTAGTAGAATCAGCTTTATTACAGAAACTTAATGTCTTTATTAAAGTTAGGAAATCTAATAGCTTATGTGAAATGTATAATGTTCCTGAATAGTATTAAAGATCATCCTCCATCTATTCCATATTTTAGTGCAAAACTTGCACATGTACAAACTCTGCATCTCAACAATAACAGACACTGGTGCATCTGGCTTGAAACTGCAATTAAGCTTTTTGATCTATTTACTTAATATTCTATCACAGCATAAACACCAATTTCGTCTTTAAATTGTAAGTACAAACAGGACAGTGCTAAATTCAAGCCTCTGATAATCATAAAAAATCCTGCATATTCTGATCAGTAAGACATATCAGCATTCAGCACTTTTAAGAAGATCTGCTGAAAGCAGCTATAAGCAAATCAGATTGGGCTCGTCCACTTGCAATGTGTTGTATAAATTTAGTTTTGTATATAATTTTTTTTAGATTTTTCAAGATATTTTCTCATATTGCAGGTTTACATCAACTAGCAGACTGAAAGAACTATGTAAAGATAGAGACTCCAGAAAAAGACCTTGCTGCAAATATTTTTGTAACCTTCTGAGATGCATGTCTCATACTGGTGGCCCAAAAATATATGGCAAGAGTACACCACCCACACTGCAGCACTTCTCATGAACCAGGGTGTTGAACATAGAACAATTATCCTTTCTTCATTCTGCCCATTTGAGCACCTGACATCTTTTTTGGGCAGTTGTGAAGAGCAGGAGCTTTCCTCTACTATGGAATACTGGATTCTTTAATTTGCTGAAACATTTATAACCTGGGATAAATGGATTAGATGACTTTCTATACACATATACACACACTTATAAATTTACTTCTATACAAAAATAAATAATTCTCTGGTTTGCAAGACCAAAGAATTTATGAAGCAACTGGCTTTGACTATATTGATCCTGTAGCACTGTACAAAGCAAGGGAAACAGTTTCTAAACTTGCATGTTTAGTTTGATTTACTGCTGAGAAGTAAAGATGAGAACATTTTGCTTGTCTCCTGTTCTCTCATAAATTAATTAGTTGCCATACAAAGGTAAGGTCTGATTTTGGGAGTAATTACCTCTGCAAAACACTTACCAAATGGATCTGTTTTCCATAGACTGAGTCACGCTATGGATGATCAACATTGAAACTGTATGTTGTCACTGCAACAGATCCTTCCAGTGATATTTACTGAATAATGATTTGAATACACTGCAGCATAAAAAGGAATACTGTATGTGTCCTCCTGCTGCATCCAAGAAGGGATATAAAAGCCCAGCTTTAATATGGTGAAGACAGGAATCTATGATGGAGCTACTTTCCATTCTCATTACAATAATTGTCATTCAAAAGCTGCCATTTTCCATTCCTGTCAGAAACTTTGCCAGAAATAAGAGATTTTCTATTTAAAATCAAAATGCCCAGAATCCTCCACTCTCTCGAATGTTTGTGTGAGAGGTACTTAGCATTTCAGAGAGCCTAGCCCAGTGCTTCCCATATTCTCTAAAAGGCTGCAGAGGGTAAAGCAGTATGTTCTTTCTGTTCTTTAATTTTGTTCAGTTGGCTTATCCTGCTTTCTATTATGTACTGAAAAAAACTGTCTGAGACACATAATAATCTAGCCATTCAAAATTAGGTGCTTTAAAAAATGTATATATAAAGCCTATATATAGGTATATACACCTACTATAATGATATACTGTTTCTGAGCACTTGAGGAAAAAAACATTTGGAGACAGACTTACATATGTATTTCTGAAGTGTGAAGGGCTAGAAACCTTAATTATATTTAGCATACATCATGCAAAAAAAAAAAATTCCAAAGATCGTATTCACAAAAGTTTTGATCATCTTATGCATTGATAGTTTTCCAGTTATACCTTATCTTCCAGATGGTTTCTGAAAATTAGTACATTAAAAGATTTTGAAGTGCTCAAGCATGGTAAAAGAAACTGTAAAGCACTAAAGAGAGGGAAGGAAAGAAAACCTCAAAAAGTTACCAAGTGAAACAGAGAAAATAAGAGAAAGAGAACAGGCTCAAATCCAGCTAGCAATATATTAATTCCATCTCTCAGTGGTAGGAAATAATCAGGAATAAGAATTTAAGGTGGTCAATAAAGGAAAACAGTAGCTAAAAGGCTTATTCCAATGTAATACAACCCATAAATTTACCCTAATCTTTCTCTTACACTGGAAACTCTTCCCCATTAAATAAATTGTTCAGTTTATTTTTCACAATAAATCTATGTGTTTAATTTTAAATGGCATGGATAATTTTTTCTGAAGCAGAAAGCTCTTGAGTGGAGATTCCACAGTAATTTGCTGAAATTTCATGGGCTGTTTTCCCTAGCTCTGTGAACCATAATGAAAGTAAGAAGGCCAAAAATAGGATTTTTTCATAAGTTCTTCTATTTCAGTTTTTATGATAGGTTTACTGTTCTGCAATTTCTATCCTTCCTTCCTCTCTATTATGCATATTATGCAGCTTTACTCAACAAGGCTCTACTTGTACATCTATTATACTTTGTTACAACAATTGCTTCCTAATTATGGCAAATGGCTTTTGCAGCATCTTCTGAATCTGTACTGAGCTGCTGAACGTTCGTGTGTTAATCCATAGCAGGAAAGCATGAACATTCTTGACAGGTTTTCAGACAAGCAAACATTATCAAAATAAACAAAACACAATGTGTTCACAATTAATTTTAACCAGGGCACTTTTGTTTCTCATGAACAGAAATTTGAATGAATACAAAGAAAAATAATTTAATTATAAATATACTTGCAGTTGAACATAATGGTGCCATCAATTTTTTAGCAGACTCCACATTACAGTCCATGGGGGATCTGTTAAAATATTGATAGCAGGATATGGCCCATTATGAGGACACACAATGTGTTCTATTTTAAACAGAGAATTAATAAAGATTTGTTTGAGGAGGATGTAAGAAGAATAAACTGTAAGGTTTATTTCAGTATATCACTGGATCATATAAGGAAATCTAAACTATTGCCTTTCACTCTTTTGTGTCTTGCAACATACATGTTATTCATAGAAAAGAAAAAAAAAGGAACAATGTGAACTGAAATATTTCTATTATGTAATATATACATATATTTTCCTCTCATATAATAAAAACTAGACTCTCCAAATGGACCCAAGTACTCAAGGAAGTGGAAATCTTTTCTTTATTTTCTGCTTTTATCTCATCCAGGTTTACCATAATAGCAAAAGATGTTTCCACTGTTTTGAGGGAACGAAATAAAAGCCTCCATTTTTAACGCAACCTCCTTGAAGCCTTACAGAATGCATAACAGACACAGACACTAATATAGTATTTCATATCTTTTACCCTTTGTCTGCTTCCTTAGAAATAATTGACGTACCTTTTATAAATATTTTCCAGCTAGTACTGTCCCATGCTTAAAAGAGGAGGAGAATATAACACCAGTGGCAACTTAGTCTTAGGAATTTTTATGTGATGCTCTTTTCTTATTTTGCGTTTTGTTCCCACACAAAACATTCATTCCTCCCCCTAATTTATTTCCTCTACTGCAGAAAGCGAGAGAAGCACAAGTGTAATGAGGAAGCAGAGGGTAATACAGCCTGCCAACCCAGCATAATCCTTAGGACCCAACTGTTCAGACTGACAATCTCCTTCTGTTTGCTGTACACTGGGTTCTGCCATTTTTGGGCAGCCTTAAAAGCCTGTTTTGGAAACAAGGGGAATTTATCACCTTCTAGACAGGGATCTTGAAACTGGTGATCAGAACCTTTATCTTCAGGTTTCACAGTTTAAGTAAAGTGGAAGCTTATGTAACTTATTGTTACTTTTTTTAGCTAGCACAACAATATATGAAGATAAGCTATGTGAAGACAGCCAGCTGACAATGACAAGATTTTGGCTGAAGCATGTTTTTGGCTTTCCCTGTTGGCAAGGCTGGGATATCTCTCAGAGCAGCGATTAGGAGTTCATAGCTCCCCTTGCCCCCCAGAAGGGATAGAGATCTGGTGTGTGTGTGTCACAGCTGCCAAGTCTGATTTGAAGCTGGGAACAGTTTATGTCAGGTCCACTATGCAAGGGCAATTATAATGGATAGATCTTGGAAACACGTGGCAGCTGTGCAAAAGCCAAATCAACTCATTAAAATTTGTGAGATTACGCTAAATAATCATTAAACTTATCAGATTTGACTGATCTAGCAAATAAAGGGAAAATGCATATTCCTGAATGCCCAATATCTGATGTTATCTCCGCTTCTTGAGTTTCTTGTTTGCTTTTTCTCCATCTTTTACCTGTGTTGTCTAAGTCTAGCTAGTATACAGTGGTTTGATCCTGGTCTCACTAACATCAGTTTCAGCAGGGCTGGAGTTACAAGCTCGAACCTATTCAAACATGGCAAACGAGTAAGCTCCAGCTGACTTCAACTTTGTACAGAACTGAAACCAGCAGTCTCAAATAGTGTCATCGAGTGAGGCCAACAGTCATTCACACTTATGGAGATATATTAGCACCTGGTGCTGGCAGGATGTCCTCTCCTTTTTACAAAACAGGTCAAGAAGTCAAGCGTTAGATCCTGAGGGTTTTTCTCCAGCAGCTGAATCACAGAATGCAGTTTTCTATATCTATACTTCTGTGCCTTTTTTACTTTTTTTTTTTTTTAATGCAAGCCTTAATATAATTACTTAGTTCTTGTTTATATGGGAAGATGTTTATATGGAAGATCTAGAGGCCTCTTGAAAACTGAAACACAGAAGACCAAACTTTTTGTGAGGGAAAAAGTTATACTTGGTCTAGTGTGGCCACATAAAGAAATGGGTAGGAAAAGCATATGTCTGAGACCCTGTCTGCATCTAAAATGTGGGTAGAGACTACACAGCTTCTCACAGGAGGAAAGAGCTAGCAGGCTGGGCATTCTTCACGAAGGCTCTTGGCTTCAGAAAATATGCATAATAGCACGTCTTGTATTTACAGAGATGGTATAAAGACTGTATTTCCCCATAGATTTTCTATACACAATTTTTTCCTAAAGTTGAATTTAATCTATCTTGCTGATGGGGAAGAAGATATGCACTATGTATTTTAGCTACCATGGAAATCATTTGGTTTCTGTAAGTTATGAATGTCTGACAGAAGGGCCCTTCTTTGGCTGAAGAGCTGTATAGCCATGATCACATTGTGTGTTACAAATATGCCTCTTGCAGCTCTGCATCAGGCAACATGATGGGGATTCCACTTCAATGTCAGGTCATGTTTTGTGGTGGGACAGCATGAAAAGGGGATTTTACGAGTTCCAACACTGAGATAGGGAAGAACAGATAAAGACTAGCAGAAAGAGGAAGGATAAATCTCAGAAATCCTTGCCTTCAGCTCCTAATAAGATCTATGGAAATTATAAGCTAATGTTTCTATACTCATCAACTTTCCTACAATCATCAAAATGCAGATTAATTAATGTAACAATAAATCAGGAAAGCAAAAATGGATATAGTGAAGTTCTGATTGCACAAATTTAATTGTTTGCACAAGTTTTCATAAAGAGAACTTATCAAATAGACAAAATAATTTTCAATTTTGCTTTGTGACAAAGCTAACTTCTCTAGCATTTGCAGACCTTTTTTTCTTAAATAAAATTTAAGGTAACAAGCTAAAAAGAGCTATTGAATATACATATGTACTGTCTAAAAGATAAATGCCAAGGGTTTGCTTTACAATTAGCGTCCCACTTGTTGGGTCTTAGAGAGAAAGGCCACATACTAAGGCTTGCTATGTAAGACTGACAGTTACTTTCTCTGTTAGCACACAGTCAAGATTTTTTATTAGAATTGCCTTAACAGCTGTGAAAATACTGCTTTGCTGAAGTGAGAATAGAAACAAAATTTAAAAATTGGATTGTTAAAGGAAGGTATTGAGAGCAGAGGAAAGTGTCAAGTTTTTGTTTAACAAATGGTCTTTTTAAGCAAAGCATATAATAAAGTCATGTTGGAGGGGGCTCTGAGCAACCTCATCTAGTTGAAGGTGTCCCTGCTCATTGCCGGGGGGTTGGACTAGATGACCTTTAAAGGTCCCTCCCAACCCAAACTATTCTATGATTCTCTGATACAAGAGCTGTGGTCATCATAACTAGGTGTTTGTGCTCACACACAAAAACCCTAACAATTACAGTTTTGTTTTGTCTTACAACTTTAATTCCTTCCAGCAACAGAAATATGCAGAAATCCAATAGTGGTTTTTGTCAGATGCTCACTATTTAGGGTAAGCTATAATGACGTTCCCAAATTGCAGCTCCAGAGGCATTCCTTCCCTTTCAGGAAAAGCAGACAGCCTACGAGCCTCATCCCTGCAGAAATGGCTGCATGCCTAACAGGTTATTCCAAGGCACAGAGATCATGGGTCTCTGACAGTCTATGCTTCTCATTTCAGTAGTTAAAATTTCTAAAACAGAAAAATAATTAATGAATCTTTCTCATGTACCATCCATCTACTCCAGGAGTAGCACTTTTGAAGTCAATGAAGAATGGCATTCAGTAGAAATAAAATAGTGAGAGCAGATACTGAATTTACATGTTGCTTTATATCTTTGCCTTATCTGTGTATGTCCTGACTGGCCTTGAAGTATTGCAGTACTATGAAGAGAGCTTTGCACTTCAATTTCTTAGGCTAGTCTCTTTTGGATATAATGATGATGGTAGCTGAGCCTAGAACTAGTCCATAAGCAGTAGCCCTTTTTCTCTACCAGAAATTTAATTTTTTCCAGTCGGAAATTCAGACGGAAGTAAGATTCAGATGGAAGTAAGAAGTGGTATGTTATATATACTGTATTTCGTGTGCCTGTAATGCCCAGAACAGCTGCCTGAGAGAAGACAACACAGATGAATGGTGTCAAACAGTCTTTGTTGCTTTAAGTATGCAATGTAATTACCTGAGCTGAGGCCAGAAAAATGTAAAGTTCATAAGTAAAGACCCGAAACTGCAGAAATGGAACAACTGTTTTTGTTGTGTTGGGTCTTTTTCTTAACAAAAATCCATGAGAAAAACATTGGAAAAATGTTTAATCCAGACCAAGGGAGTGTATCGCAAGACAAACTAATTAAGTTTCTGTCTTTCTTAAGAGTATCTGGCTCTCAGAGTATGATGCAGTGACTACAGACAAGGTTTTATGAGATAATTATGACAATACAGTTTATGCTGACTGATGAATAGTGCTCAGATGTGCTCCCTGTTAAGAGAAGTAAGTGGTAGGAAAGCAGGTGAACATTTATGAACTGGAGCTTTATAATCTTCCATGATCTAAGACTGATCAGGCAAGTTTAGCATTTAGTTGTGACATGACTCAGCCTGTGCTATAGCTGTAAATACCCACACCTACACATCACATCAGGAGTATCAAAGCACTTCATGTATACAGTCCATTTAACAGAAACTGAGCAATATGAGCATAAGTACTGCAAATATGGTTCAAGTAATTACCACTTCATATGATAAACTCAAGGGTTTATCTACATCAAGGACTGCAGAAGTAAAAATATTTCCTTTACAATAACAAATAAATTCATTGTTCTGGTATCATCCAGGGACAGGAAAGCTAAATAGCTTTAGTCAGTGCTTCGCAACCCATTGCATAAAGCAAGCTACATTCAATCCTGTGAAACATTCCTTTACATAGAAAAAAGCTCATTCATTACAAACATTACAATGTGCATATTCATTCTCATCCATGAGGCACATGTAAACATCGCTCCAAGTCTATGCATATGAGAGTGGGACACAGTGAATCACCTTTTGGAACACAGAAATCACATGGAAATAATTGTTTTACTTGGAACCTGAGATACAATATGCTCTATGGTGGTGCAATACAATAGTGGTCTTGTGTTGTATCCTACTTCTTGGAAGGAAACAATGGAGAAGAGCAAACCCAAATAAAACAATGAAGTGATCATAGAAAGAAATGGCTTGGCAGGACTAGTCAGTGTCTCCTACACTTACAGTTTACTTTTTGCAATCTTCAGCAAGTGTTCCTCTAATCATAACAGTAAGGAATACCTTCTTCCAAAGCACAGGTAGACTTCCCACTGAATGCAAACAAATATTGCCAAAACATGTAGGCAGACCAGAAGGTTTTTCACAGACCAGAATTTCACAAGCCTAGGAACCACTGGGGCTTCACACAGTGCTTGCTGGTGGTTTGCAGAAATTCAGCTAACTTAATGATGTTGCCCACTCCTATTTTCTAGCAGCTGAGTTGCATTACAAGATGTCTGGAAATACAAAGAATGGTTTCCTAAAGCTGATCTGCTACGGAAACAACTGCTGTTGTTGTCACAAGAACCTGAAGCAGGTGCAGATGAGAAGAAAGATATCTGTACAGATGTAGGCTGGAGGAGCAGCACATGCAATTTACCAAGCAAGGTCTGGTTTAAACAACTCATCCATGTGAAAGGCCAGTAAAGAAGTACATCAGTGACTTTTTCTCCGGTGGGTAGAAGCCCTGAGAGGTCGAAGACAAGGAAGGGCAGGAGGGGAAGAGACCAGCCAGGAATAAGGCAGTTGCAGTCAGGCAATCAAACCAATCTGCTGCTCTGTAAAAAGATAGGATTTGCTGCAGATACACAACTGCATTCTCTAAACTTTTATGACACTATTGAGTGTATTTCCCTAATCATGTTTAAAAAGTAGTATGCCTGTGTGCTGTTCCCTCTGGAGGTTAGAGATAGAGCTTTTCTAATGAACAAGAAATTCAGTGGCCATAAAACAGTATTATGCAGACATTTTTCAAAAACATTTTGAAAGGTTTCTATCTATGTGTTTAACTACACCAGCAAGTAAAAAATATGATAAATCTCCTCTACACATTGTGACTATATTTAACCTATGTTTGCTTTCTTCTTTCTGTGAAATTTTACACATGATTTTTCTGCTGGTGATATTTTACAGTCTATAGAGGAGATCAAAGAGCAGAACTAAAAATATTCAGAATTATTTCTCCTCCCCCCCTTTCACACTTCCTATTTTCTGCAGTTCTGTTTATTTTCCACTTTTTCTGCTTCTAGTAAATTTGTGTCCTTTTAAATTCAACCAAAGCTCTGACATTGATACTATTTTTTTTTCCTGGTATACCATTGATAATAAAGATTCTACGGGTCAAAAACTTCTGCTATTTACAGAAATATAAACCATGACTCACATATTAGGTAATCAGTAATCTCCATAAAACCTAGTATTCTCTTACAGGTAAAACACACAAAGTTTCTTAAATTTCAGAGATTAGCAGGCACATGCCCTCTAAATAACATTCATTGTTAAACTTTCACAGTGTTTAGTTTTTTGATTTGTTTTTCTTTTAGCCTGCCATCCTGAAGTCAAAGGTTACATTTAAATGTCACTTTTAATTTGAAAACCAGAAGGCAATATGAATAATTTAAGAAAATTTAACATGCTATTTAAAATATTTTTCTTGTTAATCTAATATAATAATTATTTGAAATTCAAAGTTCTTCTGTTAATGCATGGGATACTAAGAGACAATATATTTGATGGTTATAAAAATTAGTGCTTTTAATTCTCTAGGAGATTCAATGAAGAGCTAAAATTTGAACTTTACAGCAGTCTTGTTAGGTGAAAGAGATTTGTGTTGATCTCCTTCACTGACAAACTCTTCAAATACTATGTTAAACTCCATGTTTGTGAATAGAGCTAGCAATGTCAGTGGTCAGATGTTTGGGACCAAAAGTCACAAAATAGCTTTACGCTCAAGAGATATCTTAGAAAAGTTACAGAGGCTGCCTCCCAGGTGTGTGCTGTATTCATCTCAATCTGTCTTTTGTTAATATTCATAAAAGAGCTTGCTAGGCTGAATATTTTGAGCAATGCCCTCCTAAACACAGATGTGAATATGACAGGTACAAAAGAGTACTGCCACCCTAGATGCTGAATAAAAAAATAATTTTTTTGCTCATGACTAAAAGCCTTTATCTCTCTTTCAATAGAGTCCTTTTGAAATTGCATAATAAGCTTTCAAATAGGCCCCATCAATGCTTCAATTCAATTAGTATATTAAATTGTCTATCTCACAAAGTAATATATTTCCCATAGAAGAGGATAATTACATTTTAAAATGTACTTTTCTGCTAGATTTATTTTCTTTTAACTAGGAAAAATAATTCCAATCTCAATCATATAATCTATTCCAACAGAGCATGAGAAAATATATTCACAGAACCAAAGCCAAAGTTAATAAACTAGTTCATCATTCCATGTCTCAGGTGAGAAATTTTTGGACAAGAGGCATGGAAGCTGCATGTCAACAGAGTAAGTCTGCAAGGTTTGTGGATGCTGACTGCATCTGCCTTCTGCCCTGAAAGACATTTTTGTGTAGTTTCCCATTTATCTACAGAAAATGATACACTCCTAGTAAAAGATGCTATATCCCCTTGAAAATTTCATTTCATTTCATGTCCCCTTTCTGCTTGGAAACCTGTTGAAAGTATACCATTCATATAATAATATATGCCACATTTCATATATTTCAATTATATATTTTTGATAGGTTTATTTGTATTTATTTTAGTCCTTCATCCACTGGCTACAGTGAACAAGTTCAAGTTCTGCCCTTACCTTGCTCCTATCAAAATATTAAGACAGAAAAATAGTATCCTTTCAAGTTTCTGCTGGGTTTGATTCAGGGCATGGATAAAACAGACTAGTTGATTTTAAATGCACATTTTACACAAAAAAAATAGACCATAGATACAGATATGACATTTATAGAATCATAGAATCATTTATGTTGGAAAAGACCCTTAAGATCATCAAGTCTAAGCATTTATGCTGAATATCAGTTTCTGACACACTGGTAGCAATCACTTCAAAAACAGTGATGGTAGACATTTAATATTTAAAATAGCACACAATAACACAGAAAACTGTAGCTATGGAATAAATCTGCACAGACAGAGGTGAACAGTTTTTTACTGTTTACTTTTGAGAACTAGTTGGTTTCCTCATTTGTCATTTGTTTGTGAAGTCTCCCCTATAATACAGGTTGATTATTTAAAAATATTTCTCAAACATATAGCTACCCTCTTTTCCTTCCCCTCATTCAGGGGCCCTCCTGATATTTTCCAAAATTAGGAACGAGAAGACCAGGGATAAAATTTAAAGTGTTCTTTGGACTAGGATTTTTATTGCTTTTCATTTACCTTAAAATTCATCATCCTGAATTTATCATAAGTAATCAAGCAAGTAGCAAGGAATTCCATAACATAAACCTGTTACTCGGTGTCCTAATCTGACTGATATTCCACAGGTATAACAAGAGGTACAATACAAACCACAGCACACTGTTGCATCTTGCTGCATTTCTGTACATCACTTAGGAAGTTATTAACAGTAATCCTTCCACACACATATCCTACTCTCTGTAGCCATAGACAGTCCGTGATGAACAAGCATCTCCCAGTATGCTTCTGCTGTGTCCTTATTCTGAATATGGGATCCTACACTGAGATACCACTTTCAATGTTGACAAAATGCCCTGAATAATAAAGTAACTTGCATGTTAAACATACAACTGACAGATTAATTGTAACCAACAGTTTAACGGAAACATAGGAGATTGGAGATATATATATATATTTTTTTTTTTCCAATCAGCCTTTTCCAGAATAATGCTATTTAGAAAAAAAATAGATCTTTTATATTTTGATTGGAAGACAACACATTGTTCCATCCAGTTTGGTTCTTTACCAAGGGATATCAACCTTTTCACTGGAATGTCTCAAGTGCTCACTCCTTCCCAAGTCATAGAATAATTAAGTCCAGAAGTCACAGGACAAGTAAGAACATAGTTGTGGGGTTTTTTTCTGCCCATACACATTAAGATCTAAAACTAGAATGTAGCTAGCTGCATATTTTTTTCCATTATTTTTCCAGTCATCAAACATCTTTTGCACCTTTATCACAAATTCACCCACCTGTGAATGTTTTATTTCAAATATGCTCATATGTGAATACCACCTGCTATTACTCTGTGCGTGAATGCTTGGACCCAAGGCAGGAAGTCCATCTGGATGCTTTGAGATTCCTGCTGAAGCCAATTAATCATTTCAGCTGTTGCTTTACAGACCCAAACCCTCACAGAGAGGTAGATACAGAACTGCACACCATAGTCTAGTCTAGTAATCTATTTCAGAAGTTTCCCACATACAGTTTTCTACAACAGGACAGCATCACCTGTTATTCCAGCACTGTGAGAGAGATATTAAAAGAAGGAGACTGGTTTGCATCACAAATGACAAAACCACCTGTGGGACAGCAGCAGTTTATGCATTGAGGTGATACATACAACTGAAACTGAATTAAAGCAGATGGAGGAAACTTGACCCCTGCTTAGAATGTCTTATGCGTATGAATTGTCTCATCCTGAGATGTCTTTGTTATTGTGAGCTCTGTGATAACTTTAAGATTAAAAGAAAGGAAGTAATGCAATAACAGCTTGGTTTTGACAATTCTAAAACTGTGGCTTCTAGGAAAAAAAATTATTACAGTAAATTTTCAAATTCTCAGCTCATTCCTGAAAGCAGCAAGCAGATATTTTTTCTACACATGAACATTTATAAGCATTTATAAATAATCCATTCATTATGGCCTTGGTCAGAAACTGGATTGACTATCTGTGCAGGTGAGTAAAGGAACAAAAAACTGGCTACTGGAAGTGTACACAGTATGAATAGGAAGAGCAGATTTTGTTAGGCTTTTTCCTGGGTGTAGCAAAGGATTTGGAATATACTATTTAAATGATAATCTGATTCTAGACGTGTTTCCACCACACAAAAGGAGGCTGGCTTGTAAGGTTGCCTAGTTCAATCTGAGGAAAACTCACATAGTAGTTACAAAGAACTTAAAAATTATATAAATTAAGCATAGAATATCTGGGGAAAAAAAGAAGTGGATGAAAATTCTCAGCCTATTCTAGAACATTTTTGGTTTTAGTTATCTTAGCATACAATCAAAACCCATCAACACAAAAAATCTTTTTTCCAACAGCACCAGCTCCGAACAGTTCAGATCTGAGCATAAGGTGTGGTCGTTATGTATACCAACACAAGCAAATTTGGTGCTCAAAGTTAGCATAGGCCAACTGTAAAAAATAATTCCAACATGGCAGTTTTGACACTTCCACTGATCCCTGATTCCTGAAATTTTGTAATAGAGTGGTTAATATTGAGTATAATTTAAAGTAGCCTTTAGGCTCTATATGGACTTTCATGAAGTTGCAGTGCTTTGTACTTTGTAAATTGCTATTGCTCCGTGATACAAAAATTTGAATTCATCAAGGAATTACTTGCTTGTGGCTGAGGAGATATCAGGAGGAGTGAAAAATAGTAGATTTGGAAAGCTGGCAGCTTCCCATTTGGAAAGATTAGCATCCAGTTCATTGTATGCTGACTGCCCATATCTCTTCTCATATGCTTTCAGCAGCACACTCTTTATCAGAATTATAACTTTTTTAGAAAGTGCAGAATTATTTTCTTTTTCAGGCAAATGGCACTCAAGACATGTGCACTGTAGATATAAATAAAAAGAAACTTTTATGGTTTAATTACATTTGAAGTTAAGTTACATACTAAAAACTGAAAAATTAAAAATTAAATCACTGCCACAGTCACGTTGCCATTCTTATCTGCAGCTATTCAAATAGATGAACCACCACCTCCAGAACCTCTGAAGTGATTCTTCCTTCTAAAGCTTACTAAATTAAGCATTTTTCTTAGAAGAGATGGCAGGTAAACAATCTTTTTGAACCTTTTCTCCCTGGTCCTGTAACATTTTTCCTTATTTGGGTATGTGCTGGAAAGGTCTATTAATAAGTCTTTTGACTAAAAAAATCAAACCAAAGGAGATTTGCACAGACCAGGATCACGAAACTATCTTTAACTTCATCAACACTTTTTTTGCCTGGCTTTTTGTTGTTTGTTTTGTGATGTGTGTTTGTTTTTCCTGATCAGGAAAGATAACCAAATACACTTCTGAGAAAAGCATTTATAAAGAGACAAGCTTTCACATACCACCTACAAATGATACTAATTAAGCTACAGTGATATTTATATAGTGCCTTGCTAACTGAAAAATACATAGCTTTGTAAATAACTTAGTCCATGGTGATGCTGCCTGTGATGGCTATACAGTGGGTTCATTTCCTTAGAGGGAAGATCAGCCAACTTCCCAGCCTTGTTTACCTACCCAGACACCTAAACCCACTGTAAACAGAACAGATCCTCACAGAATACCCAATAGAAGGTCTTTCCATCCTCCACATTTTCACTTTAAAAACAGGTTTTAAAGTGAAGACTTTTTAAATTTAGTTTTGAGATTGAGAAGCTGGTTCTGTTACAAGAAAAGTCACAGGGTGATCCTGGTGGCAGAATCTGGGTGTGCAGGAGGAAAGTGAACAGTGGTGCGTATGTCTGTAAGAGCATGTATGTGCTTTGTATTTTCCTGGTTGCTAGTGTAGATTACATAATTTGAAAATATTAGAAACATAATAAAATGTACTTTTCACCTCACTTTCTTAATACTTTTCACCAAAGAAGCTACCTCAAGAAAATCCCGTTAAACCTAGTGATACTAAATAAGTACTAGGGGAAGTGATGAGGCTAACAACAGGTCCAGATGATCTTTACTATCTGAGGAAGAATGCCCTTTAGTCTGCTGGCTGAAGGATTTTTTTATTGCAGGTTTAAGGATGATCCAGCTGTGCGAAACTCCTTTAACATAGAGCTCTAACTTTCAGGACTGTTTTCATATCAAACTAGTTATTATAGGACTGACAATATCAAAACACACATTTGAAGCTTTTTAATTTCTCCCTATTAACTTTGTGAGCAGCATTTTGGACAGTACAAGCCTAGGCAGTGCAAGGACATATTTTTACTATTGACTACCTTGCAGCAAATGCAGTGTCATTTGGTGTAACCTAGCAGTGGAAATCTTCACAGAACAGCTAATGTGTATGAATTTGAAATTCAGAGGCAAAAGAATAAAATCACTCAAGCGATGCTGCTCTCATACTACTATTCACTTTATTATTATTATTATTCTTCTAATCTATATTTTGATCTTTTGCTAGGTAGATCTTCTGGCTTTTCAAAACTTGGCTTCTTTTCTCTTTTCCTTATTCTGGTTCTAGTCATTATATTAAGTCAATTTCAGACTTCCTTCTTTTGTTGTCTTATTATCATATTTAGTTATTCAAAACTGAGAGCATGTTACTTTGTACTGATTTTATACAAAGAATCTACTCATAGACTTATTCCATGGAAAGGTCTATGGAACAAAAGGAGTGTCAGGCTCATTATAGGACAATGTGCACCGCAAAGAACTAATCCTTTGTGATAAATACATGTGTGAGGTGAAGGGAAAATGACAAATGTTCATGCCTAACATAAAACAGAAGGTTTCTGCCGAGATGTGGGACATATTAAAAATTACTTTCAGAAGTTTTAGAATGAGGGAAAGATGCACATATATTTGGGGTGTGGGGAGAAATCAACATTTTATTTTGTAGAAAATCAAAGACTAATGTGCTTAATATGTCAAATTCAGGTGATAATATACTTTCATCTGTAGTCAGTCTTGAACTAATTCATATGTGGTTGCTCTTACACCATCAGTGCTTCACAAAGATTATTGAAATAAATTTTTCCTGGTGTTATTTCATAGGAAGTGCTCTGCTGCTGCCACAGAGAGAGGCAGGAGGCAGTTCCTTTGTCAGTTCTTTGTAAGCCACTCCATTTCTATCTTCCTATAATAAATGTGTTATTCCTTACCAGAAAATGAAAAGAAGCAATGAAAGAAGTTACCTGACAGTAGCCTCCACTATTGCTGGGAAGTAAAACAGGGAAAAGATATGGATGAATTGGAAGGGGGCAGGGAGCAGGGAAGTAAAAGGGATAAAAGGAAAGATCTGACAGGGAGGAGGAGGAAAATGACCGGAAACTCCCTGAGAGTGCAGTTCCCATTTGCTTGACTGCTCCCAGAGAAGAAAACTGGACTGCTTACATGTGCATAGTCCACATGAGAAGTCTTGTGACAAAGAGGTTCCTTCTTTGGCATTCTTCTATTTTTCTCAAAAAGAATAACCTGAAAAAAGACTGAATTATTTTTTTTTCCTCCATATGAATTTTGAGCTAGGTTTTCATTATCTAGCCATGATTTCTCTAACAAGATGAATCGAGGTTAATGAGGTCACTGTAGCTCAGTATTTATTTGGATTTACTAAAATTAAACAACAGTTTAACAGGGCGGGGGGGGGGGGGAGGTTGAAGATGAATTAGAAAGCAAACTTCACTCAGTTCTTTGCAGTATGATGAGCCTATTCAAAATTTCCATAATTTAGTAACAACTGCTGAGAGCTAGATTCTGTTGATGGTGATACCTTTGCTCTGTAAGCAGCCCATTCATTTTAACTCCATGTGAACCAAGCTAAGATGTTTCAAATTAAAACGATCCAGGAACAAACACTGAAAACAAGAAACCCTACCTTGTTTACAGTATGATCAGTAAGTTTTGTCATGGTAGGTAATTAGAATAAAAGAGAAACCTTTATTTACACAAACCAGCATTTTCAAAACTGAGGTCAACCTAATTTTATTTGCAAACAATGCTCTTTCTCAGTGATGATGATTCAGTACTGTGTTCCATTTTCTTTTGACAAAAAGGATTTCTGGAATAAAGTCCCTTTAACTACTCATGACAGTTTCCCACAAAATCAAGAGGGGATTCAGATGTTTGCAAAACAGTAGCCAAAAAAGAAGCTTCAAGAATTTGCTCAAGAATGTTTTCATATGATTGTATCTATAGAAAATTGAGAGATTATGTGTATAGGAAAGTGGATCTTAGCATATATTTGTACTCTCATAGCATCCAAACATGTAAAAAATTACTGGAACCCATTGTACTTGACACAATGCAAACAGAATCTCCTTAACAAAAAGCAAATGAGTAATTTCTGTAATGATGTAATTATGGAACTTTATCTAATTTAGAAGATCAGAGACTGAAATATTGAATGAGAACTACTGTTACGCACAAGAATCATACTTGATATTATTTTCAATAATGCTAAGACAGCAGATAAAATGAGTGCCTCAGATGTGGTTGCCAACTTGTACACAGGCTTTTTTTTCTTCTTACATCATTTTAACAGCTGAATTAATCTGATATTCACAGACTGTGGAGAAAGGGTGGCATTACAGCAGTGGACCAACGTACATAAAACAAAAGTTTCTCAAAACTGAGCAGTTTAGAAATAAATATATTTTCTGTATAATAACTGACTTACAGTATCAGTGAAAGGCTGTTAAATAGCAGGGAAATCAGTTTGGATTGGCTGCATTGTCTCAGCACAAGTTTTCCACCATTGTCTAATATAGTTGTGTCTTTCCTAGCTGTAAAATGAATAATCTAGTATCTATATATGAAGAAATAACCAAACTTTTGCTAGACTTGAATTCCTGTGCCTACAATAATCAATTCACTAATCTGAACGTAAAATGTGAAAAAGTCTAAAACTTATTGCAGCATAAATGCACTTTATGGTGTTTGCTCCCTGCACTCCTAATTCCCAGAGCTCCATACTCCGCAGCTGCTTTCCTGCCGCCTGCCTGCCTGCCTAGGCTTGCTCTGAATGGAAATCAAGGCACAATGGAAAAGAACACATTTGCAGAGCTCATCCAAGACAAAGTCAGGGTGTCATTGGGGCATGCACCTGGAGCAGGGAGCTGAAAAAGGATTCCAGATCACAAAGCATAGCCATAGCCAATGTTTAGTAGAATGCATGACAAGGATTTCATAACAATTCACTTGGGACAGGAAGGATGCCATAACAATTTAAGTTAGAGGAGGATGCAAAGATTTGCAATTACCCAAGCTGGAACTTGTATTTAAAGTTAAGAGCTTCCTAAATATGACTCCAGAAATGAAATAAATCTCTCCCCTGGCCAAGTATCACTGCTTCCTTGTCTAAAAAGTGGTATTAATACTTGATCTGTACAAAGAAGCATTACACCCATCTTCCAACTGAAAATGAGAATGTTGGTCAAGAAAGGAAATTCAACTGGCAGGAAAAGGTTTCCACAGGAAGTCTGACTACCTGTAATTTCCAGTGAAGAAGGTGGCTTAGAATTCTATTTATCTGTCACTGCTGTTAGAACCATTGTAATATTTCTGTGACTCTCCATGGTAAATCACCATAAGAACTTCACAAAATTGTCTTTCTGTACAAGATACAGACATATTTTTAGAGAATGCACAGAAATCTAGCCTGCCCTTCAGGAAACAGTGGTTTACAAAGAATATTTGCAACAGCAACAAAAATCCTTTCGATCCTCAGAAATCTTGTGTTCAGGACAACTTGCATGCATGCGGATGAAGTCTATGAAAGAATGGGGAACATGTGCTTTTATGCATTCATTGAAACAAAACCCTTCTTCAAACAGACTTGAAACTCTGCACAAAAATTTCTTTGGTGAAAATGTAGCCATTACTCCTGATAAATACTCAGATCTGACTGACCAAAGCTGAGTAAGAATATGACACGTACTATTTGAAGAGAAGTCTTTCTGTGGAGGGCAAAGGGAAAACGTTTTAATAGTGGTACCCTTTTGAAATGTGGTATATTTCCAAACAGCAAGACACATGTTCCTGGGGAAGGTATTTATGAGCCTTAAGAATAAATAATTTCTGAGATGATTTATCATTGTCCAGAAAGGGGAAAATTGAGCTAGATGTGGATAAACCACTGAAACCTCCTCTGAATTTGATATAATTTTAGTAAGAAATCCAGCAGACGCCTTCAGGCACATCAGTGGTAGTATGTTTTCCACAGTGTTTTCAACTCCCTATAGGAAGAACAAGTGAAGCAATAAAAGAATGCTAACCAGGTGGCAGAGGTATCCAAAACCCACAGTTAATCTCAGTTCAGATGTATTTTAGATAGTGCAAACTTAAATTAACTCTTCAGTTGGCAGCACACCATTTGGCACTTAGACTGATCTCAGAAGGCTCTTAAAAAGATACAGTGTATGGTACAATTTTTTTTAGGTTTTCAAATTCTCATCCGCCTTCAGGAATAATTGTCATTTCTTGCTCTGTAAAACCTAATTTGATTACTAGTGACATGGATCAGGTGACTGCCACCTTTCTGTGTCATGTCACTCCTCTGCACTGGAATAAAAAGCTAATGTGTTCCTCATGTGAGTCTCCAGTAAATGTCACTGAATGGCAAAACTGAAAATGTATCATTAAGGAGTGGAGTAGAAATCACAATTACAAACAAGAAACATGAAGGGGGGGGGGGGGGGGGGGAATCAAAGCTACAAAGCCAAGCATTATAGTTGAGGCAAGAATTAACTTTGCCCGTGCCTTGAAATAAGATGCGCAGCATGGCCACATCACTCCTGAGTTCAATAATCCACCAGCTAGAGGTTAACTGAGCCAGGGAGTCCATGAGGACTCTGGTTGACCAGATTGAATTCAAAATCTGAAAACCTAAATGAGCATAGTACTACAGCCAAATGGACGGCTAACTGAGATGGAGCACTGCACAGTTTCAACAATGCTATTTCTAGTGTCAGTGATAAATGCAAATAATATCATTTGGGCTGCAATAAACATTAGATGGTCTGCATTAGGAAGGGCAGAGCCAGCAGCTGGAGGGAAGTAATGCTTCCCTTCTACCCGGCACTGGTGAAACACATCAGGAGTGTTGGGTCTAGGACAATAAGACATGGACTTACTGCAGCAAGTCCAGCAAAGGGCTGCTAAAATGACTAAGGGACTGCAGCACCTGACATATGAGGAGAGGCTGAGACAGCTGTGACTGTTCAGCCTAGAGAAGAGGAGGCTCAGGGAGATCTTATACATATGTATAAATATCTGATGGGAGAGAAAAGAACAGGGAGCTGGACTCTATAGCTGGCATCCTATAAAAAGACAGGAGGCTGTGGGCACAAACCAAAATCCAGGAAATTCCATTTAAACACAGGAAAAAACTTTTTTGTTGTGAGGGTTGTCAAAAAGTGCAGCACGTTGCCTTCAGAGGTTGTGGAGTCCTCATCCCTGGAGATACTAAACACCTGACAGGACACTGCCCTGAACAATGTGCGGTAGCTGATCCTGCTTTGAGCCGTGGGGTTGGACTAGCTGAAGTCCAGAGGTGCCTTCCAACCTCAGTCTTTCTGCAGTTCTGTGATCTGCCAGCATCCCCAGTCCCATGGTGCTGGTGCCTGAAGCCATCAAAGATGAGCCATCAGTTGCTCTGCACCACAGCTCTGGGCTGTAGCTTTCTATATTTTCAGAAATTCAGTTGCCATGGGGGAGATGATAAATTTGAGAGGTGCTTCTTTAAAGACATCTGATTTTGAGAACTTGATTTAAATACAGCAGATGCCAGTAAATGGCAGTTTAGGAGTGCTAATTATGCTCTGAATTATGATGCCCTTATATTTGATTATACATACATCTTAGCATCATTACATACAACATAATCTTTATATTTTATTGGTCAAAAAGAGACCTTTAATTTAAAGAAGAAACTGAAGAAAATGTAGCCGTTTTTAAGCATGACATAAGTGTTTCTTGATGGAAACATGGTATCTTTTTGGTATTTGTAAGATCTTATGGAAGAAATTAATCTAATTTTGTTCAGAGAACTAACTTTTCAATGGCTAAAGTAAAATGAATGCTGCCTTATATTAATATTCAATTAATATAATTTGAAATATTATTTTATTCTTCCAAATACTTACTGAAAAGATCTTACTCATAAGCATTTTATTTGGCATTTTTAATTTGTTTTTTTGTTTGGTGCACGTTTGCACATCAGTACTAGTAGGCACATAGCGACTGATGTGATAGCGATGAATGATGGCTTTTCAAGATCTCTGGGAGACCTGTGGGTGCTGTTGATCCAGTTACTCACCAAATGCTCAAATTCACCTTTGTTGGCTACCATTAATTTGTCACACTGGGCACAGCAGGTTTACACTGCAGGGATCATCATGTCTAAATTTGCACAGCACATCCTGGAATAGGCATTCTCTGTGCAACAGAAGCTCTGGCTCCTTTTTGGTACAGAAACTTGATAATGGAATTCATTTATATCAGTTGCTTAGAAGCTGGTTCTACTTTTTTTTTTTTTTTTTTTTTTTTTTTTACAGAAGAAGCTGGTTCCCTGAGGCAAGAAAAGTGAGACTGAACAGCAAGAGTTAGAGTAATTTGCAGGTGAGGGCAAACATCAGCAAGAGGGTGCCTTGCCTTGAGACTAATCTTTGTTTCTGGAGGCAAAGGACTGCATCAATACATGATCTATTAATACAGTAATTTTATGAGGTACACAATGTCCTAGACTATTTAGCACTCAATTAGGCTTCGCATTGCCTGTCAATAACTTCAGAAATGGCAA
Source organism: Strix uralensis (assembly GCF_047716275.1). Taxonomy (NCBI): domain Eukaryota; kingdom Metazoa; phylum Chordata; class Aves; order Strigiformes; family Strigidae; genus Strix; species Strix uralensis. The sequence continues at coordinate 48,444,928 of NC_133975.1, read as the reverse complement.
CAAAATGGGCTTTGGCAGATTATTTTCAGCTGACTAACTGGTAGTTGAGGGAATTCATCAGTTCTTTACTCTAGCTGACAGGTTTCTTTTCTAATGCTTCAGGGAGGGAAGCATGCTGTGAAGCAGATATATTTATTTAACTGTTTTTCAGTTCTGACAGTCAAGGAAGCAACAAAACATTCACACCTTGAGCTTTGATACCCTCTTTTGTGTAAAGCTGGTCTGTTCAAAACCACCTGGAGATGTGCTGCTTTTGTTTGGGTTGATTTCAACTCTCTCTTCCTCACTACCTTGTTAAGCTACAACAGTGAGCTCCAAGGAATGATGCCCTTTCTTCTCTTGCCCTGTAGGTATGGTGCTCCTCCAAGCTCATCCTTCACCTTACAACAGCTGTTTTTCTTGGTGAAATCTTCTGTTTGCTTTCATCTAACTTGATAAGGCAACTAATCTTATTGTGAGGTCACTCACTGTTAATTGTCCAAGTCCAGCAAAACAACTATTTCTGACCCTGGGCTTCCAAAAACCACCCAATGTTTTCACAGTGAAAATACTATGAATGCACAATGGTATTTGTGAATATTTAAAAACTGCAGAGTTATTCTGTTTCGATGATGACGTGCAAGAACAAAGCGTATGATTTCAGACCTGGGCAACTCTCTTAAAAAGTGGTTTACGAATGTGTGTTCTCAATTGAACTTGGCTCTCCGATGTTCCAAAGCTGTTTGAAAGGTTCTTGTTTTCCGTGCTTTTTGGAAAGGTACGGTGTCCCTTCTGTCAATGCCTAGCTATTAGTTTTAATAGCCGCACTCCAAAGCTACAGTCAAAATGTGTATGTTACAGATTGCACAGAGTATCACTAGCAACAAGTAAATCAAAGCCACGGTAGGAAAAGTGCAAATAAAGGCAGTATGGTAGCACACCATTTTCAAACTGAAGGACACCGGCGTGGAAAAGACATGAGTAACCACCACGCCCTGCCACCCCCGAGGACACCGGCTCCGACTCCTGTGGAGCTGCTGCCCACCGAAGCTCCGGCACTGCGCAAACGGACATGTCTGGCCATGCGGGCTCCCGCGGAGCGGCCCCGGCACGGGGCGGTGCGCAGCAACACGCGCCCTTCCCGACGCCCAGCTGCAGCCCCGCGCCACCGGCAGCCGCCGGGCAGGGACAGGCCGGCGGCGGTGGATCAGCTGGGGGCTGCCGGGGGCACCGTGCCCCCCCAGGCCGCCGCCCCCGCCCCCGCCGCGGCCCGGGGCCGCCCGCCCCGTCCCTGATTGGGCCCGCGGGAAGCCCCTCCCGCCGGGCCCCCGCCCGCCCGGGCGGCCCCGCCGCCGCGCCGCGCCCGCTCCCCAAATACACCTTTGCGGCGCCGGGGAGCGGCAGCGGCGCCCTGAGCCCAGAGCCCCTCCGCGGGGCTGCGCGGCCGCGGGCAGCCCTTGCGCCATGGTGAGTGAGCGACGCCCGGGGCGCGGAGCGGGGCGCGGAGCGGAGCGGCGCGGAGGGGAGCGGAGCGGAGCGGGGAGCGGCGGGGACCCTGGACAGCGCTGGGCCGGGGCGCCCGGCCGTGCCCGCGGGGCGCTCGGCCCGAGGCCGGGGCTGGAGCTCTCGCCCGGCGGTGTGGGACTGGGCCCCGGGATCGGGGGAGGGGGGGGGCGCGGGAAGCCCCCTCCCCGCAGCACCCCCAGCCCCGCTTGCACCGTGCCCTCGCCCAGATATGGTCTGGAGCGATACATGTCGCGATCGGGGGCTGGGAGCCGAGCTGGGAGCTCGCTGAAGTCCGCAGCCACGAGGGTACTTCGGCCGCCTTTGTGCATTGTGAGGCTTTCTAAGAATTTGCTCACTGCCACTGCCCGTCAGGCTAGTGAAACCCACGCAGACTAGTTTCACTGCATTATACTTAGGTAAGGTTTCTTATCGGGTTTTCAGAGTAATTCATATCATTGCACTGGATAAATTAGACACAAACCTGATATTTAATCACATGCTTGATGCTCTAACAATAACTTCATTTTTGCATTTGTTATTCCAATTCTTTTCCAATAAATGAAATCCCAACCTGTGTTGTATTTATTATGATTGGCAGTTTGCTTTTTCAGTCGATTTTCTCAGCTCCACTCTTCTATTTTTTCAAGACTTCAGGCTTGTAATTCCTTTTCTGAGTGGATAGAGTTGTTTCTGTGGCTAAAGTTCAGCGACCATTACTAGCCTTGTCCTACTAGTCCCTTTACAAAATCATCTCTGTGTATAAACATGAGAGACTTGAAAAGTTTCTCCCTCGTATGTAAAGGAGTACTTCTATTATTTTGTGTACTCTCCTAACCTTGATCTAATGCTGCTCCTAAAATGGCTCTATTTTTAGAGCAGGTCGCTTGTTCTGTGTATGTAGTGAGATGGCTTTCTAAGTTCGAAGGGTGAATAACAGGAAAAAATTCCTAAGCAAGGAGGCAGTATTACCAAAATTGAGTATTACAGTGAAATGAACTGTCTGTAATGCTGTATTTGGGCTATGCACTTTCACTGGACTACAGGTTACACTGTGCTGCATACGGGTTGGTCTAAAGAGAAATGGTAAGACTTTTGATAGTTGAAAACCTAGTAGGAAATAATAAATTTTTATTCACTCAGATTTTCCATTGTGAAGCCTCAGAATACAGAGTTACAGAAGAATGTAACGGACCAATTTTTCATAACAAGTCTAAGAGTTTAATTATCTTTCCATGAATAGAACAAGTGTTTTACTTATTTGGAAATGGTGTAATCTTATAGTTTTTCCTAAGACAAAACTCCCAATGGAGTCAATCCCTTTTCTTGTAGTTATAATTAAGATGATTCGTTTCCAAACTACAGAAAGTAGGTGCAAGGAAGCATACGCTTTAAATCACATAAATAGGTCTGCTGCTTTTCTAGGGTTAGGAACAAAAGGTGGTGGCAGCCCAGCTGGAAAAAGATTCCAGTAACAGCCTATTTTACATAATTATTCAGCGAAGTTAAGCAATTTAAGCAACCAGAGAATGTGTGCAAATGTGTTACAAATGCAAGCATGGGAAGTTCTCTTGATTGTAGAGAAGTTTCTTGCTTGGATTGTGTCGCTCTGGGGCACTACATATGGCCATACATTCTGCAGCTCTGATGACTATTCTCTTTGTTTTGCCAATAGCAAGAACCTTAAATGAACTAGATGATTGTAAGGAAGCATGAGGAATGCCGTCATGCTGATATAAAAGACTTCATGCTCCACGTTCTCAGAAGAGAAGAGCAGTTACTGAAATCATGCTGATCTAAAGCAGGCAGGAAAAGTAAGGAAGGAGAAAGAAGGAAATCACATCTTGAGATCTCTTGATTGTATTTTTTTTCTGTGGAATTATGTAGCTTGCAGCTATTATGAGTCATGACACTGCAAGATCATGAGGCAAACATTGGAGGAGAAAGTAAGGAATTTAATTCTACAGGGGGCTTTTTACCCTTTTTTGACTATCAATAAAATGGCTCACCATCCTCCCTCCCACTTGTTCACTTGCTGAGTATTCACTTAAATTATTCAATTAAGTTTTTGATGAACCATTAAAAACGAGAATTCAAGATTAGTCTTTAATGTCGTGTCCATAAAAGTAAGTACTAAAGTCTTGTATATTTGTCTTATCCTGATTAATGTTTTCTTTAAAAAATCTGTCTTTAACCATTCTATGACAGTCTGTTTCAAAACAGATCCCACAGTGAAAGCAAAACATAAGTAACAGTTTATAACAAAATATAATACTCAAAACATCAGTAGCAGTCAAAACCTGGTTATGTCATGTAATAAAAGGTAAAATATCACAGCCATTATGAAGATAAATGCCATCCCTCTGTTTGAAATTCTAAAAAAATACAGAGACTCAAAACAAGCTATCCAAGAAGTCAAGGTAGAGTTTGTAGCACATACAGCTATTTTCCTTTTAACTGAAATGAGTTGTTAAACCAAAAGATGTTGTAAATTATATCTTACTTTAAAAAAAAAAAACCCAAAACAAGCACCTCAGTAATCTAAGGAAACAGACACAACATTCTAAATTATGAACAAGGAAGTATGTATTAGAAGGTACTGGCTGTATTTTGTATTTACTCTGTAGACAAGCAGCAAGTTTCTTTTTTTTATATACAAACTTATTTAAGAAAAGTTCAGTATAGGTAAAAAGAAGTGTTTCAGAATAGTTATTGGAAACTACAGGATGCGTTTTAAGGAATTTTGGGGTAATGATATTTAGAAATCATTACACTTCAGCTTGCACATTTTATTAGCAAATGAAAACTGAGCTGTGTAGAGCTGCCATTAGAGTTTCTTTGCTGGAATTCCTTGCACATTTTGTACTATTTTGTTTATAAAGATCTTTGTTGTCTATATGTTTATTAAAACTCACAGCATTTATTTAGAAGCTTAGCATTGCAATTAAGATATTTAGCCCTTGAAATTTAAATAATCTCACATTTGACATCACTTTGAATATTCTTTCCAGCATGTTTTGAGCATCTGAGATATGGCTGTAATATATATGATACTTATTCAGCAAGTCTTGCATGACTGGTTGTACCAGGAGTAGAGATACAGGTTTATCATTGAACAGTTACTATATTTTTAAGTCAGTGTTCAGGGCATAAGTATTTATTCAAGAAAGCAACAGTCTTCAGGACATATTATTAGTATCTATTTAATTTAAAAATTCCAGTACGATTTAAGCATGTGCATAAACGGGCTAGGGTTTCTGGCTAGGGCATAAACAATGAGTTTTTTTCTTGTAATAAATGCAGAAAAATTTGCTAGAGACAGCAGGTTTTTTATAAGGTTTTTTTTGCTTATAGATTCACCTGCTATGAAACAGTTTAAAAGACCATGTTAATATCTTTAATGAAGCCTTTTACTTGTAACACAGGTTATTGATTGCTACTCCTTTGGTAACATGCTGTTCTTCCAGTTTTTTGGTTGTCTTACTGAGGTGATGCCACTTTTAGGTCAGTGCTAGTGTTTCCTCGTCATTTTGGCTCCTCATTTATGGCCTGTAGCTCCTACAGAATGCTTATGTATTTTTGTAGATGCGGAGTCTGGAGAAAGCTGACATCTACTCCCTTTTCGTAGGAGTGCAGGTTTCACTGCTGCTTCATAACCTAAGTCAGAGCAAAAGGGGTTCTCTAGGGATTAACTCTACTTCACCATAGAGAGACTTCATCAAGTCCTCTTCATTGCTTCAGACCCCCAAGTAAAGTTGAGCTTTAGGGTTTCCACAAGCCTTTGGGAGAATTTCACCCACAGTGAGCACAGTCTTTTGTGACGTTCAGTTGCACTTATTTTTCATTCATATTTCCTATTATATGATAGCTTTGTTCAGTGGAATCAATGCCCTTGCTAAGAATATTACTGCTTTCATATTTAAATGTGGAGTATTTTAACTAACATTCTCATTTGACTGAAATGCCCCCTTCTGTGGTTCAGACCCTCATTGCTACTTTTAGGCACACCCTCCCCACTCCTTGAACTTGGCTTGAACTTGTGGTAGCTATTATTCTTGATTTTACTGCTCTGACTCTTTAAATTAGTTCCTTTGTGTTACTTAAAGCCAACTTTGGAATTGATTTTCTTATTTCATATTCATACTAGAAGTAGCTGTTCCAAGAGAATGGTGCTCTGCTAGTAAAGTATTCAAACAAGCCATCTCCTCATGCAAGTGAGCACAGTAGGCTGATTTCTTACAGGCAACACACTAAGCCTATTTGGTAATCAAGTTGTGACCTTACATATTATTTCTGAGAGAGTACTTTTTTCACAAGACCCCCTGTCTGGAGCCTCTGTGCATATGATCTGCCTGAATGTGAGAGGAATGCTCTGCTGTCACTGCTTGAGTGCCAAGGCCACGTTTTCTCTGCCCTAGGCCCAGGGGGAAAATGCCTGAAGATTTACATCTCAGCATGGGGCTGTGGGGCACAGAGCTGTCTGAAACCCTCTCTTGAGACTGTTTGGCTATGCCTTGCACTTTACGCATGGCTATGCCCATTGATTGTTTCAGCCAAATCCATATAGAAAATAGGTCAGCCATGCAGTGGCTCAGGAAGAGAGCTTTAGTTGTGTGGGTTGCAATCTAGAAAGTGGTGTGTGTGCATCATCATGGAGGAGGCTGGAACCAGTTCCAAAGATTTTATCAAGCATTGAGGAATCTAGTTCTTAGATGGCTATTTGTATTAGAGAGTTGCGGGGAATATCCCATGCAAGTCATCCAGTTGTTTCAGTGTGAGTAAAAATTTCTTACTATAAGGCAATGTGCTAAATAAAATCCTTTGATTATTTTCTCCTCCACAAATGGAAATTAAAAAAAATGAAGTAAATCTCTTCCTCAGCCCCGTTCTAAGGTATTCAGAACAAAAATGTATCATTCCTTTGGGGAAAATATATTTTGTGGGAATCCTCCTGGTGTAATTCTAGAATGTCATCAATTCCAGAGGGTGCGGTAAAACTTGTGGTTTCTGTGGTGCCACAGACAGTAGTTGCTTCTAAACTCTCCAATTTTAATGAATAATAGCACAGTTATTTTTTGAGATCCCAGTAACAGGCTTCTCTATGGTATATTAGGCAGGAGTATGATGAGTGCCTTTCTAATGCTGACCAAGGTAAACCTGTGTTTAATTTCATTTTAACCTTGTGTTACACTTGACACTTGGTACAGATGGAGACTGATAAAAGTTCTTCAGGGAAAGCTGATTTCCCTCCTCGGCAAATACAGAAACCCTTCACAGATGAAAGAGCATGAGTAAAAGGCTGACTACAATGGAAAAACACCTCAGCAAGATTTCTAGTTTGTTGCTTGGAAAAATTTGGATTTTGCATTTGCTCATAATTATTTCTGTGATTTGAAAGCACAAGACAATATATCCAGTTGCTGTCTTCTGGTTAATAGGGAGGGGTGTCTGCTTATATTAATAGCTGTGTGGCTCCCTAGTCCTGACTGCAGGCACCCTGGAGCCTTAAATACTCATTGCAGTTCCTGTTTTAAATAGCACTGCTAAAAACAGCAAAATTTCCATGTCTTTGGAGAAAGCATGCATCAATCTAACTTTAAATTTCCCTTTTTTTTTTTTTTTTTCTGAAACTGTCTTCATAGTTGTCTGTTTGCACTGGCAAGTTTAGAGTGCAAAACCACTTGCCTCATGTTGAGAAATATATTTGGTGGATTGATCAACTGTTCAAATTTTGATGAAAACATAGCCATTAGTCCATAGAATTCACAGAGCATATTTAGAGGTAGGATTTTAGAATTTCCACATGGGAAGAATGGTATGAATGGAAGGATAGTCTTGTAGCTTAAGAAAATTATCAAGGCCTTTGATCAATGTGGAACTGATTTTTTTTTCTCAAAAACTTCACGAAATCATGACAGGAATAAATACAATTAACTTTAGATTGAATTAAATGCTTATTTTGATGCAGTTAAAGGTTCCCAAACAGGTTGCATGATATTAATAAAACCAGCCAAGAGGAAATGCCTTTCCTAGAAGCAATTACAGAGCCTTCAGAAAGGAGAGAATGAAGTTAAACCTAGTGTGTGTTAGGCATGAAGCTGTAGGATGAGGTCACCCTCCTTTGTTCTTCTTTTATATACAGCACCTACACCCTTTTATGAATCCTACCTGCAAAATCTATTTTAATTTCACTTGTAGAAATGTGCAAGGGTTTCAATCCCCATATTTATTTTTAAAATCTGGATGCAAATTTTTATAAGGTTTGACCTGAGTTTTGTAAATTACTCAGATCTACTAACCTCTTGGCCAAAAAAAATGTGTGCAGCTCTGTTCAGGAGATCTGGATTCACTTAGCTCAGCTGCAGTCTTTCTTTTGTGATTCCCAGCATGCCTTATTTCCCCACTTCTAAAAGAAGCATCATAACGCTTCCTTTCATATCCCATTTTTCTGTCTTAGCTATTCAGAGGACAAACCCTTCAGGTCATACATAATCTTTTACTGTATATTTGTGTATGGCCCTGATCTTAATTTGGACCTTCTGGGAGGTTGAAATAAACAAAAATAAACATCTAGCAACAGCGATAGAGAAAAAGCATAATGCAAGGTCACATTGACACAATTTCTCTGCTGAGCAACCTGCCCAAGGATGAACTCACCAGACAGAAGATTAAAGACCAGTATTTGAGTTTAAGCAAAGGCTCCATAAGAATTTTCACAGTGACCAAGTATCAATCTGTCTCACTGACTGAATGGTGGCCTACATGAATGCTAGAAGGTAATGAAAGTGTGCCCTTCCCAGACAAAAACATTTGGTTGTGTGGTGGCAATGAAATAGCATAGAGGAGACCAGTCTTTCAGTCATGAGTTAGGTATGGTTTGCAAAACATTTTGGTAGTCAGAGGCAGAGACTACATTTGTAGTTTGACACTGAAAATCTACAGCTGGTCTGAAAATGCGTATCGATTTAGATCAGCTCTGCACTTACTGCATGTCATATGCTCCAGATCCGTGGGAGATGCAGCATGATAGTCAACTATATGTGGAAAAAGTCATTGACCATACCAATGGTAGATTTTAGAACCAACAGAGTCGTAGTTTAGTCAAAGTTTAAAGTGTGCAACTATACCATGCATGAGATAGTGGTGGGCATAATGACAGAGTAATTATTCTCTTAGAAGATTAGAGACTGGAACTAGCAAATACCAGTAAAAAATGTTTTTAACTGTTGGTTAAAATAATACATGAAATGTGGTATCATGATATCTTCCTTCCAGTGTCTCTTTGAAAATAATTTGCAGTTCTAAGCAATACTTTCTAAGCAAAAAATATGTTTAAATGATAGAGGGGAGTTAAAAGGTAAAAGTATCTTCTCAAATAGGCTTTGAAGCGGTGAAGAGCAAGGAATACCGATGGAATACAGGATTATGATTTATATGTAGCAAGAGCTAAAAAAGAACATCCATCCCTGCCCATGTTGTGGGCAGATTTTTGTTAGCAATAAATTGAAATAGGGAATGAATAAGGTAAGAAACTGAAATGAGAGCAGTAGTGGCAGAAAAGCATCTAATGGGGTTGCTGTATTTTTAAAAAGAAGTTAGGTTTTATTGCAGTTGCTGTAATGTACTGTATTGTAAATGCCTGGTCCATCTAATGCTGGAATAAACCTGCAAAAAAAGGCAGTTTGCTTTAAGCAAGTATTTATATAACATATCCTTGCTGTTTTCTTTCCCAACTGTTACTCTACAACCATGGAAAACACTCACAATCTTTAGTAAATATTAATAAATGCATTCAGATCTTTAATGCTAAACTTAGGTTTGGTACTCTGTCTTTCAGCAAAGAAGCTGCATTACTTAGGAATGCAATCCCGTTGTCAGTTTAATATATTATGGGCAGTGTGGGAATTAGATGCCTGTTATAAACAGAGTTGAAAACCCAGAACAAAGGTTTACAACATGAATATTCTGCAAAGATACTTGTGATGCTGTGAGAACTTCATTTCTCCATTGTCACAGCATACTTGTAAAGTTAGTGCTTTTGTCTCATTCAAACTTGCCAGGTACAAATATTTAAAACAAATGTTTTGAATTTTCAACATCACCTAAACTGTAAGCAGAAATGTCAAAGTTCTGACCCTTTGTAAATTATACACAGTGCAGCAAGCTTTCTGTCCTCCCTGGTTTTTTTTTACCTGCTGAGAGTGCACACTCCACAAGACTCATGGTGCTTCTGGATGCTCCAGAATATCAAAAGGCTTAAAAAAATACTGTGTTCATCTTGGCAGGAAATTCTTCATGAAAGCGATACTACCTGTCTTTATCCTTAGACTTAGGTCTCTGGTTATATCCTCTAGAACTCATGCCTCTCATTCCCTCCCTCTACCCCAACTATACACATTGTCTCTCAGCCTTTTCATCATGGAATTTCTACATTTCTAGAAAAAGGGAGAACTTCCTATGTAGCATCCTCTTTCTGTGCACATTCACAAAACACAGATCTGGAACCTATTATTTGTTATGGGATTTCTTTTACCAAGAACCCAGTTAACAAATTTATCTTTCCAGTCAGAGGAGCATTTCTTTTCAGGATAATATTGAAATGGCATTCAGAACCTATTTGAAGTACTCCTCTGAGTACATATGGACTTGCTAGGGCCACAATTTGATTTTGGTTCATTTTTAGGTTTTCTCCCACAGTTCACTGTCCAGTCTCTCTGGCCTTTCTTCTCTGAAACAGCTGAACTGTTTTCTGTGTTGGCTTGGAGCTACTATTCACAGCACCAGAATACAAAATAGCAAGTTGGAGACGTCCTATTATCTGGCCCCATTTTCGAAATGAACATGGTTTCTTAATATAATGAAAACAACAGGTGTTCAGTGGTGGGTGCCCATTTTACAGGTTTAGAAAACAGCACATACAAAGTGGTTGCTCTTTAACATTTTGGTGGGAAATAGTACTTGAACAGCCTTTGGTGTGGGACAGGTCCTACACTAAAAGTGGGTGTTACGGTATCTGGGTAGTTTATCTGTCATTGCACAAGCTGAGGTGTTGAGACAAAGATGTTTATCAATTACAGTCGATACTAGTTTTGGTTCTCAGTGAAGTAAAACTGAGATTACCCCATTAACCTCAGTAAAGACAATGCAGCCAAGATCCTCTACAGTCATTGCCTGCCACTTCAGGGTTCAGCCTTCATGGGTGACTGGCACTTAATGTCTATTGGTCAGCCGTGATTTCCACATGCCTATCTGCTGCTACTTCTTTGTATCTGATGCTCTCATTTGGAGCCCCAGCCTCTAGAGCAAAACTCTCAAGCTGTGTTCCATGCTCATTTTGCCTGAGGACTGAAACCCAAAGACTCCCAGCACTGAAGCGTAAATTGCCACACCTTGAAATAAGAACTGAGTGCTGTGACAGTTTCTTACCTTCTGTGGTGGCACAACGGGAGGAAGGTCTGGCTTGCAGTTACTGGTGATTGCTGACACTGGTGCACTGTCATGCTGCCTCACTGGAATGCAGGTCAGGACCTTCGTGGAAGCCAGGTAAGTAGTGCTTCCATCCTGGGATCTCAGATGCCTGTGCAGGTATTTCAGAAGGCCTGATGGAAAGAGAAAAGAGGTTTCTTACAGACATTCTGTAAAGAGAAGTGAAATATCTGTAAAAAATAAAATGTAAAACTCTGAAATTTTAAATCAGTAACAATGTGTCTGGCCTTTAACTTACAAATTAGTGCCATTTAAAACAAAATACTGGAAAATAACATATGAAATGTCCAAGTCTAGAAAGTTTTTACTTCTTTATTAACACAGGGTAACCTCATTAAACAATGCAGCAAAACAAGGTATGTCACTCCCTGCCTCCCATTTGATGCTAGTGAGGCAAAGCACTGAAACTAGAAATTGGATCTTGGCAGCCAAATCAGGGTGATAAACATGTATCCTTCTTTAATTGTGCAACACAGTTGATTGAAACACAAACTGCAACTACCACAAAAAAAATTCCCCTAAAATCTAAAATACTGCTGAAAAGCTCCTTGATATTATAATTTCAACATTTTCTGTAGGCTATACTGACAGATTACAGAAAAATTATTCACATAAGTAGCCGCCATACTTCAGTGGTTTTGTAGTAGAGGAAAAGCAATGCAACAGTAAGAGAACTGTCCGTGCCTTTGCAAATTGTTTTGTTCTGTTGCCCATGTTTTCCTTCTTTCTTATGGATTTTTAATCCTTATGTCCTTCTATAGGCTTACTTCTCTACTTTCTTTTGTTTTTAACTCCTTGCTCCTTTATTCTGTCTGTATCTCCCTTCTCTCCTTTTTATCTCTCACATAATAAAGAACTGCAGATATTGCAAAATAATGCTACAGTAAGTGAGAAAAACTATGCTCAGAAATGGAACAAAGTTTTGATCTTTCAGACTTTGGTAAGAATACTGTGACGTTAACATTGTTGCACTCAATGCAGTTACACAGGTTGTGAGATGAAGAATCGTGGACAGTTCTAGATACCCTACCTAGAATAACTCCAGGAAGATTACCCCGTGATTTATACAATGCACAAAGTTTGGGTTCTGTATCACAGAAGCATGTTTGTTTGGATGACAAACATATTTTTTGGTAAGAGTTTTTCATACGATTCTCGTCTTTTGGAAGATCCAAGTCTTTGGCTAAATCATCTCCCTTGTTTTATGGAAAAATTATCCGCATCTTCCCAATAAGACAAAGGCCTGAGGGTCTTGCCTAAAAAGTCACAAAAGTTTGTGAGAAAAGTAGCAGGAGAACCCTTATGGTTAAAATACATTTAATTTACATCCATATTTAAACCCTGAATTTGTACCTCAAATTAGAGCCAATGATTGGTACATCCAGTCAGAGATTCTGCAGTGTTCTTTGTTAACCCTTCTTGGATTTCCATTCCTCCAAATCTCTTAATCTGTTTAATCTCCATTAATCTGAAATGCCTGCCACAGAAATCAGTGAATTTCATTGGAATTTACAAGCATTTAGAGCTGAGCATATGTTTCTGTGCCAGTCTGTGCCTAGCACTCTGGCACTAAAATATCCAGAACTGAAGTAGACACTAGAGTTTCAAAAAAGCTGGATGACATTTTTTTATTTTTGTGGGATTTAATATTCAATTTTGATACTGTTACAAGAAGCTGCAATTCAACAGTTAATGCACTTGAATCAGTATAATGCATGGTTTGAAACATGCTAAATCTTTCTAAATGCATCTGTTATAACTGGGGGATCAGCGCTGACTGAGGCTTCTATTTGATAATATTTTTTAGCTATAAGGATGGATCTTTCCTCTGTTGTTTAGCACTACTGAAGGTTTGAAAAAGTAGCATATATGTCATGTATCTTCCTTTGCATCATGATCAATGCCTCAATGATCCTCTGATTTTCACTGAAAATATTAATAAAACAAGCTACTTTTTAATAATGACTTGATAAATTTCTTTATAAAGGGTCTCACATTTCTAGATATGAATAACCTAGATTTCTGCTATAGTCTGTCCCACACATTTTTTTTCGTTTTTAAATAGATGTGTCAAAGTTGAAGAACCCGTAAATATTTTCAGTTTATTCTTCTGCAGGGCCACATTTTCACATCAGTCTTTACATCAAACTGCCACCAAGGCCCAGGAGAAGTTCCACATATAGAGTATGTGGTGAATACAGCAGTTATCTCTGAGTTAGTTTTGCATGCTGCCTTCTCCCTGCTGCTGTCATTTGCATGTGCTGACTTCTCCTATGCAAAAGTAATCTGAGAAACACTGTGCAATTTGATTTCTTTCACATGCTTAAAAGTAGAATAAATGGAACGGAAGGATTTGAAAGATCAGTAGCTGTGATAACTCCAGCAATTGCACTGGAGACAATAACAAGCATCACAGATTGAACATTCTACAGGAAGTCAAAGTCCGCCTCTTGATTTTTAGTTTTGTTACAGAGGTGGTATACACTAATAGCCTGGTGTTAGTCATCAAGTGCATATTTACTGTGATTAATTAACAACATTAATTTCTCTTAATACCACAGGTGCAAACTCAGTATTTCACAAAACATCTCATCTTTACCTTGCTTTATCATTTTAGTGAAAAAAGAAGCCTGTGTTTTTAACGACAATATAAATTCATATATTTACCATATTTACCTAGCTTTCTCTGCTTTAAATGCATATCTTCTGTATTTTCCAGAAGAATATTAGAAAGCAACTAAGTGATATACGCAAGGAAACTGGTATTGTATTCTTAGAGCTTTCAGTCTCACAAGATGTGCTGATAGCCTTTGAAACTGTGCTTTTCAAAGGTAAGATCCACTGCTTTTGCATACTCACATCTTTTTTAAAATACCAGATTTTGAAATGGATGGGCTGTGAATAACTATAGCTGCCCATACATTGTGTGAAAAAATGACAAGCCAAGCAAAATAAAAAATGAAGGTACTAATGTGCTGTGCACATGGCAAAATCAGCAATTTCAATTATTTTAAACATGTTTTGTAGCAGAAACTGTCTGTAAGCATTTAATCGAAAAGGAAGGTGCCTCCTGGCCCTGCCCTGCAGGTGCCATGGAAGAGAACAATTAGGAAAGTAGCTCATTTCTCCTCTTCTTCAGAGCTACTTTCTTTGCCATGAGCTCTAGCTAAAGCAGAATCAGTAGCTGCATGATGACTGTGAAAACACCTCTTCAGCCATCTATTCTGTTTGCATGCACATCTTTAGTCAATATTTTTTTTCCCTATCAGAAAAATTACAAGGACGTGACCTTGCTGCTGCAGGATAAACCATTTTGACTGCTTAGAAGTTCCTGTTACTAGCTTCCCATGTGTAGTTTTTAACTTTTCCAGAATCTCAAATGACCTCAGTTCTGTTTACCATCACATCTGCAAACCTACCTGCAAAAACCCAAAATGAAAAAAGTCAAGGCTGTATATTTTGCTTCAAAAATAAGAAAACATGCAAATCAGTATTTCTGTGACAACAGTCACAGACCTGTTAGGTTTAATCCTATTCCTGCTATATCCAGAAACCTGCTATTGACTTCAATGGGAGTTGGCATGAAGTGCTTAACTGTGAATAAATATGAAAGGTAGTTGTCAGTGATTTTCAGTGTGAAAATGATTTTATAGATACTGTAAACAGAAGTGGCAGGTGGCAAATAGTCAGAAAACTCTGCAATTGAAGTCTACTAATGAAACACTTTGCTTTCTACAGACCTATTTTTCAAACAGTTTTCAAAGATCTGTAGAGTTCAGGGAAGCTTTTAGTACTTTTATTTATAAAATTTGCTCTTCATTATAATTTAAAGCTGTGAACACAAATGGAATATTTAACCATATGCACTGTTATAAAACACTACAATCAATGTTTTATATTACTCTACAGTGCTCCAGTGTCTTTGGGAAAATAACAATAATGGTATTTATGCAAACCTATGTGTCAGTTGTGTAAACAGTTACCCACATTCAATTTCAATTAGATGCATGTACCAGTCTCAGCAAGATGAACGTCTTTGAAGAAGTAGGAGAATTATTTTATAATCTCTGAAGATGCTTCACAGTTAATCCAGACCATGGTTCTCAAATAGGAAGTTACTTCATGTATTAGAAATTTGGAATTTTTAAATAGTTTATTGTTTCATTTATTATAGAAGATGCAGCAATCCTGGCTAAATCATGAATACTAGTTAAAAATTTCAGTAAAAAATAGTATGATATTAAAAGTTACTAGATTTCAGTCTTATTACAAATAATTACAATTATTTTTTACTTTCCTTGCCCCTAAAAATTTTTTTGATCTACGAACTGAATAAAAATCAGATTTCGCAGACATTTGAAGTTAAAGGTCCAGTCAAATGAAAAAAGTTATATGCAGTGGTAAGTTTGAGAGATTCACCTGTAAGTAGACATTTGGAAAGAATCAGTAAGCACAACAATTGACAATTACTTCATATTCTAGAACCATAGCCCTTCTCCTTTTGTGGATTCTAATTTACATTCCATTGGCTATGGGCAAAACTTTGATCTTTACATTTAACTCCTGCTAACTGTCATGAAGACTGCATGTCCTCAGGACAAGTTTTAATTCTTGAAAATAAAGAGTTTTGAAGACATACATTTATTTATTAGCTTTCCTCTTATGATTTTCAGAAAAGTATTGTACTTTCACGGACTGCAAATGCAGACTAAATGCTATATTTAAAATATATTCCTTTAAAGTGTGAGAATAGTTCCCAGACACTTTGGATTGGTTTTAGTTTTGCTCGTCCTCACTGCAGCACCTCCTCTGTTTCAACTGTGTCCTCATCTGGGTACCCGGATCACTTGAGGTATCCTCACTTATGTCAGTTCAATGAAAACCCAAAACAAATAATGTTGTGGTTACATACACCAGGTATGTTTCTAGTGTTTGTGAGGTATCTTTAGCTCTGCCTCAGGAAAAATGCCCATGAGCAACCAACCTCAAGAGTTCCACAGTGTGAGGAGGCTGGCATTTTTAGGGGTAGTATCTCCATCGTAAGTTGCTTAGCTCCATCATAAGATGCTTTGGACCAGGGCTCAGGGTGCAAGGATGTGCTCCAGCCAAGGGCTGCTGTTTCCACCTGAGTGTGCGAGGGGGGAAGCAGAGACTCGGCTGCTATGAGGCTGCCTGCTGCGCTTGCTAGGGAGTGTTTTCGCAGATAGTCTTTGACTCACAGGAAGAGAATATTTTTCCCACGCTATCTTCTCAGCATGCCTCCCTGTTATTTGGTTCTAGCATAGGAAAAATATTTACCCTATGAAAGTACATGTGATACTTAAAATGACAAATATATATTTTATAAGCAACATTTGGGAATCTGTCCTTCCTTTAGCTACATGCCAAAACATGGGTGCAGTAATTAGGGTTCCCCCTGTGCCTTTAATTGAAACCAGAGATGTGGCTGCAATATAACTTTCACATCTGGAGTCTGGGCTTCTCCCAGGGCTGTGTTTGGATCCAGGAATTCGCTTCAGGCCCTTAGAGGGAAATAAGTCAGTCACAAAACCATTATCAGAAATTCAGTGACGTTTAAGGTTTTTCCTGGTCTTTAAGAACACTGGTTTCTATATCAAGGTATAGAGCTTGGTGTTATTACACAAATGCTAATATTTTAAAGCAGCAGCTATGTCTGTCTCATGACCTTAAAATGAAACATATTAGCAGTTTTGAAGTTTACTTAGGTATTCCATGAAACTTATTTTCTGCTGATTACAATAGGGACAATATGCAAAAGTAGGTAACTTATTTTCTTCTCAGAAAACAAAGGTAATTATGTTCTTCATCTCCTGGCTTGGTAGCTGTCTAATGTTGCAGTAACACAGATCACAATCCATTCAGCTTGGAGCACAGAGGAAACACCTGGTTGTGTTTCTCCATTTCTTAAAACACTTCATAAAGAAAAAGTAGAAAGGTGAGGAAATTCCACATTATGTGAGGACAAAGTCATTTTTGTAAGCAAGGTCTAGATTTTTAGTTTTCTCTAAGCAGTCGTATCAGACAGTGACTGGGATGAGTTACAACACTAAATTTGGATTTTCTAAAATGTTCAGACTGTTAAAATAATAATTGATTGCTATGATTTGTGTTATTTTATCATAGGCACTTTACTACCTTGTACTTAGCTTGGTAATCCTGCAATTCCACTGGATAGGTCAGTAAGTGCTGTGGTGTGCTGTGGCATTTCCTTACTATCCTTACAAGAGTATGCTGTGACTTACAGAAAAGTTTTGAGTATACTTCTCTTAGAAATAGCCTCAAACAGCTACGTCTGGCAGTGGGGTTCTTGACACTGGAACTGGGCATGCATAGCACACAATGGCGTTTAGTGCTTTGGAGAAAAAACAGTAAGACTACTCTAAAGGACTCTGGGGTACAGAGAGCTCAGAACTAGGGATGACTTGTCAGAAGGAAGGGTGGAAGTTTGGGGGAACAAGCAGAAAAGTTAAAGCCTGACAAAGCATATTCCTTCTGAGAGCTAGAGTGGAATTTGAGATTGCTGAATCTAGAGATTTCTTGGGTACCAGTAAATTATTGTGAAGTTCACTGTCCAATATGTCTCATCCTGATCTACAGAGAGGATAACAAGCTTTTCATCAGTTATTGCTTTTGCTCAAGTAGAAAAAATCTGTGCTGTGAAAGAGCCTAGAATCTTGCTGGAAAAAAAGGTACTACTTTTGTGTAAGTAAAGCTTATCTACGTTATCTACACAAGGGCAATAATGATTTAGGATTGAACGGTCACCTGTATTTGGGGTTTCATAGAGCTCAACTCCTTGGCTTTGCAATTTTCCTTGTATAGAGTTATATTCTTTATGCAATTTGGTCTGATTAATGTTTTAATTATGTTTGTGTTGCTGCTGCAGATTTAGAAATCCTATCCCTACAGTGCACTTTACCTAGTATGCAAGTTATACACGATACTGTTTTTAAATTATTCATGACACAGTTATCCTCAGGTAGGTTAGCAAATGTATTTACTGTGTTAATGACAGGACCAAATTGCTGGAAAGGGGTAAATGAGGCATCCTCAAATTCCAGTTGATGGGTTATTCTCTGACTGGGGATGTGCAGGAAAACATCTCAGTCCTCTTCAGAAGGGCACATCTTTTCCAAGATGTCCTCTACCTAAGTCAACAGTTGGCAGTTCTCTATTAGGCATCACTCAGTACCACTTAGAAATTTGTAAACGGGTTTGTCTGTCTCCTCCAGTTACTTACATCTTGTGCTTTCCAAAGCAGCAATACCCAAACAAATTAATGCTTTGAAGGTGCGTGCACTCTGAACATGTTTAAGTTAACAATGAAGCAGCCAAAGAAAGCTTACTTATTTGTACAGGATTTAATAAGACTAATAAATACTTACTTTGACTTTGTAAAAGATTAACTTACATATTGATGTGGACTTGAGCAATTTTCTCTATTTTAGAAGCCTTCTTAAAATCCTTGGAAACAGACAAATCACCAGGGCTTTGATTCTGTTGCTACACACAGCACTTGAAGTAGAAAAAATAAAGTGCCGATATTGCACTTCAGATTAATAAGACAAAATGATAGGATTTAGTTATTTTCCCTGTGTTTGTCTGCTAACAGGCACAACAGCTGAATCCGCAATGAGCTGCTACTGATAGGGTGATGATTACTAACCTGTCTTGCTAGAAGCTGATTGTGTTTTGTCTGTGTGTCAAAGTCACGGTTCCTGCCTTGCTCTGTGCAGGGGCCTACTGACTGGCAAGAGGCAAAAGGCAGTGATTTCTGAGTCCCACAAACATTAGAGCTGAGTGGGAATTGCAAGCCTCCATCTTACATAAAGGCAAGACAGAAGTTAACAGCTGCTTCTGTTGAGGCAATGGCTCCCAGACCACACGGAGCTCCTGCAAGTGCTGCAATTATTCTCCTGCTGGAGAAAGCTAGATCCAGTCAGTGGTATCTTCTGACTGCTGCAAAACAAACTAATTTTTTTTTTTAATTCTTGTTCAACGTGCAGTAGTTCACCTAACAAAGTGATAAGTATGAATAAAAACAAACAAGTGACATTATAATATAATACCATATTCTGTCCTGCTCTGAGCAAAGGACTCTGCCTGTAATAAGAAAAAAGTATTTCATGTTGCTTCTATTTTTTGTGCCATGCCCATAAGCTAAGATTATAAACCACTTCTAGCTACTATTAACAAGTAGTATTGCTTAATTCTTATAAATGGCCATTTTAATATTAGGGGCTTTTACTGTATGATTGATTTATTGCACTGTATTTCATGGCACTGTCAAGGAAATGTTTAGCAGAGCAAAATACTCAGAAGCAACTAGTACAAATAAGCATATAGGAAGGCATTTTGGCTGGAAGACAAGTGTAGATGTAAATATACAATGAAATGTTTGCACAGAGCATTTTGAGCACTGTTAAGTTACTCTGCTGCTATGACTATACTATGTAAAGTCATCTTCATTTCTGAGTGGCACAGTGCCATGTTGCATTCAGCCAGACACTGAATGAATTGCTTGCTTGTAGCTTGATCTCACAGCAGATTATTTAATTTTAGTTTTCAGTTTGCTTCCCAAGGTAAATATGACAGCAATTAATATGGCAGAGATGGAGAATTCACATTAAACACTGCTGCTCCCCTGGGATGAGCTCTCTTAAGCAAGTTTGGAGAGGAATTAAAATGAGAAACTTTTCCCATGTTTCCTCATGTTTCTTATTTTTTTGTTATGGTCAGAAAATGTCTTTAAACATTGTGAACAACAGGAGGGCTGGTGTTCCTCATTCTTGAAAGACATCGGCAAATGTTTGACTTAAATCTGTGATGTGTGCCATCATCTTACTCATAACTTTTCAAGGTCCATTATACTGTTGAAATTCCTACTGTAAATTCTACATTGGCAATTCATTGTCTTTCTCCTGTCAGAACTTTAAAACCACTGTCTTAATTACTGTTTGAGTGAGACAGGTTTTCCTATAACACAATAGATTTTTTTTCTGAATTTTAGTTATATTAAGTGCAAGGCGCACTTAGGATACCACATGCAAACTTGATTAATAAAGGAAGACCTAGTATATGCATGGTTTTTTTTTCAGTATTTGAATCATCTGAAGTGTTACAGAATTAGGTTTTTCACTTTGTTTCTTTAAAGATGTTATTTAGGGGGCCTTGTCATTGCAGAGGTCAGGAAGACTTTTGAATTGGTCACTGCTTGAAAGTTGTTATGTCTATTAAGTTGATACTAGTTTTGAACCAGGACACATGTAATCAAAGGGCCAGCCCATTTGTTTCTGGGAAAACAAGAACTTCAGGATACTTAGAAAATAGTTCTGCAGGAAGATTTCTTTAGGAACTGTGTCATCATTATTTGGAATTTAAAGAGCTGTACATTGCTGATACTGGGTTTGTACAACAGTATTTTTACTAGAAACATCATGGTTCTCCACTTTCTTGCAAATCAATGATAATTTTGTCATAAATAGCAGTTGGCAGGAGCCCAAGGTCATGTTCAGAGGAAGAGCACAGATTCCAGTCCCCACCAGGGCAGGAAGAAGCTGAATGTGGATGTCCTGCAGCACAAAGGATGCCAGGCTGTATCACAAAAAAAAAGCTGCAGACACAGCAGCTGCATGTCCAGCAGCTTTGTCGACTCAGGGACCTTCACATCAGTGCCCTTTTTGCCTCTCAATAAGTCCTGGCCAGTGACCATCTTCTGGGACCTCTTCTTCCCACTTGGCAGCTTCTGGAGACTTCACGTTTTCCAGGTGTAAAATAATGGTATCACAGAGCTGATTCTACCTGCCTGGTTATTTTTCCTACCACATCAAAGGTAATTTAATTAAAATACAATATGCTAGCATGGAAGTGAACTCCCCAAAAATTCCAGATTATTGTATTCTAGAAACAGAGAAACAGGTTCACCAACAGGTAAAAAAAAAACACCATCAAAACTATCAGTAATTCCTGCAGGTCAATCACTTCCTTTTTTCTTAGTTTAGTGTAAATGCAGTAAATATTTGTTGGAATCTAATTTAACCATGAATTTAGTCTTACATTCTTCACAGAGAGAAACTTTATTTTTTTTAAGTAGCAGCACATATAAGTGCATTTTGGAATTAATATGTTACATTCACTGGGATATGTTTTACATGTTTTATTATATATTTTTTCACAAAAATATATTTCAGAATTTTTTTTCTTCTGAAATACTGGTATACTTGATTTAAAAAGTTTTGGTAGTGTTATTTTATAAAGTCAAGATTTATCTTGAAATTTAAGGCCCAAATTCAGCAAAGCACGTGAGTATATATGTAAGATCCATTAAAGCCATAAATATTTTTATACCTTGACAATGGTGCACCTATATATTTATGTTACTATTTTTCTTAACAGTTATTTCAGTACACAGATCAGTCTAACTACAAAAAAGTGGTTCTTTTCTGCTTTTCTTTTTTAGTAAAGTAATAACAAGGTTATATAATGGCTCCTGAATAAAGATACTTTTACGATGCTTACATTATAAAGAAAAGTATTGTGTATATTTATGTATTGAGAGTGTGGTTCTTGCTTGAAATTTTTCACTGCCTCATTTTCTACACAACAGTGTTCAGCAATAAAAAATAAAGCATTACTGATATCCATGCAGTAGAAACAAATGAGTTTCTATGTAAAAATGGAAATCAGAAGTATAGACTGTTATGTAAACATTCTTCAGCCTCTTGTTCTTAGCATTGTGTTTATTGATTCTTAATAATTTTGATAGATGTCCCTGAGAAGCTGGCCTGACACCATCAGTATTACAAAATACTTTAAAAGAGCCTTTTCTGCCAACTATTTTTTTTCAGCAGCAGGTCCAGCAAGAATAGCTTCTGCCTGTTTCACCTCTTACCTGTGACACTTGTGCTGGGTCTGCAGCACTCCTCTGCTGTGCCATTCATTCCAGCTGTTTCAAAAGAAGCAGCTGATAAACTGTATCAGGGAATTAGTTATTTTTAACCCCGGTACAGTTGCTGTGTGACCCTAAAAGCCCTTTGGGTGTCTCAAGGGCTCAAATAAGCAGTGTGGTGCACAGGCTGATTAAAGCCATAGTGCCTCTGAAAGAAATAGTTACTGTACTGCATCTCCAGAGAGAAAAATGTCTTCAGCTGCTTCCAGAGTTGCCAAGAGCTCTCAAGGATTACCTTGTTAGAGTATTATATGAGGATGAGAGGATCTGACTCAATGAGATACAGCCAATAGAAAATGAAGCCCTTAAGGGAAGAGCCTTTTTCAGATTAAGTTTTATTGAAATAAATGTAACAAACAGGGAACAATTATTAAAATGAAAAGTTCAGCCCTTTTTTTTTTAATGCATTTTTTGAAAGATACCACCTTCGAAAGCATAAAAATCCCTTGGTGTTTCCAAGCAACTACATCAGCTATGTGGTCAAATTCCCATGTTAGTTGTCACCAGTCAGTGGCTTTTACAGGAGGTGCTAACCTTTTATCTTGGATGGTTTGCTGTTCCCAAAGTGCAAGTACTAACTTCAGTCATTCATGTCTCTATTACAAGAAGGGTATCTTGGGCATCAAGTAAATTGAGTTTTAAGTATCCATAACAAATCAGTTTCATTGTGCTGTATCAGGTATTTTTTAATAGCTGCTTACGAAAAATTAAAAATGTTTTCTCATTCTGCAGTCTATTTCAGAAACCTCATCCATCAATGTGACCAAAGATCTATCAGATAAAACAAGTCCTCTGCCTTAATCACTAGAGCCCTAATTCAGCCAAGAATTTAACCATGCACACAACTTTAATTACCTGAAGCACTGAAGTCAGTAGGGATTGCATGCTTAAAATGGCACATGAGCTTAAGTGCTTTCCTGACCAAGGTCCTAGAGAAGCCATTATTTTAATGCACATATGATAAAACTGTCACATCACAGGAATTTAAAAGAGAAAATAAATGTTTTTGTTTTTCTTTTTTCTTGCTTTGTAGGGGCACACATTTGTTCCTGTGGTGATTTAAAGCTACCAATAATCTTCCACAGTGGTTGCCTTATGTACTATTCTGCCATCTTCTGCTCTTGTTAGTAAACAGAAGAGAACAAACACAAAGCCAAATACTCTTAATCTCAAGAGAGAGACTTCGTACAGTATGTTCTGTACAAAACTGAAAGACTTGAAGATCACAGGGGAATGTCCTTTCTCCTTGCTGACTCCAAGTCACATTACTGAGGAACATGACAAGGACTGTGCAGAGAACAGCTCTAGAGCAGCTTTGCCCATCTGCAAAGAAATCCATGAAAAAGATGCTCAAGGAAACCTTCCACAAAGGAAAACAAGCAGAAGTAGAGTGTACCTGCACACATTAACTGAAAGCATCTGCAAACTAATCTTTCCTGAGGTAAATAGCTACTGCATAATAATAAAATTTAATAGCAGTTATAAATATTTAAAAAGCATTTTATGCAAGCCTTTAGATGTAAGCCTTTAGAAAGTTGTTTTGACTTCAAAGTTTGTGTTCTTATGTAGTTCTGCACAGTTTAAATCCTTGTTTCATCGTCTTCCATTCCTTCTGGATACAATTTTGCCACAATCAGTTTTGTACACTTTCACACCATCCCATCCACTGTATTTCCCTATATTTTTGCCTTGTACTTGCAACCTTCAACTGATCATTTTAATTGTTCCTTTGAAATCCATGTGTTTTTATAGTTTTTTACAGATAGTTAGAGAAACTCTGCTTTGTTACCTAATTATGTAAATTATATGGTCACTTCATCAATTCACCTAACTGAATTTATACTGCTACATACATTATTCATCACAAAAAAAGTAAAATAGCTGTTTTCACCTGTTATGATGCTAACCTCCTGCCATACTATTTTTAAAAACATTACTGTCTCTGTTTACCACAAAATTATTCTTAGGTCTCTGCTCAATGCAACTGAAAACAGGTACAGTGCATGCACAGTGGTTTGCTTGAGTTGAGATGAACACCATGGTTTGTCTCTGTAAAAAGAACATGAAAAATGCAGCTCCATAACATGCAACCCTTGGCCTTGCCTCAAATTCTGTGGAAAGTGTGAAGGAACTGACTGGTATATATTGGGACTACAAGTGGAAAATGGCCAACTCTGTATACTCAGTTGATTACAACTCTATTACTTGACATTCAGTGTACCTTACTAAATGTGCTGGAGTTTTGTTAAATCTATTTGGTGATCTGTTTTTGCAACTCTTCATCTATTACCCTTTTGTTAAAACTCCGTTATAATTTTTGATAGACTCTTTTACCTCTGCTGCACTTGCACAGAAGAAATTAATCCCTTCAAACTGATCTTTAAATTTATAAAGGAAAGGACATTTAACTCAAGAATGAACTGGCAATGCACCCTTTCTATGGTGTCATGATTGCTGTATTGCTTTTGTAGTATATAGTTGTTGGTGGGACTTTTAATGAAACTGTTGGGTTTTTTCTTTAAAGAGTGATATAAATGTATGCATCTGCCTATTATATAATCATGATAGGCTAGTTCAACAGCTGGGACAAAAGCTTGCTAAAGTCAAGCATATTATGACCATGTGCCCCAGGAGCTACTGAAGTTCAAGGTTATTGCCACTGCTATTTACAGTTATTCAAGTCATATTCAGTGGAACTTTGTCCAGGTAGTCTGTTCTCATGTTAATTTGCAGTCAAAACCTAAGCATCTTCCCAGTCCTGGTTCTCCATAGAAGGGTTTTTCTTGTTTAAAAACATATTTTTCATTGCTTAGATACTTTATAGTGCCTTACTTAACCATCAGCGACTAACATCATCTTCTTTCCAATTGGAAACTCCAAAACAGAGGGCTGCATCATAACCCCGATTGATTAATGAACTCCTCATGAAATCAGTGAGTTGTGCATGGAAGTCCAGAACATAGTGAATTCAGAACAACTGTTGATTAAATTTGAGATGTAATGTAGTGTATGTGATTGTTTTATTTGCTTCTTTGTGTGTTTACAGAAATATAGAGAATATTACTCGGAGATAAGTAATGAATTGGATGGCATTCCATTTACTGTACCAGTTTATACACAGATGTAATTTACATTGTGTTCATACACATGGTAGAACAGTTGTTCAATTTAGATTTTTGCTTGGAAAAAGTCTCCAGAATATATTGCCTTTCTTTCACATGTTATTTTATGTTTGAAAACCTTCCTTTTGAAAATACAAAAAGTAGAAGATGCAGTAGCAAATGCTAATTTCTTCAGGGAATGAGAACCAAAGCAAAGCCAGACCACAGCAAGCCTCACAGCCAAATTCTATCATGGCAGTATGGTACTATCCTATGACCCTGTCTTTATGGGAAGTTTGAGTTTCAAATGATCAGAGACTACATACATAAAACAGTTTTACTGGCCTCAACCATGTGAAATATGCATGTTTGGAAAGTGTTCTCTCTGATCCAATTAGGAACTACAGAAAGAATATGGAACAATGGGATCAAGGTAAATTAAGGTAAATCTTCACGATACTCTAAAGGGTCTTTTATTATGGAATCCTTTTACAAAGGTTATCTACAGTGACTCAATTTTCATCTGGAGGATATTTGGATTTGCAGCATATATAGCCAAAATTCTTGTTTTTCTACATATATAAAATAAATGGTTCTAATAATAAATGGGCATAATGCAGATATAAGTGGCTTTTTCTGTTAGGAGAATATATTTTAAACTGCAAAAATTTCTCTCTACATTTTGCATCCACTGTAGGGTGTTTTTTTGGGGGAGATGTGGAATAATAGAAAATTGGATTAGTTACACTTATTTTTTAGCAGCACTGTCTTTATTGCCATTTGACAAGTTGGAGGTGAAGCACATCCCTATATTTAAAATGCACAACCACTGGTGCATATCAGCTAAGGGGCTTAATTATTGTGGTACTGGAAATTAAGACACCATCATAAACTAAACCTCAAACACAGAAATGAGATGCTGTTTCTAACAACTATACCATCTTGAAAAAAGATGATAGTCCCAAAGAGAGCAAAGTAATTCTTCTCTGTATAAAAATGTTATTCTTACAATTAAACTTTCAGCAATGACATTTTAATCAACATACCTTTTTTTCTTTCCCAGTTTGAAAGGCTAAATCTTGCCCTTCAGAGAACACTTGCAAAACACAGAATAAAAGAAACCAGGTATGTATGTGTAATGGGTTTACAACTAACTTCACAGCAAAAATGTTTTGCAGACAGTTCATAAGGACTGGGGTGGTGACTGGGAGTCAGGACTTCTGGAGTCTGTTTTCAATTATCTTGTCAAACGGGTGTGTAACATTTCATGTAAGGTAAGTTAATAATGATTTAGTTTATTTTAAAATATTTGCAAATATTTAAATCACTCACCGAGTTGATTTAGTGGGCAAACTTAGCCATTTGTTCAGGGAAACAGGCAAGGACTTTGTTTAAAATGAGCAAGTGTTTTGGAGGAACTCAGAGACTACTCGGGCATAGATGGAAAAGTAGATACAGTTGTATATGGAGCTAGCCCAGTGTTTCTAAGATCCCAGGAAAATAATTTTAGATGCAAATGATTAGTATTATACAAAAAAATGTGACTTCTGATTCAGCGAACAGTCATACACTACAGATACCAACACACATGTTTTTACTGGGCTCACTTGGGTTCTCGTTTCTGTTTCTGAGGAACTCAGCTTGACTTTCAGCACTCCTTAGTACTAACACAATATTAATTATTTGAAACTTGTGGGGAATGAGAATTTCTTAGCATCTCATTATACATTGAGGACTCAATTTATTGAATGCATCTGAAAAAATAAGCCCCTCAGCTTAAATCTCCTTTCAAAAGTGGAGAAAAATAATGAAGTTGGACACTACACTGTTGTTTACCTTGATAAGAATAGATAATTGCAGTGTATCTAATTATATTTGTTATTTTCAAAGCACTTTACATGCATTGACTGAACTGAAGACAGTTGGTCAGATGTGCATTGCAATTGCAGACTGGCTTGTTGGTACAAATATTTTACCGATCTTTAATTATATGTTGCTTCCTGGAGTATTAGTTTGAAACAAAAAATTATTACACTATTCTGAATGATGTAATAATGCAAATGTAAAACTGATCTAAATGTCTGTATTGCTTTTGCATATAAATATATCTAAGATATTTCAAGTGAAGAAATTCAGAAAGTATGTATCAAAGGCTTAATGCTTATATGGAGGTTAATCTAAATTACATGTCCTTCTCATCATTTCGGGTCTGACATTCAGGTTGATGTTTACTGACCTCAGAGAACTCAGAGGGCTGCATTTTTGTGTCACAGAATCTGGATTGCTACCAATGAACAAGTAATTCTAAAGTTAATAGTTGTTATTGGTATTTCTTCTCAAAACAGAAATACTTTCTCACCTCTTTTGAATTTAATGCAATGTAGTTCCAATAAATGCTTGAATATAAACTCCAATCATATTTTACAATACATTATGAAATATAGTTAGAGCTTCAAGCAAAAACCCCAAACCAAACAAAAACCAGGACTGTTGCAAACTAAGAGTTTTTAATCAATGACAGTCTATAGTATCTGGCCTCAATCCATAATCAGCTCAGACCACTAAAACTAATTTATCACAAACGCACAGGATAATCTAAGATCCTACCAAGACCCTATTTTCAATTAATGAAAAACTGGCAATTTGATCAACAAAACTTGGTCTGTACACATTAAAGACAGGGTTTACTTTCTATTTTTACCATGTTTATCGTGATTTTTCAGGGGTTTTATTTATATTTTTATGATCTTTACAGAAAAACTGGGGATAGAGAAGATTTTGAAAAAATAATCAGTGATCATGCTAATTCAGCAGGTAATGTAAGCTTGTTTAGTAATAGATATATGTATACAAACATATAGATTATATATAACTTATATATATAAAATAATAAATGGAAATATATATTATTCTTCTTACTAAGAAATAATTTCCTCCAGATAAGGGCTGCAGTGATGCTGACAACACAGAGCTTAAACTGTGACCTCTGCAACTAACAGTTCAGTGTCAAAAGTTGAGCTAAAGAGATGAGTTTCTCAAGTCTGAGCTATCATAGATTCATCCACCCCTAAGGTGCAACATCTAGAGGGAGTTTAACGTACATTCAGTAATAAGTTACAGTTTTATACTCATTAAAAACTATTTGATCCTTTTCATTCTCTGAAGGACTGTGGTCTGTTGGAAGAGAACTGATGTAATTTGCAATATGAACTCTCTGGGTACATCTGTAATAGTAAATTAACATTTCCAGGAATGGAAAAATGGTCTTTTGCACAGTTAAACTGTTAAGCTCATCCTGGCACACAGTTGGCCCATGACAGATAACACTTTTTCCAAATGATTCCCAGTAACAGTCGGGGAGTTGGAACATTCCCAGCAGTCAGTCTGCATGCAGCTATCCTGTTGAAACAAATTTACTAGCAAAGATGTGAGCTGTTCAGTGCCAGTTGGCCTCAGTGCCCTCGAACATTCCTAGGGTCATTTAATTTACTGGATCAGGCATAGTACTTATATCTGCATGTGTACACAGATCCTATTTTATTCTTACTTTTTATTCTTAACTTTTCAAATTCCTATTTCTTTATATCAAGCTAAGGGAATTGGATTAAATCCTGTGCCAAAACATGCATTCATTCTGTCTACATCTCTACAAAGAACACTGAGTCTTTGGTCTTTCCAAACTACAACCTGTTGTCTCCCTGTTTTCCAGGCAACATGAGTATGTCTTTGGTTACAGCAGGACTCCTAAATGAGAGGGCCCTCAGGTATCAGTGCTGGAACAGGGAAGGATATTGCTAATCTCATTTGGTCTAACATGAAAAAAAGTGGAGGTTAGCCTGAGATTCAGTGTGATGAGTGCAGTTCTGACTAAAATGTGGTTCCATGCAGGTGTTCCCGTGGAGTCTCTACGGGAATCTCTTGGTGAAGAGCTATTCAAAATATGCTATGAAGAGGATGAACACATTTTAGGGGTTATTGGAGGAACCCTTAAGGACTTCTTGAACAGTTTCACTACTCTGCTGAAGCAGAGTGGCCACAGCCAAGAAGCAGGAAAGAAGGACAGACTTGAAGATGCCTCCATATTATGCCTGGAAAAAGATCAGGACTTCTTAAATGTGTATTATTTCTTTCCTAACAAAATCACGAGTCTTATTCTATCTGGTATTATTAAAGCAGCAGCTCATATTTTGTATGAAACTGAGGTGGAAGTGATGCTCATGCCTCCTTGTTTCCATAATGACTGCACTGAGTTTGCTAATCAGCCTTATTTGCTGTATTCAATACAAGTCAAAAGTGCAAAACCTTCCTTATCTCCATGTAAACCACAGTCTTCACTTGTGATTCCTGCCTCTGTGTTCTGTAAGACTTTCCCATTTCATTTTATGTTTGACAAAGATATGTCAGTTCTTCAAATTGGAAATGGGATAAGAAGACTTTTGACCAGAAGAGAGTTTCAAGCTAAGCCAAATTTTGAAGAGTATTTTGAAATTCTTACCCCCAAAGTAAGCTGCACTTTTAGTGGAATAATGACAATGCTAAATATGCAGTTTACTGTACGAGTCAGAAGATGGGATAATACTGATATGAAATCATCCATGGTAAGAAACTTTTAATAAGCATTACTTCTGTGAGGAATTTGTTTTCTTCAGGTAGAGTTAAAACAGCCACAATACACAGTGCATTTTGCATTGTCTACCTCTCAGCATCTAATACAACTGAATAATAATGATTTATTGAGGGCACTCTTATTATAATTCAGATTCTGAAGCCAATATTCAGGCAAAACTCTGTTTTAGGACTTTTACACAAGTAAAATCTGATTGTTAAATTGATTTTATTAAAAAAATAATTTTAAATATTGAGATAAACTCAGTAAATTGAGATAAAGCCAATGACATGGCAGGCTGCAGAGAATAAGGGCATCTCCAACACAAAGACAGCAGCAGGGAAAGCTTTATTAAAGTGCTCCTCAATCATCTGGAAACAACAGCTCTAGGATTTGGGGAAAGAAGTACACATTTCCTGTGCTCATTCAGCCTTTGGTATCTTTGATATTCTGATGTTTTCATCGGGTGCAATTGCCAAAGGTCCCACTTAGTTTTGGCTGAATGGGATTACTTACTATTTTTGCCGAAGCTGGGTCTGTGGCAAATGACCTGGGACAGTAAAAAACATTGACTATTCAATGACTGCTTTTATTCATCACTGGCCCCAGCTGAATTCCAGCTTATATACATCTGAGGCGCTCCAAGATGAATTACCAGTTCAGACTCAATACTCCAAGAATTTAAATGAAGAATGCTAATAAAGGTTTCACCCAGTTATTAACGAAGTGGGAAAAAATGTAGCACTGATTAGCTACTTCATCTCAGATCCTTTTCTGCACTAGGCAACAGTTTAATGATTACAAAGGGTAGTAGACTCTGCTTTGCTTTTGCATGTACTTACATATGCAAATATCTATGAGCAAGTAACAGGTTTTCTTCAAAAAACAGTCTTTCAAAGCAATGTTAAGTGATGCTCTGCAGCACCTTGCACATTACACAACTCAATACGGAAGGGACATAAAAACACGTCACACAAAATATTTTGCTTCTTTAGATCATTAAAATAGGATATTTCTGCCATTTATGCCTTTTAATTTTAAATTGCAGTGAGTACTGAACATCCTGTGACAAAATTGAAGCAGATTTTCTCACTTTATTGTACAAAGAAAGTGGTGTATGAACCACATGCTTGAGTTATTAGCAGAAATTCATAGGCCACTATAGTCAGTAACATCAATAGATGGAAATGCACATTATTTTTTTGTTTATTTTTCTTCCTAAGCTAAACCCGATACTGATACTCAAACATAATTAGGTGTTTATCCTTAAGTTGTGGTCTAACTTGTACCAGAAGGCTCAAGCAAATTAAACTTATTTGATGGCTTTAGCACCCCATGTTTTCTCTTAAGCAACTAAATGAAAATGTAAGGACTGTGGACCAGTCTGATTTTCCCACATTTCAGCAAAATATATTTCCTCTAAAACTTCTTGCTTCTAAACCATTGCCTCGCATGTTTTGCATGAATTCTTGTTTCTTTAACTGTTTCAGGTAATGGATCTTAAAGGCCAGATGATCTATATTTTTGAATCCAGCGCCATCCTATTCTTGGGATCTCCTTGTGTGGATAGACTAGAAGATTTTACAGGACGTGGATTGTACCTCTCAGATATTCCCATTCACAATGCATTGAGAGATGTTGTTCTGATAGGAGAGCAGGCCAGAGCTCAGGATGGACTGAAGAAGAGGTTAGGAAAGCTAAAAGCAACCCTTGAGCAGGCCCATCAAGCACTTGAAGAAGAAAAGAAAAAGACCGTAGATCTTCTGTTTTCAATTTTTCCTGGAGAGGTTGCTCAGCAGCTGTGGCAGGGACAAGTTGTGCAAGCCAAGAAATTTAATAATGTCACAATGCTTTTCTCTGACATTGTTGGATTCACTGCCATCTGTTCCCAATGCTCACCTATGCAGGTTATCACCATGCTTAATGAGCTTTATACTCGCTTTGATTACCAGTGTGGAGAGCTAGATGTCTACAAGGTACACAATTTATTCTGTGGGTTTCTGGGGAAGGAAAGGAAATGAAGACTAAATGGGACAGAGGATAATAGAAGTCCAAAAATTATTTTGCCCTAAATCTTCATTCTAAGATAAATCACAAAACAAACTATAAAAAACCCCAATCAACCAAATCAGCTGTTCATGCAGCCAAGAGAGAAACCCATCAAAACTTGAGTTAATTTTAAAAATTAATTTCAATGACAGTGCTGTGAATCTGGAGTAAACAGTTGTTTAATGTAGCTATGGGTGCCTCACAGCAGGTGGGCAAGGAAAAGTATTCTAGCATCATGCTCAGCAATAAATACAAGTTGTGCAATTTTGCCTTTTGAATGATATTGCAGGATTTTCCGAGGACTTAAATAATTTAGCAGGACAAATAAGACTCAGTCAATATGTAGGCACAATTCTTACTGAAGCCACAGACTATTCATGTGACAAACAGTCTAACAGTAAGGAACAAATATGCCTGTTTTAGGTTGAGACTATCGGAGATGCCTACTGTGTCGCTGGAGGTTTACACAAAGAAAGTGAAACGCATGCTGTTCAAATAGCATTAATGGCCCTGAAGATGATGGAGCTGTCAGATGAGGTGGTGTCTCCCCATGGAGAGCCTATCAAGGTTATATATTTTATTATATTTTATATGGCTGAAGTGGGCATTTTTGTTTGTTTAGGTGCTTTTGGGGTTTTTGTCTCAAGGAAATTTCACATCATTGCATTAACTCAGACAAGTTGGGGAATCAAGTGTGTATGGCTGGAGAAGCTGACCTTCTTAGTTCTGTGAATGAGAGTTCTGTGGAGAGGTAAAGATGAAACAGAGATCTGAAAATCAACCCAAAAGACTTAAATGCAGTGAAATCATGCACTGACATGTTGCAGTTTTTGTCTCAGTAGCAATAGATTTATCAGTGGCATGGAATATTCTGATACTGTTTTCTAATGAGGAGAATAATCCTCTCTCAAAATTAGACCCAGTGAGGGGTCTTTTGGGGTAACAGGTATAAATACAAATTATCAAAGACATGTTCTGATTGTAGTAATCCACGCATCTTTAAAGGATTCTGTTGCTGTTCTTCTTTTATAGTCAGATACTGAACCACTACCATAAGATAAGGTGTTAACGTCAAAGCAACTGTTAGATTCAGTGGTAGTTATGTTTATGGCTTCCTTTCAGTGAGGACTTACACATGTACTGAACTTTTCATGTAGGTTTACCTCTCACTGAGAAAAAAAGAGAAAGGCCTGTGTGCATGACAAACAATGTGGACCTTCTACTAAGTTCAAATGTCCCGGAATGGGGTCCTATTATTTGTAATACAGGTGTCTCAGTTCATTATGTCTTTCATTTGCTCATTTTTAACATTTATCTGTTCATTTGTTCCTTTAGAAAATTTCAGGCTTCTTTGATTTTAGATTAAGGAATATTTGTATTCCAAGACAAAGAAAAGGGTTATTAGGCTTACATGCTCCACATTTATCACAGAGAACAGCAGTTGTTCTTTTTGTATTTCACAATATCAAATTAAATTATGCTTAAAAAAATCTGGAAACATTTTGACAATATTATAATGTGTTTATACTTTCCACATAAATGCTACCTCTATAATTTTGAATGAGGAATGCTGTTACATTTTAAAAAGTAATTTTAAAATAAGTAGAAAATTTTACTGTGTAAGTACCTACTAGAAGCTTCTTAGAAGAAAACTGAATCTTTCTATTTTTAATGAAAACATGCATCTGTTTTAATAAAATGCTTCATGAAAGCATTGGTTGTTTTGCAGAACAACAAATACGTAACAGTCTACTGTCATTTTATGTATTAATTGTCAAAGGAAAAGGCATAACTGCAAATTGCTTACTTGAAATCAGACTTGTATATCAATGTGCATCTTTGCTGTGTGGATGGATTTTGCTTTTGTTGCAGGCTTTTCTGCTTTTCCACTCAAAATTAGAAACTGTGACTTCTTCATAATGATAGGATATTCTCTTGATATGTAAAGAGTAGCACACAGAGGAGATACACAAGCTTGCCAACATCATGCCATTATTGTGTCAGAGTGCTATTCTGAAGAAAACATGTCTACACGTGTATAATGCACATAAGAAAAAGAACACATCTCAAAAAAAAGGAACATAGAACGCAGCACCAGCTAAGCAAAGCTCAAAAATCTGAGTGTGAGTTACAAAGAAGAGGTATCAAAATGTTTCAACTGCTGTATAATTTGATTAATTATCAAAATTCTGTACTTTGGGATTGGGATTTACTCTATCTGTGACCTTGTCAATAGAGTTCAGCTGGAACTACAGCATATCCATATTGTCTTTGCTATCCTCTAAGACTTGTCTTCTGACCTTAACAGCAAAGCAAGTACTATTCATTAACTGTCACCAGTCTAACAGCATTGTGTCATGTAATTCCTCCCAGGAAAGCCATAGTAACTCCTGCTGATGTTTCTAGAGCAATTTACTGCCACAGAGACCAGCGTTATCACATTCATATCAGATGAAGGATTACTTACTATAAATGCAAAGCAAGGTAAACTTCATCTAGTTTCCTCTCCACGAGCAGTGATGACCAGAATACAGACATTTTAAGGAGACTGTACTAACTCTATTTATATTAGTAGCTCATTATTTCTTTTTTTTTAATAGAGGAAGAATTTATAAAACGGACTTTAACCATTTTATTTTACTTAATAATGCTGTTTTCTGTCTTTTATTTAAAGATGCGTATTGGCCTTCATTCTGGATCTGTCTTTGCTGGAGTTGTTGGAGTTAAAATGCCTCGTTATTGCCTTTTTGGAAATAATGTAACTCTTGCCAATAAGTTTGAATCTTGCAGTATACCTAGAAAAATAAACGTCAGCCCAACAACTTACAGGTACAGTGCTTCATATCTGTAAAATGTCCCCCTGAAGTAGTTACTGTAATAGTTCATTATCTTCCTGTTCTTTTTCCCTCTGAAGTACTGCTGTTTGCTTTTTATCTGACTGCTCGTAAATGCACCGTGGTTATTTTTAGTCAGAATGCAACCAGCAGTAGCAAGAAAAAGGGTGAAACAGAACAGCTGATACTTATTCTTCAGATGTTACATTTAAAATTAATGGGCGGTCTGGGCCAATTTTGCTTCTTACCCTGCAGCTGTATACCTCTTGCTTTTTGTTTTTTTCCTTCTCTCATGTAGTTGGATCCTCTTGGAGCTATGTGGCTTTCAGTGTGAACTGGATGCTAAACCAGCTGCAGGTTGAAAATAACAATCTAACTGAAGATTTGTTAAACATCACCCTACATATCTTCATTCTCTGTTGGGGAGGGAAGATAAACGAATAGGTTGCAATGAATCAGCCATGCCAGTGATTAGTTTATGCAGGTCTTGATCCCAACTCAGTTTAAACCTTTTAGTATGGAATTTAGGCTGTACTATTTATCCACTTAGATCAGACATTTTTAGCAATGTGTACTATGCAATTATGCAGACAGCTAGCAGGCTCTCCCATGGGAAATACAGCATCTTTCTGTTGTCCTCCAAACCTAATACTCTCTTTGTATTATCTGTTTAATTGTACTTAAAAATCACCTTGCAACATGTTCATGGCCAACTAATAGTGTCTTATAGGTGCCAGGCAAAATAATAGGAAACTGTTTTGAATTTGATGGTAACAACTGTGTACATCTGAACTCCAGGTCCGGGTCTGAATTTTATGCCACTGAGCTGATAGAGAGTATTGTTTCTTCCAGAGTGGCCAAAAGTTTTCTAAGAATGAACTGTAGAGAGTGAATCTACTAGTAGAAAGTGATATGGGTGGCTGGGTAAAATAACCAGAAATATGGATATAAATTTTTTCCTTTTCAGGAAGCTCTGCTACCCTCACTGTAGTCTGGACAGTCAGTTGTTCCTACTCAGCTTGTACCCACTGCCATGTATCTATTAATGCCTTGTGGCAAGGTTCTGTGACCAATGTCAGACAGAATTTGTTACAGGATCCTGATCCCCTGCAGCATGTGCTGTGTGACTTGCAGGGTGCCAAGCTTTAGATTATCTCATACAGGTGATGTGGGTAAAAGTAGCACAGCTATAAGGGCACACAGTAAATAACCTTTTTGATCGTGCATGCTAAACAAAGACAGAGATAGCATTAGCATCACCAGTGCTTATGTATGTCAGAAGAACAGTGCTGGCCAACAGTGATTTTTTTTCCATATCCATATGTAGACATTTCATCCACACAAGACTTGCCTATAACTTGTGGCATAAGTAGGTTTCTGCATGGCTGTGTATTCACCTCAAGAGAATATCTGAAATGAGTATACTGTTGA
Organism: Strix uralensis; assembly: GCF_047716275.1. Classification (NCBI taxonomy): domain Eukaryota; kingdom Metazoa; phylum Chordata; class Aves; order Strigiformes; family Strigidae; genus Strix; species Strix uralensis. The sequence goes on along the minus strand of NC_133975.1, from coordinate 48,408,970 downwards.
AAACAAAGAGAATTAATTCTCTGAGTGCCTAGAAAATAGGCAATTTGGTTAAAGGGTAAACTATTGTTATTATTGTGATATGTTTGTTTTTTTCCCTGAATGAATGATGTGTTAACCTCCTTTTTGTTTAATGTTTTTTCATTTTTGATTCACACACCAATTCTAAACACATATTGATAACATTATGGCACCTTGCACAACTCCTGTATATTGCAATAATTGTTTGGAAGCTTAGATACCAGTTATCAGTATTTATCCCTACAGATTAGCAATCTGTGTTTCAGATATAGAAGACCACTGGGTTTAGTGGACACGTGTGAAAAAGCAAAATTATTAGAATTGGTAAGAGGACCTGAATAGTTTAGTTAATAAGCTTTTCAGTATTTCATTAGCTGAAACATTAATTATGGTGCCAATTTCATGTGAAAATCTGCATTAGCTTTCAGTACTGGATAATTTTTGAAAATATTTACAACAAACGTAGCACCTACATGCAGATCATCGACAAGACAAAAAAGAGAGGCAATATTCCTGTTTGCGCTGGTGCCCAAGTTATCAAGGTTACCAAATAAACAGTATTTTTTTTATATTTTCAGTAAATAACATATAAATATTAAATTATATTCTGCCCTACTATATTCTGCCCTGCTGTACATGAATAATTATTTAATGTCTGCACTTGTAGTAACAATTAGTGACTGATTAATTTGTAATCAAGGTGATTCATTTTTGTTCTAGGTTGTTAAAGGAATATCCAGGTTTTGTGTTCACACCTCGCTCAAGAGAAGAGCTTCCACCAAATTTTCCCAGTGATATCCCTGGAATTTGCTATTTTCTGGATGCTTATATTCAAGGAACAAACTCACAGACTTGGTTTCAAAAGAGAGATTTGGGAGATGGCAATGCCAATTTTTTGGGTGAGGAAACAGGAATAGACTAAATTGTACATTCACAAGTGTATAAAATAAATTTATAAATATTTTGATTTTTTTGTATAAATTGAAAATTTTTAAAAATGTATGAAACATGAAAGCACTTTAGATTGTTAACACCTGAAAGCCAGTATTAAAATTTCAGGAAGTATGTCACTGACTACTTTTTATTTTTCCTTTGCATAAGGAACATAGTCACTAAAATAATGTTGCAACTTCACTGTTGAAAATGCTACTAAAAACTACATTTTCCCTGTGGTAATTTGTAAGTGCTATGTTACAACTCTCTCAGTTCTCTCTGCTGAGAATTCTAGATGTATTGTACATGCAGTGTGTCAGGAAATGTAATGTGCAAGTGATGCAGCCACATGCAGTGTTGTGAGCTGGTGCTTATCGATGGCTATTAAAATATATTTTCTTAGTGATTCCATAAGAAAATATCCATTAAAATATTGTCATTGCTATCACATACTCCTTCCAGTGCATCATTTGGGCCTCACCCTAGAAACTGCTGACCATCTTCTAACACTGACTGGAGTCAGTGTGTTGCGGGTGCTCAGCATCTTCCAGATCAGGCTGCTAGTTGTAGCTAATGCACATATACATAGCAGAGTTTTCTGCTTACTGTTTCATGAACTTTATTTTGTGTATAAAATAAATATAGATTGAAACACTGTATAATCACATACTAAAGTCTCTGTAATCATCAAACAATATTTTAGTTCTTGGGGTTTTTAAAATACTTTACAAAAAATAATAATATCTACTTGCTATTATGTATTAGAGCAATAAATGTTTTCTTTTTGTTGTCATTTAAATTTAAATGTTGTAAAAGAAGTGTAATAAAACATGCTTTGAAGTGTTTGTTTAGAAAGGTAATTCCAGTCAGACTGTGTAAAATGGAACAGAAGCACACCAGTTTAAAGCTATGACCCTTATTCAAGGACAGCAATGTGGGTATGACATGTTATTGAAATGCCGATTGTATACTCGCTTTGAAGTTGCCAGGGAAACCTACAGGTGAACAGAAATTCTTTAAAACATATGAACACATATACGAAGTATTCATAATACTACAGTACAAGCTCTTCTATTGTGGAACATAAGTGGAGAACTCCCAAGGGTCTGCCTCTAGAACTGGCAGAATAGAGTTAGTTACAAGTCCTGAGTTTAGGATTTTGCCTCTCCAACTAGCAGAGCCATCTGCACAGATATTTCCCTGTGCTGCACAGTGTGATCCCTCCCAACTGCAGGCTGGAGAACTGCAGGCTGCTAACACACATACAAATAATTCCAGTAGCATCAAATATTATTAGTTATTATTCTAACCTTTTAAACTCTTGGGATTTTGGCGTATCAAGCCATAAAAGTCTTTCTTCAATCTACTTGCCTCTGAATCAGATTTTGCACTCAATATTTACAGGGAGCAATTACATTAGACTAAGGTGCCATTCTCTTCATTTTCTGAACTTGACTAGTTCATTCTGAAGCTTGATCTACTGTTTTATCCTCCTATTTTGCAGTAGAAACTCATACAAAAGATGTACCATCAGAGCCTTGAGAAAAATCCCAAGCACTGAGAACATTTTAAAAGTATATTTTAATTCAGATTTCCTGTAAGCAGCCTTTGAACTAAACTTGACAGATTGAATCCTGCTATTGCATGACGTCTCCTATATCCATCCAAGATGCTTAGAAATAATTCTGTGACACAAAAATGGAATCTGAAAGTCGCTGTGTATTACATATATATATACATATCTCTCTCTTGCATGTGCCATGTGTATACATGCACATATACAGGCATACATATTTGTAACATTTTTAACAGCAGTGTTTCAAGGAAACAAGAACTATGCAAATCCTGGTGACTGATCTTTGCAATATTATTTTTGTTGGAAAATTCTGTTCTGTTGACATAAATACCCAGAGGCTAGTAACAGTCTCATACGGGTGCTCCTGGATTTAAAAATGTGGCAGTATTTGACTACTGACTCTTCAGGAGGCTCATTATATTAAGCCAGTAATGACCGAAGTCACTAGGAATCTATCCATTCCTGTCATCTGTTGAATGTTAAAAAACAAATAGGCTTTTAAATAAAAGAGATTTCTTTCTCCATATCTACCGAATAGAAGGGACTCTTAGGAGTGAATTTCCTTTTGTCCCTAGGAAAGAACTGTTGCTGGACTGGATGGGGGCCATTCTCAAAGCCAGATGTCATACAAATCTGTCATTCAGTAGGATGTTCGTCATGACAGTTCCTGACACCTTCTTAAGTGTATCTCTGTAAAATAAAATGTGCCCTAGGCCAAAGTTTTTATTACAGATCAAATTAATCTTCCAACATTACTTTTTATAATTCTCTATTTTTAATACACCCTAGGCTACTTTACCAGCTAGGATAGAATTGCTGTAGAATTCCTTTTTATTTCACTAACTTTTTTTCTGAAGAGTTCAAAACATTCCCACATCTACTTCAGCCTTAGTTCAGAGAATAATCCTGATAAAGTGCTTAAGTGTACACATAAAGCAATATACTTGAATCTCAGTGAAGTAAATAAAATTTAAGCACGTATTTAAGACAATCATTCAAGAAAGTGCTTTAAAATGTACTTGCATTCAGACTGTTCTGCAAAAAGTCCACTTTAAGCATAATTTAAGCATAATTTAAGCATAGCTTTAAGCATAATTTAAGAATTTAGGTCTCCCTGAAGCTGTTCCTCAGTTTAAGTTTTTTGCTGAATGAAATATGTATTTAATAAGGGACAGTTACTTTTAGCTAATCCTTTCACTTAAATAGCGCTTTCACTTTTTAACTAATCTTCACTTAAATTAAAGCCAATGGCAAAAATGGAATCAGAAAGCTGATAAGCAAATTGAGATAAACAAAAGGAAAGCAATTTAACTGATATAACACTGGGAAATTTTGCAAGGAAATAAAAGAGGTTTTTTTAAGCTGATGTCTTGTATAATATGTATCTTCTATGGTATTGTGAAAGTCTTCAGAGACTATGCAATGCTATTTATATAAATATACAAATACCTTAGTATTATCTCCAGAAATGGTTTTGTTATAATGCGAATTTTTGTTTTATTAGTTCATGAAGAGTCTGTGGGGCTGATTCCTGTACACATATACACTATGTGATGGAAGATATGTTTTTATCACACTGAAATTTCTTTACCAAAGTGGTGTAAATGGCCCTTGAAATATATAAAAAGTGGGTCCTTTGAATCTTAACAGTGAGACAGATAAAGTAAAAGCTATAGCAAAAGAATTCAACTAATTTTATTTCATTCAGGCAAGACCTGATAAGATTTCAGGGAGATGATGGAAAAAAATTCTCATTGCTGGTGTCAGAGGAAGTGCAATTAGAATAGAGATGATGTTTTCTTGCTGAACTACTGTGTAAAAACAAAGCAAACGAACTCACAGAAACTGACAAAACAGTGAAGTGCACAGATAATCAAGCCCCAGGACAGATCTACTTTTTCTTGTGAAATCCTACAAAGGAAGAATTCAGACCTCCCCCAAACCCAGTTTATTTCTCCCATCATTTTCTTTTGCATTCTGTGCAGAAACAGCTGCAGCAGATAGTACAGGAGGCAAAATCAGTATTTCCAGCTGAAAGCCATCAGAATTAAGAGGATTTTTTTCTGAATCTTGGCAAAGGGACCATTTTTCAAACCCCACCCATCCTATAACCTAGCAGGCCACTCTAGCTGCTACCGTTCTTTATGCACACTCATTGTTCTGTAAAAGCAGTGGAAGGGGAGTTTTTGTTTCCTGCACAGCAGTAATTTTTGTGGCTATTTGCCATATAGCATACGAGGGACTGTGTTGCTTTCAAAGCCATGGCTGAGTTTATCAGAAATCAGCTTGGCAGGAACCAAATTTAACTTTGAGGCTGTTTCTGAAAGCAAAGCTAGGATTTTCTTTTCTACATCTAAAGTCTGCAAGATGTGTGCCCACAACAGTCTTTAGAGACCTCTAAACCTATCTCTGATGGTATAGCTGCTCACAACTCCATAGGAAGGAAATAATCAGATATAAGCTGCTTTTTATTATTATTTTTTTATATTTCCCAATCCATTTGCATGAGTTCACTAGCAGTTCTTTTCAGCAGAGCAAAGCGAGAGAGTAAAAACTCACTGCCTTATGTTACTCAGCATTTCTTTGACACAGGAGCACAAATAAAATACAGAAGACAATCAATGGTTCTGGAACATCTGCTACATCCAGATGCAACAGTTTAAAGATACGTACTCTCCTGAGCACAAATAGTAGGATCTGAATGTTAAATATGCAGTTAAGCTGGAACATGAAGCTGGAAAGCCAGTCAAAGAAATAATAAACTGTGAAAGACTCTAAACCAAAGTAAACAACCTTATAAAGTTGTGTGTCTCATCTGCTTCAGCAGATTTTTGATGCTGACAGTAAAGTCGAGCCAGTGGTTTCCTAATATAAATGGAAATGAGCATATTGCTTTGCAGCCCCATTATAAGGCCTCCTCCGAAGATCTGTGCTGAAACTGTTTCCCATCTTCTGAGCAGTACAAAGTTACTAATTCTTGTGTCACCACACCAACAAATGCCATGTTTATATGAGTATCCTGCACACACAGCATGTAATGGGAAATAACCTAGAGAAATACATGCAGTAACATTCAAGGATGTGAAAAGGGTCAGATTAAGTCATGGATACACTTCCACTCTGATTTTTTCAGCTCAAACAAAACCTGCCAAATAATTATGAAGGACAATAACATTCACAGGAACTTTGGAGTACAAGCCTACGAAAATCAGCAGGTCTTTCTACTGATTGCAGAAGGTGTTAGGGAAGATTTGAACATACGATTAGTTTGCTCCGCATTGCTAAGATTACATTTCTCTTACAGGAGGATGCAACAGAGCTCACAGTTTCTCAGATCTACACAGTTTATTTTATTACACAACAGCATTGACATATTGAGTGCTGTTTCAGTCACAGCTTGTCGATACTATTACTGGAAAATGAATGGAATGGTATAGTGAAATAGTGTACAGTGGTACAATAGAAATAATGAATCTTGCTGAAGTGATCTTAAAAAGAGCATATTTCTGCACCTGAGAAGTGTTATTATGACAATCCCAAATGCCAAGTCTCAGACCATTATGAGTTGAAACAGATAACTAGAAAATACCCATAATTCAGTTAGATGTCAGTAAAGTAACTGTCTTCAGTAAGTGAAATCCAGCAATACCATATAAGGCAGCATTTCTATTCAGGATTATAGTAACCATATAAACTGTAAGAGCAAAGTCCAAAGTAAAAAAATGCAACTTATTAAAATTCTTTCTTTCTTTTATAATGTTTATGTATTAACACAAACCATATTGAACTGAATGTAGATTTTCTTGGTCAGTTAGTGGTTTTCCCAAAGTTACTGTCTCAGCAACTGCCCTTTCATACAGCACAAAAGGCTCCTATGCTTCTTTTTGCTTTCATGGATCTCAACAAGAATTTCCAGATGAAGTCAGCATCTCAAATCAGGAAAAAACATGTATACCACCACTTGAAAACTACAGCAGTTGTTTTTCTCCTGTAATCACTGGCTGCAACTCTTTGGCTTTCTGATGGCCAGCACAGGAAATTCCTCCTGAGAAACATGTTCAGGGGGACACAAAGTGGACAAGCTGTAGGATTTCAGTTACAGAAAACACTTTCTAAAAGGTTCCTTTCACGCCAGCATTTCATCCCATGCATGTCTCAGTTGTGGTCACAGCTACCCTCCCACTCCTGAATACCAAAAAGCAGCTGGGCAGCAGGTCATGAGCTGTACCTAGTGTGTGAGGGTCCCCAAATGGGAATGAGATTGCATGCTACTGTGAATAAGCTGCAGGCTTTATGGAAGTGCATCAGATACAGTCCAAATGGTTGTGTGATGTGCATAATCCATGTGACCGTTAGTCCCGATTCTAGTAATGCTGGGCCTTGAAAAACACAGCCCAGTATTAACAGCTTAGTCTGACATGTACTTTACCATGTTGACCTAGAGACTCTCCCTCAGCTGAAACCAAATCTTGCTTAAGACCTACCAGAGAGTCTTGATTCAGCAGGCATCTGGAATGGAGGCTGGTCCCTCTCAGCAAATCGCTTGGTTGAATTCTTTAATTCGGCATCTTCCAAACTTTTAAAAGGGGATCCCTGTTTTAGAAAACTAAATCAATCGTTGTCTGCTTTAACTTTGCCCATGCTGTTTTCAGTTCACATTTTACAAATCTCACCTTGGATGCTAGAACTTCCATTTGTATTACAATGGCTTAATCACAAGAACAGCCCGCAAATGCAACCTACCAAGCCTGAACCAAATCAGAAGAAAGGCAATTTTGCAATTGTCTAAAATAATTTTGACCCTTGCAGATATCAGCACTTTTGAAAAAGCGTCACGCAGGTACATAAAATTGCCAGGATAATATACTTTCCAAAAACTATACCCAAAAAGAATTTTATGTAACCTCTCTAGTATAATTTTGTGAGCATGAGGGTTTGCCCCATATACAGAGTGAGAAAGTGGAGTCCCTTAAAACTTACGAAGAATGGGGATGTTGTTCACACTGATTCTCAATCCAGTCTTCCTGTTTCCTGCCTGGAATGTGCTGTCAGGACTTCCTTGATATTTTGTAGCCTCAAAACTATTTTATAGGTGTGTGAAGAGGAAGATTACACAACATCAGAGAGCAAAACTCCCAGGTGTTTTGATCTTCCAGTAGTGTAGATTCACTACCACCACCAACAGGCACACACTAGATTACACAGGGCACGTAACTACAACATTTGTATTGTAGGATATGTTTTTCCATTTTCACAAAACTTCCTTCCTACCAAATAGGAAAAGTAGATGGTGACCTGATGTACCCTTAATTAGTGACTCTCCTCAGCTATAGGGAAATACAGCCTTTTGTCTGATTACAACAGCATGATTTACTACATCATCTCAGTTGCCAATTTCCTGGATATGGAAGAGATTCTGAGAGATCTGCATCTCTTCAGCTTTTGTTTGTTTTCTACACAGATATCTTCAACAAGTAGTTTGGTTATTTCATCTAAAAATTTTCTTTCCTCTCTTCAAAATTAGCATATTATTTGTATGGTTTTAACTGGTTATATTGAAACTTTTGTTCGTGGTCATACTTTAAAAAATCTAGAATTGGTTTTCCCAGTAGATTTGGAATGTGTTAAATTAACAAGAATTGATTATTATGCCCATGTGACCTAAAAACAGGGTTTCCGTCTACTGTTCTTAGAATGCCTACTGAGATCATGTTTGTCAAATTTCTAATGGCTATCCACCCGTAATTTATTTTCTCACTTACTAGCAATTTTAACAGATCTTAACACATATTGAAAAGTTCACCAAGCAATAGATGAGATTTTAAAAGATTTAAAATGCTGTCACTCGTTAACTTACATGGAAGTTCCAGTACACATACTCCATCTTTGTCTTTTTTTTTTTTTTTTTGTGAAGTACGTGAACAGTTCAAATTTTAAACTTATTTGCACTATCTTACGAAGGACTGAACTTTTGCAATTTTATTTACATCTAGAATCTATCTGGATTGATTATCATCTATGGCTCTACTGACTTCATGTAGCAAGGTCTCTACCCAAGAGCTACTACAGTAGTAGTCCATCGAGTATTCATCCTATAATCCTCCTAGATAATCTAATTATCTCTTGAATATCTTTTGATTCTTTTTAAGCAAGCAAAAAACTCAGCAGTCTCCTCAGGATTCTTATTTCATACACTGAGGCCAGGTCTTCAGATGGTACAAAGGGCTTTAAACTAAATGGGTTTTTCAAGTGCTGCACTATGTTTTTTGTTCCACGTATATGGTAACATATGATGACAGCATGTTATTTCTGAACTGCCCTTGGCATTAATGAATCCTCTGCTCAAAAACTCCTGTTGTAAGGGTCATACCTTACTTGGAGAACCCTTTGAGAATCCGTATGCAGCAGGCTACTGATACAATGCAGTGTTTATTCACATTGACAAGGACTCAACAACACACAAAAACCATTACTGAAAGCATTCATTATGCTTTTAATTTCACTAGCCTTTGAAAAACAAATGCACAGAAACAGAAATGTCTGCAACCATTTTGCCCCTCACATTCTTCACTTTAGAGGGGGCATTTATCATCCTAAAAGCTAAGCAGCTGCATTGGGATATGAAACAACTGAGGAAGCATTTCTGTTCCTGCGAAGGCAACTACTGCAAAGGGCACTGACAGCAGAGCCCACGTTGCCCTACACGTACCTGCCCAGCCGCTGGGAACCTGCCCGGCATTTCGACTGATCGTCTGGCCCGGTGCCAGGCAAGACCCAGCAACCCCAGCTGGAGAGTCTTTGGAAAATCCTTTTTGATGCGTAGGAAACTGTAAGAGGTTCGAAAGGTTCCCCGCTGAGGCGAGCACGGGGAAAAATAAAAACGAGAGGGATGGCTGTGCTGCCTGGGCCCGTCCCTCCTCCCTCGCCCACACGCGTCGGACTGACGCAGCAGCAAACACCGTTATCCCGCCGGCCGCCGCCGCCGCCTCAGCACCTGAGGAGCAGCAGGGCGAGCCGCGGACCTGCTAGTGCGCACAGGGATCCCACCTAGCTCCCAGGGCAGCCGGCCCAGCCCGCGGCCGCCACCTTCCCGCTGGGCACGGGCAGCGGCGTCTCAGGCGGCTCCGCGACCGCGCTGAGCTCCGGGGCGGCGGCAGCGGCTGCCCGCGGCCCTCGCGTCCCTGGCTCCCACTCCCACGCGCCCACCCCCCGCATCCCACAGCCACCCGCAGTCCCGCCTCCGGCTCTGATTGGAGGAGAGCACGGCGGCCGCGGCCGCTATTGGATCCTAGAGTGGCGGCCGTGCTCGCCGTTGGCTGTCGGCGGATGCCACTCAGGGCGGTGGCGGCCGGGGGAGGTGGTGAGGCGACCGGGACCGATTTTCTGCTCAGCGGCGGCTGCGGGGTGGCGGCGGCACCATGGTGAGCTCCACCGGGCCACCGCCCCTACCCGGGAGACTGGGGCTGCCGGAGGACGTCCGGTCCGGTCCGGTCCGGTCCGGTCCGGTCCGGTCCGGTCCGGTCCGCCCGGGCCCATGGTGGGAGGGTGGAGGCTGAATCCGCTTGGGAAGAGGGAACCGTGAGGGGAGCCGGGCCCCAGCCCTTTGTTTTTGCGGAAGATGGGGGGGTGGGGGGTGTTTCGGAGAGGCTGCTTCCCGCGGGGGGATCGGCACCGGGGTGGGGTGGGGTGGGGTAGGATGCTGCGGTGTGGTGGAAGGGGCTCCCCCGCCCGGTGCCTGACCGTGCCGCCGCCTCGCCCTGCCCCGCAGTACGGCTTCGTCAATCACGCCCTGGAGCTGCTCGTCATCCGCAACTACGGCCCCGCTGTCTGGGAGGACATCAAGTAAGTGCGTGTGCGTGTGCGTGGGTGTCCCTCCGCCCGGCACGGCGGCGGGCTGGGCCGGGGGCCGGGGCCGCCCGCCTGCGGGGATACCTCGGCAGGGCGGCCGCGGCCCGGCGGCTCTCCGGTACCGGCAGGTCTGTATAAACGTCCGTGGGCTGGCAGCGGTCCCCAGGAGGTGGCTCTCAGCCGTGACAAGACCAGCACGGTTCTTGCCGTGTTTCGTCCTTCTCGGGGCCTTTCTTAACGCCGCAGAGACCCGCCTTGTTCCATCCGTACTGATCTCCAGGAGCCGCAGCGGAGGTGGCATTGATCCCTCCGGTGCCCTCGATTATACAAAGTATATGGCGAAAATAACGTGCAGGTAAAACGCCCCAGAAACCATGGAAGCCCTTCCTTGAGTCAGACTACCGGCTGAACCGTGCAACAGTTAATGGCTCATTGCATTCCTGAACGAACTGGAATACAGTTTTTAGCTAGTAAACTCTATCTAAAACTAGTGTGAGATTTTGATAATGTGCTTAGCTTGAAATTAAAAAAAAAAAAGTCACCGCTATAGAGAAATACATATAAGAATGTATGTATAGGAATGTTTTTGGCTTTATTGTCTTGAACCTGATTTCTTGGGTCCAGCCCTTGCTTGTCTGACAGTATGGCATTTTTCCAAGGGGATTACTGTCTTCACTTTAAACTTTTGATGACTTGTGAGATTTCACAAAAAGTTTGAGATGGGTAGTGCAAATAAAACTCTACTTACCATAAATATGGTGGTGTTGATACTTGGGCAATACTACAAGAAATATTTTTAAGAAGACATAAATGCTTACGGAGTTGTAAACTTACTTTGTAAGGCTTCAGGTAACTATGTAGTTAGAAGAAAGGGCTTAATACGATCTCTTGATTTCATAAGTAGAAGTAGATTATCCAACTTGGAGAAAGTGGTCTTCTTTCAACTGGACACCTTCTTCTATACTCCTCTCTCCCATTTATTTTGGGCCACTTTTAATATGTCAATGTAGCATCTTGCCATTGTCCTAATACAATTTTTGGGGTTAAAGGACTGGTCTTGACAGTGAAGTTTTTGTGACCATGACACTTTTTTTCATTAATCTATTCATTAAGAATGTGGTAATCTTACGCAGTACCATGAAATCAGAGAATCAGAAGTGTTGTTTGGAAGGGACCTCTGGAGTTCATGTAATCCAGTCTCTGTTTCAACCAGGACTGTTAGTGGCACTAGATCAGGGCTCAGCTATGACTTTTTGCCTAGCTGAGTCTTTAAAATCACCAGAGATGGGGAGTCCACAGCTCTGGTTTAGCAGACATTCACTGTTCCAGCGATCTCTGACAGTTAATCTGTAAATTAGTCTTTGCAAATGCAGTTCTATGGATTGTGTAGACGAGTCTTCAGTGAATGCCGCACAGTTTTGTGCTGTAAGTTAAGTGAGCTATATAAGTTTATTTTTCTTACATACCTTATCTAAACACACTGATCTATTTTGAATTCTTATGGTTTGATACTGGTTTTATATGACACATGTAAGTTAAGAGACTTAATAAAAAATAATACTGATACGTATATAATTTCCCATGAAAATTATAATAAATATGTATAAAATATAATGAAGAATGTTCACACTTTCCTGGCATGCCATCCTTAGCAAGGTGTCTTTGAGTATTATGCTCCAGATTACCCACTGAACAGAATTTGTATTTAAAATTAATCCCTCTGAGAAGATACAAAGTTTCATCTTCTAGTACAGGATCATGCTGCAGCCTGTCAGAACCCTGTCATAATTCCTGATGCATCCTATCTCTAAGGTTTTTCACACACCTAATAGAATACTGAAGATAACTAAAGCCTGTGAGGAGTATTGGTCATTTAACGTTTTGAAGAAGTTTAATAGAAAGATATGAAATATTTTGCTAAGGCCAGCTGTGAAAGTTCACAAAGCTGCTACATCCCATTTCTGGTTTTCAGCTGAGAAATGTTTCTGTCTTGTAGCAGCCCAACAGCTAGACTCTGCTATTAACTCACAGAGAAGATGGCTTTCTGGAAGGAAGCTGTACCAGAACACCACCCAAACAGAAGAATGGAACATGATGTGCAAGAAAGAGCCAACGTATATGCAACAGCCGCCATAGCTCCTAATGCAAAAGGTGTTTGCAACAGGGTATTTATTCAGCAGGATTTCTTAAAAAGTAGTGCATCCTAGAGTTTAAAAACCAGCAAACAAACCCCTACATAGCTCACTGGAACAGATTATAGTGGTGCTGGTTTAGGGGGTGGTGCAGGGTCAGCTGATAGCCACTAAATGCTTGTTGTTTTAGGTACTTTAAGTTCCTGTGGTGCACTTGGAGAGATGTTGTGGAAGAGGTTAAAGGTTTTACCTTGTAAGCAAATACAGACTTCTTTCAGAGGCTTTGTTAGAACTGTTAGTGATTTAGGAAACAATGGGAAGATGCAGACCAGTGTTGTGGCATGCTGGGTTGAATCAGTTGAATTACTGATGATTGCGTTGGAGGAGTAATTGTTGAAGTCAACAGGCTTTGGCTGTTTAAAAAAAAAAAAATGAGAGGAAGTTTACACTTAGTGTGGTTGGATTTGCAACAACTTAAGCCTTTCTGTGAAACAGAAAGGCCTCTGGGTAGATCAGTAAAAAATTGGGCATCTAGTTGGTTTTTTTTTTTATGTTGAGCTGATCACATACTGCTGTTTCGTTCTCCCTGAAGTCACTGCAGAAGCTGTGAATCAGCATTGCAGAGTGGTGGGTTGTGATTGCTGAGTGATTTTTGAAATGCCAGTGGGTGAATTTGCACTTAATATTGATAGAAGTGAAAACAAAGCATAGAACTGAATAAACTGAAGTAAAGAAAATGGGTCATACTTCAAAAAAGCACATTCAGAAAGGTTAAATACTGAACTGAAAGGGTATGCTCCATGTGAAGCATAAAAACTTTTGTCTTCTGTAGCTTCTTCAGAGGAAAGTGACATTGAATGAAGTTCTTAAATACAGAATTTGGGAGACCAAATAGTTGAATTTAATGCTGTTATGAGAGTGGTGTTTTCGTTGCCATCACTTACTGTTCACTGAGTCAGAATGGTGATTTCAAGTCTCATTTCTGCTATTTCATTCATTTTTTCAGCATTCTGGTGAAACCATGATCTATCTGAACAAGATACATACTGATTTTGTTGTTAAATGTCCCAGAGTAGAATTACTGGAAAAGTTAGACTCCATGGTTTCTTATCCACTTTTAAAACAGAGCATAACTAAACAATGGACTTTTTGTTTTTTTTTTTTTTTTTTAACGCATCAGGCAACCTTTACAATGAGGCAATAAGCTCATGGAAAAATTACAATATATACTCTGAAATTTTATTGAATATTAATTTTGCTGGCTCAATAGAAATATGGCTTGGTTTTGCCGAAGAACTAGAATTAAAATGCTTAAAACCCAAAACAATTCAAAGCCATCTATTTCTGAACCAACATTGTTGATCCCAAATATGTTGAATTCAAAATAAGATGAAGAAAGATGGCATATGAGTGATAAAAGGTTTATGAAGCCTGTGTTCATTTTCTCAACCACAAAGTCTCAAAAATTTGTTTCTCCTTAGTTTTTTTCTGGCTACCACTCATAGAATTGAGAATTTGGGCTTGTGGACAGTTTTTTTGTTAAGAAGCCCTAGAAGCATTAGTGGGATTTAGTGAAGCTGGATGAGAGAGGGGCAGCAAGAGCCACTTGAGAGAGTCCTTCTGCAGTTGCTGAATTCTGCAGTAGCAGATTTTTCTTAGTGGAAGGTGAAGATGGTTCAGCATAACAATTTCTTTTGCTTACTGGCAGTTGTAAGCTGTGTATACACTTCTCATTGTAGTTCACTCCTTCAGTCCTTGGGAGTCTTAGGACCTGGAATACATGGAGACATGATTCTTTGATCAGCATTCCACTAGCTCTGCAAAGAGTTATTAGTAAATAAACTGTTACTTAGAGCTGTTAACCACATTTTTGCTGAGAAGACCCTTTTGATTTGTGCCTTCCCTGCTTAAGAGAAAACGTCTCTCAAATCCCTTATTTTGTCATTATTACATCCAGAGGGTTAGTTCAGATTTTGCGGCCACACTTGTAATGACTTGAAAAGATGGTTCTCAGGATTCCTTTGGCATTAGATATCTTCAGTTCCTCTGCAGCCAACATAAGCCCTAGCCAACATAAACTAAAAATTGCCCAGCCTGACCATTCTCACATGCATGCAGTTGTGTGCTTATGTCTGATCAAGGCCAAATATGTACTGCTGAGTGATATGGTAGTGTGTGAATGTGTTAGTAAGTAGTGTGTGTGGAATTACTGTCTATGTGCCTGTCCAAAACAAAACAGAGAAATTACCTGCATTAAAAAAAAAATAAAATTCAAGGCTTATGAAGTTCTGTTTTCTCTGGTATATTTTGTGGTGGACATATTTAAACAGGTCTGTGGTTACATATATTTGAAAGGGGCTTCTATCATGGCAAAATCTGAGCTCTTCTGCAACAGGTGTCACATCTTGCTGAGCTGAACAGCCAGTATATGGGAAATTCAGCAGCTCTAAAGGCTAATTTTCTAACAAGCATTAACAGGGATGTCTTCTTGAAACAGCTCCAGAACAGTCTGTGGGAGCTAGAGCAATGTTGTCAGCAGGGAGTATGTACATAGTCATTTATTGCTGTGTTTCCCAACAGTATCATTTAATTAAATGAATACAGGGTTTTCCCACAGGCTCCTAAATCTGAGTTTAGGTCAGGTTAGTTGCTCAAACCATGACACTTTTGCATATGTTGCCAAGAAAGGGAATGAGAACTCAAATATCTTATTAAGAAATGCATTAAAATGCTTAATCACAACACTGTATAATAAATTATATTTTTCCTATAGAGGTACGTGAAAGATCTGGGTTTGGGAAATGAAATGGCACAACCAGTCAACAGCAGTCTTCATCTTCCTTCTGTTTCTAGGTAGAAGACCCCACAAAAACATGGGTAGCCTGATGAGCATGGAAGAACTAGAAGAGAAGTTGAAAATTCGTGTGTTTGCAAAAAGTAACTAGATAGATGTTCAACTACTTTTAATTGATTCTAGAAAATAATATCTGTGTTGAAACTTGCACAGTAGCAAAATAGGCATTTTGTGCCCCAAGAGCCATGTATCCTTTGCTGGCTGTACCATAGTGTGGGATGCAGAAAGCAAGTAATAGTCTTATTTTCCTGGTGCTCAGTGCTTAATGTAAATGAAGGCATCATCCTGCCTTTGCCATTTTTGTCCTCCTTTTGTGGGTTAGGCTGGCATGTGCTGTCCACACATGCTCTTGCATGACAAGATTCCAGGTCCAGGGAGCCTGCTGGGTAGCACAGACTTTACATGGACCCAAGGATCTGAAGTGCACACTAAGGAAGAGCAAAAGTCAATCACTTGTCCTATGAGGAAGGAGGTTTTTGTTGTTCTCCCCCAGACTTCACACATTATCACCTACTAAGGCTTCAGGTTAGTTGACTCTTTACAATTTGTTTTCTGTAACTGTCCTGCTGTGGTTAAAACTGAGGGTTGAGAAATTATCCTGGCACAATGTAAGTGGAAAGCTTGTCTCCTCAGTTTCAAATTGGGTTCAACTGAAGTGGTAGGAAATTTTGTAAAATTTGGAGGAGTGAAATAAGCTGCAGGGCTATCACTTGCCTTTAGAAAACTAAGCAGACACAGAAACTTCTGCATCGTATCAGTGAAGGTTAACAGGTCAGACTTTAGTAACTCAGTGTGACGTTTGCAGTAAAATGTGGGTGATACATGTTATTGAGTAAATTTTTTAAGGCATTCCTAGCAGTTAGGTACATCAGTGTTGTTGCAGGTTGACTAGTTAAGCCAGGAAAGGTAGATGCTTTTATTCATTTATGCATTTAAAAATGTCTTCCACTGACTTCCACTAGAATTTAGATCCTTGCAAATTCATTGACAGGATGTGATATTCTGATTAATTTTATTTGCAGTTGTATTCCAAAATAGTAAATAATATAAAACCAAATAATATAATAGAAAATCTACTCAACTCTGCCTTTAAGAATATATATTACAGGATTTTTACAGGTGACAGAATTGGATTTTTTTTAAACTCGCCTTGTTTACTAGGAATTTCTTGCATAGCAGAACCTGCCCATTTTTACACATCTTAAGCAAAGCAAATAGTAAAAAACTTTTTGTAGCTGCAGAATAAAGGCACTTGCTTGAATTACTGTGTCCATATACTGAGTTCAGAATGTCACTTCTCAAAGATGTTTTTTTCTGCTTACTAATAGGGCAAAACACAAAACCAGCAAATTTACATTTGTTGACAAATCCTGTGAAAATCAAGGTTTGGGCCTATTACTGTTGCTTAGCACAATGTTTAGATGGAATAATAATTCATACTATAGTATAGTTTGCCTTTTCAAAACCTAGAAAAATATGCACAAAAGCTCTGATGAGAGACTGTTGTTACAAGTTGGAACAGTAAACTCTTAAGAGGTGTTGGAATTCAGGTAACTCTAGGTCTGATGCTGGTGGCATGTAAAGTCCATGAAAGCTGTGTTTTGAGCATAAAAAGGGCTGAGTACCTTGAAAAAGCAGGTCCACCTGTCTCAAACTGGGCAGCCAAAATTAATCAAACCTCTTTGATCTGTGGGTAGTTTTGCCCATTTAAAATGAAAATAATTGGGCTCACAAGCTTGTTGGAGAGCAAATTAATGCTTGTGCATGCAAATACTGTAGGGATCAATTCTACAGGAAGGCTTGTTAGAAGGGAATCATTCTGTTTTCAGAGCTGGATTTGAAAACTATGCTGTAAATCAAGCCTGAGGTTATGTATCGATGAATGGGATAAAATAAAATACGGAGTAGTTGTGCATTAACTGAGTAGGATCTGGCCTCAGTACTGAAAGAACTGGTAGCCTGGAAGAAAAGGAACAGGTTGTGTGGACTCAGGGGTGTGACTGGTAGGTTGTGTCATGCAGGCTCAGGGAGAGGCAGCAGAAGTGGCTTGGAGCAGACTTCACTAATGTTGGTATAAGTGGTACCCGAATCCATCTTTCCTGTTTTCACAGAACAACAAAAAAAAGCTAATCAAATGCTTATGGCTCTTTATGAGACACTCATTTTATCTCTTCATAATCATTCTGGAAAATGTCATGTTTTCTGTTTTCAGCTGACCGTAGTTTCTATATATAGGGCAACCCTTTAAAAAGCATGTAAAGCAGTACCATAGTCTATACCAATATGTCTACAGTGTTAACAGTGTCACTTCTGCTAGGAGAGAAGATGGATAATCATCAGCTTAGAATGTAAAGTTTTTGAAGAAACTATATTTGTATTTGTAGATACATATGCATATAAATATTTATGTGTATGTATATGTGTGTGTGTGCATATTATATATACATAACCACAGTGTGTCCTGGGCAATAAAAATGCAAACTAAACAGGAGATAAGAATCAAAGATCTGTACAGAATGTGAGGTGTGGCATTTCTTTTAGTTATCATGCATAGTTGAAGGGAATGAAAAGCCTTCTAGTTATTTGTGGTGTTTCTCAACAAGGGCTGATTTGCAAGAGAACCTTGGTGCCAAACTCCTTTTAAACATCCAAGTGTAGGTTTGGATGTGCCTAGGGCTTCAATTTTTTTATGATCCTCTTAATGCCTTTGGGATTTTTCCCATCAAATTGTTGGCTTTCCTATTCCTTTCTTATGTACTTCTCTTCCCAGAACTGTCAGAAAAGTCCAGGTGGCTAACAGGGGGGATTATGAATCTTACCACATAGCCATGTATAGCTGTATATTGCAGTGGTGTTAATCGGTCCCGTGTGAATCCTTCTTTGTTGAACTGCTGTGAGCTTGCTCGGTATGTCCCTTTCCCAGCCCACAACTAATTTATTATAAAGAATGCTTGCTTTACAGTTTACCTAAAGTTACTGATTCTTTCATGCCCAAAAATATTGCCGACATACTGTGTTAATTATCTTAATTGTCTTTTTACCATGAACACCTATGAAAAAATAGGCTATTTACTAGAGTTTTAGTTTGGAAGTCCATACTTAGTTTGCTTCATGTAGGACTCATAGAATCATAGAATCATCTAGGTTGGAAGGGACCTTGAAGATCATCTAGTCCAACCATTAACCTAGCACTGACAGATCCCAACTACACCATATCCCTAAGTGCTATGTCAACCCGACTCTTAAACACCTCCAGGGATGGGGACTCCACCACCTCCCTGGGCAGCCCATTCCAACGCCTAACAACCCGTTCTGTAAAAAAATGCTTCCTAATATCTAGTCTAAACCTTCTCTGGTGCAACTTGAGGCCATTATCTCTTGTCCTATCTCTTATTACTTGATTAAAGAGGCTCATCCCCAGCTTTCTGCAAACCTCCTTTCAGGTAGTTGTAGAGGGCGATGAGGTCTCCCCTCAGCCTCCTCTTCTCCAGACTAAACAACCCCAGTTCCCTCAGCCGCTCCTCGTACGACATGTGCTCCAGACCCTTCACCAGCTTCGTTGCCCTTCTCTGGACACGCTCGAGTAATTCAAGGTCCTTTTTGTAGTGAGGGGCCCAAAACTGAACACAGTCATCGAGGTGCGGCCTCACCAGTGCCGAGTACAGGGGTAAGATCACTTCCCTGTCCCTGCTGGCCACGCTATTTCTGATACAAGCCTTCTGATACAAGACTCAGTTATAATTAATTGCAGTGGTCTGTGAAAAAACATGAAAATTGATTTTTTTTGCTGCCTCCTTAGCACCACATGGGTTTACACAGTGCTGAAGATGGAGTGTTCTGTTCAATCAATCTCATAACAATTTTGAAAAAAATACAGATTACTTATAAATAGATGTCAGAAAGTGACTTTGGAAAGCCATTAGTGGTGAAAGGACAATAGATTAATTTTATTAATCCATACACCTCTTAACACTAGTGAGTGTTTATCCAGAAAGTGACATTAAGTAGGAACACTTATTGTTGTTTACGTTTCTAAGTCCTTATTTCATATGGTTCCGAAGTTCTAAGCAGTATTTTTCAAGTTTTCTTAAAACTGATGCTGAATAAATGATTCTTCATGGGTCTGGAGGATAATATTCACAAGATTTGTAGGATCAGGACACTACACTTCCTGCTCCTTCAGTTCCTCACAGCGGAAGGACCTGCTTGGAGGTCAAGAGTTTAAACTGTGTGGATGCCAAATTCTTTAATTCGTCTGGGAAAGACTTGGCTAAAAGGAAATAGTGGCATGTTGTGGAACATGGTGTGACTGTTCTTGCAATATCTCTCAGGTACTTTGCAGTTTTCCCAGAACTGGGAAGTGCTTTCAGACCTGTCAGGATACCAGGTGTTGTATCACTCACTCTTATAAATGAAATGCTTGGAAGAATATTTTGAAAAATACTAATCCTTTTAGTCCATTTATGTAAAAGGAAGCAAAATAATACTAGATTTATATTTTTAATAATATTTTTAGTATTTGGAATAGTAGCAAAGAACTTGTATGTTTGTTAACTGTATCTTCTAGGATTATCTTGTTTTGAAAACTTACATTAAACACTCTCATATCCAGCCTGTAAAACTGGGAAATAGCTCAGAACTCTGAAGTCTATAAATACACCTATTTATTTTATCCAAAACGTCATTTTCCTGGACAGATTCCCATTTTTATTTAATCTTGTAACTTAATATAATTTATGTTTTTCCCAGCTGGGTGTTTTAAAATATCTCTGGACCATCCACAACATGTACAAGTCTATTTTCTTTTTTTCCTTTTGGGAGGAGTGAGAAGAGCGGTTCAATATTTTTAATAATTTTTAGCAAAGCATCTTTATGAAACATGAAACAAAGATGAGAAGCATTTTGAAAACACAAACCATCTGTGAAGTAATATAATGAGCAGTGAGCTTGCCATTTTAGTGTAAAAGATCTGCAAAGTGATGGTTCTGGTTTCACTGATACCATCTTTAGTTCTGACACATGTAATTCTGTTTAATAGTGTTACTCTTGGAAGGGAATTAAACTTGACGTGCTCCTATCAGTGAGATCAGAACCGTGCTGGGTTTTCTAAGTGCAGTAGTGTTATTTTGTCATTAAGATTGTTTTGACGTCTCTTCAATTTAATGAGCACTTTTTCCATCCTTGGTACATGAAGAATAGTTAAGCACAATGGTGGCAAAAGTCCCAACAGAAACAATACCTATCATGGAAGAAGTCATAGAGGTGGTCTTGGAACTGGCAGTTGTTGTGGTGTGTTCAAGGTGACACACCCAGGGCATGCACTTCGGACTGGAGTTTTGATAGGAAGAGATCCAGTTGTGCTTTTGGGACACTAGATGATCTGTTAAAGTGACACCAGCAGCTTCTAAATAATAATGTTGTTGTATCACAGAGAAGCCTGTGCATCTTCAGGATAGAAAGTAATTGTTCCATGCAGTCTTGTACCATCTTTTTTTCCTGTTTGTATCCATTACATTTTCTCAGTATTTACTGCATGCACAGTTCTGTAATGGGAAGAGTTCTTTTTCTGTAAGAATTTTTTTTCTTAATTCCAGCTTAATGACTGACTTGTCAGAGGCAGGATAGCAAGTGCTACTTCACAGGAATAAAAAAGTTCTGACCACAGCAACCTTCGTCTTGATTATGATTTATTCAAATTCCCTTTAAATGCTACAGTCTGACTGCAAAACTACATTAAAATCTACTTTGTGCATAACGGGCTATATAAGTAAGACCAACCTGATGTGGCATCTTGTCCAACTGTGTTGTCTGTAGTCTCTAAAGATGGCAAAAAAAATCCTTACTACATCAAAATAGAGAAAATATTTCCCCTATTGAAATAAAAATGTGTGCAATCTGTGGTTTAAAAATCTGCAGTGCAAGATCTGTTCTAAGAATGGCTTTTGTTGGAATGTTTGTCCACACTTAGCATTTCATCCATCTCTGTGAATTATTAACATTACCTTTGAACATTAGTAGTGTGTTTTCAAATACTAAACTAGTTTCACAATGGGAAAGATTTTCAAAGCACCCATTGTACACACATAGTATCGCCTGTAACACTGTTCTGTGCTGCTAGACCAACAGCAGTTTGGGGGGTGTTATCATGACTGATGGAGGAAAGGCTGCTTTAAGAGTTGATCCTGCTTTGATCTACTCAATAGGAATTTTTCCATTGGTTTCAGGGTCAAACCTGTATGTGAAAAATGGCCTCAATATAGCTGTGTTATTTTCCATGGTGCAATGGTTAAAGTTCTTCTTTCTCAAGTAAACTTCCTCACATTAACCTGGATAGTATAAACATTCTGGAGGAAAACAGCATTTTAGAAAAGTCTGGGCTGGAATCTGTTTCCCACAATTTGAATAGCGCTGTGTAATCATTCAAAATTAGTCTAGAGTAAATAAAAAGGTCTGCCAGACTGTAGCAGTTAGGACAGGCATAACATAGGATGTAAGTTTTGAACCATGAAATATCACATGCCGTGTGCTGACAACAGGAGTCAGTTTGGACAACAGCATTAAAATCTTGGATTTTTTTTTTAAGTTTTGAACATAAAATTACTGGGGAGCAAAACCCACCCTTCTTTTGTCTGTAGAAATGTAAATGAGACATTAATTGTAAATTCTGTTCTATTTGACTTAGAAGTTGTTTTGAAAGAAAGGCCATATAAAAGTTAAAAGTTTGCTACTGTAGTGCTGCTCCTTCACTAAAGAATTAACCAGGGCTTGGGAATTTGCCAGAGCTTGTTGCTTTTGGCTCTTTTCCAGTCAAGCCCTTAAGAAAGCCACCAACATGTTATTACTGTTAGTGCCTTTGTGATCAAACACCATGGTTTGCAGAAAACATTAGTTATGCTAATTTACTCCCATAATTTTATCTGGTCAAAAACTGGGAATAAAGGTTGCAGCATTTGAAGGGAAATGCCACAGTTTTTCATAAAGCTATGGATTATGAAGTTTTCTATGAAATATGGTCAGCCAAATGTAAATTCTTTGCATCTAAAGATACCATGTTATATTGCAGTTCTAACCCCAGCTCATGAACCATCTGTCAGCCAGGAGAGGGAATCTGTTCAGATGAGAACAGTTGCGGCCTTCTGCTCTTTTGAAGTTCACATACTTAGGTTTGTAGCCATACCTTCTTGTTCCACACAGACAGGTTTGTTTTCATACATGGTCCTCATAGATTATGGAGTTAAATACAGCTGTGTCACACTGGAGGAATTACTGTTGATGGACAGTCAACCACAGCAGCTCCGCAAAGCTGACAAAGCAGCTCCACTTTTAGTATTTGTTATAACAGTTTTCACAACAGTATCCTGTATTTCTTCATATCACCCTTGTTGTAGAACCAGTTCCTTAGTGTAAATGCAGGCAGCCTTGGTAGATCAGGTAGGGGTCAGGTAATTAGCTGAGAGAACTGCAGCCATGAGGAAACAATTTAGGGATTGCCCATTCACCTGAATGACTATTTCAATGACTTTGTTCAGTTTCCTAGGCTGCTGTTGGTCGCATCATGGTCAGCCTCGCTGGTGCTGACAGCTGTGATGCTATGCTTTCTGAAACAAGTTCATTAGAGGACCTGCAATTTTGTAGACTTACTGAAGGAGAAGTACCCCTGTAAAAATAGGAGTGTTTTCCCATTGCATTGACCATTTTGGATAAGCTTACAGCAGCATTTCACCATCACATGTAGTCTTAAGGCTAATCAAATATTTCAGAGAGGAGGACTTTCGGAAGTTCTCACGCTGTCAGATCACTGAGGGAGGCGGAAAGGCTTCCGAAGCTGCAGACCCAGCTCACTGGAGGCAGGGGAAAGGCTTCAGCTGACTTCACTGAACCTCCTATCCTGTCCTCAGCCACTCTGTCTGGCTACACGTTGTTCTGTATGCACAGCAACTTCTGTGACCAGGTGATGAAGCAGACAGGGAAGTCCATCCAGCAGAAAAATAACCCAGAAAAACAGATATCTAACTGAATTATATTTCAGCTCAGCATCAGGCTAAATGATTGGAATGTACCAGCACATACCTCTTAGAGGTATGGAAAAGGAATTGTCCTGAAAAGGAAGAAAAAAGTTCTGGAATTTAATAATTTTCAAGCACAGGCTTTTAAAAAGGCAGTTAATCTTTTGACAGAGGTTTAGATCTGACATTGTCATGGGATTTGCCATATTTGTAGGACAAGCAAAGAGATTTTTGCCCACATGGTTTCAAGTGAGGAGTGTAATCCCCTGCAGGAGTAAATATCTAATTTGACAAGTTTTCTAGAAAAAAATTCTCAAAATGAGATCAGCTTTTGTTGAATTGCATTTGTTAAAATATATTTTTCTCTGTTTTAAAATAAAAATAACTAAAAGCCAGGACATTGTTTTGTTTTGTTTTGGAGTATTTGCCTGCAGTACAAGCACTGGGTCCTTTTCCTGTGCTGCTGGAATGCCTGACAAGACTGGTAATACTGAGGGAGAGTGAAGCCTTAGAGCAGTGAGTTTCGTCTCAGAAAATTATATCCAAGGAATGCAGATGTGATTGCTAATTGAACTATTTTTTGTTTAACTTTATCAATAAAGTTATTTTAATGGGAAAGATGGCTGCTAAGTGATCCAAAGGATCTAGAGAAAACTGGAGAAAAACAAAATAGCTAAAATAATCTAAATGGAATAGGCATTGAAATAACCAGTGGTGCTTTTAAAAAGCGGTGCATCAGAGAAACTGCAGGCATTGAATAAAAAGTATGACAAAGTAAACTAAAGACAAAATAAGAAAAAGGGAAGCGTGTCTTGGCACAAAGAAGGAAACAGGAAAAGTTCCAGTCAATGCAATTGGAAGGAAATGTAAGAAGTTTTGTAAGAGATACCAGCGTCATCAGATTCAATTCTTAATAGAGAAAATTCTCACACTCAAAAACTGTTGTCTACTGGATTGTGCAAGTATGCAGTATTTTTGAGGATGTTCATTGCTTTTCCAGATGTGTGCGTTATCCTTTGTGGTTTGGCCGAGATCAGAGAGACTAAAAGAAAACACAGTGTGTATCAGAGATGTGGGAAAGTTTGTTCGCCCTTCGCAAACTTCCCTCCAAACTGTATCTGACTTAGTTACACAACAGTTGCATATCATGGTATGAGAATCAAAGAATCAAGATGGTTTTCTTTTCTAATATTAATTCCAGTTCAGTTCTTAGGAAATGTAAACTCTACCTTCTTGTCCCTGACTGACCTCACATGCTTCAAGACAATGTTTCCCACTAATAACTCCAGCTCTCCTCCTACTTAGGAAGAGAAGGAATATGTGGCATGGGAGCTGTTTTCAGGAATCAGTGAGACTTAGTATCCTTCAGGCTGATCTGAAATTTTCAGAGAATGGAGGGGGGAAAGGACTAGAAGTACTATTTTGGAGTATGAAAATATTTTGGAGTATGAAAATAAACACCCCCATTAAGCTTATTAATGTTTTTCATGCCCTTCAGTAGGAAATGATGTTCCTTTTATGCAGAATTATGTAGGATGTTTAGTCTCACCTCCCTTATAGCCTTGCCATATTACTTTAGGAAGATTGCTTAGCTTGTTTTTAGCTCGTTACACCCATTCATAGAGTGAGTATAGAAATGTATATTTCAGGTAGCAGTTACAACACTTCATTAATTAATTTTAAAAAGTAGATACATTTTTGAAATATAAAAACAATATAGTATAATTTCTGGTCAGCAGGAAGAATGTGATGAGCAAGATTAAAGGAAGATGAAGAGGAAAAAGAAGATAATGGGTTCCAGACTTCGTTGATACTGAACAAATTATTAAAGAGTGATGATTATTAATTGGAGGGTTAAATGACAAATAATTTCATTTAGGTCAATAGAATACTGCCATATGAGATTGGAATCAGGCCTTGTCAGCAGTACCATCTGCCATCTAGCAGTTTTAAGATGAACAAGAGTACTTAGTTCTCAGACCTCTCTCCCCTTTGAGTAACACAGGAAATGGTCTGTTTGTATGGCTGGATAATTCCACTACAACTTGTAAATGCTTGAATTGTTGAGCAGGCATTATTATTTTGTATTATTTCATTCTTAAAATATATTATGCCCGCTCTAGAAAATTAGAATCTAGGTTTCAGTCAAAGACTTTTGTTTTGATTAATGATTGAGCATGTTGTGATGATGGGGACAAAGATTCTGATGTAAAAGGTGATATAGGATTTTACATAGCAGATTTAGAATCTACTTTTTATAGGATTATAATTCCTCTGATGACCATTAGAAATTTAGAGCAGTTAGAAATACTGGCTCTTAATGTGTATATTTGAGCCTTATCTCAAGGAACATTTGTGTCCTAATCTGGTAAAAGCCCTTCATTACCATGGTACTAGTTAATAATTTTTTATTGATGATTCTCTTTCATTGTACATTAGAAAAAGAATTATTCCAGTCCTGAATTGATGAATGTCTTGATTTGCGTGACATGTGCTTATTTTTTTATAAAAAAACTACCTCATTGTCTGCCTTTTTGATATTTTATCTAATTCTAAGGCTTTTTCTGAAGAACCAGCTCCCTGTACTAATTTTTTTTTGGTGTGACATAAGACGGCATGATTCAGTCATTCTCTTCTAGGCTTTCCTACCTCTTCGCCTTTCTTTTGTCTTTCTGAAGTGTTATGCAGCATAGAGCTGCATTTAGATGAAAGGGTATATTTTCTTTTTAATGAGGTAGCTGTGACCCTCCACCTGCAAAGATGCTGTCCATGCCATGATCATATTAGGTTTGCTGAGCTAAAATACATTCTAAGCACATAAATTAGACAATGAGTACCTGCAAATGTCTCCTCTTTTGTCACTATTTCTGCAAAGCACATTGTCTCTGTAGAGGGTCATTGTAGGCAAGACCACAGAACATGATCAGCTGTTACAAAAAAGTATACACTGAGAAGGGAGGCTGTGCTCCTTTGCCAGATGAGGACTTCAACAAACAGAGCATGGTTTCATCAGAGACTGCAGTGTGCTCCCTGCATGTCCCACTCTCTGCTGAAGGAGAATGTGCCAGGGGATGAAAATATGCAAATACAGAATATGTCTTGCACTTGCAACAGGGCAGAGTTGGGGCCATGTCCATTGGCATGTTCTATGCGCGGCAGGACCAGCCACATGGGGCAGATGGCCTTCAGGGTCCTGGGGTCCATGTCCTTGTACTCCTCCCAAGAGCTGGGACTCAGCTACCACTGCAGCACTAGTAGCCTGGCTCCTGTGTTAAGCACATGGGGTAAATCAAGGAGGAAGACACTTGCGGGCCCTCCCCAGTAACTCTCTTGTGCCAAATGCAACCCTTGTAAGGTGCCACAGTTCATTGCCTAGGGATATCAACTTGTTTTCCTTAGGAAAAAAAAGAAATAGCGTACAGAGTTGTTTTGCCTTTTGGACGAGCTGCTGACTCAGTGTTCAACCTAGAAAGAAGAATAAATGATGCTGAAAAACATAGGAGTTGTTTTGGTTTTTTACTTAGCAGCCGTAGTAAGTGTGCATGTGACATATACATGAGCCTTGTCTTAAACCTGGGGTTGAGAATTCTTTTCTTTAGTGAAGAAATGTATATTTTTATTGGGCTTCGGCTAGGTGGTGACACTTTACTCATGAAGAACTGATGTGCAATGCTAGAATGAGGCCTTACAAAATCCTAGCATCCTTTTTTTTTTTTCTTCCTATCTACTGGGCATGTGTAGAATTCTGAAAAAAAAGGTATTTGATTAGGTACCAACATCTGGATTTTAGATTCCTCTTTGAAGATATGTGCAAATGGTTGTTAAAAACATCCCATGCCTTTTGTAAATAAAGTGTAATCAAAATTGGAAGGAATGAAAACACTTCCTTAAAAAGTGTTTAAAGAGCCCATCTTGGGCTGGATTATTGGATATTCTCCTATTTTAAAATGCAGATTCTGTATTTATTAGTTCAGCAACTTCTTTGTAAGGCTATGTACGGAAAATTCATTTTTATTTTCTCACAGCTAATTATTATTTTCAGAACACATGTGGTCTGAAATACTTATATTGTACCTTAATGGCTCTGCAATATGGAACAGATTTATTTCTAATTTTCTATTTTAAGTAACTTCTTAAAGGTAGAACCTACAAACTTATTTTATTTAAAAGACTAATACCAAGCAATATATAATTGACTTATCAATATGGCGCTTCTTCCTTAGCCAAAAAGTTTTTGTTCTATTTTCTTTTCAGGAAGGAGGCACAGCTGGATGAAGAAGGGCAGTTTCTTGTCAGAATAATTTATGATGATTCCAAAACCTATGATCTGGTTGCAGCTGCAAGCAAGGTCCTTAGTAAGTAATATGGATATATTCTTTGCCCATTCGTCACATAAAAGATAAACCCCTCCCCAAAAATCTGTGTAGCAGAGAGAGGCAGGATTTAGCACAGAGGAAGTGAAAATAGGGTATTGGTCAAAGAGAGAATTTTTTTTAAATCTCAGAAATAAGGATTTTTTAAAAAATTTATCTAAGATATTGTTATTCCTTTTATTTCTTGAAGTGATACTTATTACTTCCAAAGTATTCCAAGTCATAGGTACACCTTAAACTGCGGTAATATACCTCATCCACAGAGCATGGTCAGTTACAAGGAAATGTGAAGTAACAATATATGGCTGTAACTACCTTGCCAATACACCCAGGTTTCAACCACTGCTGCAAGAGCAGCCCATGAATGAATCCTTGATCTCTCTGCTGAACAAGCCTGCTGAGTTACAAAAATATCTGTGACATGGGCACATCTCATTTCATATTTGCCGTTGATTTGGGTCTCATTCATTTTCAATCATTGCAGCTCTGGTCTGGGGTTTAAAAGATAGAATTATGCGCATGAGCATTATTTTATCTGCAGACCCAAGCACGGTATGAATTTATTCTGAATCAGTAATTAGCCAAGAACCCGTAAGACTGCGATGACTGTAGTAGTTTTGTTGAACTGGAGCAGCTGATGTGGTTTCATGCTATTGCAAACCAGAAGTAACTTCCCTGAGGCGAGCACTACTGAGTTCCTTTATTTTCAAGTAGTCATGTCTTACCTGTATCAAAATCTAAAATGTATACATGTGTGAAATGCACATTGTGGCAAAGTCATAATGGTAATTGGTAAATCCTAATGAAATTCCTGTATTGAATACTCATTATTTACCATGTGGACCCTGAATCTCGTTTTTCTCATATTCTTGACCTACTGTATCTGGGTAGAGTTTAGGTACTGTTTTTCTTATTTATGAATATGAGACTAAAGTAGTAAGCAAAGTGCATGAAATGCAGTGTTTAGACTGAGTCATATTTTCCTGTTTTAACTAGATCTAAATGCTGGGGAGATTCTTCAGATGTTTGGGAAGATGTTTTTTGTGTTTTGTCAAGAATCTGGTTATGATACAATTCTACGTGTATTGGGCTCAAATGTCAGAG
Source organism: Strix uralensis (assembly GCF_047716275.1). Taxonomy (NCBI): domain Eukaryota; kingdom Metazoa; phylum Chordata; class Aves; order Strigiformes; family Strigidae; genus Strix; species Strix uralensis. Next base: position 48,380,126 of record NC_133975.1, on the reverse strand, counting down.
AGTTTTTGCAGGTAAGAATTTTGTGCCAAGTTATTTCAGATACCAAACAGAAGTGTGGTCTAGTCAACAGATCAGATTGAGATTTGGAGATACAGGTTGTGCTGTATAATCTTCCAGTTATTTGTGGAGAGGTGTCTGAAAACTTTCTTCCTTGGTATTCTATAGAGCTTGCCACCGCTCAGCAGTTTTGGCATTGTTCTCTTTCCCTCTCAGTTAATATATTATTCAATTACCTGATAGAATAATAATTTTCCCATAGCATCTTCGACTGTTCAATTTCATTAAAAAGGAGTGAGAAGGCAGGTAAGATGGGGTTGCAGAGGCATTCATAAATCTAAAATTTTGTTTGAAATTCCAAAGGAAAGTTTTGAACAGAAGTTTTCATGTGTAACAAAAGTATGGAGTACAAGAAACATGAAAAACCCCACCAATTCAAATTGGCCTGTGTGTGTTAAGTGAAAAGTCTTACCTTGTTTATAATAACAGAAAATGTGGTCTTCAGATTTGTAGTATATTTCTTCTCCTAAGTTCTCTTTGACTAATTATAGACACATTATGTACAGAGATAGGGCTCATACACAGCTTATGTCTAAGACATGATCATCCGTGAGGGGGGGATAGAAGAGCAGTGTTTAAGTCAATTTTTGTGCTTTCCTAGCTGCAGAACAGTGTGATACTGCACTGTAAAACAAAACAAAATTATAACGATTTTTCAGTAGCATGGGAGAAATGTAGTGACTTCTCTAAACTGTGATTTCTAAGTGTAGAAGAAATGCACTTCCTTTTTTTTGTCACCTGAAAATTGTTCACTTCAAAAAACCACTTTGGATTTAAAATTTGTGATATATATCACTCTGGGAGAGAACTCTGTGCTGCAATGACTTTAAAAACACTGAATTGATTAAGATTTCATAGGAGATTGCCCAAAAGCTGAATGTCAAATCTCTATTGATTTTCACTGGAAATTTATCAGCCTCTTGTCATCTGTTCCCTTAAAATCTGTCCAGCAATAATAAGTGGAAAGAACATAGTGCGTAATTTTCTGAATTATTAGAATATTTACTTCTGTGTCTCATGACCTGCCCCAAAATCTGGATTGTTCCAGAGCATCTTAGATGTAGTCAACCCAGATTTCTTGAATAAACCCATGGAGTGTAATTACTGGGCAGACAGACAGGGTATGTGTATGCTCCAGCATGTGCATACTGTGTGTGATGTGTATACCATTGTCTGTCTATGGGATGTGACATCCTTTATATTTCATAGCTTCATTCATAGGCTGCCCTCAAAGGAAGCCTTAAGATAAATGTAATTTTTAAAGATGATTTATACACTGAAGTTGTGGTTAGGTTTGAGTAAGAATAGGGGAGGAGGAAAAAAAAAAAGGTGTAGCTGGCCCATTGCTCCGTCACTTTGGGTACACATGCATGGGCCAGTCCTTTCCTATTGCTTTCCTTCATCCCCTTTCCCATAAAGTATACTTCTTTTTCCATTACTTACCATGTATGATGATAAAAGACTGGATATGTTTGTAGTGCACACCAAACCTCTGTAAAAGCGTGAACAGCTTACATTTATATTCTTCTAATGATGGTATTTTAAGCTGCTTTGTTTGAATTTCAGTGTTAACAGATGATGTTAGTTATTATATACTTCTGTAAATTTTAATAGGACTAATGTATTGGTAGATGTGCCAGAAGTGTACTTTTTAGCTTTTTATTATGATGGAAAATCAATGTTATCTGTGATTTATTATTTTTGCATCTTCCAGCAGTCAGATTAGGTCAGGAAACTTAATTTATAAACCTATTACAAAAAAGGTGCAGATTGGTTTTAATGTGCTGAACTTTTGTCAAATTCTTAAAATACATAATTGAGTTCCAAAATGTGCTTTTTGAAATCCGTACTGAGTCCAGGATATGCGAAATAATTGAGGGCTGCAGCTTTTTAAAGCTTATGAAAATAAATCTCATATTTATGTTCTGTTTCCCTTGACATCTCAGCGAAAATTTAGTTTATTCATAGATGAAACACAGGTACTTCAATCTTCATGAAAGAGGAAAAAGATAGCACAACTAAATCTAATATTTATACTTTCTATGAAAAGCACAGGCCTGGAAAAATTGCAAATCATATTGAAAGTCAATGTGCCAAAAAGAAGCGGTGTGAAAAGAGGTACTTCCTAAGAAACCCGAAGTGTGCTTTTGTGTTATGTTCAGTAGCTTTCTACTGAATGAAAATCAAACACTGGAGTAGTGGTTAGTTCTCTCATTTAGGGAATCATTTACATGGCTATTTAGTTGTCCATAATTGCAGCGCAATAAATTTCAGGGAACTAATTCCTCTTTTAGAAAAGTTTCCAGATGCTCTGTACCCCATGGATCTGAACAGCATATCTTTGTATTTCAGGTGCCAATCACAACCCTTTTGCTTTTAGACAGGCCAGGACCTGCCTGATTTAGTATCACTGCTTGTTCCACTCGGAGATCCCTTTGTGTTTCACCATGGAGCTGATTACTGCTTTCCAAAACTCTAGAATTAGTGTCTCTGGTCCCAGCAGAAGCTCTGGCATACATCTGAGCAGTCCAGGAGCCAGCTATTCAGGGAGAGAGCTTAACCTATTATTTTCTGTACCTGACTGCGTCTCTGGCCCACAGCAGGTGAACAAACTAGAAAAAAAAAAAGACACATTTATTCTTCCAGAAGCTGCAATGTCACTTTACAATGGATCAAACACAACAAAAAATAGGAGTGGGAGTGACAATGACAATGTCTAAGTGACAGGATCTGGGAGTGATTTCAGTTCCTTTGTCTGGAAGCACATCTGTACTGCTTCACTTGTGTGTTGTAGCAAGGTTCTGAATACTGTAAGTGCTTAGCTCACCCCATAATCAGTAAGCATGGGAAGAAAAGACACATTGGGGACTGGAAAGCAGCTGCAATACATTCTGGGCAAGTCCTCTGCTCTGGATGGTTAGAGAGTAAAGTCTGAAGGGCATATCACATGGGCTCACCTGTGACACTGCTTGGACAAAGTCAGCAATGGGGTAGTAGGGTGGCAAAGTGGTCTTGTAGAATGGGGCTACTGCCATATGTTAACAACACTTGTGCTGGACTTAAATGTTAATAATTAGACAACCATCTTATAAAAATTCTGTCCTTGACATTATCCTCCCATAACAAATTCCTTTTTTAAATTCTTCAAATGTTGCTGACTGTGTAACTGGAAGATTATCATCTTTTCCCATGTATCTCATTAAGAGTTTTTTTCTAAAAGGTCGATATATCCCAGCTGTTTCTGAGGCATGTGTACTGAAAGAGCAGTTCTGCACCCAATTAAGGAGACTGGGGGGCAATCCCCTGGAGCCAGTCAGCTCTGTCGCTCTTTTCTCATCCACACTCTTTCAAAGCAATCTCTTCTAATTTATTGTCTTGAACCCTGCAAAGATCTTACAGAATTTGCCTTCAAGCATTATACTTTTTGCAATTGAATGCTCACTGACAGCTGGAATGAATTGACTCCCAGATTGTCGCTTCTTCAAATTTTAATTTGGAGGTGTTGATGTAGCAACAAAAACATGAATTTGAAACACACTAAAAAACTGAAGGAGGAAGTTCCAGGCTGAGTACATCCTACAGAATTAATTTCTGAGTCTCATTTCCTCTGGAGGCCTCCCAGGAGAAGAGGCAGCTGTTCCAGCACTTCACAGCTCACATGATATCAAGTTGAGTATGCTTCCACAAATTTGATGCTCATGAAAGGTGGAGAATGGCCCAGACAGCACATTAAAAATATTTTCAGCTTACTTCTCCTTGTGCTGAGAGAAGACAATATGCAAAACCTGGTACTAGCAGTTACCTGGGGGGGTGGGAGAACAACATTTAAAATATGCAATAATGTTCTGGACTTACGATATAAAGGACTTATATGAATTTTACAGCATAGGTAAATAATTATGTGGGTTGCAGCACTACCCAGCAAGGTTGCTCTAGGTTGCTCTTTCTGTGTTAAATATACAGTAGATAGTAAACTGAAGCCTTGATAATTGCTTCATAATCAAAGTTGGAGCTAGACTTGTGTTCTAGTGTGATTTTGATCTCATTGTTCTCTTTAATGTCTGTATTTGATATGCCTATCAATTTATCATTTGTCTTTCCTCTCCAGATAGCAAATTGTCTGGTCAAAATTTAAAGTTAAATACATAAGATGTCCGGGACATCAGCTGGAAAAATAGCAGACCTCTTCCCTTTCTTGAGTAACCTGTTCTGAAACATTGTTACAGCAGCTGTGATACGTTCTATGTATTCTGGGATTTTTTCAGTTATTCACAAAGAAAGTATGTATTTGAGAGTGGTCTTTAAAACATTCAAATCTTTACTTTAAATTTGAGACTTTCCCAGGTCCTGTAAACTTGGGTTGACTATTATGATGTCAGAACTATCCCGTTTCATTGAAAATAAGGAAAAAGATTCATGTTTATTCAGACGTGTATTTGTATCTGACATCTAAATTCACATCTGAAGAGGTGATTATAGGGACTAGAATTTGGAAGGGATGAAAATGGGTGAGGTACAGGAGCGAGAAAAACAGACAAGCTCTTTAATCATCGGAGTGTTTCAGAATGCAGCATAGTCAAGCATGAATTCTTACTGTCTGGAGTAATTTTTAATAGTGCTAATTCTGATGCCGTTCATCATCCAAATAGTGCCAGAGGAGATGGAAAGAACAATCACAAGCTACCTGAAAAGCCTGCTATGATGGCAGTTCTACAAATAATAAGGCAATGCACAGGGAGTGTGAGCAGTAGGAGAAAGGCGATGTTCAGATTAGACAGAATATGTACTTACTTTCTTCAGAACTAATAAGTGAATGCTTTATAATCATGTTTTTAATTTCTTCTTCCAGAACCTGGATGCTTTGCATGACCACCTTGCTACTATTTACCCGGGTATGCGAGCCCCTTCCTTTAGATGCACTGATGCAGAGAAGGGGAAGGGACTCATTCTGCATTACTATTCGGAAAGAGAAGGTCTCCAGGATATTGTCATTGGAATCATCAAAACAGTAGCTCAACAGATCCACGGTACAGAAATAGATATGAAGGTAATGTCTGAAGGGATGTACATACTGGAAGTTTATGTCATTAGGACAAAATTAAGAAAATCAAAAGTGAGGTGATGGCAAACAATCATTTTCATTGTTGCTGTCCTCTGTGAAGCAATGGCATCAGTACTGACTCAGGAAGAGCCATCATCATTGTGTTGCTTTAAGGACACGTCAGCCATGTGCTGGGATGGCCAGGACTAATTTGCAAACAGACCCAAATGGGAACAGCTCAGAACAATACCCCTTATTCAAAGAAGATGACAAGTACAGAGATTAGGTACTGGATTATTTGGGGTGCTTTTTTCCATTTTATTTTATATTTGGCATATATTTCTTACTGTCTGCTGTGTTCTTTGAGAACGTGGACATTGTCTCTATGTCCTAGATTCTTCATCTATGTGCAGAGTGTGAGAGTGATGTGTGTTGATGAGGCTTGGCTGGCGAGCAGAGAGTTTTCCTCCCAGCCTGCATGCCAGGTCCATCCCAGAACCAGAATGTGTTTGTGGGTCTCATACTACCACTGTGTGGGAGTGTGGCTAGACATACACCTACAGCCCCAGAAGTGGAAAAATGTTCCTCAGTCACAGAGTTTGCATAATGTCATGTGTGCTGAGTCACTTGTGAAATGGGAAAGAGGTTTCTGCTTTGTGTCCATACAGAGCAACAGGAAGATTTAATTGATATGCCTTGCATATGTAATGGTACAACATCAGAGCTTGATCCAAGATGCAGGTATATCTGGGGAAAAACAGCAAATAAAAGCTTTCTGATGCTAGAAATATTGCAACTGATAGAAAATACTTTTCATCAAGTAGAAGAGAATCTAAGCAGGTACAGCAAGCATTCTTTTTTTTTTTTTTTTTTATGATTCCCTAGTCATATTACATTTCTAGCACAGTTTCATTGTATACTTGTTCGGAAAATCTGTTCCAGTTTCATGAGTGTATCACAAAACATGATTTTGCTCAGATAAGAGATGTACGAGGAACCCAATGACAAAGGTATTTGTATTGCTATATTGGAGTATTTGCCTTCTAGGTTTCTTGCTGTAAGCTAGCTCAGGTTTATACTGAATGGATAGTTCTGTATAGTGATGGTGATATACTTGATGTCTCCATTTAGGTTCTATTTTGTAGAAATTCATAGTTCAAACTTTTACAGCAGGTGTTAGTAATCAGATACGGAAGGATGCAAGAGAATCAAAACAATCCTTTTCTAAGGTCCTTGTTTATTCAAAGTGCTGATACAGTCAAGGAGGACCATGTTGGAAAGTTGGCTGCAAGAGTGCTGAAGCTGTTGCTTGGCAGCATTTATTTTGGTAGCACAGACAGCTTACACAGTCCCCCTTCTCTTGCTGCTCAAGCTTGTCCTACGACAGCTTCTTCAGCTGTGTCTCTCCAGCTGTTGTGAAGCTGTAAAATAAACTAGACTGAGGAAATGAACTGGGTTCAAAATAACAGGGTTTTTTTTATGGGTTATTTTTACCCACATCTGTTCCTTTATGTGGTTTGGTGTTCTGTCTATCAGAGTTCTGCCAGCATAGTCGAGGGGTCACGCAGAGTCAAAAGTGATCAGTGGGGCAGAGGAGAAATCTGGGTTGCACAAAGCAGCTACCAGAACAAACTTCTGACAAACTGTGTCATCAGTCTGAATGTTACTTTGTTGAGAAGATTGTATTGGATGGTACTGGTATCCATCTGGGACATCTCACAAATAATACACGTTCCAAAGAGGTTTAAATATTGATTCTAAATTTATTTCTCATTTTCATTTGACTTTGTTAGGCTTTTCTGGAAATTTAATTGTTATACTGTAATTAAATAGAAATTGAATAGTGTTGGTCAAACCTATTGTAAGTGAGCATAAAGTTTAATTTAAATCCAAACTATTCTTCCAGACCATCTGAGCCAAAAGCACTTAGGTGCCTAAAAATTAGTATTACCTCTAAACTGAAGAAAGTGTATATACTGTCTGTATTTTATTTTGTCTGTTACCCTGTTTTTTCCCTTGTCCCTGTTAGAAATTCATGTGCCCTCAACCCTGAACTTTTTCTTGTCTCTGCTGGTTAATAAAGTCTAGCTTTTGACACCTTCAGTGACATTCAGTAGTGCTTTGCTCCACAGGTACTCACAAACTTCAGTGGTGGATAAGCAGAGAATAATCAGCTACTTGTTTCTGTAAGGTGAGAGTGCCAAAATTTGCAGCTTATCCACAAAGACAATGAAAGTCTCCCTCCACAGGTCAACTATTAATCATTAATGGTACAGAGTGAGGGTTTTAAAGCAGAGTAAGTCTGCTGTTGTGGTACCTGGCTAGTTTTACATCATTCAAAAAAATGAGAACAGGAGAAAAAAATTGGCCGACTTCTTTCATCTCAATCCCTTGCCTTGTAATTTAGTAAATTAATGCTTTCATGTTTCAGACTTAGTAATTAATGCATTGTTTGAAATAGCACAGCACGGGAAAAACAGTGGAGTTGCTTCATCCCCTCAGTGTTTGTGGACAAATCAATGCCTCTTCTGTAAAATTCTTGGTTTGAACTTTAGTTAGAATTTTGCTGAAGGAAGAATTTTTATTTGGAACTGATAAGAGCCCCAGTGCCTAGCCCTAAGTGTCTGATGTTATGGGAGTTGCCTTCTGACTTGCAAGAACAGAGCTGAGATTCCCGAGTTGTCTTTCCAAATCTCTTTATCCAAAGCATTTATGTAACAATCCATCACAGGACTGGTTTAGTAAGGTCTACAGTTCTCTTTATAGTAAAGTTGGTATCTGCAATTTGATGCTTAGTACTTTATTATCCACTTTTCTTCTTTGGCTGCTTAGAACAAATGCTTACATAAATCTGCTTGAGAGAATGCGTGCTTCTAAGTGTATTTTTATTAAATTTTGCTTGTATTTGTCTTACATATTACTAGTTTCTGTGAAGGTGGTAGCAGATCTTAACTGTTTACAATAATACTGTTTTTATTTCATTAAGTGGTTAGATTTTGTTTCATGGGTTACACAGAATCACAGAATGGCAGAGGTTGGACGGGACCTCTGGAGGTCATTTTGTCCAACCCCTGCTGCTCAAGCAGGGCCATCTAGAGCCAGTTCCTCCAGACCATGTTCTGATAACTTTCAACTATCTCTAGAGATAAAGACTCTGCAAACTCTTTGGACAACCGATGCCAGTGTTTAGTCCCCGTCACAGTAAAAAAGTGTTTCCTCATGTTCAGACAGAACCTCTTGTGTTTCAGTTTGTGCCCATTGCCTCTTGTCCTGGCACTGGACACCACTGAAAAGAGCCTGGCTCCATCCTCTGTGCACCTTCACTTCATGTGTTTGTACACATGGGTAAGTTATCTCTGAGCCTTCTCTTCTTCAGACTGAACAGTCCCAGCTATCTCAGCCTTTCCTCTTACAAGAGATGCTCCACTGCCTTCATCATCTTAGTGGCCCTTAGTGACTCTCTCCAGTAGCTCCGTATCTCACTTGTACTGAGGAGCCCACAACTGGACACAGCACTCCAGGTGTGGCCTCTCCACTGCTGAATAGAGGGGAAAGATCACCTCCCCCAACCTGCAGAGAAAACCTGAGGAATGTCATGATCACAAGAGGAAGAATAAATACTGAGAAGAACACATTGTTCTTGTTTTGTTCCAAATTGTTTCTTTGGGTGGAGAAATAGCTAAATAGGAAAAAACAATGTTGAATTTTGTCACATTTCTGCAGTTTCACACAGAATTATGCTATATATACATACATATATATATTTGCGTGCTCTTCTGAAACACAGTAGGGCTTTCTTTTTCCAGAATGGTGTTCTTCAGGAAACGTGCCTTTTCTTTCAATACCTAGGGCATGTGTGGGCTGAAGACAAGGAAAAGGAAAAAAAAAGTCTCGCTTTGTCTCTGTTAAACTCTTTTAGCACTGAAAGAAAGGCAATTTGTTTTGAACTTGGATTCACAATTCCAGTTGAATAGTTCAGGAAAGTCTAGGTTGACAATAATTGATTAATCAGTACAATAATTGATTAATTAGTTCAAATCCAATTTTTCTTATCTTCCCTGATATGGTAGAGCTAAGACTATATAGTTTTTGCAGCAGGTGTTGTCCCAAGAATCTGACTTTGAGAACATGCTAAGAATATTTAAGTTCTGCCAGTCTCAGTATGAGAGCTAAAAATCTTCATAATGCTGGTGACCAGCTTTGACATGAGATCTCTGTTAGCAGCCTTCTGGCTATGCCTTCTCTTGCTTCACTTGTCAGAGGTTGTTTATGTATAAATGGGGGTGACCTGTGAAGGTAAAGTCAGGACAGAGATTCCCTCAAGGCTGCAAATGGTATGGGTCAATGAAGAATGTTGTACAATCCTACAAAGCCCAAAAATGTGTTGGGAAAAAAAAGACTTCCGCAGTTCCGTTACTCTCTGAGAGCAGACTATCATAGTCTTTCTTTTAGTCAGGGAAGATGGTTTACAATATCAAGTGAGAAAAGGCCAAGGGAAATCCTTGACGAAATGGTAATTTCTGACTAATGGCAATATAAAAAAACAAAGCCAGAATTTGACCAGCTGGAGAGCTGACCTAAAATCTACTTAGGTACTTGTCATGGAGGACAAGCACTACTGATCCATACATTTAAATGCTAGCTGTGTATGAAGGTAAGTGAATTGTGGAGCATAATCAGCCTCTAATTCTGGCACAAGGGCAGCAGGAAACTTCACTAGCTCCAGGCACAGAGGTTTGGTGCAATGAGAGTCTCTGCCTTGAAACCAGCCGCCAGGTGAATACATTCCTGCAGTTTTAACTTCAGATGTGCAAAGCTACGAGTGGTACCATTTCCACAGTGAACTGCTTTGCATCAGGATCACCCTGAAACAGCTGCAGTGAAATTTGTCAAGTGGTGTTGCATGGTCAGTTTTGATCAGAAGCAAAACCCAGGCTTTGTATTAATCTTCACAATCTGGTGGAAAAAGATTCCCTGCCCAAGGACATTCTGTCCCTCCCCTTATGCTGAGAGATGAGTATATCTTGGGGACATGCTCATATCTATAGAGTTGAGTCTTGTCTTGTAGATACATCAGTGAAAGTTTAACAGATAGCATGTATTTGTTATACATGCTGTATCACAGTGATACTGCTTGATTTAGTATCTTGTGTGAAGCTCACCAAATATATTAAACCATGAAGTCATTGTAAAATAACTGAATTGTCCTTCCCTGAAACATTTGTGTGACTTTTCACTCAGCTAAGCAAAGACAAACTCTGAAGATACATCTTCTGGAAAGCACAGGGAGGTTAGCATTTAGAGGTTATATATTCTCTTTGAACCAGGAGAGTGATTTTTTTCCTTCAGTTTTTAACTGCAGTTACTATGGTGATTGAGCTCTTAGATGTGGCGAACTGATGTCACTTCACCAGCTAAGACCTCAGGGGGAGGAAGAATTAGATTCCTGGCTTTGTTGCTTCTGTCACTGAACTTTCATTTGTCAAGCATTTAACAGAGACTTCTTCAAGAATATTTAAATGATACTGAAATTCTGTGGCTTGCAAACTTCACTTGCAGAATGAAACAATAGGTAAGTTCTATTCTAGTTAAGCTTACTCCAGAACATCTAGGCCAGGTCTTTATCCCAGGTAAGTATCTGGCCAATTAGGTTGGATCTGCAAGTACAAGGGTGAAGGGACAGAATTCAACATATTATGTTAATGGCCAGAAGTTCTCATTTTAAATTTGCTGACAAGGTGGATGAAATCATGAGTTAGGGAGATTAGATAGTGCATAAAGGATGTAAGCAGAAAAAAACATCATGACATTACATATCCAACAGGAAGTAGCTTGCTTAGCCTGGAGAGGGCTATGATTGTAGCTTCTGTTAATAAGGGTCTGTGCATGGATAACCAGAATCAAATTCAGTAAACCAGCCATGTCCAGAGCATATCAGGTTTACCAGGAGTGTGCAACTGGCTCTGTGGCTATCTTATAGGTCTGACACATCTTTATTGATGATCTAGACGAGGGGATCGAGTGCACGCTCAGTAAGTTTGCAGATGACACCAAGTTGGGGGGGAGTGTTGATCTGCTCGAGGGTAGGGAGGTTCTGCAGAGAGATCTGGACAGGCTGGAGCGATGGGCTAAGGCCAACAGTATGAGCTTCAGTAAGGCCAAATGCCGGGTGCTGCACTTGGGCCACAACAACCCCCAGCAGCGCTACAGGCTTGGGGAGGAGTGGCTGGAGAGCTGCCAGTCAGAGAGGGACCTGGGGGTGTTGATTGACAGCCGGCTGAACATGAGCCAGCAGTGTGCCCAGGTGGCCAAGGCGGCCAATGGTATCCTGGCTTGCATCAGAAATAGCATGGCCAGCAGGGACAGGGAAGTGATCTTACCCCTGTACTCGGCACTGGTGAGGCCGCACCTCGATGACTGTGTTCAGTTTTGGGCCCCTCACTACAAAAAGGACATTGAATTACTCGAGCGTGTCCAGAGAAGGGCAACGAAGCTGGTGAAGGGTCTGGAGCACATGTCGTACGAGGAGCGGCTGAGGGAACTGGGGTTGTTGAGTTTGGAGAAGAGGAGGCTGAGGGGAGACCTCATCGCCCTCTACAACTACCTGAAAGGAGGTTGCAGAGAGCTGGGGATGAGCCTCTTTAACCAAGTAATGAGTGATAAGACAAGAGGTAATGGCCTCAAGTTGCGCCAGGGAAGGTTTAGACTGGATATTAGGAAGTATTTTTTTACAGAACGGGTTGTTAGGCATTGGAATGGGCTGCCCAGGGAGGTGGTGGAGTCCCCATCCCTGGAGGTGTTTAAGAGTAGGGTTGACATGGCGCTGAGGGATATGGTGTAGTTGGAACTGTCAGTGTTAGGTTAATGGTTGGACTCGATGATCTTCAAGGTCCTTTCCAACCTAGATGATTCTGTGATTCTGTAATTCTGTGATTTCCGTGTGTTTGGCCTGTTGTTTGTTGCTCACTAGTGTGATGCACTAATACAGCAAGCATTTCTGGATGCCCTGGAGTCTGGTCAAAAATAGTGTTGCAAATAAACTTGAAGATACCAGGAAAATTTGCAGCTTTGCACTGTTACTGACACAGTTCTGATCTATAAAAGTTAGGAAAATAGCACATCATGTGTGATGACTGACTTCATCACTGTGTAAGCTTGTAGGATCTGTGGAGGGTCATGTCTCAAACTTAGCTAGACGTCTTGAAGCATGTAGCAGTTCTATTTTCATAAGTGATTTTTTTTTAACCAATACTTGAGTTTTGTTTATTGATGCATCATTCATTTCTAATAAATGGAAAAAAATGGGAAGTTAGGAAAAATCCGTTAGGTGCTGCATGTTATCGGGAAAAAACCTTTAAGTACAGGTGCAGGTTGTACAGAATACAAGTATGCAGTGACTAAGATGGTCATTCAGTGGTAATATCTCTGGAAGGTGATATCCTGTTAATATGAACATTTCCTTAACAATTATTAGATCTTTAAAAATTAGTTTTAGGACTGCTTTTCCAATTGAAGAAGCTTTTCATCCAAAGTATGCATTTTTTTCCATTTGTGGCAAGAGCAACTCTTTGAAGTAAGATCCAAGACTGTAAATGATCTGGAAGTATAGATCAATTCTAGTCATAATTCTACACAATTTGAAAAAGGTTACTGTGTATAATTTCAGCTATCCCTGGACACAGTAATAGTAAAGCAAAACCTGTGGGAGTGTGTATGAGTGATAGAAAGTAAGAACTAAGACAGTAACTGCATTCTATGAATCTTCAGTGTGGCCACAGTCTCTCACAATTTCAGGGATAATGATTTAAAAGAAAAGGAGGACATGGAGAATCTTTAAACCCTGAATTCAGAGGAAAACTAGTTCTCCATCTACTATGTTTCATTTTCCTAGACAAACCCACATAATTTGTTTTCCTCAAATGACCACCACATACTCTTTCCAAGGTTTACCTCTTATTAACTCATAATTTCCTATTTCTTTTTGCCAGACACTGCCGTATGGATTACTAACACAGCTTCCTGAGGAGGTTAGGTTTTATCGTCATTAACATTTGAACTTGTTCATACATCCAGCGTTAGGTACCTACATTAGCTGGTAAATTTAGTAGGCTGATCTTTCACTTAAGTTACTTATATATGCGATAGAAAGAGAAGCAGCACATGGTATAGAGCACCTAAATCAGGCTCCTGCTCTGAACTGTCCTCCAGAAAAGCCTCTCTTTCCTTTAAATGAATAGTCAAATAGGTGATCAAGGAACACTATCTTCTTAAATTAAGCATCATTTAGCAATAAAATATGATTTTGTTGTTTTACACTCCTCCGTTTGTGTAGGAACAAATAAAGGAATCAGGACTCCCCAGCTGATCAGTTAGCATGGCTGACAGTTGTGGAGGAGAAATATTTGATAAGCTGAACATCTTAGGGGTCAAGTGCATATGTTTGTGCGTATCTGTTCAGTTTTCATATTGTAACTGTTAATCTCTGTGGTTAGACTATGTGTAAAAGGCAGAGTCAGGGTGCATTAGAGATTTTAAGAAGTCTTTTTTTGCTTCAGTGGCTTTAGGATCAGACTCTACATGAAAGTAGAATCAGGTGCAACATGTTCCAGAGAGTTGCTGCTAAACAATACTGTATAAATAGAATTGTTCTGTTCCAGTCATTAAATCTAATTAGGCTTGAGAGAGGTGAATTTGGCCTCTCAAGGTAAATTATATTATTCTATTAGTAATTAGCTTTAATTATGCTGCAATACATGACTCTCACTGCAAACAAAATAATCCCTATTAATTTCATATTTTTTACTAACTTTGAGTAAAATTACTAAAGTGTGAAATGCCATATTCAAGACAGTTATTTGAGATTAGACTGATGTAGATGACTCTGGTTTTGCTGTGATTTTAATATGGAGTGCAGCTTGGAAAAGATTGTCATTGCTTTTAGTTTTATCTGTTGATCCTCATCTTGCAGTCATCACTGCTTGAATGTGTAAGGACTGTATATTCAAACATCTGCTCCATCCACCTTTCTTCTGGCTGGCTGTGACATGCTCATCCTCTGGTCAGCGCTGTTTGCTGTTGTGTTACAGACCTTGCAAACAGCTTTCATCAAAATAAGGATTCAAGTGGTCTGTGTAATTCAAGACTTGCCACATGTTCATTCAAGGGGAGGGTCTTGGTTTCTGGCACCTACCAGTAAAAGCAAGCGTAACCTGAGCCTTGACCCCTGATTTCAGATGTACATTTCACTCAGGCTTTATAAATTGTATTTGAGTGATTTTCAGTGTGTTGTTCATGCAAAGAGCAACTGTGGCTAACCAAAGGCATAATTATTCACCTGGAATTATAAAGATCCTCTAAAATCAGAAATACTTATTAGAATATAATATTTTTCAAGATGCAAATATCATTCTTGAATTCATCCTTCTGCTCTAAATGTATTCCTGTCTTCATTCCAGTTATTAATGAGTAGCAGAGCTTTCAGTTTTTCATTTTTTCCTTCATTTTTCTAGGTTATTCAACAGAGAAATGAGGAATGCGACCACATTCAGTTTTTAATTGAAGAGAAGGAGTCTAAAGAAGAGGACTACTATGAAGACCTTGACAGATTTGAAGAAAACGGTACCCAAGAGTCTCGCATCAGTCCCTACACTTTCTGCAAGGCCTTTCCTTTCCACATAATATTTGACAGAGGTCTCGTGGTCACGCAGTGTGGCAATGCTATATACAGAGTCCTTCCACAGGTTAGATAATTCTCATGCTGAATAATCATAGAGATTCCTAATGCTAGATGTTTCACAGGTTTATTTTAAAGATGAATAAAATATATTTAAGATTCTCTGTCTAAGCAGCATTCCTGTGTAACTGTATACTTTTTACTACATTGTGCTCCTCTTGTTTGAAAAAGGTCTGTGAAAATAGCCCTAACTGTACAACAGCTCTGTTTCTTATAGTCATGTCCATGTGCAGTAACAGAATAAGCTTGAGCAGGGAAAATAATGATCACCCCCACGGTTCAGGTGTTAGCTTGATGCCCGATTCTTTCTCGTAGCTCACTCCAAGACACATTTGCTATGAAAGTGGGAGATAACTCTTTTAAAGTGGATGTGAAACAGTGCAACTTAGCCTGTGGTTCAGGAAATGGTCTTTCCCCTACTACTGTATAGTGTAGCAGCAGGTACATAGTCTGTATATATTACTTGACAGTAATGTTTTCAGTTTCTTAAGCTGTCAGATGCACAGTAACTGAAGAGCAGAATAACAGAAGTTGTAGTGTACTTTCTTGGCTTGTGCATCAAAAGCATCAGTATTAACTAAGATGAGCCAAACTGTTTGTGATATATAGATATGTGTTCTGAACTGAATGTAGCTGCTGCAATTTCCTCTGGTTATTTACAGTAAAAGAGTACTCAGAGGTCCCTTTAAAGTTATATATACTGTATATGAATAGAATACCTCAGTTCTTGCCTGAAAGAGCTGACAGTGTTTCTAAAAATAAGCAACAGGTAAAAACAGTAATATGAGAGAAGCAAAAGGTAAGATGATGAAAACACCAAAGGATCTTTACAATTACATAGGCTAATGTTGCACATACCATGTTGTTTCTGAATCATTGACATACTTTTAAAATGCAATTTCATGTTATTTGGTTTTTCCTGCAATTTGTTTTTGGTGATTTCTCTCTGAATTTTGTGGAGAGATTTGAAAGAAGAGCTCTGTAAGTAGCTCTGCCAGGTTTTTCCCAAGGGCATTCACAGAACAGCTATAACTAACTATTCAGTCTACTGAGAATGGCTGTCAGAATCCTTATTATCAGAGTTGATGCTTTAGAGAGCATAGCTTATTGAAAAAGAAGTTTGAAGGAGGTCACTTAGGAGGAAAACACTGGAAACCTTTTTTTACTGTAGAGTGGGAACAGTTTGACAGATAACGAATGTGGTAGTCTAACACAATTTTACAAATTTATCTTGCAGACCAGAATTGCACTTTGAAGTCAATAGACTTCTGATGTAAAATCCTTAATTTAAAAACCTTGTGTTTTAATGGAGAAATGCATACAGTATATATTCTCTTCCATTCAGTGTTGTAATCTAAGCAAATGGAATATAATTACTCCATGTATGTCTTTATTGTAAAGCATAACAATTTTTTTTTTTTTTTTTTAATTCTAGCTGCAGCCAGGAAATTGCAGTCTGTTGTCAGTTTTCTCCTTGGTCCGGCCTCATATTGATATTAGTTTCCATGGGATCCTCTCACATATCAATACAGTCTTTGTACTGAGGACCAAGGTAACTAGAGAATATTCACCTGGCTTTTCTTTAAGTAAATATGCTTTGGAGAGATAAGAAGTGCTGAAAGCTCAGAAGTCTTCAGAGAAAATTCTTTGCCCAGTAGTATGCTCAGTCCCTTTTGAGTCTTGAGCCAAGAAAAAGTCACAGGTGTGAATTCATGTGTAGCTGTTGAGTGCTTTATGGGAACGGTAAAGTACATATACTTCATGTCTGATGCTTTCTTTGCAATGGGCCAACCCATTACACAGCATTGTACCAAAGTAAAAGTAGAAAGGCAATTACATTTACTTTTGCTTCATAACAGTATGGGAGACAAATATGAAATGTGTTCTTGCTGGGGCCCATATGTTCATACGTAGTTCTGTGTCCTTTTCTCTAGAGAGGGCAGGAGAGGAGGCGGGTGATATGAATGAATGCAGCATGTAGAGTAGCACCTACTGTGTCAAGGAGCCTGTTTATTTATAGAAAACTGTACCTGAAAGAAACCGACGAGATTTCTTAGAGATGCTCCCAGGCACAGATAGAACTTCATAGAATAGGCAATACTTTTGGCAAACTATTGTTAAAAAATGACGCAGAAGAAAACAAGAAGTTATGAGCATGAATGTAAAGAAAGATACCATGCTTTATATCTTTGAGGTAGCAAATCACAGTATTAAAATATGGGTAGTGTGTGGTGTTCAAATGAGAAATTAATTGGGTTTTAATGTAGGCTGTAACTCTATTTCAAACATTCTGACTGCCTTCATAGTGAAGGCATTTACATATGTTGCCTGGAGTGTAATACATGTACCATTGCCCTTATATAATTGTGACTTTTCGTCACCAGGAGGGGCTGCTGGATGTGGAAAAGCTGGAGTGTGAAGATGAACTGACTGGAACAGAAATCAGCTGCTTACGCCTGAAAGGGCAAATGATCTACTTGCCTGAAGCAGACAGTATTCTTTTTCTTTGTTCACCGAGGTGCTTTAAACATTAAGAGTTCTATAATATTGATTTTCATTTTATAGTTACTAATTTTAACAACACTTATGAGGGTAGTACTACAGGCATTAATTGGTTCAATTGATTTCATTGATTTTCATGTGTTTATATTAAAAGAGGGAAGAGCTTCAGAACTTGACTGATTCTTAAATAATTGAATATAAACATTGGGATGCTCTGGCCCAGTTTGTACAAATGGGAATTCCTCATGATTCCGTGATTTTTGGCAACTGTTGTCCTCTGTTTCTTACTCTGAGTGTGCTAAGAAATACCACAATGATTTGGTTTCCTATGTGGATTCATATATTCTTGCAGTAGTTTTAATGTAATAGAGCAGTGATGATTATAAAGAAGTAGTTGGAATGGGGAATTAAATGGATGGCTTCTTTAGCTAAGAGCATGTTGAGCTAACACATCAGATTACACAGTTATGATACGTTAATCTCCTGTGTAAAAGGGGGAGAGTGCATGAAGACAGAAAGGAAAGAGACTACCTTAACGTATTTCGTAGAAGGGATGTTGTACAGCTCATCACAAGTTCAGAAGCATAATCTTTCTTCTGTTATTCAGCAGCCTCTGCTGTTCATTTGAGTTTTAAATGCTCCTTTGGTGAGTTTAATTGTACCCATATTATTATATATTTCTCCACATTGCAGTGTGATGAATTTGGATGATTTAACCAGAAGAGGTTTATATCTGAGTGACATTCCATTACATGATGCTACCCGCGATCTGGTTCTTTTGGGAGAGCAGTTCAGAGAGGAATATAAACTGACTCAAGAGCTTGAGATTCTCACTGACAGACTGCAGCACACACTGCGTGCACTGGAAGATGAAAAGAAAAAGACAGACACGTAAGAACCAAATCCTGATTTTGAGCTGAAACAGTCACAGCAATATATTATTTATAGCTACCTTCTTCAAAAAGTAACAGAATCTTGGAAGGAATACAAGAGATATTCAGGGCCGATAATTTTGGAGTCAAGAAAGAACATTTTACTTTAACGCCTCATAGGGTGTTTCTTTATTTAGATTGTCAAATGTCATCTGCAGTCTGGGCTGCTACATGCACAGGTGTTTTGCTGGCTCCTTCACTGAAAAGGAGAGTTATGAGAAGTGAACTGACAGTCCTTTTTGCTTTGTGAATTACCTAAAACAGTACTTTGCAGACTTTCTTAACATGCAGTCTCTGTGACCAAGATGAATTTGATGAATGCCCAAATGCTACTATTTGACAAGAGTTCTGTAACCAGCTGTAGACCACTTTGTCTTTCCGGATTGCCATGCTCACAAGTTAATAGAACAGAAAAACCTATCTTTGAAAACAGTCTATGTGAAGGTGAAGTCTTGCAGTAGACTAATGCTATGAATTTGATTTTATAGTTACCTGTAGAAATGGTTTTGAGGCTATCTAGATAATACTGCTATCTAGATGTAAGTACATAACAATAGTAAAGTATAGGCATTGGGCCCCAAATCCATTTCTACAGGTAACTATAAAATCAAATTCATAGCATAGTCTGTGGCAGCTCAGTTCAAGGACTACTGGCAGGTAAATTAAACAAAAGTTTGTGTGAAAAGCAGTGTGGGGTTGATGGTTGACTCTCATTTATAAAACATAGTTCCCATCTCTGTAATAAAAGAATTCCTTGTGGATTTTTTTTTCTGTAGTAGAGTAATGGAAATGATTGTAAAAAGACTTTAAAAGGATGGACAGAAGAGTCAAAGAAAAAGGAAGCCTAAAAAATATTTTTTCTATTCATTTCTGTTGACTTGCTTTATAAAGTCATTTTATCTTCAGGAATTCTAGCCTTCTTGGCAGCTGCTGGAACAGACAGTGTCAGTTGCTATATCATGTGCCAAAAGTATTCACTAATTATAACTCATGCAGTAGTGAACTTGCCAAAAATGCAACTAATGAGGGTATGTGCAGGAGGCTGTATACAAAGTGATGCTTAAGATCTGTGAAACAGTCAAGACATCTTCAGCTTGCCCACTTAGCTGTGTAGGGAGGGAAACACACCTTAAGATTGCAGTTAGAAAGTTGAAGGAATGCACATGAGAGTAGGGTGAAGCTGTGTATGTGATTTAGATTTTATTTGCATAATTTGTAATATGAACAAGTTTTAGTATGTCATATAGACTATTAATTTTTTTTAAAATACAATAAACCCTAAAAGCAGCATTCACAACAGAAGAGGAGGCATTTAGCAATGCATGAATTGATCAAAAGTGGAAAACTGTTTGATCTCTTTATGGCCTTTTTTGCAGTTTTTTGCAGTTTTTATGGTTCCGTGAGCAAAACCAGATTATTTGAGCTGAGGATAAGGCAGAAATACTTAAGCAATAAGCAAAAATGATCCAAGACACTATTAACAGATCATGTGGGAAGAGTTAGTAATATATGCCTCATTCTGTTGGTAATTTAGATGTGTGTCATTTAATGTATGTTTGAAATGTCGTGGCTTTAGGTATGCTGATATAGATCAGCTCCCGTTTCCCAAATAACATACTTCTCAGTAAACTGCTCTTTGATGATGTGAGTATGTTATAAACCCTATGGGAGGTACTAAGTTAATATCTGCAGAGTGCCAATATAAAGACCTTTCCCCACATTCTTTCTGTTTTGCTTGTGCTTTTCTTTCCTTACATGTTTAGATTACTGTACTCTGTTCTACCACCATCAGTGGCAAATGAGCTGAGACACAAGCGTCCTGTTCCAGCTAAGCGGTATGACAATGTGACCATTCTTTTCAGTGGCATTGTTGGATTCAATGCCTTCTGTAGTAAACATGCCTCTGGAGAGGGAGCCATGAAGATTGTTAATCTTCTAAATGATCTTTACACAAGATTTGATATTCTGACTGATTCACGGAGGAATCCATTTGTTTATAAGGTAAGCAGAAGTATTTAATCTGTGACTTTTCAATAATTTACTATCATGTCACTCTTTTCCATCCTTTGCATTTTAGGCTTTTTTAAAAAAATAGTTATGTTCTCAGTCTTTGAACTCTGTTACCTGATATTACATAGCTAAAGAAGAGTATGCTGTTTATCTCTAAATGTGTGAAGGAACATAAAAGGCTTACCAGGATTTCTGCACAGTCACCCCTTAGGTGGATATATAAATCTACTTCCATATTTAGCAGATGTGAACATTTATACAAGTAGTTTGTGGTTCTGCTGGCCCTGTGCTTTAAGTTTTTTAGTCATTTACCTGGGTCTCCTGGTTGTAAATTACAACTTACTATGCAGTTATTCAATGTGAATTTCATTCCTTTATTAGGAATGAGGTGTAGTTTCAGATCAGCTGGTAGCAGGTGGATAGGCAGAGACACATATATATGTACATGTGTATGCTTGTGTGTTTATTTGTATAAGATTCATTCCTAGCTTTTACTAGAAATCAATTTTATGTCCTGTACCAAGTGAATCAAGGGTGTGAATCAAAACAAGCATAGCACTCAGTTTCTACAGAAATTCAGAAGACCCCAAAAGAAACTTGGCTCAAGTTCACACGATCACAGTGTCATTCTAATTTGTTACATTGTGGGCATACAAAAAATTCTCTCCAATAACAAGCAGAGATGACGGGAATTAGGGTGATTTGAATGAAAGTGAAGGGAAACTATTTGAAAGGACAAGCAGTCTTAAAGGCAGCACTTCATCCATTCCAGTACTCAAAAGCACATGATAATAAAGTAATTGAAAAATATATATCCTGATAGGTGGAAACAGTTGGGGACAAGTATA
This sequence comes from Strix uralensis, assembly GCF_047716275.1. NCBI lineage: Eukaryota > Metazoa > Chordata > Aves > Strigiformes > Strigidae > Strix > Strix uralensis. Next base: position 48,359,003 of record NC_133975.1, on the reverse strand, counting down.
TGACAGTGAGTGGTCTACCAGAGCCTTGTATTCATCATGCACGATCTATCTGTCACCTGGCATTGGATATGATGGAAATAGCAGGCCAAGTTCAAGTAGATGGTGAGCCTGTACAGGTTAGTAAATGTGTGGGCTTGAATGAAGAGCCTGTTCTTTGGTATGATGATAATGCTTTAAAATATGATAATGCTCAAGTCCCAGTCCGTGCGAGCTTTGATGCTGTTAGATTTTGAGACTGAGACATGTACAGATAATATGAAGAATCACATGTAGATGTGACATGTGCAGTTCCCAGACCTCAAAATCTAATTATTGTGATTAACTTTTTAAAGGACTGAATTAGGTCCACATCACTTATGTCTATTTTCCAATCTAATCAACAAATTCCCATTGCCATCAAGTACAATTTGTTGAGTCTTCTTCATCTCAATGAACAGAACAATAATATTCCCTCACTGATACTTTTGATCATGCTTCAGATCCTCACATCAGCATGAGAAAATATTCCGTTAAAAAGTACAGTTCCATAGGCAGTTATGGCAATGATTACTGGCAACGCTGTATATTAGTGGAAGTTCATTCATTGTGGGATTTTATGAAGATATTGTGACATTAATACACATCTGGGGAGGCTTCATTGACCTGTCCTCATCAGAAGGCTGTGAGAGCAAAATAAGTACTGAGTGTGATGCATGTTTCTATTTACATGAATGTTATTGATCTAACACCTAGCTCAGATCTTTGTACTTCTGTCACTGGGCAAAGAAGTGAGAAGGTTTGATTCGGGGCTTTACAATAGCTATAATGTGTTACAAGAATGAGCTTCTCCAAACCACTGTCCTGTCTCTTGAGCTTTTAAATGCGATATACCATGATGTTTCCTCTGACAAACATCTTTTTCTTGACCTACACCGTCCATTTCTGCATATTCTGAGCGCTCATTAAACACAGACCTGCAGAGTATGCCTCTCTTTCCATTTCTTTTAATTTCACAGTACATAATAGCAGCATGGCATAGTGCATGCTGGAGAAATATGGACTTTGTTCTTTCATGTGGGAGACAGAGCCATGACACCACACTACAACGAAAACAAGTGACACAAAACAAAATGCAAGGCTTTGAAGAAGCAGGGGTGTCACACTGAAAAAATAAACTCCAGTAGACTTAAATGGCATAATGCCTGTATTTAGTCAGAAACATCAGATTAGTTACATTGATTTTCAATATTGAAACTCTTTTTCTTTTCTCTCTAAAGATAACAATAGGGATCCATACTGGTGAGGTAGTCACAGGTGTCATAGGCCAAAGGATGCCACGTTACTGTCTCTTTGGAAATACTGTCAATCTAACAAGCAGAACAGAAACTACTGGAGAAAAAGGAAAGATCAATGTCTCTGAATATACTTACAGGTGAGTGATGCAGTATTTTTATTGGTGTTGACATCTTAAAAGAAATCACTTTGTCAGCATAACATCAAAATGTCTTTGGAGTTGAAAGTGACAGGACTCCTGCAACACATTACTTAAGTACATGAGTTCTCATGAAACTGTATGGCAGAGTGCATTATAATATACCGTTATTGGTATGCAAATATAATAATGATCTAGAGATAGATTTGACTCTTGTTAATTTCCTCACATATCTGTAGCATGTTTAATATTTTATGTAGTGAGTGGTGTGCATGCATAGTACATACATTTACATGTTTTCTCTTTCAATTTCAGGTGTCTTATGACACCAGAAAATTCAGATCCTCAGTTCCACCTGGAGTACAGGGGTCCAGTTTCTATGAAGGGTAAAAAAGAACCAATGCAGGTTTGGTTTTTGTCCAGAAAGAGTACAGAGACAGAGGTATGACTAACTAAAGTGTATTTTTTTTTTTAAACAAGGCATAAACATGGCAAGTTTAATCTAAACCATTGAGATCCATTTGCATTTGCAAAACTAAACGTTCCCTAGAAAAAACTTAGTTTTGTACAACACTATTTCATTAATGCATTTACTATCTTGACAGCACGTTAAAGTCCTTGATTATTTGTCTTCGCAGTTTGTGCAGTCCCTGAAAGAATACTTTTGTATTTTAAAAAGTCCTTGAGGGAATGCTAAGTGTTTAAATATTTATATCTCCCTCTTCTTACAGATTTCTCCACTGTACTAGATTTTGCAATATAATGTCCGTTTCTGTTTAGCTGACATGTTTGGTTATCAGCACTTCAAAATTCACCATTTGCTTACAGTGAGTGAAGAAATGTGCCTTCAAATATTTAGGCAACAGTCCAGCAACTACTTGCAGGCAGGTTCACACCTGATGTGTATGGTGGTCTGTTAACCCCAGATGGATCTGCTTGTTCATGATAGAGGTCTCGCTTTAGAAATATGTAGGGTGAAAACTATTTCTTCTAAATTACATATGAGCCTAAATCCTCTTCTCAAAATGATGTAGGGTAAAGCTCTTCAAGCACTGAGTGGTCTTTAAGCTTATGCCTCAATTTCAGAAGTCTGGGCATGTATTAATCAAAATCTCATTAAAAGCCAATGAAATCTAGACTCATAAGTGTGCACAAACTCAAACACTTAATCAGGTTACAGTATGCCAGCTGGGTTGCCATAGCTGAGCAGGTGCATATAGTCCATCCATTGCCAACAGGGAGGAAAAAAAGGGTAAAAGTAATTTACATAGCTTGAATTTTGTCTGAAGGTAATACAAAAAGAAATTGAGTTTTAAGATAATGTATTTAATCTTAAAAATACACCTGACTAACATAATGAAAGTCATCAGTTACCCTGGCTGAAATAATTCTTGTAAGTCACAGGAGATTAATTACACATCTGAATACTCATGTGCTTCTGAAAATGAAATTTAGGCTGTTAAACTGTTTTGGTTCTTTAGGAAACGTAGTCCAGATTTATTACCACTGGTACCCAGGTATATGAATACTGAGTTTTTAATGGTAACTCCCAGCATTAGCCCCAGTGTTAAACTTCAAGGGAGAGCCTGTACTTTAACTCTGCTGAAGTCTGTATTTTAGTATATATTACTTACAATAATATTCTGGGTGCCACTTTTGATAATACTTTTCTATTTTTATTCTATATCAAGATTAACTATAATTTCACATGGCTACCATTCTTTCAAATCTATAGTTGTATTTAAAATATGTTTTAATTAAACACCTTTCACGTTTTTCTGCATTATAAATTATGTCCTATCATTTGTAGCAGGGCACATTGTAATTTTAAATGTAAAATTTCAGAAGGGTACTGAGTCAGGTGGGTATTTTCCTTGTTTCAGCCTCGCACATGTTCAGATAGTTCAGAATTTTAAATACTGCAATCTCCTTTTAGAGATCTTGTACAACAGTTGTTTTTGTTAATCCTCACAGCAGTCCTGAGAGGTACTTGCTTATACTATTATCTAGTAATTGAGCTTTGTAGAGTGGGATATGGGGGCAGGAATAAACCTGACAGAAAAATACCGTCAACCTGGTTTTCAGAAGCACTTAAGACTCACAGTTTAATCACACTCAAAAAACCTCTCTAATTTTTGTTAGTTTTTGTTAGCTTTTGTTTAGTTTTTGTTAATTCTGAAAATCAGACATGCATGTAATTCTTACAGATAGAAGGACTTCTCCCATCATATGAAGGTATCTCTTCTAAATTGTAGTAAATTTGGGGGAGTAGGAGACTAGAAAGATACATTCATGTGGTGATAGAAACTGATAATCATTTTGTCAGAGGTGATTTTGAAAAGTGAAAGAATATAATACTCTGATGTCTTAATTCTTTTTCACTCCCTGCACAATTTCATCTGTCCATACACAAAAAGATGCACTGAGTTTACTCCTTTAAGATTTTCTGAACTGTTTGCAGTTTCTCTTTGTCTTGTGACAACTCTTCATGTTACTTCTGGCACTTTATAGGCTGTACATAATAGTTGTAGTCCAAAAGCAGAAATCAGATAACCAACTTTTTGTATTTGATTACCTTAGAGTAATAGCTTTGCTTTAGGCAAGAGTGTAGTCTTGGTTTTCTTGTCAGAATCTTATTCTCTCTGACCTTTCAAACGCATACACATGGTAATGTATTATCACGTGCAGTGCTGTTAATTTCAGGGGGACTGTTCGTAACAATAAATATGGCATGTTAACATTTATTCAGAAACTACATGGTAAATTTCCTGAGAGGTCACTCCAGACTATTGCAGGAAGTGGCTTATAGAAGTAAACATGAAAATATTTCTTAAATCATCCTGAAGATATTTTTGCTGATTATTCTTTTATCATGAATTTTTCTACCTCCAATATCTTTAAATCTAGGATAGATTCACATTGGTGATATGTTTTTCTTGTCATTATATCTCTCAGAGAGTGATTTCTCAGTTCAGCATTTTCAAATTTATCAGCATAATATTTTACCCTGAAGCCCAGTAATTAATATGTGGTGAGGAAAGAAGACAAAATACTTACAGCTGGTATAGAGATGTGAAACCAAGGCTTAAAATATGCTCTTTCTGCTAGGCCTGTAGAAAATGATAGGATTGGAACAGCTCAGCATACCTCAAACTTGGTTCCTAAGTTGACATCTCTGATGCCAGTCACTGTGAGCAGTAGTTACTTCTGAGAAAGACCGGATTTACAAGAATCAGTGTTGGTTTGGAGAACTGCTCCTTTACCTTTTTCCACTTAAGATATCTCTTTCATGATACCATTACAACAAAAATTAGAACTGCATCAGAAATATACATAGAACAAAAGCAACTGTGACCAATTACTCACTTTGCATCCACTTGTTTGCATGTTACAAGATTAATCATTACTATTATTATTATTTTAACAGAGGTTCAGTTGCAGCTTCTCTCTTGAGAAACAGATTTGTTGTAAAAAATAAAGTTTGCAGAGAGCGTCAGATGTCTGACTGCAATTTCCATCATTCCACACTTTCAAATATCTTTCCCTTCTGCCATGTCCCCACATTACTGATGGGAACAAGTTAAAAGTATCTCAGTCAGAGCTGGTAGTTCATTAGGGAATGTAGGAGTTGTTAGGTTCCTACATACAACACATACGAAAGAAATACATGCGTTATCTATGCTGTGTTTTATTATTTTTATTATTTACTGATACTGGTTGCAAGTTGTAAAATGTATTTTGTCACTGCATTGACCCACCATGTTGTTTCTTCAAAGAAAATCCCTTACTTCTCAAATTCTACTTGCATGCACTCAAGGAAACAAAGCAAGATGCTTTCTGAGCTGAGGGAAGAGGAAGAGGATGCTGGATAGGGTGCAGTACTGTCTCCAAACAGGGTGCCAGGCAGTAAGGTTGAGTTATGGATGTTATTTCACATCATATCTCCCATTGCCATGTGCAATACCATTGTCTTTTGCCCTACTCCTGAAATCATACTCACCATTTTTCTCCCGGCTCGCCTGCTATTTTTTTTTTCCTTAATGTTTGGTATTGTTATCTCTGCTATGAGCATGTATTTCAAGCTTTCCTTTTTTTGATACACATTTTTGCACGTCAGTCACGTGGCCCTTCCTACCACCGGATAAGATTGGATAACATTTTGTAGTATGCACGCCACAACTAACCACTTCAATCTGATGCTTCACATCTTCGTCTCTGAAGTATAGTGGTTACGTGAATCAGTGACATTTCTGGAAAGATAGGTATTTCAGTTGTTGGGCAGAACAATGAACCTAAAGAACTATTTTTAAAAATAATAACTAAAGCAGCATTATGAAAATTACTGTATAAATGTTTATCAGATTTAGTTCTGCTATGACCATGTTTCCATTCATTTTGTGAATAACGCTTCATGCACTGTAAATTCCTGGTTAGAAAAAGTTTCCTCTTTTGTATCATCCTGCATTTTCCCTTTGTAGACACTATGTAAACATTTTCTATATTGAACAGGGGCAGTTGTTTGTCTGATACTGCCATTTGAAGCATGTGCCAATGTACTTCTACTGAAATGCTGTTCACTTGCAATGTATTTTCCATTGGTTTATATTAACTAAATTCAGTTGTCATGTTAATAATAGATTGCTGGACAATTTTAGACTACCTGTAGTGCTTTGATTCTTTTCTGATGGAGCCCCCAAAATTGAAAGGCATGCTGCTGGGACATGGTTGTCATGGTTGCCTTCTGGTTTAGTCTCTCTAATTTTCAGAAATGATCTTATTTTATTCCTTGGGAGGACCTGATAATATCCTAGGCATCATGGCATAATTAAAGGATATAAGGGGACATAGTGTCTTTCATCAGCTGATACAGTTAGTAAAAGTGGATGAAGTTTCAGATGCATAGACCTTCCGTAACTTCAACATACAGTGCATTTTTATGTGAATAATATCCATTCTTATCTGACTGATAATTTCTGAATATTTGCATTATAAAATAGGATAGTGCAATTACTTTGTGTATAGAAATTGTCTATATCTAGTATACCTTATCAGCACAGAATATATATGTATAAATGTTTCATGTTAATGTGCAAAAGAAATGGCAATAAATTATTTTTTCCACTGATTTATAGAAATGTTGGGATTTTATTTTTGGTGAAAGCTGTATTTCATTCTTTGATACAAAACAAGTACGTTCTCCATTCCATAATTTGAAGTCCAAGTTTAAATAAACTATCGAGTCATTGTTCCAATGTTTGCAAATGTCCAAGAGTCTCCCACATTCAGGTTAATGGATGACATCCTCGGATTAAACTAGTGTTCAAAATGTGTAGATTAATGCTACAAAAATAGTAGATGAGGTCACAAAAATGCATACATTCCTTTGAAACTCTTAGACAATATTTAACAATTAAAATTATTAGCTGCCCACTTTGTGCAGGATGTACGTTACCAACCTAAGCTTTAGGAATGGGAAATGAAGGGAAAAAGCCACAGACATTCCTTTCCATCGTCTCACTGTTGGACAGCAACGCATCCCAGCACTACGTGAGAGATTGCCCTTGCTCTCTTAGATACATAACAGCAATTTGCACTTAAAGTTGATCAATCTTACCAAAATTTTAATGGTGACTCCTAAAGACATGGGATTTGTGACAGCTGTGGTTGTGCATTGACAGAATTCACACAAATGGATGTGAAGTAACTGAAGTTTCTGTATTACACTTCAAGCTGATGGAAGATGGCATGCCAGAAAACTCAAATAATGCTATGAGTTTATATAATACTCTGAATCATTTCAGAGTATTAAAGCTCCTTTTAAGCTACTCTGTAACATAACCAATTTCTTAAAGCACTAGAATAGTAGCTCATACATTGCGTTCCTTTATCTCAAGGAAACCAGTACGATTTAGACACTTAACCACTTTTATTACTAAAACTGATCTTCACTTAAATGCCGTATTCAGTTACTAAAATCATACTAAAATATTACTCTCAGATAACAGTTATAAACTTCTGCAGGTTCTTTCATGTGGGCTCTATTGCCTGTTTTATTTAACTATACTGATTTACTTTTTCAATAGAAGCTCTAGATGAAACATGAGGCAGACTAATTACCAAAGTATGCTTCAAAAGGCATTTACAAATGCATCTTTTATTTTAGTATTTTTTGTAAAAAAGTTTAAACAAGGAGAAGAAAGCGGAAAGCAGCAATGAAACTGTGGATTATGGAATGCTTAGCTGTATGTAATCTTATGGATCATGTGCTTTTCTTTGAATTCAGATATGCAAAAGAATTTGGGGTTCTGTTAACTAAGGCTGTGGCCATGCAGGGAACTCTGATACTCTACTGTGATCTTAAAGTTGGCACTGCAGTTGACTTCCATAATGCAAGACTGAATAGTCTGATGGTTGCTAGTGTTTCTTGGATAATATACTCCCTTTTTTGCCTAATACAGGGCTTGAAAAACAGCAGAAGGACTCTCACTGGCTTCAGTAAATCTTGAGGCAAGCTTATTAAGCACATACTATCAATCTTTAGAAGTTACATTATAAAGACTTCCACAACCTACGAGGCCATGTGATAATATGGCCCATATTTTTAGATGGTGATCTTTTCATTGACCTTCCCCATGTGGAATTCTATCAAAACTTGATTTTTTAAAAAATTTATATGAGTAGGCAAATATGTGTGTTTACTTTTTTAGCAAAAATACTATAATTTCTAGCATAGTAAGAGTGATGTATGATTACTGTATTTACTTTTTAATCACCAGTACAGTTTTCCCAGGCTCTGTTGGGATGTTACAAGTTGTGAGCCTTATGCAGTCAGTTCTTATTTTTGTTTGTATGCCCTAAGGTGAAAACTAAATCCAGTCTTCAGTGGAACAAACTCTGGGAACATAATTTCATGTTTGATAATTTTTGGGGAAAAAACAATGAGACACTCATTTGGACATCTATTTACAGTATTATTATAACAGTTATTTTAATTTTTACTTACAAAAAAATTAAAATGTTGTACTACTGTGATTGGAGAACTAGAAAGGCTTTATAAATAAGAATAGCTTGAAAAGTATCTTGAAACTTCAGTAAGTGGGAAGGGCACAGGTGGAATGCTGCTGTTTTTAACTCTGTATATGTTTCTGAAAAGTTACACATGGGGACAGACCAAACGATAAACTACACAAGCAGAGCTTCATTTTCTTTCAGGAGAGCGTGGGCTTCCAAACTTTGCCATTCTGGCAAACACATCTACAGATGTCATAATTGGGTTGTAGCTGGAAAGCGCAAACAAGTCAGCAGCTAGAGCAGAAGACTGAATGTCAGGACTCCAGCTCTGATCTCTGATTGCTATCACAAGCTATTGCACGGCTCTTAGTTGTAATGATCTTCAAAGTATAGCATCTCTCCCTTGCCCCCAAATTTGATGATGTAAGAGAGTGATGCATTATTCATGAAAGTAGTGGCCTTTATCCTTATTGCTGTTATTTCTTTTGGGACTATCTACTAAGTCCAGCTAAATGCACCCTTAAACTTTACAGGATATGGGGACTTTTTGTTCACCTTCACTACAGGTTTGTAGGAACAGGAAACAGCAGTGTGTGTCTTAGTCCTGGCTACAGTGATAAAAACTATTGCCCAGAAGACTTAAGTCACCCTGATGCTATTGGTCTATAGTTTGTTTGTTTGTTTGTTTTTAGAGGAACAGCATGCTTTTATTCTTACCTCACAAAGGCATCACTGTCAGCAATGGTTCATTAGCACCCAGAAAAGGTAATTTAGCTCTTATATACATATATATATGTATTTTTTCAATATATATGTATACACACATATAAAGGACATCCTCCAGGATAAAAGTGCAAAAAACAATTAGGTTATGCGAGATTTTTTTCATGACTTGGTTATGGTGTTTAATGTAGGTGGTAGTACAGAACACATCCGACTAGTTACAAGATCACATTTGAAAAACAATCATCTGCACAAGAAGGAAATAGGAAGGAATATGCTAGCATCTGATATGAGCAAGAGCTGGGTTGAGCTTGAGGCCCCAGAACCTTTTCTTTGAACAAAACTCTAGTAAAATCTAAAGCTAATAAACATCTGAGTGTGCTGCATCCAAGCTGTGCACTGCAATATACACTCTTGTACACTGAAACTTTGATAGCCTTGTCAACACCTATCTCCATGGAGCCAGAGCAAGGCCTCAGGTATCCGTATGCTAACGTGTTTTTCATTCACCACGTAGACAGGTCAACACTATACACATATTGTCACAAACTGTAAAGTCGTTATTCACTGCATTTCCAGAGCCATCGTATATTAAAAAATTTTAAAAAAATTAGTATGTTGGGTCATCATGTTCTAGCAGTATGAGAACTTGAAGAGAATTTGTACTTATGTTCTTCAGTTATCAGGCAGTCAGCATAGTGGTACAAATGGGAGTTTTTGGGCTATTGTAAATGAATTCTGTCAGTCACTGTGTTGGCTTATCATCTCTAAGTAAAGGGATGTTACTGGATTTATAGTCCTGTTTTATTTGAGTGCCAGGGACACACAGAGGGTTTGTGTTATTATTTTTCAGTTAACAAGATACTTTGTTTCCTGGGGGAGAGTCTGAACTGTTGTCATTTCATGCACCTACCTGACAATGAGGGGGGGAGCAAGTAATAAGCCAGTAAACACAGCTGTGCTAATCTAACTGTAAAGACAAAAAAAATGCTTCCATTCCCCAATCTATAGATGCACAGACAAGGCACTATTTTTTTTCTCTATTCTTCAGACTTCTGGCTGGCTTTGGGTGACAGTTGTGGAAAAACTGCAACAATACGTGCTGTCTCGACCAATTCATTGTTTGTTATTAGCAGGAAAAGGCTAATGTTCATTTTCATCATAATGGTCGATGGGTCTTTCTGCCAATGTGACTGTTTTGGAGATAACAACAACCAGGGAATGTAAGAACAATTTTGTGATTATTATTCTGGGAGGAAGATGTGTGTTCTCTGTTATAAAGGTTTTGTTCCAGATATTCCACATATCCAGCAGTCAGATTGACATTTCCTTTCGGTTTGTTTTTTTTTCCAAAACAATTATGGGTATTTCAATATATATAAAGTGCCTAGTACAAATTTTACGCTACAGTACAATTGTATTTTCAAGGGAAGCGATTTTGCGTGATGAGGGTCTGTGAACTGTCAGCAGTCAGCCAATGCTAGCCTTTATTTGTTTTTATCTGTTCATATGTTGGACACCTCTGGCATGAAGCCTGTGTAGTTTTTTTATACTGCAGGTTCTCAGGGTCGTTCTAGCCTTCCAAAATTGATTTTAGACTTTGATAAGTGTGGTATCCTGTCTAGTGCTCAGACAATTGACTTGTGATTAAAATGACAGAACTTAGCTGAGTGCAGACAAAAGACTGAAAGTGTTCATAGTTCCTAGCTGGTGTTAATGATAATCCTGAACTGGAGACCAATTCAGTCAATAGTCCTTGAGCCTTTGTTTAAAAAGAAAAACCAAACAAAAATCCCCCACAAAAACTACAGGGCCATAGTTTTCAGATAAATAAAACTCTGTTTAGAGTTCAGTATTGCTGGCTCAGCCCTTACATCGGTATGAGCATAGTGTTGTAATGAACTGTGTGAAAAATCAAACCACCTTCATAAATCTCACTGAATATGCAATGTACTAAGTGTGAAGAAATGTACATCTATTTCTCACAAGACCTAAACACTGTGTATAAGGTTGCTGTAAAGAGAAGAAAGCAGGTTATGTAGTGTTATTTTCAGATGTTTTGTGCAAGTCAACTTAATAAATGGCAGTTTTTGTCTGCAAAGTGTTCAGAAACAATCTGATTTTTAAAAAAACTTTTTAAGGAGGTTGAAGAGTAAGTATCCTTTTTCCACTGAGGGCATAGTGAAACATTCAAGAGATTTAACAGCCTGTAGAAGAAACCAAAGCCTTGCCTTCTGTCACGTTATGGGTATGTTTGTGGGCAATTGTGTAATGATCTAGAGGATAAGAAACTTGCCTACAAAATGAGGATACATGCCTTTTCACAAAGCCTTCCTTTTCCACATCATCCTACCCATCAGGTTTTAAAAATATATATATGTATCTATCTATATATCACACTTCTGTGTAAGCCACCTTTCTTCTTTCCTTGCTGCTTGAGCCTGTGTCCACGGAAAAAGATGATACTCATGAGGCCTATACAACAAGTACAACAATATTGCAGTAATCCTGATTAAGGTTCTTGTGTGGGGTCTGGGTATTCACTGTCTAGTCCTTGTCCCTGCAGTCCTTCTCTTCTGTTTAACATAAAATGTATGAGCAATCTTAGGAGCACAATTATTGGCAGGGAAGGGTACAGCTAGGGACAGGAGGGGAACACCTGAGCTCCAACTAGAATGATCAAAAAGTGTCTCAGATTGCAACCAAACATTGTTTTCTCATCTACAGCTCATACTGTGTAAATTTCAGGTTTGGTTTACATACACTGTTAAACTAGAGATGTCACTATTTTCTTAAGCTATAATTAATTGGGTTTTTATCATGGAGATGCCAAGAAAAAGTCAACATTAGTTCATGAAATACTTGTCCTAGTTTTTTGCTTACTTTCATTATTGGGTGTGATTAATTTTCCTGCTGTGGTATCTGTGGGTAAATTTTAACTTCACTTTTCACTTGGAAAACACAGCACTACAGCTGGAGACAATCTCCATTGTCTCTTGCATTCCCAGGTATGTCACATTTTAACTATGATATTTCCTTATCTTTGGACGACATTTTTCCTGGCACCATGGCACTGCAACAGTAGAAAACATTACTCTCGGACTAAGTGCCATAGCCTATCAAAAAGAGCCAAAGTGAACCTAACACTTCAAAAAGCCACTGATTCCTTCTCTCATTACACATTCTTAATTTCTGGCCTCAATAGGCTAAAAAGTTCTCCAATAGATTGTTCAGAAAGAACCTGCAAAATGAAGAGCTGCTGCAACATGGGAGATCACACAGTAGCCAACCAATAAATCTAACTGGGTAGCTCTTCACTGGCACAGCTGCCAGTCCCTGGTTTTTATGTTCCTTCTTGTCTAATGGAATAGTCTGTTCTGTGTCAGATGATGTCATGTTTTCTAATTAAATGCTGCAGGGTGCTAATATCTTCTCCCACTGTTGCTACAATAATACCAGGCAATCTGTGTAGAACAACAGTCTTGAAGAAAAAAAAAGGGTATCATATTAGACTGTTGTGTCAGGTTTTGAAAGTTCTGCAAGGCTGACAGGATAAAGCCACAGCAGTTGCTTTGCATATAGTCCTGCCTACAGCTCTCAGACTCAGACCTGACTTTTGAGTGCCATCCTGAGGTGATGGCAGTGAAGTTGGCAGAGGTGCTCTGTTAGAGCATTGCAGTGCATGAGTTCGGATTCCCCTTGTTTGTGTTCTCCAGCACGAGAGCCAAGACTTACTTCTCCGTCTTCCATAATTAATAGGAATACTTTTTCTACATATAACAAGACAGTGCCCTGGAAAAAACAAAACCAGAGGAGAGGTACCTGCATGTCCCACTCTAATACCACCTGGGTAAAATACTCTCCATCTGAAAAATAATTTCAATTCACTTTGTAAAACCGTAACAAAAGAGGATGGAGGAACACACTTTAGAAAAGGAAATCTTACCTTTTCTCAGTTGAAACAAAGTAGGCAATGAGATGTGTTGCTGAGCTTGTGTTAGTCTTGCAAAAGGTGCGAGGCTTTTGTTCCCAAAGCCAGGACCTGCAGCTGCTCCGGACCTGTGCTGACTCTGCTGGATCCGTGCTCAGCCTGGCAGTGGACGCCATCTGCTGAAGCACCACAACGTTGTCAGAAACATTTTGAGAAGACATTTGCTCAACTAGTCCAGGCTTCTCTTTTGTTGTTTGTTAATTTTTAGCAGGAAGAGTCATTTTTCTTGGGCAGCAACTTAAAACTGGATAAAGTGAAAGTAACACATGCTATAAAACATTGGGAAAAAGTAACAGTAGGGCTTTGCTTTGCACTGACCCCAGCAAAAAGGACCATTAACAGTCTCAAACAGGTCATCCAAGGGTGGAGCAGGAGATGCCTGAAGAAGAAATGTGTCTGTTTTGCTTGGTTTTATTTTTTTTTGTTTGTTTGTTTGTTTTTAAATTGAAGTCTGTAGAAGCAGGTACTGTGAACTGCATAGTTTTACCCTATTGTATTTTAATATTTATTATCTGTTTATACATGATCAGAAGATAAGGCTCTCCCTGGAAAAGAGGAGCTAATTGATGGGCTGTGTGTTTGGTGCTGAGTTACCGTATGTTTGTTAGGCCATGACACAAACACAGACAGAATGCACAGTGTTCCCATCTGGTGGGTGTTGTCTTTCTGCATCCTTCTGGCTGCTTGCCATTGTCTTGGGCTGTCACCCCTGCCGAGAGCGGGGACTGCAGTCCCATTAGCCGTGTTACAGGATGTAAGCGTTTGCAACTAATACCCAGGCAGAACTCTCATTGAAGGTAGCCAGTAAATTCTGGATTAAACAAACACGCGGACTGTAGGGATAATTCATTTTCACCGGTAGATCATGGCGGGAGATAATTCATAAGACTGCAGATGTTTTGCAGGAATGAGAAGAAAGAAAAGGCAAAATTAATCTAGGAGAACCTGCACACAGTGTAGCTCTGACTGCAAATGCTCAATTACCCTTCCTCCTCGACTCTCAAAATGGCCTAATCTTGATAAATCCACACTTGGAAAAGGAGAAGGGAGGTGCAGGAGATCGTACCTACCTACCAAGTGTGCAACTTCAACATGTACACCCCTGTTGGGTCGGTGACATGCACAGATGGCATACTACATCTCTTCCCTTTTTGAACAAGGACGGTGCCTCTGGAGGTGTGGATTCGTGAGCAGATGGTGAGTAAGGCCTTCGGGAGGTGACCTGATGCTGGTGAGTGTTTCTGTCCCAGCACTGCATAGACACGCAGAACAGACACCCAGAAATCTGATCTGAAATCACGGGGCAGAGAGTCTGCTGCCAGACAGGGAAGGGGCAAAGGCATCGCTGTGGCTGCAGGACTGCACCTCCAGGGTCTTGTCAACCTCCCTTGCTGTTGCTATCCTGGCAAAAGGGCACAGAGAAGAAGCAGCTGGCCATCAGCCTGGAGCAAGGGTCTTGCCTTGGGTGCTGGAGGCTTGCTTTTGGTTGGAGGTAGCAGGATCTTGCAGATACTTGTTAGGGAAGACGCACAGTACCTTGCTAGTTGTTGGCTTTCTCCTGACTAGCAGGTAGTTAGTGCTCTGCCGTGCCTGCAGTACTCCTGTTTAAAAGATAAGGAATTAATTACTGACCGAACAGGCACCTTTGACTGGGCACCTGTTTGTGTACTGTACATCAAGTACAGTAACATAGAGTAGCAAGAGCGGCATACAGACTGCAAAATCGAAAATCAGTAGCTGCTGGAGGAACTTACTTTCCTGAGGTTGCTCAATTCTCCTCCCAAGGAGGACCATGGAAGTAACTACTGCTTTGCGTTGGTCACCGGAAGAAAAGAAAGGTCAATTTTGTTATGCAGGAGAATACTTATTTTTGAAAGCAATTGCTTCCTTCAACACATAATGGTTCGTCAAAGTACAGAATTAGATATATTCATTTCCTTTGCTCATTTTATAAGGCTGAAAAAAGAGGCTATCTGGACAAAAGTGGACGATCAGATCTCTACTTGTGAGAGGCTGTGAGAGGCTCAACCTCAGCTTTCAATTGAACCTTAATTCCTGAGCAAATGGTCCCCCAGCCATGCTGCATACCTGTCAAGGGACACTGTCCATCCTTTTGGTTCATTGGCTTTGCTTTTACTAAGTGCTCAGTTCTCATCCTAGCCCTGCCTGCCCTCACCACCCTGAAGAAAATCACAAGCCTTTCCTTTCTTCACTTCTTTTAACTCTGCTTTGGACTTCAGAGGTCAGTTTAATGTTTGTGGTTGGTTCATCTAATTGACAGTATTAATGTTATTTAAAAACCATTCATTCATTACATTTTACTTCAGGAACACACAAACCAGATGTTTTGCCTCTGGTGGATGTGTTGATCCACCAGATACAATGTGTTGCATTGTACCAGCTGTTGTGTAAAAGGAAGTAACATCACCTACCATTTTGAATGAAGATAAAATATTCCAGTATCTAACTAAGAAATGGTTAAAATGCCATTGATCTTTGGTAACTTTTTTGGTAAGGATTGTTTAACAACAGTGTTATATAACAACCGCAATTTCAAGATAAATGAGTTAAACTTTTCCCAAGCAGCACACAGTATTCCCATAACTGCTTTACAGGAAGCTCTTGGAAGAGTAGAGTCCTAGAAGCAAGCAAAACTTGTTACAAAGCAGATCCTATTTTAAGATATAATTGCTTGGTTTAATTGCTTAAGACTTACAAGCCAAAGATACTATACTACCACATCTTTCTAAACATTTCATTTCATATTTCATGGATAGTTTCTCATGGAAAAATTTTTGTGTCATTTCAGTTGCAGAGAGGCCAATTTTATTGCCCACATGAACCTGGAGACTTGTGGCAGCTGCAACATTGCTGCAAGAGAGTGTTATATTAGGGCATTACCATGATGAATTTGTCTAGCACTTCAGGAGTGGCTTCCGTTGTGGAGCGCTGACTTCTCTGTTAGGAGTTTCTAGTTTCTACTGACCAACAGTATCACTCCCGATGCAGAGTAGTCTGTTTTACACATCTATTTCTGTGCTTTATGTTCATTTTGACCACAGCCCTTTGGTGAATAAACAGAAAAGGTTCTATTAAGACAAGTGTTAGTGAAGGTGTCTCTGAATTGGAGACAGGATTGAAAATACTTGCAAAAAAAGAAAAATTATTATCATATTATTTCCAGAGTGTTGCTCATACCTGGAGTATGCCAAAAGCACCTAAGTCTAATGCTTCTGTTTTACAGTTCTATCACCTTCAAACTACTGCCCAATCTTTGAGGATGTGAATAAACTGATGTTAAAGAGTCTTTGCTTCTTTCTGTCATCTGTTTCTGTAATAATTCTCTTTCCCTTTTATGTATCTTAGTAATGCAGATATGAACTTTGGGTTGCATTTATGAGAACTGTTTTACTTGCTCACTGTACTTGAAAACATCCGTAAGTCATTAGCATTACTAACCACAGTAGCTGGGTCAGGTTGGAATGTCTCTTGCTCCTAAACAACAAACGCATGCTGGAAAATTCCCTGCCCGTAGAAAAATAAAAAGCAGCTTTCTTCAAACTGATATGCAAGTGAGTGAATTTTATCAGTGCATGGCTTGGTGCAAAAAAATTTAGTAGCAATCAGGGAATAGGGACCTGAGCAGGAAATTAGGTGATGAAAGGAACAGTCCACCCCCCCACCCACCAGCACACAGCTCAGTCAGGGAACAGCTTTCAGCACTGCTGTGACTTTTTCACTCACCTTAACAGGGACAGGTGGAACAGATAATCAGGAGGCTGCAGGACAAAGGAGACTTGATGCTTTCAGAGTATTAGGCCTCATTTAGGCCCCTCTCATTGTCTGGGCACTTGTATGAGCAGTAATATGCGGAATGCACCTGCCTTGTCCTGTGGCCGAGGGAGCCTGGCTCTGGGTGCGCAGGGGACCTTGGCGAGGGATGCTGGCATGCAAGGTGCTGGAGGCTCTGGTCCCTGATGGGGATTTTCACCCCATCAGCACCTAAAGAAACAGTACAATGTCATGTTGCTGCTTTTTCACTTTTAACAAGCAAAAGAGGGGCAGAAGTTGGGCACTAACTTATTCTGTAAGTATGGGCAAAAGAGCTGTTGTTTTGTTTTATGAGTCTGAGAGCTGCCTTGCATCTGTTGTCTGTTCTGCTGTCCTTCACACTCCTTAAGGCAAATAATCATTTGTTGATGTATGTGAACTATGCATTCATTTTAATAAGTTCTGTATATGCTTTATTTCATTAATCTGTTTATTTCATTAATCTGAGTAATACATAGCCAAATGCATGCAGTCAAGTATACGTGATATAAATCCATTTCTTCTGTAGCTTTCTTAGCAGGACAGCCATTCTGTCCTGATGGCTGATTTCTGAACAATTTCAAAAACTAACGCTCAACCTCTTTCAGCTGATTATTTGAAAGTAGAGCTCCTTCGGGTATGTTAGTGTTTCTAAATCCAGACAGGGAGACTGAAAAAAAAAAAAAAGTAGTCAAATTTTATCTTGGATGTAACCCTGCAGAATCTGGCTAGCTTTAGCCACTGTTGCATAGGATTTTGTTGTTAATGAAATCCATATTGATAAGTGGCTGTTGCATGTTTTCCTTACAGGGCACCCTAGGGCTGGTCTTGAAATCATGTAAATGACTGATCAGTTTGTGGGTGTTTTCTGGTTTTTGCTCTATGGAGAGAACAATGTCAGAATTATGCAGTTGAAGTCAGAAATATATTTGCTGATGAAAGCTCCTGTTAGGGTTATGTCATGATTTAACCCCAGTGGCAACTAAACTCCACACAGCCACTCACTCTCCCCCAGCGGGATGGGCGAAAGAATCGGAAGGGTAAAAGTGAAGAAAACTTGTGGGTTGAGATAAAACCAGTTTAATAGGTAGAGCAAAAGCCACACAAGCAAATTGGAACAAGGAATTCATTCACCCCTTCCCACTGGCAGGCAGGTGCTCCCCCATCTCCAGGAAAGCAGTGCTCCATCATGTGTAATGGTGACTTGGGAAGACAAATGCCATCACTCCAAATGTACCACCCTTCCTTCTTTCTCCAGCTTTATATTGCTGAGTATGACATCATATGATGTGGAATATTCCCTTGGCCAGCTGGGGTCAGCTGCCCCAGCTGTGTCTCCTCCCAACCTCTTGTGCACCCCCAGCCTACCTGCTGGTGGGGTGGTGTGAGGAGTAACAAAGGCCTTGACTCTGTGTAAGCACTGCTCAGCAACAACTAAAACATCTCTGTATTATCAACATTGTTTCCAGCACAAATCCGAAACATAGTCCTATTTTAGCTAGGTTAATTAACTCCATTGCTGAGTGCAAACTTAGTAGCAGGGTCTGCGTTTAGAAGGTATGTTTCCTGTTTGGTGTTATGAAAGACACAGAGGTTGAGAAGGCGAATGTCTAGGGTTTTCCTTAGCAGAGAAACTGTCTGGATCCTCAGCCCTTCTGATTTTCATCAAAGATATGAACCATACCTGTCAGCAGAAATGTCACAAGAAATACTCTGTTCTTCTGTTGGAAACTACCCCTTTCTCTTCCCCAGAGAGATTATTTTCCCTATGGGATGTATCTTTGGGATTGAATACAGTTATTAACTTGCTTATAGTATTCCTGATTTCCAGACATAATTTTCTGCCAAAAATTTCGTATCGACTTCTTGTACTAAAAACTTCTCATGGGATATGCAGAAACTGGCAATGCCAACTAGAGAGAATTCAGTCATGTATCAGCAATAAAGAATGAATAGATTGTCTCCAAATTTAGATATAAACCTCATAATCCAGTATTTGTTAGTGTCCCCAGCAGAGTTTATGTGGGTGAGTATTTGCTGGAGCGAACTCAAAGATGTCAAAATGGCTGGGTGACAGGAAGCTGGGCTGTTCAGCACTATTCAAAACCATCAGTGCCCCCTGCTTCTTTACAGACCAGGTGCATAACATGTCTCCCTTCACAAGGGAGCCTTGAGGACAGCTGTGCCTGTTGCTGTGACAGTGCTGTTGCTGTTGTCTGTTCACTATTTAGGCCATTTGTTCTATGTTAAGACATCTAAGCTTTCTTTGCGAGGAGTAGGAATGAGGGATCAGGTAATAGCCATTGCCTACCTACCCCACTTTCCTATCTGACCATTTAAAGTGGCATCCCAAAACACTCTGTCATTTTGAATTTGGTGCTTTGAATTGGGGGTTGAGATAGATGCTTTACAGTTTTCTAAAGCTGAAGGACCTTTGGAACAGGGTCCACATTTTGTGAAGTGCAAAGTTTTAGACAGTAGAGTCCTCGTCTGAACTGGGATACTGGAAAAAACAAAGCAACTAGCAACTTACTCTTTGGGAAAAATGAAGTCTCTGAAATATGGTGCTGTCCTGCACAATGTGACTGTTTCTTTGTTTCCCTCAGGTTTTTTTAGAATTATATAGGTCTCTTAGTAACAGTTTTGCCTTTTTTTTTTTTTCCCTACTTGTTACTGTCTACTAGGTTTTCATGTTTCAACAGTGAACAGCTTCTTACAATTAGTCTTAAAACAGATATTTTGTGATGTTTCTCCAGTTAAATAGTTGTTTTTTTTCTCATATCTGGTTTGTTTCACATGGGACGTTGTTTGCCATTTTTATTCATACATTGCTCAGAAGTTTGAACTAAAACAACCCCCAAAAATTCCATTTATTCAGCCTGCAGGAAAAGATCAAGATGTGATGTAACACTTCCAGCCTAGAGCATGCACACTCTGAGTGAACTGTAAGTTTACATGGGCATGGTCTGAAGTTGTTTGGCATTTTTAGGTTGGAAAATTTCCACTGAACTCTAGATCAAGTCTGTAACAAATAATATTAGTCCTACAGACGGTGGCTAGAAACATTAAGGATTCATTCAGGGTTACAAACGTGGCAGGCTAGGTGACCAACAGGAAAATATTCCAGGGCACCAGGGCTAGTCCTATTAGCCAGAAGTCATAGCAGGCTTTAAATATGTTTTCTTTGGCAGCTTCTGCACATAGACCTATTGATTACCCCAGGAAAAGAGGTTATACTAAAATTTTTAGCTAAAGTTATTGGGAATATCAGTTATGGAAACTGCACTAAGAATTGAGTCATTGTTGTGGGAGGCATATGGGTTGAGTTGAACAACACCAGAATCAAATTTTGTTTTTTAATGAACAGTTTTTGCATTTTCTATGGCATGTGTGCAGCCCTGAGCAGCCCACATTTTTCACAGCTTGTGTACAAAAGTTTTCCTTCTTGTAACTGTTCCTATTTCTTATTTTCAGTTGATCTGCTGTGTAAAATGAAGCCTTTAAGTATGTGATGGATACATCAGCAATGGTCAAATATATAATTATCAATCCTACCTTGAATGCCTATTTTCCAAGTCTTAAATAGGTAGAAGTAGATAAGGGAACACAATGCTGTGCTTAGTTTGAGCCCTGTGTTAATCTAGGTGTTCATCCCTTTAACTCAAAACAACTGGCTAGGTTGAGAGCGGCTTTGAAAGTGTCACAAAGTAAGCAAAAATACTAATGATTATAATGTGGACTACAAACCTTTTCATCAAGGACCCTAAAATGTACTGGAAGTATTACTAAATTTTCCAATGCCCAGGGTCATTTCTTTGAAAGCAAACCCCACAATTAGCAAGGCAAAACTAGATATGCACTTAACCAGGCTTCATGTTGCATAATGACACACTTTTCTAGAGGTACAAGGGTTTTAGTATTTCAGTCTGGAATAAACAGCTACATGTGTGGATCCCTCTCCTACAGTTTTGTAAAAGCACTTCTGATCCCAAAAGAAGTTTTTAAAAAATTTTTTTTAAAAAATCACATTGAGCGCCTCTGTGCTAGGACTTGAGCAGGGAGCCCCTGTTTGGACATCAGTTGTGTGTGTAGTAGGAAGGGCCATTTGGGATTTTTTTCTCTTCTAAAGAAGCTTCCCTTCCTGTGGTGACTTCACTTCTAGTGAGCAGTTACCAGAGTGAGCTTCTGGCAGATAAAGGGACTTACAGTGCAAGAAGTTTAACAGGACCAGGATGGTCATAAGCAGCATCAACAAGATGTGATGCTAGCCCTGTATTTACAGCAGTGCCCCATTCATACAGAGTTTATCATTTATAACACAGTTGTGTTTCAACATTGCAGTAATTACTACAATATAAGCTTGGAGAGAAAGCATTTAACTTGGGATACAGTTATAGTGATGATGTACTAATGTTTATAGTGTAATAAGGGATATATACTTCTAAAATGCTGTGTACTTTGACAGGCAGTATGAGTGAACCTTTATGGTTTATCTTGGTCTGGGATTTTTTAGAATTGTATGACAATTCTTGAATTTCCAAAATACGGAGCAACCCCAGAGCAGTGCTAAAGTGGAAAGGAGCCATAAGAAACCAAGGGGCTGTATAATGCTGCCATGGGGTACATGGGGTACTTAGGTGAGGAAGACTGCTTTCCTGAAATTTTGCCAGCACCATCTTCACACACACTGCAAACACTTGTATTAGGGATAGAGGATAGACACAACGAACTAGCTTCAAACTTGAGTAATTGTATAGGGAAATTCCTTTTTTCCTATATAGTTTCAATTTAAAGAGCTGGTGAGGATTAAGGAGATCTTATTTTACCTTAAGCAACAGTAGATCATCTGGCTTGTATAAGCTCCTTAAGAGACAGATACTTTGATCATCTCATTTTGATGCAGAATGGGGATGGCTGTATGTTTTTGTTTGTTTGTTTACCTCAGTAATTAATCTAAACATTGTGCAGCAAAGACACTGTCACTTAGTTCAGGCTAAGTAACATCAGGTTTGCCGGCAACTTGTTTGAAATATTTTCCCAGCTCATACATCATTAATCAGAGGGAAATAATCTGACTTAAATTATACTGAGTAATTCCATAATAGATACCAAGAAATCAGTTTCACACACATGAGAAACTTTAGGCTTCTGTTCCCAAGCTGAGTGGGGCATCTACTGGTGAGATGCTGCAGTGAATTAATGTATTGCCCAAAAGCCTGATCCAAATCCTTCTCTGTACAGGCCATTCTGTGTTCATTTTGCTTTGCCAAATAAGCAAAGGCCTGTTTCCTGAGCTCTTTGGCTAAAATTGGAATTTCTTCTTGAGTAAACCCTTACTTTCTGGCACTAATTAGAGATGTCTGCCCCATACATTGCAATAGTAGTCTTGTGAATTATTTTAGTTAGAAGAAGGAAATGAGCTCAAGAAACTTGTCAAAAGATCAGAAGTCTTTAACAATCTCCAACCTTCCCCCACCCCAGTCTATCATGGCATGTTCTCTGTCTGATAGATTATAAAGCTATCTTCCTTGTGCCAGGAGCTACTTTGATACTCCGATCCGCTGCTCAAGGGTGTGAAAATGAATACAATGCATAAGAGAATGCAACAGTACTCTATGGACATAAAATCCAGAGCAACCAAATGCAGGTCATTATCCATACAACCCAATTGCCTTCCTCTGGTCTTCAGAAAATGTTGTATGCATCAGCATGATATTCTCTGCAGTGTTAAAAAAAGTTTGATGATTTCTGCAGAATGCATTTTAAAATATGTCCCATTTTTATTTTATTTGTTGTGCAACACTTAGTACTTTGGGTCAGTTGGAGGGTGTCATCTTCAGGCTGATGTGTTTCCAGCTGCAAAATTCTGTGTTGCATCTCTTTGTACACATCAGACAAGGATTTGGAAGGAGCCCAGGGGGCTTTCCCTATCATGTCACTAATTTCATTGTTAGGATTGATGTTTTAGAATCAAACAATTAGCATGGGAAAAGCTTGCTGATAGCTGTACTTGAAGCATGGATGTGCACTTGTGAAAAGGAAAAATGAACAAATAAGCAGCAAAGTAATGCTAAATTGTGAGAAGATCTGATCAAACTGTAGAAATACCTTGCTTCTGCTGGCCTTATAGATACATCATCTTTACCTATCCAGTAAAGCCTAATATTTTCTTAAAACTTTTTAAAATTCTGCTGCCTTAATAGAACAGTAGTCATACATCAAAATACAAAAACACGTCCTTCTTTGCTGCATAGCACATTTACTGTATTTAGCTGTGCTGGGAAATGAATTGCTTTTTATAACCTCATCACAAGCCATTGCTGAAAAAAACCCCATCCGAATCTGTCACTTGACCTTGGGCAAAACACCAGTCTTTGTGCTCTCTTCAGAGCTCCTTCTGCGATGAATGTTAGAAGAATCTGTAACCAAGCAGTGATTTCAGCTGCCCTTGTCCCAAGTCAGTGGAGTAAGCAAAAGTCATTTAAAAAGTCTTGTTAAACTAAGCAAAGATGCAAGTACCGTCCCTTTCTGAGAACTGTCTTTTTTTGCTGATTCTTTAGCATGTTCTGTGCTTCATTTCCCTTGAACCTTCAGCACAGCAGAAACAATACTAGTTTTCTTTTGTTTATTCCTTACAATACTAATTTTATTTAGCCCTTGTTAGTAGAAGCAAACAAAAATAAATCATTGTAATTGATAGCTACAAACACTTTGATCTCTGACATACAAAGTGTGCTAGATCACTATGTTTAATCTTTCCCCTGCTTTTATTTTTATCCAGAAGCCAGATAATACCTGATTCCTACTTCCAAAACCGTAATTTCTCCTGGCTCAAGAATTCCACAGCTACAAACTGTTTGAGGTGGAGAGAAATCTTTAAAGAAATATTGCAGTATGTTTCCATTCTTCCTCTGCATTGGCCAATACACACCTCAGGCAGTGGGGTTAGATAGACCTTTTTGTACGGCCACTGTTCCAAGTGTGCATGTGCTTGGTAATGGTGAGGGGAGGAAAGTCCCAGCAGAAATGATCAATAAAAAAGAAGAGAGCAAAAATCTGTAAGTTAACCTTAAGGTCTCTCAAGCCTGCAGTTACTGAGGAGTAAAACCAAGGCATCTTTTTCTAGAAAGCAGAAACATTTCATGTATTCCCAAAATTGCTTATCCTAGGGCTTATGTTAAAGGGAAGCTGTTGCCAATGATGGCCAAATGGATAGTATTTTCATTTATTTATATCTAACCTTAAGGACTTGGATGCTTAGTAAGTACACTTACTACTTTCTTTGTAGAAACTAATTTATTATCAGTTGCTGAATTTGAGCGACTGGTATGGAAGAACAGTGTGAATTATAGAGCATGACTATGGCTGATCGCTCACTTGGAGTTTCAGGTGCAGCATTGACATTACTTAAGAACAAGAACCATGCTCCTGGGCAGTCTGAGGGTTGCAGAGCCCAGGCACTGACTGGTATAACGTAGCCTTTGTGAGCTTTCTAATGTAAAAATGTTTTGATTAGCAAAGTCTATGCAGTGCTAGTCTGAAGACTAGACAACTGTCTGTAAGTTTTCAAATGAACAGTTATCTATTACTATTATGCATAGTTAACTGAATAGAAGCCAGTGCTTCAAATCAGAATAATCCTTTATCATGTAGTCTTAAAATTAGTCTTGGGTGCATCTTTTACAACACTGCTTTGTGTCTGCCTCTCCTAAAGGATTTCCATCCAGGCTCTGTTTGGCACCTCCAAATGCATCAAAAGCTCTGATTGATAGACTCTGTCAGGACACTTGGGTAAGCATGGATTTGTTTAGAACTGTAGTCAGAGACCTATTCTAGAGAAAGAATTGTATTAAAGATATGCTGTATAATTTCATTGTATAAAGAAAAATTATCCTATTAACTCGAATATTTTAAAATTATTATGCTGTTTACTAAGATGTTGTACTTAAAAAGAACACAGCACCCCCCTCTGGTGCACGCTTCTTGTTCTAGGAGCTCGTGTGTGTGTGAGAGGTATCTATTTACACTACACTGTTACACCTCTTTGGAAGCTTATTTAATCACGAAAGTAATCTTTAAAAACATAAGACTCTAAACCACTATTGCTCCATAAGCCCACTCAGATGTAGGAAAGCACAGAATTTTTTCTGAACACTTTTAAAGAAATAAACATTCAGGCAGCCTGATTCAGCACCAAAGCTGAAAAAATTCTTACTGATTTTTAGTAAGACTTAGATGAAGCCTTTAGTCTTTATTATCATCTCTCATGACATTAAATGGTGAACTTAGCCTATGTTTGCCCACTTGCCATCCACTCAGATGCCCTACAGTTCTCTATAGTAGTTGGTAGATTAATGAGATTTATTTTTTTGATGCATTTCAGATAATACACTGTAGAAGTTAATGTTATCAGGCACACTCCTAATTCTGATAGGCAAAGCTATGATATTCTTCACTGGAACATGTAACAGTGGTAACCTACTAGCAAAGACTTCGTTGTTAATAAGGAATCTGCTTTTTCAGCAATGCTCTATCTTTATGGTGGTTAAGAAACCTGTGTGTTAATTTGACATGCGTGTTACTTCTCCTCATTCAAAATACAGAAGATAAAAGCTGGGTCAGAAATGCTAAATTACATTGTATGTCAGTATCACTTACTATGCTATTTAAAAAAATTGGTAATTCTTTACAATTTTAGGTAAAGATTACATTTTTCTTTACATGAGAAAAGAGACATTCTGAAGTTCATTTTTTAAAGTTACTTAGCACAGTTAAATAGTTCTAGGCAATAAAAGAAGCAGGATGAATAAAGAATGCAGGGAAGGGAGCAATGCAAAATACTACTGTCTCCTTTGTAACTTAAGAAGGAAAGGAAGTTGCAGAAACAATTAGTTTTGTGCTTCTACAATCCACTAACACTCTTGTATCCCCTTCTCTTTTTCCTTGTGTGTTGGTTGGTTCTGGGATGGATTGTTCCACTGAGGCATTTCAGGAGCTTTCAATAGAAGAAAGATGCACATCCAACAAAAGTTAGTAAAAATATACTCGAGCAGTTCTATGATTGTAATCATACTGGCACCACAAAATAATCCAAGCTGGCCACCTACATCAGCTGTAATAGAAGGAAATAAACATATGTCATCCTAAGCAGTTGGTTTAGTCTAGCAAGCAGACAAAACCCTGCTGGGTTCAAGTGTTAAATAAATTCAATATATATAATCCATCACTTTAAGAAAACAGAATTAATATTCTTAAGAATGTTTATTGGAGAAGACTAATGTGTTTCTTAAAATTCTAAATAAAGCAAGTACAACACAACACATCCTACTGTGAAGCAGATATTTAAAATACTTTCTACTTGTATGCCTTTTTAGCTGTTCTCTTGCTTCTCCTCCCCATGTTCTCCTTCTCTCCTCCAAATCCCATTAGCTTCACTGTTCTTACAGTCCTGTGTGTGATACAGAAATGAACTAGTGCCAAACTTAATTCTTACTCTCAGCTGCTGTCCATACTTCAGGTTCTTCAACGGAATGACAGGAAACAGTATCAAAGATGACCATGAGGCAGACATGATTATTATCATTATAATATAAAAAATACTGCTTTTTGTCTAGAAGCCCACATAGGCTATGACTTAGGAGGGGACAGAATAAAAAACCGGGCTGGTTTGTGTGGGTTTTTTTATTTTTAGATTAATTATTAATCAGCAATAAATAAATATTAAACATTCACTTACCAAGCAACTCAGATATAGTCAAGGCCTTCTGCTGCTGTGTTATTTTGTAGCTCAGATCATGATATTTAATGTCAATACGCACAAGGTTCTGCCTAATGACAAATACATACAATATTACTTGAGACCGTCAGGAGTGCTGTTCATTTTTACCAACACTTATCAGCATGGACTGAGTTCAGAGAGAGTGATGGTGTCTTTTAAAGAACAATTAGATGAGTGTTACCAAAATTAGTTAGATGACTGAAGGAAAAAAAAAAAAGGTGTCCTAATAACAACGTTTATAACAGGAGCTTATCAGAGGAGTAGATCTTCAGGCTATGTTTAAAAAGTAGATCTGTACTGTGAGACAGACTTATGCTTTTTAAGGGTCACAGATAGGCTTGAGTGGAAGTGTCAGACATCCTGATCTACAGTGGATACAGTGCTTGGAAGCATAGTCTACCACTCTTGGTTATATGTACCTGCATATTTAGTTAAATATGCTTATTTCAATTAGCATGTTTGTGCAGAAGAGCCCTTGTCCTATACTCGGATGTTTGGTTCTACCCTCTGCTAATAGCCTTGCTTACCTAATTGTGTTCTTGCCTGCTGTAAAAGCAGAAGAGTAGGTAAATGTCAGTTGGAGCAAGACCTGCAGAATGATTCAGTGTGAGTAAAGACCTCATCCTTTATGCTATCATGTCTACAGAAAATATTCTATTTAGGAGTTAAACAGAATCTAACATAATGGATGTGGAATAAAACAGACACAAAAACTGATTGCACACATAATGTTTTGACCTTTTAAGAATAAAAGTAGCAACTATTCTTCAGGAGTATGAACAACTGCAGATTTTTGGGTTGAGAGTAATAATGAGCTCATTAACAATATTCATGAAAATAAAGTATTTGCTATACAAAATAATCACTTCTATCTCTTTAGGTGATAATTCTAAAATTCAGGTAGCACTGAGTAATAAAAATAATCTTATTAATAAGACTTCCTACCATTGTCATGGAGTTGCTAGCAGAACTATCCAATAAATGTTTAACTTTTCCCTTCTTACATCTTCAGCAATCAATAGATCTCTACGCTGTATAGTTCAGAGTATGTACCCGTTAATATGTGGGTAGGATTCCTATTGGTTAAGGCTTGGTAACAGGGGAATGTTCTGTATTTGCTTAATTGAATAATTACTGGGTTGTGCATGATGTTTACAGACAATAAATAATCAACAAAGATAAAATGTCCTCAAAGGATTAATATCTTTAGCATATAACAACAGGTTTAATTTTCATAATCTTCATTGGGGACAGACTTTTTAACAGGGCCTGTAGTGATAGGACAAGGGGTAATGTTTTTTAAACTAAAAGAGGGTAGATTCAGAGCTAGGTATAAGGAGGAAACTTTTTATGATGGGGGTGGTGAAACACTGGAACAGGTTGCCCAGAGAGGTGGTAGATGCCCCATCCCTGGAAACATTCAAGGTCAGGCTGTATGGGCCTTTGAGCAACATAATCTAGTTGAAGATGTCCCTGCTCATTGCAGGGGGGGTTGGACTAGAAAACCCTTAAAGGTCCCTTCCAACCCAAACTATTCTATGATTCATATAGTTTCTGTTCACGAATAAACATATGCAAACATTGCAGACTGATGGCTTCAAGAGTGAGAAAACTGAAGTCACTGAAACATTTCATTAGCCAAATTTTCTACAGTTCTTTATAAACATATTTTGTTGTTGTGGATACCTTAAGTTCATGCAGCACCTGTCAATACTTATTTGTACTGCTGACATCTATGTCTGTGAGCAAGAGGCAATTCAGTCTATAAAACTGTTTAAAATGCTTTTGACAACTAGATTATATCTTTCTAGCAAAAAAATGTGGAAATCATTCTATTTTTGGATATATAATGCTTGTGTTTGCAATGAAATCTGGCATCAATTTATTATATTGTAACAGTAAGGCATGTATGCTCTGTTAAAGCATAAGTGTATATGATATCTCTCCTATGAATTTAAAAGTATGCAGGTTATGTCAGCTCAGCGCTACTACTGAGAGACCCAGCTCTATGCATAAATTCTACCACCACTTCCTGGATAAAAGGCATAGACAATACTGTTGAGACATGTTTTCATGCTAGAAGGTCTCTTCTTTAGGATATAGGCCTACTTTCTTTTGCTGTCTAGCGTTTTCAGTCACACAGATAGGACCATGTTATTTCACTCTTCTGCTACTTCAAGAGAATTAATATTGTACCAAATATTTTCTAAATAACTTTTATAATATAAATGGTATTAGTGAATTATACTAACAATAGAAAGATTATTAAACTTGTGACTTTATTGCTGCAATAAAACCTAGCTCTTTAGTGCTTATGAAGCTTCCTTTGGGAAGGGGTTGAGAGAAAAGAACAACTTTATGTAGCATCTATTTAAATTGTTCATTGACCTCAGCTGTGGAAGGGTGAAAATTTGTCTTTCCTATTGGATGGATTGATTATGTGGATTGTGGATAACCCTGCCCTTTCTTTATTCTTAATGGCAAAAGTGATAAAAAAACCTTCATTATAATAGATCAATGACACAGAAAGTAATTGAGAATGTTACTTTTTAATTGCAGTATCTATTTTGTGTTATCCACAAGTCTTAGATGTATCTAAGTATATTTTTTTATATATATGCATATGTATAAATGTTAACCAATTTTGTCTAAGAGATTATTTTATCTCACAGACGATGTTATTAATACCATGCATAAGAATATATTTTTAAAAGATCGTATTTACATCATACGTTCTTTAGTCTTCTCAGTTACAAGTAACCAATAATTTCTTTATTAGACAAGGTGTTAAGCAGGATTACCTGATGTATTCTGGGCTTTTCTTCAATTTTGCAGATAAGTATTTTATGGCTTTTTCCCCTCCAAAACTTGAATAGGTGACAGTGGTAGGATAATCCATTTCTTCACATGGGGCGGGGCATGTGGAATTGTGGGTTCCTACTGTACATAATCCTTTTATCTCTATATCATCTGAAATTTCAGGAGAGGGAGTTTACATAATATTCCTAAAAAAGCATACAGTTTAAAAACTTTTTTTAAAACTTATGAAATTACTTTTAACTGACTTTGATAAATGTTTGTTATCCCAAGAAAAGCGGATACTTACTAGGTTTGAAGGAACAAATAAGTATTTGTAACTGGTACTTGGCAAACTGGTGCACAGTATTAGGAGTTGAGATTTTTTTGGTCACTTTATCCAAAGAAATTCAGCATCTGTAAGTCTTTCTGCCTTCATTAGGACTTTATATGCTTATTTCTCATCCACAGTTAAACAGTAGGACAACAGAAGATTTTTCCATGTTCTTTGCTAGCTTTCTGATTACATATTTAGGTATATAATCCTTGGTCTTGATGTCTGCCTAGCTCATTTCAGTGCATAGAAACAGCTTTCAGAGCAATGCCAGTTGTAGTTTACTATCATCTGATAACTACATAAAAATCTTGGTAAGTTAAATTTGCTTTACCTTAACCCCTGCCTGCCATTTGGTAGTTGGGCTTATGACAGCTAAGAGGGTTTAGGGATAGATTTGTTTCTTCAAATACCAAAGAGAAGTCACAAAATTCTGCAGGTGTGGCTGCTCATGAAAGTGGGGAGCTAGTCCTCTGATGAAGCTCTAACAGAAAGAAATAGTCATAGACATCTGGAAAACTGGAGAAAATTCATGTAGAAGAAAAATGGTAAGGCATAAATATTTCCTGAAGCATAAACCATCACCTGAAGCCATCTGCTACTCTGACATGAATACCACAAGCTCCTGCTTCTGATGCTCTGTTTGTCCTGGTGCGGTGGTGGTCGTTGTGTCTGTTCCCTCTGCGTGTGGGCTTCTCGCTTTTGCAAACCGCAGGAAAAGAGATATTTCAGCCTGCTAGCTGAGGATTTGAGGTACTCTCCAGCGATGCTGGGGTTGTGGATTTCATTCTGGATAGCTGGCCTTTAGAGTTCCTAAAATAAATGTTGTCACCAATAGTAGGTCCCGCAGATACTGGATGAGTGTGCTGTCATTTGAGGTTTTGTTATCAGATGTCTAACCTCTCCTGTGCTGTAAAAGAAGACTTAACTTGGGGTCCTGGGGACCAGACACCTACAAGCCAGGTTAACCATGTACAGTACTGTGATGCCAGTTCCTTCTGGGGTCCAGCTCTGAATCCTATCCATCCTTGATAGGAATTGGGGGTCATTTTTGTTTATTGCTCAGTGGTTTCTTTGAAACTTGGTCACAGAATATCCATTAAATAAAGTAATATATGTATTTACACCATGACAGGCTATCAAAGATCATGATTATATAAGAATATGGAATCTATTTCAAAAGAGCCACAGGAAAAAGAATTAGTCATTATTCATAGTGGTAGATCTTCCCTCGATGTTGCACACACCTAATCAAAACAGAAATAAACCCCCACACAGGCCCCCCCAAACTTCTTAACCTACTTGGTACCTTAATCATCCATTCTGTTAGAAAGGGACTCATGTTACATAACAGAATCCAATACAATTAAAAAAGGTACTTCTCAGATTACCATTTGCAGTATTTTCCAGAAAGTCAGTTGTAGTGACTTACAAATTTCATATCTACTGTGTGCAGATTATTTGCTTATGGAAATGAATTGCATTTGGAGCACTCTGAAAATATATAATTCATTTTACTTTTGAAAAGATAAAACCTTGAAGTCCAATGATTTTGAATTATACTTTCTATTAGCAAACCTGTTATTACTGTTGTTCACTTTTCTGTCACAAACAAAAAAAAAATACAACACTGTAGCTTGAAAGATGATAGATACCATGAAGATGCAAAAATGCAATCCAGAGGCTTGATATCTGAAAACAGATTAATTGAATATTTTTCCATTTTAAACCATTTCTCATTACTAAAATGAATTCTTATGCTTTTTTAATTGGCATCTATTTAATGCTCTGTCTGGTCTCTATTTTTAGAATATTAAATGAACTGGGGTATGCTCTGTTTCAGTACTACTTTCAGTATTTTGTTTTAATTGATAGATATTGTCTACTATTTGGAATTGGCTTGGAAAATATGAATATGAAGTTATTACTTACAGACTGCTGGATAAACACAGTTGTAAAACTTCAGCAAATCACATTCTATTCCATTTCCTTAAAAATAAACAACACGCTTTAGGAACTTCAATTAATGATCTAACCCTTAGCTCTGTTTGTACTAAACTGAAATGTAATGTCATCAAAGCCTGCTCACCCCTTCAAATTTATCATTATACAACTGAGAAATCAATTCAGTTGGGCACAGTGTGGTTACCAACACCAAAAGGGGTACATAGTGAAAAGAGACAACTTGTTTGCTGTTGGAGCAAACATCTTTATTGTGTGTGCTAGCCAGAACTGCCCTTAAGGTTGTGGCTCACTCTGTGTTAGCCTGCTAAAGACATGAATTTCTGCTTTTTCTAGTGGAAATGAAAAAACAAAGTAGGGTAGACAAGATATATAATTACACCCCATAGGTTTCAGCAAAAGTTTTGAACTTCATGCATGAGTTGTTTGGAGACCTAAGGTGTATGTGATAGCACCCTGAGCTAACAGCAAAACTTTCAGATTTTTAGATGGTCTCCGTTTCACCCTAATTCTTCCCTTGCATGGAAATATTACTCAGCAGTTTAGCACACAGTTAGAGAAGGTGTTGCCCTCTAGCTAACTGTCAAAGTATAAAGCTCTCACCCTGAGGATGGGAGATCTAGACTTAATTTCCTTCTCAAACCCCTTTCCATGAGAGTTTCCAGGATGTTGCCAGACTCCTTTCCAAGAGGTTGTCAAACAAAGGCTAGAGACTACTCTTTAATGGATCTCCCTTAGTGAAAACATTCTACCTTGCTTGGGAATACTTAAAAATACATTGATGCAGAAAGTACAGGTGTGACAGTGGCTTTCTTGCCCACTAATTGTGAAAAAAGAGCTGTGAGAGCAGAGATTTGGGTTCCAGCTCTTGCTTCAGAGGAAGGTGACAATATTATCATTACTTCTAATGCTGAAAAGGTGGGAGGGAGGGGAGTGATCAGGGCTCAGTGTTACTGCTTTACATTTCTAGAGTGATTAAGATGCCTGGATTCTTGAGGGGAATATTACAGCATACACCTGTACTCTGCATTTCAGGCTGATTAGATGGCTCCATGCAGCTTTTTGGTTTTTGCAGAGCCCTCTTCTGGTGCCAGCCTCTTTCCATGGTCCATGTGGGGGACCTCAGTTTCTGTCTTCAAGCAATCAGTTCTGCTGTGGCTGCTAAACACCTGCAAAGCACGTTTTCTGTGGTACATATGAAAATCTGTGACTTCTTATGGATATAGTTCCAGCTTTTTAGGAAGTCAGGTTGAAGGGTACAGACTTGTCTCACAACCCTGAGGCATAATCTTTTCTTTCAATTCTTTTTGTCTGTATCTTAAGAATAGCCAATGACCCAGATGATAGGTCTAGAGCTGACCAAATATCTTGCTTGTTTTCTCTGAATTAAAAAAAAAAAAAAGACAAATTTATATAATTTTAATTAGTCCCAGCTGTAGATATCCCTCAAGCATGTGCCCCATCTCCTTTGCTGTTCAATAACAGGTGAGGTGTCCTAGCAAGATGATCAGTGTATGGTATGATGATATTCCTGAGAAATACCTGGAAGAACGAATGGCAAACAGCCACACCAGTCCTGTATGTACCGGGCTTTGCATTCCCGCAAACATCCATTAGTACTATAAATCTTGTGGTACTGAAGCTTTATATCAGGCTTGCACTCTCCCCAGGGGTATTCTTGGATAATTGACTGTGGGGCAATAATAACAGAAGATATATATATATTTTTTTTGTCTCTGTTTTAAATTTAGATATTTTCTCACATTTTCTAGTGCTGAAGGAAGCCTGTTGAGGACAGAAACAGTAACATTGTGATTTAAATAGAGGCAATTACAGTTTGTGCTTTTGGGATTATAAAATAATTTCCTCTCTCTCACAGCAAAAGTAGGGCTTGATCAGACAGCCTCATGCAGAAGCGTAGTCCACTCCACTTGGATTCTACCAGGAATTCAAGACAACCTTAATGATAACAATGTGTTCATGGGGAAATGCTGTGGTGTCCTTGTATCGTTATATGTCAGCGAGACTGTAAAATGTTAGGAAAGAAAGACTGACTAATAGATACAGATTATGAAGACCAGTGACATCCCACCCCCAAAATAGCAGCAACTTTCTTCGTGTCTGGAGGAAATGTTCTTTTTAGAAGTCATTTTGTCATGATGAATATTTTAACTTACAAAATATCTAATTCATTGTCACACTTCAGAAGAGAATTAGAGACAGTAAAGACCAGTATTTCCACTTGATGGACAAAGTCCTTACCTTCAACTGGCGGATTGCAACCTGTGCATGCATGCCGACTGGTGTTAATAAACCTAAACCATCAAAGCGTGGAAGCTCTTTGGGTGAATGGATAACAAAGGTTATACCGGCATCAGTATGACCAAGAGCAGGTTCATCAGTGAATTGTTCCTGATACAAAAAGAATTATTTAAAATAGTTTTGGCTTTGCTTACCATCTGACACTTTAGCTGTATTTAAAATGGTACTATGCTTTTTTATTTGGTCTTGTATCTGTAGTCACATTTTTGACAATTTACAGAAAAGTATAGAAGCAAACTGATTTGGATTTCCTTTGTTGATTATCTCTGTGGTTTTCCTTCCAGGCATTATAAACTTTCAGGTCTTTTAATTCCTTCTGTCATCTCCCAATTTCAAAAGCAAGTAGGCATAGATGAACATTTACTCATAAGTTGGATATTTGTTCCTCTGCTTGCAACTACCTATCCCTTTTCAGCAAACTTTCCATTACTCTCTCCAGAACCTGTCACTCCTGTCTCATAATTCCTAGAGAACAAAAGTGAATGTTTAAATCACTCATCACTCTAGATTTTAGTTTTCTTCCCTGATCTCACAAGGTGTTATTCCCTCAGTTTTCTGTTTTTTGTTGGTCAAAGACAATTCTAATAAGGTCAGAGACTATTTACAGTGCACAGACCAGATCTTAGCTGGCATTGAGCACTTACAGCTGCTGCTACTACTAAAATTCGGTACTACTAAGAAATTGGCACTATATGATGTTTCCTACTGGGCTTTTTATTGAAATGAAATTATGTTACCCCGAAGTGCTTGTATAAATGACATGTTTCAGTTGTAAGTGAACTGTGTGTGTATATAAATGTGCTCCCTCACAACTTTCAGAACCATTTTGCTGGGGACAGAGTCAATAATAATTCTGACTTTTTCAATCTGTCTTAGATCTTTCCTTTAAAGTACTCTCTCACTCAGAAACAGTCTTGATATAGAATTTTGTGCATGAAATTCTGAAGGGCTGTGTAAAACCAACCAAACACAAAAATAAACCCAAACCAAAACACTTCTACTCATCTATCTACAAGTTATTACACAATTTGTTGTTTATAATCATTAAGATAGCTGTACCTGTTGGACATCAAAAAGCAAATGTAAGCCTCTTCCAGACAAACTCACTCTTCTTGCTGGAAGATCATTGTGATTAAAAGTAAAGCAGTTTCCATATTCAGTGAAAACATGTTCAAAATCCTTCAATAAAGGAAAATAGGGAAGACTAAAATGAAAGAAAGATCACTTGAAGCTTCCTTAGTGAATTACAATGCAAGAGATGGATTACTGGGGTTGCTTTGGTTTTTTTTTCCCCCAAAGGCAGTGCTAAATACTACAATCAGAAAAGTGGTAATTGATGAAAGTATTCAAAAGTATTTATTCCCTTTCTATAGAGAATGAAGTTTAAAGGACAAATTTCACATTGTTTATTAATATCTGAGCTGCTCAGAATCATTTAATGAGGTCCTGTTGTTTTTCTATACTCGTTACATTATATAGAAATTATATATTCAAAAACAACTTGTTTAATTCTTCCAGTACATGTTTAGTGAAGACTGTTTCAAAACTAAATGTCGTGTTACATATGAAAGTACAATATTTGCATTTTTTCCCAAAGCCACCTCAGCATTTAATATGACTGCATCTCATTGCTTTAGTTTTATTTATTAGCACTAGTGTTTTTCAGTTAAAAGAACTCTCCAATGCCTAATTTTAGAAGCTACAGCGTATCTATAGATTAATCTGAAAGAATATACCTGACTTTCATGTTCACATTTTCTATTTAAGTTGGGAATTGCTCTCTGGAAGAATCGACATTAAATGGGATGATCATATTCTGTTGTCCAAAATTCCCAAAGATGGGCTATTTTCACCTCATTATTTAGAATTCCTCTGGACTCTGCATATAGTTACCCTGGCTGTCTATGTTCTTGACCTCAAGAACAAAACTACACAATCATGTAATGCAAAGAAACTGACCTTCGTTACAGGCTATTTATGGAAAAGGTTGTTAGATACAGCCTGGAGGTATGACAGCTTTCAAAGGCTGCTATCTGTGCAGAAGTGGCACTAGGCAGAGACCAATTTAGACTGAAATCCCATTTTACAGCTCAGTTCAGCAGGCTGTCTCTGCATTCAGTGGGAGAATCGGAGTCCTCAGCATGACTTAGAGCAGGACTTTTTTCCTCCATTGTCTGACTATAAAGGGAAAACAGGGGGAATAGCTGGCAAAGCTAGATGTCTCAAGTTGAGTGGTGAGAATATATCCCCTTCCCCTCCATGCTACTGTTTTAGTAAAATAAGCATATTTACCTGTGGGTAACATGGCTTTCCAAAAAATTCACATTCTAGTAATGTGCTGCTGTTCAGATAAAACCCATTTTTCCTTGTAAAGTCTTTGATGCTGAAGTTCTGGTTCCCAAGAAGGAAATCATTTAGCTCTTGAGAATATTTATCTTCCACAGCAAATTTCTGGAGAACTCCAGAAACAATGTTCCAAATGAAAAAAATTATTTTGAGGTTGCTTACTGCATGAGCTTGAAACCTGTCAGTGGGAAGGAGAAAGATTTCTGCAGAGTTATAGGACTGATCTCAAGGCTGCTCTTGCCAAATCTGTGACGTGTTTTTTTGTCTACTTGCAAACTATAAGTGATTCTTGCCCACCATGCTGCATGTGGTTCTCTATGACATGAATAAACAAGTGTCTATTTCTAGGAAAGTATTTTCCATATCTGAAAACAGAAAATGGACACCTTCTCATGACTCATTCTGGTCAGTCATCTTGGAAACATTTCTGTTGTGTGTGGTTGTTTATTAAAAAAAAAAAAAACAACAAAAAAACCACCCAAAAAACCCCCCAAAACCCCAAGTAGATTAACTGTCTGCATAAGCCAGCAACCAGGTTTGAACAATTGCATTTACATGTGGGAAACTAGCTGGAAGGAGGTGTTCCTTTAAAAAATGCTCTCTTCTGTCATTTAGAAAATTGATTTCAAAGTGCATTTGCAGTAATCTCATATACCTGCTTTATGAAGGCACTACTCCCCAGTGTAGAGACAGTCTACTTCCCCAAGAGCTCTGTGGCTGCTGACACAGTGGTATAAACCAAGGGTGATCCTTACTCCTAGAATCCCCTTGAAAAATCTCAAAAACATAAGGCGTTAGAGGTACTTTCCTGATGTACAGCATTGAAGTCCTTTGTTGAAGTAAATTAAGGGTTTTCAGAACAGTTATAAGTTTGAAAAGAGAACAAACACAAATGAATACAATACCATCTTCTTTAAAATTGTTATTTTATATAATCCTATTTTAAAAAACATATCAGTATATGTATAATAGATCTTAATGCCCCAACTTGAGGAAGATTAGTAGGAACAACTCTTCACAACTGAATTTGAGGCAAAAACTAAATATAAAGGTAGATCTGTGCCTCTTTCTCCTACCAACAAAAAAGCCTGGTTACTAAAAATGGGAGGGAAGGATAAGCACAATATGAACAACATATGGATGTGGCAGCAAACTGTCGCTTAGGTGGACAACCACCATGCTCAGTAGCTAACTATTTACTTACAATGGGCTGCTACTGTAGTTACAAGAACTGAGGCATTTTTATTAGACAGCCCACTGTAATCAAGAGGGACTTCTATCCGCAGTGTATGTTGTGCAGTATAGTCCAGGATGGCTTGATGCAGAGCAATGGGAGGGAGCAGTAGTGAGGCAGGATGGCTCCAGGTGCTTGAGACTTGGACTTCTGGCTGATTCTACCAGTAAAACATAGAAGATATGAAAACTTACCGTTCTTGAGGAAACGATGTGGGTAAACTTTCTGTATTTCTAAAACTGTTCTTAAATTACACATTTACATGTTATTACATTATTTTCAGAGTGGCTGCATCTGAATCTTTGCCATTATCTTCAAATGTAGAAATCTGTAGTGAAGTTCCTGCTTAGATACATGACTTCCAAACAAACCAAATGCTTTCCTCCTGCATATACTACTGACATCAGCTCAAACCATAAAGGCTGAGCACCTCTGAAAAAAAAAGTATCTACTTTGCCTAAGATTTCTACATTTATATGAGGTTTCTATTTGAATCTCTCTATTTGCAAATCTTGTCTTTTATTTTTGACTTGGATGTGACTCATGGCTGTCCTTAGTTACACTGTAGAAGCAACACTCATACACAGAACAACACCAGAGAGGTGTTTTTCTACTCCAATTTATGGTCTGAAACCTAAAAATCTGTAACGCAATTGTTAATCTGAAGGAGGGGGGAGATTAGAAAAACAACCTCTCTGCCTTGATTTGCTCTGCTTTTAAATATTATGTGGTGGTGTGGAAGACATGACCCTCAGAGCCATATTTTTCCTTGTTTTATCTGATTTGTTCAAGGAAGTTGTAGAACCTGACTGCTTTCAGATAAAGAGGTGTTGCCTCTCAAGAGCAAACAACAAACATAACTTTTACCTGTTCAAGTTGCAAAAAGTCACAGCAGGGAATTTGACATTTTCCACATACTGAACTACCACTGTAGTTGTGGTTGGCCAACTGAAGTAGTAAATGAAGCGACTGTAGATTTGCCAGACAACAATGGCAAGACAGCCTGCGACTACTGACAGCCACAGCACTTTGCGAGTCTTGCTCTGCGTTTGAACAATATTATGTACTCCATGAAATGAAGTAGATGAAGCAAACTCCTGATGATACTTCCTTCTGTTTTCCAAATGTGGCAGCAGCTTCTTTATTAAGTACAATCGTATCTTTTCCAATATTCCTTAATATGGAACAAAGTGAAAATATTTTTTAAATTAGCATTTAAATGGCACTTAAGAAAGGAAACCACATAATTTTGATATTGGAAAGCAGTTGTAAAATTTCTCTTTATTTGTAAATTCTTTCTTTAAGTAGTGAACTTGCTTCTGACGATGGAAGAGTTGTGTGCTAAGAGATGAGCTCAGTGCTGCCTGAGAGCAGACTATATTTTGCAATATTTTAAGCACACAAATTTTTAAGCACATTAGTATAAAAGAGTAGTTCCACTTCTGTGGAAAAGATTGGATTTTGACATACCTCAGTGATCTGAAACCACAGGTTGCTGTGGACCTACTGTGAAAAGCTAAACATCTGATTTTTACAGAAACATCCCATTAAAGGCCTGGTCCTTCATACTTGCCCTGAGAATTAAGGTAAAAAGGGAATGATATGGAATGATACGAAAGGGAGTTTCACTCTTTCACTATTAAAAGTTTTGGGATAAAACTTGAAAGGTTACAAGTTCAAAAGGAAATCTATTCTTATTTTAGGTTTGTACTTGTCTGGTTCCATAACTTTGAAACATGAATGTTTTAGTTTTCATTTACCCCATGTTTTCTACAACTTGATGTTAAAAAAACAAATCAAAACATTTTTAAAATCTTAGTTTAAGAGCTATAACAATAGTTAATATAATCGATACCTGGAAATGCAATCATTTTCTTATGCTTATTGCTGAATGATCTTTTGAGCATGGATTTGAACAGGATGTTCTCTCTCAAAACATCCAAGTGAGGGAAACTTAGTAAGACCTTTCTTGTATCTAGTCATAATTGGACTAGTCTCTTTTCAAAGTGCTTCATTTACAGATTGTTATCTGCTATTTTATTCCATCATTAAGAAAGTCCGTAAGAACAGTGAATCAAAGAAAGTTCATGAGACAATAATAATTAGGATCTAAAAATATATTATTTAGATCAGTGTTTAACAGCTATTAAATGCTTCCCTACTTCTGTTTTTTAACAAAAAAAAATAGATTTAATAGTGTGGCATATGTGGTAGGAAGAGAATATACCCTTTATAAGACTGGTTTACTTGAGACTATTACAGTTGGGCAGAGGAAGAAAGGGCTGTAAGAGTCATTTGCCAAAGCTATTGTGACTACACCAGCACTCTGGGATGTTGCTTTAGTCTCTGGACTGCGATAATGGAATCCCAGATGGTGCTGGATTTCAAAATGTTTCTGAAGGGAAAGAATTTTCTTTATGTTGTTCTTTAAAGATCTATGTAAGAACTTTGATCGATACTGGTATAATTTACTGTGAGTCCTTTTTATCTTCTGGAAAACTATTCAAAAGTTTCTCTCTAGCTCTAGTGACTATTGGATCCCATTGCATAGCTGTTCAGCCATGTGTGTTCTTGTATATCACACTGAAATGGAGTGGATTTCTGGTTTTGCTGTAGGTTTTTCTCTCACCAGCACGCATGCAGTGGGACAAGCACTTTGCATGCTGCCTGAATTAACAGCAGAACAAAGTAAATTCGTAGCATGAGTCTGCATCTGCTGCCCATAGACTCAAATTAGAGACTAGAAGCAGATCAGACCCTTTTCTTTAGGGAAAGTGGTGTGTGTGTTTATTCCTCCTGAACACTGTGCTAGGTAAGGGAATGATAGCATATGCCTACATAAATGTCCATTGCCATCAAAACCCACTAGTAGCTTAATCAGCAGAAATGCAACTTAGAATCTATGCAAATATGTAACTAAACAGTATTTCAGCTCTTGTGCATAGCTGCTACAGTAAGCATACATGATGCTTTATCTGATTGCAAAAGTTTTGCTGTTAATGCGTAAGATTATCTAACATCACACTGCTGCTTTCATTAGTCACCAGTGTAATTAGCACTACTAGGTGAGTGTCTTTAAGAATATTTACTTTCAGATTTCATTAGAAAATGCTATAATTAAAAAAAAAAAAAGAAAGAAAAAAGGTTAACTACTCTACGTAGGGTCAAGTGATAAATTTCTAGTATGAAATTTCTCACATGCTGGATTGGAAAATAGTATGAAATGTGTAAATTGGGACTAGCCATTTATTTTGGGATTTGATCTGTTTATGAGGAATAGGTACATTCCAGTGATATATAATTAATAATAGAATGGTTATTCCAGGTTTCAGTTAATGAATAGTAAAATAATACACCACAATAATAGGTGGCTGTGAGATTATAAATGATTAACCCTTCATCCTATGCTGTGCAAAATTTAGGCTGTGTGTACCTGGACTAAGGTTGTGCAACCAACACAGCTGAACTAGCCGTGAGTTAGAGTATCCAAGCTGCTGCTAGATAGACAGTAAGGTCTTGCAAGACCTTAGACATATTAGACAATAGCATCTTGAGAGTGCTATGTTCTTTTAGTAACAATACAAAGTACATTTAATGTAGACACTACAATAAATAATATTTTTGTCAAAGATGTGAATAAAACCAATATTTATAGAAGAACCAAATAGCAGAGGATGCATAAGTGAAAAGGCAAGGAGGTAACTAAATGAGAGGAATCCAGGTCCAGGAGCAAACCACTTGTTTGGAGCTAAATATAAAACATGCATATAAAGAACTAGTAAGGTAGCTCATAGGTTCAGGATGGGCTGCAGATGCCTTGCCTCAGGAAACACTGATTACTGGAGAAGTCCCAAGAACCATCATGGTTAGTCAGATAAACCTGATTTTCCAGTCCAGGTTGTTAAAGAAGAAATTACTTCCCTGCATGTATGGCCAGGGATATACTGTGGAAACTTATATAAAAACCTCAGAAATTCACAGTACCTTTAATGTTAACACTGAATTGAATATAAAGGGGTTTTAAACTTCAGTAAGCGGGTAACTGATCACAATCTATAACTATTTGTATAGGGAACTGATAGATAATAGTAATAGGCTCTTAGATCTAGTGGGGAAAAATATATACAGGACCCATTGGGAAGAACTGGAAGCTAGGCTCTTGAACAGCAGAAATAATGTGCAACAGTTCTATATTTGTATTCCCAATGTTTAATTGTGATTGAATTTTCATTAATGAACATATTAAAAAAAGATGGCTTTTTAAAAGATGGCTCATCTTCAGCCAGAGCTCTTACCTGGAAGGAGTTATTTCAGGAAGTTATATGTGGCCTCTCTGGGAGGGTTAGTTAGTTTAGATAGATTTGTGATTTCCTCTTTGCCTTAATCTAAAAATCATTACAATATGGTATCATTCAGAGAAATAATTGCCTAGTTAAAACTGTGTTAACTTTATTCTAAATGCATAAAGGACCAATAGTTAGAGACTTTTCTTCACTTCTTAAGTAAGTGTACAGGTTTTTTTCTACAAACATCTCTCCCTTCTTTATATTTTGAAAATGCACACTACTGCTGGTTTTGGACAAGGTTACAAGAGAAAGGAGACAGATTTTCTCATTTTGGTTGTCAGTTCTAGAAAAAAACTACCAAAATATAAAAAAACTCTTGGTACAGCACTCTAAAATGTCTAGTCACATACCTTTAGCATCCGATTGAATGAATCTCCCAAGCTGGTCCATGAGGCTGTGCTTATTTCAGTAAGGAAGGAATGGTTAATAAGCTGCCTTATCACTGTGATCATTGCTAGGTAATGGCTTTTATAGAAAACTAAATGGGAGGTGATACTTGATGACACATAACACTGGGCAATTTACCTGCCGGGGTTGCTATGTTTTGCCTTTAAATAACATGGTCTGCAACATAAAAGAGAAGATTATTTTTATGACAGGATCAGATGTATGTATTTATATACATTTCAAGTACATGTTATAGTAATAATAGTACAAATGCAGGCTTGTCTTATGTGTTGCATCACCTTGCAAATTTCTTTCATATTTTTTCCTTTTATTTCAGAAAGACCAATTATCTTCACTAAAATACTGTGCTGTTCAGAACTGAATAGATTCTCTTTAAGTAGATAAGGAGTCGTTCCTGCTCTGGAGGGCAATAAATGTC
The DNA here is from genome assembly GCF_047716275.1 of Strix uralensis. Classification (NCBI taxonomy): domain Eukaryota; kingdom Metazoa; phylum Chordata; class Aves; order Strigiformes; family Strigidae; genus Strix; species Strix uralensis. The sequence goes on along the minus strand of NC_133975.1, from coordinate 48,316,113 downwards.
TGCCACTAGGCTCCCACCAGCATCAGGATGCAGTGCATCCACACTTTGAACAGCTGTCTTCATAATCAGCTCCAGATTTCATGTTCTGATAGGCTTTAGCAAAAATGAGCTGTTATTCCTGTGAACTAACCCTGTGGGTAAGGATGAATATGCATGCAGAACCAATCATTCCAGTAACTCCTTATGAAAAGGATATGTGTTAGATGTGTGGTATGACCTTGTTTGAAATTTGTTTCAAGGAAAGAACTGAGCATCTAATAAAAAGTAATAAAAAATAGTAGAAAATTCAGACCCAGAATGTGCTTGATTAATGCCTTAGGTAATGATAAAATAAACTCTTCACATCCCCTCTCTGATCTGCAGGGGATGGGAATGGCTGCTGCTTCTTTCATTCACTCTCTTAGTAATGGTCCTGTTGATTGCCCACAATGTCCTTGGGTTATCAGGTGTATTAGCCTGGCCCCTCAGTGCCTCACTGTCTAATTGTTTGCTGACTGTTTTCTGGCCATGTTGTTCAAGCTACAAGCTGCAAGGTAAAGCACTGAACTCCATTTAGTCATTCCTGTGTGACAAGCAGAAGATTTCTGCACTCAGCTTCAATCCCAGCTCTGTTTGTCACTTTTGCCTCACCGATGAGGCTCTCTGCTGGAGCAAGCTTTGCACAGCACTTGTGTTCACTCAAGCAGCAAAGTGCTTAACAGTAAACTGGTTTTCAACATCTGTATATAACTCGACCACATCTAATGCGCTGCTGAGCAGTAGTTTGCAGATCCGTTGCGTCCTATTAATGCAGACCACTCTAATTCACAGAACCCCGACAACGCCTCTTGCTTGAGTTGCTTGAGTTCTTAAAGCAAATTATGTCAGTCTTTTATACCACTGTGTGCATACAATTAAGGAGTACAAACTGTAGGTTGCTCTCTACACATCAATACAATTCATCTTACCTTTTTTTTAAAAAAAAATTCTGTGAGTTGAGGTCTTACAAAGAGTCTTCATGCTTATATAATACTTTAGATGGATATGACTTGTGTTTTCTGTTTGTTTTTTTTTTTTTTTTTCCATGATAAATTAATTTTTTAAATTTTCTTTCTTTTATGGTTGTTTTACATTAATTCTTAAGCAAACACTAGGGGGCGAAGACCAACCATCTTGTATTTGTTCATCTTTCCCAAATGGCTTGCACAAATAGCTTTCAGATTACAAATTGGTCATAGGGAGCTTGGTTTGTCCGCTCACACCTTGAAGTGTGTATCTGGTTATCTAAACAGCCCATTCCCTAATACTTAATGCAGTAAAGGGTAGGAAAACCAACCAATGATAGAGGTGGTCATGATTCTTTGTATTCATATGTATTGTAAATTTTGTACTCAAAATGTTATTTGAAGTCAGTCCTCATTGCTGCTCAGTTCTTCTTTTATGGTGCTAACTTTAAAAAAAAAAAATGCTGCACCCCAACATAACTACATAGCTATTTGCTGAGACAAATAGATAATGTGTTTCTGATAAAATTGTTTCTTTATAGCCTAGTTGCAGCAAAATGTCTTGTAGGAACTCTTACGGGCTGCAGAGAGAAAACAATCTTCTAGTTATACAGGTCAAGTATAATTCTTTCCATCTCTCTTAATAGGCCATATTTTCTACATCAAGCATTCATTGTACTTGCCATTCTCTTCTGAGTCCTTTCCAAGTGGTCTTCATCTTTCTCGAAGAGTGGTGCCCAGGACATAATACAACAGACAAATTCTTTCTGATACTGAATGGAAAGGAGGGTTTCCATGCCATATAGAAAGCTTGCATTTAAAATTTTCCATATAAAATTTGCACTTTTCACAGTTTTGCCTTTTGTTCCTTAACATGTTATTTTTTAATAACTGAAACATACAGATAATTTCTAAAAAATTCCTTTTTTGCTAGTTTGGTTATCACAACTGAAGGTCAAGAGTACTATTCTCTACATTACTGAAGCTACACATTATTTATTTCAGTGCATTAAGACAATTTTGTATTCTAGCCCCCATCTGTCAGCATGCCATTATACCTTCTAGACTGTTCTCATTTGTCAGTTAAAGAAGTGTACAACCTATTCCATCATCCAAGCCATTAATGATAACACTGAATAGCATCAGATTAGCAAATTGTTATCAGCGTTTGTCCTGAACCAGCCCTTTGCACTTGCTAGCCAGCTGTACCATGGAGTAAACAGCAGCATGAATTGAACCATGTGAAGGCACAGGAGTAGATTATGGCTCCAGATTTTGACTTCATTGTACCCAACTGGTAACCAGGATTCAGGTGTTTGGGAGGGAAGAAACAACAACTGCCTTCTAAAGAATTGCACCTTGCAATGTGTGGTTGCAAGGCATTAAAAGAGGGTAGGTTTGCCTTGGGACAACACTGTGGCATGTATTCAAGATATGTTATTTTTCCTAAGTTTATAGTTTGGCTGATATTGATACATTTCACTGATAAAAAAAGAAGTTTTGGCAGTAGCAGTGAAGAAACGTTTTCTCCATACTTGGGAAATAATTATCAGTCAGAACATGAGGAAAATAAATTGTTCCTCTGGGACACTTCAGCGAGCAGGCTGCTTTACTGCCGGAGTACAGCTTGCAGATAACCCATGAAAGCACAGTCATCATGAATGCTGTATATTTAGAAAATACACGTGTAGGAGGAACTGGTGGTAAACTAAGAAGAGTTCCTTTTTAAACACAGCTTGGGGCAGAAGATTTGGTACCAGCATCAAGAGGGTCAGACACTGTGCAATGTGAAAGAAATTCTGCTGTATTCTGCTGAGCCACAAATGATAGATGGAAGTGGGGGGATTGTGCTGGGACATGTGAAACATAAATGGAAGTTAAAGGTATGTGGAGAAGTGTCGACACAGTTCTTTGTGTTTAAGAAGTAGAACAAATACAATATTTAACAAAAAAAAAAATCCTTGCAGCACTATCTCTTCTCTTTGTTTGTAGTTTGCAAGACCTTGAGCTCTGTTCCTCCCCCAAGTACAAATGTCTGATTGGATTATTAATATTGCATCAACTTTAAACTTGTTTGTTTTAGCCTTGAGTCACTAAATTTTATTTTTCTTAAAACTGACTGTTAATTTCAAATGCTAACTAAATAGCAAGTCCAGTTTTGAAAAATCACAAAACAGTCATGTTTTGGTGCCAAATTTATCTTCTCCTCTTCACCTTCCTTTTATGTGTCCTTATCCACCTGTCTGTCTCTTGTTATATTACTAAACTGGCTGGGAAAGTGATTTTTTTGTTCAGTGCTTGTTTAACAATCAGCACCGTGAGGTAGACTTAGGCTACTGGGTGCTTCACCTGTGCAATTTGAGTTGCACTTTGTCAACAAAAACCTACCAGTAGCTGCTGTACTGCATTTCACTATTATAGTTGTTGGTTTATTGTCCAAGAGACAAGTCCTTTCATCAGTATAATTTTATGGAACTAACAATGCTCACATCTATACATGAAAAATGTATTTGCCTTTTGAATGCTTCATCTCAAAAAGGTCACAACAGAATCTGCACAAGTGCAGAAAAGGGTGACTGGGACTATAAAGGTACAGTATAGTTATTTCTCACAAGCTCATAAACCATGACAGTACCAAACAGAAATTAAAATTACTCGATTACTTGGAAGGAAGTTTGAAACTAGCACAGGGAAATATTATTTCACATGATACGCGCTTCAATTATAGAACTCATTGCTGCAGGCTGTGGATTCACAGAAGGATTATGAAGTGCAAGGAAGGACACAGGTATCTTAGGAAGTCCTGGACCATCAACATTGGAAAGTTAGATGAATATACTTGGGGAAATTATCTCACTGTAAGCTTGCCTTTGTTTTTTTTTTGGTTTTTTTTGTTTGTTTGGTTGGTGGTTTTTTTTTTTTTTTAATGAATGTTTGTTTTGTTCTAATAGCTCTTCCCAAGACATCTGCTACTTTCTATTAGAAACTCTTCACCATGGTGTGACCTGCTTGGATCTTTTATCCAATTCACTGCAGCCACTGTTACGTAGGTAAAAGCCATCTGTGCTGGATAATTCCTACTCTAATTCATAGAATCATAGAATGGTTTGGGTTGTAAGGGACCTTAAACATCATCTAGTTCCAACCCCTCTGCCATGGGCAGGGACACCTTCCACTAGACCAGGTTGCTCAAAGCCCCGTCCAACCTGGCCTTGAACAGTTCCAGCGAGGGGGCAGCCACAACCTCTCTAGACAACCTGTTCCCGTGTCTCACTACCCTTACAATAAAGAATTTCTTCCTTATATCTAACATAAATCTACCCTCTTTCAGTTTAAAAACATAATCCCTCATCCTATCCCTACACTCCCTGATAAAAAGTCCCTCCCCATCTTCCCTGCAGGCCCCCTTTAAGTACTGGAAGGCCACTATAAGGTCTCCCTGGAGCCTTCTCCAGGCTGAACAACCCCAATTCTCTCAGCCTGTCCTCACAGGGGAGGTGCTCCAGCCCCCTGATGATCTTTGCGGCCTCCTCTGGACCCGCTCAAGCAGGCCCATGTCCTTATGTTGGGGGCCCCAGAGCTGGACACAGCACTGCAGGTGGGGTCTCAGGAGAATGGAGTAGAGGGGGAGAACCACCTCCCTTGACCTGCTGGCTACACTTCTCTTGATGCAGCCCAGGATATGGTTGGCTTTCTGGGCTGTGAGTGCACATTGCTGGCTCATAGTTTTCCATTCACTAATACCCCCACGTCATTCTGCGCAGAGCTGCTCTCAATCCACTCATTGCCCAGCCTGTATTTGTGCTTGGGATTGCCCTGACCTATGTGCAGGACTTTGCACTTGGCCTTGTTGAACTTCATGAGGTTTGCACAGACCCACCTCTCAAGCCTGTCCAGGTGCCTCTGGATGGCACATCCCTTCCCTCCAGTATCAAGACTGCACCACACAGCTTGGTGTCGTTGGTAAACTTGCTGAGGGTGCACTCAATCCCACTGTTCATGCTGCCAACAAAGATGTTAAACAGCGCCAGTCCCAATACCGACCCCTGAGGAACACCACTCGTTACTGCTCTCCACTCTGACATCGAACTGTTGACAGCAACTCTTTGAGTGCAACCATCCAGCCAATTCCTTATCCACCAAGTAGTGCATCCATCAAATCCATGTCTCTAAATTGGAGACAAGGATGTTGTGCGGGACAGTGTCAAATGCTTTGCACAGGTTCAGGTAGACAAGTCCCAGGTAATTCTGGGACAACAGTGTTGGGAAGCTTCATACGTCACTTGTTTGTAGCAGGTCTCCAAGCCCTTTGTTCAAGTTAATGAACATCGGAAAAACAAATTGATCTGTGATGATTTTGTAATCAGAATGAGGGTCTGAACAGAAGAATGGGTGGCACTGCCCAAATGATTTGTGTGTGCACTTTTTCTTCTCCATAAGTGATTTCATGTAGGATAACTTGAGATTTGGCTTAGGTGAACAGTTCGCTTCTAATTTTGTAGGAGAGAAGAGTGTTCTTGGATTCATGACAATAGATAGGAGGTAATTCTTCCTTTCCTGTCCTCATCATACTAATGTTTTAGACATAGAGCCCCACACAGTGAGAACATACAGTCTTTTGGCTCCAGCTGTATCTAGAAAATACGCTACAGGCCACCTCTGCCTTACATCAAATCTCCTCTTAGCCAGGCTAGAGAGTGGTTCCCTTTTTGTTCATATGAATCACTTCTCTCAGTCTAAGTAAGTTCAGTTTGTCTCTGCTCTGAAACCCTGTTGCAGCTGAGATAAGCAAAGCTAGCCCAGCCATGCCATGTCTACTTGAGGAAGGGGAGGTAAACAGAAAGGGGACGAGGGTCGATTAAAAAGGGTGCTTAACGATTCCCATGCTTGGTCATAAATGCCATGACAGTTCATTTGAAGGCCACAAAGTACAGTTCTGGGAAGCTGTGGGGTTTTTTTTTCTGCTGTGTTTAACTGTTTGTCTTGTATTTAGCCCAGTCACAAAACAGAATATTCTCACTGACTGCTGAAGGTTAGAGTTCTCTGATATCTTTCTGGGATGAACAGAAGTCTTTCTGTCTGACTTTCATGCTTTAAAAGTAAGTAAACAAATAACTAAATAAAAGCTCAAGGACACACACACACTCTTGGTTTTCATAGCCTTGCTTAGTCATCCACAGCATGAACAGCAAGTTGTGTGGTGGTTACATCTGCTTCTATGTGGTTCTGAGTGTTCAGCATGAAAAAGGAAAATGATGGTGCTTTCTGAGAAAAAAGTACTACTGTCAATTAAAACTAATGTTATATTTTGCTTTCAGATATATTCACATGGAAGAGCTTTTTTTCATCAAGACTCATTTGTGACTATACTAATATAAAGAGATGTCAAAGCAGCTGTAAAATCTGTGTCAGGGCATAAAGGCCACTCAAACCGTTCAAAGTAAAATCAGGTCCTTACAGTGAGCCCAAATTTGAGCAGCATTGCAGAAGCACATTTATTTCTAAGGGTGTCTGCAGCCACACCAGAGTTTAGGGCTCTTGAGTTGATCCATACCTGAGGGCTCTTTTAATCTGTGCTATCATCTATGCTGCTAACAATTTCATAATAAGGTAGTACAAATAACTTTTTAAAAATTTTTTTTAGTACCAAGTTCATTACACACTTGTGAAGCCTTACTGAGATCAGATGAAGACAGCTAGTAAGATGAATGAATGATAGTTCTGCATTGTCTATGGTTTTATTTCAGGGGTTTTCAAGTCCTCGTTAAGACCTCTTTTTCCACTGATCTTGGATAGTTTTATGTCTGTTGGAATGACTGAAGCACAGAATTCAGCTAGCACAAGATTAAATTTCCTTAAATGAGTAGCTGCAAGGATAATATTATCCGTAATATTACCCAGCTCTTCAGGAAATGGTCAGTCTACAGAGCTTGCCCTGGCTATATACATGATGCAGGTCGGAGTTACCAACTTTAAGTCCCATACTTGTTTTTGCTTCTCTCTATAAACCATGAATACAGTGGTTTCATTTTGTTTGCTTGCTTTTGAGGCAGGGCAGGGGAGAGGTAAGGCTTTTGCTCAAGAAGTTAACATGAAGCCACTTCCAACATTTCTAATTTTCGAAGTGAAACATGGACTGTTAAATTACTGCAACATCAGATCAGAGTGATTGAATTTACACATATTTTAGATTGAACATTTATTTCACTTGGGGTTACCTATGAGAGATAGAAAAGAGAGAGCAAATAATTTCTGGTTTGTGTGTAAAATCAGAGAGTTCATATACTTTGCCAGGTAAACATGGATTTGCAAGAATACAGTCTTCACTCTACAAAGTATATATAGAGTATATACAAAGTATAGAGTTTATATTTTAGATACTAAAAACATTTTTAAACAAACTTACTAGGTAGTCTTTTTTTCTTAAACTTGGTTTTTGCTTCTCATAAAAATACAGAACTTGAGCTTACCATCTTCATTCTGCATTGTGTATGAAAGTAACAGTTTACTTTTCATTATCTCTGTCATGGAAAGGAATTGTTAAATTGTTGGGGGTTTTCTAGGATCTGAGTGAATATTTTTATAACAGTGTTTCATGTATTGACAGCACTGCAAAAAATATTTTTGTTTCTTATTTTAAATTAAAGCAAGATGTTGTACAGACAAGGTTAGAGCAATGTATTTGTTGCCCAAGTGTGGGCTTGAAGCAAACTGCTTGTGTTTCTTTTTTCCTATGTCTTTGCAGTTTTCTGATGATTTTGAGAATCATATTTTTGAATCCTCTCATGTATATCATAAGGTTCTTGGTTGCTAGTGAAATACAAGAGGAACTGATGAAAAGGCAGATATTGGTGATAAAGGACTCGGGGACACTTGGGAATGTTCTCTCAGCAGGAGGGTCCTGGGGATAGCCAAGCTTTCAGAATACACCAGTGCAAGAGGGTTTAACAGGAGAAAGTGAACACACTCATCAAGCAAGAGCGATGAGTAGTGCATATGTTTCATTTGGATTGGCAGGTTTCAGAAGTCTTACTAGGCTGGTGGGTTTTAGGGTGGAGGTGCTTTGGGACCAATCAGCTATGAAGTCCCTAAACAGAGAGTTTGAACATGTTGGAAATACTGGAAATAACTTTCTAAATCGCTGTAGTCTGGCTGATTTATTTGATTGACTGAAGCTTGTATGTTGCTGAATCAGAAGAGGAGTTCGTATAGTGCTTGGTTCAGATAGTATCCTCAGCTAGATTTTGAGTGAGTTTGGTAACCCTGGACTGATTAAGGGTAGTATTACTTCCCAAATAGGGAGTTAATGTTTTTTTAAGCACAGAGTTTAAAAGGGCTCTGATACTTCAAAGTCCTTTGCCTACTGGGTAGGCAATGTAAAGGTTGCAAATTGGAGACCATTGCTCTAGAGGTTTATAATTCTCTGTGTCCCACAGAAGAAACTAAAACTGCACAAGAAAACAGACACCAATTCCTTTGGTGAGGTTGAGTTCAATATTTTTCAACTGTCCTTATTTTTACGAGGTTCACGCTCTTTCTTTGCTTGTGCCATGAGAAAAGGTAATAGAAAGTTTGATTTCACTGTGGAGGCTCAGTCTGGATGTTTCAGGTGAAGATTTATAGAAATTACAAGATAAACCTTCCTTGTCCATGAATTTAAGATCTGTGAATGTGAGAGATTATTACATTTGTATATCAAGCTGTTTGAGTGCAAATGGGATGGTGAAAGGCAGAGTTTTCAACATTTAATTTCTGATGTATGTACCCATGCACAGTCTTCACTTTCATCTCTACTTGCCTGCACCCTGAGCAGAGGTATAGATGTGTGTGGTGAGAGGATTATTTTCTTCTGTCAGGTTTTACATCATGAAGGAAGAACACCTTGACTTTGCTTGATGGGTTGCTTCAGTGGAGTCCTACTTTTGTTGTGGCTCAGCTTAGTTTTAAGTTAATATTTGTATACACTGACATAACGGCATCCGGCTGAGCAGCGTGTACATCCCATCGCCACGTACTGTGTATGACATTTTTTGTGAGCCAACTACTCAAGTGACTAGAACAGCTGAAACCACAACTCAGACACCACTAAGCAGAGTAAGTCTTGCAGAGAGCAAATGGTCTAGGGTCACAGGGGCCTTGTAGCTTTGTTTGCAGTAAAACTGAGCATTAACTTTTTTTTCAGAAGAGGCTGGCAGGCAGGAAAAAAGTGCACACTACATGTTACTTCATTGTGTGTTAAGCTGATGATTAAACAGAATTGAGTAACATTTGTCGATAAACGAGAGTGAAACTTTTGTGCGAGGAAATAAAATTACAAAATTGTCATGAATTAAACCACTGGAAAAATAGCATGAGATGTACATAATTATTTTTAGTTAATTTCCTTAATCTGTGTGCCTTTTTTGAAAGTATGTGTATTACTTAAAATCTCTTAAAAGCATTATTCAGGCTGACATAGAAATATGTTCTCCTTCCCTTCCCCTTCCCTTTCCATGTTTCATTTTTTTGAACTTGGAAGTATTTTGATATCTTGATACAAGGGGCTGCAAGTTAAAAACCTACTTTAACAATTCCTGAACTAAATATTGACTTTTTCTCACACAGAGAACTCTCATTGACTTACCCTTTACACCAGCCTTTACCTCCAAAGAAGCAGCTGGCAGAAACCTTGCATTAAAAAGCACAAAAAGTGTGTGCCACAGGACAATGCAAGCGTGACAGCCATTCCTGTTTTGACTGACTGAAAAAAAAACCCAACCTGGAGAGCCAACAACACATGAACTTATTGACCTTTGTGCCACGATTGTTTCTGTACTTATTGAATAGTGGGGATGGGCTGAGGACTAAGGAGGAGAATTTGGGGGTTGGCCTCGGCGGTGAGGTAAGGTTACATATAAGGCAGCTGCAGCAGATTTGGGAACACTAACGGAGTATATCCCCTGGTGTGCAGCTCAGCGAGTTTGGATCCTGGAAGCATGAGCGGGTGCCCCTTCGCGGGGAACAATTACCTGTAAGTCCCTCATCCTTGGGTTTTGCTTCATAATGTCGGTTAAATGATATAATGTTAATGTTAAATATGAAAGCTCAGAGAGGAATTAATGATTATCAACAAATAGACAACTGTAGCTATCACTAAAGGAAAAGAGACTGTATAAGGACTTGTCCGAGCACTTGTTATTTAATGAACTAGATGCAATGCTACCAGCTGTTACTGTGACAAAAGGTTATTTCAGGTGTACTGTTTTTCTCAAAAGCCTGCTTTAGTGGTTCAGTTTCTCAAAACAAAGCATTGTTTGAATTGTAGATGCATCTGTTAGAAAAAAGACAGATACATTCATAGTTCTTCAATTAAATAGTTTATATATTCTTCTTAGATTTAATTTTAACAAGCTATCTTTGGAAGATGAAAAAGATGACAAATCACAAGAAGGGATAAATAAAGCCAGCAAAGGTGGACTTGTCTATGGAGACTACCTACAAGTAAGTTTAAGGATTTCATGTTTACTGCCCTGGTCATTCTTAAGGCTTGAGCCAGGACCTGTGATGGATGATTCTCACAGCAGTCAGCCAGTCACTAAGACAGGTCTCCAAGTGCCCTTTATCTACCTGAGCTCTCCACGTGTAGTCATGGGCACAGGTGCCCGCCTCAGCTGGGATGGTGCAGGTGGAGTGTGGGATGGCTTCCCAAACTTCAGGGAAGCTAGATATTTGGGGGGTTTTGGTGGGGAATTATTTATATTGGTAAACCTAAACCCTGAAGTGGTGCACCACAAAAGGCTTTCTTTGGTCTGACAATCACCACTTGGCAATTTTTCCACGTCAGCAGGCCATGTGCAACTTCCCTGAATTATTGCGTGAAAGCGCAGAATATTTGGCTGGAAAAATATATTGCAGAAATCTAAGGGGTGGGCTGATGACTAAGGGGAACACAAAAAAAAACCCCAAACAAAAAAACTGCAACAACTAGAAGTAGTTAAGAAATAAGTAAAAATAAAATGCCACAAGTAATATAAGAATCCCGACTTTTTTTTTTTTTTTTTGGTGACAGCATGAACTGAAGTGAGTGGAATTACTCTGTGCTTGTGAACAGAAGACTGATTTGTTGATATACAATATAGAATCTTGTAAAGATTTCTTTTAAAACAGCTATGATTAGATTGTAAATTTGACTCAGTAAAAAAATTAGTAATGTCAGAACTGAAGTAACTAGTACAGCCTCAAATGAGAACCCTTGTGCAAATGTTGTTGCATGATTACACAGAATTCTACTATAGGAACTCTGTTTTCATGGAACACAACAGTATAGTTGTAAAATCTGGAAAACATGCTGGATATTTTGTTTTCTCTTTTTTTTTTTATAATTAAAAAGATCCTTAAAATTATTTTCCAAACTTTATTACTTGGAGTGCCTAAACGGTTCATTTTAGGCAAGATTTTATTAAAATTAAAAAGTAAAAGTGACAGCTGAGACCATTTAGTGTAAATTTTCATGCCACCTGGAATATGAGGCCTTTATATATATATTTTAAATATTATCCTTAAATATTAGTTCTACACAGTAGGATTACCATTTCTAACAGCAGAATTGAGAGCTTACAGAACAGTCTCATCTTTATTTTTAAGCTGAACAAAATATTGAATGCTCAAGAACTTCAGAGTGAGAAGAAAGGAAAGAAAATCCATGACGAACATCTTTTTATTGTGACGCATCAAGGTAAGTGTTTGGGAGGAGTTCAGTGGTGTTTGACTGGCATTTTTGCCACAGGGAGTTATTCAGTGCTGAAAGAGTCAATACACAATTTGTTTTCATTTTAGACACAATCACTACAATTGCTCTGTCTTTTGTTTGCATTTATATTTCTATATATCCCTATATCATTTGTAAGGCTGTAATCAACTCTATCCTTATGAAGCCATAAGTATAACCTTTGCATTTGGTAAACCAAGATTTGGATGGTTCTGTTTCTGGAGAAATTAAGGTGGTTAAATTCTTTCCCTGTCTGAGTAATAGGCTGCTATGCAGTTTATTGTAGGCAAATTTTGTATGTTGGCCTGTGCCTTCTCTGAAGCTTCAATTCAGTTTTAACCATTCAGAGGCTGACTAGAAGCAAGCATTCTGTTTAGGTGCTTCCTAACTGGTAGTATCCATATGTTTTGCAGGCACTGGCCTAATGATATTTTCCTGTTATTGACAGGAAAAATGTAGATGACATAAAGACTGTAAGCAGCTCTGAAGTTAGCTTTTATTGGAGTATCAGATCTAGATTTTCTCTTTCCTCCTTTTGTAATGAACATTCTGCACATCAAATATTTGATGTGTAAAACATGCTTAAAAAAATTCTGTCAACATTCTTGACACTAGATTATTTAGTGTAATAGTTTAGGTAATGGACAGCATATTGTAACAGGTAATACATTTGTGTATCAGCATCTTTTTGCACACCAGCAGTGTAAATGTAGGCTATTCATTTTAAATCAAAATGTAAGAATTTTTCTTCTTCAATCCTATGAAGAAAAAGCAAAGTAATGTTGAAGTTAATTCTAATGATGCCTGCCTTGTTGCAGCTTACGAACTTTGGTTTAAGCAGATTCTGTGGGAAATGGACTCTGTGCGGGTGATCTTTCAAAATGGCCACGTAAGTTTAAAGCAAATATTAGTTTTGGGAAAATGCAGCACTCTTTTCCTTTTGCCTCCTGCCTTCCAGCCTGATATGTTTGGGTTTACTAAAGCAACATGTGCTCTTTTTTTAAAAACAGCATCCAAAAAACCCCAATGAAATTTGGCTGAGTGGCTCTTATATCTTGATAGTACAAACATTTGGTCAGCAAAATCATATTTCCTCCTGAAAACGCCTTTTGCGTAGATCATTCTCCAAGACCAGTTTCATTGGCCAAAATATTCTCATACTCTCCTACTAGTACTGGATAACTGCAGAAACTTAACTTGGGAGTATTCTACTGCAGAAAAAGCATGCTCAGAAGCAAAACTGAAAACCAGAGGCCTCACAGGTTCTTTTATGTTGAAAAGTCACTTCTGCCTTTGTTCAGTTTTTTGAAGTTTACATACTATATCCTTCCATCCAATATCTGCTATATGAAAGGAAAACTCTTTTTGGTAGTTGTGTATTATTAAATGCAACATGAAAGCAATAATCAAAATCACAGTGTACAACTGTATGAGAATTTCTGAAAATTACATATATAACAGAAATATTATGAACATCTCTAAACATTTGCCCAAAGCTACACACACTTCATAATAATAGACAACAAAGGAAAGCTCCTGACCTGATACTACATCCACAGAAAAAGACTGAATGCATGTAATTTGAAATACCTTGAATAACATCATGAACATGTGTATACAAAGAAAATTTGAAACTAGACCAGACTGAAAGAAGGAACCTTTTTATCATAATGTCCAGTGAAAATGTTCTCTGTTGTCCTCCACATTTGTAATTTTGTTGGCTTTTTCGTTGAACATTATATCAAATTATAACTGATCAAAATCGGTTCTTAAGCAGAATAATTTTTCATTATTTATTTTTGTGAAAAATGAAACATTGCTTATAATCAGAATTTGAAATGTCAACGTTATGGTTACGTACACAGCCAGGTAATTAAGGAAATGGTTATCATCTTTCATTTTTGTAGTTTGATTATTTCCTGGTTGCATGCCCAGGTCTTAGAGAGAAGTTTAATCTCATTGAAACTAACAGGAATTTTAGCAGACTCCTCTGCAGGCAAAGTGTTCAAATCAGCCAGAAGAGAGTTTCTGTGTTTTCCATTTAATATTTTCTGTTTCCCATCAGATGCAGTCTTCTCTGTTTTCCTCTGCTTGCTAATGCACATCTCTGCTGAACAACTTTTTAGATGTGCTCTCCTGATGATCTCTCAAATTATTCTGCTTCTCAGCTTTGAAGTACTTTCCACATCTGCCTTGTTCCTTCATAATAATAGAAATGATTATAGAAGTGATTATAATAGAAATCATAATATAATTACCATATTATATCATATATCATTAAAGTTATAATTGTAATCACTGGAAATGACCATGATATAAATGATTTTGGTCTAGAGTTTAATTTCTGGTGATGACTTCTATTTCAGTCAAAGATATAGAAAAAAAAAACCCCTATATATTTACCCTAGTTGTATAATCAATCAGAGAAAAACAGTTTCAATCTTTGAAAATTATAGTTTCAGTTAAAAACAGGGTGCTCTATTCAGTATGAGATTCTGCTGCTATGGATTTCACGTGGAAAGGACTTGGGAACTATAGCGATGTTCAACAGTGAAAAGACCTGAAAAAAATAGGTAGGGTATAAAGAGAACACCATTCTATCTGGTTATGATATTTATTTTTCCTACAGGTAAGAGATGAGAGGAACATGCTGAAGGTTATTACTCGAATGAACAGAATTTCAATGATTCTGAAATTACTTGTGGAACAGTTCTCAGTTTTGGAAACTATGACTGCATTGGACTTCTTTGATTTCAGGTAAATACTTACTGTTCCTCCACAGTAATCCATGAGCTGGTAATTCCCATCCTTAGAACTGATGGTGAATTTTGCAGGTGCCCTGGCATCTTGTAGTACATGCATCATTCAGCAAGGTGAGAGCATACCTTAGAGAGGCAACCCTGATATTAGAGTGCAAGGGTCAATTAAGAAGTTGGGCGTGAGTATGAGTCCAGCATGTTCTGCAAAGAAGTACAAGTTAATTGTTGGTGTTTATGTGTGGTGCTGCTGAATGGTTTCAGAGTAAAAGGTTAAAACAATAGAAACAGCTCACGGTTCCGTTAACAATTTACTTGAAGCTTACCACTGCACAGTTGCAGCTGTGTTCTGTGGCAAATGATAGAAGTGCTTGGGTGAGAGAAATGCACTCTCCGCAGATGATCAAACAGATATTTCAGCTGTCTTGGTTTGTCTTGTGTTTCCTTGCTTTGTGTTTTCAGCGGGTCTGCAGCGCTGGGGGCTTCAAGTGGCTGAAGGAAGCATTACTGTCTCTTCTTTTTCCCCAATAACTTCTGTTCTCCACTAGCTGCCCAATGTATTGCTGGGCTGGGTGGTTGGTAGCTCTTCTGCCTTTTGCCCAGGCTTTCTTTGGGATCCCTTGGCTTGCCTCACTTCTCCCATGGCATTTCTGTTTCTTCCCTGACTTCAGGTAGGTCCTTTCACTACACTGCCATGCGTGAAAGCTTTATCCACTGTCTGCCTTCCTCTTCTTGTTCTGGTTGTGTCACTGACCTGTCTGGCTTGTGACCTCAGTGCCGTCTAGCATCCCATCCACTTCTGCATTCTTTTAGTACCCTTTCTTTTCTATCCTTTAATGTTCCCTAATTAAAAAGCACATGAAACTACAGGTTTGCTTCTCTTGGAAGTCTGAAACATCTGTATCATCTAGCGTTATACTAAAGCAGAGGAAATCCATCTGTTTTGATGCATTCTTGATTCTGCTTTTTAACAATGTACTGTCATTTGATAAGCAAACATAAGATCAAATCAATGGTCTATTTCTGCCAAATCTTATATTTGCAATTCAAAGTGCATTACAATTATCTAGCAATCTGGGATTTCAGATTACTTGTATTAATAATTTTTTTCAGCATGGTCACATTTTTTTAACTCTGAAAGAATCCCATTATTGAATCCCTCAAATGAAACCCACTGAATGGTTTTCTGAATATTATTCTATTGTATACATAGCAATTATTCTGTATAACAAGGCTCTTTAAAATGCATTAATTGGCAGTTTAATAATGTGGAAATTTTTGTAATAGCTATTTGGGGTGAAGCTGCTTATTCTGTCTGGAAAGGATATTCACTGATGTTTCCTCCTGTACATCACACACAAAAAGCTGCAATTTTAAACACAGTACAAACATAAGTGTCTATCTATATCTGTGTATACACAAACAATATATAGCTGGAAAATTAGAATATGTTATACATACATAGTAGTTGCATTAAAATAGCTTGGTTTTCTTAATTGCAATCATATAAAAATGCTCAGATATCTATTTGATATTCTTCAACTGTGAAATATGTATTTTTTATTTTATTGAGAACCCCATCACTGTAAAATAATATCCTGCATTTTTATATCTTCTTTTCTTGTGTTCCCAAAGATACTACCTAAGCCCAGCCTCAGGTTTTCAGAGCCTTCAGTTTCGCTTGCTAGAGAACAAAATTGGTGTTCCCCAAAGTCTGAGAGTCCCCTATAACAGAAGGCATTATCGTGATAACTTCAAGGGACAGGATTATGAACTACTGCTTAAATCAGAGCAAGAACCAACGCTACTGCAACTCGTGGAGGTAATAATGCTTCACTTTCCCCCATATCCCAGGAATGTCCTTCATTGGTGTCAGTGACAAACTTTTCTTCTTTGAGAGAAGCAAGCATGCTGACAATTTTCCAGTCAGTCGTGTTTTGGATTCTTACCAAATTTTGTATGAAAGAGTTAGTCATTAGTAAATCAACTGATTTTTCACAGCATTGCCCTGTCTGAAAAGTCTGACTGTTAAACTAGTGAATTGCATTGTAGAAGTATGAGTCTGGAATATAAACGTACTGTTTCATTCACATTGTTTTTCACGATTATAAACCCTTTTTAGAAGAAAACTTAAAAAATATTTCCACTGTTAGTGATGGCTATTAGAGAAGTTAAAAAAATAAAAGGAAAAATGACAACCCAAAATGGAAAGGAGAAAAGATGTTTAACAAAGGTTTCATTATCACTTTCCTTGATTTAATGACTTTGTCTCAGAGTTATGAATGACTCATGATAATTTCTTTAACTCCCTTGTCGTTTTCATACACAAAATTAACATAACTTTCTAAAGAATAATGCAGTATAAACCTCAATAAAAGCATCCATTGTAATTAGCCCTATCCATTTGTCGAATGACACCTGATACAGTGTAAAAGAATTTTCTCTAGCTTTTCTTCATTTGTTAAGACTTAAAGCTCTTGTATCTTTCAGATGAGAAGGAGCTAAATTAAGTGATCTCTAAAGGGAGTTTGACCATAAGTTTCATAATTTTTTTGCCCCTTCTAATTTCATTCCTGTCATTAAAAGGAAATCAGAGAGAAAGCTTTGCTAACTGCCAAGGAAATTTCTGTCTTGTATCATCACATATTGTGGTGTAATTTAATGACAGACTGCTTGATAAGTATTCAGGTATTCAGCTTGTCTGACATGACAAAAACTCGTCCTATATCTTCCTTCTGGGATTTATCTTTCCAATTATCCTATATATATGGAATAAGATTTCTTTCCTGTATCTGCAAGGGAGCTGGTTTTAAAGATACTCTTAGAATGAGAAAGCTTTTGTCTTCCAACACTGGTCATTTAACCTGGAACCTGTGGGTGTGTTTGCACAGCATCATTATGCAGGTATAAATCATCTACATGGACATGCTTACTCCAGCAATAAGCACCTCTACAGGATATTAAACCAGAACAACTGTAGCAGTATAATTTATGTTGCTATAACTTGTATTTCTAGAGTAATGCACTTGCATTGTTAATGTTTGAACAAATTATTGTTATTATTATTAAAGGCATGGCTGGAAAGAACTCCGGGACTTGACGCAGAAGGATTTGATTTCTGGGGACAATTTGAAGTGAATGTTTTAAAAGGTCTAGAAGAGGAATTTGCCTTCGTGCAGGTACATAGTGATCTAGCTATAAGCAAAGACAGCTGGCAAAACGACATCCTGACATGAATTTGACTTTTGGCCCACTCGCAGTTTCTGTCTCACTTCACTTAATCTTCAGCATCCTCTGTCTGCAAGAAGCAGAAGAAATTGCAAATTTTTCAGGAAACCTGGATAAATTTGTAATTTGACATCTAAGATGGTTTAAAACATGTGATACATGGATGATTTTGATTGTGAAAGGAAAGGGATAGTATCAATGGAAGGGTTGAAATGGATTTTACTGAAACTGCAACTTCCCCTTTAGTTAGTACTTGCATGTACAGTTCAGAGAAAACACAGTTTAGGCCCCTGAGCTGTGAATATGGAGTGTCACTGCAAACAGCCCATTTCAATTTAACAGTATGTGGTAATTTGCTGCTATGTGATCATTTGAATTACACTGGCAAATAAACACAAGGAAATCCCTGAATATTGTAAGACCTGTAGCTTTAAGCACATTTTTAATAGAAAAAACACCATAAGAATTAATCAATTTCCTGAGATATCTGTTTACAACTTTTTAACTTATCTAAACCTTTTTATTTATAATTTTCTTACCCATAGCTGTGCAAGGATGTCTTCTTTTTGCCTTGAAAAGAAATAATAAAATAATCAGGCTTCAAACAAATAAAGTCTAAGTGGTTTTAAGGCCTCTAGACCAAAAGAAAAGTGATAAGCTGACAGTTTGTTTGAACGTTCATTTATCTGAATTGTGTTGACAGCTATTTAAATGTACATTTTGTGGTAATTGTGTTTTTTTAAAGGACAGTGACTCAGTGACTCGTCTATCTTGTGTGAAAAAACAGTTCTTCTATTTAAGATGTAAATTTAGAGTATTTATGATGAAAATAGAAGTTACATCGTTGGTCATTCAAGTGCTCCATTTTCCCTATTGAATTCTAAACCTGTTTTTGTTTTAAATACCAAAGGCCAAGCCAGAATCAGAAGAAAAAGATGACTTATTATCTGAATTCCAAAAACAGAAAGATGTATTACTTTCGTTATTTGATGAAAAACGCCATGAACACCTGCTTAGTAAAGGTACATTGTATTAATATATGTCAATATGCACTTTTAATTTTTTATACATGATATATATAATCACATAATAGCATTAAATTTGCAGAAGAATCAGTAACAAACTAAGGACACTTGTATTTTGCAGGAGAAAGACGACTGTCTTATAAAGCACTGAAAGGTGCCTTAATGATCTACTTCTACAGGTAATGTTGTTAGAACATATATCTTTAAAGATTACTGGCAGGAGGAAAGGTGAAGGTTAGGGACAGCAGCACAGTTTATTTAGGCTGGAATAGGCCTTGGAATGTAAAGTAGTCCAATCCTCCACAAAAACCCAGATTAGTTAGATCCAACTGAAGGTCAGATCGGGTTGCTCAGGGCTATGTCCAGTTGAGTTTTGAACATTTTCAAGGATGGAGGTTACATGGCCTATCTAGGCAGCTGGTTCGTGTCTGACCAGATGCTGGTCATCAGATTGAAAATAGCAAATGCCTTGTTCGAACTGTTCAACGAAGTGTCCTAGAAAGATTTAGAGTATTTTTCCAAGTATGAGGGAAAAGGCACAGGTTGAGACTTACACGGCAGAAGCGTTTGTCAGAATATCTACTGACATTTCAGTAGTAATTTAGGAAAAATATAAGCTAAGTCACTATTATGCATTGGTGAAGCGCTGCTTTGAAAAATACAAAATATCGTAAGAGGTCGCATTGTCTTCTCTTTCATTTTCCAAGGGAGGAGCCTCGTTTTCAGGTTCCCTTCCAGCTTCTTACCTCCCTTATGGATATTGATGTCCTCATGACCAAATGGCGGTGTAAGTTTCACTTTTTGACTGTTACACTCCCTGTTTGAGATGCAAGTAAATTGTTGTTTCACCCTCTTTTAGCCAAGCTATACCCAGAGTTTTAGAACTGAGCTTCTGAGTTCATCCTTTAGGCATGCCTTTTTTTGTTTGTAGTTTGACCAAGATGAACAGCTTTTTCTGTGATCATTAGATATGTAGGTATAGCTATCACTTCTATGACATGCTTTAAGTTAGGTGAACAATTTTATTTAAGGGACAGGTATATCTTTTCCAATGCCTCCCAAAATGCCATCATGACGTCTTCATACGCAAACATTCCTTCTGCTCTTTCCCTGAGTGAATGTATTAATGCTGTATTGACAGAGCATAATAATGTATAATTAGTGTATTTGTTCTGTATTAACAATAATTTTATATTAGTTGACTGAAGAGTGGCATAATTAACTCCTGCATTGCTGAAGACCTAGTAGCTCTGCATCTCTGCAGGGATCTCTGTGTGATCTTTCATGTTTCAGCAAAGCACCTTGATGTGACCCTTTGGTTATATCTTAACACTGAACATATGCCCTGTCCTTTTGTATTCCTTAGATAACCATGTCTGCATGGTGCACAGAATGATTGGCAGCAAGGCTGGCACCGGAGGCTCATCAGGCTACCAGTATCTGCGCTCAACAGTGAGGCAAGAATAATGCGTTTCCCCCACTACCTGCAATAATGCAGTTCATAGATACTGTAATGCCAGGAGACGGATTTCAGACAGCTCATCAGAAGCCAGAGGGCTGCTGTTTCTCTCTTGGGACTCTGGCATTTCCTCTTGGCTGTTGTACATTTACTTAACAATCGGGTTGACATATATAAATTCCAAGCCTTTTGGGGCAAAAAGAACTCTTGACCTGTCATGTAAAGTGCCACATAGATTGTCAGTCAAAGGATCTAGCAATAATATTAATCCTGCATTGTTTAGTTTGTGTGCAAGCTAGCCCGAGTTAATGAGGTGATAGAGGCTGGAGGTGACTCCCAGCTACTGTGCAGCTGATGACAGTTTCTTTATTGCTTAACATGACCCCTAATCGTACAACCTAAGCTACTTCAATTTAGGATTGAATATATTCTTAAAGCTAATAGTAACTAATACTCTCAAGCTGTGCAGGCAACGATCAGAAACATGTTTCTTTCTGTTGGATGAAGCAGAAAAGGAACTTAAAAGGGATGTTTGGGGCCTGAGCACAGAACTCTCTGAATGGGGAACTTTTTTTACACAAAATTTGAGGATTCAGCTAGTTAGATAATTCAAGCCTTTTAGCTGTAACTGTGTCCTGACAGTCCTGAACAACATTATGTCAAAAAGCACAAGGATATTTAGAACATCTTCCTCTAAGAGGACCTTCTTTGAGGTTTGTTTTCAAAGAGAAACCATACGTAGCTGGTGAATGCCATGTGTGGCTGTGGGCAACGATTCCCATCACAACCATTGTAACAGAGGGGGGAACAAAAAGCCACACAGATTGAATTCAAAGATTAAAGGTTCACTGTCTTTTTCAGCAAGCCTTCTCATTCTTCCTTAATTTCAGGTTAACATTCTTCCTAGATAAATTCTACTTGCTATCTACAAGAGTGGAGGTCTGGAGACTATAGCCCACATGCTCTGCATTTTCAGAAGAAAGATGGGACTATAGCAACCATATTTCCTTTTTAAGTCTAATCTGCTATGCCCTAGAAACAGTTAGGATTGGATTTTTACTCTGGAATATTGAGGAGGAGGGTTAGTGCAGAAACCTTATTAAATGAATAAGAGAGATGAAACAATTCCTGCGGATTTTGAAATTATGGCCTTCTATGCCAATACCGCAGTATTAATTGTTCTGATTGTCTTTTTCAGTGACAGGTACAAGGTGTTTGTGGATCTGTTCAATCTTTCGACGTTTCTAGTGCCAAGACACTGGATACCAAAGATGAACCCAACCATTCATAAATTCCTTTACACAGCGGAATACTGCGACAGCTCCTATTTTAGCAGCGATGACTCTGACTAGCCTGCCTTTCTAGACCAGTTGCTGTAAAGAACTGCAGGACTTTCACCTCAAGTGGTGCTATCCCTCCGATATAACAGCTATTCTCACGGAGTGTGGGTGTGTAAATATGTATTTATATATGACAGCTATGTGAATAGTATGATCAACTTGTGGAAGAAACTTAATTGTTTGTAGAAAAAATAATCTTATTGAGCTAGCCTATACTAAGACTAAAATGATACCCCAGTTCAACTCAATGACCAATTTAACTCTTAGCTGGCTTCTTAAAACCTACACCTAGAGAGAGGGAGCAATTTATACAGAATTATCATGATCATATCTTATTTGTACATATTTTTGTATTTGTTTGCCTAATGGTCATTAATAATGTCCTCAAGAAGCAAATTAATAGTCTCATCACCTTCAGAAGAATATTAGTTTCTGAGCTCTAGTGGAATTTCAAAGGAATTTTGGGTTAAGACAGAATTAAAAAACATAAGTCCTGAATCTACAGAAACCCAAGCGTCTTGAACTTTTACATATATCAAGAATCATGTTGCTATCTATGTGTTACATGTGAATGTAAATCCCTTAACTTACTGTTAAATAGCAGATATAATAAATACTTACTTTGCACTTTCAATAAAGCAGTATTAAAGCTCATCTTTTGTTAAGTCCTCTAAAGCAAGCATAAAGTTCAAACAACAGTATGACATGCATTTAAAGTGTTTTTTATTTGAAATATCATTGAAATAAGGATAAATTGATACATAATAAAAGCGAGGCAAATTTGGCCATAGAATACTGATAAAGCTGTGTCATCTTCTCATTAGATGGACTCTCCTTGTCTTTTTAAACGCTTCCCTTGGAAATACACATATGCTGTCGGCCTTAATTTCTGGTGAGTTGCTCTGTATCTTAGCGCTTTGGGTACTCATGCCTGGTAGTACCACCTCAAAAACACTGGTGGAACATCAATTAGGAACTTTGGCTATTGTTTTCCAGTTACGGAAGTGTGCTATTTGTTGTTTGTAAACTGCTAAGGAAAGGCCATACCACAGAAGACTATAAGCCTACAGAAGGCTTCCCCTTTTGGTGATCTAAAGTTTTCAGCCAGTAAATTCAGGAAGTAGCGAGACATCGCACTGAGTCTTCCTTTCATTTAAAATTTTAATGCATAAGTAGAAGGACTAAAATGGCAATACTTGGCAATAGACAATTATGAACACTCATTGCATTTGTCATGAAAAGGTTATAACACACTGATCTATTAACACGGTACAGTAATTAAGTGTGAAAACTACATAATTGCTTCATAGTAGTGCTTCATAAAAGACACAGGTAAAGCATTCCAGATGAAGATTCAGAGCATTTTAGAACTACATGTTTGGTTGTGAATTCTAGTCACATTTGCCTGCAACTGCGGTTTTACAGGTCAGCAAAGCTGGAGCCCCTTTTTGATTCCCAGCAAGTCCCACCTATGAATTCAATTAACCTAGGGAAATTTAATACCCACTCTATTTGGAATATTCTGTGACTGCTGATTTTCTGAAGCTAGCAAATATGTATTATCAAAAGCCACCCTCACAACTTTTTCTATAACAAATAAGGTTTTAATTTATGCTTTGCAACTGGCTTCACTGTTAGTCGTGAAGTAGAGAAGAGAGAAGGCATGGAACTGATACAGTTCTAAAAGCACAGAAAGTCTGATTTGCAAACACATATATCCTGCCAGGACACAGGATGTTAAACCTCCAGAACTGCCTCCGTTTGTCTAAATACAGTTATTTCTTACTTTTCTATCCACCTAACAAATGAAGGCAGAAGACTGTGATATTCCAGGCACTTTCCAAAACACGGTCCCTGCTCTGAAGAGCTTCGAATTTATATTTACCCAATAAAGGTCTGAAGACTGAAACTGAAGGACTGCAGCACTTCAGAGACACAGGGTGCTCGGGAAACAACTTTGACTATCCATTTCCCTCCTTTATTCTTCTAACTTTAGAGAAAAAGTAGGATTTCACAAAAAGGAGGAAGACAAAACGTGTGTGTCTGTCAGAGGTGCTAGAAAAGCCAAGACAAGTACCAAAGAGTAACAGAATATTTTCATCCAAATGCCCTTCTTCCCTACCCAATAAAAGCAGACCTAATCATGGTTGTTCTTGTCTTCAAAGTGTTTCAATTTTACTCTGTCATACTATTGATTATTTGATCCAAATTCCTTGTCATTTGTCATCACTTCTTTCCTTGTAAGATCTTTTTACAGAGCAGTATTCAACACCTGGATAGACTTCACACTTTGCAGTTTCAATCCATCTTTGAAACTTCTTTTTGGGTTCTGCAGTTGATTCTACGTCTTCTTATTCTGTAAGAGATTCTGAGTCTTCTTATTGCATGAGAGATTTGATGTGCAACACACATTCCAAATAAAAACATTTTTAAAAACTCCAGCCAACCCATTCTCGTACTGTCTAAAAGTAGGAATTGCCCTTGCAGCAATTTCTTATTTTAGAAAATGTTCTTTTGAAGTAAATCTTCATATACAGTGTGTGTCCAAATGATACTTGTGGTCTTTGGCCAGTAAGTGTCAAACAAATACTGATGAAACTGTATCTGCTATACCTACAAATGAAACGAAAATTTTTTTAATAAATACTGGAAGTGGAGACTTGCCAAAATAAGTTCCCAGAACTCATATTCATATATTGCCCTCTCCCCTCCATGCCATGACAGCAGATGAACTGCTGGGGGCCAGGGAGGAGGCAGGGAATCAGCTGCAACCCTTTTATGTCTTCCTTGACTGACACTGTTTACAGTTGAGATCTAGTCTTCTCCTTCCTCTGCTTTCATGTTCAAAACTTTATACCCTATCTGAGGATTCAGCATTGGTCCCATCTGGGTGCTGAAAAGCAATCTAAACCTTGATATCCTCTTTCCTTTTAATAATATGCATTGGCAACGTACAGACAATAGGAAACTATGCAGCTCTGAAAGCTCACCGAGAGACTAGAGAGCGCAAATTCCATTACAAGACTCATTTCTGAACACTCATACACGTACAAACACAGAACCAACTAGGCTTTTATTTATGCTCTATTTTGTATTGTTGTACTCCTTCCAGCACTAAAAGCAAAGTCTGACTACAGCCTGTAAAGATATCAAAGGGTGATGGCTCTTACACCCTCAAAAGTGGTACCAGAGCCCCTCTAAATCAGAAGACAACATCTGTGGGGGGAAGAGAGCAACTACTGGCCTTTACTGGATTGTTCTTGTGTAGCACAGTACAGAAAATGCAGAAGAGCCTGCTTTTTGAGAGAAAAGATTTTGAAAATAACACATCTGTTCTTCCTGACCACCTCTACAATTGACTTGCTTTAATTATCGCTACTTCTAAATTTCTTTTTCCAAATAGTTTTTTTATACAACAAGAACAAAAGTTTCAGCAACATGGAAAAGCTATGACTGGATACATTGTCCTGATCTTTACTGAGTGCAGGCAAACTGAATATTATCTATTCTTATTTGCAGATGATTTATATCATCTAACACCTTTTACAGTGACCGAGAGCTACTGTGAAACATACACTGAAGGGAAAGCCAACAGAAGACCTCCAGTGTTAATCTAACAGACTGAAATTCAATGGACACACAACATTTACTATCTAGTAGTTGAATCCCAGCAATTTGGCTCAGCAATCTTTGTTGGTAAACAGGAGCTTCACCTGCCTTACCTCCACATCCAGCAACTCAGAAGAAACTGGATATTTAACACTACAAAACTCCCTCAAATATCAAGAAAAATCACATGCAAATGGTAAAAGGGTGGGAGATGGAACCGGCACTAGAAGTATATGCCTCTATCCTACAAGCAGGTTACACAATTCCCAAGCACAAGCAGATCCACTTTCCATATTTGTTTGCTAAACAGCCCAGAGATAATTGCATCCACTAGACAAGGACAGCAGCTGTTCTACCTACACTAAGTACAGCGATGGCACTAACCTAAAAACATGACACATGACTGTGTACTTTACAATACCATTACCTCTACATGGTAAGGTACAATAGTACTTTTATTTGTTATGCCTTATATAGCTTTACCTTTGCATGGTGTTTTTCAATCATTCAACTATATGGCTTGGTTGAACTAGCAACCGCTTTATTTATTCTTCCACCTGGACTCATCTAACCTCTTTTAAAACATAGCAATGATTTGTATTTCCTTGTTGAGGATCCCATTATATCGCTTTACTTACATGCAGAAACATATCCCAGTACATGGCCTTTACCACTTTAGTTATTTTTTGTCAGACTTACCACAGACATTGCCGCCTATCTTAATACGAACATAGCCGTCTATTCCCCAAGCAGGCCCCCAAGAGTTCTGTACAATCCAGTACGGGATACTACCTGGAAAAGACATTTTCATAAACAGATGACAACATGAGATTTGGGAAGCATAAAAAAAACTTTGAACAGTCTACAGAGTTAATTACCATTTTAATATCTCATAGTTTCTGATGGTTTGGTGATATGGTATAGTGAAACCTACTGTTGTTCACATAGAGGAGAGAGCTAATATTCCAGCGTTGAACAGACTGGATATATCCTCTGCTAGCATAAAGACACATATAGCCATGTTCTTGACTTTACAAGGAGGTGAAGTCCCACAGAACTGAAGGAGCACAGACAAGAAGAGTTCTTCTCCTGGGATCAGGCTGCACTCCCAGAACTGATGAGACACCAAACCAAACAGCTCTCAAAAAACCACCCAGTCCTGGATTTTAATCATTTGCCCCACAGGAGGCAAGTTGCAAATAAGAGAAGAAAGACAAAACCTACTGGGTTGAAGCTCAGTTGATGAAAACGCACCTGTTCTGTCAAAACCAGTGATAAGAACAGCATGATTTGCTCTTCCACTGGAGCAGTGATATTGTATGATCCCACCAAGATAATCCTGCCAGCTAACTGCATCTACTGTTACTGCCAAAGGGCCCCAGTTAACAAGCATCCTCATCATTTCTTCTTCTTGACCGCTGTGAAGGAAGTGAGTGATAAGGCCAAGTGACTTAAGTTAGGACACTAAAGCAATTTGAGGTGGTA
This sequence comes from Strix uralensis, assembly GCF_047716275.1. Classification (NCBI taxonomy): domain Eukaryota; kingdom Metazoa; phylum Chordata; class Aves; order Strigiformes; family Strigidae; genus Strix; species Strix uralensis. The sequence goes on along the minus strand of NC_133975.1, from coordinate 48,289,481 downwards.
ATCTACTTGTTAAGTACAATTTAAAAATCAAATAACTAAACTGTTTCCTCTGCATTCTACACACCACATAACATACATCAACGATTATATATTTCATATGCTACAACACAGTAATACAAATATAGGGCACACCGACTATGGGAAATGTACAGATCCAAAGATATGATGCTATTAGAAAGAAGCAGGTTTCTGGGTCGAGTCAGGGGGCAATGGTGAGCACTATGTACCTTTTATACACCACTCAATTAAAAACAGCTTTGGACAAACCATTAGTCTATATTATTATTTCCCATTAGTTTTTCAAACATACAGAAGTATCTCTTATAACACATACAATAATACACTAAAATATGTATCTCAAACATAACAAAACACAGGACATTTCCATTATCAGACATTTACCATTAGTATTCTCATACAGTTTTACTTATGTAATATACTGGAACAGGAAATCTTTATCACTGCATGATATGTACAATAACTAAATTTGGCAAATACAGACTAGCAAAGCTATAACTGATTTAGTTACTTATATCTGGCAGTAATTCAATCCCTAATCAAAATCATAGTTCTTGTCTTTAACTTCAGTATGCAGCTGTATTGTACTGATAAAAATTAGAAAGAAACTTTCTTGGTACAGAAACCTAAAAAGCTACCAATTGTCTTTACAAAATTCAGTTGGCGACACTGTTTGTAAAGTCATGGACCAGAGGAGGATGCAGGTGGGTATGTAAATGGATGAATACTGAAGTAACTGAATACTTCCTAATTTTTTCAACAAATTCCAGTTCCTATTGGTAGGATTTACCATTTCTGATACTTAAGCAGTGTAATGTTCACTTAGCATATATTAAAAATTGAAACTGACTCAATGTTCCAGTTTAAGCATAGCCAATTTAACAGACCTAATTTCAAGACACAGACTTAAGCTTTCTAATATGAACAGGCTTCGTGATGGCAGGGTTGAATGGATTCATTGTGGCAAGCCTAAACTCTCAAAAATGTTATGTATTAATTCTTATCCAGTACAAAGCTACAGAACTGATGCAATCAACCTTATAACCTTTGGCTGGTCAATGCACGATTGGCTCTAGCTTACTCCACAGTTACTGAACACAGAAGGAAAAGTACAGCAAATAAAAAGAATCAATAGTAGCTACCTGAAGTCATATGCAGCAAATCCTGTTATTGAAACTCCAAAATCTGAGTGACCAAAATAATGGCACAGTCCTGTCTGAGCTTTAAAAGCATATTCTGAATCTCTCACGAGTTTTACTTTAGTCTGCAAGAAGATAAATGAATGAAAATTTAATGCATTTGACTTTAACACTATGCAGCTCAAAACACATTGAAAATGACCACAGAACTCACTCAAAATTCAGAGTTCTTGGTGAGATTTGGAAATAAGTATGTCATGTTGGGAATAAGATATTTACTATCTCTAGTTTCCTTGTTTGTGGAGAAAGCTTCAGAAGGGATTCAGAAGTCTTTAAATAATGAATGAAATTTAAAAGGTATCTCTGGTTTAAACTAGCCTTATGAGCAATCTCATCAATTTCAAGACACAGATACTATGCATTCACTTAACGAATGACTATTCATTCTCTTCAAATGACATCCACACACAGAATTATCCTCTCCTTGGGACAGCTGAAGAACCACAAACATCCCAAGAACAATTATATAAAATACTGAAATTAAGTCCAATTCTGCTATTACCATCAAATCCTCATGCTAGTATACAATGTATTATAATGGCTGCCACAGTTCAAAGTTCAGTTACAAAGCTACTGCATCAACCTTTTATACTTATTTTATCTTCTGCAGTACAGTATGTTTATGACAGTGCCTTCTCCAGCCTAATTTATTTGTAGTCCCTCTGTTGCCAAGCAAGAGAAAATTTTGCTTCAGAGGAATCCAGATGAATACCCTCTTTCTTGAAATGCAAACTTAAGTTATCTAGACTGTTACGAGCTGGGATTATATGAATCTTCAGGGGTAGAATTACAGACTTTATTAAAAAGGACAATCAGGGTTTTTTTTTAAACTTCAAAAAATTAAGGGATTCTTCTTATTTTCTTGTAACTCAAACTGTCGTCCTAAGGAGTACTTTTTATTTCAAATATATTTTTTCTGCTTACATATATTATTAACACACATTCTCATTTTTCATGGATGAAGTGTGTTAGCTACACTAAAGTATCTGCATTTTCATTGTTTTGGGTTGCAAGTGAAACAAAGGTAAACCCAGTCAATTTTATTTCGAGCTTCTCCACGCTCATGCATGATTTTACAGTGTTTGCAACTGAAACCATAGAAATTTGAAAGCAGAAAATCTCAACGTTGTTCCTTTTTCCCAGATGCTGGTGCCTAAGCTGGACACTCAAATCCACAAAATGACACATGGATAAATGGCTCCTCCTACACTGGTACTGTATGTCTGCCGTTCCAATTGAATTTAGTGGAAATACTGTAGCTTTCAAGGAACATTATTTTCAACACCTGTGGGTTGATTTGTTACATTCACAAGAACATATATAGACCATAAAATTCCAATCAAGTTTCAATTTCGCTTGAACAAACTCTCTCTTGATTCCAGGCTAAATAAATATGCGTACATATGTACATATATACACACACATGTATATGCATATATACACACATTAAAAAAAATCAGATGAGCTGTATACTCCACCTTCCCCACCACTTTTTCTCAGTAAAATACAATGTTAATATGAAAGCTAAGGAAGGGTTTGAGATTCATGAAAAGTTTCAAACCTGGTTCAGCCAGCTCAAAGCACTAACAGTGGATCCTCCGCTGCAGCCATAATTATTGTACGAACAGTCAATAACCTGCTGTACGCTGAGTTCTTCCAGGTTATTTCCTTTAATTGCATAGGCAGACTCTATACCACCCACAACACTGAAAGCCCAGCAGCCTCCACACTGGTACAAAGAGAAGGGAAACACAGGAGAAAGACAAAGTCAGCTTTGTTTTTGAAGCCTGATATAAAAACTAAAAAAAAGTCAAAATGGTCTTCTAATGCTCTTCCTTTACTACATCACCCTTGAACTTCGTTTTTAAGGAAATAATACAGAAATGTAATCAGCCATTTAAAATTTTGAACTGTTTTTTTCCCCTGTACTGCTCTCTGAAAGCCAGAAATGCATTATGGGTGTCTTATTTTAAGGATTCCTGCATTGTGGTTGTCTTATTTTAAGGATTCCTTCCTTATTAATTTTGCCTTTTAAGATAGGTCTGAGGATGCTTTTTACTGTGAGGTACCTATTTTCTTAAACAAGTATTGAGGCTCAGGATGAAATTATTTTTTAACTACATTAGTTAGTAAGTTTTTGAAAAGGACACACTTTAGGAGAAAGTCTATGACTTTCTATAGTCTGAACAATTTTATAGAAATAAATTAGATTACAGTTTAAGAAACTGTAAACTGAAAGTAAACATAACAAAAAAATTCTTAGACAGTAACAGAATCTATACTGCAGTTCTAGTCCCTTTAAACTGAGGCATTTTAAATAGGAAGCAGAATTTATTCCTAGGCAAGGTCCAGGTTACACTATGTGAAGCACAGAAAGGAAAGACATTGAGGATTTAACAGCTTGTTTGTTTCTTACCAGTGACCATAACCGCTTTGAGATAAACTGTAATCATGTGGGGTCTGGTTATCTTCCTATCACAAATGCATCCTCTGAGACATTCAATGGTAAAGATATGGGTGTTGACCAGCCAAGGGCATTCAATCATGAGGGAAAACCACAGCAAAGGCTCTATACCCATCCAGGTGAAATAAGGTATGAGATCAGGCACTGAACTTACCTCAGTCTCTTCAGAAAAATACAAAAAACACATGGTGCAAAATATTTGCAGATTTAGTTAACTAGATCTTATAATAACGCAGCTTATAATTGCACAATTTCTAAATGCACAACTTTTACATCCCATGTTTTTAAGTCTAATCCACTTTGCATAAAATGCTACGTGACTGTGTATGTTCAGCCGGCCATACTTGTGCAGTGCTCCAAGGAGTCTTGAGGCAGTGCTGGGCCCTTCCAAAACCTTCACTGTGACATACCTGCTGGAACTGTCTGTGAGCAGTGCTTGAGAACCAGGAAAGGAAAACACCAGGACTTACTGTCTGCTGATTTCTCACTTCTGCAATGACTTTCTTGTCCCTCCAGTCAAACTTCTTTGGCAAAGGTTTTTCCCTTCCCTTTGGCACTTTTCTGTATCTGGGAAGTTTGTGAGGTATGCTTCTTAAGTAAATAGCTAAACACAGAATACAAATATCTATAAATCTACTAACTAAAAAAACCTCACGAACAACTGTTTCACTAGAAGCCATAGAGATAACATTGATCTGTAGTTACAATCATGAGATTACATCTCACTCTCAAATCCATAGGAAATTCACGTATTTAAAAATAATCATTATACTCCAGAATGAATGTAAATATTCCTACCGTTCTAGAAGAAAAACCCAGAAATATTCCATGTAGGAACGTGGGTATAAAGCATGAAGATTTACTAAAGCTGATCAATAACCATTCCATAAAACAAGCTTTGTTTGAAAATTTTCATGACATTTTACTTACTGGAAAAATATTACTTTTAGTCAGGTAAGAGGAGAATAACGTAAAGATTCTGAAACACATGCAAATTGCTAGTTTTTTTACTAAAAAAAGCTGTTAATTATTTACAAATAAAAAGGGTGTGAAATCCCCCAACGAATAGAACATATAACAGCAGACTTGAACAGCAAGAAGGGAAAATTAGGTTAGGTATCAGACAAATTTTCTTAGGAAAAAAAAATTAAGCATGTCATATTGGTCCTGAAAGTCATAGCTATCATCGTACAGCCACAGACCTCCAAGCATTGTTCGGATTGCAGTCAATTTTGTCTTGGGGTAGGGAACAGGAACTTAAGAGTACTCAAGAACCTTGTGTATTTTCCAATTTTAAAACTGTTGCAACTGAAGAAGGCTTTAAGGCCCAGTGAGAAGAAAGAAGGGAGGAAGGGAGGAATGGAGGAAATATATATACTAAATCATATTCAGGCTCTAGGCAATTCAACCTTGCAAGACTAGAGAAACACGAAGAGGATTTTGTATCCTTCAGAAGTACTTACAGTTTGGTACCAGACATTGTAAACTAGCTGACTATCAGAACTGGAAGAATCTGTAAATGTGAAAGACACAAGATTCTGGGAAAGAATAAGAAAAATAACAGAAAAGGCATTAGCAGCAGCCAGAAAATGTACCTTTGAACTCTTCAGGAAACAGGTGAGAGAACTGATTTATTCCATAGAAAGCAGTTGTATTATCTTTTGATGGTGAATTCAGTAATCTAATTCTTTTAGCACTTTCCTGAAGGGAAAATAAATAAATAATTTGTGTACGTTATTAAGTTAGCAGTAGTGACAAAAATGTAAGAGCAGAAAAAGAAAAGGTTAGCAACAGTAAGCATGAACTTAAGATAACAAGACAGGAGTTCACCTCAGATTCATTGTGGATCCCCAGCAAACCAATATGAAACTCATTAGACTAATTTCAGTTCTAAGAAAGATACCAAAAAAGCAATTGTTAAATGCATAGAGGGTAAAAAATTGATATGAGACAGGCAAAATAGGCAAGCTGAGAACACATTGTGTCAAACTCATCTGATGCCCTTCTTTGAGAGCACAACAAACCTTGTGGTACAAAGATACATAAAAATGTCTTCAGATAAGTGTTAATCTTATCTTGTTTTATGTCCTTATAAAGCGAGAGAACAGTATAATGGTCTAAAGACATTTAAAAAACTAAATTATCAGGAATCCTAGATCTCTGAAAAACATGTTTTCGACCTACAAAAGCAAGACAATCTGGCACTCCCCTCCCCAACTTCTTCTGCCGACAAAGTTCAACATGAAATATAAAAAACTTAACGCCAACGTCTGCGTTTTCTGTGAAGACTTCAGGGCACCCCCTCAGCAGAGGACGTCTGCTGGGCACCACCACCCGCGGTCCCACCGCCACAGGCAGCCACCAACGCCACCGGGACAGCAGCGAGCCGGGCTGGCACCGCACTGCCGGCGCCGGCCCTCAGCCCCGGTAACCGCCCGGTACACTGACACCCGTCCGGACCCCTCGGGCACCCCTCGCCCAACCTTTCCCGGTCGCCCCGTTTCCCTGGAAAAGGGCTCCAGCAGCAAGCCCGTGCAGCCGTAGACGTGAGTCGGGGGAACGGACGTAACCCCCCTCCCGCCGCCGCCTCGGTCCGAGGCTGACACCTGGCGTCAGAAACGGGGAAGGGGACAAAAGCAGCGGGCCCCAAACCCCAGCAATTTGAGAGGAAGCCGAGCAGGCAAGGCCGAGGAAGACAGAACAGAAAAGGGTGCCGGAGCGGGTTTCGGTACCGCGGGCTGAAGAGCTCTGCCGTGCTACCTTTCTCTACCTCTCACCCGCCAGCCACCCGGTGAACCGCGGCCGAGCGGCGCCCCGCCACCTCTCCTCCTCCGGCGGAGCCCGCGGCCAGCGCGGCAGCAGCGGGGCCGCTGTGTCAGTGTGGGCAGGGACACCTACCCGGAGGGCCGCCGCCGCTTCTTTCTCCCAGCCGCTTCCGTCCCACGGAGGGCGGCCCGGATCGCTGCCACCGCCCTCCTCCCCAAGCCGGGTGCCCGCAGGCCCCAGCAGGGCGGCGCTGCCGGCCCGCAGCAGCCAGCAGAGAAGCACCAGCACTCCCACCGGCCGCCCGGGCCGCGCGGCCGGCCGCGCCATGCCGCCCCGGGCAGCGGGGCCCGCTCTCTGCCGAGTCCCCGGCCGCCGCCCCTCCCCTGGCCGCTATGTCATGGCGGGGTGGGGCCTGGGGGGCGCACCCCCACGCCGCGGCGCTGGCGGCCCGGGCCGCTTTCGTGGGGGAGAGGGGGCTCAAACCCCCTTTGCCTCCAGCCTCTGCCCGGCGGCAGCCCCCCGCCTCCTGCTGCTGCGGGCCTGGGGGCAGGCAGGGCCGGCGCGGGGGGCCGGCACCCCGCGGGGCTGTCCCGCCGGGCCGGGCCGGGCGGGGCCAGGCGAGGCGGGGCGTGAAAGGGTGGCCGCCCTCAGCGGCGTGCAGCTGCTGTCGCCTCGGACTGTCCCGCCGCCGGTTTTGCGGTACCCGGCAGACCTGGAAACAGCTCATGTTTCAGGCGGTGTTTTTCGGTGTGGGAGATGCGCTGCGGGGCGCGCAGGGCTGCGGACGAGGGGAGAAGCGGTGCCGAGCGTTCAGTTAACTGCGAGATTGAATAGTTAAGGCTGGGCCCTGGCTGAGAGGAAAGTTAGTTAGTACCCGCAAGCGGGACTGTGAGTAGGAAAGAGAAGGCGCAGTTGCTTCCTTGGGGCAGCAGAAATACAGTTTGTGGGGTTTAGCACGGGAAGGCATTGGTGGGGAGGGAAGAGCAGGGCCACTGCAGCCTCTGGTGTCCTGTGCAGTTAAGTTATGCTGGAAGAAAATATTTGAAAGAAACCTTCATGTGCTTATCATAGCTCATCTGTTTCCTTAGAGACTAGTCGTGCTGGTACTCAAGCAAGCAGGTTAGTGTTTGGCATCTAAAACGTTCCATTATGCAGGTGCGTTAACAGTCCTTTTTGTTAATATCCATAGTCAGGTGTTTTTACACACTCAGTGTTTGTAAATAGAATATTTGTATGTTAAAACCTACTGTATGTTTTAGTTGCCTGTGTTGCTTTCCCCCCACCAGCTTGTTACCACAATGTGAAAATACAGCTGTCCTGTCTGATGGCACCAGTAGGAAACCTTGCAGTGCTGTGTTTGGGAAACATGAGGCTTTCCTCACGCTGAAATTTTTAAGTTACGGGGTGTGAAACTTTGCTGCCATCACTGACTTGTGTAACAGCAAGCTTTGTGTCAGTGTGTGCACTTCCAAAAGGGTGAGGTACAAAATTGTGCCAGTACATGGATTTTTTTTTTTTTTTTTTTTTTTTTTGTGGCATGCAGCATTTTACCTGCTAATATGAGTTCGAAAGAGAAATTATACTGTATGAAACAAAAGAGATACATGTATCTTAATTTCTAGATCAGTAAGTATATATAGAGCTGGCAAGTAAAATACAAAGGATTAAACTAACAGCTGAGGTGGATGGGTCAGGGTGGCCCCACTGGTGGGCTTTGACATGGTGAGGCTGTGCCTCTCTCTGTCCTGTCACCCTGGTTCAAATGCCTGGGCTCACTGACTACTGAGAACTGGCTTTTTTTGTAGAGTTCCTCTCTGGGATGGTAACTGATGGGGCTGGGGGGGGGGGGGGGGGGGGAGGTAACCAGCAGTTTGAGTGCTTGGCTGATATCTAGTGACTGGAGAAGGATTTCTGCTGCGTAAGCAGCAGAAAGATGGTGAAATCAGCTTTAATGTAAAGTAAGTTTCGAAATAAAACGTTTCAGATTTTCCACCAGGCTAACATCATCAACTTTCAATAAGCTGGCCTGCTAGCTTTGAAATTTATTGCTTGGAAATTATGATTATCTCAAACTGAATAAATTTTATTTTTTTAATATATAATCATTAAATTTTAAACCAGTCAGCTTTACCAGAAGAAAGAGATAAACTTTCAGTTATTATTTCCATGGGCTATGTCTTTTTCATTACAGGAGAAGCTGTTGTCTTTCTTGGAGAAGCTATTTTACGTAGACTTCAAGAGTTACTTTTCATGTGAAACACATGAGGGCAGCAAAGGACTTTTGGAAAGGTAGATGCAAACCATGCAGTTTTAATTTTTATTTTAATTAAAATAAACAAATAAACAAGCCCCAAACAAACAAACAAAATCCCCTCCTATTTTGGGAAAATAGATACATCTCAGACTGATTTGCATTAAAAATTCTGTACAGCATAGCAAAAGGAAAAAGTGTGTTTCTCCTGTATTTGTCCTGTGTACTAAGCAGATGTGTCAATTTATCTTGTTCAAGAGGAGAGAGTGTTAGAAAAGTCAGTGTCTCCTCTGGTGACTGGCTCAGGGAGAACATAAGTGTAACAAATAGCAAAAGGTAGGCCACTGATAGCCAAAGTGTTTCAGAATGCTTTATTTTTCCACTAAACTACCATGCTACTAAAGCATTTTGTACTTGTGCTTAGATGAACAAAACCCCACTAAAGTACATAGAGCTCTGTCTATAGGCAGGCATTCCCTCCTCTGTTTTGAATTACTCCAGTATAAATCTAGCTTTGCTTCATTAAGATAAAAAAATATACAATTGTAAAACTAATATCAGAATCAGGCCTGTAAAAAGTAATAGGGTATAAAGTTTGTGGAGTGATGGGTTTTGTTTGTTTGTTTTTTTCTTTTGTTTTAAAAAGGTTTTATTGATACCAGTTCTTATTGCTTCATTGACAGAGGTAAGCAATATATTAGTTACACAGATATTAATCACCCCAGACAGGTGATTAAAATCTCTTTATGCAAGTATGGGTGCTTTGCTTATGTTGCAAGATTTTTTTCAGAAACTCTGATTTAGAATTTTATAATTGTAAATGCTTATTTAAAAATCTATTTTAATGGCATTTTGCATATATCTTTACTGTTCTGGCTATTCATTAGGAGTATTTCATGAGCCCAAACTATGCATATATATTTGGGAACTTCTAAATTCATTGAAAGATATTATCTTTAAATGAAGGTATTCTTCTATTAAGAGGATTTGTTTCTCATCAGGTGCAGAGCACTAATTTCTAAAATTACTCGTAACTCATAACAGTGTAATTAGTGGGTGGATTTTCATCATATTACTGGGTCAGAGTGAGGGAGCATGTTAATATTTAGTAGACTGGCTTTTTTTTTTTCCACAGTGATTTTTGCATAGCTGTTTGAAATAGTTAATTGAATCTTGTTAGATAGCCTAGCTTCAGTGCCCTTTGGCCTCTATGTTTATAATTATCAGAGCAAACAAGGTCAAAATACAATAAATTACTTCTGAGTTGAAGACAGGTCTTCCAAGGATGGGTACTGCTGCTGCTAAGGGCAGTAATGAGATGTGTTAATGGACCTTTGGGGAGGAGGGATGCCTTTCACTTTGATAGGTATTTACATAGCAGCAGTTTGGACTTTTGCCTTTTGCATGCATATAAGATGTTTAACAAATGGAAAATAAATCCCTTTGTATTGTGCAGTCCTCAGCCTCAGAGAGAAATGATCTAAATCTGGCAGCAGATGGAGCTGAGTGCCTTCTCTTAAAAAGACTTGTTGGGAAAAATTATTTCAGGATAAGTCTACAGATCTGTTTATTTTAAAACCTTGCAGAGGTGTTGTTTGTTAATATAGTTGCACTGCTAACAATTACTAAATGTAAGCAAAGCAAGTGAGAATTGCAATCTTGGGGTGAAATCTGGTCCCGTTTAAACCGATGCAAGGGCAAGTAAGCAGCTTTGCTGTAGCTAACATTCAGAAGTTGTCTTTCCTGAGCCTCAAGGTAGACTTTGAAGTTTGTGAGAAGCAGAGAAAATTACACATGGTAGTTGTTGGTTTTGCAGGAATAACCAAGCTGTGCAAGGAGTTGCCTTAGCTAGGTTGTGATAAATATCTGTGTTGACCATAAAGTCTCTCCTGGCAGAGCTATCTTCCTTTGCAAATAATAAAGTAACTGTAGGACCTGCTTCTCAAACCTGACTCTTCTGTATCTCAGCTGAATATCCTGAACACCGGTAAATCTCTAGCTCTTTTTAAAATTTTTTTCAGTCTTGTCAGTAGGGTGTGAATTATGAATGAAGAAGGCTGGCAGCGGAGCTAATAATTCAAATCAAATGGTGAATCAAAATTTGAAAATGCAGAAAGATGTGGTTAGGAGCAACAGCTATTCTGAGTGAGACTCAAGTAAGAAATCTTGACAGTGTTAGAGAGCAGAGAATTGCCTCTTAAGATGGTGACTGTGCCATTTCTGATTTTTCTCTGTTGCCATTGCCAGTCCCACTTGCCAGTGTGTATAATAGCTTGACAGTAACTATTCTCAGCTGAGAAAACTTCTCAGATCCAGGTCTTTTAAATCTTATTTTCCTGTTGGATTTTTTTTTTTTTTTAATATTTAATTAACCCCAGAATGCAGATAGGTGGTCAGCTTTTCAGGAAGAAATTCGGGCTATATTGGGTGCAGCCTGGTTTAAGGGCACAAGCATTGATAAACATTTATTCACTTTAATTGTTCTTATTTCTTCCAGCAAGCTGTTTGATTATGGAAGGTGGAGAAAGTGCTCATAAGTAGAAGTAATGCCGTTTTGCAGAATTTACTTTGCAAATTTCTGTAAATCCTCCAGTTAATTTGTTTTTACATCCTTCATGGATTCATGAGTGACTTTGATGGTAGAGGAATCTAGCAAGAGAGTGGGAGGACCTGCCAAATTCAAATAAAATGAGAAACAAAATTAAAGGAAAAAATACCATTCAGGCATCCAGGTATTTCTATCTTACATAGATTTTTGCCCTCATTTTTGGAGGATCTGGTTACTGACTTTCTTCATTGCTGATTATAACTCAAAAATGTTGTTGAATCATCCCAACCCCATATTCTTTCTGTTCCATATACGATGCCTTCCACTTCTGTTTTACAGTGGAACTTAAAAGGACTGATTTTCCAGTCACATTGATGTGTATCAGTTCTGACTCTTACTGCTATGATTCTAATACTGTTGAAATTATACCTTGTCCCTATAGTGCTTTATATCCATAGATTTCCAGTGCTCTCTGTGGGAAGGTCAGCAATGTCAAAACCAATGTCAAATTTGCACCTCAAGCATGAGGTCTGTGTCCATGACTAATGTGTGCACAGAAGCAGAGGGTCTGTTTTACATCAGTGGCTGACTTTAATCTTGCTCAGGTTTTGTTGTTTATTACCACATACTGTTAAGGCCTGGCATAAAGTAAAACTCTTGCAAGAAGGCATACTATTTTTATTGTGTAAAGTTTTGGTGGAAAGTTAACTTTTTGTTGCTTTAGGCTTTGTTCTAACAGCAGGCTTTTATGTAAGAGGAGTGACGATCCTGTCTTCCCTACTGCTACTTGTGTGAAATTCACCCCCGCGTTGTCACCGTTTCCATGCGTGCTGCTAAAGGTGTGGAGCTTTTCTGAAGTCTTGCAGCTCTTAAAAACTAGGAGGGTAGGACCCAGCTGTCTGTTGTGAATGGGAGGATTAGTAGGCAGGAAAACAGATTTAGAGAAAAAGTGCGAAATAGGATTGTGCCCTTGGTTTCCTTCTAGGGAATTTCCATCTTTGTCTCATTCCAGTTTGCCTATGTATGCAGTGTCTAACTAGAAGAGCAATGCTTGAGTTATTACTTTTTGGATCCATTTTACTTCTGTCCATTTTAACCTTTGCTGTGTATTCTAATATCTGCTTACTTGTTGGCCTTTTTTTTTTTTTTTTTGATTATGAAGCCTTCTACAGGCTTTGGTTAGGATGTGTATGTGTATTTGTATATATGAGCATGTTCAGATCAGACAGTAAATATTAATCAATATTGAAGACCTTACAAATATTTTAAGTTTAGAATGCACTTAAAATTTTGAATTTAGAATGCACTTAAAAGCATGGGGCTGCTAACAAAGAAGATACCCACTAGATATTTATAAATGATATGTTGGAAAAGGTTCACTTGCTGAAGGGCAAGGAAATTAACTGGATGACGGATAAGGACCTTTGGCTTTTCTTTCTGTGACTCAATGGTTGTTTTTCCACTGGGATCTCTTCCTTATTCTGGGCTGCTTGCTGGTCAGTTGTAAGAACTGATTTTGCTACTTCGAAAGAAAAAGGTGGAGTAGGAATTCGTCATATACAGTTACTATGCTGATTAAAAATCTGGAGCCAAAGAAAAGGCAAAAATGCTTTTATTATGCAGAAAGGCAAAATGCTTCAGGGTTTGTATAGGTTTCCTTTCACTGAAAATAATGTAATCATTTTATGAATCGGAATCTGAACATATTTGGAAATTAAAGGGTCATAGAAAAATAAATTATACATATGTAAGTCAAGCATCAGTCAAGGAAGTCAATGCTAAGCTTATAGTTGTTTACACTTCATGTGATTTTTGGACTTAGAATGTTATTTTAACAGAATTTCAAATGTTGACTGTGACTAAGCTGATTTTTTTTTTTTTTAAGACTGTAAACAAAAGTATAGTTCTGCTATTATTCTGTGGTCCTAGTGGTGGTTTTAGATGGTGTAAACCAGGAGGAACTCCGTTTAAGTGAATGTGGAATTATACTGTTGCAAAATTAATGCCATGGTGAGCACAACTGAGCCTTGTATATTTATCTTAGTTATGGACCTTGAACTTGTGTCTACAGCTTGTCAGGGGGAAGGGAGAAATCCTATTACAGCTTCCAGTTTTCTTACAAACCAGTACTGTCAGCCTCCTGTGTAAGACTGTACATGGCATTGCAAGTAGAGTTTCCCAGACGATTAAATTACATTGTTTTGAAAAATTTAGATGATGTCAGGAACTGTTGCACAAAAACCCAAAGTTCCATAAATTACTCAAATATTTATTGTATTGGCAATTTAAAACATAATGACAGCTTACTTCACCCCTTTTCTGTTAGCAAAACTTAATCCTAGTTTTAAAAGGATACTGCCAAGTCTTTGAGTCTTAAGGTCTGGCTTGTTTTGGTTCATGAGGATGCTGTACTGCTCTTCTAATTTTCCCAGGAAGTAGAAACTTTATAGGGCATATTTTTATAAAGCAGTTTCTTAATGATGTGGTTAGCATTCCCCGTTCTATACCTCATAGTTTCTCATATGTAGCTGAGCCAAAGGAGAACTGGAGAGGCAATTTCTTTTGAAAATCCTGATCATGGCAAGTGTTACATGTTACCTTCTAAAGAGGAGAACTTGCTTGTATCTCAGCTTTTCCTTGGGAGATTAAGAGTTTATTCAATTTGAAGCCCTTCATCTTAGAGATCACTGAAAAGGTCATTCTTTAAAAAGCATTCAAGAAGTACATTCTGCTTGTTCAAAAAGCATTTGACATTTTAATTTTTCTCATATTTTTTATAATGCATTTTAATTACCAGGCTAGCCATAGTGCATTTGTTGCCATAGCTGAGTATCCAAAGAGTGTAAAAACACAATGTGGTAGAATTTGAGGGAAAGTAATCCTTACTTAATATTAGATGTAAAGGATTTAACATCTAATTTAATGTCTACATTTAAGTCTCAGTTAAAATGAACATTACTGTAATATTTTTTAAACAACTTTTGTTAAATAGTTAAATATTGTCTGAAGAAAAAAATCTATGTCGAGATGTTCAAGCTAAAACTGTGTGAAAGCTATATCATAGCTTTTTATACTTTGAGCCTCTCAGCCTCATCTAGATGCCCATGTTAAGTTACCAATGTGTCATTGAGTTATAATACTGCTGGTGAAATGTAGCATCTTAACTATGTTTTTTGTCTTTGTGTGGTTATTTCTGGGGAATATAGGCATGATATTCATGGACAGACATGAATGTGTGACTGAGATTGGTACATGTTCTGGCTTCTCTAAGAGAAGCAACTAGTTCTGCTAGTTGTTCATGGTGTGCTGCCATTTGCTCTGGAGTAGAGCACTGCTCTTTATTGACAGGTTATTATGTACAGATACATAGTGTTTTGATTTTGAGGTTGAGATGCTTATCTTTCCTTTTAACTTGATCAGAACTTCTCTTTGGGGTGGTTAAAGAAGTTGTAGTAACCTTGCTACCAGGCTAGAGCCAACACCAGACATGCTGCTTCATTTGGTTGACCATGAACATACAACAACAGTTTTAATATTTTCTGTGCTCAGAACACAGATAGTTTGTCTCATTGAGTTATTCATGCTTAAGTATTTTTGAGATGACTGAAAACTTAGTGAAATTAAATGATGTATAATTTCAGCTGATGAGAATTGCGGATGTGTTTGGAGTATGTTTCTTAAGGCGATGTACTTCATTTTGATGATGAGAGGATTTTTTTCAGTTAACACTACCATTTATTCCCAGCCAAAATGAATGCAAAGAGAGTATAAAGTGCTACTGAATTAGATTTCATGTTTGTAGACTGCAGAAGGAAATGAGCACTAATGAGTACTTAGGAGTTTGTTATTATGTACCTTTGTGGACCAGTATTGGGAAGAATAAGCATTACCTGAAACATGGTGCATATTTAAAGTGCAGACTGGCTGGCCCTAGCAATTAAATACCTGGAATGTTACTTGCCTTAACAATTTGTTTGGAACCAATGTTATGGTGAAATGTATGCAATTAAAATGGGAAACTAACTGCTGTGGCAAGAGGTGCTTACCTAAACCCAGCTTCAAGAGCGTTCAGGAACATATTTTCCCCAGCAGGCCTGCCAGATTACACTCTGCCCTTGCTAATTATACAGGTAGTCTGCCTTAAAGAGTGTGGGGTAGGGTTTAGTGCTGAATTACCAGAGGACTTTTTCTTTATAAAGAGGGGTATATTAGGTTGGAGCCTGCAACCACATTGCCCTAGCTACAACCTTTGAACTCCTCTTTGCCATGTGGTAGGCAGGCTGTGAAGCAGAAATAGTATGCTTTTCAGCAAAGCAAAGGCTGGGAGTGCACGTTTCTTCAAGGTTGATCTTATAGCTGTGGGAGAACTTTATTCAGAGATCCTTGATTTTGAATCTGTATAGGCTTGTGTTAATTTTGCTTAAGCTTAGCGCCATCTCACTTGAAAGCCAAGTATGCAGTGCACTGTTTTCCTTACTAATTTGAAGAATATCCCATCAGTCTATAGTGTTTTGATCACCTTTCTAATCATCTTGAAAAGGGAAGGTTGTTTTTTTTTTTTTCCAACTTCTGTTGCAAATCAAAATATGAAGACAAAGACCAGCATCTGGTCTGTTTACTATAAATCCAAGAGTAGCTCTTTCCTAAAGTGTGTATATAGTGTCTAACTAGAATAGCAAGAACCACTGCACCATGAAAACTTGATAAGTCATTGATAAGTTGCACACCCCTCTGGCTTGCCTGGTTAGCCCTTGTTAAATTCATTAAAAACCTCTCAAGTGGGTCCTAGCCTCTGACTGCTTTTTTTTTCTGGATTAATCCTGCAGTTATTGAATTACCACCTCTGGGGACTAGGAAGAGAGTTTAACAAGATGATAAAAATCTAAAAATGTCTCCATTGCTTGCCAAGTGAAATATCCCTACAAATGCATTTGGTTCACTGAAGCATCAAACTACAGATTGTTGAAGTAGTTTTCAGTAATTGCAAAGAAGAAAGATAAAGTGGTTTGAATACAAGTTTAGCACTTGAATACTGATTACTCATCAGAGATGACTCAAATTCTGACTTCACAACTTAGTCCTTGCCAGTTCAATTTGATTCTTGTAAACATTCTGAAGACTGAAATTGTCAGGGCAGCAGCTGTATCGCTAACCAAAACGTGGGAGTAAAATTGGATGCTTAGTGGACTTCACTGAGCAGTCTTATGTTGTACTAGTAGGAACAAAACCTTGAAGATAAGCAGTTTGACTAAGTTGGAAAAGAAATAATTAAAAAGGATGATGAATTTGTGATTTCTTTACACTTTCATTTTAAATAAATTACTGTGGTGGCAATTAAGAAATTCTTCCCGTGTAATAATTTAACTTGATGGATTGTGGTGGTCCAGAAATGGCTTAGATTTATTTGTGGTAAGTACAGTCTATCAAATTAAAGTTAGTAATACATTTTCTAACAACCCTTCAATAAACAAAGAAGCCTCACTGGGAGTGGTTTTATAAATGATGTTTCTAAGTGATTTATCTTCACCTCACTCTTTCAGGGTTTTGTCCAAGAATTAAGTGCAACTTTTACCTGATATTATTTTAGGAAGGAGAACAACTAATATATATGAGTCAGTGAGTTATGGACAAAAGACATTCTTTTGAATAGTTTTAATCTGATTAAAAGCTATTTAATGAACTATTTATAATAATTCAGTTACCACCTTTGAAAGTAGCGTGAGCAGTTTTACATTTCTGCTCTGCAGGTACTTAGCAATAGTCATATGGTGTGCTGAAATCCCATGGAAGGATATAAAGCATTATAATAGCTTCATTGTGTTGAAGAGTTAATTTACAGGAGAAATTCACAAAATCTTGTTCATGGAGGATCATTTGAGTAGGACATTAGAGCGGGGACTGAATAACAAAATTTGACCTTAAAGAGTCTCTATACATAGCTCTTTGGCACTTTTGGAAATCATGATTTAAAGCCTGTGGAAAGCCTCTCTCTCTTATCACCAATTTCTAGTCTTGAGGACTTTTGCATCTTTTCTAAACACGAATGGTTTACTATGGAATTAATTTACTATAGATTAATGGAACTATCAACGAAGAAAGAGCAAAAGTAAAGTTCTTACAAGAGGACTTGAACAGTATATAATTTCATCAGCTGTCAGCTAATTCTCATTAACCAGTAGCTAAAGGAGGACTGAGGTGCCCCAGCTAATAGCATAGTATCTTGGGTGTTATGGAGACGTTCAGGTGTATTCCTGCTGTGAGCAAGGAGAGGAGTCCTCCAGGAAAGCTGGCAGCACAGGAGAGGGCAGTGCAGAGATGCTGTCATTCCTCAGGGATACTCTTGCTTCTGTCAGATCCATGCCAGCTCATACTGACCCCATGACATTCCTTTACCAATCTAAAAAATAAACTAATGATAGAGGACTTCCTATTTTATTGATTATTCTACTATTTTATAGTCATAGAAGAAATGCATGTTTTGAATGAAAAAAGCTTGAAGATACAGGAGTGGCATATGTGTATGTAATTAACACAGCACAGTCTTAAACACAAATGATAATTTTTGGTTATAGAATATATACCTACTTTATATACATTACTGTAATTGCCTAAAGTTATAAACTTGAATTACAGTAACATAATCTGAAATGCATATTATAAAAAGGCATTTTATAGGATTGAAATACAGCAATTAAAATGTTTTTAAGCAATATTTTACAAATTGCTTCCCAGTTATTTGTGAGAGAAAATATTTTAGTTAAAGTTTACTCGGAGTATATTTTGACAGGTTTAATTTTTTTCCTAAGAGATTTTGGGTGGTGGTGGTTAGGGGGAATCATAGAATCATGGAATGGTTTGGCTTGGAAGGGACCTTAAAGATCATCTAGTTCCAACCCCCCTGCCATGGGCAGGGACACCTTCCACTAGACCAGGTTGCTCAAAGCCCCGTCCAACCTGACCTTGAACACTGCCAGGGAGGGGGCATCCACAGCTTCTCTGGGCAACCTGTTCCAGTGTCTCACCACCCTCATAGCAAATAATTTCTTCCTTATATCTAATCTAAATCTACCCTCTTTCAGTTTAAAACCATAACCCCTCATCCTATCCCTACACTCCCTGATAAAAAGTCCCTCCCCATCTTCCCTGCAGGCCCCCTTTAAGTACTGGAAGGCCACTATAAGGTCTCCCTGGAGCCTTCGCTTCTCCAGGCTGAACAACTCCAACTCTCTCAGCCTGTCCTCACAGGGGAGGTGCTCCAGCCCCCTGATCATCTTCGTGACCTCCTCTGGACCTGCTTGGGCAGGTCCATGTCCTTCTTATGTTGGGGGCCTCAGAGCTGGACACAGCACTGCAGGTGGGGTCTCAGGAGAGAGGAGTAGAGGGGGAGAACTACCTCCCTCGACCTGTTGGCCACACTTTTCTGGATGCAGCCCAGGATACGGTTGTGCAGCCTAGGATACCTACATTTTCCAGGTTGCAGTTACCAAGATAAAGGGGGATATACTGCATCTTTCCTCAGTACCCACTATTTTAATACCAGAAGAACTACTCAATGTAAAAGTGTTTATGAGGGTGCGTGGCTTTTTCTTGCATCACATTTTAATCTGTCAAACCCTGTAGGTCTGTGGTGAGGATAGTGAATGCTTAGAAATCTCTCAGTGCAGCATAGTCGACTAATATGCTAAGTGTGAGCAAAAATTTTACTGTAAAAATCTGTAGCTAGAATATGAAATTACAGTTAACTTCACCAAAATTAATGGGTGTAGAGGTCTTTTAAGATCTGCTTGTCTGGAAACTATATTTAAGTATATTTCACAGCAAGAGCCAAGCAGGCCCTTTGTACACAACAGGAAGTTGGACACAAAATACATCAATAGAAGGTATTGAGCCGAATAAACTGCACAACAGTGGCATGTATTTGTCCTTAAATTTTCAAGGGTTAATTTAAACCTTAATCTTATACCATATTACATTCTTAAACTCTAGTATGATGCATATGCCCCACTCATGTAGTAGCAGGAATAAAAATGGTATTCTACTGTTGCAGAATACCATATGTAGGATAGAGGTGCTCATTAAATAGATTTCTGTGTAACTGTTCTGCCAGTGAATCAATTGCATTCAAATATAACTAAATATCAGGGAATAATGGTATGGTATCTTAATCTTATTTTCCAGTACTTTTTCTTCAACTATCATCTGCTGCACCACGTAAGAATGAAGCAGTTTAGAGGGAGGTTCCAACAGGTAGTTGTGGAAATGTCAACAGAAAAGTTTTATTATTCTTGTGCTGTTACATGGTAGCTTTCCTGAAAACAGTTACTGAACTGGAGAGCTACAGTGGCAGGGTGCTTGTGTGTTACATAATACTTTTTCCACATTTAACTCTTACCTTCATGTTCAAACTAGAATGCATTTTCAGGCTAGCAATAACTGAATACTGAAGACACCTGTTTAGTGGAGGACTTGTTGTACTCTGGCTGTTCAAGCAACACTGAGAATCAAATTGTTAACCCTTTCTGGCTGATATGGCTTGTACTTTGGTTATAGGAATTTTACAGAAAAGATCAAAAAATGCTTGCACTGACAGTCAGCAACTTTTGATTACTTTTCAGTACTCTATGTCTGTGGAGCAAAAATTTACTTTTTTGTAAATTTCTCTGTTTTAAAAGCCTTGCTTGATCAACAAGGGAAAAAAAAAAACCAAAACCAAAAACCAACCCACAGCCCAACAACCAAACTAAACCTCCAAGGCTTTTTATTTTTGATTCTGATCTTGTGGGGTTCCCCCTCTCCTCAAGTCCTACAAAAGTTGATTTTACCCAGTTTCTGTGATCAGCAAGGAATTTTGTGACAGTGTTTCTTATATTGTGTCAAGCTTAATATCTGAATTTTAGATTTAACTAAAATTGACTTGTTCTTTCCTATCCTAGGTCTATATTGTAACTATTTCAAGAAGAAAAGTTTTAAGTTTAGAGTGACACCTCAAACTTTTATCTTCAGTTTCCTCCCTGTGAAGTGGGAATAGGTTTCAAAGAGACTGATGCCCCTACAAATATGTACAGACTAAGAGCTGACAGAAGGCACTATTTCCAGTTGCACATCCTCAGTCTTACAGGTAAGTATGATTATTGGAAAGATTTATCTGTGTTAAGATTTATCTCAGTGTGCCATGTCCCAAGAGCTGTCAGCTGTGACTTCTACTTTTGTTATTCCCCATGCCACCTGCTGACAGACCCACAGAATTCTGTGTGGGTTAGGGACACAGAAGACTCTCCTGACTCAACAGTCTGGAGTATCACATCTCAGATGCTGCCCTGTTATCACTTTCTATATTCCTCTGTTTCACTTGGTCATGTTCTGCTGTTATTCTAATGAAGCTGTGAATAGGGTTCCTAAGTCTATACCTCTCTCCATAAGGGCAACTGTCTGAGTCAGTCTGGCAGTACTGGAGTGTCTGCACAAATAAATGTTTTGCATTATCTTTTCAGTGGTGCAGTTCTTAAAATGGATTATTTTTATTAAATCAACACCATAGAAATGAGTGCCTTAACCACTGCTGTAATCTTATTAACTTTTCTTGCCATTGGAATAGAAATATATATTTACAGTGTTCTGAAATAGATAAGGAAGTTAACAGAAGGTGAAAGTAACAAGAAAGCCATAGATATTATTAGTATTTCATTTCCTTGAAGGGTGATTATCTCTAGAACCCTGTTAGTTAAAGCAGATATTGAAACAGAAACAACTGGCATTAAGTAGGTGCTTTATAATACATAAAATAGATGTAGCATATCAGTTTGTACAAATGATAGGTGAGAAAATGGCTTAAAGCTGCACCAGGGGAAGTTCAGATTCGCTTTTAGGAAAAAGCTCCTTACTGAGAGGGTGGTCAAGCACTGGAACAAGATCCCTAGGGCAGTGGTCATGGCCCCAAGCCTGTTGGTGTTAGAGAAGTTTGGACAATGCTTTTAGGTATATGGTTTAACTTTTAGGTTGCCCTGTGTGGTTTCAGGAGTTGGACTCCATGATCCTTGTCGGGTCCCTTCCAACTCAGGATAGTCTATGATTCTATATGTGCATACTGTTGAATTTTCTCCTGGAACTCTGTCTTCTCAAATCCTTGTGTGTATATCAGCAGTCTGTAATACATTTCAGAGTATTCAATGCAGGGGTTTTCTGCTGTCCTATCTGTGATTCTGTAACATATCATAGTTAATGCAGAATTTATATTATCTTATACACTTATGTATAAAATGGCAATTAAGAAAGAGTGATGTGTTTTTCCTTTTTAAACCCATTAGTAGAAGAAGAGGTAAGAAGTACCATGTGACCATTCTGCTGTCTTTCAGTAGCTGATGTGCCCATAGCTTATTCTTGAGATAATTCCCTAGTGCTGTCTTAAGGATCATTTTACTACGTCTTCATGGAGGCTCAATTATGGTCACAGAAAGTTGTGTTTTAGCACTAAAAATCAGTTTCAAGTCTAATGTCTGGAATTAATAGAGATTAAGATCTCGGGAAACTCTCCTTGGGATATTTGGCAGATTTCTGTCTTTGCTAAGAGTAGGAAACATATGCTACTAAAATTGTAGTGTTTCACTTCTGTTGTTTACAGATGTGTGGGAACACACAAGGTGCAAAGGAGTAGAGAATTAGACATTCAGTTTTGGTACCAGGCTGGTATGATCATTTTACTCCAGTTTAGCTACATCAGGAAATTACAGTATCAAGTACTTTGCAGCTTATATTTATTTTCTAAAACAAAATTTCCGGTATATTATATTATGTATCTTCCAACTTCTGCCTACAGATACAATGATGTTTATATTGAGGTAAGCAGTACAAAGCAAATGAAACAGAGATTTGGTGTCTGATCATAATGAAGTACTACTTCTAACCTTTTCCTGCACAAAACAATGTGACTTAATTTAGTGGTCAGACACTTAATAGCATGAAAGAAATTATTTTTCTGAGCCAAATGAGGAATAAGAAATATTACTTTCTGTACATCATGTGTCAAAGGGACAGAAGAATGAAAAGAGGAGGTAAATGATAGGTATGTTCAAAAAAAGCCACAAATGCTTATTTTATGGCTGTAAGGTGGTGGTACAAGGTTTCTCAGGTTGGTGTAACCTCTCAGCATTTAGGAGTTGACACATAGCAGTCTTCTCCTAGCTTCCTAACAGTGTGAACAGAATCCAGGATTTATGAGGTGATACACAGTAACCTTGCTTTCTGCCAGCACTGTCTTGGCCTTGGTTGAAAATCCAGGTTCTTCCTTGGCTAATTAAAAGGTTCAGTTGGCCTTTTGTGCTTCCATTTTATGCTAGAGCAGAGCAATAAACAGAACTAGCCTAGTTTGCTGTGAAGAGGTATGACAGTGTGAAGTGCTCAAGTATGAGATATTGTTGTAGCCCAGATACTCTTAAAAACATATGCAATGAAGATGAGTTTGTTATCTACAACAATCAAACTACAAACAGGGCAGTCTGGAGACCTGAAACTTTGCAGAAAATGATCTGGGTGTCCCCACAGACAAGCTGAGCATGTGAAAGTGGTGTAGCCTCTCAGTAAAGAAGGCCACATATATACTAGGCTGTAATAGCAAGGACATAGAGAGCAGGTTGAGGGAAGTGATTAATTCCCTCTATTTCGCACTTGTGAAACTGCATCTGAAATACTGTGTTTGGTTTTGAGCTTCCCAGTACAGGTGAGTCCAGAGAAGGGCCATCGGGATGCTAGAATATATTATATACAAAGAGAGGCTGAGAGAGCTGTATTTGTTTAGCCCGAAGAACAGAAGGCCAAGGGAAGATGATATTGCTGTCCTAAACTATCTGATGGGTAGTTACAGAGAAGATGAAGCCAGACTCTTCTGGTAGGTGGACAGTGATAAAACAAGAGGCATCAGAGAGAAGTTGCAATGAGGTAAGTACAATTAAATAGTAGGAAAACTATTTTACATTGAGGGTTGTCAGACATTAGAACTGGTTACCCAGAAAGGTTGTATAATCTCCATCTTTGAAGATATTCAGAACTTGAGCAGAGAACCTCAGCTAATCATACATGGCTTAAACTCAATGATCTAAGAGCTTTTCAATCTGTATTAATCTATGATTCTAATTTTGTAGTCTGCCAGAAGTGGTAGAAAATTTTACTCAGTGTGTTGGGTTTGTGTGTGTGGTGGGGTTTTTGGTAGTGGGAGAGGGGGCTACAGTGGTGTCTCCCTCTAAGAAGCTTCTTGAAGCTCCTCTGACTCCAAGTCAAACCTGTCTCTGTGCCAAGGCTGAGCCAATTAGCGATGGTGGCTACACCTCTGTGATAACATATTTAAGAAGGGGAATCTGGGAGGAGGAGTGGGAGTTGTGAGGAGAAGTTGTGAAGGAGACACCTATGCAAGCACCAAGGTTAGTGGAAGAAATGAGGAGGAAGGGAGGGAGGTGTGCCAGAGCGGACACTCCCCTGCAGCCCATGGAGAGATGACAGGCCATCCCCCCACCACCCATGGAGGTCCATGGTGGAGCAGATGTCGACCTGCAGCCTGTGGACGACCCCATGCCGGAGCAGGTGGCTGCACCTGAAGAAGGCCAGGACTCTGTGGGAAGAAGCCCCCACTGTTGTAGTTCGGTGCTGGGAGGATTGCAACATGCAGAAGGGACCCACACCGGAGCAGCATGGGAACCACTGCGGCCCATGAGAAGGACTCATGTTGGAGAAAGTTCATGGAGGACTGTCTCCCGTGAGAGGGACCCTACACTGGAGAAGGGGAAGAATGCAAGGAGTCCTTCCCCTGAGGAGGAATGTTGGAGTGTGAGGGACTGTCTGCATCCCTCCCATCCCCTGCCCACCCTGTGCTGCTCTGGGAGGAGAAGAGGTGGAGAGATCGGGAGCAAAGCTGAGCCTGGGAAGAAGGCAGGGGTGGGGGAAAGATGTTTTAAAATTGTGATAATACTTCTCACTGTCTTACTCTGTTAAGTAGTGTTGTTGTTACTGTTTGAGTTAAATTGATGTTCTTTTTCTTCCCCTAATGAGTCTGTCTTTTGCTTGTGACCATAATGGGTGAGTCATCCCTTCCTATCCTTATCTCTATTCCTGAGCCTTTTGCTTTATTTTTCTCCTTCCCATTCCTGAGGGGAAGGGGGTGAGTGAGCAGCTGCGTGGTGCTCAGTTGCCCTCTGGGCTCAAACCATGACACTCAGATGCTATTTTGCAAGAGGTGTGTCTTGAAGAGACATTTCAAAGTGACCTGAGGTACTCATTGTGGAAGCTTATTCCTACCTCAGTTACAGGTAGCCTTTATTTACCAGAGCATGCTAGAATGAAAAAATGTTCAGTCAGTGTTCCAGCTAACAGCTCAGTTTCTCTCCAGATAGCTATGAGAGTGAAAATTACTTTCTAACATTGGATATATTCAGGAAGACTGCTGCATATCTCAGTGCATCCCTTCAAACTTCTTCAGCTTCCACCAGAAAGTGAGTTCACTTGCCCTTCTGATACTACCTTTGAGATGACAAATATATATGCAGTTTCCAGATGAATTGGAAACAGTACACTTATATTTTTGAGGCGTTTCTCTATTGTCTACTTTTATAGCATTCAGGTTATGTGTGCACTGACATTTCATATATGTGGTATGAGTTTTGTATTTCATATATGTGATCTCCAATTAAAACATTATGTGTTCTGGCACACACAAAAATGTGATTTTCATGTTAGTGTAGCATGCACACTGGAAGTCTTGCCCTTCTTTGGAATAAGGGAAGATCAGTTCTCTGTTGTCAGGCCCTGGCTATGATTTGGTTAACATAGTTGTTCTCACTAGCAGTGACTCCCTTGAACTGTATAAAATGTAGCTGTATAAGAAACTAGAGGTTTTTTGCCCCCAAACTGAGGCCATATATTTGTACTGTTCAAGTCCTATTTTCTGGTAACACAACAGACCAATCGGAGTTTATTACTATGTTTTGCATTAAAATTTGCAATAGTCTCTTTTATCAAACAAGATGTCTTGTTAGCAGTTTTTTTGAGGTAATAGGGTATTAATAGCACTTAGGAAATTCATAGAGTTCTTTAAACTTTTCTCTATTTTGTGGATTAAAATGTGAGCTTTGAATTAGGATACATGGGTTATTTGTCCTTTTCGGACTGGCAGGGACAGAAGTAAATGACACTTCTTGTATTTTATTCAACAGTGGACTGAGAAATGCATAACATAAGTAGGCTGATGGTGAAAACTCTTATGTAACTTGCTACTGTGCTTCACCCCATCAGAAGCTTCTCCCCCTGTGTTCTCTGTCTCTTCTCACAGGAGAGGAGAACTGTGCTGGTACCTTTCTTGGTGAAGACTCCAGTCTCAGTGGAAAAAGTTAATAGATTCCTATGTTATGAAGTGATAAATGTCTTGCATGCAAAGTCAACTTAATACCTTCTAATGTTCATCTGAATAATAATAGTACATTTTGACAATAGCAGGATTATTAAATTTGTTTACAGCTACAGAGGTTAAATCCTCTGAATTGTTTATTCACCATTCATATGCACATCTTAGTTACTAAATCTTTCCGTTACTATTTTTTCATACTAGTTAAAATCAGGGCTCGGAATAGCTAAAAGAAAGACAATTTTTTTTTTTCCCCAATTATTTGCTCACATAATTTTCTGAAGAGAGTTGAAGATAGTGGTATTCATCATAGAGATGGCAGTTATGTCCACATCATTTGTACTTGTGATGGGAGATCTAATAAAGATGGGGAAAACTAAATGAGAAAAGGGACAAAATTAATTAACTTACCATAGCAAAGTAATTAAACCTATGTAAGTTAACAGGTTATCACAGTGTCATCAGATGTAATGAACAATTTGTCTTGTAACCAGGATGAATACTAATACTATATTCCTTCTATTCTTGTTTGTGTTGACAGGAAAAGAAAAGCTATTGTAGTTAAGGAGGAACTTTTCAACTTGAGCTGCTCAGAGAGCAGTAGAGTTGTTATACATGAAGTGTGTGTCCATCTGGTGATTCCACCTGCCCCGTTCTATTTGTTTCCTTGTGTGTTTTCACTAATAGCCTATTTTGTACATGATACAGGTTGCTGCCTCTGTGCCTGATTATCTATCTGTGTAGCTAACTGATAACTCCTGCTTTAACAAGGGAAGGCAAACAGTTTGTATCTTGGACTGAAATACTCTTAAAATTCTCAGTGTCCTTGTTTCTAAACTGTCAGAAATCTGTAACATTTTCATTCACTTGCATATTATAAAATATTTTTTCCCAGAACTTAAGTCTCTCTTGTTGCAAAGAAAATTGGCAAAAAAGAGCCCTTTTTGCCAGATTATGCCCCTTCTATATTGATATATTTGGAAATATAAAATTGTTCAAAGTATGCCTATATTTATTTCATAATATTGTAGAACAGTATGAACCAAATTTATGTTGTTGTACTACAATTTGGGCAAATACATATATACTAGAGAAGAATTTGGCTTTAAAGAATAATTTATGTGAAAGGAGAATAAAGAAATTAAGTAATTTTCAGTTAAGTATAGATCATATATTAGTAATTACTTTTAGTGTTTTCTACAATATTAAACACAAGAGGGAAGCTTTAGATCACAGCTTCACAGTCTTAGGCCCAGTTTTATAACTTTTAACATATCTATATTTGCTGTCAGTTGTTTATTAATAATTCTGTTAAATTCTGAAGGTTTCATAGTGTATATAGTATTCATACTATCTGCATTAGACAATTTTCATCAGCTATCTTAATTGGCTGTTGGGTATGATGACTTTACAGTGTTGACTGTTTCTTAAGTAGCTGAGAGTAGGTGGTATGAATGTTTCACGGTCTTGAGATATTTATTTTTTTTCAGATTCAAAATTGTATCTTCATCCATGCCCTTTAAGCTGCAATGAGTATGTTAAATAGAAAGGAATAGAAATGTCACAATCTGTCATCTTTATTTGAAATTCTGAAATGTAAAAAGAGACACAGGGAGTGTAATTGTGAAAATGGTGTATTTGAGTGTGCCCAGGTGTAATGGGTTGATCCTAGCCAGCAGCTAAGCACCCACCAGCTTACTCCACCCACAGTGGGATGGGGGAGAGAATCAGAAAAGCAAAAACTGAGAACTCCTGGGTTGAGATGAAGAAGCAAAGCTGTGTTGCAAGCAGAGTAAAATAAGGAATTTATTCACTATTTGTCATTAGCAGGCAGATGTCCAGCCACTTTCTGGAAAGCAGGGCCTCAGCACACATAGTGGTTACTTGGGAAGATGAAAGCCATAACCACAAACCTATTCCTCCTCCTTTCCCTGAGCTTTTATTGCTGAGCACAATATCATATGTTAGGGAATGTCCCTTTAGTCAAGTTTGGGTCTACTGTCCCAACCATGTTGCCTCCCAACTTATGGCGCATCTCTGGCCTACTCACTGAGGTGGGGAGAGTGGCAAAAAGGAAACCATGATGCTGTGCAAACATCATGGTGTGTTAACAACACTGGTTTAATCACAAGTCCAAAATACTGCACCATACAGGCTGTACAGGATTAACTCCATCCCAGCCAGGCTCAGTATGCCAGGGAAGGCATCATTCATTCTGAGGAATAGTTTGCTTTCTCCCTGTAGTAAAGCTATTAACAACAAAAAATATGAAGATCTGTAGGTTATAAATGTGACATCTGCTTAAAACTCTGCTTCCTCCTTGCTAAAAATATGTTAGACTACAAGGAGGGAACTGTAGACACATGTATGCACTTATTTAAAAAATAAAAAAATAAAAATTGATGGATTATCTTGAGCTCTGTAGCTGTGCCACCATTGAGGAACGTAGACTGTTTTCAGCCTTGCTGTTGTTTACTTCTTTTACATCAAGATCAATATTAGTTGTCAATGTTTAATTAGCATGCTTGTAAACATGCATTTTACATTGTGTTGGCTTTCTGTTAATTTAGTTTGTGATTATGTGTAATATATTGCTTTGTATAGAATTTATCAAAATGACAGATGAAGGTTAAGAAAAAAAAAGAAATGGTTCATTAATAAATATTTTCCTAAAACTGTGCACTGGAGAATTTTTGGCTTCATGTTAGTAGTAGCGCCAAAGGAGGAAAAGGGAGAAAATAATGGATCAAATGCTGTGCTTCTGTGCATAAAGTTTTGTTTTTACCTGAATATCCAGTTAATGGTAGAATGAAGTTTTGCTTCATTTGAAGGAGTAGGAAAGTTCAAGGATGTATATGGCTCTGACTTTGGATGCTTTCTCTGCTAGCTGTTCTTAAGTCCTGGCAGGAGGTTGCCATGCATGACTTCTGTTGATAATGAAGTCACTTTTCATGCCTGTAGATTTTTTGTGTTCCCAAAAAGGCGGGCTAAGTCAGGTGTTTTTAGAAATTGTTGGAAAAAATTGTCATCTTGGTGATGTAAAGGCCATAATGCAGAGAATAGACTCTTAGCTTGTTTTTAGCTCCTCTCAGCACCCCCAAACACACTTTCCCACATCACTAAACCATCATGTGGTTTCAGCAATGAGTTTTGCCTGCTGTTTATAGCATGAATGTACAGGGAACCAATTATTTTATTCCTCTATAACTTTGACTTTACAAGAGTTCTAGAAGTAAAGTAGAGGGTACATGTGGTCCAGTTTCGTTGAATTCAGTATTTGTATCTTTCCTGGTTTTGCTTATTTGCTGAATTTTTGTCTGCTGCAGTTTTCTGTCTCTGTGAATAGGATGTAATTCAAGACTAATTCATTCTGTCCCTCTCCAGATTGTTGCATGCAAACCAACGAATACAAGAATCCTAAACCAGCTAAAATGTCTCATTTTGCTAATAACAGTCTTTGTTAGGTTCCATCAAAAGTAGTGTAGTATCTGTCCAGATCAGTGTAATAACTTTCTAATAGTAACTTAAATGATGATTCCCTGAGATGGTGAAGACTAATGCCAAAGCCATCTGAATTGTAGAACATAAAGGACACATTTCAGGTGGCCATGCTTAATTGAGCCTTCAGTATTTGGGCAAAGAGTTGATTTGCATACTTGAATATATTTTGCACCTTATTTGATCACTAACTAAACAGTGCATACAGATAGCAATCAGATTTTGATCTGAATACACAAATAGTACCTTGTGAATGCAAGCAAGGGCTGTGAAGCTGCAGATTGGGAGCTCTAGAATTAAAAATTATTAATATATCTCCTGTGATTTTGTAAGTGAAGGAAGTGAGGTTTTTTCCATTAGTACTTTGAAAGGACTTACTAATTTATTCATATGTGGAAGATACTTCGGTGAGAAAGTAAAAATTTGCTGTGGACTGACTACAATTCTGTATACCAATTTTCTTTTTAAACTTTATCTACAAGAGCAATACAGGTCTTATCACTTACTGAGGAGCAAGTGAATGGAATAAGTGTTTTCAGTACTCTCAGAGTACTTTCAAAGTGCGTTTTCCCTTTCTCATCTTTCACCTTCCCTGTGGAAAGGGAAAGTTTGTGTGCATGCTGTGTGAAGATGCCCACATGGTCTTCTGTATTCCATAGAAGATCATTGAGGTTATAGCACTGCAATTGATTCTTGCTTCCTAATTGCCATAAGTTTTGTTAGCAGTTAAACAATACAATCTATATGGATGGGTCTGAACTTCATCTTTAGACAAAACTTGTGATTACAGTTGCTGTTTTCCTGTCTTTCTCATTTTTAGTTCTGTGTTAATAGGAGAACTGCTAAATTGCAAATAAACAGCATGCCACTTTTTCCGAAGAGTACTCCATTATGCTGTACATTGTTATACATGTTCAACCTTTTAAAATAGTTGGTATGCTGAAAGCTCTTTGTATTTCCAGATTTGAGTATGTAGAGCAGCTGTACCACTGTGTAATGTATACGGGTTCAAAATAATGAGATTCTTG
Organism: Strix uralensis; assembly: GCF_047716275.1. NCBI lineage: Eukaryota > Metazoa > Chordata > Aves > Strigiformes > Strigidae > Strix > Strix uralensis. The sequence goes on along the minus strand of NC_133975.1, from coordinate 48,259,326 downwards.
GAAAATATACTGATTCTTTGTACTGCAAATTATTAGTGACACCTTGATTTCAGGTTTAGTTCCTTTGCTTGCCAGAGCTGGAGAGTCCAGCTTATTGCTCTGATTAAAATGTTAGAACTAAAATTCTTTGAGCCCTGAATTGCAGTCAGGAATATCTGTAAAAACATCCAAACAATTTTTATATGATCTCAAGAGCAAGCTTTAGAGCCATATGAAGAAGTCTGTTAACATTTACAGTGGAAGAAAGGCCAAGCTCTATGTTTTTATGCACTGTAACATATTTATTTATTTGGGGAAAATTTATGTTTCTTTATTCCAGATAGGCATTTTTGGAACACTGTAAAGGATTACAGGCTTTGGAGGCAGTAAGGAGGGGGATTTAGGTAGGATGCAGATGAGGCCTACCAGCAGTTTGTGCAAGAAAAGTGTGAATCAAAGGGTATTTTATAATCCAGGTACTTCATCCAGCCCATTACAATACTGATTTGAAGGGACAGAGGAAGCTCTAGTCATTCTGCCAGCGGAATGAACTTCAACTTTTAGAGTACTATTACTGTCAGTATTTCTTCAAACATTTCTATATTCTCTTGTAAAACATTGTATTTTTGCTGTGTATTTCAATGACTTTTGAGAGTGAGATGCATTAGACTACTTATCACTCATGCAAGTAGCATTTTTTTAAAAGTTTCTAAAGGGTGAGCCTAAAAATATGTCTTGACTTCTAGAGTTACTTTTTTTCCATCTTGTTCAGCAGTCCATAGCCACTTCAGCCTTGTAAGTGATTTCTTTCCATGAGTGTTGTCAGCTCTAAAATTCACACTATTGACCTATCAGCAGAGTTCTCCCTGAAAATAAACTTCAGAACCCTGTTCTTTCAAGGAACTTGACCTCTAACTGGCTTGACCTTCAATTGACTCCCCAGCCTGCTTTGCGCTTCACTGAAACTTCTGAGATAGTAACATCATTAAGGATGCAATTTCCTTTCCCTCTGAAATATTAGCTACATTGCAAAAGCCTTCCTACAAGCATATTCATATATGTGAAAAGCCGCTGTTCAAGGGAAAACAGTGACGTTGCTTGTTGCGTTAGGGTATTCATTAGATATGCTGCAGTGATAAAATGAAACGGTCTCTGCGTTAGGTGAATCTACTGGCATATCTCATAACCAGTGAGGTTGTAATCCAGCCTTGTATTCCTGGCCAGCATTTTAATACTTGTGTACTGTAAAGGTTCATTTGATATACAAACTATATTTTTGTTATCCTTTATGTTGCAAAACAAGCTGCTCCTGATTTTTAGCTGAAACTACTGTGTAGCTGTTTCATTATTAGAAGTTTACTCAGCAGCAACCAATAACACAAGATTGGTTTTCATGTAAAAATTGTAAGATAAATGTGTTTTATATGGTCTATTAATTAATTTACCTTCCTATTAAATGGAGCAATCAAGTAGAATAAAGCAGCTTTTCAAAATAATGAGATTTTCTTTCATCAGAATAGACTTTTATTTTAAGTAAGTCATTAATCATGTAGTTACAGCACTGATTAAGATTAGTCTTTGATTTGCTTTCCTTTGTCTAAATTTTATCTAGGAGAGAGGCTATGATAAAACAGGTTGATAAAGATATTTAGTATTAAAAAAAATAATATTGATGGTCTTCTTGTATATCCTTTGCTATTTACTGTCTGTGCTCCATTTTAGTTATTGAACCTAACCTTTCAAGCTCTGGGATAGATTAGTTTAATATTTTCCTTTTTGGTAACTCAAGTACTATGGGATTAGTCAAATTAATTTAAAATACTTACTTCTGCATCTTCAAACAGAGGCATCAGTGGGTGCTTGGAGCTCCAGGCCTCTGGGGCTCTTCAAAGGCCTTTGATGCCCCCACTAGCTTTGCTGTGGTGACCACATTATGCACAGCCTGGGTAAGTACACATGTACGCCGCAGCGCCTGTGCAGGGCACTGAATCTGCCCACAGTTTAGACTCTGTGTTGTGTTTTGGGTGGGGGGTAAGCACCTGCTGCATGTGAACCTTCTGCTGCCTGGCAGCACAGCTCAGCAGTGCAAGGACCTGCTTTTCCACAGGTTGCGGAGTAGGAGGCTTGAAGTTCAGAGACACGAAACTTAAAAGTTGTGACGACACTGTAGAAAATGAAATCTAGAAATAAAAATAGTTACAGTAAATTGTCTGTTAGATGATTAAGAAATAGACTGGGATACTGGTATCAGCATGCATTTTTATACCCTGCTGTTTGAAATCCTTTTGGTCATTCCAGTTCAAGCATGTAGGAAGGCGAATGGTATCCTGGCCTGTATCAGAAATAGCATGGGCAGCAGGGACAGGGAAGTGATCTTACCCCTGTACTCGGCACTGGTAAGGCTGCACCTCGATGACTGTGTTCAGTTTTGGGCCCCTCACTACAAAAAGGACATTAAATTACTCGAGCGTGTCCAGAGAAGAGCAACGAAGCTGGTGAAGGGTCTGGAGCACATGTCGTACGAGGAGCGGCTGAGGGAACTGGGGGTGTTTAGTCTGGAGAAGAGGAGGCTGAGGGGAGACCTCATCGCCCTCTACAGCTACCTGAAAGGAGGTTGCAGAGAACTGAGGATGAGTCTCTTTAACCAAGTAACAAGCGAGAGGACAAGAGGTAATGGCCTCAAGTTGTGCCAGGGAAGGTTTAGACTAGATATTAGGAAGTATTTCTTTACAGAACGGGTTGTTAGGTGTTGTAATGGGCTGCCCAGGGAGATGGTGGAGTCGCCATCCCTGGAGGTGTTTAAGAGTAGGGTTGACATAGCGCTGAGGGATATGGTGTAGTTGGGAACTGTCAGTGTTAGTTAATGGTTGGACTAGATGATCTTCAAGGTCCTTTCCAACCTAGATGATTCTGTGATTCTGTGAAATTGGGGAAGAAGTGCAGTGAGTCACAACTACAGCACGCAGAAGCTTGATGTGAGCATCCTGCAATGTGCTCTGACTGGTCACTAATTCTACACTGTCCTTCTCTCAGCCTTCTTTAATTATGCTAGGGTACTGTTTACATTTTCAGGATCAGGGTTTCTGTTTATATGCAAAAGCATATGACTTCTTGTGTTTGCTCTTTTTCTTTCTCCCTTGCAAGCAAACAACCCTATTTTTCTCTTTGCTTGAATAAAATAAAAAGTGTAATAATACACACCACCCTCATAATTCTGAGGACAGGTACAAATCAGAAGTTGCCAGGTTATCTCCCTTCCCCTATCCCCACTTCCACAGACACACTTCAGAACTTAAGCTTCTGCTTCAATAAATTTTAGAAAAAATGACTTCTTTCCCTAAAAATTAAAGGCTCAAAATATAACAAATAGTTCCCATATGAAATGTCACAAAGACACTGCTGGGTAAGTAAGAAGATTTTCACGTGACTGTAAACATATCTTATTTTTGCATGGCCGAGCAGCCCAGAAGTATAAAATATTTTATCTCTTAAGCAGTTATCAGTTAAAAAGAAAAAAAAAGATCTTTGTAGAAGCTTTTCAGACTCTAGTTGTATTTCAGAAGCATAACTCTTAAATGGAATTCTTGTGCAAGAGTCTTAAACTCAACATTTTAAAATCTAAATGTAAACTAACACTTCATAGATGTAAATTGTGAAAGGGTTTTTTGTTACTCTTTTCCTTCCCCAGCTTTGAAATTTTACCTCGAGGTCAGGTTAGAAAAGGGCTGTACATGGACAGGAGTAAGTTGCTGCAATTCAGTGTAAATTTAAAACAGACAGCCCCTGCTCAATTAAATGGTGTTTACAGACAGGGTTACTAACATCACTTTGTAAAAGCTTCTGATAAAAAGAATGTGCCACTCCAACGCTACAGACCAAAGGAGGATATAGAACAGAAATTTGTCTGAAAGAGAAAACAGCTCCTTTGTGCAAAACTATGAACACTGGTGCGTTATAAGTCAAGATCTTGCAGGTGTTGACACTCCATCTTCTCTCCTTCATGAACACAGAGACCAATTAACAATGTGACCGCAGATACTCTGTGCAGGATTTTATAGCTGTAGGTTGTTTTCTTTTTCTTTGCTTGTCCCCAGTATGTGTTGTTTCAATTTTATTAAGTTGCATTGATAGATCTGGCAGTGACATATGTTCCACATGTCTGTTTTAATTCAGCAGGTGTATACTAGGCTGAATTACATGTTTTTATGTGCCCACCTAATGAGATCCAAAAAGTAGTAAAAATATGGTTTCAAGTCAAATGGTCAGTATTTTCTAAGCTAATTTAATACTGCTTTTTAAAACTAACCTGTTTTGTGATAATGGTGATACTACTACAATTGGATGGTAATATTTATTCAAATAACTTTCAGAGCGACAGGAAACCTCTAGGAGAGCTACAGCTCAACTGCCCTAGGGATGCCTCTGTTGTGGTGGCTGCGTCTGGGCTCCTTGTCTGGAACCATACACTCAGCTGGGGCAGTTGTACACCTTGGCTGTAGTTGAGGCTTTGGTTTGTGTACAGGCTACTAATTCTGATTGAACTTGGTGATTAAGTAATGTTTTTGCCTATTATTATGTTATTCTGCTTTAGTTGGTATTGCCGAGTGTTACAGTCAAAGCTTAGAATTGGTTCCTTTTGTTAGGTGAGATTTTTTTTCAAACTCTTCATTGTTAGGTGAAGCTTTCGTGTCAGGTAATGATCCTTGCTGTTGCTTGAGTATCTTGTGTGGAGAGTGAAATAGATAGCAGTGCTGAAGTCTTGTTCTGATAATTTTGTTGGAGATGGAAGCTGTGTGATGTATCTATGAATTTCAGAACTCCTGTGGAAGCACAGAAGTGAAAAGGAACAGGTTGGTCATGGCAGAGGGCTGCCATAAGGAAGTGTGATGAGGCCACTGAGTCTCTTAACTAAGGGGGAGGAAGTTCACAATTAGCTGTGTCAGGGCACACAGTGATAATTCCTCAGAATTCATATTTGTGGCAACGCACTGTTTATCAACTGCCTATGCCCCAACTGGTGCCCTCATGGCAGAGTGTATTTTCTCTCCAGCTAGAAACTTGCCCTATTAACTTAGCCTTGGATTTCAGTTTACAGCACATCTTCAAAGATGGCAGCATTGATGGAGTGCAGAGATTGTGTTCCAGAGACCTAACTTGCTTCTAATCCCTCCCAAGTCTTAAGCCACCTAAACTTGCCTTACTCTGGGTCAGAGCTTCATGCTGATGCAGCGTGCAACCTAATTCACTTTTTAGAAATGATTGATTTGTTATTGCTGTGCTGAAACAATTCAGCTGTTTGAAAAGAAAAGAAAATATTCTACAGCCAGCATTTTAAAATTGCAGGAAAAAAATGGTCTAAAAGTACTTCTTTTATATGAGCTATTTTTCTGTGGTCACTTCTATACACTCACTGGGAATTATTTCTGCCTACAGCTCTTTTGTGATGTGGAAACAATTCTTTCTGTAACAGTATCTTTATACTTTCCTGTAAAATAGTTATAAGCAATATTTTTGTACTTTCCTACATAACCTAGATATGATTACGATGCATTGTGTATTTCTTGTAAGAGTGACCTTTAGAAAAATGATAGTTGTGTCTCAGGTTTCAGGCAAGATAGCAAAGTTGGCAGCAGCGGTGGCAGCTTTTTAAAGTGTTGCAGTGGGTATCTCAAATCTATAAAAGTGTTTGGAGGAAAAAGGGTAATAAAATCAGGGAGAAAAAAAGAGCAACAGATACTGGTAGGCATGCTTGTTCTTTGGGAAGAAAGAAAAGAAGCCTGGGGTAGGACAGGGAGACAAGTTGGGAGAAGTGGTAAGGTATTTAAGCCCTCAGTTTTTGGTCTGGGCTAAGTTGGGGAGGGTGGATAAAGGATGAGAAGTAGTGTTGCAGAATCGAGGTTCTGGAGAGTAATCTGAAGCTTTAGAGCACTTGGTGCCACCAAGCACCACTGTCTCAGCATCTGTAAATAAAATTTTGTTTTGGGGAGGAAGCAGTGGGGGATTGTTGGTTTAGAGCTACTGCTGTTAATAGTTCTTTGCAGAATAACAGATAAGGAAGGGATCAACAGTGGGATGAAAAGCTAGCAAGCTGGATCAATGGTTTTTGATCCATAAAGATAAGTTCCTAGGCCAAAACTGAAGAATGGAAGGCAACAACTGCTTTTCTGAAAATACAGGTATAAGAGCAAGAAATGCCCCATAAGATGCCTGCAAAGTTTCTAATATCTAGGTTTGATTTGTACAGGAAAGAGATGGTCTCCTGAAGGACCTGTGGAGAGAGTATCATTCTGATGAATAAAGACTGCTGTGGCAGTCTTGCAGCAGTCTCAGATACTTCTGTGGTTCTATCAAAACTATATTTGTTGCTGATTGCCTGGCATCTTTTTCTAAATAAATGCAAAAAATCTCCTTTGACTAGAAAGTCTAAGAAATTTATGCTGAAATGCGGGATATATTACCATTTCTTGGGAAACAAGGTTAAAGAGAAAAAAGGTTTAACTTATGATACTGTTTCATACCTTATTAAATTGCTTCTAGTGTATGCATCCTTCTTCTTGGAATAAATATTGTAGAATAGGAATGGTTCTTTAATATGCTGGGCAGTGTCTTACACAGACTAATGTTACCATACTGACTGTTATTCTAAAAATCATCCATGGTGCCTGATTTCCTTCAGTATTCTTGACAGTGGATGTGATTGCAGGGGATATTTGCATTTGTAACAGTGTTTGGATTATAGGTCAAACATCCTAACTCTTTTATATAATCTGCAAATTGGGTAGGTTTAACATATCATTTAAGGTCATATCTGTATTCATTACAGAATCTCCCAAATTTACTCTGAAATTGTGAGATTATGGGACTATTTAGGATCTCTGTATTTATGTTCCTTTAAAACCTCTCTTACCTAGCTGTCCATGCAGAAATGTTTGTACCTTTCAGAGTGAATGTTTTTTCTTTTGCTTACCTTTTCTTTGTGGAACTCAGTCTCTGAGATTTTTGGAAGTTGTGGAAAACATCTTTGTTTCAATGGTACAGCATGATTTAATTCTGATCTGTCTATGGATTAGTATATTTTCATCCTCTCCTGTTATGGTGAGAAGAAAAAATATTTTTTTATGGCAAAACATGCAATTCAAAGTTAAACAATTAATTTTAATTATTTATTCCTTCAAGTGAAAAATTTCCCTTGATCTAAATGTGTGTGTATTCATTACTAGAGCCACATGGTGTAGGAAAAGTGAGAATCCTGTCTATTTTTTTCTGGACAGTCAGATTTTTACCCTTAGGCCACTGTTTTCTCCCTTTTAATGGTCGTTCAAGATGCTAGTATATAAATAGTCTATTAATCATCATTCTTTACTCTCTAGGAAAATATTCTGTGTGTGCAGTGGGCACAAAATTCCTCAGTTAATTGTACAGCTAGCTATGCTTTTACTATTTTCACCTATAAATCCCCACCTGCTGAATTTTATCTGCTGGTACAAACCTAAAATGAAATTTCTAACATCAAGCCTGCACAGAAAAAAAAACTTTGGCTGCCAATTGCTATAATAAACAGGCATGCTGAGAAGCCAGAGGGCTACAGTAGAAAAGTGTTGGTTTTCTATTCAGTGGCTAGTCTTTTGCGGTGAGAGTCTTGGATAATCATTCTAGTGCAAGATGTTAGTCAGTTTGCATTAAATTATGTTGCATAATCACACAACCACATGCCAACTGAAAATGCACATTACTAATGTATTACTGCTGATAATGCAGTAGGAGCTATGTCTGGATTGAAGGTGGAACTGATGGAAGAATGATCAGAGCAGGCTCATGATAACAGTAAGTCAGCGAGGAATCTTTCAAGCAAGTTCAGTGTGTGGGCCCAAAACCCCTATCAGGTGTAATGTATTGTAGGATCCCTTTTGGAGAAGTACTGTTTGGGAGGCTGCGTACTAAAACAGCTTTTGTAGCTCGTAGATATTGTGTGCAAATAGGTCTCTTGTGGTGAAGAATATTCACCTCCTCACGTGGCAGGTAGCAATTCTGTTATTGATTGAAGACTACAGATGCTGAACTTCTTGAGAACAAATAGACTCTTACTGAAAGACTACTCAGGATATCTGATTTCATAAAACCAACTTTAAAGCATTACTTGTGTGCAATTCTCTATATTTAGTCAAAACTGTTTTCCTTGTTAGGAAAATCCTTTCATTCCTCTTGAAAACACAGTGGATCAATGGATGATCTGAAACTGTTTTACAATAAACAGCAACTCAATTATCTGTTGTTTATAACTTAAGAAACCATTGTAACTGTTTTCAGAAAGCATTTATTTGAAAATGAGCACAATTAGAATGAAAGTGGGAAGTTCAGGTAAGACTTAACCTGCAAATGTTTTGTTTCTAACTGCCTTATAGCTGCTGTTCCCCATTTATCCCCGTGGTGTTTTGTATGTGTGTAGGGAGAGGAAAGGAAATGTACTGTAAAGCAAACTATCATACAAGCTCCGGTTGAGAAGGTATTTTGAATGCCAGTCACTCAAGCAGGTGGGTGTCTGCTAAAGCTAAGTTGAACATTGGCTCACTGCTGAGAAAGAACTATAATGGCTGTATACTTTGATGCTAGCAAGTCAGATTTCTGAAATCCTTACTCCTATGTGGAAGAAAAATGTGGTGAAGGAATTTAGTGAATTTCTGCTTATTTTCTAATGTGTTATTCTGTATGCATTTCAAGATCACTGCCCATTTTTTGAAACCAGAACTTGGCACTTCTGTTTTCAGTTTTTCTTAAAACTGTTTTAACTTTAACCTGTGGAACAATAACATGAATATGTAGTATTCCATTTTTAAAGTTGCCTCTTATTATTCAGATATCATTCTTTACATAGAAAGTAAAATAAAGTGGGCCATTAAGCAATTATCAAGCAAAAATGCTAAAATAAAAATGTTCTATTATTTGCAAGAAGGTTGCTGTTGTATAAGATGCTTCTTTCTTTGCTGTCTTCCATGCTCTATGTTGGGATCATGCACTCAGGATCACACAAGCTTTGAGCTTTTCTTTTTCTGTGCTTGGTTATCTGAGTCCTTTATATTGTCCCCCATTGGCTAACCTAGAGATGGTTCTTTGTGTTCCAGTACTGGTATTTTCCAGAGTTGCTTAATTTGTCCATGTATAATCTTCTCTTTTTGATGGAAGTTAAGAATTCTACTTTATTATCTAGTGAAGTATATTAAGTGTAAAATAATTCTGCACTGAAATAGAATGGTTCAAAGGTATTTGGATGTGACAACCACAGCAGTGTAGCTAAGAAATAAATTAAAATGTGGATTGAATTGCAGGGTGAAGAACTGCTCCCTTTAGTTCATGTTATAACATGACAGGTGTCAGGCTGCTAATGCATTGATCTTGTTTCCATGGTTTCAGATTTACAGAGGCTCAAGAACATTGGTTATCTCTTATCTTATGTTTGGATGGGGCACGTTTCAGTGCAGATACTGACACTTCATTCTTTTTTGGCCCTGCACCAAGCCTGAGCATGTGACTGTGGTAAATGGCTAAGTCTGTGAGTCGATGCTGGTTTATGGAACTGGCGTGGAAATTAGCAGAGGGTTGAAAATTAGAGGGTGGTGGGGATTTTGTTGTTGTCTTGTTTTTTTAGCTCACTGCAAAAAGAAGCCTGTTTGACTTCTGAAATAGGTGAAATAAGCATTCAGAAAACACTATTCACTCTATTATCCATAACAAATATGGTAATGCATCAGAAATATGCTAAATTGTGTTATTTTGACTTAAATAGCCATAGCAAAATTTAGATATTAAGGGTGAAAATTAAAAGTGGAACAGTATTCAATTTTTTTGTAGTATAAGTGGTGGAGAGTAGCACAGCAATTAAATTCTGCAGCTACTAGAACAGGTTCACACAAGCTCATTTATTTTATGAACATAAGTATTTGATTTCTCAGGCAGTCTCTTGGACGATTAGACTTGGCCACAACAGTAGCCTCAGAGAGTGTTTCCTTGATCTCCTTGCATCTGGTAAGTATTAATGTGGATCAAAATAAAGACTTGTTTACACAGTACATGTGTATTTGTATCTTACCTTAAAAATGAAAGCAGAGGTTACAGCAGCTTCAACTATCCCCAGATTCCTCGAGCACGTGCTAGCCTAATGCCTTTCTGTAATGCATTTTCTTTACTCATTCATGTCTTTCACCTTGCTGGAAAATCTAGTGGAGATGCTTGTGCCCATTCCAAGTGCAAAGATTATATAAAGTGGCAGCACAAAGCTTAGAATAAGTCTGTAAAATCATTGTAAAGTACCACCTTTGCCTTTTAAAATGCTGTCATGAGTATGTGACTCTTAAGTCTCCTGACAAATCTTATGTCTGTTACTAGTGATGTTTTTTCTTTGCAGTGTGTGTGTAGACCAACATGTATCTCCCATGTTCACCTTACCTGCCACTCCAGTCAGTTCTAGTAGTGCTTTTGTGCTCTCAGTACTTGATGGATTTCCAGAGGCCACAGCAAATGGTGACTTTTAAGAGTGACCCGTGTCTGTAGTCCTTCTAATAGTAGGAGTATGTAGACTGAATGAATTACTGATTGTTTGGAAAAATGTTCAGTGATGTTTGGACGTCTGACAGGCATACTATCTTGTATGTCCAAGTTCAGTTAGGTGCCCAGCATATTTAAATATTTTTTTCAGAAGAACTTGCAAGCTCTGTACAGTGAACACGTGATTAATTTTCTACATATGAATAATTTGAGCACTTTCAATTAGACTTTAAACATACTTAAAGTAAATGACTGAATACTTAAATGGATTGAGCACCCTTTAATGTTTCTAGCAATCAGTGATAAAGCTGTCAAAAAGCAATGTATTTTCCTTAATCTGTGCAAGTAAGGGTAACTGTTTCATTACGGTGTTTAAGCACTGGCAGACTTCATGTGAGATATGTTTTTAAAGTGTGTTTTGTGACCTATTCATTTTACCTTAATATGAAGTCCCATTTTGTACATGTAAGGATTGAAAGTAATGTAACTTACTTGTTATAAATAAACAACAAATGCTATTGTTGTCCAGAGTACCAGAGAGGAGGAACTCTTGTACATTTAACTCCTCACGCTCCTCCTACTCCTTTGTTGCAATCTTGAACTGTTGTTTTCTGTAGCCAGTAAAACTAACGATTGATATCTATAAAACAGCATTCCTTCAAAGTGTTCCATAGTCCATATTCATGTGCCTTGCTATAATTACAGATTAAAGGCAAGTTCCTCCTCCCCTCTCACAGATTTCTAAAACATTGCCTTATATTACTTGTAATTTTGAATGGAAATAAGTCTGATGGGTTCTATACCTAAGGGAATGATTTAAGGGAGGTAGTGAATGGTAATGAGCTGATAGCTCCACCAGACATAAAGTGAGAACATATGCATCTAGTTCAGTCACAAGAGCCTTTATTAAAACAAAATGTTTCAGTGGTAATACCATGAGCAACATGCATTGAGATGCTGTTAACTAATAAAGATACAGTGCCTCTCCTAAATATCCTCTGAATTAATTGAGTGACAAAAGATAACTCTATTTTTGGTTATAACTTTAAAGCGATACTATACAACAAGAAGTCATAAAAAGGCTTTGAAAGGACAATTATTGATATTTCTACAGGCTTTGCTGAGGAAATACAGTAATTCCATGTGTGTTCCCATAAAGGCTTCTGTGATTGGATTTTTTTTTTTTTAATTTCTTCATTATGATGTCACTTGAATACTGGTGTTTAAATTATGCAGCATTCATTGCCTTAATTTATAATGTCATTCTGAGACTACCATTCCCAGTTTTCAGGTCATGAGTACTGCCTTGTTTTAACAGCTTTTAATTGCTATGTGGTATCAAATATGAGGAAGTTACTTTTTTTTCTTTTTTCTTTTTTCAAATTTCTTTACTAGTTATAAATTCCTTTGCAAGTCATGACTCAATAGGAGAAGATGGATTTCTACAGGATAATGACACTCTTCCTCTCTTTTTTTTTTAAACATTTCTCTAGAAGATGTATATATGTTCTGATGTTTTTAGAGAAATGTCTGTATAGAGGAATAGATAAGTATGTCATGTTCTCCTGGGGAGAGCTACAGGTTCTCCCTATAGTTTTTACTTACTTCATATGAATAATGTTAATTTTTAACTAATATAACATCAATAGAACTGGGAGCTGACTTGTGGTCAAAATGATGACTACACTATTATTGAAGTAAATGCTGCTGAATGTGTCTGTATGAAATCTTTGATTCCTTTCCTTTTCTAGAGATTTTTCTTGTTTTGTTAGCTGCGGAAGAGAAATATTCCCCTCTGAGAAATAAAATGTAGTTATGTTTTTGGACTACACCATCTTGTTTATGTCCAGTGAAGTACCTTTTACATTGTTCTGTCAGTGAAATGAAGGCATAGGAAAAAGCAAACCACTGAATTTTACAAATTTAGTCTTCACAATATTCAAATAATGTGAAGTGGCTGTCATAGAAATGTAAATGTGCATCAAATAGTGTTTTTGTGATAATAAATTATTTGAGCTGCTAAAGAGGTTTTTTAGACAAATTGTTGGGTTTTCTTTTCTGCTGGAAAATGCACAGAACTTGTGTGGAAGTACAGAAGTCTGTAAAAGTGTATCTGAAAACACTATTTCATCTCAGGAGTCATATGTTGACCTATTCAAGGCTGATTTCTCACATAAATGACCAGTAAGAAGTATCTGAAAGTCAAAATAGGGGCCCTGTTGCCTGTCTAGCTAGGTATAAGTGAGATTAAAATGAGCAGATAGACTGACAAGGGGTCCTTTCTGTCTGACTGTTGTATTTTGTTTGCTGTATGAAAATCTCAAAATGTCTTGGGTCCAATGTGGAATAGTGTAGGCATTGCTTACATTTCAAAATACATCATGGGTCATAAAAGCGATTTCTCTTCAAGCTCTATGAAATGCAACCATGTTTCAGGTTTTTTGTGCACAGAACCATGCTGACCTGTCAATTAGAGTGCATAAGTGTTCTGTAAGTATTTTTATCCCAATCGTGTGGTTCAGTAGGACAAGAACTAACCAGTAGGAACTTGAGTACTTACCTTATCCACGTTGTATAGAGTATATTCACTGACATGTGGAGTCTGGAACTTCCATCATGGCAAGAGCTTTCAAATGCAAACAATCCGGTTTAGTAATATGAGAAGAAACCTTGGTTATATAGCACAATCCATGTATGACATAGTTATAGAAGTGTAGAATGCAGTTATTACACAAACATTCTGCAGCTGGTTAAATATGAACTTAGTAAAAATGGTCAAGGTCTCTTCTTTGAATCTAAATTGTGGAAACAGAGATGTAATATCATTGAACTTTTCTCTGAAGGATGTGCTATTCGTTTGGGGGTCTATTTTTGTAATTAGCAAGAAAGATTTGCCTTGATAGCGATGTTGTTTTGGAGAATGTATGATTTACTGGGAAAGCTGTCTTAGTTTTTATTGTGTTTTTAGGTTGATTTGTTTTGTTTTGTTGTTATGGGTTATTTCCCTTTAACATAAGTCAGATAAATGTGTTACGTATGGAATGAGGATGCAAAACTTTCAGAGGCTCTACAGGTTACTAGTGCTATTTTGATAGTAATAAAATGGCTAAATAAAACAGTTGATACAGAAGTGTCATAATGGTGATGAGATTTGTAGGAATCTTTTTTTCCTGTTAAGGGATATACTGGGGTATATTGCTATTTCTGAAAAAAGAAAAGTCATCTGATTGTCAAACAGCCTGGGTTTATGGGCTTCTCCTAAAGGAAGACTCCTAGGGAATGCAGGACATCCACATCTGAAGTATGACATTGAGCCCTTATGTCAGTCATTTTGCAAATAGACCCAACACATGAGACCTTCCAAGACTTGCTGCTGCCCCTGATACCCTTTATTTAAGAAAAAAGTGTAATTAATCTCTTAGAGAACCCTTTAGTGATGTATGGAGAATGATTTGGTGGGGAAGGAGGAGGGGAGGGAGGGCAAAGCTGACTTGTAATTGTTTCTGTCTGTTGGAAAGTCTTTTACTTCCCAGCAGGCATTTAGTGTATTACAGTTATGGTTAGATGACAAAACTTAAGTTTTTATAGCAGCTATCAACCTTTATTTTCTGTTTAAAAAGGGGAAAAATCATTTCATTAAACAGTAGAAAGTAGAACATGGGATATAAAATTTAAGCACCTTCTTTAATTTTTCATGGTGTCTCATTAAAAATGAATGGGTACAGAAAGACTGGAGTTCAAAAATCTCCCCCTTTGGCAGTCTCTTTTCTAGTTTCTCTTGTTCTTTCTAATGGATTCTAAGAAATCTAAAATGTTCTGGGATCTGTTTTGTCTATATTATTCCTTGTACTATATTGATACCTGACACATTCATTTTATAATTGATTCATATTCATCTGTAGGGCATTTTGTAAGCTGTCACCTGTAGTGGAAGTTGTGTACAAGTGATCCACTGAATAGAATATTGATTTAATAGAATCATAGAATAATTCAATTTGGAAGGGATCTCAGGAAGTTTCTAGTTCAACCTGCTGTTCAAAGCAGGGTCAGTCCTGAGGCCAGCCTAGGCTCAGGGCTTGATCCAGCTGGATCCCAAAAGCCTCCAAGGCTGAAGACTGCACAGCCTCTTTGGGTAGCCTGTTCGACTGGCTGACTGTCCTAATAGTGAAAAGGTATCTTTCCTTGTAACTGGTGGATCGTCTTTGGTTTGCCTGTTATCTTTTGCCCTCTTGCCATGGACTGTTTTAGCTACATCTTCTTGGTAATCTTGCCATGGGCACTGGGATGCTGCTGTTGGGTATCATCAAAGTCATCCCTTCTCCCAGCTGAACAAGTAATGGACCCTCAGCTTCTCCTCGCAGGACAGCTGCTCTCATGCGTGTCAACTGGGGGTGCCCACTCAATTTTGTGTCAACTGAAAACTTGATGAGCAAGGACCCTGCCTTTTCCAGGCCACTAACGAAGATGTTAAACATGACAGGTCCCAGGAGAGAACATTGTGGGAGACAGTGCTGAAAGCCTTGTTGGGATAAAGAACATCCACTGCTCTCCCTGCTTCCACAAATCCAGTCATTTTATCATAAAAAGCAATCAGGTTGGTCAGGCATGATTTACCATTGGTAAATCCATGCTGACTGTTCTCAGTCGCCAAGCTTAGCACATATTAAGCAGTATGAAGGCTGAATAACTTCTCAAGTGGATGAAATGTGACAGTTTTGTCAAGATGTTATACTAGGGAGTAATTTCAGAGGAACTGTGGTGTATGTTTGAAACACGAATGAAAGCATTTTGAAGGTCTGGAGGGTACTGTTGACCTGGTACCCTTTATCTCAGATTCATAGTTTCTCCATGTGTTTGCATTTAATTTCTATTCCTGGTGTAAGGTCCTAGGCACAAGGGAAAATGGGAAAAATTGCTATAGATGTTTTTTTACTTCAGAACATGAATACTGATTTTTTGTAGTTAAATTTAAAATTTCTGTCAGTGTCTTGTCATTCGGAAATGTTTCTGAGCCACTGAGAATCTTTTACTTGGCACTGCAGTAAAAATAATGGATATTTTAGGACAGTCATGTTCATGCAACTAATAGGCCTATCTAAAAAAGTGAATCTTTGCTGTTAAGCAAGAAGCAGTTGCCTATAAAAGCAGCACTAATTTTAAAATTTAAATCTCTGATCTGTATCTTTCATGTTTACTTTAACTTATTTAACTAATCAGCTTGTGTGTTCCGCTATGGTGTTTGTATGTGAAACATCCCTTTTCACTACCCTTTTGGCAGTGTTCTAAATACTAGTACTTGAACTGCATTTTGCAGTATGATGTAACTAAAGTCAAGGTGGTAATATAAATGATTAACCACACACTAGCAGAAGGGATTGTGAGTGAAGGAAATTATGTACTAATAATTCGATTGGAAAAAATTGCACTCTAGTGGATTATTACATATTAATTATCCAGAGGTGGTTTCATTTACTCAGAACATACTAGTGCTTCATGAGGCCTGCTTGTATGAAATCCCTAGAGCCAGCACTGCAAGAACTTCATGATTATTTCTCTTTTAATGCCTACGTATATTTAGTCTCCAATGAGAGTATCTCAGTTTAACTAGCTTTCAGTGAGGTTTTATTGGAAGAAATATTATAGTGGCTTAATAGCACAATGCCTGCCCTGTCTTATTTTTAATGTCACATTCCTTCCTATTCCTTTTAGTTTTATGATATAGCTCAATATGACATGACTAGACCCAAGCTTCAAGGGAATGACATCTTCTGTTTTCTAGTCAGAATGTTTAAGCCTCATGTCTCAGCTGGGACAGAAACCGGAATGTTGAATATAGATGGACTTTAAAGACTGGCTGTCAGAGATATATGGCCCATAGGTACATCTAATATTTTTTTAATATGTCTGAGGAAAGAATTAATGCAACCACCTTTTAAAACCAATTTGGCAATGGATTCTGTTAGCTATGGACAGAAATGAGAAGATAAAGGAGTAGTCCATGGGAAATGTTGAGGCAATCTCTTGCAGGCATATAGATTGAGAAGTGATTAGGAACAGGGTCCTGGATATGTTTGGGTTTTTGCCATTTGAATTAAATTTTCTATAAATGATAAATTAAGCTAAATAACATCTGAGAAAAGGTGTGGCATAGAGGATTTAAATATAGTAGACCAATTGTAGCTACTAAATCAATTCTACATATAGCAGTCTTTTTCTTTAAGTGTTTCTTTTTCAGTCTAACTCTCAAGTGTGTTTGTTGAATGCATTAAGAAGCAGCTAACCAAGAAATATAAATATTTCTAAGGATATGTAAACTAGTGCAGTACCTGAACTGTGGTAAACAAGAGGTTCCTGGAGTCAATCTTCATTCATTAACATGGAAGTAATGAGCTAAGTTTAATTACAGCAATAAAAATATTACTAGTTTAAGAAACAATTTATATTTTATATGAAATATAGCATATGAACCATATGTTGTATATGCTTAATGAGCATCATTTAAATTTTGATAAAGAATGATTCTCTCCCTCTCTTTTTGGGCAGAGCAGTTAGCAGAGTCTTGCAGGCAGGTTCTGGGTTAGTGAGTTATTCTGTTGCTTATTGTGCAGTAAAATGAAATAACTGAAGAACACAGGAGTTACAGGCTAGTGACAGTGCTATTACTGTGCCTAATATATCTTACAAGACACTGAACTGCTGCCTGTGGGGGTTATTCCTTAGAACACATTTTCACAACTGAAATTGCACTTCCCTTTCTTATGTGTGTCTTCCTAATCTGAGCTTTAAAATCTATAGCAGGTTTTTAATTTCATTTGTTCATTTCAGAAGTGCAATAAATTCTACAGCTAATACAGAAAAAAAAGTGAGCATGAAGGTGATGCTAGTTAACAGAAACAAAGCTAGATAAATTACAAAGGCAATGGTGGTTGTAAGTCACCAAGCTGTTTGGACATAGAAGAATATTTAATAGTAATGGACATGTCTAGTCAGAGGCTCATCATGCCACCCTTATTCCTATTAATTTTTTTTTATTTGGTCCACTCTGCAAGATTTGCAGAATGAGAACATGTGTGACTTGCCCTATATGGTGTTTGGAATTATTTTGTTTTAGAGCAAAATCACCAAAATTGGAGGTAGATGTTGAAAAAATTGACAGCCTGTAAGATATTTCCTCTCTATGAATTTGAACAAGGAAAAAAATAATTATGATTTGCATAATCCTCTATCACATGGATGTTACAATGTGAGGTAGTATTTGAAGTTCCTTAACTTCTTTAGGATTAAAGTTATAACTTACTTTGGAGGGCTATGTCTAATGATCCGTCATTATTAATAAGCATTTGAGCAGCCTTCAGGGTTTGATTTTAAATTGTGATGAAAATAAACTGTTAAAAAGGTAAACTGTAGAAAGCTAATTCAAGTCTTATATAAAATTGTTCTCAGATCTATACAATAAATTTATTCTGGCCTTTTTAATACCTGATTTTAAAGTATATATTACTCTTTTTCCATTTCAAAGGTACCTGAAATGAACCAGAAAGAATAGTGCTAGTTGACTCTAGTCCTAATTATGAATGTTCTAGTTCATTCAGTTCATGAAATAGCGATTTTTTTTTTTTTTTTTTCTACATTCAGTTTCTTGTGAACTTGTGACCCACTTCCAAGGTTACAAATACATTGTTTTAACAGTAGGACAAAATGTCTTATCTGTCAGCTATTAGCAAAATATACCAGGAATCCAAAATTTCTTATGTAGTTGTACATTGGGTTAGGGAACAGAAATCATCCATATCAAGACTGTACTTACAGTCAGTCTTGAAGACTACAAATACATATATCAACTTTTATTCTTCCTTATGAAAGAACAAACCACTATCTCTTAAAAACAAATAAAAAAATCCCCAATGCTTAACTGATGTTGCCACTGACGCTTCTTTAGGTCTTTTCCCTCCGATATGCTGCCACTGTCTTTTTTCAAGGTACTGTTGCTCTCATTATGACTCTTCTTCTAGGGAAACAGGGAGAAGGAAATTGAAAAGGGAGCAAGGCTACTGTCTGATTTGGTTTTGCTGCTCTTCTTTGGACCCATCTTAACATATCTCTCAGAGTACCTGTTACCTTGCCAACCATAAAGTGCATACAAGTTCTTTTATCGGTGCAGCTGAATAGCTATTCTGTCAGTGCAGATCTTTGGTGGAGATGTGCAGCCCCAAGGTATGCAGGATCACTACTTCTTTAACAGTAACTTTCCCTTCCTACAATAGAAACAACTTTACAGATCCCATAGCAAAGCTTTTTCAAAGGTAGAAAACTGGCAAACTTCAGCAGCGGGAGTCATAGGAATAGGGATAAATGTGAAAAGGAAGGCTATCTGTCAAGAAGAATGGATGAGTTGGGTCAACCTAAAAATAATTGACTTTGAAATACATGAGACATGCTGTACAATTACATATCTGCATTGAAGCAATTTAATCCAGATAATGTTTAAACGTTCCAAATCCAAGCCTTTTGTGCAAAATCAGACAGTTTTTTTCTAAAATACAAAATTAAACTCCTGTGAATAAGGACTTATAATAGAAACTCTGACAGACTGCAGAAATGTAAGCAGGAGTCATTACAATAAAAATATTCTGATTAGTAAGAAAGTTGAGCTAGATCAAGAATACAGATTTTTTTTTTTTTTTTTTTTTTCTGTTGTGGAGTTGAAACGATGCTAAGTTGAACCTGTCATTCACTTGGAAGAATCAAATTTTTTAAAAATATTTTTCTTAACAGCTTTGTCACTGAGAGTCAGTGGGTGCTGTTCTTTAATGGTATTTTTCCTTTTGTATCAAAAGCCTTCTGAGGTGGTGTTTTGTTGTGTGCTCCTCCCCCCCTCCCCAATTTATTGTGAAAATGTGACCTTACTCTGGGTCACGATTCAGTTGAATCTTTCAGTGTGATTTTTATCATAGAAGAAAGGACAATACACAATAGATCACAACATGAACAAGGCTTTTTTTCTTAAAGATTATTTGCTGTGATTTTTTTCAGTAGCACTCTAGCACAGAATCTTGATGGTTGCCATTAACCCTGAATACAGGGTTATTTTATCCTTCCTGAGCTGCTGAAAGACCTTTTAATGAAAACAGAAAAGCCTTCTGCTAGGAGAAGGCAGAAATGTCTGTTGATAGCAAATGTTTAAAGGGCTGATAAACTCTCAAACTAAGATAGATTAAACATGATATTTATTGTTATAATGTTATTGTAATTTATTGAGAATTGGTGCGGAGAGGTTGATGGACAATCCAGTTCTCATCTGTTTTGCGTGGATCCTAAATCTGGCCTTGTAGAACTCCACATTAAGCTCTAAAGCAAAAGCCTGTGTACTCAAGCAGGCAGGTGTAAGAGAATTAATGGTCTTATCAGATAGTCATACATTTCAAGAACCCTACCTTAAAAGTCCAGACTCTAGGTTTATCAATGTAGATATACTTAAGTATGGTGTAAGTGTAGGAGCAGCGCGTTAACATGTATGTTTTGTGCTGTTTTTTCTGATTTATCTTCACAACATTCCTAGCTTCTATAACTTGCACAAGAATTTGAAGTATTTTAGTATGCTGAATGCATGCTAGAAAATTGAATGTAAAGCAACAACTTTGTGAAGGTCAGAAAATGTTTAAAATGGCAGATGGCTTCAGGGTTTTCAGAGCTAAAAATTATAAATTTTGTTTAAGAAAATAAATGAATTACAGCTGACAATGAGAAAAAATGAGGCAGTCTAGTAGTGTTAAAACATTTAGAAATTTTAGCTTAATTTATAATGATTTGCATTGCTGACTTAAATTCAGTTTTTATGTGTAATAAATAAGTGTGTTTAGAGCATTGCATTTCAGAAAGTAAAGAAATAAAAATAAATAATAAAAAAAGCCAGGAAATACTGGGATTATTTAGAAATTGGAAGCTTGCCAAGAGGAAATACCCATTGTATATAATTTTCTTACTTAACTTTTTATGTCTTTCCTATTGTCCTGAATGGTGTTATCTTTTTGTATTTTTATAGATATATATATATGGCCATTGTTTTTAATATATATGTGCACATATATATGTGCTGTATAAAGCAGATGGCTAGCCACAAGGTGATGACACCAATTCTAAGACAATGTAACTGTAGTTGAGAATAGAAACTAGTTCATATAAATACATTAATATATCTTAAAATACTTAGAATTGTTCAAGTTTTCTAGGCATATTTTCATAAGTGTTCTCTTGTTAGACTTCCCTTATACCACTTACTTTAGTGTCAAATCTAGGAAAATATTCTGCACCACCAGAAGCAGCATCTCCTTAAGCATTTCAAGATGTTAGAGGTATTTTTAATAATTAACTGAAGGTCTGTTAGAAAAATGAGAACTGTGAACTCCCTAAGCTTTTTCATGTATTGACAACCCCTATGTTAAAGGAAATAGAAAAAAAAGACTTAACTGGCTTCATTGGTCTGCTCTGATCCATCAGAATCCATGTAGAAGAAATTTATGTTGATTAGAAGTCTGATTATGAGTCCCTTTTTGAAATCTAATTGCTTGTAAAAGGTACAAGAATGAACAAGTAGGAGGTTGTTACCCTCTGTACAGGTTTGGTAAAATGCCAGCTGGCAGGGCATTGCTTTCCTGATCTCATTTATTCTCTGTGTTTTAGCTTTGATGTGGATATAATAGTATCTTCTTTTGTTTTCAGTCTGATTTGGGTTCCACATTCTCTGGGAATTTATTCCTGGTCTACAGAGGCTTTTTTTTTTCCTTCTGATCTTAGGTCATACCCAAGTAAGAATGTCTAGGAAAAAAAAAAAAATCTGCAGGTTTTGAGAACAGTGCAAGTATATAAGGGGAGATAGGCCAAGGTTACTCCTCCCTCAAGTATGTAATTGTGAACGTGCTTGTTCGTTTTTATGTGGAAGGGTCTTTTAGCAAAATGGAAATGTCACTGAAGAATCAAGGGAACAACAGAAAAATCCAGTGAATTCTGCCAGAATTGAGATTAGTACAAGAATTTATAGAACCATATTATGATGGTAAGACCACTCTTTCTCGGAAGCATCTATGAGTGTACAGCTTATTAGAGAATGGACAACAAAATTTGGAACTGAAGCAGTGGTATAAGTATTATTTGTAGATTAGTTGAACCTGAGACCAACAGGCATTGCCAGTAAGAAGAAGTTGTCAGGGGAGATTTCCTTTGGTAACCTCCCCTTATTTTGCCAGTCCCTTTCTGGCCCTATACATGCTGTAGCTCTGGGATCTCTCTGCCAACCTCTTCCTGATGATCCTAACCTTTGATCCTCAGTTAGGTCTGAGGATCAGACCAACAGCCATGACCCAGAGAGAGAGGTTTTCAGAGGAAATTTCTTTTGGCTGCCTTCCCCTTTGTTTGAGGGGCCTTTTAGATGTATTTATGCTGCAGCTCTAGGATCTGTCTGTCTTCTTGACCCTAACTCTAGGCCCTCATCTGAGCCTTAACCCAAGACCAAGAGCTATAAGGAGAATTTTCTGCAGCCCACCCCTTGCTTTGGCAGCCCCTTCTCAGCCTTACTTAGCAGCTTTAGGCTTTCTTTGTTTCCAGATCCTAACCCGAAAACTAATTACAGGCCTTAATGATATTTTACGAGAGCGTGTTTGCTTATTTAGCAAATGCAGAACATAATTCCTCATGGTGTGTCTGTTTTACTGTCTGGAATGATAAAACTCCCAACATTATCAAAGTGTGCAAGAGTTTAACTATCTCTTAGTTTTATTGTTTAAAACAACATGATGGTGTTTCAGAAATTCATGATGTTTTCAAGTCTTGGTGATAAAAAATGTATGATCAGGCTACTTCACCTGGAAATCTGCAGGAGAGATGGAATACTAACTCTTATGCGGGTGATTCAGGTAGAAAAAGGCTAAAAGGGTATATGATCAAGGACTACAAAATCATAAAGGTGTTAGCTTAGGAGGAAGGTGATGACAAGCAGAACTGTTACTCACCAGATTCCACAGTTTGGAACTAAGAGGCAGTTCATGAAACTACTAGGAAGTCAGTTTAAAACAGATTTTTAAAAATACTTTTTGATGCAGCAGGTAGAAATTCTGGAATTTCTTATTCCAGAAAGTTGTGGAGTGCCAGAGTCTGAGACAGACTTTTGCTGGATGGAGCATAGGATGACATGTTCAACTATTTTTTTACGTACTTAAGAGCTTACAGGCACTTTTGCTCAGAGATGGCATGAAACACTTTAATGGCCTATGTCACTATTATCTCATGTATCTCCTCCTATTAAGTGCTCGTCATAAGCTGATAGAGTTTTTTGGTTGACTACTTATCTCTGTTTGGCATCAGTCATTGTTTTGCTTCATTCAGGTGACCTTCATTTCTAGGAATAACTGTTAACAAGCTGTAGATGATGACATCTTGCCCTCATACAAAGTGCATGGAATTGTCCTGTGTTCACCATTGCTGTACCCTGCTGCTACAGCAAGCAGAATTTTGTTTAGGCATGATGGGGTGTCAGTGTAACAGAAGGTAACACTGGTGATTCATTTAGAAAATGTGTATTGCAGTAAATAAGCTTTGAGCCAAGTGCCTAAACTATTTTTCAATATTTTTCCTTCAGTAATATTCACTTTCAAAAGGAGAGTTAACTATTATTGTGGGGAGAGATTAATTTAGATGATAAGACATGTGGACAGAGATCTTGGATAGTATTGTTTTCTCAGCTTATGCTTCAATACACTTCTAAGGAAATATATCTTCTAGAAGCATGCTAATTGCTGAGTAATAACCCTGTGTAGTGAGACCATATTGATTTTTCATCTTTTTGTAGGCTTAAATATTTTTTTTCAGAAAAGGTCATACTTGTTATTTAATTGTGAATTATTAGAAATAATAGAGCATTGCTTTCCATCCTAGTAAACAGAAGACAAATTTATATTATATCCTCAAACTGTGGTATGTTTTTAAGGTTCTTTCATTGTTTATATAGACACTGCTTTCAGATTGTGGATTTATTTTCCAGTACGTTGTCTCTGATGATAAGTTTGAGATTCTTTTTACACAAAATGTCCACCTTTGAATGAAAATACATCATTTACTTCTAATAATACTTACCTTTTTAGCAAATGTAAAAAAACAAATTCATACACCAGGTTGAGCTATAAAATAGGAATTTTAATTTATAATTATTTGGGCTTTGGCTAGTTCTCCCTGAAATATTAGGAATCAGGACTTGGTCCCAGTAGACATTTGTATTTGATCCCAAATAGCTTTAAAGTAATCTTTTGCTGTAGAACAGGTAGAACACATGATTTAATATATTGCTGTTGCATGCCATGGAAAGCTCAATTTTTTTATATGAAGTTAGTAAACAGTGAAATAGCATACTTTCTTAGATCCAGAGCCTCAAAGAACTTGGGTCTCAGTTATGTGGTAGAGTGCCCAACTGTAATTACTCCCTGACATGGTGGTGCCTAACGTGCCTTCAGTGAAAGTTTTCTAGGCACCTAAGCCCGTACAGAAAGTTTGCCTCCATTGTATCACAGTTAAATGAGTCGGCACCTATTTTGTGCTCAAGCCTACTTCAGATCCTCAGATAAAGGGTCTGCCAACTGAGTTTACTGAGAGAAGCTACATTCAATAAGCCTGTTTGACACAGCACGGGTGTGTGCTCAAACTCCTTGCGTTCAGTAATGTAGCTCCATTTTGTTAAGGTATGGTAGTCTAAAATCCACTGTCTTTCTGAGTGTGAGGGCATTTCCCCTATGTTTTCTATGTAGGTGAATGTCAGAGATGGAGGTTTTGTCTAATTTGTTTAGAGGCACTTTCCATCCTTTTACTGAAACTGTTCCACTGTGCCATGAACAACCAAATAATTGTTGGAGCAGAAAAAAGTGAGAAAAACTAAAGGGATTTGGGAATTCTGAAGAGGCCTGTTCTTCAACTCATACTTCAAGACAAAGTCCATTTAGAATAGACAGATGTTTTATAGAAAGCATAAAACAAATCTTCAGAGCAGGAGTCCTTTTAAATTTTCTTTTACCATCTTCCTGCAACTCTTCCCCTGCTCACATTCCCTCCCACATGCTTGGGAGATTTTGGGCTGCTAAAGTGACTGACGTTCTTCCTACCTGACAAAATATCCAATAGACAGTTTTTATTTTAGATCAATTATTTTCAACTTTTTCTTTAGTGTGTGGACCTCTTTAGAAAATTCACATGAATTGTGTTGTACAGTATATAAGAACTTCCTTTTCTTTATGTACTGTGGACTCTTTCAGAGGCCATTAGGGGGATGGATGGTATTGTTTACAGAAGAAGCAGATTTATTGCATCTCCATGGTTGCTGTCTGATAATACCAATTCTTTTCAGATGGAAAACTGTATTTAGTGCTTGTTTGCTACTTCACATGACCTGCATTTAGAGTATGACCTCTCAATAAGAAACTTTATCAATTACAAGTAATTAGGCTTGAATTCCACAGTTCTTTTCACCAGAGAATCTCCAGAGCTGATTACTGAGTAAATTATTTACCTTGAGTAATGTATATGTTGTATTATATTGTTCTAGTTCTTCAAATACTATTAGCCTGAGATATTCAATAAAAGCAGTAAACTTTAGAATAAAGTTTATTTTCTCAATTTATTATTCTCAGTTTAGAATAAAGTTTAAAACAGGTTTAGTCTTATTCATAAAGACAAGCTGTCTTCAAAGTGTGTGTATGTACACATGTTGTGGGAGTGGGGCATTAGAGATTATACCTCTAGGGGTCTGGTTCACTTAAAGTTAATTTATTTTCTTATGCAACTTGATTCCTTTTCACTGAGGCTGGGGGAAAAAAAAAAATCAATTTCTATGATACGTTGCCCCTTCAAAGTCATAACCAATGCTGCTGATTCATGACAAGATTACCAAGCCTTCAAAAGTTCAATTAGCTCAATCTGAAATAGAATTTCCAAAGGCAGTGTTGTCCTTTGAGGTAATATAAATGTCAGAAAAAATGTACTAGCTGAATAAATATCATCCACTTACAGTTAAATACTAAGCCTGCAGATGGATTCTACCTATGGCACTTAACAAATAGAGCCATATTGTAGAAAAGATTGCAAATATGCTTTTTAACCCTGAGCATTCTTTTCAAGAAGAATAGATTATAAAAAAAATAAGCTTGTAGAGTGCTAAAGTAAGGCACTTCTCCAAGTTGTGTATTTCTTTCTGAAAGTTTTTCTGCTTTGTTTGAAATCAAATGCACTAGATTCCATTTATTTGTTGTCACTGGGGTTTGTGTATTCGTGATATATTTAAGTTCTTAAGTTTCACTGAATTCTGAATTGAACTTCACATAGAGTTAAAGTGAGAGAAACAACAGCATTTAAGTTTCTTAGAGTTTAGCTGTTTTGGTGCATAGACGTTTTGGCATCCAGTGCAGCATCCACAGACCTGGGCTGGGCTCTTCATTTTGGCATGTTGTGGATACACCTCTGGCTCTTCTTTGGAAAGGTGACAATTTCATGCTTTGTGCAGACTTCACTTCTGTTAACCTGGTAATGTGAAAAATAGATTTAGGATAAAAGTAGTCATTGGAAAGGGAGACTGAGAGACAAAGTGGTTTAAACCTAGCCCAATGTAACTCTTTTTCTCTCTCTCTTCTTTCCCCCTTAAAAAAAAAATTCCCCCCAAAACCTGTGAGCTCTGGTAACAACCTTAATAAGCTGAGGTGGTCATGCTTACCTGACTGACAGGTTTAATTGAATGGTTTAGTAAAGTCTTTTATTGTGCAGTAAGTAATACATAACAACACTGACGTTGATGGTTTGCCTGCATGGGCTCAAAGATTTTCAGTAAGTTGTCGCAATAACAGTTTTGTTTCAGAATCTGTTTCTGCTGCTCCTTTTCTTCATGATGCTGGGGAACTTTTGTGTTATGTGGTGTATACAGCTTACTGTTACAGATCCAAGGCTTAACTATAGTATAGGCTTAAAGTTTTCACATAAACATATGAGCAGTGAAAAAGAGACAGTGGAAGTCCTCCCAAAACATTACAGAAGCAGTGTGGTAATTGGCACTTGGATTTTTTGACAGTTTGTGATTCACTGACACTGGATTCTCTGGGTTCAGTATACTCATAGAATATTCTTCCAAGTGCTGCCTAGGTACACAATGATATGCCTTGTCCAGATGTCAATGTCTTGGCATCCTTTCTATATCACACCTTAATTTAAGACAATGTAGAAAGATTTAAGGAGACAGCTAAGTGGAGAAAAAGCATTGTGTTTTGTGCTTTTGAGACTGAAAACCCATGTGTTGTGAAAAATATGCAGAAAATAATTTACATATTTTTGCTTCAGCCAGACTACGATATGAGGGAACAGGTTGGGATTCCAGTGTTACAGGTGCACAGCTGAAATATATGGGTCAAGAAGGAATATTTTAGTAGGGGTGCTTCTTTTACTAGCATTACAGCAATTAAAACAATGGACTGGGTTCAATGTTCTAATCAGCAAAAATTCCTCAATGAGCCAAAATGGAGAACAGGACAACCTGTCTATTTCAGTTCCTGTGCAGTAAAAACGTTGGTGGCACTATGAATCAGTTACTGAAAGCTGTTAGAACTATCGGGCATAATCCAAGCCCCGCAATCTATTTTGAAACATTATTCTCAAAATGCCAGACTTTAATATTGCTTGCCATCTTTTTCCTACCACTGGTCAGTATTTTCAAGATGCAGGGCTGTGATAATGACCTACAGATCTGGTGTAATAGCTCAAGCATTTTTTCCAGGGAATAATGAACAGCTTGAGTTTAGGTTTAGTGTTGGAAGAAATAATTGCTACAAGGTAATTACACTGCTGCTGTTTTCATTTAGAACATTGACTATTCCAGCACAATTTAGGATGAAATCTGGTCAGATTTTGATAAAATCCCATATAAGTATTCACCTGTGAGCATTGTGCTCTGTCTGATAAACATCCTGGATGCATAAGTGAAAGTGGTAGTGGAAACCAAGCAACGCTTCAGATTTCTTACATTGGTCAAATGACCCTTATGCTGCACAAGGCTTGTATATTGAAGGAAAAGAGCTAGATGCTGGTTGAGTTTTATTTTTTAACGATATGTCAGCTTTGAATTTTTTGTGGTGTGTATATATATTTGACTTGCTTAAAAATTAAACTATGAACTAAACAAGAGTTATGGCTATTATATTTTCTTCTTTACTCAGTGGCATCAGGATTTTGTTTTATTTTAAACCTGAGTGAGAATCCCAGCAGACCAGTACACAGTCATCATAAATCAGAACTTCTGGCAGCATTCCACTGTATCCCAGAACTCTGCTGAACATGCGTTTTGTAATCACAGGTAAAATAACTCTCAGTTGCTCTGCAATGAGGCCAAGTGCCAACTCAACTAAGAGTGTCTCTGTCAGAAACCTGAAAACTGCCCTATGATGTAGGAACTGGCTTTCTGACTATTTATCTTTTGTAATTACCAGAAATATTAGAACGAGCACAGAACTGCAGGAGCTCGAATAGACTGCTTTATTACTCACTGAAAAGCTACACCTTTGTAATATCATAATTGGCTATTGTGGAAATGATTACAGTGTCCCAAACAGAATTGTGACTTTAAGTGTTGAGTAAGAGAAGAAACTGATTAACGCTTGAGCAGGAAAGGTTCTCATTTTCTCAACAATCTCAGCAAGAGAGAATAACTATCTTCTCCCTAAAGTAATGTTCTCCATGTTTTTGAAAACTGTTAGAGTAAGCCCTTCATTCTTGCGAAGAGATGCCCTTAAAGTGTGTCACATGATTTTATGCAGAATATATGCTGTGCAAGTATAGATACTTGGAAGAGCTTGTGGGACAGGGGATTGAAAAGTATTTGAAGAGAAAACATCCTGCATCACATATCAAAAGTATTAGCATAAATTAGATTAATATGGAGTTTGATCAATGGGGGTTTTTTAAAGCTGCAAATAGCCTGAAGATAATGAACTTACTTTAAACCTATCAAAAATACTCATAACCTTGCTTCAGGTTTAAAAGTATGCTTTTCTGCACCTTAGAAGTATATTTTTAATTGAATTGTGACATTGGAGGGTGGTCACACAGATATCTATGTAAGGGAAACTGGAGAATTCTGTAAAACTGATTGAAGTTCAAAGCTGTTTTAATTAATAGGTTTATCCAAAACCGACTATTTTGTTTTATAAAGAAAAAGAGCTTTTTTCTGTTGATGATTTTGAAGTGCTGTTGCCACCAAGGCTGGGCTACTGTCTTGATAGACCAGTCCTATTTAAAGAGCACACAAAAAACCTATCAAAGGAAATACACAAAGAGAGGGCATACATTTCACTTTTTACTAGAGATGACCAATAACAAACGTAGTTTATCTGAAGCTGTAAGGAATGTGGTTAGTTTAGGAGATCAGGCATGGGAAAGGAAGGTAAGAACACCTGAATATGGTAAAACTTTGTGTTTAATAAGCACTTTATGTGTAACAAGCAGTAGTATTTTTGAATTGTGAGTCACATTCTAAAGCCATTGACTTGAGATATTTAGGTGGGAGTTTAAAAGAGTCAAAGCTAAAGAATATGGAAGTAGAAATATATGCCACAGCAGAGGTTGATCATAGGTTTTAGAATATGCAGGCTATGAAATGGGGTTGATCAGTTTTATAAAATATATACATTGGTAAAAATACCAGTTTGATATTAGGGTAATAGCAAGACCAGAGAAGACTAGGAAACATGCAGCATGAAATAACTAAGAGAAAGTTGAGTGACTTGCAATTAACCAAAACATATTTTCCAAAATTAGTGGTTACTAGATTCTTGTTAAAAAAGAAAAATAAATATTTATAGTTTACCAGTTGGTCTTAACTTACTATATAGAGGTATTTTATGTTTCATTGGTTGCTAAAATTATTTCAGAACTTCTTGAAAGTATTCAGGAATGTATTGCACTAGTGATATGCTGCTGTCCTTGCTCTATGCTGTGGTAACAAAGGACTTAATTTTTCTCTATTAAATGCTGCTTACGTGTTCTTTCAGCCTTCAACACTTGTATTTTAGTTAATTTTGTGAATTATTGTTTACTTTTTAGTTCTGCAGTCTTGCATTTCAATGTTCTTAGCTCTTGTCAGTACCAGAGATGGTTGTATTCTTCATTGACTACATTACTGTAGCAGCAGTCCTAAGGCTGGATTTCTGATTATTTCGTGTATTTTCTGAGATTGAGACACGTCAGACTGGATGGCTCCAGTTGTGAGCTATTTTCTTGCTCTAACAAAGTTAAAAGTGAGTTTTGTGGTATCATTTGTATATAATGACTTTAGATTTGATTTTGAATCCTCTGGCATCAATGGTTGTGTGAAACAGAGCATCTAATAATATTACAATCAGAGTAAGTGTGGCTTAGTAAAGTATCAGATTGGTATATAGGGTATGTAGGTTCTCTTTACTCTTAGTCTAATGACAGAGCAGTGCTGAGACAAGTGCTTCATCCCTGTGTGCTGTAGCTAACCTGCCTTTAAAATACGCATAACTATGTTAATGTGTGTAAAGGGCATGCATTAGACTTTTAGACCACCGTAGGAGAAAGGTTAAAGGCATGATTCTTGTACTATCTGTCTTCAGTCTTCAGTTTGGGAAATCTCAATCTGACTGTTAGACAACTACAGTATTTTGAATAATCTAAATTATTGATACACAGTTTTTTCTGTGCATGAGGGTCTTGATTATTTCAAAACCAAGAAGTAGGTGTGTTCTTTCAAAGAAAGCCAAAGCATGTAGCATAAAGAAAAGGTAATGGACTTGAAAAACCTTATGAAACAAGTCACATCAGTAATCTAAATTAAGTATGGAAATAAAGAGTCCTCTTTCATTAGAAGTATAGAAAGACAAAATATACAAATGTTAACTTACATCCCTAATTTTTAGCACTTTGTGAAGGTGATTCCCTTTTTCTAAAGTTCTGTCTGTACACTAGGAGTGTGCTTATGGAGTTAGGATGTTTGTACAACTAGAAATTAGTGAAATACTGTTAATATCCAGTTCTGAGTAAAAGCATTAATATGCTTTTATGCTTTAATATGCTCCTAGTAAGTAGTAGTAATATGAAATTAATCTGTTGTTAATGATACTCTCAAATACAGCTCTGCTGTTACAAATAGTGCAGTTACTTCTTGATTCTCCTAGTTAGTCACGTGAATAATATCTACTCAAAATTCTAGCACGCAATAAGTCTTTATTGGAAAGAACAGTTCAAAAAAGTCTGCTTTTGACCTCACTTTACATTGACTTGGCCTCCTGCAGTAGCTGCCAGCAAAGATTGACAGGACAGTGAAAGAGATAGTAAATTCTCTAACCACAGCAAAACACAAGACTATAGGAAGATAAATAATACTGTAAAGAGAAACTGGAAATTATTTCTGTTCACAGGCTATAAAATCTTTGATTTTCTGTTTCATGTCTCACCAGCTTGGGCAGGGGACATTCTCCTGTCTCCAACTTCATTACTGGGTGGCAGTACTTAAAACAGAGAGTAGCTGCTATTTTCAATGGCTTGTCTAGTATAAACAGAAGAATAAAGCCAGTGTAAGAGTAATAGAAGTAGTATGTAATAACACTGAAAATTACCTCCCTATTCAGGGAATTGCATGAATCATAAATTTCTTTGGTACTTTATCCATAAAATAAAAGAAAACCAGAAAAACAACACTAACAATAACCCATAACAAACATAATAAAATAAGAATATTTTTTCTGAATAAAAGCACCATATTTTGAACTATGATATTTATATAAAGTAGAACAAGTCTAGACATGGAAGGAGCAAAGGTTTTCTTACAAATATCCAAAAAGTAGGTCTGTAACTTGGGATGTGGGAGAACTGTATCCCTACTTCAAATCGGTGGGAATCAAAAAACCAGAACTTCTGATGTCTATTCAAGATCCTAAAAGATGATGACACACTGACTTGTAAAGTTTTCCTGGAAAAAATTGTTTCTGACTCTTTTTATTTTTTTTTTTTGTGTGTGTGTGTGGTGGTCAGATAATGAGAATGTGCAATGGTCAATTAGGAAGAGAAGCCTCACTTTAGATCACGTTACATATGATTTCAGAGACGCTTAGATTATTATGTTACACTGTATAAATGGAAAATAGTAGTTAAGGTCTCTAGATCTAGAGGTCTCTATCTAAGATGTGTATATATGCAAGATGATGTCTAAAATGAAACAAAACCATTCGGATTCATCCACTGACTCTAGTTTTTGCTACATTCATATGGTGAAAGGATTGAGGGAGGTGAGAGGGTTTTATTTTGTTTTGTTTGTTCCTTAAAATGAGTATAAATAGTTTCAGGCTGAGATTCTCATTAACTAGGAAAACATTAGGATGAAATAACTTGAATAGCACCAATGTAACCTGTCAAGTGAATAGATCCACAGCCACAATTACTGAAATGCTTTTATGTGCAAAGTGTATCTTCAAACCTTAAACAGAAAGTGTTTCAAATCATGTACAACTGATAAAGACTCAGTTGACAGCATTGACAGGTTCCAGGTATAAAAGCTCTTTTCTATGTCATAAACAAATGGCAATTCGTTGGTCATTCAGTGGAAGAATGGTTACCCAAGAATTTGACTAGATGATTTTGTATCCTGTAGTATAATTCTTGATACACCACATCCTCATTGTCTTAATAATTCTGCTTTAAATACCCTATACCTGCCTAAGCTGTTTTTTCCCTTCTTTTTGTTTTGAAAAAGGTTAATATATAAGCATGTTTATTTGTGTAGAAATAGAAGCAGCCACTGTTCTCCATAACTTTCAGGAACTGTTATTTAAATCAGTTTTTTAAAGTCTGTCAAAATGTCAAATCCTTGCCTTCAAGATTGGAATGGAAATTTTAATTATGCTTCTGGATGCCAGGTTTGTAATGTGATATACGGTATACATGGAAGTATAGAGGCTTCCCATGCCAAAAATGTTATTGTTTTTTCATAACAACTGTGACCTTTTTAGGCCATTTAAAAATGAGCTTCATAGTTTCTTAATTTTATGTCAGACTCTATATAAAAGTGTATTGTTTTCCTTTGGGAAAAGTCCTGCATAATTTAGTAATAAAACAAATATGTTTTGTAAAATTTAAAATCTCAGCAGTTCTAGTGCATACTTGATGTGCATGTGTAATGCAGTCAGTGATGCTACCATTAGTATCCTTTAGTACATTTGACACAATTCTATAGAAATGGTAAAATACATAGTAATCATCTATATCTTTGATAAATTATGGGTGGTATTTCATGAATCTCCAGATTTTCCCTATGTAAATTAAATTTGAGAGGCATTATTCTGCTGTAATCAAGCAAACGAAGCTTAGGTGATTTGAGCTAACTGTAGTTGGGATGATGATTCACAGTTCACATTCAGGCATGTGGGTAGTGATTGAAGAGTATCTGTAAATACATCAGCAAAAAAATAAGTTATTAATAAGCCATGAAGTTTGAGTTCAGATCAGCCTGGTTTATTTTCTCATTTTAGAAACACCAGTACTTCAATTGTGTATTTCAACTGCATGCGCCGAAGTGACATCTGTCAAAAATAGTGCCTTTAGTTGAAAGTTGAACTCGTAGTGCCTACAAACATCTCTGATAAGAGCTATATTACCCTGTTGACGAACATTTGTTGTGAAAATGGCTAGAATGTCTAATGTGTTTGGAAAGCTTGGTGGTTGCTGTAGGTAATTGGGATGCAGGCAGGGGAAGAAGCAGGGGGTAGGAGGATGTCAAGCTGGCCAAGGTTCCCTGTGGACACCCTAGAGTGCTTGAGGAAGGTGCTGGCTGCAGGAAGGGCAGAGCTGGTTAAACTTCAGTTTGCAGCCTGGAAAACATGGTGGAAATTTCAGTAGCTACAGAGCAGGCCAAGGAAGCAGGTATATTCTGCCTATGTAAAAGGTCTATGTAAGTAATGCCAAGAACATCTTCAGTCCTTGGGACACTGCAGAGTGGTAAGGGCACATGTTCTAAAATCACTGAAGTCCTTCCCTTCTTTCTATGGACTGTTTTTCCTATATAGTACATAGTTTGGTTGTATATTTTTAATATTAAGCTAACAAAATAAAATCCTCCCTACAAATTTTATAGTCCATATGTTAACTAAGATGGAGACTATATCTAGATGTCATTTCATTTCATATAATGAAAATGCATTTATTTTCTATCTAGTTGAGAATTAGGATAGCTTTATAAATCTGCTGTGATGTCCCTGAAGACACTGCCAATGAAAATGTAAAATCCACATGTCCTCCACAAGTCTCTCCTAAGACCATGTTTTTGTCTTGGAAGTAACACAGTGTAATACAGCAGTTGCCAAGGTAACTGTTCTTTTTTAGTTTGATAGCAGCAGGTGAATGGTTGCCTGGATATCCATGGTAATTTGCTGGGGCTCTAGTAACTCAGTAAGGATGTACATTTTCTTCTTCGGACTTGTTTTTCTCTTACAGAGGCTTTAACTAAAATCCTAAGGTACATGATAATTATTAAAATATTATGCAATATTTTTCAATAATTATTCTTCCTGTAGTGCTATTTTATTAATATTAATGTTTTACACTTAGTGTATTTTAAAATATGCTTAGCAAAGAGGTGTTAGATTTTATGGACTTTGAGGATGCATAGGAAGGTTCTCATGAAATGTGACAAAATAATTTTCTTGACCACAGTTTTTTTTTTTAAGTTGCTGTTGGTCTGAATTCCGTCTGCATAATTAAATACTCCAGTTTAGGAGATCCACCCTGTTCTGTATCCTGTGTTCTTCTGTATTGTGCCAACTTTAATTTTGCACATTTAGAGTAAAATTTTCAGGGATTAGAATTTAAGTATTCAGTGTGTCATAATTGGGTTTTAGATTTAATGTGGTAATAAGATTTAGAGCTTTACTCAATCTGTTTGCAGACACAGGAAGAGAATCTGTTGCATCATTTAGACCACAGTTTGTTAGTTTATTACATAAACATAATCAGAATGTGAATTTCATTAGTTTTATGTGAAGAAAATCTTAAATTTGGGACAATCTGAATATGCTTTAAAGATTTCACCTGTGTATGAAGTAGACCACACAAGCCTGTGAGCACATGATATATCTGTAGCCTGAATTCTAGCTGTTAAAATACCTCAGAATTGAGCAATCTTCCTCTCATAATCTCTGAATTTAGTTCTATATGTGAAATAGCATTTCTTAAAGGAAAAGGAATCTTTCTTCCTAATTCTGTTGCTATTATGAATAATATCAGTGTCCCCAAAATAACATTACAAGTAAGCTTGGCAGTACATGAGTAGCATTGCTAAATAAAACCATCAGCCATATTTATGAAGAGATGGACAAGACAAGGTCAAAGCCGTTCCACCTAAGAATCAAATCCGTGTTTTCAGTGGAATTATTCTGTGTATTGACAATGATGACACCCTGAAATATTTGCTGGCAGTCTTGTATTTATTTATTTTCTGTAGGTTTTTTTTTCTAAACACTTGATTTCTGAAAAGGAGGATTTGTGCTGGAAACAAGTCTTTCAAAGCTGACAGTGAAACTGCTTTATAACAAAAGTGTAGTCTGCTTTCTCTCGGTTACTGAAATAAAATGCAAGGTATGACACTGTTGTATGGGATAGGCTGTTCTTGGCTCAGAAGTAGATTATTTCATCCCCCAAAAAGGGGTTGGGGTTTTAAGCATCCATCTTAGCCAAGACTACCATCTGACAGGTAGACTCAACATCTTGACACTACTGTAAATGTTAATGTTAGTTCTGCTTTGTTTTGATAGTCTTGTAAGACACTTACTCACCAATAGTACTTATTTAAGTAGATCAGACTCCTCGAATTAACAAAACTACTGTAATTCCCTGTCCAAGGACACATTTGACTGAGGTGTGTAACTCCAAACAGATGTGATTGATAGTTGTTTTCTTCTCACTTTATGACTTGACACTAAATCACGTAGCTCAAGTGATGACCAGCAGTGACTGGACCATAGCTCTAAGATTCTGGGTCAACTTAGAACTTACATGAAGTGCATCAGCTGGTAACAAATAAACTTCTACCAGACTTTTGGAGAAGCTTTTTAAAAATTATTTTTTAACGTTTAATTATTGCAATAAATTTCTCTCTCTTCCTATAACAATTTCCAAATTAAAGTCTGCTATTAAACAAAGGCAAGCAAAAAGTATGTTATTATAGCTGCTAGTCATTTCTGAACAATAGAAAGAAAATTCCTTATTGATACATATTTATTCCCTCTGCTTCTACATATCATGTTTCTGATTAATTAAGTCTCCTATTAGTGGAGCAGGGTGGAAAATAGTCCTTTTAAACTGACAAACTAGTACTCCTAGTTATTTCAGTAGTGTAAAACTGACTCTTCAGTATGAAACAATGCTCTAGCCTTGAAGGTTCTAACTTCAATACAGTTAATTGTTAAAAACCCAACCAACCAAAAAACCAAACCCCAAAACAATAAAGTGCTGGGTACATAGATCCTCCTAAAGTTGCATTTCTCTATGATAATTATATTATTACCTACCAAAGGTGTAACAGGGCTCCTAGAAACTATAAGTTCCAGGCATGTGTTTCCTTTAAAACTATTATTGCAAAGGTGAATCATCTAATCATCCATATGTCATGTTTTTACTTTTTTTTTGGTGTATAAAGGTAAAGGAAGGTACTTGCTGGGAATTTTAACAAGTCTAGTGAATTAAAACTGTGAAATATAGACCTGTGAGTCCAGATTACATCTCTGAAATAATTCAGTATTACATTTGAATAGAAGGACCACTTTTTTTTTTAATTATGATGTTTCAGGTTTAGCTTTTTATGTCTGCAGAAGCTGCAGAACAGATGCAATATTTACAGAAAGGTAAACAACATACTAATGCTTCAAAACATAGTAACGTTTTGTGACATGGGTGATCTTTATTAGTTGTCAAAGAACAGTATGTTCTGCAGCAAACTTCTTAGCATCTCACTTTATCTGCTCTTACTGTGGCAGATTTTTGATACCTAAAATGATAGTGTGAATGGCACATGTGAACATGCTCAAACGGCTTGTTTGAAGGAGTAAGGGTAAAATTATATATCAGATTTTCTTAGATGAGTTGGTTCTTCCTTAAAATATAAGTAAAGCAGCTTTCAAGCTACAGATTAGTTTAAAGATTCAACTTCTGTCTCTTGATCAATAACAAATCAATATTAGATCAATTAAAAAAATTAGTCTTTTAAATTTTGTGTAGTGTTTCAGTGCAACTACTTCTATAAACATGTTTTTCCTAATTTAAATGATACAGAAGCAATTTACTTGCTATAATGTTTGCCAAAGTAGTTTTGAGGAAAGAAAAAAAAAAAAAAAAGCTGAATAGTTGTGAGAAAGCAAGTGCTTGGTCTCATGCAGTCAAGAGTAGAAATGTATCATTTAATCTGTTTCAGTTAGAGGAGCTGAAGTAGTTAATAGAAATGAGTACTGTGAGTGTAGAGGTAAGTTGAAATAGACTTTAATATGTTTTGGCTAACTGGCTATATTACTGGAATAGTTGCATGTTTAACAGTGGAGTTAATTGAGCCTGGTGAGGATCGGATCTCCTAATACTTATTTCTAGAAACAGAATTGTGAATGCTGTTTGCTAGGCAGTGGGAACTCAGGGTGTGAGTTAGGGCTTTGCTGCACTGTGGCAATAGCAATTACATTACAGAGTTCATATGTGAATTACTCTTATTAAGGGGATTTATCAATGTAACTATTTAAAAAAAAAAATTAAAATTTGGATTTTAAGAGGATAGACTTCTTGCTTTTGCTTATGAATAGTACAGTGATGTACCCTTTAGAAAAAGCAAGCTACATTGATTAGAAAAAAAAATGGTTAAATCACAGGTTGAATGTGTGTTGGTCCAAATGGCCACCAGAAAACAAATGCTGGTAAAATCCTACTTTGACTTATTCTGACAGCATAAACAGTATTTAGGGACTTAACCATTGGATGCATGCAAATATCATCCAGTATAATGTAAAACTTCATCTCCAGCTTTCAGTAGGTATTCTAAAGTTCTGTATAGTGTGGCTAAATACAATACAGGCATTTATGAGTGCAGATGGTGTTTTTAACCAGCTGTACCACTGTGATGTTAAAGGAATTCCTTGTAACATAGAAGGGCACCTCATCAGCTGAGGGGAATTTAAGGAGAAGCAGTCTAAATGAGCCAGTAGAAACATCTGTTGCACTCATAAATTTATATGAGGCTGTTCAGCTGTATAGAATTAAAATTATGTTTCACTAACACTTATTTTAATAAACCATAAGAGGGACTGCATTGCAAATTATAGATACTGACTGAATTTTAAAATTGAACTAAATGCTTATTTTTGAACTCCTTTTTCACATCATAATAATGTTGTGTTTTCCTTGATAAAATTAGAAATTAAGTAAATTGGCAAAGCAAGTTAATAGACTTACCCTGTAGCTTTTGTGAAGAGTCACAGTTTGGGTATCAATGATTAAGAGATTTGGAATACATTTTGTATATTAATCTTCACTTAAGAAAACATCAGTGAGCAATCTCCTATGTATCCAAGTTGAAAGTTTCTCTCATATTCCTGTCATCTTGGAACTGGCCAAATGGCTTTTTAATGAAACTCCCTCATTGGCTTCAATGGTTATTAGATGCTATTAATTTATAAATTTGGTCAATTGTTTTAGAATACTTACAGTCTTAGAGAACTCTTATCAATGCTGGTAAGGTCATGAGAAGAGTTTCTGTACACTTGAGAATAAAGAGGATGAGTCATACATGTATCCCCAAGGGTGAGATTGTTTCTTTAAATCTTAATGCAGAAAAATGAGAATTAAGTAAGACAGAATTTCAGCCTCTTTTCACCTCTTTTGTTTCTTACCTGCAAAGTAACTTCCTTAATGTGTTTTCAAAGTTGTCCTGCTGTCAGTCCCTAGTAATTTTTCTTTCTGTTTTACTCAAGTTGACTGCTCATGTGCCCTCTTTAGTTTATAGCTGTGAACTGCTGTGATGATTTTTTTTTTTTTTTTTAATTTTTCTATCATCATTTTCTTCTACAGGTATAGCTCCTTCTGCTTTCCTGCTGCAATTAATGTTTCCACTTAATGGTAGTCTTCAACCAAATCTATTACAAGTGCCATAACAAATCTGTCTCAGTACCCTAATCACCATCCATTTAAATGTGATAGAGATTTTGTTACGTCTGTCTTGAATTGCTGATCTAACTGATATAATTTGGATTTATTAGAAAAGTTCTAAATGCTGTTACATTTTCATTTAAAAATAAAACTCCTGAAGTAGCCTGAAGAATATGCAAGTGGTGGATATTTTGCTCTTTTTTAAATAACGCATTTAAAAATAATTAATTTCATTAATACTTGAAGAGCAGATTACTTACTGGCAATGCTTAGCAACATATTGAAATTATTGATTATCTCAAAATATTTTAATATTGATTCAAATGAAACATTGAAATGTATTCATCATTTGACTGCTCATTTAGGAAGAATACGATAATTAAGAAATTAATGGTCTGAAAATTGATTGTGTGCACTACTTTGAGAAAAAGATGAATACTTCCCACTCCTAAAGGAGCACTTCTGTCAGGCCTTGTTATGCTTGACTTGTGTCATCCTTGGGAGCTGCTCTTTAAAATTGGGGTTTATTTGATATACATTGAATTTTTGGTAGTAAATTTGTCCAAACACATGCACACAGGTACACACATGCCTTCTTTTATGCTAAGAAGATAAGCAGAAAGGGACATTGGGAGATGTCAATATATGCTGTAGATGGTTGTGGATGACTGTATGCTGTAATACATCAACTTGACTGCACCTTCTACTAACATTCACTGGGTTCTGCCTCAAGGTGGAGCTGTTATATTTTCAATGGAGTTGAAGACATGAAAAGCATTTTCTTTTCTTCCCCCAAATCCTGTTTCTGATTTGAATAGATGTATGGGATATGTTGGTAAAGAAAAATGGCAAGAAATCTTCCTTCCCTTCAGCAAAAGCTGGAGTCAGCAATGTGTCAGACAGGTGGATGGGCCTACAGCACTGATTTTTATTCAATCTGACATTACGTTTCAGAGATTCAGGAAGATGCATACCTTTCACTTAGAGTAGGTATCCAGCAGGATTATGACAATATGTGCATACCGGCTGTCAAAAGCAGTGCTATTCTTGTTGTGGCTTTTTGTAATTGGGAATGTTTTCCCAGAAGAGCGTGTGTGTGTGTGTGTGTGTTTGTATTGTGTTCTAATTAAGAGTATATGAGACAGTTATGGCAGGCTGTCAAATCAATGGCATGCTGGGTATATTTTAGTCTCCGTGCTATAGTCTAAATAACCTTTTAAGGACTCTGTTCTCTCAATGTGGTAAGTAAATGCTGAATGTTTTATACTTAATAGGCCTTTGAATAATGTGTTCCACATGGCTTTATTGCTGGAATGAGACCTCTTATCACTAAATACACAATGGTGACATGAGGTCATTTCAGCACGAAGAAATGCATACATCTCATAGATGAACAAAGTCGGTTTATTGTGTAGTTAAACAGGAATACTCTGAAGTAAACATTGGTGGCAAATTTAAGGAAATTGATGGAAACCTACAAGTACTTATTATTCTAGCCATCTTTCACCTCTCCGTTTAAATACTGTGAAGGTCTATAGTAGCTGGATTTGTTGGGTTTTTTTTGTTGTTTTTTTTTTTTTTTTTTTTCCTTTGATTTAGAGTACCTTTTTTCTGGTCACTTGAAGAGTTAACTATATCATGCATTTCAAAAGCTACTTGCTCCAGACTCTGAGAGATTGATCTGACCAAGCCTCCCTCTTAACAGGTGTAACAAATGACCTGTTTGTAGTTAATTTTGGGTAAAAAAAGAAAAAATAAAAATCCAGGTGGTCTCAATTTCAACTAGGGATGGCATTTACCAGAAGTGAAAAGAAATTAAATTAGGCCCTGAACAGTGTGTAAGATCTGAATTGGGAGGAAGGCTGGGGGACTGTCTGATGGGCTGAGTACTTAGTAGCACACTGGTGCCCTGTGTACTATTGAAGAGGGTTTACATTTTTAAGCCAGTATTCTATATGGAATTGATGACATCTGTTTTGGCAAGATTATTCACCTAAAAATGCAGCTTCTAATTGCTAGCAGTATTAGTAAAATTGGGTCAAATTAGCTTTGGCTGGCACAAAAATGGAAAAAGAAACATTCTTGAATGGTGAAGCATTTCAGTGTTCGAAAACAACATTGTGATCATTTGGGGCTACAATGGGGCCAGGGGGACTTAGAGATCACATACAAAACTGAAGACAAACTCCCTTTTGAAGTGCAAGTCTTCGGTTCAATGGATGTTTTAATTACATGTTAAAAATGGATGATTTTACTAGAGAGAACTGGTGCCTATAATCCCATTTCCTCCAAAGTATTTTACTTTTTTACCTGTTACTTAGAACTTTCTTGTAGGAGGTACTTCCAATATATGTATTGATTCTCAGTCAAGGAGAAGATTCAATTCAGGTAAGTACTCTTAGCCACTGGAATATATTGGTCAAAATCACCAGCACCATTGATTTATATCTCAGTGATATAAATGATAATTTCACTTAATTCTAAATCTAGTTCTTCATACTAAAAATTACTGGAATGAAAGTATGTCCAGCTGGATGAAATGACTCAGCTTTCCCTATGCCTATATTATATTTTACTTTATTTGAAAAATCTGAAAAGACCTGACATAATTCTTGAAAAAAAAAAATTCTTATTCTGTTTATTCACAGAAATTTTCTCCTCCTTCTTCCCAGATTACTCCCAGGCTATCTGAGTACTGGTTAAACATACCCAATACTTAGCTTATTTAGAAGATTTTTTTCCTCATAAAGAAAATAAATAATAGGAGTTTTGTACTCTGTATTCTGTTATCAAAAACCAAACTATAAATGTCATAAAAATGATCTCTAACTTCTGCTTTCTCAGCATTTAGAAGAAATAATTTGATTGCATGATAGAGTTTTATAGGTTTATCTATAAAGAAGGTGAAGAAAATCTAAGTTAAAACCGCTTTGTACTGAAAGGTTTATGCTTATTATTATGCCTTTAATGTAAAACTTGTCCATTGTGTCCAGTTTCTTGAATGGTGAGGTGAATTTCACAATCCTATGTTACTGCTTAATAAAAAAGGTTGTAGACTGATGTAACAAAAATCATGCCTGGGCCTGAAATCTGAATGGGAAGGACTGAAAATTGTGATAGATTGGGCTTTTTACTTTTTTTTTTTTTTCTTTCTTCAATGAGCTTCCTCATAGGAGGAGTTAAACCTTGGGTTGTGGAATTAGTCTGTTTACCTTTTAGAGTGTTAGTTGTCTTACCTAGTGTTTTTCAGAGTATTTAGGGGCATGTTTAATATCTTTGATGAAAACAGATGTTGAAATTCTCTGCTAATTGAAGTCCCAGGTGTTTTCTATTCTTTGGCTGTGCAGCCAGTACTGCAGCTGTGGTCCTGTTTACCCCTGAGTTTTCTATGACTTTTAGGTGCTCAGAGTCCAGTTTTTGAGGAGTACTTTCAGTTCTGGTCTCACATGCTATTGATGGTTCTTGGATGGTTCAGATCTGTTCTGAGAAAGAGGAAGATTCCTTACAGCGGTATGTAAAATTATCTGAAACTGATTGCAGACTAGCTGAAACTCAGAGTGCAGTTTTGTCAGTATATCCTAAATTGATGAGAATGAACTTAGTCTCGCTATCAGACTCAGAAGTGACTGAACACTGACTTGCCAGTTGTCAGGACTGGGTTGCATGGAGCTTTTTTGCAGGACCATTTAGGATGCCTGCATGGATTCTTCCTCTTCGTATTATAAGTAAAGCTTCTAAATTTCAGGGCTTGAATTTAGAAGAACTAAAATGGGTACAAAACAAACCTCTATCTCTGTCCCATCTTTCTTTTCAGTTTGTGCTGTAGAACTGTACTTTCTGTCCTTCTGCATAGCTTTTATTAAATACTGCAGATAGCAGCATTTAAAAATCAAACTGCCAGTTTCAGTCCCCACTCTTGCTTCTCTACACCTGTTCCAGCTGGCATCCTCAGCTCAGATTGGAGTGGCTGGTGTTGTCAGAAGCAACTTTTGTTATCCTCTCAGCAGAAGTGATCAGAAAAACATGGCAGAAGGAAGAAGAGCTGAATAAGCTTCTAACAGGCTAATATGGGTAAGTTCATAAATCCAGCAGGATTTGAATATCTGAAAAGCATACTAATGCTCACATTTCCTGAGAAGGACTTGCTGTACTGTTCAGTCTTTCTGCCAGAACTATGTAGGTGGATAACCCATTTTCACAAAGATGCTGCTCCCCTTCTGTCAGGCAGAGATATGTCATCAGGAAAGAATCCCTAAAATTTATGAACTGCAGACTCTCTTGCATTTTTCAGCCTTTACTGGTATTTTATAAGTACAGATAAAGT
The DNA here is from genome assembly GCF_047716275.1 of Strix uralensis. NCBI lineage: Eukaryota > Metazoa > Chordata > Aves > Strigiformes > Strigidae > Strix > Strix uralensis. The sequence goes on along the minus strand of NC_133975.1, from coordinate 48,216,281 downwards.
AATGAATAGAATGTTCAAAACATACCCCCATTTTTTTTAATCTTTGTGTGTCACAGTTTATTAGAGCAGCACTGGTTTCCAGCACTGTTGTATGGTGGTCTAAAGAAATCTCAAAGAGAATAATTTAATAATGTTAAGAGACTGACTTGATAAGAGAATTGAAATAGAAATGGCAGCAAAGTTTTCCTGGGCTTGTCCTGTCCTTCCTCTCTTTAAATCGTGTGGTCCCAATCCCCAGTCTCTTCCAAGTAATTTTCAGACAGAATGAACTTGGAACATTTCCCTGGGATTTCAGCATCTTGTGACAACCTACAAATATCAACTGTACTTGTTTAGATGAATCTATGCTGGATGAACTAATTATGATGCTTGCAGAAAGTACAATATCTGAAACTACTGGACTTTGCGCCCATATAGTGGGTACACAGTTAATGTAACACATGCTGAACAGATACCACCTGTATAGAAGGAGATCCTGTATAGAAGGAGATCCTATACCAAATACTGTTCTGCGAACTGATTTTCCAGAATAAATGTCTTTGCCATAGTGGTAAGGAAGGAGAATCTGTGGAAAAAAGCCCATGTAAAATGAATTATCTGGTAAAAGTGTTTTAATACATCTGTAATTGCTTATTTGTGCATCACAGATGTCATGAGGGTTTTTTTAAGGAAATTCTGAAAAAAAAGATTAAACTCATAAGTTATTTTTTTCTGTCAGTCCGGCTGCTCTCACAATATCTTCATACTATTTATAAATCCTGGAAACTTATCCTTACAACCAAGATACCGTTTCCTGAACATTGAGTTACCTGGTTCTGTTCACGCTCTTTTGCTGTACCCATCACTAAATTATTTGTTTGCCTGATCTGTTCCTATGGGAACCATGTGGTTTTAGTTACATGTTATGATGTGGGGTTATCTTTTTGCTTTGGCAAGATTGCATAATGTCCTTCCATCTCTGCAATGGAAAAAAACAAGTATTTTTTCAGTTGGCATAAAAATATTGTCAGAGGATAAACTAATAATGATACTTTCCTTAAATTCTGTTAGAATGGTAGTTTGGGGATTTTCATTTGTTCTTTGGGTTTTGTTGCTGCTGGTTTTTGTTTTTAAACTATTTCCATTCAAAAAGTCTTGTACAAGGCTCATGTGATGGACCAGGGCAATAAATATAGTCATTGTGGAAGATGTAAGCAGACGTAGAACTGCATTTACTAGCAGTAGAACAGGAGTCAGGTGAAATGGAGTATCATTTAGGATTTGAAGGGGTTTGACAACAGCCTTTGTATTCAGAAGTTTTGGATTTCCTTTAAAAACCCACATTTTCTTGTCATAGTATACTCTCAGGTTGTAAAAACAGTAGTGCCCCCAGCTTTTTATGTATCAGAACTAATGTATTCAGCAGTAATACCTTTAAAGAAAAAGGTCTGCTGGCAGCCTAATTTTCCAGGAGGAATTTGTTTGACAGGTAAACCTTTTGAGAAGCTGGCAAGAAGCCAGCAGCAGTGCTGGAGGTAATGCACAGTCAGAAAGGGAGGCCTAGACGTAGTGGCTGTATCCACTGCCTTTGACTTCTCCTATTTCATTTTGTGATTTAGTGAGCTTTTATAGATCAGCAGACAAGGGAGCTAGCTGACAAATGCATTAGTGGGGGTTCAGAGACATTTGTATTTCATGTATAAACAAAATACAGTTGTGGTGTGGAGGGGAGTATGAAAATCAGAACATTTTTGCCCAGGTGTTTCTTGTACGGTTTTAGTCATGTATGCTGCCATGGGCAGTGTCAAAGCAAGAGTTCTGTGAGTGCAATGCTTGAAAAAATAGTTATGAACAGCATTGTTCTGGAATGTGCTGTCTGAGAATAACATTAAAGCCTGCAGAATCTGAAAACGTTAATGGAACTTGTCTGAGTCTTTTAATAATGAATAATGAATGTTCTATGACAGGGCGACCTGCTTATTGGATGAGGGAAAAGCTGTGGAGGTTGTTTACCTTGACTTTCATAAGGCCTTTGACACCATTTCCCACAGCATTCTCCTGGCAAAACTGGCTGCTCCTGGCTTGGATGGGCACACGCTTTGCTGGGTAAAAAAACTGTCTGGATGGCCGGGCCCAAAGAGTTGTGGTGAATGGAGTTAAATTCAGTTGGCAGCCGGTCGCAAATGGTATCCCCCAGGGCTCGGTTTTGGGGCCACTCCTGTTTAACATCTTTACTGATGATCTAGACGAGGGGATCGAGTGCACCCTCAGTAGTTTGCAGATGACACCAAGTTGGGTGGGAGTGTTGATCTGCTCGAGGGTAGGGAGGCTCTGCAGAGAGACCTGGACAGGCTGGAGCGATGGGCTAAGGCCAACTGTATGAGGTTCAATAAGGTCAAATGCCGGGTGCTGCACTTGGGCCACAACAACCCCCAGCAGCACTACAGGCTTGGGGAGGAGTGGCTGGAGAGCTGTCAGTCAGAGAGGGACCTGGGGGTGTTGATTGACAGCCGGCTGAACAGGAGCCAGCAGTGTGTCCAGGTGGCCAAGAAGGCCAATGGTATCCTGGCTTGTATCAGAAATAGCGTGGCCAGCAGGGACAGGGAAGTGATCTTACCCCTGTATTCGGCACTGGTGAGGCCGCACCTCGATGACTGTGTTCAGTTTTGGGCCCCTCACTACAAAAAGGACATTGAATTACTCGAGCGTGTCCAGAGAAGGGCAACGAAGCTGGTGAAGGGTCTGGAGCACATGTCATACGAGGAGCGGCTGAGGGAACTGGGGTTGTTTAGTCTGGAGAAGAGGAGGCTGAGGGGAGACCTCATCGCCCTCTACAACTACCTGAAAGGAGGTTGCAGAGAGCTGGGGATGAGTCTCTTTAACCAAGTAATAAGCGATAGGACAAGAGGTAATGGCTTCAAGTTGCGCCAGGGAAGGTTTAGACTAGATATTAGGAAGCATTTCTTTACAGAATGGGTTGTTAGGTGTTGGAATGGGCTGCCCAGGGCAGTGGTCTAGTCCCCATCCCTGGAGGTGTTTAAGAGTAGGGTTGACATAGCGCTGAGGGATATGGTGTAGTTGGAACTGTCAGTGTTAGGTTAATGGTTGGACTGGATGATCTTCAAGGTCCTTTCCAACCTAGATGATTCTGTGATTTTGTGATTCTACGTAATTTTTGAGATATAGCACAATATATTAAGGTGAAAGTTGATATCATTTCAGGATATTTCTCTTTATGCTGAGAGGACTCTGCTAAGGGTAAACTGCTGAGTAAAGTCTGTAAATTACTGCAGGTTCTGAAATTAATTCCTGTCCCTTTTTTTCCTCTCTTATTTGAAAGTTTTTATGGGAGCTCAACATAAAACAGTTATAATAAAACCCTGGGAATTTTATTTAGTTTTTGAAGTTTAACTCCTTGAATTAAGAAGGATGTCATGGCTTTTGGTTTGTGTTAAGAAATCCTATCGTTTTTGTGATAAAGCAATAAGCCTACTTTTTTCTGGCCCTCTTAATGTCAGCTTCCAGAAAAAGTAACCTTACTTTTACAATACACTGAGGATGATAAGGGGTGAGGTGAGGGAATCCTCTTTTTAGTGCATTCCTTTATGGTGTTTTTTTAACCTGACATAAACAGAAAATTATAAGAGTTTCTAGCATAATGACAATACATGTGGTAGTTCGTGAGAAGAGTATGACCTCTTGGTTCCCATTTTATGTCAGAAAAGCTTAAACTGTAGCTGTGTATATCTGTGTATTTCTTTAACTTGCAGAGTAGAAAATGTTAACATTCTAACCAGGTTGTACCAAATAGCCTCATGATTTCATGCCAATGTTTTCATTAAAATATAGATTGAAAAGTCAGTATATTCTTGCACAGTATTCACAAGAGGATGAAATGGTTAATCTGTTTACTTTTGCATTTCTGTTGGTCAGGTTGGACCTAATTACAAAACATCATGGATCATGACTTAAAAGGACTTGTGTATTTGTATAGTTGTTTTTCAGAACCAAAATATTTCTGTTTAGACTTGCCATGCATCTTCAGGTAGAACAATAGATGACTTAGAATACAGTGATTTCTTTGTTATTGATCACACTTGATTTCTTAACATTACTGATCTATATGTATGAAACTATTTTTTATAAAAGTATGTACTTTATAGAGATGAAAGTTATGTATGAGTGAAGTGGAATTGTTTTAGAATTGCTTTAGACAACCAAATGATCTAAGTCTGTGGTGTTCATACACACACTTGCTCTGCAAACTCAGTTTAACTGCTCTTTAATTGATATGAACTTGTCAAGTACTTGTAGATGCATTTGCAGGAATTAATCATTATTTTCTGACATTGTATAATCTTAGACTTCACTGACTTCAGTTGTAAACAAGGATGTTCACAATCTCTAAAATCAGACACATTGTAATTTGTATTCCTGTACTCTTTGTTGACTTTAACAGTCAACAGATCTAACCTAACAGTTTCAGTACAATAATTTTGTCATATCATTACTCTTTTGCTAATCTTATGTTGTTGTAGAAATTGGTTTTGCCCATGTGTGCGTTATGAAGAGAACTAGTTTCTCTCTTGCCACTCAATATGTACAGAAAATAAAGCCCCTGTAGTGTGTATTTTGAATCACATTCAAAAAGAGAACGTTTAAAGGAAAGTAACTCCATTATCCCGCACCCCTGTGGCTCACCTTTTGTAGTAAGGCCAATGGAAGTTGTTTGTGTTGCATGGCAAGGAAAAGTAGGCTGCTTTCATTCATGACTGGTAACTTCGGGTTTGCTTTTCTGATGTATTTAATTGTAGTATTACCACATGAACCAGAGAACAACCTTATTTTTAATTAAATATATGTGTGTTTATGGGAATAGTATTACTCTGCCTCTTTCATTGTTTTTGAACATTTTTATAAGTAAACTATTTTCCAACAGCTTGAATATCATAAGTTTGCATCGATTCTCTTCAATAAACCAGAGTTAATTTCATCACAAACTTCGCCTGAAATAGTCTTCTAAGGCTTTTTTCTGTGCTTTTTGGTGATTTTCCTCATTTTTGCTAATTGCATTTGGGTTTTGATTGGTTTGTAATTTTTTTTTTTTTGGAAGATTTTTCAAGACATTGCAAATGTGCTGTAACAGCCTGTTGTACAAAGCTGTTCTGTGCTTAGCATTTTAAGTTTTTTTTTTTTTTTTTTTTTAAACAACTTTAAGGTCTGTGTTGTTCACACAGTGAAATATTTCTTTCTGCGTTGTGTCATTTCACTGTGTTACTGTCTCACTTTGCCTAAAGCAGTTGAACAGCTGTCCTTAGTCGTTTAATGACTACACTGCTTAAATATTTGCTGTGTTTAATTCCAAATCTCTACTCAGAAGAGGACCTTCCTTTGGAGTCTTGCTTAACACTTTAAATGTATTTTGGTGGAATCAGTATTTTACGCCTATTTTAATTTTTCTCTAATGAATATCCTAGTGTATGAGAGTAACAATTTTTGATGACTGACTTTAGGACAGCATTCACACAGTATTAGTGAACAAACTTAAGAATCTGTAAAGTGCAGACGCAAACTACCAGTCTTGGCAGAAACAAAGTAACTTTTTTTTATCACAAACCTGACAAAAATGCATCAAGTAAAAATTTTTTAACTTTTTAATTGCTACCTTATTATTACATGACAGTGGCTTTTTTTTTTCCAGAATTCAATTATTGCAAACTCTGAACTGAAGCTTTTTCACTGTAATATTATTAGATATGGTGATCTATACTAGTTTTTTTTATTTTTTTGTACTTTATCAGGACCAGTCTAATTCATTATTTTTCTACAATAGTCATATTAGTGTCACTCCCAGTACCATAAATTATTTAGTTATGCATGGATACTTGCTAAGCTTTCCTGATGTTGGTAGGGCTGTACCCAGTTAATCCAAACTCAGGACTGCATTGCACTGGCATCTCTTGTAAACGCAGCTTTAGTTTAGTCTTAAGAAAAGCAACAGAGGAAAACAAAGACACTAGTAAAAGCAGCAACTTGCTCAGGGTGTTCTGAATTCCTGTGAAATGTATTATGCTTTGAATTAATTATTTCTTTTTGAAACAGAAAATACAAATTTTCTATGCAAATCTCTGCTACAGGCAAATTCAGAACCCATAACATAAAAGTTCACATTAAAATTAACTACCAATTAATGTTTATGTTAGTAGGGTGGGAGTTTTTTTCCAGATTCAGAATCCAGTCTGACATAGGTTTTATTTTAAAATTATTTTCTTATGTAGCTTAAATCAAATTTCACCATTCAGGCCACTAAAAAAATCTTTATGTACCATTTCTTCACTTCAGATCTGATTGAATGTGATTGTATATCACTGGAAATAGAAAAGACAGGGCATGAAAAAACAAGTGATAGAGTTACAGATTATCTTGAGGTTTTCTGTCAGTGTTCTTTAGATATTGTTATATTCAGAGACGCAAAATTCATATAAACGCAAAGGTAGATGTATCGGTGGATTGATGTCTAAGGCAATGAAACAAAAGGGTAGATAGTGAAATGATCTAAGATTAAGACTCCTACTGTTCTGAATCTGTGTAGTGCACACTTTAGTTCAAGTATAATTTTTTTTTCTTCAGAATCAAATTAATTAAATAGGCTTTTCCTTTAGGGCTGCATATTCTTTAAAAGTTGTGTGTGATACTTTGTCCACTCTCATACCCTCAGAACATTGTATTTGTATTTTGTCTCATGTAAAAGTTTCTGACTTAAATTATGAATCATAGAATGGTTTGGGTTGGAAGGGACCTTAATGATCATCCAGTTCCAACCCTCCTGCCATGGGCAGGGACACCTTCCACTAGACCAGGTTACTCAAAGCCCTGTCCAACCTGGCCTTGAACGCTTCCAGGGAGGGGTTATCCACAATTTCTCTGGGCAACCTGTAAATCTACCCTCTTTCAGTTTAAAACCATTACCCCTTGGTCCTATCACTACATGCCCTTGTAAAAAGTCCTTCTCCATCTTCCCTGTAGGCCCCCTTTAAGTAGTGGAAGGCTGCTATAAGGTGTCCCCAGAGCCTTCTCTTTTCCAGGCTGAACAACCCCAACTCTCTCAGAGGTGCTCCAGCCCACGATCATCTTCGTGGCCTCCTTTGGACCAACTCAAGCAGGTCCATGTCCTTCTTATGTTGGGAGCCCCGGAGCTGGATACAGCACTGCGGGTGGGGTCTCAGGAGAGAGGAGTAGAGGGGGAGAATCACCTCTCTTGACCTGCTGGCCACACTTCTCTTGATGCAGCCCAGGATATGGCTGGCTTTCTGGGCTGTGAGCACACATTGCTGGCTCATATTGTTTTCCATCCACTAATATGCCCAAGTCCTTCTCTTCAGGTCTGCTCTCAATCCACTCATCACCCAGTCTGTATTTGTGCTTGGGATTGCCCTGACCCATGTGCAGGGCCTTGCACTTGGCCTTGTTGAACTTCATAAGATTTGCATGGCCCCACCTCTCAAGCCTGTCCAGGTCCCTCTGGATGGCATCCCTTCCCTCCAGTGTGTCGATTGCACCACGCAGCTTGGTGTCGTTGGCAAACTTACAGAGGGTGCACTCAGTGCCACTGTCTGTGTCACTGACAAAGATGTTAAACAGCGCTGGTCCCAACACTGACCCCTGAGGAACAACACTTGTCACTGCTCTCCACATCATCTGCTTGGGCTCTGATGGTTAGAAGTTCTTGTTCCAATATTCAAGAACAAGATACTGGTACTTCAGTGAATTAAACCCTTTGAGATAACACTTCCTTTTTCCTACCTTTGCTCCCAAGTCCCTGGTTGGGATTGGCTCAGGCAGGGAGGGAAAGTGATACACATGTTTCACCAATACTAGGAATTATCTGGGCATTTGAGGTAGTACATATTTGCAAATTCCTTCCTTCAGCACTTCTGAGTAACTCGTTACTTTCCTGTGGTGGTAGAAGGAGAAAGCAAAGAATATTGATTTCTAACTGATTGGATTAAATATATATTAAGATTTGAGGTTTGGATACAAATTTATAGTATTTGATATTAGAGCTTAAAGTCTGCTGAGAAAGATATGTCTGTCCTATGTGGGGATAAAACAGAACTGTGGATTTTCAGCACTAATCACTCAAAATAGTTGTTATATAGCAAAAAACTTAGAGCAGGAATAAAAGAATTGAGGATTACTTAACCTGTAATTAATATAAATGCTGTAGATGAAATAGCTTTGGAAGACATCTATATTTTTTGTTGGAAATATTCAACATCCAATCTGCGTTCAGAAATGGAACCACCATTATCATGACAGGATGAGATTTTTTTTTTTCAGTTTAGAAACTCTGTCAGAAATTAAACTGTAATAATTAAATGTGTTCTAGATGTAGTTTATAGTCATCCTTTCATGGCACTCAAATAGTTTTGCTTTATCTACTTAAAAGTTTGATTTCATTGCTGAAATGGTAGAGTTGAATGGAAACTTATAAGACCTCATTGTATGATTTTTATTTTCATAGGCGCTTTTTGGGAAGTAATCTTTTCTATGTGGGTACTTAAAATCTACATATAAAAAGACATCTTTTAAATGGTTACTCAGAAACATGCAGATCAAGGTTTAAGGGAGAGGGAGCAAAACAAAAACATTTCATACAATCACCTCTTCAAATATTATAGAAAGAAACGTGAGTCATCCGTAATGGGCCCAGTCCTGCTCTTCTTAGAAGAAATAGCTTGCGTTTGATTGGAATTTTTTTTAAATTTGTTTAACACTGTGGAGATTGTGTATTTACAAGGCAAGCATACTAAGGAGTAGTTCAGTTTCTAAGTCCAACTTTAGTTGCTGGAATTTACAAAGGTGATCCTGATTACTGCCATCTTCTTTAAGGTGAAGTTACTTACATTTCTGGCTACTGTGGCTGTCTCTCAACAGCAGTTCCTGGAAGCATTTCCCTGACACAGGTGCATGCCACATTGCATTTCTCTTCCATGTAAGGGAGGGTCTTAAATGTGGATCATTCTCTCTCTTACAGCCCCTTCCCCTCCAAATCCTGATACCACATGAAGGATGTGAGGAATTGCTGCAAGGAAGTATTGACATGTCCTAGGCAGGTTGCCCCCCCTGGGAATTAGGCAACCAAGGCTGGGGGATGTCCCACAACATTCATCTTCCTGGAAGTCAAAGTGTAGTGGGTGGCTTTGGGATTTCTTAGGTGGGACTTTTGGTTTGGCTTTTTCTGGTGGGCATAGGCAAACCCAATAAGTTTTGACAGGTGTTGCCTGAAGCTTAAGTTCTAACAAGAATCACAAGGAAAATGCCTTTATATCGGGTGGCACAACAAATATGGTGTGCTCAGAACAAACTTACTTGCCAAGGTTGATGTTTCTGGGGATTGCCACTCATGTGTTAGCAATAGCTGTGGAAAGGCAGACAGTCTCAAAGCATCTAGCTACAGAGTGACATTGTCAATGGACCAGTAAATATTAATATATCCTGAAAATTATGCTTCCAGGACCTCATATGCTGTGAATTTGGTGATAAATTGGCAGTATAGGAGATCTAGAATTTTATGCCTTAATCTAAGGAAATGAAGCATCCCACCCTTCACTGTCAAAGGACAAGAAGTATCAGTGGTTTGGGATGTGGTGCTGCACTTTGGATCTTGTCTGGAAACATTTTCTCTCTTAGTTTGTGCAGCTGGACTTCATAATTAAAACTGTTAAGATCTTCCTTTAACTGAGTTTGACAGGACTTAATAAAAATAGAGCGTTTATTAATATTTTTACCAAAATAACCAATTCTGAGCTTTTGATGAGTTTAATTTAATGAGTTATGTCTTTAAATCTTAAGCATGACCACTGTTTTCCAGAAGACCATAAAGCAAATTTCTAGTACATAAAAATTCTTTATATGTATCTTTTTATTCTCTTATTAAAAGAAAAGAAAATAATGCAAATGTTTTGGTTCAGTAAAACAGTAAAAATAACTATTTTTAGGCACTCCTACTGCTACAGTAGTATTTGTGTTCTGCATTAAGAAAAAAAATGTTCAAAGTCTGTTCATGTCTTTGTTTTTCATGGAAAGACAGTAATGAAAGCTAAAGCCAGAAGAAAATTAACAGCCTGGCTTAAGGTGCTAAATCCACTTTGCTCACCTGCTGCCCAGTTGCATAGGCAGTTACTGTCCCTTTCATCACTGTTCCCTGGAATTACTTTTCCTCGCCCATGTAGCTAGCTCGTGTCCACAGCTTTACAAACTAGGGTATATTTCTCTTTGATCCCTGCTTGACAAAATAGGCAGTCCCGTGGGCTTGAGTTAATGTTCTGTGGATTGTTTCTGTTTCCATCTATATATATACACTTCTATTTCTATCTACTGTGCAATGTAAAATATTCAAACCGACCTGGGAATGTGGGCTTTCTTCTCCCTCCTGACTACCAGCCAGTGATATGAGGATCCCTCTTACCTGCCCTTCTGGTCTCCTGAGTTTGATACTGCTGGATACATGGCTGACTAGTTTCAACTGAAGGAAATAACCCATAGTTTCATAGTTGGGTCATTCTTTGGGATTATTTGAAAAGTTGATTTATCTCCACATGCTGAAGAAGTCTAGAATTTTTGGCCAGTTTATTAGAAGGTGATCACTATGTAATTTTCCAGCATGCTTTGGTTGGAACTTTATATGCTAGGTAAGCTCAGACCATAGCTAGAAAATTAGGCCTTTCAGGAGATGTAGGTAAGGATTGCCAACTTTCTGGTTACCAAATGGGTTTGGGCAGAAAAAAGTAGCTGCCAAATCCACTAAAGAAGCATTGTACCAGGTATTGATGCAAATGTAGATTTTTAAATGAGTAAAGAGATTTCAGCAATCTCCAATGCGTGTCCTTATACATGCATGCAAGACCTTGAAATTCCAAGGTGTTTCACTGCTGCTTTGGACTTGGCTGTGACTGCCCAGCTACTTTGTCATAATTGCAGGACTTCAAATATATACCTGGGAATAAAAAGAAGAAGGAACGGGGAGTCCTATTAAAACCAAACTGAAAATCTGGCCCATAAAATATCAGTTGGACACTGATCACTCTTATCGAAAGTGTCATTAAGTAAAACAGTTCCCCGCTGTTGCCCCTCGATAAATTGCACTGTTTCAATCAGTTTACTGGCTGGCACCTGCTCATGGTGGGTGTGATCCAGCCCTGTGACATGGACACAGCTGCTGGGTTGGCTCTTGCAGGGCTGTGGGTGGTCTGGTGTGGCTTCTAGTTAGACTGGTGATCCAGTCCTGTAATTTGTCACCTTTTGCTGGCAATTGTATTGAGGACATGAAGAAATGTTGGACTTCAAAAAAGTAAGCAGTCTTCCTCATCTCACTGGCAGCTTTTCTCAAACAGCTGAGGTGAACTCGCAGCACAGTGAGAGGCTGGGCTGCCCGTATTGCTCCTGCTCTGTGGGAAGCCCAGGGGTTTAGTACCGTTAGTTTGGCACTGTTACTGAAGAGCTTACTGAATTTCTAAACCTGAAGGAAACTCACATCAGTTTGCCTATTTATCTCTACCAATTTGCTCATATCAATTTGTGTTTGGTCTAGCTAAGTAAACAGAGTAACTTGATAATATGTCAAAGTATTGCACAATAGGCCTTTTTTTTTTTTTTTTTTCTGGTTTAGTTTCATCTTTTTAGCAGACCCTGCCATACATACTTGCTGTTTTACCTGATTCTATTTGTCATGGGAGCTCTAGGAGACTTAACACAGAGAATGCAGCTTTACATCAGATGGGAGCACATAAGTTCCTAGTTCTGTTTGGATTAGTATATTTTTTTGAAGACTACAGCCAATGTCAGCTTTCATACAGCAGTCTAAACAGTGGAAAAAAAAAAAGTTTCTAAGTCATTAGCTATCAATGCTTCAAAATGCAGACAAAGGAACACTACTGAAATTACTTTTGGGCAACTTTTATTTGTCTGCTAGGTGAGGACCAGTTCTTGAAGGTGGTGCTAATGGCATAATGGAAACAGAATTTCTACTTTTTTGGTGTCTGCACCTGGAAGTCCTGATGTGTGTCTTTTGGACTTGGTAGACATGAGCCTGAAAGCAGTACTCGCCTTCTCTCGGAGAGAAATAAAAGTTTAACTATTTTATTTTATTTTATTTTATTTTTATTTTATTTTTATTTTATTTTATTTTTTTCTGTAGTGTCTGTGAGATATTGAATATACTTTTGGCTATACCACTTGATATATGACTGTGGGTAAAGAGATCTAGTCCAACTCTCCCTTGGTGCCAGAGATAAAAATTGTGCTTATTTCAGGAGAGCTGGTTATCACTTTGACTACAAGAGTAACCTGATAGTACCTTGTCCTTTTTCCAGTACATTATTTTATTTTTTCATTTATGCATCTTCAGAATTATGTCAATAAAATCAGCTACTTGAGTAGTGGTTTTAATGTAATGTAAGATTACAGTTTAGTATAATAATTTTCTATAATGAAGTAAATATCAAGTACTAAATAGAAAGCAGTTTCAAACACATTCAGAAAGGGTTGGCTATTATTTTGTTAGAATGCTTTGCAATAGAAAGTTGGTCTTTTAACTGAGCTAAATAGGTTTTTAAAGTGACTATTTCCCATTTGAAAATTTCTGATTTCTCAGGGAAAAAACAGCTACAGAATTTTTTTTCTGGTGATTCTATCCCTTTCCTTCTCCCACCCCCAGCAGCTGAAAGGAAACTTAGATATACCACCAAGTATCTCAGGTGAATTAGTACAGGTGCCTCATGTTCCACATGCTTGTCCCTAAAGGCTGAGTTCTCAATTTAGATTGTTTCCCATGATACTCTGCAGAGATCCCATAAAATCAGAGTTTTTTGCAGCATTTTAACATGGATGAAAAAGCCAAACAGTTTTTGTAAGGGACTATGTTATCTGAAACATTTGTAATTCTAATATTTGTCTAATATGTTGTTCTAACATTTGAAAAATTGCCATTTCCCATAGGGAAGAATGATACACCTTTTCAGCTGTATCTAATTCCATAACTAGTGGTTCAGTGTTTCCATTTTGGTCTTGAATTTAGGTTATAATATTCCATTAGGACATAGTATTTAATCAGTCATCATTACAGCAAATGTCTTCAAAGAAAATACATTTTCTCTTAGTCTTTTGGCTAAACCCACAACTACTAGCAGTTACTTCTCATTCCCATGTTACAAAATAACAAAATACAGTAGCAGTATTTCCAGATACTGCTGTAAAACAGTATGTAGCAGAATAAATGCTGCTTTGCAAATGCTTCTTTGTTGTTGTCTCTCTTTCCATGCAAATTAACTTATTAAATAATGAAATTAGTTAAATATAAATTACTAATAGTTTGGCAGGCCATGAATCCTTAGCCCCCAGAGTTCACAGGCAGGCTTTGGGGCTGCAACAGTTCCACTTCTCTTCAAGTGCTGTGTAGAAGGGAGATTCTGAAGCAGAGAAGTCTGAAAAAGCTCAACTTCAAAGCTTTTGCTTCTCATACTACACAATACCTGAAGAATGGTTTTCTGAAGGCAGCTACTGAATAAAATCTGACTATTGGGATGCAAACTTTCTCAGTTTAAGAAGGTCCCTATTGACCTCAATTAGAGTAGAATCGGACATCTAGCTGCTAGAGGATGCATTAGTTACACTGTGTAATACAAAGCCTATTGCTCTTATAATTTTCAGAATATCAGTGTTACAACTATCTCATTACGTGCAACAGCAGACTTTTGCTGTGGTTAGAGAGAGCTTGTCTTCCTGATTCTTGGCTTTGGGTCAGATCTAAAGAATTTTTGTTGGGAATTTTAAGTTTTTCTCCTGAATCCATACTGTTGAGAGTGAACAAAATGTTGTGCAGATTGTCCAAAATCTAAATTGACAATAATCTTGTCTCAGAATGGAAAGATCTTGGAAAAGAATAAAGTAGTTTTGTAGTTTGCTCAGTTATAGGTGAGCACATGACATTTTACTGTCCTTCTGGGAGAGAGGGACTAGTGAGGAAAAGGCAAAAAATAAAATTAAAAAGCCTAAACCACCTCAATGAATGCCATTTAAATTGCTTTGATTTTATTGACAATTAAAGTTTGAGATGTTGGTTCTGCACTTGGCTTCATCAAGCAAAAATAGTTTTTCCTCCTTCTCGCTGTGATTCATATCTATGCAGCCGTCTTTGAAACAACTGATACATTGTCTTACAATTCCTGCCATGGTGCCAGAATCAGTTTTCTCAGAATAACTGATCAAGAGAACCCTTGAATACTACTGTTTATCCTTAAATTAGAAAAAGAAGTGTAATATCGAAAGAGAATTGTATAACAGAATAATAAATCCAAAGAAGTGACTGAAGGAGGATGGAAAGTAGCACCTGCTAACTCTTTATTTATTGCATTGATTTAAAATATCTCACCCTTTTTAACTTTCTAATAACATTTGCATTACTGAAATCTCACAAACCATTTATTTTTACTTTTCTGATGATCAGAGAAAATAAGCAGACTGATAAAGAGGTGATTGTCAAAGCACATTGTAATTATTTTGGTAAGCTGCATACCAGGTGTCAGCTTTTACTTTTCTAAGCTAGTTCTATGTTTGTACAGCAGCTTTTAATTTTTTTCTTTTACCCTAAATACTTAAAACTATTTTAAAATGAAGAGAACGGGGGGGGGGGGGGGGGGGGGGGAATCCAGCAGCTGGTCATAATGAGGCATTTGTGTTGATTTGCAAGCCAATTGATAAATACACACTGTATTTTAGGGCACTGCGAGGATGCTTCACAATATAGAAGTTTTCCCAGTAATTTTATTCCTGGAAATTACAGAATACCAAGAATTCTACGACATGAAAATGTGCATCTGTATAATGATACTGGTAGCTTTAACTAGCAGTCTCTAAACTCATTTAAGAATATTTAATCCTGGAATTTTTGAAGAAAAAAAAGCAATCACTATTTATATTTGTGCTATATAACATCAAGGACTAAAATTTCTAACTGAAACAAGTTATTTCATATTTAAACATTAATTCATTCCCACAAAGCCCTGTCTAATTCATATTGTTCTTAAACTAAAAAGCACTGTAAAATAGAATATGTTAGGTTCAGATCTGAAAGATCTTGCTACTGCTAAGGGATGCTTAGGTGTGGTGGTTTTTTTTTAACTTTTCAAATAGCATTTAAAATTTGTCAGATGTGTGAAACAGACTATTTTAATGAGAAAATATAGATTGCAGAAGAAGGATTTATGTAAGAAGATTCTATTCCTATTCCACATTTTATTCTTAGTAAGAATAAAATAATATCTCATAGCAAGAACTTGGAAAAAGAGAGCAGTCTGTTTTTTGCCCCCCCCCCCCCTTTTTTTTTTTTCTTTCCGTTCATACTTGTTTTGCTTAGGAGGAGGTATGGCTCAGTGTGGATAACTTCAGGTTTCCTTTTATATTCATATGCTGTCAGGTGTGCTTCAAAGAAAAAAAAATTAGGGTGCCAAGTTCCCTTAAGATATATTTCTTCATTTCCCTTAAAACCAAGAACAACTGTGAGCCAACCTAATTCGTGTTGTGAAATTGCTTCTGTGATATGTAAGAAACAAAAGAAGCATTTTACAGCCCAGGGAATCTCACTGTTTCTTCCATGGCATGCTGCATTAAAAAAAAAAAAAAAGGGGGGGAAAACAAGGCACTTACTTTTCCCCTCAAATCTATTGCATTGAGAATTATTTATGCAAGGCCTTATGGACTTTCATGGAAACTTAATAGCTGTACTGTTGTATATGCATGAAAGTTCTTTATCATTCTTCGCTAATCTGAACTAGATACCTACACTTTAACTATAGGCTTATTGATAAGCCTAAAACGAATCAGTTTTAATATGGAAAAAATATCACAACACTCTATAATTACCTCTTTCCATCAATCCATTTAATAGTATTGGTATTTTATTTTATTTAAACAAATACTCTGTTCTATGTGGTAACAAGATAGAACCAGTGGTTATTCACAGAAACTCTGAACATGACAGGGCCTTCTCAAATCGTATTTTCAACGGGTTTATATTTTGTGAGTTCACATATATAGTATCAGCAGTGAGTGTGTAAATTTATAGTGTTGAGGCTACTGAAACACTTCTTCTAGAGCATACAGCTTCATGCATGTATGTCCAATCTTTTTCAACATAATTATGTTTAAAATAGCATGGGTGGCTAACCATGCCTATGCATGTTCCTGATAATGTAGTTGATGTCAAACGAGGCAAAACTCTGGGCTGTGGACACCAGCCAGGTCTCATTCAAAATGGCATGCCATCTTTCCTGAAGACACGGTAGTATATGTATGTCCTAGAATTCAGGGACATTTCTTTAGCTTGATTGCAACTGTTGGTTTTACTCCAGGGCTTCCCACTCTGTATCTCACATATGGAATACCAGTGGAAAAGAGCAAAGGAAGGGACTGAGAGTACGTTAATGTCAGGGCTGAAGAGTACACAGGTCCAAACACATGTGAAACTAGGTGTAATGAATTCCTCCAGATCCTTCAGGTATTGCTTGTGACTTTGTTCCAGTTCTATAGATGTTATATCAATGTGAAGGGAAAGTATTAGTAAGGCAGATGATACTGGTTTTCCATTGAAGACTGTTGAGCAATGACTCAAATTCAAAGCATAGGAAAGATTTTGGTCTTAGTGGCAAAGGTTTCTCCTACAGAAATTAATAAGAAGAGTTATTTGCAGGCATTCTTTAAATGTCTGTCAAAATATGTTCCCAAGTAAGTCTGGTTTTAGTATTCTGGTTTTCTTCTTTATACATTAGTCAATACACCCTGGTGTTTTTTTTTTTTTTTTGGTTTTGTGTTTTTTTTTTTTTTTTTAATGAAAGGAAAGTTGATCGTTGTTAGTTAACCTGTTTAATTTACTTAACCTGCAGTAGAATTTTTTTACTTTGACTCAGGTGGTCTCTGACTGTTGAAAAAATGTTACTGTTTCTAAAAATTGTGAAGCATCTTTGTTTGATCCATTTTGTTTTAAACAAATTAACGAGGAGGATAGATATCAAGGTTCAGTGCCTGGTTTTACTGAGCTGCCTTGTAGTCTTTACTTAAATTGGACTTCCACTAATGCTCTCAAAAAGAAATAGTTGCTTCTTAGTTATCAGTGGTTGAATCCATGTGGATAAGCATTATGATGAAGAGAGAACTGCCTGGCAATGGCAGTGGGTTTTGAAATGCTTTGTTTACAACTATGGACTCCTATTCATCTTGAGTGAATTTTTTGAGAAAACTGAAGGATATGGTGTTTATGAATTCATGTATACCTACTATATGCCCATAGGCACAGCTGCAACAGATATTTCTGGTCAAAAGAATTTAATTATGTGCATATATATGAACAGAACATATCAAAGCATTGCATTTGCTGTGAGATATGATCCTTCTGTGCATGAAAATATTTCCTAACTAGTCATGCTATAGGGTCTGAAATGAAAGTGGTTTTTGTCTAAAGAAAAAGACCACTTGTGAGTTAAATGGATTTATCATCATCTTTGGCCTTGTTTAAGATTTAGTCTAGATTTAGTTTCAATCTATATTTAGTCTGAATCTAAATGAAAAATGAATTCAGTTTTGTTCTACATTGATGAGCATGTATAGATCTGAAAAAAAATGGGGACAAATTATTATTGTCAGGTGTTTTTTTCCATTTCAGGTGACTTTTTTTCCTGATGTCTTAAAAATAATATAAATACTTTCTTACCTTTTCAAGTTATCACAGTGATCTATCTTTTACCTTGTGTTAATAAAAGAACATCTTTTTGGTCATAGCCATAGTAAGTATGTAAACCAAAGTATTCTCTTACTGCAGCTGGTTTCCCCATGTCTGCTTGACACACAGTAACAGTGGAATATGAAGGAAACACAATACTTGTTGTCTGTTAGACACCTATCATATTCAAATGAAGGAAATACCATGTGAGTAATTTTGTTGACAAAATCTTATCTTTTCAACTATGTTTCTGAAATTCCTTCCTTTTTGAAACTTATCTGTTCTTACCAAAAGACAAAGAAAACAGTGCTGTAGAAAGAAAAAAAAAAATGTGCTAGGAAGTAAATATTAATGCTGACATTCTAAGGAAGAGTGTATATGAACAGAAAGAAATCAGTAGGACACTCTACTGTATTTCCTTGTATTCCTCATACCATTCACTGCCTAACCTTTTTCTGTTTTGATTTCCAGCAATAGCTTTTAGAAATTAAAATGCCCAGTCTAACCATTTCTGTTTCATCAAGTTAGCCTGTTAGAATACTATTAGGTGGGTAATGATACAGAAAAAGATTAAATTGGTAATGCAGTATTAATATTTTTTCAGATACAGGACAACTACAAAATGGGGAAAAGGTTTTGTTTCTATTATTAAATGATTGCTAAGTCAGTGAGTGCTTCAGAGAAAAGTAGAAAACTTCAGTCATCCATTTCAATATTATTTGACTACACAGAAGTGATGTAACAGCTGCTGGAGACCATGGGTTTCAGACCACAATTGCACCTTTCACAACAGTTTTCAGTTAAAATGGTAGATGTTTGCCTCCCTTCCCACCAGCCCCTAATACTGGTAGTGGAAGCCTGTCCCAAAGCCTGACTTTTTGATGGTTGGAAATCTTTCAATAGGCAATTTGCTTCCACTCTTTCTTGCTCCAGTGTTGTCCTCTATAATAACTATTCCTGCTCTGAATGTGTTTATGGATAACTTTCATATCTCTTTTCTTAACCTTTATCTTGCTCTCTCAATGTCTATTTCATAAATAAATCTGTTACCTATTGTATCCAGGATTATTCTACAGTCTGTCTCTATAAAGTCAGTCTCCTATAATGATGTGATTCTTCATAATATGCATTTTTGTAATTGCATTATATAGGTCTCTAACATATCCACCATATCTAACATATCTACGTAGGGTGCAGGGAGGAGACAAATGGACTCCATTAAACTTCCTTTACTACCGTTGTCAATTTTATTTTTTAAATTTCCTTCCTGAAACTGATTCTTGTTGTTACTATTTTGTTGATCCCCAACAAAAGGTTGGATGCATTTTTTGCCTTTATCAGGTGGCAGCATCTTTTAATTTCAAAGCATGTCATTATATTAAAAGGGGTAACATCACTGCCATGGATAGATATACTTGCTATGGAAAATCAGGTAGTATTGAGTAGGTGAAAAATGTCTAGAAAGGAAAAAGTCATATGCTAGACAGAAAACTTGCTATCTAAATAGAATATTGACAACATGGTATGGAAAGAGAAAACTTCTTGCTCCACTTTAATACCATCATAGGTCTCCTTCTATGTTGTTATCAGGCTTGTTGTTTCTGGATGGACCTGATGAGGATGTGCTGAGAGAATTGAAAAGGGGCATGCATAGAAAATAAAAAAAATAAGTCAGATCTTTAAGAACTAGTATCATCGTAGCCAAATATGAACATTTGTTAATTAGCAATTTTCATCAGTTTAAAAGTAAATGTCGAGTGCTGTATTAGAGAGTAATTGGGGTAGAGGAATGACAGCTGTATTTTTGTTAAGGATTACCACATAAAAATGTGTAATATTTCTGTAGTGCTGTAAATGTAGTTCTCCTTAATTAAGCTGATTCATAGCCATCTAAGAATATAAAGGCCAATGCAAAGGCGTCAAAGCAGCTGTTCTAGGTTTTATCAGGAAAGGAGCCAGCCCGGGGAATCAGAGTTGTATTAGGTTCCCTCATGGACCCTGAATATGAGGCCAGTGCGGCAGAGAGAAAAGGTTTTTCCTGTTTGTCTTTATAATAGAAAGTGTTAGTGCTATGGGAAAATACTGTGTTTTCTTTATCATACTACCCTCCTTTTCAGTAATGCTCCATAGCAGAGTGAAATTTGATGGATAAGGAAGGGGTTGACTTTGTGCAACTCAAGATGATATAATTAAGTTTGTTATTATTGAAAATTCAGTCTCTCTCTGAACCACCAGAGAATATAGCTTGTTAATTGAGACAGTTCCTCTTCTTACTTTAACCACTTGGCTAGCAACTGCAGTTTCACTTCTTAACTTGTGAGAAATAGAACTTAATTTCTGAACTAAGCAAAATTTCATAGGTGGTGTTTTTATTGTTGAGACAATGTATAATTACTTAGAAATGTTTTCAGATGCTTGAAGGTGGTGACTTTCAGACCACTTTCAGAGAAAATGCAATTGATTAAGTGAAAAGCTGATTAATATTTTTACCAGAGCTCTGTAACTTCAAACAGAAGGTCATTTATACCTATAAAGCCCAGAACATGAGAATAAGATATAAAACAGTTTTTAAGTGGATACATCACATGTGTTGTACTTTAACCACAAGTACGCATGATACAATACAATAAGGAGAGAGTTCTTTTATCATTATGAATGTCTCTTCATCATTAGAGACAAGCATTTCTCCATGACAGGAAGGACTTCAGTTTTGCCTGCTCATTTGTCTGTCCTAGGCCCTCACACAGGGCTGCTGATCATCTCTGTATCAGAAAACCTTCCATGGAAAATTGATATAGTGGCAAAGAGCCCAATGGTTTTAATACATTTTCTTGTGTGTCTCACTTTTCAAATGTATAACTGTTTGGAATTGAAGTTTTGATCTGTCTCTTTTTTTGAGGGACTTAAGAGATGCTAATGACTTGGGGTTAATATGAAATCACAGTAAAAGAAATCAAAAAAATTCCAGATAAAAAAATAGTGTCTCACGTGAAGAAAGTTATAAAGTGGCTAGTTATAAAAACCTCTGTATAGTTATTGTCAGGAAAGCATTCTTTTTTAGTATTTTTAGAGCAAGGTAACTTAAATCTCTTAATATCTGCTCCATTGGCTCACTTCAACTTGTAAATTGTTCATATAATTTTTAATCTTTAAAGTTTGCAGATGCCTTTGGTTGTATTCTGTTTCTATCTTCTGTTTCTATCTCTGTGCTGTAATGGATATTGCTATTGCTGTTATTAGTAACTATTAATAATAAATTCCTATAAGCATTGCTGTTTAGGCAGGGTAAGGAAAGAACTCTCTGAAATTTATATCATCCTATTTTGTTAAGTTTTTTTGATCATGAGAGTAGAAAAATAATTGTATGGCAAGAAAACAAAAGGTGTAGGTACATTGTCCCCTGTCGTGTGCCCCCATCCCCTGCAGTGTTCTTTGGACAAAGTCCGGGGTAAAGAGTAGGCATGTGGTAACTGAATGTCAGATGTTTTGTGCCAGAATGTCCTGATTCTGATGAGGAAAATTTAAAATATAGAGCATAAATATATTTGGTTTTGTTCTGGAACCATAGTCTGCAGTATAACCACCTTCAGCAGCAGCAACAGCAAAGTGCCAATTAAAGGCACACAGTGAAACAGTATAGCTTTCAGCTACAAAGATGAAGAAACTCATGCTTTTGATTCTCATGACCCCATTTTCAGAGTGTCAGACCTCAGGCTCAGTCAGACTGTATTTCTTAAATCTGGATTCTGCACATGAATAGGAACAGAATTCTATTTTTTTAAAATTTCTTTTACAAGAAGCAGGTATTATTCTACATGGGCACTGATTTCCCAGGAAATGAAGGGTAAGGGCATAGTCCATGATGATGACGTTTTGTCTTAGTATTAGGGGAGTTTATTTGGAGCAACGCTCTGCATTTTAAGCAAAAACTACTCATCTGCTATAAATATGTATTGTCCAATGCCTTGAAGGACCAAGATCTCATCCAGTCCAGATCTCTCTTTGGACTCAGGCTGCAGTAGAACTTGGTAACAGATCCAGCATACTTGAGCATGCCAGGAGTGTGATAGCCTATAGCTGGCAGGCCATTAATTGAATGCAATAAAGCATCTTTTATTTAATCCTTGTGGTTCAGTTAACGACTTCTGCAGAGATACCAAAATCAAATAGTCCCAGTATATTTTTGAATAGGTAATTAATAACAAAACTACAATAATACTAGCTAAAGAGTGAAAATACAAAGCATCCATTTGTGGAATACTGTTCTTTTTATTTTCTCATACTTTTATTATAATTCTTTGTGCAAGTAGGCTAAGCAGTTTGCAGTGTGACTTAGAGGATGAGCTAAATGCTCTAAGATGTAGTTGTCAAAGAATGGCACTCTTTGCTTTCCATGCTCATGTGAATTAGCCATTCTGAGATGCAAACAAGCTTAGGCAGATAAAAAAGCTGTTACATACATCTTAAAGATTGACTCTGTGGAAGAGTCAGCAGCTAGAAACAAGAAATCTGAGTCTGATGGCATATTTTTTTAATCAGCATGAGGATTTATTTGATATTTCCTGATACAGGATATACAGTCTGATAATCCTTAGCCAACAAACTGGCTGTGGCACTATGATCTTGCTGCTGATGTGCACTGCATACAGATTGCTTAAACTAAATTGATCTCCCCTTCCTTGTTGTTATGTGCTTCACAGAGATGAAAACAGACAGGTTTGCCTTTGCCAGCTATGTCACGCACTTTGTGAGGCATCTAACCAGAGTTTATGATATGATCATTACAAAGTAGAATTGGAAAAAATATTCAAAGTATGAACAATGTAAATACCCCTCCTAATGAATATTCAAATTGAATTGGGTTAAAGCACACTTCTCATTAAACATCACTGTAAATGGTACTATGTGATCTCAGAAAGAATTATTGCTCCTTCACATTAATACTTTTGACCATGGGTAGTCCCTGAGGCTATGAGGGGCTCATTTACTGAATGTGTCTGTGGTTTCACCAGGGTTGGAAAAAGAATTTCATAGTCCCTTCAGATCTTGAACTGATTAGAAACAGAAATATTTCATTAACTTTTTTCCTTGGGCACATTCCTCCTTACTTTATACAGCTGTGTAGTAAGAGAAAGGAAGGAAATGGGAGATGTTGGAACCTCTGGATTTTCTGCCATAGCTATGAGCAGCCTGCCTTCCTGCAGCAGATTCTTCTGAGCAATCGTTTCCTACTGTGATAAGATGTCAGGCAGGTGGTCTAGTGGGGACCAATAGTTTTATCACCTGCTGTAGAATAAGTTGATAGAGTTTATCTGTGACAAGCATTTAAACAAGTGGTAATCATGTATTTGCTTTCTTAAAACCACACTTAAATATTGGTGGTTATTGTTGAGAGGTCAAAATACTTATTCCAGCTGATTGTCATCTATTGAATGTGATACTCTTTGCTAATGCAAGATGCTATAAATTTTTTGGTCCCTTTGGAAATTCTGCTTTAACTTTAAACATTTTTCCCTACTTCAAACATGACATTGAGTACAAGCTGAGAAAAAAACACATTGTCATGGAAGGGAGGAAGATTATCAATTTGATCAATTAGAGAAGAGATTTTTGAGTTCTTACAGCTGTGCTCAACTCTGAGATGAATGCCAAAACTTATCCTAACCCAGAGACAGTTCTATTTACACTTCAGAATGTGAAAAACATTTCCACTTGTTACTGAGAATGTAAATTTCTTTACAGTTTTCAGAAGAATAATTAATCACTGCTTGTAAGGTATTGCAAGGTGCTATCTGAAAATTAAAGGATCTTATTGTTTCACCTTTTACAGGTATCTACTGAGAAGTCAGGAAGACTTACACTTGTTTTTTTATTAAATTGTTGTGGATAGTGTATATAATATAAAATATACTGTAAATAATAAATCTTGCTTTGCAACTTTGTCACTTGGTGGCCCAGTGAAATAATTAAATTAAGTGTTTAGGAAAGTTTTTAATACTGAGTGAATATATCTCTAGTTAATAAGCTTCCTAATTACAGAGAAATCACAACCAAGTTGATGCTTCCAGAACTGAATATTACAGTATAACTCCAATATATCACTGTAATATCAGTACATTTCAAAATTATCCTGAAGCATTTCTAATGTTTCTATCTCAGCCTGTTCCACTCTAAGTACTCTGATTTACTTTCTGCTAGATACTTTTCATACTATTACTACCAACAGTAATGTCTCAAGTCTAAGAAAGAAAACACCTTCAATCTATAAGTTGAAATTTAAACAAGTTATTTAGCATATCATAGCCAAAAACCAAAAAATTTTTAGAGTATTAGAAAAATGTGACCATTGCTTCTTTCTAGACTTCTTTATATTTTAAGATATTGCAAGCAGTCAAGAGAGACCAAATTTAAATTGATATATGATTCTGGTTTTGTTCATGAGTTTTCTAGTATAACTTCCATTTACCTGGTATTTTGAGACAGGAGGAATGGAGGGGTAAAATTAACATGCGTTCCCTATTCTGCATGAAACTGTTGAGCCTGTGTAATTCTATGTTGCTACTGCTTGAGGAGTTGTCCTGATGGGCATGTCACACAGTCCCTCTTTTCCAGTGTTTTCAAACAGTGGTTAGGGGTTAGATTTTCTGTATGTTTTTGCTTGCATTTGATTTGTTGAGGTTTTTTTTTCCTTAATTCACTCCAAAGAGAAAGACAAAAGAGAATTTTTGGGGAAGTTTTCTACCATGTTCTAAAGAGAATTGGAAAACTCTGTAGAAAACAGGAGGGTAGCTGGTTCAGGAGGTCTCATCCAATTCTTAGCAGCATTCAGTGTTCTGGATCTGTGTTTCAGAAAGTAATTTCAAATACAGAAAATTTTACTTAATTTCAGGAAGCGCTATTCTTTTCTTAATGGCAACCCCCTAAAATATAAAAGCCTATAAAATCTGCCATTACATGGAAAATTTAGAAAAGAGAGTAGCATAGTACTTCTAAGTGCTGCACTGGTAATTAGATATTGGATGGCATAGCTACTACTGATTATTGACTTCTCTGTTCTTCATATACTCTAGGTGCTTAAAGGATAACGGAAAATGTCACTACTTTCCCTGAGGGTAACTGGAAAATCTAATTTGTCCTACAATCTTTCAGTGAAGCTAAAGACAATAAATTAGGAAGTATATTTTTCTGCTTTTCATGGACTCCTACATGGACTCCAGCTGCTTGCAAAACAGCTATCAGTGCAGGCAACGTTTTAAACTGAGTAGTGCATGTGTAAAATGATAAAGGATATTCATTAAATTTTATTTCAAATGTACTTCTGATACAGACCTGACTTGAAAAAAGTACAAAGTATAACAATACATGTATTAGGTATATTTAATGAATGGTGTAAGTCCTTTCTCCTTGTTGAAATACTTCCCTCACCCTGCGCCCAATGAAATCCAAATTCTACAGCAACTAGAAATTGAGTATATTTCTTCCAGTATAATATTTCCCTCAGCAATATTTAGATATGTATGATGCCTTCTTAATGAAGGATCCTTAAAGTTTTTCATATTATATAGCAAAAATTAAATTAATGACTGAAATATAGCCTTTTCCAAGAACTGGGACTGTTGTCTGTCCATAAAAATAGATACACAATTATTTACCTTTTTGTACTAAAAAGTATAGATAGCAGGACCGTTAATGGGAGTTTCATGGCCTGAAAAATGATTCTCTTAGGGGTTGCAGAACCTCATAGCTTGACAGAGGCAAGGATCCCATGGCAACATGTCCCCAGGTTGAGCCAGCAGCAGAGCTGTGCATGTATTCCTGATAGTCATAGACACAAACATGCCACATACACACACACAAGCCCACAGAACAGAGTCCCTCACGCAGGAAAAGTTAGAATCATAGAACAGCAGGTTGGAAGGGACCTCAAAGATCATCTGGTCCAAACTTTCTTGGCAAAAACACAGTCTAGACAAGATGGCCCAGCACTCTGTCCAGCTGAACCTTAAAAGTGTCCAATGCTGGGGAATCCAGCACTTCCCTGTGGAGATTATTCCAATGGCTGATTGTTCTCATTGTAAAAAATTTTCCTCTTGTGTCCAATCAGAATTTCCCCAGGAGTAACCTTGTACCCATTACCCCTTGTCTTTTCCGTGTGACTCCTTGTAAAAAGGGAGTATCCATCTTCTTTGTAGCCACCCTTTAAATACAGGAACATGGTGATAAGGTCTCCCCTAAGCCTTCTCTTCTCAAGGCTGAACAAACCCAGTTCTCAGCCTTTCCTCACATGGCAGGTTTCCCAGTCCTTTGATCATCTTTGTGGCCATCTGGACTCTCTCCAGCCTGTCCACATCTTTTTTGTATAGCAGGGACCAAAAGTGAACACAGTATTCCAGGTGTGGCCTGACAAGCGCTGAGTAGAGTGGGATGATGACTTCTTTATCTCTGCTGGTGATGCTCTTGTTGATGCAACCCAGCATCCCGTTGGCTTTCTTTGCTGCTGCAGCTCACTGGTCCCTCATGTTGAGCTTGTTGTCCACCAGGACCCCCAGGTCCCTTTCCACAGAGCTGCTCCCCAACGAGGTAGTTCCCAGCCTGTGCTGCACTCCGGGATTATGTTTTCCCAGGTGTAAGACCTTACACTTGTCCTTGTTGAACTTCCTGAGGTTCTTGTTAGCCCACTCTTCCAGCCTATCCAGGTCTTCCTGCAGGATGGCTCTCCCTTCCCAAGTGTCCACTTCCCCACCCAGTTTGGTATCATTATGGAGTTTAATGAGGAGGCAAGACAGACTGAGCTGATGAGGTGCAGGCCATGGCCAGACAAGTGTATTGACCAGCTGTGCTTACATGCAACTGTAAGTGTGAAGTGAAATGCAGATAGTTTTGGTTTTTTTTTCTGTAAAACCTTATAGTTCACCTAAGAGACATGAAAGAAAATTGTAATTAATTTAACTGGTGGCTGGCAATATAGCTTAAGCAGAGAATAACTGAAAGCAAAGAACGCTGAAGAAATTATGAAGTAACAAAATAATTTTTATCAGACCTTTGGAAGAATACCAAGACTGGAATCTGAAGGATAATGTATTACAGTGTTCTGCAATATTTGTAACGTGGGACAGAATAGACTAATAATTTGTGTGTGTGCAAAGTTTGTATTTACCTTGTCCTGTTTGTTTTCTTTTTCTTTTTCTCATATTTATAACTCTGAAATTTCAGGATGCTTTATTCTGCTTGGGGACCTTAACTTTGCCGTTATGTGTGCTCTGTCCTTGAGTATCTCCTTGCTGTCAAATCTCAAAGTACCGACTATGTAGATGCTATAATTATTTGAAAGGCCACTTATATCCTAGGATTTGTTTTTTTCCTTTGTCTACCATGTGACAGTAATTTTTTGTAACTGCTGAAGTAGTTAGAAGAAGAAGTTATTTCCTCATGATGAAAAATATTCACTATTAGGATTATATTATTCATAATCAATAATTCTTAAAATGCTTAACACTTAGAAGCCTACTAAACACGAGAAAGTTTTCTGAAAATGTATTGCTTAAAAACAGATACATAATTTAAAGGATGGTTTTGCACTGATGCTTTCTACATTTTGTGCTATGTATGCGTATATTCTTTTTCAATATATAATCTAGTAGCTATGACCATCCATGCTGAGAAGTGTGCTCGTAATTCATATATTATTCCTATAGTTTTAGCAGGACTATGTTCTGCTGTTCATTTAAGAAGAAATACAGCAATTAGTGCTTAGTTAATTGTCTAAATGTTGGCTGGCGCATAGTATATGCAGAGGACAGCTGAAAGAAAAGAGAGATAAGGGAATTCTAACAACAAAATGCCTTTTAGCAGAGCTTTGGAAGAATATCAAGACTGGAATAAAAAGGATAAGGGATTACAGTTTTCTGCATTATTAATGCTTGGTGCAGAAGAGCCTTGTACTGTGTTTGTGTGTGTGGATGCAGCTAGTGACTTTAAAGTATGCAATGTGATGAGGAGTAAAAGTCAGGGAACAAGGAGTCAGAAGCTCTGGCACAATTCTGCTACTTTTCCAGGAGACTGAAGTTGTGCAGAGCTGAGTAAACAGAGGGCAATGCTGGGGAAGTCCATGGGAGCTGGCTGGGAAGAAAAGCTTCACTGGGTAAAAAACTGTCTGGATGGCCGGGCCCAAAGAGTTGTGGTGAATGGAGTTAAATCCAGTTGGTGGCCGGTCACGAGTGGTGTTCCCCAGGGCTCAGTTTTGGGGCCACACCTGTTCAACATCTTTACTGATGATCTAGACGAGGGGATCGAGTGCACCCTCAGTAGTTTGCAGATGACACCAAGTTGGGTGGGAGTGTTGATCTGCTCAAGGGTAGGGAGGCTCTGCAGAGAGACCTGGACAGGCTGGAGCGATGGGCTAAGGCCAACTGTATGAGGTTCAATAAGGCCAAATGCCGGGTGCTGCACTTGGGCCACAACAACCCCCAGCAGCGCTACAGGCTTGGGGAGGAGTGGCTGGAGAGCTGCCAGTCAGAGAGGGACCTGGGGGTGTTGGTTGACAGCCGGCTGAACAGGAGCCAGCAGTGTGTCCAGGTGGCCAAGAAGGCCAATGGTATCCTGGCTTGTATCAGAAATAGCGTGGCCAGCAGGGACAGGGAAGTGATCTTACCCCTGTACTTGGCACTGGTGAGGCCACACCTCGATGACTGTGTTCAGTTTTGGGCCCCTCACTACAAAAAGGACATTGAATTACTGGAGCATGTCCAGAGAAGGGCAATGAAGCTGGTGAAGGGTCTGGAGCACATGTCGTACGAGGAGCGGCTGAGGGAACTGGGGTTGTTTAGTCTGCAGAAGAGGAGGCTGAGGGGAGACCTCATCTCCCTCTACAACTACCTGAAAGGAGGTTGCAGAGAGCTGGGGATGAGTCTCTTTAACCAAGTAATAAGCGATAGGACAAGAGGTAATGGCTTCATGTTGTTCCAGGGAAGGTTTAGACTAGATATTAGGAAGTATTTCTTTACAGAACGGGTTGTTAGGTGTTGGAATGGGTTGCCCAGGGAGGTGGTGGAGTCCCCATCCCTGGAGGTGTTTAAGAGTAGGGTCGACATAGCGCTGAGGGATCTGGTGTAGTTGGGAACTGTCAGTGTTAGGTTAATGGTTGGACTGGATGATCTTCAAGGTCTTTTCCAGCCTAGATGATTCTGTGATTCTGTGATATGCTACTCTAGCTGCGCAAGGAGCCTAAAGAATGTTGCCAGTGAGGTTCCCCCCAAATGAGAAGGACACTGAACTCCACTTATCAAAAATTCAGGTCAATTATGAGCTTCGAGGGAAAGCAACCCCTCTGTCACTATCATTGTCTGTATTTCTATACTGATAGGTTTACATGTGTATGTAGCACATGGTACATAGATAGTCTTGGTATTTCACCATTGAGCTCTGTTAAAGCTCCCCAGTGAGTGTTGTCTGGCTCTGGTTGTGTGCTACCCTTTAGTTGGTCTGTGTGTAGTCTCTTCTATAAGAAGGGTTCCCAGGTTTGGACCTCTGCAGTTTCTTCCTCAGAGAACCAATTCAAAGAATTCACTTAGCTTCTTTGCAATAATCTTGGCCTTTCTCAGTACTGTCTCTATACCATGAATACCAATATGCATTACAGACACTTTAGCAGACTCTCTTTTTGAGGTGTTTGAATTGAAGAAGGGTTTAGAACTACTTTTGATCCCTGTATCTAGTTGCTCCTCAAACTTTTTTTTTGCCCTTCCTAACTACATTTTTAAACTTAATCTGCTGAAGTTTAAGATCCTTTCTTTAGTTTTCATTTGGTTAAAATTGTAGTATTTTAAGGTTATCGTCTTATTTCTATCCCATACATAGGATTCTAGCTTTTGAGTGGAAATGTTTCTGCGTCAATTGCTGTAAACCTTCCCCATTTAAATGCAAATTCAGAACTTTAAAATAAAACAAAACATCTCTAAAAGCACAAGACCTGCTCTTTACTTTGACAGGTATGTAAAAATTCATGTCATATTTTATGAACAAACCCTCTCCCTTACCAAAGAACTCTGGAAGTAAAAAAGCTTTGCTAAAAAGAAACAAACAAAATCTAAAAAGCCATGAGCATGTAAGCTTAAGAGTAATAGCATAACTTAAATTATTTTTCATTTAAAAATTGTTTTGAAACTACAGCAAAAGCATATTGTGCAAGCCATAACCTCCCTAAGTCACTTTCATTGTGTCTTTTTTCCTAACTTTACCTCCTTGAATTTTCAGATTCTAAACCTTTTTTTAAACTGCACTTGCTAAAACATCCTAAGCCTATTTTTGTTTTTTAGCAATAAGTACAGTGGATAAATTACAGCACATTGTCCTTTCGTAGCATATCAAAGTTGGCACGGGCTGTAAAGTATTTTTCATAATATACTTTAATAATTTTCCACATAGTCTCCTGTATACTGATATTCCCTTGCTTGTAGCTTCAGGGTGTTAAAAATTCTCAAGTTTATTATAGTTTATGCTTATATTTGTTATCTGGTATATTATGTTAATACATCTATTGCCTGCAACATTTTAATAACTGTTTCCAATAGAATACCTTCTTGAGCCAAAGACATGAGTCAAAGTCATATTCCACCCTCTTTATTTGTGTATGCCTAGACAGTCAGTTGACCAGGTATTTTTGCAGTGCACTGGATTAGTAGTCTGAGTTACTCCAATTACTGTAGGAGAAAGCAAAAATGCAGTGAATGGCCCTTTAAGACTGCAGAAACAGTAAGACAGACCTTACAGATATAGCTGTGCTATTTTTATCATGCTAGAGACTGTTTTTTGAGCAGTGGCTACATTTCAACATATTCACAGTACAATACTCCTTATCTGTAGAGTCTGAGGCTCAAGTGTTCCAAGAGTTTTGTAAAATAATAATGAACTAGATGGTGTTGATATTAATAATGCATGTTATGCTGGATACAAAGTGAAATTTCCTGGGTTTTATGGGACCCATATTGTTAATACTGATCCACTTCTACCAGAATAGTGAATTCTCTTTTCTGGAGTTGAAAAATCTGAGTTTCCATGCTGTCAGTGCTATGAAATACACTGATAGGCTGTGCACAGGGAGAAGAATTGTACTGTTATCAACTAGTCATAGTTGTGTCTGAAAACCAGGGTTACCTGATTTCATCAAAGTGCATTGCAGGTCCAGGTACCTGTTTGTCTGAGTCTCCCTAAATAGAAAAAGACAAAAGCACATTGAAAAAGTCATTAAGCCATCATAGTTGGGAGAATTACAGGTTAAAAAAAAAAAAAAAAAAGAGTTCTTAGAGGGCACAAAAAAGCCTTAGTGCTTAAGTTCCAGTTTCTGGTCAAACTCCATACTCATCACACTGAAAGGATTAAACACCATGGCTTTTTGACCTTTGCACTTTCAAGTTGAAATGTTTTATTAGGTCCTTCATAGGTGTTTGAAGTTTATAAAAAGTTATATGAAAGGATGGTAATGTTGAGTAAAGACATAATGAGAAAGACCTGTGAAGTACATTGGTTTTGTTATTGTCTAATTGTAGAGTACAGTACTTAAAGGACTAATGCATTTTATGGGAACACCAAGCACTGATGGGAACAGAACAGAAAAGCTGAAAAATCAAGGGTTATAACTGATTTTTAATTTAACCTTCGCTGCATTATAAATAGGTAAATTGAAGAAAGGTTTATAAGTAGTCTGAAGTCCAAGCTCTGTAGTATAAAGTATTTCTTTTATTACTTCAGTACCCAAAATTGTAAAGCATATTTGGTAGAGAAATCAGCAGATAAACTATTTTATTAAAGAGACTTTGAGTGAGATCAATAGATAAATATGTGAAATGGAGAAGATAGAAGTACTAGTGATGAAAAATCCATTGTTACTCAAGCGTTATTTGTGGTTTATGTGCTCATGCACATTTGCAGGAAAGAGGGAGAATCACTGGCAAACCATTGGTAGCACTTTCCTAGAGACTGTAAGGGACAACTTTTATGTTCTGAACAGTTGGGATTGGATGTCTAAGAAAAAGGAAAACAGAGAGAACACCTTAGTGTGGTGATTTTCAGGGACCTAAATGGAATGTGTTAGACTGTTTTAACATGCTTAGGCATCCTAAATTTTCATATAAGGGAGCTTTTCTTTGCCAGTGCTGCAATCTTGTGTGAGCATGCAAAGGCTGCCTAGTGGATCTTGTGTGCCTTCCAGCATTTAACAGCACAGTACCAAAGTACGTTTGTGGATCATGTGTTGGAAACATCTTTAATTAAGTATCTAGGAAAAGCTACTCTTACCTTGAGAGCTGTAACTAGAGGGTTGAGAACAAGAGATTTGCCAGATGGGAGATCTGGGGCAAAAGAACAGCAAAGAAGCAACTATGAAGCAACTGTGATGTTCTTGGAGAAATCTGTGCACAAGGGAAGGCATAGAAGAGAGTAAGAAAACGTGGTAATGCAATATCAGGGATGTAAAGGTGAAACAGACAACATAGCAGTAAAGAAAAGATTACTCTAACAGGGGAGGCTGAGTTATATGAAAGTGAAGTTTGAATTTGGTTTGATGGCCATTTGAAGCAATGTCAGTTTTTCTTGTCAGTGTAGTTTGGGTTCTTCTCCCCACTGCCTTGGTTTGTTTGTTGTGTTGTTTGGTTGGGGTTTTTTTCTGTTGTTCCCCCCCCCCCCCCCCCCCCCAAGATTTAAAGCCTAGGGCACAGCTGAGAAGTCTCTGGAGCTTATTTGGGGTCTGACCATCTCAGAAAGCAGCAGTATGATACATGGCTCTCTATTGCTCCAGGAGGACTCCATACAATGTTTCCCTATGCCTGGAAGAAATTATGACCAAATCATGAGGTAGGACAGCAGTCAATGTTTTTTACATTCTCAGTTTTTGTCATCGTGGAATATTTCTGCGTGCTGGACTGCCATGTGACTAGATCACATTTTCTTTTACCCACTCTGAAAACGTTCAAAGAGTCACAATTGTGTCTTAAGCTTGAATGTTCATTGAGGCATGTATTGGTAATGAAAGCTAAATATGTTGGAACATAAGAGGGACTGAAACCCCAGTGTGGTCTAGCAGGCTGCCTGTGCAGCATTGGATACTGGAAGCCCAACGCTCTGACAGCCTTTGGCATGGATCTGCAGACTGTAGGAATGCAGCTGCTGAGGAACCCAGCAAGCAAGCAAGCTAAAAATAGCAAGGCAGGATTCTGCTGACTTTTTTCCGAGGAACCTCATCAGGATCAAGCTGTCTCCATAAAATACCAGCAAAAACATACCTCCACATTTACCAACTGACTCTAAATACCAGAATTATACTTCTAATAATGTTGTGTTACTTAATAATTGTTTTGGTAACAAGAGCTCGAGAAAGAAAAATGACCAACAGTTTATACATTAGAGCCAAGGCTGGTTGTCTGAACTCTCTGCAGAGGATCACTGTAACTTTATTTTCTTTAGGTTTTTTTTCCTGCAAATTTTGTCAAGCATAAAACTAAAGCATAGGAGGAAGTGTGTCCTTTTTCTTCAAAAGCCAGAACTGCACTGTCCTCAGGTGGTACCACCTTGCTTGGAATGAGTTCATTCCAGCGCCCTAGATACTGAGGCTTAAAATATTTGGGTGACTAATAATACCTATAACTAGAGCCCATAGATACAGGTTTATCTCTTTTATGAATATATACATGCTAGATATAAGCCTAGGTATCCGTTTAGATCTGTTAGATATAGTTAGAGGTATAGATATATCTATAGCATTGTGGGAACTTCCTTGATCTAAATGAGAATACTAAAAACTATAGTAAATCTTTTAATTCTACCTACCTATTCTGCATATTTTATAAAATGACCATTAAATTTCAACATGGAAAAAGCAAGAAGAAGAAACCTTTTCAACACGCATTTCTTCACAGAATTTGGGACATTAAGACTAAACTGTTGTGCAAGCAATTTATAATTCATCAGCCTGGCCTTCATTCCAATAGACCTTACAAACTTAAATGATACAAGTGTAAAACAATTCTCCTAGGTACTATGCTCATAAAACCCAATTGTGAATACTTATCACAAAACACATGATACATGAATGCCACAGGCAAGAGAGCACCAATTAGGCAAACTGCCTTCCAGATGGTACAGTCTCTGATTTTGGATAATTGCTTGAAATGATACATTGAAAAAATACAAAAAAAAAAAAAAAAAGTGGAAACCTTGCGGCAGTCTAGATATATTATCTAAAAAACAAAGGACCCAAATCCTTAGCAGTTTGCTTGCACTTTAATTTTAGGAAGCTAGTATCTGAGACAATTCATGATACTGAAACACTCGTGGTAAATGCATGGTAGAACCAAGTTCTTTCACAACTGTGTTTAAAAGGAGCAACTCAGCAACAATTATACAGAACTTTCAGACTGCCTGAAAGTGAACAAAGCGTTATATGCCTCTTGTGTGCTTCATCTTCATAACATGATTATAATACTATAAAGACATGCATCTGTGTTTGTTTTAGTCCTCTGAGAGAGGTTCTTGCTCTTTCTGCTCTTTGACCACTCGGAATTGTGAAGTGAAACTATCTGTAAGGTGTGGATTTGAAAAGTCCCCTGCTGGAGTAAGTGTAGTGGAGAGATCAAACAGCATAGTGTCATTTTCTCCCCTCATTTCTCAGTTTATTGGCTCTGACAGTGAGGCATGTCAAG
Organism: Strix uralensis; assembly: GCF_047716275.1. Lineage (NCBI taxonomy): Eukaryota > Metazoa > Chordata > Aves > Strigiformes > Strigidae > Strix > Strix uralensis. The sequence goes on along the minus strand of NC_133975.1, from coordinate 48,181,838 downwards.
TGTGAATGTGCATTGTGGAATTTGTTGTTTGTTGCATGAAAATTCTTACAGTCCTTGGTTACTTAGCCAAAACCAAAAAAATGTTTAGAATCGATCATAGAAGCAAAGAAAGGGAAGAAACCCATTGGATAAGAAACAATCTTTAACTGCTTATATTGATGATACACTTTAATGGATAGACAGAGAAACAAACTCATTTTTTAACTCCTTACTCAGGTTCCACTGTGTAGAAATGACATTTGAAGAAGGTATTCAGTGCTGTGAACAACCACTGCATGTGGGCTGGCTCTGTGCACTTTTTCTGTTTGAAACGTGCTGAAATTTGGCTAGGGAGAGGTTCAAGGGCAGGCTAAATTTTTGCTTTTTCAGGGATATCTTCATCATGTTCCAGTAAAGCATTTTAATGTCTTTACATTTTATGGAAGAAGCTGCACTACTGTTCTCTCCATTGGAGGAGGGAAGAGATGAGAGTTTTTTGTCTCCACAGGCTTCTACAATGTTCAGTTGTTTGGGCCTATATTAGGAAATAGATTTTTTTTCTTCCTATGTTCCTAAGCAGAAGTAATGAGTGCTTCACTTGGTTTTCCTTGCCTGACAACTTTGAAGTAAAATTGTAAAAACAGAGCTGCACAATAATATAGTACAAAATTACCTATGTTCGCATTTTTGTCACTGGAAACGTTTTTCCCAATGAACCAATCTTCCCATAATATATATCAGTCAGAATATCTCACTCTACAGACTTTAGAAGTGAGTTTCGATTTCCAGAGTATACAGTACTTGGCTAACTGATGACAATGTTAATCAGAAATACCTTTCATTTGTTCTGCAGAGCTGGCTGAGTACATCCTCTCAACGCATGGATGGCAGCAAGGGCTGGTCAACAAGCTATGTGCTCATTTCCCCCTCCACCTTTTTTTTGTGTGGGTTGTTTTTTTTTTTTTTCTTGTTTTGATGAGAAAGCAGATGGAATATGATTTTCATCATATCCATATTCATTGGAATATGGATGTTCCTGTAAGCAAAAATCAATGGTCCAAACTGTTCATAGGCAACGTGCCATGGAAATGTTCTCTGAGGATATGATACAATCAATATACAGAAAAGTGCTTGTGACTGGTATCCAGAGTACAGAGAACTAGTCTATAGCAAGCCTGTGTAAGTCCAGAATTAAAAGCTTGATCCTGACATTTGCTAGCATTGTAGAGGGAGAATGCCATCTAAATTGGGGAGAAAAGTGGAGATGGGATAGAAAGGTACATAATGTGACACAGAAGTGCATGGCATATGAACCAGTACTAATGGAAATTATTTAAAGCTAGTAGCTCTTCACATCTGTACTATATAATATAGAAAATTGTTTCCAGTTAGAAAGACTTCCATTTAACTAAGCACTGTGTGATGAACTATCTTTTTTTGTCAGCTCTGTATCTTACACCAGCTGGTTTTGTTTGATGCTTTTTAGTTTAGTATTTGGAGAGTTAATGAAAAATCCGATCCAGTCCACTGTCTGCATGTTACTCATGATTCTGTAGACCATAGTCATGTGGGTTTTGATTTAAACTTCTTTAGTTGTTAAAGCAGCTCCAAACATTATTGTCCTTTTCCAATTCTGTATCATTTTTTCAAGATACGTAGTCTAGACTAGTGCAGCATATTTAAACTGGTGCAAACCATGAATTGTATAATTGTAGTCACATTTTTATTTCTCTATTCCTAACCATAATTCATATCTTCAGCTTGCTTTTTTGATTGCTATTGAACAGTAAGCTGAAACTTTCAGAGAACCGTCAATTTTAACATTAATATTTAATTTCCTTAGGGGCAATGTTCGGTTTAGATCCCATTATTTTATATGTGGGATTAGGACAGTTTTACATAAAGTGTATCCAATATACAGTTACCAGCATTGAGTTTAGCTGTCTAGTCACTTCATCCTGTAAGGCTTTTCTGCAATTTTTCACACTGTTTTCTACTCAAAATAACTTAATATTCTTGGTAACTTTGGCACCTTGCTATTCAGTCTCCATTTTTTCCCCTGGGGTCGTTTGTGAAAAGTATCATTTTTCTTCTTTTCTCAACTATGACTATTTATTTCCAGTCTCTGTTCCCTGAGTTTTAGCCTCAGAGAACTTCAAGACTATTTGTGCAAAGGCATTAGGGGAGGTGGATTAGATCATGTGGTAGTTTTGTGAGCAACTTCAAATATATCCACCCTATTTTCATGATTTGAATATTGTTATTATATAAGACTGTGTGGTATGCGAGTGTAAACTAGATCTTGATGCTGATTCTGTGAGTCTCATCTGTAAATCCTGAAAAAGGTAGCAACTCCATGAAATACTAGCTAATTGGGTAGTTGAAAGCCAGGGAGCAAGAGGTGATGCTGACTGTTTTTTTCTATTTGTTGAGTTATTGTTTCTAATTGAAGGTGTCAGGATGAGATCAGCTTTATCTTTACAAAATGTTTGTATCTACAAATTTGCAAGTCTTAATCACTTTGGTTAATTAGTACCTTTAGACCCAGTCCTGTCACTGATTGTTTATGGGAAGTGCTTTGTACCAGGAGATCTGAGAGCAGCTTGGCTTTCAACAACCACAAGGCTTCCAGAAATCAAGAGGGAGGTACAGAGAATACATGCTTTACGACATCCTGATTAAAAGAGCAAATGTTCTTTCTTTGTACTCTATTAGGGGCTTATGATGGAAGAAACATAGACAGCTCTTATGATTTCAGTTTTTTTGCCATAATACCAGTGTGTCTGACAAACTTTCATGAACTTTAGTTGTACAAGTATTGGAAGCACTATGGAGGCAAAATGGCAAATGTATTCCTATAGCTATTTTTAAGTACTAGACACATTAGAATCAATGGTCATATATTTTTAGTATATTATTTGGGATAGATTTGGTCTGGCCTGGATAGAGTTTGCGTCATTTTGACTTTCAGTATTCTTTTTGACTAGTGTTAGCACTGATCAGTCTCAGCACAAACCAATATGTACACATAGTTATTAGGAATAATATGTATTGAGATGAAGGGTGTGGAGAGGTGAAAATGAAGTTCTGAAGTAGAAGACTAAGGCTTCCTATCAGGAAAATGAGAAGCTTAATTTTACTTGTCATCTCTTGTTTGTGGTAACCTAACAAAGTACCGTAAGTATCTCTCCAGGCAGCAGTGCAGGACAGAAGCACAGTACATTGCAGAAATACATAATGGTTTGCTTTTTTTGTAGTGACTCCACGTGAGAACCACAAATACTTTCATAAAATTAAAATCTCTTCACATATATTAACAGGAGATAAGCCCTAAGCCCAGGCATGTATATCATGTTATAGGTACTTGTGTATATGCCCTGGAACCCTAGCAAATTCTTTATTGGGAGGTGAAGGGGTGGATAGAGTCTGTTCTTTGTTCTTATTTAAAAAGTGCTTGGGAATCTTTATATTCCACATAAGCTTACCAAGGAGATATAAAATTAGTTTTACTGTTCTATCTAATGTTTTTATAACTCTCATGGTTAAGAAGGCAGTAAAAGGCCTGGCTCCCAATCATGCTGTTCTAGTTTTTCCACTGCATTTTATAATTAGCTTAAAAACTACAGAAATAATTAAATGTTTTATGCAGTTACTAAAGGGAAAATTGTAGACATTTTAAGGGAATAACAGCTGCATTTTAGAAATAAGCAATTTAGAAAAGTTTATCTGCATGCACACATTTACACATATGTTTCAGGGTTGGGTTTTTTTCATTTTCAAGATGGATCCTGTTTTGATTATCAGTTTTCATATCTTGCAAAGCTTGCTCGTAAACTCTTGAACTTGCAAATTTCATACGCACAGTGGCACTAGCAGACATCATGCTGTTAAGTCAGACACTATTAGCTGACAGACACTACACTCCTATGGTTCTCTAAGTGTTTCTTTGCTCGATCTTGTATTGACTTTTCAAGCATGTCTGCCAGGTCCAATTGTTCAAGAGGGGGCATTAATTTAACCTCAATGTAAATTAATTTCTTGGAATGCCATCAGTCTTGTGCTGATTCCTGTTTGTCAGGTGTAAACAGTATAGTTGCTATTAATATTAAGGATATTTTTTATTCCCTTTTGTCTTATCCCCATTTTTCTCTCTCCCTCTCCTTTCCAGGCAAATAAGGTAATAGTTTTTCCTCTCTTGGTAACTCATCTACAATCAACTTAAATGAAGACACAACAATATTTTGATTAATTAACTTGCAAATTTGAGTAATCCCATTGTCATCATGCACTGGTGACTGTAATTAATTACTGACTGGTAGTACTAAATACATAACTTTACAAGTCTTGAGGAATTCATAATATTATGCTATGTATCTGGATCAAAGACAAGAAAATGAATCTATATAATTCTAGTTCTAAGGCAGCTATCAGTAGATACAATTATAGTAGTTTTCAATAAAAAGCATTATCTGTTTTCTTCACTCAGGACTGGCCAAGTGTTGGCTGGACTACCAGTCTTCAAGGTATGTTTAAAGTGAAGACAGAGAAGAGAAGGTTGTATAATCTTCACTGCAATGAAGAATGAAAGTTGCATTCTTCACTGCCAATGGCAGATTGAAGTTCTTATCTAACTCATTCCCCTGTTGCAATACAGAGTGGCATGCTCTATGTAATTCCTAAGAGGAAGTAGTTTGTCTTGTATGCAAAGACCTTCAGTGGCAGAGATCCTACAATCTCTATAGAGAATCCATTCATACTGTTCAAACCTACTTGTTCTTTACTCATAAGTCTTTCCAGTTAGGCACTAATTTTCCATCCTAAACTGGACACAGTGCTCCAACTAAATGTTTACTAGTTCTAGGTAGAGTAAAAATGATTGACTGCCTCACAAGTCTTGCAGGCTATACTACTATTCTTGGATACAGATATTATTTTTATGCTTATTCCAATGTCACAATATAATTGTTATGTTCAGGTTTTGTGATCAATTATAAGCCTATTCCATTTCTTACGGAAGCACCAACTACCCAGAGAGCCCCATTCTTTGTACATTATTTCTCCCTAATGTAATTTTCACTTGCCCTTAGTGAGTTTCAATTTTTCTAATTTATCAATATAATTTTAAATTCTAATTTTGTCTTTCACTTTTAGTTCCTGTCAGTGTCACTATCAAACATCTTTTTTTTTTTTCCTTCAGTATCTAGAACACACCAGGTGTATGCATCCTTCCATTTGGGAAAAGGTCCAGGACAAACATTCTCTAAGTTTTGTTTTTCAGACAGCTCTGCAGAGTCTATAGAAGTTAAACCATTTTTTCTATAGCCTGCCTATGAGAATGCAATGAGAAACACTGTGAAAATAAACATTGAAGAAGGTTAAAATTTAACATCTTTGGCTGCTTCTCCATCCATGCTGCCTGATTTTAGAAGAAAATTAAAGTAGAAGTGTGAGATTTATTGAGAGATCTGTTCTGAATGTTACCTTCCACCAGTTTATGGTTTATCAATAGTTTGCTTAATTTATCCCAGTGTTTTTCTGAATATTGAACTTAAGCCAATTGGTTTACATTTCTATGTCCTTCTTTTCTCCTTTTTAAAAGTACCTTTCCAGTTTGCCATGTCTTTTCAAAGAGAACTACTGACAGCTCTACCATTTCATTGGTAGTTTGATACAGTACTTTAAAATGTAGCTTATTATGCCCAGTCTCTCTGAAAACATCTAATTTATCTAGATATGCTTCAGCCTGTTTTCTCCTTATCCAGTACTTACCCCTTAGATAGAGGTGTGAACAGTGATAGCAATCAAGTCATAGCTGACTTCTACATGCGGATTGACAAACATGAGACAATAAACACTTTTAATTTTTAAAGTGCATTAGGAGTTTTTTAAATGGATTAACAGCCTAAATTTAACCTCAGTTAATCCAGAAAATATTTCATAAAGCTTAAAACTGAAGTTAGTATTAACCTAAATCGTATCACCTCTGTTTGCCTTATGTCCCAATCCAATATCTGGGAAGGTTTCAATATGATCGCAAGAGTGAGATTAAGACACAAACGAGGTCAAATGCCGTATACCCAAAACAGGTTTTTATTACTAAAAAAAAGTGAAGAGGGGTAGCTATAGGACAGAATGGAAGGAAAAGACAGAAATAAAGCAAGGATGCGGGATAGAGCTGCAAGAATAGTCACCACCATGAATCCAGCGGTGTCCCGTTGGTCCTCAGTCTTCAGTTCTTCGGTGGTGGGTGCACACGGATCTGGCTTCAACGGTGGATGCACACTGAGCAAAATTTTCTGCTGCCTTTTTAAGTTCATCGTATCCGCTGATTAGCATATCTGCCCACCTTTAGTTTTTTTTTTTCTCTGGTCCCACAGGTTCTGTTGCATCTGGCTTCAGGGCAGGAACCTTTGCCTCTTGTCAGTTCATTAGCAATGCATGCATGGGGTCTGGCCTACACAATAGAGCCACAAATGGCTACAGGATGGGGCCAGCTCAGTAGAAGTCTGCCCCTTCGAGGCTTGTCTAAAGAGTCTGACAATGCAACCGCAAAGAAGTGGGGGGGTGCATCCTTCAATACACTCCTGCTTCTCTGGGCAACACTCCCCAGATCAATTCACAGGCCGAAACAGCTTCTCTTGGAGGTTTGCACAGACACAAGCAAGCTTTGAGACAGTCATATGACATTTCAGTCTCTCACACCTTATACCACAATTCTCTTAACTTCACAGAGAAGTTATGTACCACTCTAGAACATATTCAGATTTCGCATGTAAACAGTCTGAGAGCTATTGTTTTTCTGTAGTCTCCATAGTAAAGCTGGTTTGCATTTTCTTGAATCAGTTGGATCGAATCTGTTACACTTTTCATTTTGTAAACTGGTATTCCTCTTCCTGTATCCATGGAATGGTTTTAGAATACTTCTTTGTAGTATACCGGAATTTGAAATACGTGGCATTGTGAGCATGACACTGAGGCTTTCCTATCCTGAATCTTGCATTACTGTTCTTTACAGGTAAAATGATAAAAGGCCAAAAAGTCCTGCCCTTTTTAATTTGTTAAAATTGGACTGCCATTTTACAATCCTTTCTTAATAGGTCTAAGTGTCTATGCAAGGTACTAAGCACTAGAGAATCAGTCTGTCACTTCCTCTTGATCACATTGTAGTCTTACTGTTCCCTTGTATTCATGTCTTGCCTGTAAGGAGACGTTATGTTAATTTAGCTAACTTTAGAAACTTTTATTTTGGTCAGGGTGGAGAGGCTAACAGATATTCCGTTAGATGTAAAAAATCCTTATATAATTCATCTTAAGTTATTTTACAAGCAATTTCAGCAAAGTCTATGAAAGTAACACTACAACTTTAGTGTTGTCCACAAAATATGCTTACACCAGTTTCAACCAAACTGTTTCAGAGCTTAACGAATACAAGTTTTTCAAAGACCATGAGACTTCTGAACCCTCTCCTTGATATTTGATTAGTGTTGAATGATCTGAAAAAGAAGTGCCATTCATAGCTGTGCAAAACCCAGTGGTTTTATACATTTAAAAAAAAAGACTTTAATCTACTTGCCTTTATTTTCATATAATTTTGCTTTGTGTTTGGATTCAGCTGGATTCCAGAACTCCAAGCAAAATACTGGTTTCACCCAATTTCACACTGAAACAATGTAAACCCCACAAATTCTGACTGGTTTTGATGTGAAACCATAAAGTAGCTTGGCCCAAGTTTATACAAAAAGTATGTGAACCTTTCAGTGAATGTGGGCTGGGTTCCCAGTTTGTAATGAAACATTAAACCAAACAGGTTTTTTGTATGGCTTTGTATTTGTTTTACATGTTTTGTCTAGAACCCATGTGAAAACATTTCCGATACCTTAAAACTAAGTTTGTTCTGTTTGCCTTCAATGTATGATTGCTTTTTCAGTAGAAACTGGAGGAAGCTGTTGAGCTGAAGCCCTTTCAAGGGAGACTGATGGGAGGATGTCTCCTATTCAGTTACTGTGGATCAGGATCTCATTCCCTCTTTCCTCATCAGTCCATCTGTTTCAGCATTAATCTTTGTTCATGATTTCATAGCAAAGAGAAATAGGGCCCTGGATATTCTACTGTGGTATTAGTTCCACTGTTAGCTGTGTCATGTCCCACTCACTGGTGGTTCAAGGTTTTAGTGTGGTAGTTATAAATTTTTACTTATTTTGGGTCCAGTATTTCAATAACTAACATCTTCTTTCTACTGTTATAATTGTAATGATTATTAATCCTGGATTGAGAATTATTTTTATGGAGGGTGGGCATGTTTGCTTTTGTGGAGAAGGTAGCAGAATGAAGGGCTTTAATTTAATCACTGTTTTGTGATCCAAACAGTGTGAGATCTTGCATACAATTTCTAAGTAAGGCAATAGCTACTGGTATTTCATCAGTGAAAACATGTGATCCCATTCTATGTAGAAATAAAGATTCTAAGGAGATATTCAATTATAGAGTCATTATCTACATGACCCTCTTATTTCTTCATGTACTGAGATCTACAAAGATTCAGCTGTTGGTGAAATATGTTGACTTTATTGTTTGCTTTTAAATCTATGATAGCATTATGTTCCACCCTAAATACTTATGTTGAGAGTCCTTCAGTCAACTGGGCCGGTCTCCACACTATGCTTATCACGAATTTTGTAGCACTTGAATTTGATTCATTTGGGTGAGGCTTCCAAAATTTATAACTTTATTCAGTTTATAAAAGCAAATAGTTGTTGTTTTACCTTGCAATATCGCTAATTTCTCTTAGACTCAGAACATATTTCTCTTTCCCCCCCCCCCCCCCCAGTTATTAGGGATTCTTTGTAAGTCCCTACTGAACTGAAAATAAATGAAAATGACATGTATTTGTTATGAAAAAAATCTGTTCTCTTTACTTAGGAAAAGCTCTCCTCAAAACTATCACTAATGGCAGCTGTGGCTGGGTGAGGACTATAAGACTTGACACTTTTAGTGCTTTTCTGCTCCAGAAATCCCCAAATACTTTAGAAGTTTAACTGTCCATGTGTGGGACAAGCACAATTCTTAGCTCACAAAGAAGGTTCTCAGTGTTTATTATCCACCTTATCTAGACCCTTCACTTCGAGAAGCTGAGCGAGGCATGGCACTTTGCTCTTTATGTACACTACAACAACGTAGTTGCATGTGGCTCAGTCCAGACCTCAGAAGTGTTGAAAAAATTCAGCACAGCACAGGTACCCATGGATGCCAGTGCTGTGAGGAGCAGTGAGTGCCTGGTGGGAAAGAGGACTTTTGCTACAGTAACTGCATTCCAGGCCAAGGCCTGTAACAAGACAGAACAAGTGGGGAGCTTTAGGGTGCCATGGATGTCATGCTTTCTCTTTCTGGACATCTCAAGCCTCATAAAATGGCATGAGAGAAGAACACTGCTGGAGATCATAAGTTCCTAACTGTAGTCAGGGAAATGCAGAAAATGTCTTATATGAATTTAATAGGGAATATATAATTTGAGGACTCTTATTTTACTTAGCACTGCTGGAAATGCTTCTTATAGTTTGCAGTCTATCTTTTGTCTCATCTTATGCTTAGATTGTCCACTGCTTGGGAAGGAGGCAACCTCAGTGTCTTGTTTCTACTGTGCCAAGTATGAAGGATCTCAACCTGTTACCTGTTCCACACATCAGTTTGTAATCACTTATTAATTCTTGCATGTGTCTCTGAAGCTCAGCAAAACAAGGAGTGAGCTTAAAATCACACAACAATGCTTTCTAATGTTTTGAAACATGCAACGGTCAACACTTTGCTCAGCTGTCAGTGAAACCTGCTTGTCTTTTAAGTCTCTTAGCTAAAAGAAAGTCAGCACTGTCTTCTATCTCCACTGGCCACAATGGAAACTGCTTTTAAAATAGTTTTCTGAGCCTTGTCCATTTTCTCAGTGTTTTATCTCCTAGAACGTAAATTCATTATATACTGAATGGAATTGCTGGTGACTTGGTTAATATGAAAGCCTAATTCACTATTGGTTGTTGTAGAAAAAACATGTTCTTTATTGAATGATACAGCAGGCTATCTCATAGTAATGATGTCAAAAATTTTACTTGAGAAGAAGTAGTTACTTCTGGTTGTCACATAATTTCAGAAAAATATAATGTGTTTGTGTGCTACAGAAAAAATTGACATTCCCACTACACTCTGAATAAGGTGCCATCAGATGTGTGAAAACATCATTAACTCTGTCATTAAAGAGTTAGACTTGCTGGATCCAAATACACAGATAAATGCACTGACAATAAAATTGTTTATTTGTTGCATTTCAGTATGGGTTTGTCATAGCTAAATCTAATCTGAAACAGTCTGGTATTCCTGTAGGGTGAGGAGAACTGAAGAAATGAGTGCTATCTGTATCCCTGTCTCTGTCTTTGTCATCAACGTGCTACGTGACCTTGGGCAAGTCACCTCATTTTTTGTGTTAGTTTCCATATTTATAACAAGAGCATCATGTTACTGAGAAGTCTGTGATGAAAAGCACACTTAGAGCTAAGTCATTGTTATTGCTGTTTGTAAGAGGTGAGAGTTTCAAATGTGGAATCTATTTATTATATAGCAATGGAGTTTGGAGTAGCATGTAATTGGAAATTGTAAAGAATGTCTAGCAGATAATTTTCTTCCTCTCTACCAGGAGGACAGATTTCATATCCTTTCCCTTTTTTGATGAATGTCCAGATTACTCTTCAGTGCCATTCATGAAGGTAATTTCCACAGGGTTTGGTTGCTTAAGCAATTCTTTGGGTAATACTGAGGGTTTTGCTGTTTTACTAAACTTTTCAGTGTTACCAGTAAGTCTGTCTATAAGAGCATTTTGTTCTAATTGAACTCTCATTCCTATATAACATGAATTACACATATATTTAGGTCAACATTGGAGTGTATATGGATGCTTTTCTTCCTGTACATCAGAATGATGTCCCTGCTCCAGGTTCTGTTTTCCACAGGTAGTTCTGCAGTGCTTTGTTCTAAGTCCCTTCTAATTTATCTGCTTAGATGTAATACATGCAGTTCAACAGTAGAGATCTTATCAGTAAAGTGTATAGAGAGCTTAAATCCTGTTTTTAATAAGTGAGATCTAATCTCTAATTTTATAATATTGTTTACAGTGGGCTAAATCACACCTAACTACTAGCACTATGGTAAACAGTTGTAACAGAAATTAGGGGTGTTCTCCTTGGACATTATTTTGCTCCTGCAGAGAGAAGGAATGTAGGGGAAAGTAAACACTACATTTTTCAATTCCTAAGGTTAAATACTAGCTCCACTGCATCAAAAATTTATTGTTTTGTTTTGACAGTGTTAAGATTGAATTCCAGGAATTTCCTATTCCTTCTTTGACCTGGATTTTATAAAGAAGACAAAGGAGGACGGAAATAGCAAAGTACTCATCTATGTCAGCATCATCAAAATACAGATTTGCTTCTGCTAACTCCACTAGCTCTTGCTCAGGCCTGTGGGAACTGTGGTTCTTTACATGTCCCTTGTGAGTGCATCTTTCAACACTCTCCCTGTTGCATTTGCTGCACAGAGAAGTCCTGTAACTTGTTCTAACCTGCATTATCTTTTGCTGTTCAAATGATATTGTCAAGGGGAGACCTAAAGTAGCCAAACTGGTTCCTCTATTCATGTCACCTATTTTTGGTGGTACTCAGTATTCTATGTGAGAACTGTCCTACAAGCTGCATTGAATGACTTCTGCAAGGGTGTGAAGGCAGAGGTAAATTTCATCTCTTCCAAAACTACACTATTCCTTTCCCGTACTGGCACAGAAGTATGCGTGTATGTGCAGTATTCACCCTTCTGATGCTGTACAAAACTGTTATGCTTACAGTGTACTATATCCCTTACTTGCAGCATCCCTTTCTGCTGTACTTGTGTTCCCTGGATGAATATTTATGGTTTGGTGGTGTGGTTGTGTTGTGTGGGTTTTTTTTTCCCTTTTTGAAATACTTTGGTGCTGACATGAGCTTGGATGCTCGTTTTGTATAATAAAGTACAGCAGTGACACTCATTGTTGAACCAAGATAAAATACAAAATTTTCTACTAAGCAGTATTTGGTGGAGCTTTGATTAAAGTACACAAATATGTAGGAGAGGTGGTTTCTTGTAAGACAGTAGCAGTGGTCTGCCAGGTTAATTTTCTTAAAGCAAAAAATTTGGTTGCCAAAATCTTTATCTATATTCATCCAGTATCACCTTTACTGATTCTAGCTTCTAAAATTTAAGTCAAGTTTGAATCCACATTCACTTAACTAAATTATCTCCAGAAACCTTTGATTCTTTAGAGAATTCTTTACTTATGCGCAGCTTCCTATAGCTACATTTTTTTTTAAAGGCAGCCTGACTATTCTACTGTATATAGTATGTCAACAAACTAAGAGCAAGTAAAAGTTTACTGACAATTATGCCATTCATCTTTTGTAGCGCTTAACAACAGAAAGTAACTATTATTTATTTAATGGGAACTGTTCAGTTAGACTCACAATATGTAATATGATTTAGATATTCAACAAATTATCAGAAAAGTCCCAGCATGCCTTCGATGTGTACTTTAATCTAACACAACTATAGTATGATGATTAGTTCTCTTGAGATTACTACTGGCTGGAGCAATGTACTGTAACTAAAGAGCTAAACTATAACCAATCTGAAGGAGGTAATACTGAGTTATGTTGATGTAGTATAAACTAAAACTAATCATGCTGAGAAACTGATAGGCTAAACCAAAAATTATTATCTGCTACTAATTAAGATGACATGGAGACATGCAATTACAAACTAATTGCTAATAGGTTTATACTTTTGTTTCAGAAAGGTCTTGAGCAGTTCATTAAACCTGTGATTTTGTTGTTGAATGTTTACTTGCACTTTGTTAATATCTAGTGTTAAAGAAGTGAATGTAAAGCTTTAAGTCTGGCACACTGTGATACTTTGTTTATTTCATGCTATATTTAATTGCACATGCAGTGTATGTCAGTTATAGGACTGAAGTTTTCCTAATGAGTTGGCCAATATGTTGAAATCACTCACTTATTTAAAGTGGTAAATTAAGTTTAGAATTCTCTTTGCCAGCTTTGCTCAGAATGGTAGTTAATTAAAACTTGGCAGTAGAACTATGAGTGAAACATTGGCATGATAGCCCTCAAAAAACAACATAGGAGTATACTGCAGAATAAAATGTGACGTTGCTAGCTTTAGCAACTAAGTCTTAATTCTCTGTTAGTTTTGATTGTTGTATTAAACTTGTACTCTTAGTGACATTAGCTATCATACTCATATTTTCCTACAAAATAAAGACTTTCTAACTTATCCTCTGTCATTATAAAATGTTTGAGTGCATTTATTGTGGCAGATGACCAGACTTCATATTCCATGGCTGCTTATGCATAAAGATGAAATATTTCCCAAATGATGAATGGCATTTCATAACTTTTATCTTTTAGAGGGGTAGGGAGGTTTTGATTCTGTTATCTGAATAATTTTGAAAACAATAAGAGACTCATTTCTTCATGTGCATAGGCTACTTTAATTATTATCCATCTAAAGTTTTCCAGGGCTATAGAAAAAATGCCTCAAATATTGGTATAGACACACACTGTTATCTGACATTTACTGAAATTACTGTAAAACAGTTGGTTTTTAGCCAGCGCACACAAAGAACTCAAGTATAACCCCAGAAATTATAGAAGTCTATCAGCAGTGTTATCTTTTGTGGTGCACAGATTCCAGGGTAACTGTGTTTACAGAGTTAGAGCACATTCTTGGCATTTCTGGGAACAAATGAGCATTTGTGAGCATTTTTTTATTATAAAAAGACAGCCAAAGTAGCACATATTGACTGCAGCTCAAAAATCACAAAACTGTCAGTCAGAAGGAGCCTTTCAATTTTATTTAGAAAATTTAAGAAATTAGAAATTCTGTCACTGTTTTAAAATAGAAAATTTAAATTTATTTAATCGATTTCTGTTCATAAGGGAGAATTTTTAATATATATATATATATGGTTAAACATAATATATGCAGAATGCATTCTTCAATTAAAAAAGTTTCATTTGGGTGTTTGGAATTTTCAGTCCGTAAGGTGAAATATTGCAGCTCTCTCTGTGGCAAGTGAGGTGGTACAATCTGGCTATGAGAACCATTTTAAACAGCAGCAGCATACAAAATTCATGTACTGCAAGCATAAATTTAAATCCTTTTTTTTTTTTTTTGAAATCCATATATTCTGCTCATGCCAGTAACAGCAGCAAACTCTGCCTTTCAAAGGGGAAGTAAATTACAGCAATGATAATAGTATTTCAACATCTGTTCTTAAGCACTGCATCATATTGTCTTAAGATATCTGAGGACCTATTCTTTGCAGGTAGAAATCGGGAAATGTCAGAAAAATGCTTCATGCTCACTATGCCTCCTGTTTTCTATTGTGTCTCTGGATAATCTAGGAAATAAAAATTCAGGTATTTATATTCCTTTTCTGATAGATAAAAGTAATTTTTGAAGACTGCATATGGTGTTGGCAGTGTATGAAACCATGTACAGTTTCTATTTCTCCAGTTCTCCCGAAGGGATATTTGTCTTTGTCTTACAATTTTTTTTTCCTCAGCTAAGAAGTGCTGTCCTTGAAAGTATATATCTCAGGGCACATGTGTATTGCATGGTGTAATCCTTCCTGGCAGTGGGAAGGACTATACTGCTTGATATAAAATTTAAATTCTAAGTTTCCTGATCCTCAAAAGGAGTAAACAAAATGGCATCCTGAGAAAAAACATGCATAGGACAATATAAGAAGAGAATAAAGATAATGTGATATCTTTGATAAAATAAATATTATGATATTTAAGAAACTATTTGTCTCCTTTTAGGGCCTTGCTGTTTCAGGAACCTTAAATGATTTTGAATATCCTGTTCCATTAGAGCTGTGATTGATGTTCAGCAATGTACTCTAAATGAATATGTGCAAAGACCTGTTTCCTTTTACAATTTTCTACTTACATGATTTAGTATTAAAATAAGTTATATAGGTGTTTTCTCTTTTATTTTGTCACATAGACTTTCTGTCTCTCCACTTATCTTTTGACTACTTCTTCACTTATTATTCTCTCATCAAAGAGTTCTTAAGGACTGTTATTGTCTGTATTGTCTGCATGTTTATTTTACCCTTTTGTAGCATAAAATGGTATGACTAACATGTTGACCATCTTTTTAATATCTGATTATCCCTTGTTCATTAATGCACATATGTCCAACACCTCACCCTAAAAATCTCTCCAAAGTGAAGAGGTGGGATTTCTTTCAAAAATATAGCCATTCAGTGAAAGGTTTGTGATCTGTTCTTGAAATAACTGATTATATTGTTCAGTCACTGGTTTTCCTTTTTTTTCTCTTATTTCACTTTTTGCTTTCTTTTGTCTTTGTTTTCTTACTTGTCTGTCAAGCACAGTCACAAATATTAATCTTGCATATTTATATAAACTTTTAAATAAAAAATGTTTCTACTGTTCTAGAGTAAATACCAGTACTTCACAGTTGTGAAACTGTCTATTCGAGAAAAATAAATTGAGAAACAGAATTTATACAGTCATGCAATCATTGAGGTTGGATGGGACCTCATAAGATCTTCTAGATGATACACCTTTTTATATGAATTTGATTTTGAGAAGTAAATGTTGTTTCTTGTAAAGTATGAAAATAAATCAGTCCCAAAGGGTAGCTGTTTATGTTTATAGCTATTGTATGTTTTCAGTGAGCCAACAGCAGACAGATTAAATCTAAATATGCACTGAAGCAGTTAGACTTATGAATTCGGTATCAATCAGTAAAAGGAATATAGACTCACAATAGATATTTGACCCTTAGGTGCACTATAGAAAAAAATAGTTGAGGGTTATCTCAACTTTGTCTTAATGGAAGAACTGAAAGAAGTAATGGTTGATAGAAAGTAGATTATCATCTTATGTGCTGCCTTTATGAAGAAAAAATTAGGGGGTTAATATTTGGGATATATCTATCTATGAGAGTCTCAGATGCATGTTTTCAGGGAAATGGCTTTGCTAGACTATGCTGTTGTATTAAAACGTTCTAGCTAGATGTGTTTTTATTTTGAAAGGAGGGGTATGAGAAAGGTAGATAGTAGCCTGGGTTGTTTTTGGTTTTCATGTTCATATTCAGATTTTCATATTCAAGTCCTTACTGTGATCCAAAATCCATGCTAAACAGGGACTTAAACTTTGTGTATTCCTTTTGTCATGATCACACATATAGTCTGACTGGGGAGGGGGGGAAAGCAAGTGAAAATTTAATTTGATATCTATAAATTTTTTTTAGGTAAAAATTTATAGGTATGTGGTCTAATCAGAGTCAATTGAGATGCTGAGAAAATTAGGAATTTAAAGGAATACTTCCACTTTCACAGAAAGAGTTACACACTAGATTAGAGAGTCATGCTCTCTCTTTTGAAGTTTGGAAAAGATGGTACAGTTTTGGGGTTTCAATGGAAAATAGTGACAGTGTTGTCACCCTACAGTTTACAGTGGCCTCAGAAAATAGAAGCTTGGAAAAAGGTGGGGTTTGAGTTGTTCCCTGTTTTTTCTTGGTTCCTGATAACTAGCTGAAGGCAGCTCTGTGCTTAATATAAAGACTGTAGCTGACTCCTTGCCCAGTGTTCAAAATATTCTTGTATGCTGTACAAAAATACTAAGAAACTAACACAGGGTTCTGGATTCTGCAGCAGTGCCTGTGTGAATTTTTGGATCTGAGATTTTATTATTCGTTTTCCCCCATAAAGACCAAGTGTTAGTGTAACTGTGCCCCTGCTGAAGTCAACTGCAATTTTGCTACCAGCTTCAGGAAACTTAACATCTCAAAGTTCCTTTCCTATGATGTTACTGTTGATGTTGTATTGAGTAGGGTTTGAAGGTGAATATATTAATCCAAATATGCCATCAGTTTTGTGTTGTCAAAATATGTGAAGAGAAAGGGAAAATTTCTCTGGGTATATTAACTTACTTTTACATATGTAAACAAAAACATTTTACCTTCTGTATCTGTTTTGAAGAATTCTTTAGTGCTACTACTGATCCCAAGATTGCTGTCAAATTATAGCAGCCACAGTGCATACTCAAATTCAGATGTTAGTGATCAGGAGAGGATCTGTGTGTCTGAAAACTAGGTCAGCTATCTCACATTATGCAAAACTTTCCAGGTGTTGTACCAAGAAGTTAATCAATAGAAGACGAGCATCAATGAACTGAAGTTCCTTATATATATCACCAAAGCAATTAATCCTGGTACTTTTAAATAGCATCAGTAAATGAAACTACCTTTATAACCAGTCCCTGCAGAAACAAAGAACAGTGTGGGTTTTTCACTGTAACTGTATAGAATAACCATGTGAATACCCAAAGACCCTGTTACACTGAGTTTACAATCCACGTCAGAACACACCATGTTAGAACAGCACAGTTGGTAGAAGCTCTTAGGTAAGTCCCGGAACTGATTGCAGATGAATAAGATAGAATGGGAGGCCTCCATCAGGATCACCTAGATACACACAAAGTATTATTTAGATAGCTGCATATAAATATCTTTGAGCTCTTAAGCATCCAGTTGGTATATGTACATTTTGAACAGTTAAACTGTAATCTGTCTTTTCTGAAGTGCTGAATGCAGCACTAATGTCTCATTCAGGAGTGTCTAAATTGCTCAAGGTCTACTGCAGATCTATCCCAATCAGGGCATGTATTCAAATTGACATCATCTCTATTAAGCTTCTAGTCTCCCACTTAAGCTTTTCTTAACTACACCATCCAACATACTCTTCTCAAATGGTACTGCTGGCTATCTCTTGAATTATCTTGATAGCTTCTGAATTCTGTCTGTATTAGGGAATGAGCTGTGTAAACTTGCAGGAAAAGAGAAGCTACACCCTCTCGTTTTATTGTGTCATATTACAACAAAATAAAATCTTTCAGGATACCTGCCCTGTACTCCCATCTGTAATGCTGGCTGTCAGACCATACTTATTTTACTGCAAAAGTAACTGAAGTCAATGATGCTTTGCATCTTACTTTGTTTATGTTTCTGCTTGATTGTTTCACTCTTTCCATCCTAAGAAATATTTTTGGCCTTTGTCTGAAATATCCGATAATTCAAAGGGAGTTTCAAAGGAAGAAATGTATGTTTGCCAAGCATAAATTACTGAAACCTACAGCTTGATTAGGTGCCAGTATTGGGGGCATGGAATATTAATCTCTACAGTTTGCTTCTTGCCAGTTGCCTAATGGGTTTTATTCACATAAGCGACCACAAACTTTCTTTCAGAAAACTGAACAGGATTTATTACTTTATTTTTGAAAAAAGAAATGTGCTAATTCTGCAGCTGTCCCGACTGGGGGGGGGGGGCGGGGGGGAAATCTAATTATTAATGGCACACTTGGCTTAATTCGTTTTTTCTGGCTAAAATTCTGATCTCTGCCATTTTTCTGTCTTACATACTTTACAAAAATCAATCAACATATCAAATGGGGAACTGAACCTTTAGAGTAAGAGTTACTGCATAGACAAATGTCCACCAGGATGCAGAATCTCTCCTGAGCTCAGCTATGTTCATTTCTTTCCAATGTAATGGGACAGGTTCAGCTTGATAAATGAGCAATGGTGTTTTAATTAAAAGAAATACAAATTGAATGGATTTGTATAGATGCTAGTCTTGGAGCTACTCAACCATATCAAGGTTGTGGCAGTCTGGGATGCTCTCAGAAGCATAATTATAGGCTCTAGGAAGCTTTGAAGTAAAAAACATAAGATAATCTAAAAAGTCCAGGGACTTCTATGGCTAAGCAGCCACTGATGAGGAGAATCATAGGGGTTTTTATGAGGGAGGAGGGGGCGGTGCCCAGGGTCAACTGAACTATGTGCTTTTAAAATGTTGTTTGCCTGCCGTCCTTTATTCTGAATCTCACAGTATTTGTAAAGTTAAAGAAGAAAAATACTTAAGAGAAACTGACAAGAGAAGAGGTGGGACAACAGACTAGTTAAAAAAGGTGATAGAGTTTATCATTGCTAAAGTTTAAGAGGAGGCTGAATAAAGCATCAGTAATAGGGATACAGTTATGCTCTACAGAATGCATTAACTAGGAAAAATTACTGGTATTTTTTTACTCTGCAGCTGTCTAATCTTATGATTTATCCTTGAATTTTCCTGTATGTGACATCAACACATTTGTCATTGCTACTTGTTCTTCTTGTCATCATTTGCGTACCTTCTTTCAGAATCAGTCTTGAATTTTGCATTGGTTTTAACCCTTTCCTTTCTTTCTTCACATCATTCTGTTGTCCAGATGGCATGCAATTAACTTTGATACATAGCTAAGTATATAATATTTATTTTTTCTATATAATCTGAAGTAGCAAATGTTGCCAACCTCAGTGACATTTATGTACTTGCTGAGCTTCCATGACACTTTTATATGACATTGCGCTTCAAAAGTTTCAATCATTTCCTCATTGTCTGCCATCTGGATTCATTTTACTGACCTAATTTGATATAGTGTGATATAATCCCTCAGTCTCAAATGCTTCTTTATCATGTGAACATAAAACAGACTTCTGCCATTATTTTCCAGATGATATTCCTGCCCTCAGACCCTGAAAATTAAGTAGCAGGATTGACTGTGTGTCCTTGTATTTATAATTGATTTGGAAAATGGCTATTTTTAAAAGTGTTTGGGTTTTTAGTTTCTTTTGTTTAGTATTTAATTCAAAATTAAGTATCAGTATTACCTCTTGAAACTAACTCACTTTTCCAGCAAGTAAAATAAGTAGATCTCCTGGATCTTTCCATTCATTATAACTCATTAATGTGGCTATAATTAAGCATTACTATTCATAGCATTATTTTTGATCAGTAAAAAGAGGACAACGTGTATAGTATGCATAGTATTACAGAATGTGCTCATTTAGAAACAAAATTATTGTGAATGATATACCTGACATGCTTTACCTGCTCTTATATTTGTAGATGTATATTACTGTCTTGTATTAATTTTGCTTTATTATGTTGCATTGCTATAATTTTAATAATTGCCTCTAGAAGTGAGATTGCTTGAAACCAAATACCTAGATCCAGATTCTTCTGTCCATTAAATAGGTTGTGAGTCTGAGTCCAGATACAAACCAAATACTTGTTCTATATATACCAATAACTGTATCCTATAACTGCACACTTAACTGGCCTACCTGAAAAAAAACCACTCCTATTTGCATTGTTCATTTACCAAGTAGCTCAAATGACACATCAGAAACAAGCTTCTGCTTGTTAATTCAGGTAGGACTTTGAACTTTACACGGACCTCTCTTCCATATGATGTTGCTGTAGCAGTTGTTTACGGATCATAGCTAGTTCTGATCCAGAGGATCAGTGTCTTACAGTGGCAGTGCAAGAAAGGGAGGTATGGCAATAGTTTTCTGAGCAGCAAGCTAATAGTGCCATGGTTACATTTAAGCAGCTTGGATACTCTTTGCAGAAGCTGATAATGGTTGGAAAAAAAACCAGGTTAACGACAGTTTTTTAACAATCTTTTATTTTTTGAAGGCTACTTAATTTTGATAACTTCCAATAACTCCTCATGAAAAAAAAAAAAAAGAAGAATTGGGGAGAGGAAGAAATTTAATGAAATTTAACGTGCTAGGGCAAATTGTTTGTTTGTGTTTTTTTCTTTCTCCTTGGTTTCTTTGCAAGTATTTATCTTTTATTTTTTTCAAGCAAAAAGTATTCTAAGCTTCACAAGCATTTGGTCTGCTGTTATAACTGAAAAGGAACACTTTCTTATCCTTTTTTTTCTTTTATTTTTTTTCTCCTGTTTTGGAGGTTATAAGGAAAAATCCTAGTTTAGACAGGAGCACACCTTGCAATATAATCACTCTGGGATGGAGTAAAATGCAGAGCAAGTGGTGTTAGTTGGAGCTAGGTTTTGGCTGGTATTTTTGCTAACTTCTTCCAGTAGAAATGCTGTGGTATCTTTAGTTCTAGTATTTGGTAGTTTTCATACATATAGTGAAACCCACTGCTGCAGATTGTGTTAGGGAAATGCAAGAGGTGGATGATCAGAGACTGAACAGAATCATATTCAAATCCAGAATAATCTTCCTTTCTACAGAATTTATTCTTCTTGTATGCTAAGTGATGACAGTTTGAATCTTGACATTTTTCTCATACTGATGTTATCTGTAGAAGAATTGACCTTTGTAATTATATGGTCCTCAGCAGCCTGCTTACAAAGTTGAGCATTGTTGCCCTAAGGAGAAGAGATCAGGCCCTGGCTAGTACTGACAGAAAACAGAGGTGAAGAGGAAAGAGGCAGATCCAAAATGTAGATCTGAGGGAAGATCTGGGCTTCCTGGTTTTGTGTCAAGGGTGAGGAACATAGCTGCTATTTCTGGGAGGTATTCCATGGAACTATGACTACTCCTTAGTAGTATCAATTCTTGCTTTCCAGAGCTCTGGTGTGGGAAAAGCCTTTAAGGTGGCCAAGGAGTCCTTCAGTCCACTTTCTCTGTCCTCTTACTCAGCAGTCTAGACTCATTATTTGCCAGTGGTTCTAGGAAATGCCATTTTAAGTTCTCATGTCAATGATTATTAAAAAAGAGACAAGCAAACAAACAAAAAATCCTCATTACTAGCCAAGGCATTGAATCGTTTGAACAAGTGAAAGGGACTTTGATATGTAGGAGTGACAGCAAGTCTCTTACTTTCTTTTACTATCTCTGCATTTTGGCTATTATTGTAACATTGCAAAATCAGTACCTAAAGTTGTATGCAAGGTGTAGAAAAATTAATACAAACATTGTGGTCTGAGGTACTTGAAATATCATAAGAAAAGTTATTAGCTATGTGATTTTAAATGTAGGAATAAAGGTTATAATTCATAAAAAAAGTCATGAAAGTAGCACAATGTACTTTTCACAATAGTGAAAGTAGGGTATTTCTTATGCATACCAAGAGACATAATATGTTTTAAATCCATACTTTAGCTGGTAAACAATGTGCTTGTATGGCTTCTATTCAATTGGTCTCAAATCATAGCCAAAGACTATGAACCACTGGAACCAGATATTTCCCAAAGTGGCATTGCACATTGAAATAAAAGGGTAATGACCCCCAACTTCACAAATATCTTACTGTGTGTGTATTTGTCTATACTTTACAACTGCTCTGTTCTCTTTTAGGGGGCTTTTATAAGTTTTGAACAGTACCAGATTGAATATTGTACTGGTAACTCTCCAGATGCCCAAGGGCTGCAAGAATTTGCATATGCATTTATATTATTTTACATTTCTTGTGCATGTGTTTGAATTCTGTTGAATGCAAATGAAACTTTACCGTTAATGCATTAAGAGCTTTTAACATGTAATAGTGGATGGAAAAAAGAGAAGAAAATACGTTGACATACCTGACAGTATGTTTATTTGAAGACTATCTTGTATATTTTTGCCCTCTCTTGTGCTTTTGCACCAGTTAAAAAATACCTCAAAAAGTATAGAAGTATGTGCTAGAAAAAAAGCTAGAGGTGATGTTGGTGATGATCTACATCTTCCATTTTTTTCCTCACTGTACTTTTTTTTTCCTTTCATTTGCAGTATCTCATTTCATCTCTGAGTAGAGCTGTCTTCCTCACCTCTTCTAATGACTTTATTATTCCTTATTTTGTTTTTGTTTGTCTTAATACCTTTCCCCTTTTGTGTTTCTGTTCTGGATTCTCCTCAAAGACCTTCTCCTAGAAGTGTTCAGGAATTTCCTTGCAATGACAGGGGATTTTTTAAAGACACATTTCCAATTAATTGAAATGAAAACTGATTGTGGGAAGTCATTAGTTTCAGTGGAGTACTTGTATTGAAGAAAACCCTTGCAAATGTCACTTAACGCATTCAAATTTAAAGGAATCTGGATTACAGTGATGTGTTGTGACTTAACAAGATACTGAGTAGTTGCGAACAGTCTCCAGGAAAGGATGTACTGCTTATTTTGAGAGATAGATTTCCAAAGTAATACTAGTCTCAGCTTTGCTGCAGTTGTAACCAGTAGGCTTTCAGTAATAAAGCTTTTCAGTAATATCAGAGTTAGGCAAATATTGAGCTTTTAGTAAACTTATAATACACACATGACCCCCAGCTTTTATTAATGGAAGTACAAGAGAGTATAAGGTAAAGGGGAAAAATGGATAAATCTAGAAAATGAGAAAAGAGGAGAAGTGAATGAGGAAGAAAAGGCAAGAATGGTGAACAGTTGGAACCAGAGGAGTGCTACAGTATGTAATGAGTAGCATAAAGAAGGTCAGTCTAGAGACCAGCTGCACAGTAAAGTTGGACATATTGTTTTACTATGAAACATTCAATAAGACACTTCAAAGTAGCCACTCTAGTGTTACAGTTATTTGATCAATGCCAAAAACATTTGCAAGCCTAATTTTAAAATTTCATTTAAAAAAAAAATAATCTTTTTTTCCCCCCGTATATCTAAATCCAAGTTTTTTCAGAACTTTTCAAATAGGAAAGATTGCTAATGTTTTACTTGTCATACCATTTTCAAAGGTAAAGCAATACTGAAGTATCAGAAATCTTTATTTCTCTGTAGCTGTTGCAGAAATGTTTCATATATAGGGTGTATTAGATCAGGTTGAGACCATTTCCTAAACTAGGACTGCTGATCATATAAGCAAAGGACCCTAAACCATCTATGATTTCAGATGAAGTCTGAAGGCCCTACAAGTCTTTCTTACAGCCTTGATTACAAATGCCTTCTAACAGCAATAATAAGCAATGAATTTTGACAGTAAACCCATGTTTTATAAAGAGTTTGGAGATGGATGTCATGTGTGTGATAGGAATTGTACATACACAGAGAAGAAATATTTTAATTTTGTAAGAGCTATATTAGTAAGAAAGTTAGCATTTTACTAAATTGTTTTTAAGCCAAACTTCAGTTTGGCCACGAGTGATAACAGATATTGCTGATTTGGGATAAAAATCAAACATTGCTGCAAAGTTCAAGTAATTTTTTTAATAGTAAGGTCATGTTTCCTTCTCTCACCTCATATATCTAATTATGTGGGACAGAAAAGTCCACTTTTCATGTAAGGATATTAACTTGACAGTGTCCCTTTAAGTTGTGAGGATGTGCAGAGTAGTTAGGAATGTGAGATACTGTAGGGTACCAAATGTGTGATGTGATGTTGCTAGGCAACTCCCTTATTGTTTTAAACAAACCACATAGAGCTGGCAACAGCTGTCAGAGCTCTTGGCTCTTACCAGTAACACAGACCTCAAAAGAACCTAGAACAAATATCTTCCAAAATCAGCTGTAATATATAACGCAATCCCATAGTGCTAGCAAACATGAAAAACTATTTGTTAAGTTAATAGATACAGTTATCTGTTAGCATTCTGAAACAAAATATTTTTGGGACAACTGTCATTTTGTTTAAATAAAAAAAATTGGTAAATACATGTACCTCAGTTTGACTTTTTGGAAGAATGTTGTCATAGCTATCAATGGCAGCAAAATCTGTTTGCATGTATTAGCTGAGCATCATATGTCTGCCATCAAGAAAGGAAAAATGTTACGTAGAGGATAGCCATGTGCATGTGTTTGCAGATTTATTTCTTTGTTGTTGAGTTGTGTATATTTTGACATCTCGGAAACAGAGGCGAGCTACTCTTTGTAATTTTTTTCAGTCCATAAAAATAGGTCTAGGTGTAGTACACTAACGCCTATCAATATGACAAAAATTGTAAACAAAGCTTCAGAAGAAAGTCTGTAAACAGCCTCATGGTCTGGAAATACGTCTGGAATGTGAAAAATTCAGAGTACTTCAATACCAGTTTTTCTCCTGTCTCCTGACTCCTTGAATGCAAACCAGCATAAGTCCAACAGCCAAGCAGTGCTGTGCTTCTACTAATATTCATGGCTCTTAGTGCAGCATAGCATTTCAGATGCAGCATCAGCCTAGGTTGTCTGCCTGGCTGTTGCATTATTCACACCCCACTGACGTGCAGGTGAAGCCATTGTCTAAGTTTCCGAGTATTGCTCTACTTCTTGCTCTGTGAATGCTCTAGCCATCAAACTGCTGACACGTGCCTTGCTGTATCCCTAGTTGCAATTGTTCAGCTTTATCCATTCTGATCAGCAAAAGGCAGACTTGACTGTCTAGCTACTTAAAGCTGTCACAAGAAACTTCTGAGCTCTTGAGTCACTCTCCATGGCAAAATGAATGTTTAAATATACAGAATATCTGATTTTCACCTTGCTGCTTGCCCTACAAATGACAGACTAGTAGAGATTAGGCTTGACTGTACTAGACACTAGGGATGGATGCTTTTCTACTTTGTTAGATTTTTTTTTCTGTCTATCTAGTTTAGTTTTTTAATCGCGTCTTGTAGGGAGAACCTTTTCCAATATAAGTTTTGTCAAACCTGATCCTTATCTTTTGGAAAATTTTAGAACGTGAAAATAGCTGTACTTCTTCAGAACAGGAGTCTATGTAGCATGATATCCTGACTCTAAAGTGTGCATAGGAAGAGGAATAAAAACAGTGTAAGGGGATATGATACTTCCTCAAGGTGTTGTCTTGCTCTCCGACTATATCTTGGCTCACAGGATTTCCTGAGCTTTATATCCTTTAGATAGTTATCTATTTAGTATTGATATGGTTCCCTAGTAATGTTTAATAGTTCACCTTGCACACTCTTCCTCTAAACCCTGTAGTAGCCTGTATCTCAGTTTAAATTGTTTGTTCCCAGTACTTGTGTAGACAGTGGCAGTGAATAGTCTAGTCAACTCCATCATCTCTGTGCAACTTATGATTTTGTAGGCTTCTAACTCCTCTTTTTTCAAGTTGAAAAATCTAGGCTACTTAATTGTTTGTATGGAGAGTGTTACTTGCCTTTGCTTGACTTTTTGCAGTTCTGTGTCCTCTGGGAATAGGAGAGAAGAGTAGTCAAGGTATTCAAGGGGTACACGAAGCACATTTTTTTTGCTGTGGTGTCATGGTTTTTTTTTCTGTTTCTTTCATGGTAATCCCTAGCATTTGTGTTGCTTTTCTGACTACCGCCTAGCACCGACCTGCTGTTGATTGTGACAAATCATTATTTTCCCTTAGCAAGCCATTTCATTAAAGAAATAATGTTCAGTTCTTCCCCATGCTACAGATTTGTCACATTTCCAGGAACTTTTTCTAACATCAGCCTATATAACAAATCAACAGTTGTTGTTTTGTGTAGTTTCATAACCAGTGAAATATATATTTTTTTAAATTAAGTATTGATTGAGGAAAGTAGAGAAGAGGTCATCCAAATGTCTTTATCTGTCAACTGTCATCTGTGAAGCAGGGTTTTCCCTTAGTGGGATCAAATGGAGGGCAGCAATTCAACCTGCAGTCTCTGTGGAAACATTACAGAATATTTCAACATCTGCTTTGAGAACCTACTTGAAAAATAACCATGCACAATATAAGAGGAACATCTGTGCTGCATGCTGGAGACCACTGGTAATACTGCTGGCACAAGCAAAAATAACAACAAGTTCATACAGGTTACATGGAGGCCTTCTACTAAACAATGTACGTCATTTTGCATTTTTGTTGTTGCACCATATTTTTGTGATAACAGCAGTATACAAGGTATGAAATTACAGATGGCAAAATAATCACTATAACCTGATAGGTGATGGAAATTTGAGTGCCTTGAAAATTAATCAGAAAATATCCATGCATAATAATGTTGTATCCATTGCTTAGAACTAATACTTTGTGTGTTTGCATGTTGTTTCTACAGAAAGATAATTAAGTAAATAGAAAAAATATTGGCAAAAATACTGCAATTCTTATGTAATGAAAAGCTGACTATTACCAGATTCTCACTGCATATGGAGACTGTTTATTAGACCTGTTAAGAGTTCTGTTCCTGCACTAGTTATTTTCAGCTTCTAAGTGCTGGGAGGGAAGGGGGAAGTGAGCAGCTTTGTGGTGCTCACTTGCCCTCTGAGTTCAAACCATGACAACTAGGTTTTGCGTCTCCATCATGGAGAGAAGTGTAGTGAGTTCTGGCATATTATTGGAGTCTGTCTACGTTACTGTTGCACTAGTAGTCTAGCTGATGGGCAAGAAAACGTATTGATGGTTTTAATCCTGTATACAGTACTATCAGTGTTATGCGTGCAGATATGTAAAGTCAGCAAATGTTTTCATGTCCTGTGTCATGAGAGGGTCCAAATTTCTCCTATGCTAAGTGAGATTGCTTCTGAATGTGATTGGACTTTGTCATTGATGAGGTTTCCCCTAGTCAAATTTTTCTAATTAACAGCAAGTCTGGTGTGTCCTGTAAATATTAAATCCAGTTGAACACTCTTTTAATATAGCTTCAGGAAAGAAAAAGAAAACTGTTCTGTTTTTTTGTTTGTTTTGTTTTAAATGGCACTAACACAATTGGACATGGAGTGTAAAATTATGTGGTTCTAGATATTTAATATATACAAAAAATGATACACTTGTATTGAAAATTCAGTGTCTATTCTTACAGAAGTTAGAAAAGATTTTTTTCTAACTTTTCTCTGTGTTGCAGAAATAGTTATAAAGGGCTTAAGGTAGGTCTAGGCTGCTGACCTTGAAGAACTGTGGTTACATAAATGGAAGACTGGGAAGGATAACAGGCTAATATTCTGATCAGAACTAAAGCTCGATAAGTAACGGTAAATTTCATGGCATGGAAAAATTACATGAATTCACATATATTTTTTTTACAAGTTAATAATCAAATTATGACCATCTTTTCCTAAATTCTATTTGAAAATATCTAGACTTCTTTACACAGAGCTTTCAACACATTAAATCTTTTCCATGGTGTCCTGATTTCGTCTGGGATAGAGTTAATTCTCTTCTTAGTAGCTGGTACAGTGCTGTGTTTTGTATTCAGTGTGAGAATAATGTTGATAACACACTGGTGCTTTAGTTGTTGATAAATAGTGCTTATTCTAAGTCAAGGATTTTTCAGATTCCCATGGTCAGCCAGCCAGCAGGTGCACATGAAGCTGGGAGAGAGTATGGCCAGAACAGCTGACCTTAACTAACCAAAGGGATATTCCATACCATAGAACATCGTGTTTAGCATATAAAGTAGGGGGAGTTGACTGGATGGGGCAGATCACTGCTTGGGGACTGTCTGGACATCGGTCAGCGCGTGGTGAGCAATTTCATTGGGCATCACTTTTTTCTTAGGTTTTATTTCTCTCTCTTTTTGTTATATTCCTTTTCATATCTATTATTATTATGATATTTTTTATTATTGTCATTATTATATTTTATTTTATCTTAGTTATTAGACTGTTCTTATCTCAACCCAGAAGTTTTAGGGTTTTTTTTCCCAGCTCTCCTCCTCATCCCACTGGGAGGGGGGAGGAGTGAGCAAGCAGCTGCGTGATACTTAGTTGCTGGCTGGGGTTAAACCACCACATGTGGGGTCGTGTAAAACTTCCCTATGAAAGCAAATCCTGCTTAATGTAGTGGTAATTGTGTGGATAAACGGTCCTGTTTTCCCATGTTGTATGAACTATTAGTATAAATAGCTAAACTCTTAAGATTTAACCTATGACTTCAAAAAGAATACCTGTAGCACCTACATCATATTGTGCATTGTAAACTCATCAGATTAATTAGAAAAAATCTGAGTAACATGTAATTATCTTTTAATGAAATGTAGTTCTGTACACTCAGAAACTTGCTGTTTCTATCACAATAATGGAAAGAAACTTCAGATGTTTACCCTTACTTACATACTTTGTAGATTGCAATAAAAACGTTAAAATGTTTATCCTGTTTGTAGTTGCTTAGTAGGAAATGAGGAACAAACTAGAAAATACTCATGTTTCAACATCATTTTTATAGCTAGATGGTTACAACAGCTTAAAATGGTTTCCACATAAATATTACTAATACCCAAAGCCAGAAGGGTACTATTTAACATCACACACTAAAACCGTATTTGGTCTAGTAGTGTTCCATTCCTCTAAATACTATGCCCGAGTGAATTGCTTTTTCAATGTAGTCAGTTATATCAAAAAGCTTACAAAAGTCACAGCCTGAAATGTCCCTTTCTAAAAAATAAGTGGTAGGAGAAACATCAAAGGATCAAGTTTGTAGTCGTGGCAAAACTGTAGAAATAACATAATCATAGAATGGTTTGGGTTGGAAGGGACTTTAAAGATCATCTAGTTCCAACCCCCCTGCCATGGGCAGGGACACCTTCCACTAGACCAGGTTGCTCAAAGCCCCGTCCAACCTGGCCTTGAACACTTCCAGGGAGGGGGCAGCCACAGCTTCTCTGGGCAACCTGTTGCAGTGTCTCACCACTCTCACAGTAAAGAATTTCTTCTTTATACCTACCCTAAATCTACCCTCTTTCAGTTTAAAGCCATTACCCCTCATCCTATCCCTACACTCCCTGATAAAGGGTCCCTCCCCATCTTCCCTGTAGGCCCCCTTTAAGTACTGGAAGGCCGCTAAAAGGTCTCCCCGGAGCCTTCTCTTATCCAGGCTGAACAACACCAACTCTCTCAGCCTGTCCTCAGAGGGGAGGTGCTCCAGCCCCCTGATGATCTTTGTGGCTTCCTCTGGACCCGCTTGGGCAGGTCCATGTCCTTCTTATGTTGGGGGCCTCAGAGCTGGACACAGCACTGCAGGTGGGGTCTCAGGAGAGTGGAGTTGAGGGGGAGAATCACCTTCCTTGACCTTCTGGCCACACTCATCTTGATGCAGCCCAGGATGCAGTTGGCTTTTGGGGCTGTGAGCACACATTGCTGGCTCATGTTCAGTTGTCCATCCACTGATACCCCCAAGTCCTTCTCTTCAGGTCTGCTCTCAATCCACCCATCACCCAGCCTGTATTTGTGCTTGGGATTGCCACGACCCATGTGCAGGACCTTGCACTTGGCCTTGTTGAATTTCATAAGGTTTGCATGGCCCCACCTCTCAAGCCTGTCCAGGTCCCTCTGGATGGCATCCCTTCCCTCCAGTGTGTTGACTGCACCACACAGATTGTTGTCATTGAGGGTGCTGAGGGTGCACTCAGTGCCACTGTCTGTGTCACTGACAAAGATGTTAAACAGTGCCAGTACCAACACTGACCCCTGAGAAATGCCACTTTTCACTCCTCTCCACTGAGTGGTCCATCTGTCAAATCCCTGTCTCTCCAATTTGCTGTTTACAAGTGTACAGTACTGTGAGGAAACCTACCCATCTCTGTAGTACTATTGTTCAGCAGGGAAAAGATTTAGCTCTGTAGTTCTTCACAGCTCATTTTACTTCTGAGAGACAGTACTGCGAACACAGAGTGGTACAACAGACTAATTACACTATTTTGTATACCAGTGGTGAAGTGGGTGGGTAAATGCTGGTTTACCACATTAGCACTTCAAAGAGAAGTGGAATTTTCTATGATGGGAAATGGGATGAATAAGAGTGTATCATACCTTTTTTTTCTCTATTATTTTTTCTGAAGGATCATTTGGGACCTTCAAGGTCCAATTGTAGATATTGATGTACTGAGTTTATTAGTACCATATTTAGAAGGTGTGATTGCTCTATCAATTTTAGTGAAACTACAGCAGCATGGATTTTCACTTATTCTTCAAAAGCTCATTCATCTCCCTGGATGCCTATGCAGGCAAATGTCTAAAATGCTTACCCTCTGTTTCATAGCTGCTGGTATTGAACTCTTTAGATTAAAGACGGCTTGGATATGCTAATCACATATCCATCTGCAAATACACTATCCAGCAGCAGAGAGTAAAGAATGAACCTGTCAGCATTTGTAACTCCAACATTTAGGGCATGAATAGCCACAGCAGTAAAGCCATTAAAGATGGAAACACAGGTATTTAGATGCCTAAGTACTTCTGAAATTCCAGAGGTATCCAGCTTAGTTATGCTGTTGTGAATTTTTTCCATATATCCTCGATTAATCTTCTTGGTACAAACCAATGGCAGTTAGAAATTCACTAGCAGGAGCCCTGGGGACAAGGGGCCAAGGGACAAACCAAGAGGAAATTAAATGACAAAGTGAAAATACAGTTTTTATTTTGAGCATTCTGGTTCTACTCAAGTTAAAATGGTTCATTTTCACAAGACTGGCTGTAAGTACTAAATCTAAAAAATAGTCTGTTAGCAAAAAAACCCCAAACAACCTGATGTTTGTATGGACAGGTAGAGGAGGACATTTGAGAAAGAACTTATAAAAGGAGGGTGAATAGACTTTTCCTATTCAGTAAATGAAGATAAATGAGATAGTGATCAACTGAGTTGGTTTGTTGAGCTGTGAATAGTGGAGTGAGGCTTAGATGACAAAAGGAATCATCACGATGTTTTGTCATCTTGATCCATTTCTCTAAAATCAGAGTTTCTGAGAAATAAATGTAGTTCGCTGCTTCAAAACTATTATTTATAAGTCATTGCAATGCCAGAGGATGTTGAAAGACAAATATTAAGGATTGAGGACTAGGATGGCTGCATCTCAGAGAGCTAATTTGGATCATCTGGCCTTAAATAATATAAGATTTGAGAAGCCAAGCCTGTCCTCTACAAATGCATTTGAGCAGAATGTGTTTGTGGCACCTTGTCCTTGATTATAGTAGTATCCGTAGGTACTAAATGCAAAAATCTGGCGCTTACAGCTTTATGAGTCATTACAAAGAAGCCATGAACAATATTTTTATGGACACGGAGGGTGAGAAGTTGGTTTACAAAACATGCCAATATTAATTTCTCTCTTACCCTGTTTATTTGTTTTCTTTTTTTTTTTTTTTTTTTCCACAAGTATGATGTTGTAGAACTAAGTATGTAAACTAATGAGTACAGAGAGAAATAAAAAGGGTCTTATGAGTTCTGAGTGAAAGACCTGATAGAAGATCTTTACTTCTCTGTCTAATATTGTATTTGAAGGATTCAAAGAGCAATATGAAGGCACTGTCTCCTGGTTTCATTTACACTGTCTGGCCAGTGTATATATTTACTCATATTAAATACGTCATCATTTGCACACATGTAAATTAAAGCAAACCAAAGCCCTTTATTTCTAATTGTTAATTGACGCCACTGGTTGACAATGAAACAGGGTGGGTGAAATGAAGCCTCTTAATCACTTGAGGATGACAGAACATGTCCTGATGCAGGATGATTTCATTATGTTGTACTGCCCAAAAGACTGTAGCTAAGCATTGAAATAATTCTGGGCAGTTATCAGTTAGATTCTGCTGTGCCGGTACTTCACTGGAGAAAACTGAAGTAAATTACACCACTCTATATCTTAACTTTTTAAAAATATGAAACTTACAAAAGAGACTATTAATAACCCTGGGATATATATTTTTGAAATGAATCATTATACATGTCTAGGAGGATATTGGTTACTATTTCTGCCATATGTTTATATATTCTTGATCCACATCCATCTGGCTCAGAAATCTGTTGGAGTGGGTTGAAAAGTGATTTGAAAGATCTTAAAAGCCAAGAGTAAATTTGTACTCTGGTTTGTGTAGAATACAGGGAAAATGCCGTTTTCAAAATTCGGTATAGTATTTCATATTAAGTAGATTACACATCTTTGCAAGTTGTCTTTAAACAGTTTTCATGCTTTGTACTTGCTTTTCCTCCTTCATTCTTAAGAGGAATATCAGTTTTTTTAAGAAAAATTATCAGTTGAGATTTATTCCAAGAGATGATGGTAAGGTGTCAGCATTTGCCATTTCCTACCAATTATGCAATTACTGGAGCTAGATTTAGGTGCTAAATGGTAATCACTGCAGATGTCTGAAGGGTTCAGAAATGGACATTCCAGATAATGTTAACTATTATTGGAAGAATTTATCTACAAAATTTCAATAACATTTTTATTTTTTTAATAGTTTAAGAATGAAATACTTATAAACCAATATTCTGTACTTTGGAGAATTCTCATGTTGTAAAGCTTGCAAAGTTTGTTTCAGAGCTAGTGAATCCAAAGTAAATGTCCTGCGTTGGTTTTAATCCATAACATTTTTATACATCATATTAAGAGTTCTATTCCTACAATACTGTTTTTTGTTTCTTTTTCAGTTACACTTATTTTTATTTCTACATTAGTAGAAACTTAGTAAGTTGAAGTGATAAATTAGCTATATTCTTGAAATCAGTATTTGAAACAAAAATAACAGGATCTCTAAAAGTGTCCTTGGCCATCTCTCAGGCCAGGGCAGCCTTGTCTTTACTTTTAGTTAATATGCACAAACAATATTTCACATTGAGCTTTAAATATTTAAGAGAAAGGGTTTTTTTTTGCAGAGGAATATCAGGATGTAAAATTGCATATGGTCATACTTTTTCTGTTTGCCAATTAAATTGAAACTAGAATTGACTAATTTATATACGGGCTCATATTTTAATGCCTCTGTATTCTAGCACAAAGTTAGATCTTTTAATCTGTTGGAGTTACAATGAATGCTTTCTTATGGTCAGTTCAAGTTGGTCAAAATTTTACAGCAGGCACATGCATTTTGTATTTAACTTTTATATTCACCATTCTGCAATGAGAAATGTTATAGCACCAAGTCCATTTAAGCTTAAAGGAGTGAAGATGAATTTATTGGCAGGAATTTTTAATAGTTTTCAGGAAACATGACTAAATAAGGAGTGATTTTCAACATATGCAGTTTATGGTATTAGAGAGCATAAACTTGTCATGTAATTTGTGTTGGTATTTTGAATTAAGAGTTTTTAGCTCTTAATTAAAGTTCAGATGTTTCCCTGATTTGGGTGGTTTCATGCTCTGAAGAACAGAAGCAGCATAGTGCATTCCTAGTCATTACAAATGTTCTTACAAATCTAAATAAAGACTGGCTCTCTAAGATACCAAGATTTTGGAATCATGAGAAGAGTTTGAGCGTGAAGGGTGCTTTATGAGGAATTTGCAGAAGAGGAGCTGTCATGACAAACAAGTCTGTAACTGAATGTGCTTAATATTTGAGACAGCTTTTGTTAGAAGAACTTACCTGATCAGTTTTCCTCTATTACTTTCAGACAAATTGTTGATGCATTTGTGCTTATAGAATCCAAGTTATACCTGGTATTCACTGCAAGAATGATACTAAAAGTAATTACTGGATGATGTGAACATAAGACAAGCCTTATTAAGAATAATAAAATTTAAACAAAATTTTAGTCCTGCAAGAAGTCTGAGAGCTAGAACATAATATTGTCTGTTTACTGGCATAATAGTTCTGCCTGAAAAACAGAAATGCAGATGTCTGCTCTGCTAGCACGCTACATGTTTACTTAGAGGACAGCCAGCACATCGGACAGTAGCAGTGGTAGGTTTTTAGTTCCCTTAGGGACTATTTATGTCTAGTGTCTGTCATTGCCAGACTTCAAACTGAGTTTAGGAAGAGAGTGAGGCCACATTCCCATCCCCACTTCTGAGTTAACAAACAGCTAAAACCAGTGTTTCCATTGCTTATGTTCTTCTGAGAAACCAAAATGCCTCAGAAATCCTATGTGAATCTTAAACCCAGTGTTAAGAGCATAAGACAAACTTTAGATTAGTGATAGACAACATCTTGCTAGTGGTAAATTGCAAGTGTTGCCAGCTGTATCAACCTAGCACTCTGAAAGGCTTTGGATAGTATGTGTTGTGAGCACAATCTATTGTAGAAAGATATGTGATGAGTGTATAATTAAAAGTATCTATGCCACTGATGTACTTATGCAACTCAGAATTCAAACTGCCTCCTCAATTAAACACAAATAATTAAAATGGCAACTATTAGCATCTTGTAATTATGACTCTTACCAATTCCATCATTATCCACTCCTTTCTCTACATGATCACACCCACCTGGAGAGAACTTAGTGTCTATAGTGTTCACTAACCATCAGGATTTTGCTTTTTTTCTGTATTTTATAAAAGAATAGAAAATTAATAATTATCATTCAGGCATGGCTTGCATGCCATTCTAAAACAAACAGTAAGAAAATATGGATTTGATCCAAAGCTGATACATTTAGAGAATTTTAAATCACATTGCATATGATTTAATAGATTATAATTTTATTAAATTGCTATCCATCTTCACCTGTGCATATTCAGTACTAGAAGAGGATTATTATACTGCTAACAATAGGGTGGTTTTTACTGATATAGTGGGCAGTTTAAAATGGTTAAGTACGTTGGATTTAGTTTTATCCATATAAAAATTATACTGCAGTCAATATAAATATTTAGAATAATCTGAAAAGAACATGATTCCCCTCCCCTCCTTAGTTAGAATGTTGATATTTATGGTTTAATTAATGTTGCCTTTGGTGTATAGACAATCTAGTTCTGGAATCAGACATTTTCAACTAAGGTTGCTTTCTTATCTGATTTCAAGTGTTCAGGTGCTCTTGTGGAGTAGAGCGTGATAGTGTGTTACTAATCAGGGCCTGCTGATCAGGGAAATGTCCCATCAGTGGTATAGAAAGTTATGTAGTTCATCTGCCTAATAAGCCATTGAAAACAGCAAGCACAAGCCCAGCTTCAAACTTCTGTTTGCTGGATTTGACTGCATTGATCTTAAGGGACCCAAATAACGGTTTTCTTGTTTCCATCTGCTTATGCTGTCCCATTGGATTTCCTTGGGCAGTGCTCTTCAGGCCATATCTAT
This sequence comes from Strix uralensis, assembly GCF_047716275.1. Classification (NCBI taxonomy): domain Eukaryota; kingdom Metazoa; phylum Chordata; class Aves; order Strigiformes; family Strigidae; genus Strix; species Strix uralensis. Next base: position 48,146,095 of record NC_133975.1, on the reverse strand, counting down.
TATAACGCTGTGGTGGTTTGACCTTGGCTAAATGCCAGGTACCCACCAAGTCGCTCTATCACTTCCCCCCCTTCTCCCCTTTTTTTCTCAATAGGGCAAAGAAGGGAAAGAAAATAAGATAGGAAAACAAAACAACCCTTGTGGGTAAAACAACAGCAGTTTTAATATAAGCAAAGCAAAGCAAAGGTCCGCACGTGGAAGCAAAAAAAGAAAACGGATTTATTCTCTACTTCCCATTAACAGGCGCTGTCGGGCCTTCTCAGGAAGCAGGGCTCCAATACGCGTAGTGGTTGCCTCGGAGGACCAAGGGTGACCCCACCCCCTTCCTCCTTTCTCCCAGCTTTATACTGAGCAGACGTCATATGGTATGGAATATCCCTTTGGTCAGTTCGGGTCAGCTGTCCTGGTTGTGTCCCCTCCCAAGATCTTGCCCACCCTGTCCCACTGTGGGGGGGGGAAATGTCAGAAAGAGCCTTGGTGCTGTGTAAGCACTACTCAGCAGTAGCCACAACACCAGTGTGCTATCAACACCCTGCCAGCTCCCAACATAAAACACAGCACCATGAGGGCTGCTACAGGGGAAAACCAATTCTGGCTCAGCCAGACCCGGTACAAACGCCCACCTCATGACTGTCACATCTGATATGCTAGAATTGAGAACCTGAAGAAATCTTCCCCCTATTTATCTTGTCATTCAGCTGGGATAGTTCACATCTAGAAGCAACTGAGTCCCTCACTATCCTGCACCATGTAGCCCACATCATGACATTATTGTGCCACCTTTACCTTTGGTCAAGCTGCACCTCCTCAAAGTTGTGATGTTTTTCAGGATATTCTGGATGGTAGCTCATTGGCGGTAAGTCAGACTCAAGATAAATTCTCAAATTTCCAGAACAAACAAGACAACAGTGGGGGATTTGAAGCTGTGTTGGCATAGGAGTCAGGAATGGCCATAGGAGTCAGTAACAGAAAACAAAGCAGAGCTGCTTCAGGGCTGGTATCAGCAGGGATTTTTCTCAGATGAAAAGTCATTTCATATCCATTACTAACAACCTCCTGCTTATCATACCACATGAAAGGTCTTAGGTGATCCCACTGAAATACACCTGGAACTGCCAAAGGTGAGGTGAGTTAAAGCTTACTAAGATTCTTCCATAGAGATTGGTGTAGTAGCAGTGGCCTTCGAGGGGTGGAGGAAACAAAGCACCGGGCACAGGCTGGGTGGCTGTCCTCACAAAGGTGTTGGTGTTACGCCTCTTCTGCTGCCCAGTCATTGCTCAGTCTCCAGCTTTTGTCCTACTTAGCTCCGCAAGTAACACCCCTTCAGAGCCTGGTCGTGTGCTGAGTGACCCCTAAGGAACAGCAAGAAAGTGGTAAGGGGTGTCCTTTATGGAGATCTGAATAGGAAGTCAGAGGGTTACTTTTGGGGGTAGACAGATGGATACACAATAAATACTCAAGGGCTTTGCTAAGAGTACTGTATATGCTTACAGGGTAACTCTTGTTTCATGACTTGGCATTCAGGAAAGAGGAAGTTTAACACTGTAGATGAATATGGGATACTCCAGCTTGTGACAGCTCCCAGGAAAGATCTAGTACAGTAGGATGAACACAGGTGCTACAACTATTTAAACAGGAGTACTTCAGATATTCCCTTCAATATATCCCTTCAATTTTTCACAGGTCAAAGAGAAAAGAACTTGCTGTTAGAAAGAGGAGTCTGGGATCTTTTCATAATAGGAAAGTAAGTTAGTTACCTGTCCTTCTGAAAAAATTGTAAGGGAAAGGAAGTTTTACGTACAAAGATGCTAAAATTTATAAATAGAATCAATGAGCTTGTGCTTTCTTTCTCATGGTCTTTCTCTGTTTCTTTTTGTCCCTCCTTCTCTGTCCTTTTATCTCTCACTGTCTTTGACTTTCTTTTTTTATTATTCTTATTCTTTGGTGCCTCCCTAGAAGGTGCATTTCAAATCATTGTAAATGTGGAAACATGCTAAAATGTTAAATGGCTTGTTGAATTCTGGGAATACTAATAAACATTTCAGTAGACTGTAGCTGGACAATTGATTGTATAAAGCTTTAGTGTCGTAAAATATACTTTAAAATAGTACCAAATGGTATATTAGTGTCACGATTTCCTAAGTATCTCAGAAAGCATTAATCAGCACAGCCTGAATAGGAACAACTTATTTTTTGTCAGCAGTGCTTTATCTGCTTTAATTTGTTCTGTACATGTTTCCATGACAACTGAGGGAAAAATAAAGTCTTAACCAAAATTCAGTGAAAGCAAGACAAAACAACCTTTTTTGATTCATGCTGCTCTGATAAATGTGTTTGGCAATCAGCTGTGGGTCACAGATTTATTTTTTTTCTGGATCAGATAGTACTTTTATTAGCATATATTTATTCTCTTAGTTTAAGAAAACAAAAGGAGGTCAGTTATGAAAATCGGGGTTTTTCTTATTCCACAGAGTCTTGTTTTAAAACCTTTACATATATAGATTTTTCTTCTTTTTAATGAAAATGATTGCTGTCTTGGCTTTAAACTCCTTTCTGCTATTTCTGTTTTTCTAATCTGTGTTGAAGAGATTTTCAAACACACCTGAACTGAAAAGATGAGACCTAAAAGTAGAAAGTTTTGTGCCATGATGTTATGTTTCCTTGAAGAGATGCGTTTTATATTTTCCTGTGATTTGCTTACCTTTCCCCCAAATATAAGTAGATCAACACCACCTGGAAACAATGGTGATACTTCTGACTGGAAGCAACAGATCTCACAACTCATTGGTAGGCTTATTAGATACAATTTTATTGTGTCTTCATACAAGCTAACAACACATATGAATCACTGTAGTATTTCATGTTTGATTCTCTGTGATTGGTATTTATTTATTAAGCTTAAAGCTATAAACTTCTTGTATAAATACAGTTTCAAAACATGAGGAAAGCTAAAAAGCATAAAAGAAAATGGTAAGTGAAGTTAGAATCCATGTCCTAACTTCAGGATTTGAAAATGTATTTTTTAAGGTGCCATTGATGTGAGCTATTATCAGTGCGCTTCACCACTTCACCTCTGTCACAAAACTACAGGCACCTTTGCTTACTGGCATTTTAGTTATATTTTTAAATATGTGGTTTGGACACATTCTAGCCAAGCAAAATAAGGTCCCTGGTCTGTGGAATTTGTTGCCCTATTTAAAAAAAAAAAAAACCAAACCCACAACATAATTTGGGTAAATCTTTCAACAAATAGAAAGTTTGATAGATTTGGGGTTGAGAAACATTTTTTCTTTAAAAATGTGAATTACTACTTTCTTAGATGCACTTATTAAAATCTACTGAACACATATCTTGGGAAGGGATTTTCTTTCTTCACATAAATATGACTGCAAACAGCTTGCTGTGAAAATGAAATATTATTTGCCATCCTCATTATGCTTGCTGGTTCTGACTTCTTGCCTAAATCATATGGTACTCCTGTTCTCTAGTTACCTGATGACTTCAAAAAGTAGCTTTAAGTAGGCAGCATGACTTTAGATCTTAAAAAAAAAAAAAAAGCTCCAGACCCCCCCCCCCCCCCCAAAAAAAAAACAGGATCATGGAGTTTTGTACTGTTTCTCATTTTCCAACCACACAAGTATTAAAATTAGACTATTTTATGATTTAATTTGTAAACACATAAATTTTAAAATCATGTTACTCAAAATAAGTATATTTGCATGTATAGCTATCTTACTGTAAATTCTAAGGTCAGATTATTTTTTGGCTTATTTAATCATATGTGATGATGTGGTGTCTTCTCCCACTAATTTACTGCTATGTGCAAGTATCTTCCTGCTAAACCTGCCTTATTCATGTATGTAGATACATCTGGGATAAAGAATTTGCTTCCAAATGTAAGAATTCATCCAGGAAGTGGTGCCTGTTGTAGAGGATATAGAGTATTGCTCAGCGCAGGAGACAACAAAATCCCTAAATTGTTCTTCAGTGTTTAGAAATTGTTTCCTAGAAGTAAAACTTGACGAACATTTTGTTTTCAGAAATTAAACAGATGAGGTACATCCAGGGCCAAAGTGAATTCATTTTAATTTCAATAAATATTACTGTATTATGTTGTTCACTGCGCTCCACAAATTAGTCTGGCTGACTTGATCTTTGAATATATTTCTCAAGAGCCTCTTTCTGCTGTACTTTCTTGTGCCAAATATAGCATTTTAAAATAGTTCAATTTCATCCATGTGAAAAGTCAGATAATGAAGTTTTAGGGTAGCAAAATCTAATTGCAGATTTACATTTGAAAGCCAAAGGGCAACAACTGCTACAAGCTGAAAAATGCTGAGCGTGCCGGCCTACTGCAGCAAGATGCTTGACTATGGGATTGATCTTGAACACGTGGACAGTCTGACTGACTTTGGTGGGGCTTCTCCAGTGTTTCCACAACAGATCAGATTGCTGTGCTCAGCACCACTCTAAGGCCGAGGCAATTCAGACGTTATGTGTTATTAGTTCTGGGTGATGAGAATAGACTTTTGGCTGCTGACCAGACATTGTAAGGAGATGTTGCTGGCTGCAGGCTGGGTTGCAGTCCATGTACCCATGTAAAAATAAATTGTGAGATACTAAAGACTGTAAATCCCTCTTCACAGTGCCTCTTAGGGCAATATGAGTACATGCTGTCTCTTGGTCTGCTTAATTGAGCTAGGCTTTGCTTACTTAGAAGGCTTTTTTTTAAAAAAAAAAATGCAGAATTGTGAGGGCACATGGGTGGCATCCAAAGTGTTGTCACCCTTTGTTGCTTTTGGTTCATCCTGGAATTTTTTTAATAGACACCCTTGGAGTGTTTATTTGTTCATTTTATTTCAGAACATAAACCTCTGATTTATTCAGATTAGTTCAGAAGATAAATCTCTATGGCTGTTTATAAAATTGGATTCAAGTTATATATTGTTTTGTACTTCAATAGCATTTTATATTTCTAAAAATAAAACAGATATTGAAAAGAAACTGTATTTTCCTAAAACACTCTTTTGCCTTGTAATTTTCGGTGGCCATAGTAAATATATGTAAGTCTTAAAATGCACTTTGTTTTCTGTGGCATCTGGAAGATTATGGGCCAGGTAAGATGCATCTGACAGTCTCATTTCACTGCTACTTCTGCTAGCCATAGATTGCATGATATCATTAACAGTTTTCCTACCAGTACAGTCAGAATATGAAAAAACAAATGCACCAGTACTGACTCTCCTTCATAACACCCACAGGACCTGAATCACAGACAGTTCCTACTCCTGCTTCCTGGCTCAAACCCAAAGGAAAACTGCTATGCTTCTGTGCAACAGAATGGACAGTTATTGTGGCTGAAACTAGACATGGAATAATTTATGGCACATCCACGTATCACCTATTAGTTCTTGTTATTTCTACTACAACAAGCATTCTTACAGCAGCCCACTGCATGTACTAGGTACCCTTCAGGTTTGTCATTTATGTTCTTGGAATTTAGCTTGGGCAGCCAAGCTGTGTCTCAGAGGATATGGTTTTGATTAGATGTTTGGTTGTGTTTAAAGGAAAAAGCAACAAGTAAGGCAGCATCTTACCTTTTGTTTTAAACTGTAGTTAAGATTAAGGTGGCGTGTACTCATACTCTACTTATGATGATTGTCTTGGTTTTAACTTGGGATTTATGGAAGATACAAATTATACATTCTACATGATTATGATGCAGTTCTGGAGTTTTTATTACTAACAGCAAGACTGGTTAAATTCTACTCTTACTCTGTTATGGCTGTGATTCCTTGACTGTGTGTGTTTAGTTAGGAACAAATAAATTTTACCCTTAAGAAAAAGCCAGAAGTTAACACACATTTTATATATTAAAGTAATAGTCTGATATTAAGCAACTGTCTTGGTCTTACTTTGCAGGTGTTAGGAATCAGGATTTCAGCCATAATCTGGTCTATAGGGAGGGCTAGAAATAGAAAGGAAGCTGAAACCAATCTAGAAGACAACTTGTCTTTCATAAGTTTTTCTGTAAAGGATGAAGAGTTTCCCCTATATGAGGAATAGCTTGTCTACTTATACCTGATCCAAAAGAAAATTAATGGGGAATTTTGTTTTGTGGTTTGGATTGCCTTCTTCTAGTGACTTCTTTGTGTAAAATAAATTGACTTAGAAAGTGACTATGAGCTGGAAGGAAGAAAGGGAACAATAGGGAATGAAGCCTATGTGACCTAAAAGGACAAAGATTTAGGAAAATTGTGACTACCAATGCCTACAAAAGAAGAAGAAAAAAATTTAAAATGGCTGACTGATTCAGAATGGAGTGAATTCCATAAAGGTTTAAGGTTTAGTCGTAATTCTTCTTCAATCACATTAGGAGGCCAAATGGTTCTGGCCCTTTTTTTTTTTTTTTTTTTTTTATGCTGTAAGGTTAAGCTGGTAAAATGGCATGCAAGATATTTTATATGTGCAAAACACTATTTAGAATTTCCTGTGCTGCAGCAACATATGGACTTCTATTTGGAAAAAACGGGGAGAGACCAGCAGTGATATTTTCTACAATTGTTAAAGTTGTTATGATAGCTAAAAATACAACCAGTTGCTATAGCAACTGGAATTTGAAGGCTCACATATTGCTGCTGCTTCTACTCCCTTTCAAAAATTTATCGAAACAAACCTTTTCTTGACCATAAGAAATAATCGTTAGCTGTCATATTGGCTGTTTTATGTAATGTTTATTTCCTGCCTGCTCAATTAGGAGTTACTTTAGGAAGAAAGCACAGTAGAACATACTTTAGTAAACTGCAAGCATATACTTCATATAGGTTACTGATAAATGTTAGTGTTGAGGACTATAATTCCAACAATTCATAGAATTTCTTAAGCACCATAATAAGCACATATAAATGGCTTTTTGCTATTATAATGTGCTTTAAAATGTTCAATATTAAAGGCATGATATATGGTAAGTATAAATACATATTAAAAAAGTTGGAATTCTAATCTTCTTTTTTATCCAACATCTGTTTTGTAAGTTCTACATCTGGCTGATTTTTATTTTATTTTTGAGCTCCACAGATTCATCCAAGTTGGTTCTCTGGCATTCTTCAACTTAGCAAACCAAAAGAACAGAATTTGTGTCTGCCTTTTGCTAGCTCTGTCTTGTGTTAGCTTTTTAAAAAATTTCTCTGTTATGGCTTGACAATATTTAATTAGTATCTTTGTCAGTTTCTTTCATTCTGATTTTTCCTAGGGCATGGTATTAAATAGTAAACTAAACTCGCTGAAAGACGAAACCATCATTATCAATTAGTAGCCGCGATTTCTGTAGTGTGCCCACATGTCTGTAGCGTCAATTTCTAGAAAACAATTCTCATGGAAATGTTTCAGTATTTCTTACTGATCAGGGTTTTCGTCCACTCACTGTTTCTCACTAGTTGTGTCTGCATGCAATTTCAATCAACTTTACTAGATGATTAGAGGTAGTAGGACTTTCTAGATTGAGGTTGGCTGTAAAGCCAGTGTCTCAGAAAGGCCTGTGACTAAATAATAGGATGAATAGTCCAAATTCAAACAAAACACACTCTTCTGTGTCTAAGACACTCTGGAGTACTGAACCTTTTGATGTAAGATTTACATTTTAGGATCTGAATACTAGCAAGCATACTATGGGACCGGATAACTGAGTTTAAGGTATCAGAATGGTTTTGAGAATTGTGTCCATGGATTTGAAAAGGCTAATAAATTCATTTATTATTTTGGATGAATTTTTAACAACTGCCAAGTTTATTTCATCCTAGGACAATTAAACATAAAACCACAAATATTTATTTCCAATTTCCTGTATGATCTTTTTTAATACAAAATCTTTTTTTGGTTTCTTTTATTTGTTTCTATCTGCAAAAGGAAATAATGAATATGGTGCCTGTTCAGGGCATTAAGCTCATCCCATATAAATATATAAGAAAAACTCAAGCCCTTTGTCCATATAAAATTCAGAAGTATTCTGCCTGCCTCCTGCTTACATCCAGTTGGCACATCAGAATGAAATTCTCCCAAGAGCTCAAGATTGACCTGGTGCTGCTCTTACTGAAGTCAGAGGTACTTTTACCACTGACAGCATTAGGAGCAGATATTATCAAATGCTGAGCCCTTTAGAAGCCATTACAAAAACCTATTTCTGACTTTGTCTGCACCCTAAAATGAAGGTGTGACTGGTAGCAGGAGTAGGCTTATTGAAGCTGATTTCATTCTGCTGTGTGGACTGAAGCAGCAGTGACGACGTCGTGCTATGGAGAAGCAGGCAGCAAGGGCTGTTACGTGTTGCGTTACTGCCCTGCATTGTGGCCAGCACTGTTGTTCCTTTCCTATTATCATGTCCTAAGCCAAGTACTGTCAATTAAATTCCTGTGTTAGAAAACTAATATGTTGAATGTATCTGTAGTACAGGCACATCATGATTTTGCTGTATAGACATAAATTACTCTTGAAAGTATTTTAGGATTAATTTGAGTATAATAAAGAGGAGAAAGCAGCAAGAATATAGTTTTTGTGATCTTTATTATTGGCTATTTATAAAAGTTGAAAGAAACATGACATGTAGAGTGGTGCACATGCTGTGCTCTGGTTTCAGGACTGGTACAAAAAAGAAAATAAAACCAAAGCATTTTGATTAGGTTTTGCTGTTCTCTTAGAAATTAAAAGGTTAAGAGAGCTGAACGAATATGGAGACCTTAAATATTTTATCAATGATTTATTAGGAGTGCATTGGGTTTATACCGATTTAATATACTCTATGTGGGTAATTCTCTGTAAACGTTAATCTTTACTCTTGCTCTTCTTATTTTGTCACTGAGTAATCAATCATATAGTGCTTCCTTACCATTAAAGTCATTATCATATTCTTCACCTTTCTTTATGAAAAAATTAACTTGAATTACACCAAATCCCAATCTGGCTCAGAATTTAAACTGTCTTTCCTCAGACAAAACTCGCTTTCAATTTTGAAAAGGAATTTCATAAATTGCTATTTTGTTAGAATTCAGGAACTTAAAAATTGGGGGTTTTTTATCCCTTAAATAAATGTGTAATTCATTAACTGTGGTTCTAATTGGATGCAATAATTTTTAAATCCTTTTTAAGAAGTTTGTGTATCAACTGGTAAGTATTTTGGATAAGTTGATTATATGGTTTAGAATTGTGTAGGATGACATTGAATCTGAATCCCTCCACCACTGTGGAAGGAGATTTGGAGTTTAATCTATTCAAAGCCAGAGAACACTTGCATTTCAGCTTCAGAATCCCACCCAACTATTTCTACAGGTTTTTGCCCTAAGGTAACAGTGTTCTATTAGGAATGGCTTATTTTAAGGGCTGTCTGAAAAGTTCCCCATCTAAAAAAAATAGATGGATACAAACTTAAAAAATACATCAGGAAGAAATTCCAAAATGTTGTCGGTGGTGAAATATCTATAATCTCTTTTGTCCAACTAATTTAAATCAGTAAGTTAAATAAAAAGAACCTTGGCATTCAGATACAATTTATGTCCCTTTTTAGAAATTATCATCGTCATGTGTGTCAATTTATTTTGGATTTCATATACTTTATTGCACATATGAACTTAATTTTGTTTGAGGGTTTAGTTTCCACGATCCAGCTAGTACAAACCAATAAAATGTTAAATGTTATCTGACGGGAGGATAAAGTACCTTGTCTATTTTGAGTACCACTGTGGTTGCCACGGTAACAGAAGAGGAACCTATCAGCATGCAGAGCTTAATTTTCCTTTCTATTTCAGTGTTTTGTGTTTATTTAATACATCTTAAGAACAGTATTCCACTTGAAATTTTCTATAAAGATAAGTAAAACCCCATACTTCTAGAATTGCAAATTAATTTTCTTCCTACTGCAAGGTGATAGAGAACCTCACAATTAGAAATTTATTTATTTATTTGAGTAAATGGTTAATAGCCTAAGAATCTGATTTTTCATCATCCTCAGAATATTTGAAAGTCAGTCAGAATTCAGCAAATAATAACTGAGTTAAAGAAGACAGGATCTAGCACCACAGAATGAATGACATGCATATCTTGAGGGCCATATCTAACCTTCTGGACCCAGAGTGCTTCCCGCCTTGCCAGGCCAGTCATTCTGTTCCATGATTTCTGGGAGCTGAAATTTGGAAACAGAGCAGTGGTTAATTAGGTCTACAGTGTGGACAACAGGATTACAAGAACAGGGCACAGTGTCCTACAGTCTAGAAATTATTGTATTTAGTTTGGGAAAAAAAAAAAACAACTAACAGGCCAGTTATTGGTAGTCTTCTTAATGCCATAAACTAGAGTAGAATAGGTCAGTTGGAAGGGACATGCAACATGTGCGTTTCATTTGGTTCTTTTTACTCCCCGAGCAGATAGAAACCCAAACCATTCATCTGCCAGCAGATTGCCCAAACACCAGCATCAACATTTGGGGTGGATGCTTTCACTCTGTCTTGTTTTCTCTCTTCTGTTTCCAAAGAAGTGACTTAGGATCCTAATTGAGCAAGTGTTTTTACCTGTTTAAAGATTTGTTGCATTCAGAATTTCAGAAGTTTGTGACAGAATAGGTTGAGGATTGCCTGTCAGAGAATTAGTAGGTTCAACAATTTCAGAAAAAAGGATGATGTTACCGATACTTTTATGATCCAGACTAAGGCTATGGTTGTTAATTTGAAAGGAAACAGAATAAAACAGTGCTAGTAATTAACATATGCTATGAGATTTTTTGTATGAAACACAAGTGAAAAGTATATTATTTTTCTAACATATCTCTCATTTCAATTTAAGGAAGGAAATCACATTTTTTTCAGTATAAACCATATGCATGTAAAGTTATAAATTAGTCTGATAATACTTGAACTTTTTTTTCCACTATACCTGTATACTCATTATGTTATCATTTATTTTTTTTCAAACTGACCCCATATGTCCCTGTTTAAGTGTTGTGTCTTACACACCTTCTGGTCCTGCTCTGTTGGAGAACAAGAATATCTGCTCCAAGAATGAGCCTCCTCACAGCTGAGTGCAGCACTGGGCAAGAGCTAGTCTTTACAATTGGAAAAGAGTGTAATTATGCTAAAGAATTTTACCATATTTTAAATTGAAATTCCCCCTGGAAATTCCACCAATTTAATTTTTCATTTACCTGATTTCTAGCTGCACTCTTTTTTTAATGACACTTTGAGTATTATTTATATGGAAATTAACATTTCATAAGAATTTCATGAAAGAAATTGCAAACCCTGTACTCCATGTATGCATTTTTCTTTTCATAGTTACTTTCACACTACTGGACCTGTTAACTTGAGTGCCATCACTTTTGTAACTGGTGGCTTTGGAAAGTATTCCCAATAATCTTGTGATGTGTTGGGTATTACCGGTGTTAAAGATGCCTTAATGCAGTCCTTAGCCAAGGAAATGTCTTACAGTCATTATCAGTCTGATCAGATTTAAAATTCCTAATCTGAGATCATAGAATCATAGAATGGTTTGGGTTGGAAGGGACCTCAAAGATCGTCTAGTCCCAACACCCCTGCTATGGCAGGGACACCTCACACTAGATCAGGTTGTTCAAGGCTCCATCCAACCTTGCTCTGAACACTTCCAGGGATGGAGCATCCACAACCTCCTTGGGCAACCTGTTCCAGTGCCTCACCACCCTCACAGTAAAAAAACTTCTTCCTTATATTTAATCTAAACCTCCCCTCCCTCAGCTTCCACATTACCCCTCGTCCTATCATTACAGTCCATTGTAAAAAGTCCCTCCCAAGCCTTCTTGTAGGCGCCCGTCAGGTACTGGAAGGCCACTGTGAGGTCTCCCGGAGCCTTCTCTTTTCCACGCTGAACAAGCCCAACTCTCTCAGCCTGTCCTCATAGGAATGGTGTTCCAGCCCTCTGATCATCTTGGTAGCCCTCCTCTGGACTCGTTCTAGCAGTTCTATATTCTTCTTGTATTGGGGGCTCCAGAGCTGGACACAGTATTCCAGGTGGGGTCTCATGAGGGAAGAGTAGAGGGGCAGAATCACCTCCCGCGACCTACTGACCACACTTCTTTTGATGCAGCCCAGAATCCGGTTGGCTTTTTGGGCTGCAAATGCACACTTTTGGCTCATGTTGATCTTATCATCCACCAACATGCCCAAGTCCTTCTCCCCAGGACTGTTCTCAATCCACTCATTACCCAGCCTGTATCTGTGCTTGGGATTGCGCAGGCCCAGGTGCAGGATTTTACATTTGGCCTTGTTAATCTTCATGAGGTTGGCCTGAGCCCACCTCTCCAGCCTGTCTAGGTCCCTCTGGATGGCATCCCTTCCCTCCAGCGTATCAACCACACCACACAGCTTGGTGTCGTTGGCAAACTTGCTGAGGGTGCACTCCATCCCACTATCCATATCACCAACAAAGATATTAAACAGTACTGGTCCCAGTACCGATCCTTGAGGGACACCACTTGTCACTGGTCTCCACTTGGACATTGAACCATTGACTGCAACCCTTTGAGGGGGCCTTTCAACCAATTCCTTATCCACCGGGTGGTCCATCCATCAAATCCATGTCTTTCCAACTTGGAGACCAGGATGTCATGCGGGACAGTGTCAAAGGCCTTGCACAAGTCCAGGTAAATGACATCAGTTGCTCTTCCCTTATCATTGATGCTGTCACTCCATCATAAAAGGCCACCAGATTTGTCAGGCAGGATTTTCCCTTGATGAAGCATGTTGGTTGCCACCAATCACCTCCACATTATCCATGTGCCCTAGCAGAGCCTTCAGGAGGTTCTCTCCATGATCTTGCCAAGCACAGAGGTAAGACTGACTGGCCTGTAGTTGCCTGAATCTTCCTTTTTCCTCTTTTTAAAAAAGGGGGCAATGTTTTCCCTTTTCCAGTCAGTGGGCACTTCACCAGACTGCCATGACCTCTCAGATATGATGGAGAGTGGCCTAGCAACTTCATCTGCCAGTTCCTTCAGGATCCGTGGATGGATCTCATCAGTCCCCATAGACTTGTACACCTTCAGGTTCTTTAAATGTTCTCGAACCTGATCTTCACTGACAGTGGGCAGATTATCCTTCTCCCAGTTCTCCCCACCTTCAACTTCTACATCTTGAGCGGTGTGGCTGAAGCCCTTGCCGGTAGAGACTGAGGCAAAGAACTCATTGAGAACCTCAGCCTTCTCCATATCCTCCGTGACCAGTTCTCCTCTTCCCTTCCGGAGAGGACCCACATCTTCCCTATCATTTACATGCCTAAAAAAGTTTTTCTTATTCCCCTTGATGTCCTGGGCTGGATTTAATTCTTATCTGGGCTTTTGCTTTCCTAACCTGATCCCTAGCTACTTGGACAACTTCTTTATATTCTTCCCAATCTACCTGTCCATCCTTCCACTTTCTGTAAATTTTCTTTTTATCTCTAAGCTTGTCCAGGAGGTTCTTGTCCATCCACGCAGGTCTCCTAACACTTTTACCTGCCTTCCTCTTTTTTGGAATGCATTGTTCCTGGGCTTGGAGGAGGTGGTCCTTGAATATGGACCAGAATTCTTGGGCCCCTCTCCCCTTCAGGACATGATCCCATGGTACTTCACTAAGCAGATCCCTGAAAGGTCAAAGCTTCTCTTGAAGTCCAGGGTGGTGAGCTTACTGTGCACTCTCCTTGATGCCCTGAGGATCATGAATTCTAACATATCACGGTCACTGCAGCCAAGGCTTCCCTTCAGCTTCACATTATCCATCAGCCCCTCCTTGTTGGTGAGAACAAGGTCCAGCATGGCAGCCCTTCCCGTTGGCTCCTCTACCACCTGGAGAAGGAAGTTGTCGTCAATGCATTACAGGAACCTCCTGGATTGCTGGCGCCCTGCTGTGCCATCCTTCCAACAGATACCAGGGTGATTGAAGTCTCCCATAAGGACCAGGGCTTGTGAATGTGAAGCCTCTCCTATCTGTCTATAGAGGGCCTCATCTACTCGGTCATCCTGGTTAGGTGGCCTGTAGCAGACCCCCACTATGATATCACCTTCCCCTGCCTTTCCTTTAACCTTAACCCATAAGCTCTCAGTTTGTTCCTCCTTCATCCCCAGGCCGAGCTCTATGGATTCTTTTCTGTAGATACTTTTCTATAAAATGGCTATTAGATCACATAAACTATGATTAGGAGGGAAGCAAAATTTTATCTCGAGACCTAGGATGCATCAGTATTTTACTAAACTAACAGTAAAACCACCTGGTATTCTTTAGATATTTCTCACCTGTACTTTCCTTCAAAGAAACCTGAAGGGATTAATTTTTATGCCAGGAATTCTGTATTTTATTAGCATAAGATTCTACATTTGATTATATACTATTTTTTACTATTAATTTCAATTTTTTTGGTGGTAGTAAGGGGTTTTTGAGTAGTTAGCACAATGAAGAAAGTTTGAAGTTTTATGCATAATCTTTTTTTTTTTTTTTAAATGTAGATGTTTTATGTTAAAGTCATTTATTACTTTTATTTGCTTCTATATATTTTTCTGGAGACATATTTTTCCCAGTACTAATTTAGCTAAGTAAGTCTCATTACTTGGTCTAGATGAAGTCTTCCATAAACCAGCTTGCTTCAGTTGTGGGGCTGAGAGAATGAAATCAGGTACTGAACAAATTATTGGAATCTCTTTGCAGAGCTCTCTTTATGTCTGTATATTTTAGTGTGCCTGTTTGGCCTTTTCAGCTGATAAGTAGCCTTTAGTCAAACTACTTGATTCATGCTGGTCGCATTTGCCATGTTATTTCATGCTGTCCCAGTATATTACATGCATGTTACATGATGTAAGTAATAAGTAGTTGGGTGAATGAACCCCAGTTACATCCTAGTATGAAGCAGCATTTCATATATTTGAATTGTTAAAACTTGTTTCTTTAACAGAGACGGAAGTTTCAGCTTTCAGTTTGGAAAAATCTTGTGCTTCCTATTGCATTCCTCACTTATTTCTGTGAGACTTTTCTACCACATTTTCTCAATGGCTAGTTTTCTGTTTTTTTATAATAGTTGTTGCTAAATAATCTGCTTTGAAGGTAACTTTGACCACAGCTATTTGCTCTGGTTTTGTTACTCATTAAGAGACTTAAAACTTGTATGAACTATGTGGAGTTATTGAGGTGAAGTGCCAATTTCAGGAAAAAGGATGACTCTTTAGAAAATAATTCTATGTTTATTTTGTATTTAAAAAAAATTATTATCCACCATAGAGATGTAGATTGCCTTCCATATCTGTGATATAATTAATTTTGACTGTAATTATTTAGGCATCAGATAAGTAGGACACTTAGAATTATTTGTAGCTCTGCAAAATATAGATGTCAAACTACTAGTGTTTGCACTTGTAATTACCATGAGAATCAGAACTATGCCTGTTAATTGCAGATCAAGTTGACAATCTTCAATATATTGACATCTAAACCACTGTAATTGGCATTTCTTACTGAACCATACGGCATCTCAGTTTTTATGTAAGAAAAAGGGCTTTTAGTTTATAAGTTTTTCAGTGCCATTCGGTCACTGAAAACCTTGTAGAATTACTCTGAGCATGGGGAGACCCATTGTATGCACAGTATTTTAGACTTTATTACACAAAATTAGAGATCAGGCGAATTTCATATGATGAGATATCTAACCTCTCTCCAAACTGGCCAGTGGTACAGAATATACTACACCAATATACTACACCTTCAAAACTGAAGAAATTTGAATGAAACAGGAGCAAAATTATCAGAGTTCTTTCTAGAAGGAAAAACTGAGTGAACTGGTGTTATTTGACCTAAAGAGAAAAAGACTCTCAGAGAACACTATTTTTCAAAAGGCAGCAGCAAAATTTAAGAGAATTGTTCATCATAGTGAGGTAAGATTGGGCAAGAATTAAAGGGTTCAGATTGCAGCAAGGAGTTTTCTACTGCGTATTATTGTAAACTTGCTAAGGGTGAAGTTAATAAAGGACTGACATAAATTGCCTATAAGGCTTTGGAGTTTCCACTTTGGAAACCTTCAAGAAGTGATTGCATGTAGATCTTTCAAGTTGATTTCTGCCTTCAGGCACAGTTAAGGACAAAATAAATACTTTAATTCTTACCTGTTACGATTCCTGGATCATTTTCATTGATCAATTAACTTCTAACTACAATTAATACATTTCATTAGTGAATGCTACAGTTTAAGCCAAAAGAAAATGAAGAAACATATACTAATGAGAGAAATGGGAAAGACAGATGCTAAAAATAGGGTTTATCTCAGAGCTGTTGTTATACTACTACTCCAAAAAGTGTTGAAGCTTTGACAGTTAGCTTTCTGAAAGATAGTACTAGTACTAGTGAAAGTGTACTTTTGAAATGCCCATTTCTGACAATGCATACTGCAATTTAAAATAACAATAGCATATAGAATAGCATGAATAACTTTCAAAATCAAAGTTATATCACAATAAGTCTACTGTTTTATTTAGAGACACCTCCCAATTTTGTTGCTGTTACATATTGTAAGTTTTTAAGAATACATATGTCTAGGTACTTCAGTACAAACGATCCTCTCTCCTCAATTTCTTTATATATGAATAGGTTCAGCGTGTGTCACAAATTATTCACAGATTGAACTGGAAGGCAGCATCCCTTTATTTTAGAATACACTCCAGAGTCAGTACAGCAGACATTGCAAGTCTTGAGAATGAGCCACATTTCAGCTATCATTTAATAGTTATTGACTTCTCCTCTGCTTCTGAAATATATAAAGAGATTTCTGTTTGAGTGTTTTTCTCTGTATTTGGAGCAACACACTGGGACCTGAGCACACATATCATCTCCAGATCACACTATTGTCTCCCCATAAACCTAGTTAAGCCAGGTACCTGTGCACCTCTTAGCCAGTTCTGTCCTGCTTAATAGTCCACGAACAATTTCTGGTAACACTTATAGTCGAAGCAATGAATAATAAAACAGCAGGTGAAAATATCAGTGCAAGCAGAGTAATGCACTCTTGCAAATGTCTACTGCTTTGGAAAGGGGTGTCTCTAGAAGAACTTTCTAGTAAACAGAGCAGAGCTATTCCACTTTGTTACTAGTTTGTCTGGTTCGCCAGAAAACTCTGCTCATTCCCCTGTGCTTGTTTTTGTGTCTGGTCTTCAAATGATCTTCATCTCCTAGCCCATGGCTGACTCTCTATTGCCTTCATGCATCACCGCCATGAGGGAGTAGAGCCGTGGGAGTAAAGAAGAGAATTAATGAAGCTAGGGAAAGAGTTTTTTCCCAGTCACTACATTCTCATAGTTTCAGCATTCCCACAATTCATCACTTTGTGACTCAGGCAGTGTGTATACACACATACACTGAACATCATACTTTCTTTCTTCTACCCTAAATTTCATGAGTGGTTTGCCATAAAGTTATCTCATTGTTTTAGTCACCATTTTGCTTTGCTAATCACTGATTGATCTCATCCATGTTTTCTTCTGTTTTAATTGCTTTCTCTATTTCCTCAGTTGTTCTACAACATGCTTGTTGCAGCTGTGGGAAAGCCAAGACATATCCAGTGGAAACAGCTAGAAAAGAGTAAGAAAAGTGAAATAACCCAAATCTACTACCATGTGTTCAGAGAGTTGTCAATTAAAGTAAAGTTTGCAATGGAAAAATGAAATGGTAGCTTGAGTCTAAATTCAGAAATGTAAGATTCTGATTGTATTATGCTTCTATTGGAAGTGACTAGATTCTAGGTTTGAGAACAGGAAAATCTTTTTTACTAACACCCTTTAAAAGTGATTTAAAAGATATTTAAAAACTTAATTAGTTTGTTTACTTATTTTAAATCAACATTTCAGCTTATTTTGCCAAGTCAGTTTTGAGAACCAAATTGATGGTTATACTGTATGGATCTTGACTTTCTCTCAAGTAATGATGTCTACAGAGTACTGGAGGAATGTTGTTCTCACCTAGTGGAGTGTTAAGCAGAAAGGACTGCACAGAATTTGTACATCATTTATTCTGCTATCCTTGTCATGTCAGAACCTAGAAAAAGGATAGACAGTAAATAACCCAAGTTTATAAAGTCAGATTGTGCTAGACAAACATAATCACCCAATCAAGTTCAAACATACATATTGCAAGAATGCATGAATTTCAAAATATGAGTGGAATGTTTTTACATTGAAAGATGTTTAAGTGTGTTTAGATTTTAATTGGTAGATAACGGTGCACAGCATATATATAAAGAACTAAGAATAATAAATACTAGAACACAGTATATAGAAATTTTTCTTGAATTAATGTAAAACATAGAGACAATCTAATTTGTACAGAAGTAGTTTCAGCACTCTGTATACTCTCAATAAATACAACCACATATAGTGAAATAATTACTGGCAATGAGTTGTTAAAAATGTACTTTATTGAGCTGAATTCTCTTTTCTTGATAAGTGTTGTTTGCAGTCCCCCAATTATACTATTTTAGAGTATAGTCATTTAAGCTCATTTTCATTTAACAATGAAAAACATTTTATTTTTCTCTATCACAAAAACCTATGTAGAATGCACATGTACCCTGAGTATGTTTTGCTTCAATTTTAATTTGCTTGTGACACTGGTAACTGTGTACTGCAGTTCTCAAGCTTTTCTTCTTTGAATTTAAAAAAAACCTTGCATGTACTGGTTGCTAATACATTACAGTATCTGTAACATACAGTTGCTGTATACCACCAGCCTTAATTAGAAAACACTAATATTAATTTAGTCCATTTGGTTCTAGATATTTCTTTGGTTTTTTTGTTGTTGTGGTTTTTATTTTTTTTTCCTTACCTGTCTTCAACACAAAGCCTCCAAAATTTTTCAGTGGATTTTCAGTTTTGCACAATTCAGGACAGCAGGCAAGTAGGCATAGTAGTCTCCTTCTGACCTAATAAAATTATTTGCAATGCTGAAAGTGAATTATCCTGTTGTTAAAACATATTAGATAACAGATTTTGTGACTTTGTATCATGAGCTCCTTTGAGGCAGAAAACAATGAGTCCATTCAGTGGTCAGTAGGTTTTGTCCAGGCAATGATGTGCTTATGGTATTAGCATAGCATTGTATATCACTTTATCTACTGAATTTTAGCTGTTGCTTTATTGCCAAGACAACCAGTTACTAGAGGAAGATGCACAGCTCCTTGCAGTTATTTTTTGTTTTGACTACCTCGAATCACTTTGTATCACTGGCTGTTTGTGAACACACTATTCGCTGTCATTTTGAGAGTGAATTAATTAATGAATATTCATTAATAAATATGCTGAACCACACAGACCTCTTCAGGTTTCCAATGGTGACTTCTTTCCACTGAGAAAATTGCCAATTATTCTTAATTTTTATATCCTGCCTTTTCCCTGGTTATTTATTCAAGTGAAAAACAGACCTGGATTGACAGAAATCACTGAAGCAAGTAAGATACTTAATAGTATAGAAGCACTGCTGTTGCGGTAGAATTTATTAGAACTACTCACCCTGGCTTCTGATGATCCAGAGAAAGGATTATTACAGATTTGTCTATTGCAAAACCTCATGCCAAGACAGTATAGGGAAACAAAAAGAAATTCTCCATCAACCTCTTTATTGCAGTGCTGCTTAGTGTGATCTCAATAAAATGAAAAATCGCAAATAGTTAGAAAAGATAAGTAGTTGGTTGTGGTTATTCACTGAACACTCTTGACTTATACCGATATCAAAAGATTTATTCTGTTGATTGACCAATGAGTTCTCCCTAGAACAATATGAGCCAGGAAAATTAAGGTACTTGTTCCTCAATATTCAAGAATAGTTCATAGATGTATCTGTAAAGAATGCTACTTTGTCAAAGATATACTATTTTGTCTTTTGGCTACCACTGAAAATGAAGTGAAACAAGAAACCTCCAAGACTGAGACAAATGCAGGCATTGTCACATTCATTAAAGTGAGATGAAATGGTCAGATGACTCAAGAGTATTGTGGTAAACATGGTAATACAACATTAATGCAAGAAAATTTTATGTAGGCTCAGACAGGATAAAACTATTTGCTCTTTCAGTTTTATAGTTAAATATTTTTTGTTTCTAAAACCAGTAAGGTGTTTGTTTTGTTTTCTGAGACTGCTTGGAATGCATTAGTTTTATTGTGGAGTAAATTTGTTATCTTTTACTTGTCGCTGCTTGAGGGTTAATGGTAAACAAAAATGCTCCAAATCTGAGATGCTTAATATTAATGTTGTGTTTATATAGCTTACTGAATCAAGAATTAATTCTCAGGATTGAAATGAAAACCATGGTAAAAATAAGAGCAAGTGATTTAGTTACAATTCTAGGCAGACTATTAAAAATGTTAAAGGACTACTTTTGCAAGCATACAGGTAAAACTTGCTCTGTAAAAGAACTGTGGATATAAGGAATCATTCACACAGCAGCAGGCAAAATTCTTGATAGTCAGTGGAAGGTAGATAATTGTAACAATCTGTCCAAATAGTTCACTATAAATTAACTGAGAAGGAGTTATAATGAAGAAAGACTAGGATCACAGTTCATTGAACAGTTCAACGTAATTGAGTTCCTGAAGTGATATGATATGGATTAAGGGCTCAGCTTTATTGGGTCAAAGAAGTAATTGTCCTTTAAAGGTGAAATTTCATAAGGTGGCTGAGCCAATCTAACAGAGAGTGGGATGGGGGAATGACTGCCACTTTTAGCAGCAACAATTGCCTGTTATCTGGTGAGACCTCCCCTTTCTTAAACTTTAGCTATAATGCCGTGCAGCTTCTAGAGAGAAGTGGAAAAACTGTAAGTCAGGAGAAAAATCCCTACAAGATTCTGAGGGGGTAGAACAGGAAGAAAAAAAATGAAAAAGGATAATTTATTTAGCCTAAGTGGACTCACAGCAGTTTCACATGCACATTAATTATTTTGGATTATATTCAAACTGAAATACATGAAAGGTCTTGTTATGTTTATAGGTACAAATGTATTTATAAGTCATTTAATTGTGCAAAAAAACCATGACTGTACAATTTTATAACATTTGTAAGAAACATAACATTGAGGTTCTTTCATATATTTGACTCCTTATTTGGATAGATAACCATTGGATATATAGGTTGAGTAGGGAGTTCAAACTTTGGCTGACTATACATATATGCAGAGTTTCCATGTAAATTACATAACATGTACACTATGATTGTCTATGTCAATGGCTATATGTTACTTGGAAAAATATCAGGGGAAGGTTTTCCCCACATTCTGCTTTCTTTTTCCAACAGAATAACTGATTGTGGAGTACTTTTAATTTTCCTATTTATCACCTTGTTGAAGTGTCAGTTCCAAACTCTAAAAATAGGCAAAAGCCAAGTGAACACTGCTGTGAATTGTTATTGTTGCCAAATGGCAGCTTTTCCTTTGCAGGGACAGGGAGAGGGATTGGATTTAACTGATTGCATTTTTTTTCTTTTCTTTTTAAAAGTGCTTTAATTTCGTGTTGAAATTGTTCTTTGGTTATGAAATCCATTTAATTCTTCACATTATCTGCAACAATAGTGATCTTAATTGAGGAAGCAATAATCAACCTCTCTTTAACATGCAGAGGCATACAGCTGCTGCCCAGCTCCCATGAAAGGTGTCAGCTATACCCATATTCTCTTTTATTTCCATCAAAAGACCTTTGGTATATGCTATTGATTTATAATTGCATTGCGTGCATATGAACTACTTTACACCTTAGTAATATTTGCAAAATTTTTCCCCTCTTTCTGGAGCTAATACAGGAATTTTACAGGAAGTTCACTAATCAAAGCCTTCTACTTTACTTTTACTATTTTGTGTTATTGGTGATTCTTAGATTAGTATAGTATCCAAAGATCATACCCAAGGTTAGGATTCCCTTTTCAGCTTCCCTGGTATGAAGACACATACGAAGAAAACCAGTCTTGGTTTCAAGAAGTTTGCAGCCTAAATAGACAATGCACAGAGGGTGGGGGAGAGTAAAGAATAGGAGTGGCTTTGCCTGTCATCACCTAGTTGTACTGATGATCAAAACTTAAGTCTTCTAACTGTCAGTCAAGTGCTGTATCCCTACACTAATTTGCTTCTAGGTAAATTTAACAGAACTAGTCCTGTCAGTATGACTAATGCAGCAGCTACAGAATTCTACTTTTTTAAAGAAAATAATGTAACCTGAGGCAATAGTCCAATTGTTGACAATGGGAACAACAGAAGTATAACTTACAAATGTGAATGGCAGTTTTTATCATTATAAAATGCATATCCAGGTGGGGGGTTAAAATTTATAATGGCGTTCAGCAATACTTTTTTCCTCCTCTTCTTTTTAGGAGCCTCATCTTGTTTAGTGCCATGTATCTTGTGGCTCAGAAGATTCTCTAAGTAATAGCTGGTGTTTTGAGATCTCCAAGAACATGGAATACATTTTAAGACCGGCTGTGGTCATATGACAGTATTTGAACCAAAGTGCACCTTACAAATTTTTTTATATAACTATAAATACATTTTGAAAAGCAGCAGACATACTAAAGTGTTTAAATCAGAGTCCCCAAAGTTTCACACAAGAGGCATTTTGCTTCTTGAAACTATATCTAGTGTTTTAATAAGACTTAGCACATTCTTCAGAAACTCTCACCATGAAGCAAATCTGAATGATATTTTTGGACAGGTGGTGATACTAAGGTTTCTCCTAGCAGGCAGGAACATTTGTAGTAAATGCAATATATTCATATGTCCATTCAGGAAAAAAACACAAGACTCTACCCTTCGTCTGGCTTGACACACTTAAAGAACATAGCTGAAACAGTGTGCACAAAAAGCTTCCTGCAACCAATGCACAAATTGGTTTGAACACTTTTCTGTATAAAAAGTGTGCTCCTTAGAAGCACCTTCAGAATTTGTAGTTATGATTTCAAGAACGTAATTTGATATCTGTTTCTGGTTATGTTTTGTTTCATGGGGGATTTTTTGTTGTTTGTTTGTTTGTTTGGTTGTTTTTTTAATGCTGTGCGTTTACTGTATAGTAATATTAGTAGGAGAAAATAACTTTAAAGCTCTAATTTGCCTGTCTGAAGTCTATGCCATATAAACAATTCATTTTGACCCAACATCTGCTTAGTGTTTTCACCTTTTGTTAATAGGTTATTAGAGTAGCTACAGCATACAAATGTCATTTATGGAGTAACAGGGGAAAATAACAGATGGTATTTTGCTGTAACAATGTGGTTACTTCAAAGCTAGTGGCATTACTGCTACTGTGTAGTATCCCAGTCATGTAGCTAATGACAACACAGACCCCGGCTGTTCTTAATTTTTCTGAGATTCTATAAATGGTGTAAAAACTCATTAGAATTATAATGCTTTGTGCAGGCCTGAATCTTTTGTATGTGTTTCTATTTCTTGATAGCCTCTTTGTGGAAAGATTTTTAATACTACATGTACACATCTTTTTTTACTGTGTGTACAGTCTAGTGTAGTTACGATATACACTTCCCAAAGTCACTTGATAACACTGCAAATCAGTTAGTAACCATACTGACTTATTACTATTTTTACATTATTTTATCAGGATACATAAGGAGTCTTCTGTGATGTAATTGAGAAAAATTCTTCACTTGTCAAAAAAAAAGTTGTCAAAACAGAGGTACTGAGAGGAAGTAGGATCATTGCCAACATTTTCCACCACTTCAGACAATGCAAAAGTGGGAGGAGTGGTTGGTAGACCAGAGGTTTGTGTTGCCATTCAGAGGTACCTCGACAGGCTGAATAAATGGACAGAGAAGACTCTCATAAAGTTCAATAAAGGGAAATGCAAAAAGTCCTGCATCTGGGGAGGAACAACCCCCTGTGCTAGTACAGGTTGGTAACTGTCTGGAAAGCAGCTTTGCAGAGAAGGTACTGGTGAGCAAGAACTTGACCATGAACTAGAAATACACTCTCATTGCAAACCACTCAGACAGCCTCTTGGGCTGCATTGGGAAGAATGTTGCCAGCAGGTCCCTTTACTTTTCTGGAGTGCTGGGTCTAGGTCTGGGAGACATGAAAATGCTGGAGTGAGTCAAGTAAAGACCACAGAGATGATTAAGGGACTGGAGCATCTGTCATAACGGGAGAGTCTGAGACTTGGGACTGTTTAACCTGGAGAAAAGAAGGCTCAGGATGGATCCTTTCAATGTGTATAAATACCTGGCAGGAGGAAGTAAAGACAGTAGAGCCAGACTCTTCTCCGTGGTGCCCTGTGACAGAACAAGTGTCAGTGGGAACAAACTGAAACACAAGGGATTCCATCTGAACATAAGAAAATACTTTTTTACTGTGAGTGTGGTTGAGCACTGTGACCAGTTGCCCAGGCTGATTGTGGAGTCATCATCCTCGGAGATACTCAATATTTGTTTGGACACTGTTGTGGGCAACCAGCTATGGGTGACCCTGCTTGAAAAGGAGGCTTGAATCAGAGTATATCCAGAGGTCCCTTTGAACCTCAGCTGTTCTGCGATTCTGTGATCAGTAACTATGTAAGCATGGATAAAGTGTCATGGGGGACATGCAGGTAGATATTAGGCAGTACCACTGTTTTTTTACTGTTGGATTCCTACTGTTACTGAAATGCTGTTCAATCCTTTAATTGGTGATTTCAAAACAAAGTTTGCAGAACTTTATTTCTTACAATTAAACATTTAAATGTTATGCAGCTAATGGAAAGCACCTATACAAATATTTCAGACTGGAAAATCAGCCATGCAATGGAAGACCGAAGGAGCTCAGTTTCTCAAAGATACAGTTAAAAGGTGACTTGAACATATCTGCTGACAGCTCATGCTTAGAGTCTCTGTTTCGTGTCTTTTTAATCTTTATGCTCTATGCTATTCTCTGTGCTCAAACATTATGGGATATGCAATATTATTAATTAGTGCTTTAAAAACTGTCTATTTGCAGTAATATATTAAACTATTTTAGCACTAGGAATGTCAAATATTGTAAGCCAACATGGTGGAAATCATATTTTAACATCTACTATGATTGTGCACAGATTTGGGAAGTAACACCCAATCATCCCTTTTTCAGAATGCAAGCGTCTTACAGCTTAAAAAGATCTCTGCCTGTGGCTCTAGTGATAGAATTGTTCTAGAGCTAGGCTCAAATGTTCAAGGGACTTGAAAAAGAGTGAAGCAGCCAATGTAAATCTCTTCAGAAGCTACATATACAACTCTAAGTTCTTTTGAAGATTTCAAATACAGTTTTTAATATCTTTTTTCATGATATTGTTTCAAATGCTAGTTAGAAATAGAAGAAAAAATGCCTCTCACTTTGTCATGAAATCAAAGTCTTTGTGCTTTTTGGTAGCTTAAATGAAGACACTGGCATTTAAAGTGAGCTACATCCCCAGGAGGCAATCTGTCTTTCACTTGCACTTAATATTTCCTTGAAAGTAATTTGAAATAGGCAAATAAACAATCACAAAATTTCAAGTAATGACTGTACTTAATTTTAACATTTCCTGATAATTATGTTTATTAGGTCATAGCAGGTTTCAGTTTGTTTTGTTATACTCAATTTGATAAACTTTAAAACCTTGGAGAGATTTCTGAATGGAGCACTGAGTCTTAAACATTTGAGAATGACAGATGACACACATTGCATTTGTTTTTCTGACTCATAACACATTATATATTCTGGCTCAGTAACATTACATAAGCACCAGATCTCAGCATTTTAGCCATAAAATAATTATATAAGAAGCTAGCCAAATAGTTGAGGTTGACCTATGAGTGTATTGTTTCGGGTATTACATTTCTTATCCAAAGCCTGTTTAAGTCAAAAGACTCTTATTGACAAGCTTACTTTGGATATGAGCTAAACATGAACCTGTGTCATTCTTCACTATGTGTTAGCATTGAAATGATGGAGGAATTAGTCGCCATTGCTGATTTTCAAAACTGAAGTGTAGTTCTACTCAGTCTTGAGAACCTGAACATTTTACAGTTCTTCACTAAGTAGGGTTCTCGCTGTATTTTAATGATCTGAAAGTCAACCAACAGTGTTTAACAAGCCATTAGACTGTTTCTGTGCTTGTTGTAGAAAAATATGCACCTCTACCATGAGACAGGGATGTAAAATAGATGGGCTGATTTGAAGGTATGTAGATGCTTAATGATTATAGTTAGGTAAGATTGAATCCCATTTTTTATTTAAATTGTCATAGTTTCACCCCCAAAATTAATCTCTGGCTGTTTCTGTAAGCATGTGTTAAAGTAAATGGTTTATTATGGATCTGTCAGTAAAGAATTCTTCGGATAGAATGTACAATAAATATTAGCCATTGCAGAGATCTGAATTCAGGTCTCTCCATTCCCTATTGAGTGCTCTAGCTACCACCCTGTAGAGGTATTTCTGTCTTTATACTGTAATTATTCTGTACATTGAGAAACCATTTTCATAGGAGAGCGCCTCATTCCAGATTAGACTATGGCCTAGTGATCAAGGCCCTTTTCATGAGATAGATGCATATTTCCTCAGTCAAAAGATGTATTGAACCTTACTGTGTAAAAGGTTAACATTGTCTGAATTATGCAAAGTAAAAGGGAAGCAGCACTTCCTGTTTATGTACTCAGAGCTTTAACTGATTCAAGGAAAAGCAGTATCTGAGCAGGGTTTTTTAAGATCTAAGTTATGGCTTTGGGAACTACACTGAAAATTAAGTGTTCACTCTCTTTGTGCCTCTGCTACAGTGCTTCTGCTGGCTTGGTCATCTTCTGTCTCTGCTTCAAGATTTTTTCTAAGATGTCTCCTCACCTCTGAAAGTTCCTGAGGGAAAGTTATTTGAATGCTTTGATTTTAAATCCAGCAGATATTCATTACTAGTAAGGATATTTCAGAGAGTTGGCACAGTTTCAATGTGTCTCACAACTGATGGGTGATTCTTCATTTATATCTTGCTAAAGTCTTACTTCCTGTATCTGTGTTAGGAGCTAAAAAAAAAAAAAAAAAGTAGTTCTGTGCTTGATGTTCAAACATGACATTAACAAAATTTGTTTGTTTCTCTGTACAAGCTCTTTGTAATGTAGGATTAGGTATGTATATATTTCCGTTCTATTTTTTATGAATAAGTGAAGATAAACAGTGGTAAAACGAACTGGAACCTGTTGTGAGAAGACTGAATTACAATAGTACTACAAGCTAACTGTTAATGATTTCTTCCCATCTTGATACTGTAGTCTAGAATTACCCTCTGGAAGGATCATGGTAAGGGAGATCAGTATACAGAATTAACAGAAAGCAGTGGCTGACCGTGTGCTTTATGATGCTACTATAAATCCTCTGTCCACTGAGAGTGAGGCTTAGAACTGGAATTCTCTTTCTCAGATATGCTTGTAGGAGTATAACTTTTATAATGGACTTCTTATTCTAGATCCTTTGTTCCCTGTTCTTAACTTAACTAACTTTACTCTTTGCTGTCATAACCATTTCTAAAAATAGTATATTTGTCAGCTATAACCTTACAGGGTGATATTTGCACCAATATATTTCTGTGACTAGATATATTCAGGTACTAATTTAATTTCCACTTGTCTTGAGGTCTAGCAAATATAAAAATCTGTGTTGGTTTTGAATTTTATATGTATGTAGTTGTGTGTGCATCATGACTTTCTCTGAAGCTCATCATGGAAAGCTTGAATATGTGTAATAAATTATTTATACAGGGACTAGAACTATGACTTTGGACAAATTCCCATTTCTCTGCTAAATGCAAAGAATAATTGGGCAACTTGATAAAGTATTATTTACCACTGAGGCCAAAAGTTTTCTTCTCTGGGGTAAACAAATCATTAGGCTGATTTGAAAAGCATCTCTTATATTTGTAAAACCTGAATGGTGGTCTCCTGTGTAAATAAATGAATGGCCTTTCTAAAAGCGAGCATATATCAGCAAGTTGTGTCAAAGCTCATGTGTATGCTGTGTCGGTGTCTGTCATATTTGTAGATTGATACAACTTGACGGAGAGTTAATAGCTGACTTGGTGTTATGGCACTTTTCAGTATGAAGTATAATGATTCACATTAATTGAAAGAAACATTAATTTAGCAATTCCAGCTTTATAGAATTGCTATTTTCCCATGGGTTGCAGAGTTTTTTCCAAGATCTCAGCTTTCCACTTTCTCAGCCTGCCTTGTCATCTGGTACTCATCTGCAGGATTCCCATTTGTCTTTGTCTCGTTCTGCATTAAATTCTACTGAACATGTAGTTCTTTTAACTGTGGTGACCAAGGGTATACATAGACTGTTGCTGTGCTCAGCTGGCTGCTTTTTAAGTTGTGGCAACTTAATTGTGTGCCTGAGTCCTCAGGTCTCTTAACAATTATATTTTAATCAATCCCTGGTTCTGGATTTCCAAAAGTGGGATGGTTATTTTGCAGGAGTGGAGCAGAAGAGTGATATTGCTATCTTTTTGTCATGTGTCTAGTGTCAAGGGAGTTTTCTACGCTGTAAGGGAAGTACTTCCCGGGTACTGTTAGAATACAACTGGAAACAGTAATTTTTCTTGAATCCCATATATTTCTTACTTATGTGACAAATACTACAGAGATGAGTGTATGGAATCCATAACGTAAATACAGTGATTGTGCAGGAAGGAGAATGTATGCTAGCAAGTTCTATGGGGAAAAAAATAAAAGGAAGTTAATAAATACTGAATTCTGTTAGTACAGTTTAAAGCAGTAAATAGGCTAGCAAAATTGTTCTTCTGCAGTCACTTTAACTAAATGTAATATTTTACTCAGTTGGATCCATAAATTTGGCTTCTGGTACATCTGAAGTTTTTTTAATGTTGACAGATAGTTTTAGTGAACTTGTGTGTATAATTTCACACATCACCATCATCTTAAAAGCTGTTGAATGATGGGCAAATTAGTATTAGATGCATAATAGACTTTTTGCAAACTAGATGATTTCATGCTATAGAACAGTAATTTCAGGTAATAACATAAAACTTATGAGGATGAATTTTCTTTGAAATTATTATCTAAATTATAGTAACATTTCCAGTACTTTCCAAACATAATTTTATGGTGATACATGAAGAGGAAGAAGACATGCAAGAGAATATCAGCCTGAAACAAACTGACATAAAAAGAGATTAGCTAATCTCCTTTGGACGTTGCAGATGAATACATTTTTTTAAAAAGAATGATGGATCACATTTGATCCTTGAAAAGATTTGACAAATTGAACATACAGGAGCCATACAGTATTTGCAATTGCAAAAAATCACATAATTTATAACCTTTTAAGTCTTGAACACATGATCAACTTGGATAATAATCCAGTGAGAACAAGTATTTTTATTGTTTCTTTCTCACATATAGCTGTAAAACTGGCCCAGAAATGCTGTTTAATAGACATGAAAATATTCTTCTGAGAACTAATGAATGAAGCATATAGTATAGACAGCATATCCAGTGTGAAAATGAAACATGTTTTTCCTTCTATGAAAGAAGAAAATGGAAAATGTGAATGGAAATGTCATGCTTCCACAGTGCTAACATAATTTCCATAATTGTCTAGGATAATTATGGTTTTGAATATCTGTATTCCTCAGAGCCTTTTAAAGTGCAGAGAAGTTGAAAACAGGAGTTTAAAAGATTTTGTGATGTTCAGAATACTTAGCTGAAAGTTTATATCTCATATGGTACTATTAAGATGTTACATTATATTGTTATGTTCTATGAATGATATTGCTACACAATATGATATTGAATTTTCATTGAACATGAAAATGCTTTCCAAACATTGCTGAAAGAAGACTTAGTAGTTACTTATCCTGAGTTCTCAAAATAGTAAAGAGCAGTCAGACTTACCATGATCACTCTTAGTATCTGTGCAATTGACTGCAAGTGAAACTCAGGGTTTAAATTCAGTCATTGCAATAAGTAATGGGATAATGCAATTCATTCAAAAGACAAAACTTAAAAGTTTTTAATAAAGTTCCCCTTTAATGGCTATGTGTATCTGTACATTCCAAATGTAATATAAAAGCCAATATTCAGATTTTAAAATTCTACAAAGATGAATATGAATCATAATCCAAATAAACAGGGACTGCATATCTTGAGGGTCTCCGCAATGGTCAACACTCAAGTTGTGTGACTGAATATTTAGTGTCTCTGATTGAATTTGCAGTCTCTGTAAGTTATTGGTCTGTATCTAACAGCCACATCAGTTTATTCAACTGCTGATGTGTATGTCTGGCATTATGGACTACTGCAAATTGGATGAATATGGAGTTTTAAATCTAGCATGAGTTAGAGCACTTCCCTTTATGACTTCAAAATCTTCTTAGCATTCATCTTTCCAGACAAATTTTCCCTTAGTTAGCTAATGTAATGATGCTGCTTGGTCCTTCTAATTCACAGAGGTCTACTGATTCTCCTTCTCCTTGAGGTCTGTATATACTTTCCATTCAGTGTGGGGGTGAAACAATCCATGCTTGCTGATTATATGCCTCATGGAAGTTGTCACGGATGAAAGTGTTGACATGGTAATGATTTAGTAAGAAATCTAGATTTATTAATAACTAACAGCAATTTGTTATTATTACAAAATAATTCAGAAATGCTGAAAGAAAGGAAAGTGACTTATTCACAGATTCTAAAATGGCAAGATTCACACTAACTTACTTAACGGTACCTTAATTTATACATATATACGTGCACATACACAAAGCATACAAACACACAGAGACAAAAGTATTTGGATCCAGTAGAATGAACACAAAACGTACAAACACACACAGAAACGAAAGTATCTGGATCCAGTAGAATGAAGTACATACCCACACACCAATAAACAGAGAAAGAACAGGTGAAAGAGGAGCTAGCTCACAGGAAAATTTCCCTCTCGAGTTTAGAGTAAATACTCACAATGCCTTGGCATTCCTCAACGGGCGATAATTGAGACTCGAGCGGGTGGACTTCACCCTGGCCTTCCGTCAGCTCTGGCAGCAGACGACACCTTAAGGGTTTTGGTACCTGAGAGGTGTCCCACCTCAGGGGAGATGCTGGTCACAGGCCTGCTGCAATTCAGGAGAGCTCAAAGGGTCTCCCTTGTGGTCGCCATTTATAGGGTCCAAGATAATTGACTTTTGTCAGATACCATCTGGTGCCTTCCAGCAATTGCACAAGAACTTGATGAATGTGCAACTCTGTTATTGTTCCCATTTGACCACATCCCAGGCACAGGTGTGCCAGGCCATTAGGAGATGATGGGCCATTTTAACCGTTTCCAAGCAATCGGGAGGGGCGGGAGCCAGGCTTGTTACCATTATCAGTCCTTATCTCCTCAGATTGGTGTATAGCTCAGGGGATGTGGGTGGAATCACATGTAGCACCAAGCAGCCCAACAAGAAGGGGTGGGGGGGGTGGGGGGGTGTGTGTAAGAATTGCACCACCACAGAAGAAATGTAGTGATTTGTCACATAAACACTGACTCCTTAGAAAACATTACAGTCCTTTTTGCTCCTACCATATGTTCCTTAGATGTCTTTCTAGAAACTAATGAAGTAATGTAAATATAAAAAGATATCTTCAGTCCTAAAAACCTGTGTTAAATTGTTTGCTGCTCTCTTAGTTTATGAATCTGAAAGATCCTTGTGATGTTACTAAATTCTTTTTGCTTGTTCTTCAGCTGCCAGTTAAGTCCAGCAACTCCAGATACTAAGCCAAAAAATAGTAAAAAATATTTTAAATCCAAAGTGTCTTCTCCAGTTGGGTACAGTTTGTACTGTCCATCACAGTATGACATGTCCAGTAATTAACACTTATGTTAAGGTTCTGTTGATCAGATTTACTTCAGATGCTAGTTCATTTGTCACTGAATTCAAACACATGGGTTGTAACGATATCCCAAGGAATTTTCTGTACAAGTTGGGCTAACGCTTTTTGGTAGTAGTATGTATTGCATTGTATTTGTATTGCAATAAAAGCAAATAGTTACTCAGCTTGTGGCTTTTTGCTAGTTGAAGAATTCCACTGCAATAACCTCTGCCTTTTCAATACCTACAAATATAATAATGCTTGTGACCCATTCAAGAACCAGTTTTCTTTTATCTGTGGGATGCCTGTAGACAGCTTGCACATGGCTATCTTCTTATTTTCACAGAACCACAGAATTGTCTAGGTTGGAAAAGACCTCGAAGATCACCCAGTCCAACCATCAACCCAACATTAACAGTTCCCAACTACACCATATCTCTCAGTGCTATGTCGACACTACTCTCAAACACCTCCAGGGATGGGGACTCCACCACCTCCCTGGGCAGCCCATTCCAACGCCTAACAACCCGTTCTGTAAAGAAATGCTTCCTAATACCTAGTCTAAACCTTCTCTGGCGCAACTTGAGGCCATTCCCTCTTGTCCTATTGCTTATTACTTGGTTAAAGAGACTCACCCCCATCTCTCTGCAACCTCCTTTCAGGTAGTTGTAGAGGGTGATGAGGTCTCCCCTCAGCCTCCTCTTCTCCAGACTAAACACCCCCAGTTCCCTCAGCCGCTCCTCGTACGACATGTGCTCCAGACCCTTCACCAGCTTCGTTGCCCTCCTTTGGACACGCTCCAGTAATTCAATGTCCATTTTATAGTGAGGGGCCCAAAACTGAACACAGTCATCGAGGTGTGGCCTCACCAGTGCCAAGTACAGGGGTAAGATCACTTCCCTGTCCCTGCTGGCCACGCTATTTCTGATACAAGCCAGGATGCCATTGGCCTTCTTGGCCACCTGGGCACACTGCTGGCTCCTGTTCAGCTGGCTGTCAATCAACACCCCCAGGTCCCTCTCTGACTGGCAGCTCTCCAGCCACTCCTCCCCAAGCCTGTAGCGCTGCTGGGGGTTGTTGTGGCCCAGGTGCAGCACCCGGCATTTGGCCTTATTGAAACTCCTCCAGTTGGCCTTAGCCCATTGCTCCAGCCTGTCCAGATCTCTCTGCAGAGCCTCCCTACCCTTGAGCAGATCAACACTCCCCCCCAACTTGGTGTCGTCTGGAAACTTACTGAGGGTGCACTCGATCCCCTTGTCTAGATCATCAGTAAAGATGTTAAACAGGAGTGGCCCCAAAACTGAGCCCTGGGGGACACGACTCATGACCGGCCGCCAACTGGATTTGACTCTGTTCACCACAGTCCACAACTCTTTGGGCCCAGCCATCCAGCCAGTTTTTACCCAGCAAAGCGTGTGCCCATCCATGCCTTGAGCAGCCAGTTTTGCCAGGAGAATGCTGTGGGAAATGGTGTCAAAAGCCTTACGAAAGTCAAGGTAAACAACATCCACAGCCTTTCCCTCATCCAATAAGTGGGTCGCCCTGTCATAGAAGGAGATCAGGTTTGTCAGGCAGGACCTGCCTTTCATAAACCCATGCTGACTGGGCCTGATCATCTGGTTGTCCCACATGTGTTGTATGATGGTACTCAGGATGAGCTGCTCCATCAGCTTCCCGGGCACCGAAGTCAAGCTGACAGGCTGTAATTTCCCAGATCATCCTTCCGACCCTTCTTATACATAGGCGTCACACTGGCCAATTTCCAACCTGTCTGGACCTCCCCGGTCAGCCAGGACTGCTGGTAAATGATGCAAAGCGGCTTGGCGAGCACCCCAGCCAGCTCCTTCAGCACCCTCGGGTGTATCCCATCCGGTCCCATAGACTTGTGTGTGTCTATGTGATGCAGTAGGTCACTGACTATCTCCTCCTGGAATGCGGGGAGGTTGTTCTCCCAGTCTCTGTCTTCTGGCTGAGGAGGCTGGATTCCCTCAGTACAACTAGTCTTGTTATTAAAGACTGAGGCAAAGAAGGCATTAAGCACCTCAGCCTTTTCCTCATCACTTGTTACCATGTTTCCTCCTGTGTCTAGCAGGGGATGGAGGCTCTCCCTGGTCTTCCTTTTGCTACTGACATACTTATAGGAACATTTCTTGTTGTCCTTGATTGCTGAAGCCAGATTAAATTCCAGCTGGGCTTTAGACCTCGTGATTTCCACCCTGCATAGCCTCACAGCCTCTTTGTAATCACTGTGAGTGGCTAGCCCCTTCTTCCAAAGGCTGTAAACTCTCCTTTTCTCCCTCAGTTGCAGCCAAAACTCCTTGTTCAGCCAGGGTGGTCTTCTCTGTCGCCGGCTTGTCTTACAGCACCTGGGGACTGCCTGTTCCTGAGCCATTAAGACTTCCTTCTTAAAGAACGCCCAGCCTTCCTGGACCCCTATACCCTTCAGGATCATCTCCCAAGGGATCCTGTCAAGCAGGTGCCCAAACAAGACAAAGTCAGCCCTTTGGAAGTCCAGGATGTCATCCGGGATTTTGCCATGTTATCAGCAATCATATCGTAAAATATTATAGCTGGTAGTGAGCTGATGCTAAGTAGCTAGTTAAGTGATAATACCTTGAAGAAAGAGTTAGGGGATACTTTTTTTACTAAGACAGGCTTCATAGAGTCCTACGGACTGTTATTTGTTGAGTGATTACAATGCAGGTGTCTTTTATCACAAAATCAAATGGATGTTGATCCCATGGCAAGATATGTGTGGTTGTGCAATGGGGGCTGCCATCCCCTTTGAGAGGAGCAGGAAGCTGGCAGGAAGATTTATTCACATTGCAGCCTGCCTATATCTAAAGCAATTTTGGGAAAAGATTGACAAGCTGGACGTTGTGAGCTGTATAACTGTTCTGATGACTTACTGCAGTTTTCAGTTAGGAAGTTGCATGCTCCTTCTTTCATGTAATCCTGGTATCTGTCTGCCCATCTGTAATTCAGCTATAACCTAATCTGTGAGGGTTTTTTCTGCCATTACTCTGCTCTGAGAGCATGTTGGGCAGTTCCTATATTAGATGATTTAAAATGATTGTTTATTTCTGTCGTGGTTTAACCCCAGTCAGCAACTAAGTACCACACAACCACTCGTTCACTTCTCTCCCTTCCCAGGGGTGGAGAATCAAAAAAAAAAAGTAAAACTCATGGGTTGAGGTAAGAACTCACGTTTTAAACTCAATAACTAAAATAAAATATAATAATAATAATAACAATAATATAATAATTATTACTGTTATGGTAATAATGGTAATGAAACTGAATATAATAATAATAAAAAGAGAGATAAATAAAACCCAAGACAAGAGATGCACAATGCAATTGCTCACCATCCGCTGACTGATGCCCGAGCAGTGATTTGCCCCTCAGCCAACACCCCCCAGTTCATATACTAAGCATGACGTTCTATGGTACGGAATATCCCTTTGGCTGCTTTGGGTCAGTTCTGCTGACCATGCTCCCTCCCAGCTTCTTGTGCACCTGCTCACTGGCAGAGCATGGGAAACTGAAAAATCCTTTTTTATTAGGAGGAGCACTACTTAGCAACAACTAAAGCATCATTGTGTTATCAACATTATTCTCACACTGAATCCAAAACGTAGCACTGTACCAGCTACTAGGAAGAGAATTAACTCTGTCCCTGCTGAAACCAGGACAATTTCAGATTCTTTCATTATTCACACTTGACATAAACATTATTCTCATTGCTACCTATATTATGCTATTTTTTCTCTCCTTATATTATCTTCCAAATATTCCTCTCTTCATAATGTGAGAAAGGTCACAAGTACCCAGAGGCATGATATCTGTCGGTGATGGTAGAAAATGTAGATGTGAAATAAAAAGTTTATCTGCATTAATATCCACTGGGAGAATAAAGTCTGAACTAGGAAAACCTGTTGTGACTTGTAGAGAAAATCACACTGTTCATGTACATTTAAACTGAATTCAGCCTTTTGGCACTGAAAACATCTGTGGCTGTGGTTTTGCGTACTATAACTTGCTGTATGTGTTATCATTTCAGCCCTTATGAACCCATTTCTATTTATTCTCCAGAAAGTATGTTGCTTTTTGAGTTTTCAGGCTCACAGCCTGGATCTTCTCATGTCCTCAGATGATGACTGGACAGAAATCAATAGCATACCTTTTAGTATTATTTGGTTACTCTACACATTTACCTGGGATTTTGTATTCTCAACATGTTTTTAAAATGTAATTTCCAGAACTCCTTTCTTGGAAGGTGCATAGTATTATTCCTATATGTGAAGTACAACATTAAAACAGAAATAGGCATTTTCTCACATGTGAGATCTCTGAACTACTTAGCAGGTAGTAGGTTTTGAACTCTGGGAGTCGGTAGCCTCAAATCCCTTTCAACACATTATTACATCTAATGGAATGAATTTTGAATAAAAGGAGTTCCTCAGCATTCTCTAGTGGAAGACTTGTGGCAGACGTTGAAACTATTAATTTGGTGGCACTTTAACTTGACAAACAAGGAGTCAAGATACGTCTATGAAGTCAAATACATACAATTGCAAAGTGACTTCACATATTTTTCAAGATACCAGGATGCAAGACAGTTTTCAACTGGCAGCCATATAGGACTGTACAAAGACTGAGCTAAGTAATTCATCTTTTCATCGTGACCATGTAGGCATGTCTGCAAAGGGATGAGGTTGTTTGCAGGGGTCTAGATTATACCCAGAGTAATAATTAACTCCAGCTAGGATCAAAGGAGTTTCATATGTGACACTGAGTATCATATGTGGCACAGAGTTAGTGCTCTAAAAAAATTAATCTCCTTGGTTAAGTGGCAGTTCATCATTGCAAAACTGTTCCTGTGTGTTTTCAGATGGCTGCATACTTTACCACTATTATAAGAATCTGCTGCATCATTAATCATATTTAGATTTATTTCCTGGAGCCTTGACTGTCTTAAAGGCATGAAAATACATGGTAAAATATGAGCACATTATCCATTACTGTCCTAATATAAATAATATTGATAAGGTTTGAAGGAAGATGAACCAAATAAAATGTTTTATTCTGCAAAAGTGCAGCTTTCAGGTAACTCTGAAAAGAATGCGCAGAGTTTGCATATGAAAAGAAATGGTCTTTGTCAGCTTTCAAAAACAGTCATGCAATTTTGTTAAATGTGGGTGACAAGCTCCTAGCTAAGTCAACAAAGTCATTTTGTGTATGAACAAATTGTTCAGATTCCTTTATGTGCAGCAGTGTTTATCTAGAATTAGGATGATATGAACTTGGGGTAAAATGTCT
Source organism: Strix uralensis (assembly GCF_047716275.1). Taxonomy (NCBI): domain Eukaryota; kingdom Metazoa; phylum Chordata; class Aves; order Strigiformes; family Strigidae; genus Strix; species Strix uralensis. The sequence continues at coordinate 48,108,926 of NC_133975.1, read as the reverse complement.
ACAGTAAAGTGGTCTCACAGTTAAACTTTCTTCTTAGAGAGTGGCAAGAGATATTTGTGTTCTGGCAAGTTCATTTATTACATATTGTAATATGTAATAAACAATTATACATATGCAATATTTTAAGTAGAGACAAGTTCTACCAAAGATGCTCAAATTAAATACAAACAGTAGTAAGTAATTCTCTCATTTCTTGTGTTTGTTTGAACAGATACTTTTGAAATCTTCATCTGAGCTGAGCTGCCTGCTAAACCTTACACTTCTGGACTTTCAATTTTAGGTAAGATCTGACAGATCAATACATCTATTTTTCACATTTTTATTTCAGAGTATAACTATAAAAACATGTAAAGATGGGAACTAGAAGTGAGTGTAAGTAAAAAAAGGGCAAGGAGGAGTTAGGAGATGATAATTTAAAAAAAAACAAGGGGGTTTCCCTGAAAAGTTATTTACCCATTTTCCAAGACAAATTATAAATATATTGACAAAAACAAGGTCATGACTATCTGAGGAGAGAGTTCATCTAATAGTCAATATTTGCTGCAATAACAGTACTTTTAACAGATTAAAAAAAGTAATCTCCTACTCAGTATTTAGGGGCTTCTTTTCTTATTGGGATTCTCAAAGATCAAGTTCATGTGGAGGAAAATTCTTCCTTACAGGTCTTCCTTTTTTTTTTTCCTCCCCCTCTAGTATGTTGCAAACTAACTGTATCAATATTTCGGTTTTGCTCCCTTTTGTATTGCCATAGCCACTTTTGGTTTGTGCCATTTCATTTGTTTTCAGATTCCAACTTTGATTCTCATTTTCTCTGTCTTGATGTAGTTGTTTGTGGAAAAGTTATATTAAAAATATTCTTTCTGAAAAATTAGTAACAGGGTAATACTTTAGAATAGTAACTTCTAGCATGTAAGGTATAAAAATCTGCCATCAGAGACCAGTTCAGCTATCTTGATGCAAGAAATATAGTTCATAATGGAACTTAAAACTAAGGTCCATATTCTCTGTTTCCCTAGAGCCCCTATCCTGTGAGCAGGAAATAGGCAGACCTTTAATATAAAATAATAATATAGTTTTTTATCTGTATGCTGTACCAATGAATTATCTGAAAGTTCAAGTTTCTGTTAATGGCTAATTCAAAAAATCTCTCAGAGTAAAAAGCCATATGCTAGGTCTCTTCCACCATTTCAATGAGAATATTGGTACAAAGTAAAATATGTAAAGGCAGTAAAAATAGGGAAATGAAATTTTGCTCTGCAAGGATGCCATTTTATTTTATGTGTCTCAAATATCCAGTCTCAGAGACAGTTAAAAAAGTGAAAGAATGTGGCTAATTTCTGGCAGTGATATAAAGGCTACGAAAACAGATGTTGTGATACCATTTGTTAAAAACATGAAGACATTGATATTTTGGATAGAAGTCCATGCAAGTGAAATGGATTTAACTACCTAAAAGAACAAAAAATGTAATTTTCTTCATGAGGAATGTCATTATTTCCTATTAGTATAAATAGAACCCAAAGGCATTCTTTGCCCAATTCCTAGTTAAAATATGTTATCTTCTGCCTACTGGTAGCATCTTTGAGTATGTTGCCCCAGACTGCTTGATTGACTGACATGCTTCATGCTAACTCCTTAGGGTCTTATTTAATAACATATTTGAATATGATTTTATTATTTCCTTGATGGAAGCTCCAATGGGCTCCATATGGGTGACTGTGCCTAAGTGTGATCTGTCTGTCCTGAAGTGAAGGAAGGAACTGAATAATTAATTTGAAATCAGTGGGAGTTACTGTATCCTGAAGGGGAAAAACAAGGTCCAAGGGAGTCAAATCTTCATTGTTGGGATCAGTTAAAGAGTTGGATGGGTTAATAATGATACGGTAGAGGTATTTTGTCCAATTGACTAATGGAAATAAGATCTTCAAATGATTTTTATGAAGTAGTGATTAGTACAGTTTCACTATGACAGACTTGTTCCCTTATTCTGTGTGGATTTGAAAGAAATCAAAATAAAATCTCTACTCAAGCTTTTAGTGGAAATTAACATTAAAAGCATGTAAGACTGAAATAAGGCACAAGTGAGGCAACATCACTGCCCAGGAATATGCAATTAGGGAAATTAGTTAATAATCAGATGATGGTTAAAAAACTCATAACTGCTGACAAAGTCAGGACTGACATAAGACAGAATATATGATCTCATTTTGGCCTCAGATATCGCACATTTCTTAAGTTTCATGCATCTATTTTAATTTTGGAAAGAGTAAATGTTAACATGAGTTCATCGAGATGACACACCACCGCCTTGCCATATTTAACAAGCTACCACTCATTAGATAAGCCATATGTGAGTATGCAAAACAAATGTAATGTAAAATGCATTGGCTTAATCCACTCTAAAGGTGATTTCTACTAATCTGGTTTTAGTTTGCAGTTTAACAGGCTAGACACATGTCTACAGCCAATTTTTGTAACTGAGCTGGTTAAATATGGTTAACCATCATCATTATTTGCTATTGATTGTCCCAACCTTTAATGTTATAAAAGTAAGAAGTTTAGAAATAGAATAATGATATATTGATATTCCCTGTTTTCATTTTCTCCTTCGGATTTATTAAGATTAAATAATAAATTTGCTTGAATTTATGGCCAAATGTACACAAAAAATACTTGTCAGTGATTTGATAACTAACTTTCTGATAGCTTACATAATACATATTTCTTTGTTCTGATAGAAATTTAAAATTAAAAATGTGAAAATCTGCTGAGTTTGAGATGTTGCACCTACTTACAGGAGAACAAAAGTTGGAGTTATTTTTTCCTGCGAAGTAAGGCATATAGCAATTCACTTTCACCTGAGATTATGTCCAAACTTTTCACCACTATAGGCCTAAAATGAGGCAGCCTGTGTACCAGGTCTCCCATCAAATATGTTCAGACAATTGATGTTCCTTATCTTTTAGATATAGAGATCCCATATGTATGCAGAGATTTAATTTAGAGATTATAAAAGCTTTAATAAACTCAAATGTTTTTTTTTAAGATTGGCATCTGAGTTCATTATAATGTCATTGTCCTAGTAGCATTAGACAGGACCAAATATAGGTGATTTTTTTCTTAAAAATTAAGTTCTGGATAAATCAATTTGCTCTTAAACTGTCTTACAGTGTTGTACCACTAGTATCTTGCGCTTACTGGTGTTTCTACTGTCTCTCATAGCCACTGAAGAAGGAGTGTAAGTTATAGGTGGTGCTATTGACTATGTATTCCCCAACATGCCCCCCCCCTCCCCCCCCAGGGGGGCTGCTTCTTTCCAGCTGTCAGAACTGTAGACCACCATATCCAGCTCCAGGCAGGTGAGATTGGTGCAGGTCTCACACCTAAGCTGATTGAAATGTGCTTGGTAGGTGGAACTGAAATGGAGTTGGACTGTTGTATTGTATCTAAATTAGAAGATAAGGTAGGAATTTATTGACATGAGAGAGATTTAGAAATTTAGATTTAGAGATTTAGAAGGATTTTTTTTCTTTTTTAATAAATTGTGTTACCTTTAATTCCTGTTCTTCTAAAAATGAAGATCTTCTTAGATTTCCAGCTAGCTTGTAACTGGGGTGGTGTGGTAGGTAAAATATGTTGCTTCTTACCTATGTTGTGTTTGAAGGTTGCCTTACTGCCCACAGAATGCTGGGTAAGTCAGAAGAGTGAGTACTGAACAGTGCGGAGTTACAGTGTCCAAAGAAAACAGACAGCATGGTAATAAAGGAAACAATTTCAGTGCTGCTTAGTGAGTCTAATGCTACCCCTAGAAGTGCATATTTATGGATAATATGTAAATGAAACAGCCATCATTGGCTCTGCTTAGGTATAAAGCACTGAACAAATGGAGAATAAAAAAAGATGACAAATAGTCTTTATGTTACATAATGTCTTAAAAAAAAAAAAAAAAGCTGGCAAAAATACGCTACTATAGAATGGAAACATCAAGAGAAATGCTATTTTTATAGCGATTTACTGGAAAATTCCTTGAAGAAAAACAATTCCTTTGCGTAGAACATTTGATGCTAATGCCACAAGAATTTTCTTAGCTATGGAGTTTCCAGTGAGGTAACTCTCTAAAATGTTTCCTTTCAGTTACATTGTAGACAACCCAAATATGGCAAAGGAGAATATTTTAATTTTATTAATAACTCTAAATAATACTCAGAGGAGAGGAATGACAGTTCTCAGGACTAAGCAAACATTATTGCAGTGAAGGATGTTGCAAGGCAGAAACCAGTGTGCGATAGGATGCAGAAGATAAATACTTCACAGGATTATTATTGTTCTTTAAGCAGATGGTGCATAGAGGACTAGACTGATTTTTGTGGTATGGTAGGTATTACACAGCACATGTTTCTTTAAGAATAATGAAGACATTTGCCATCCCCCAAATTAAGGGGAAAATGTATCGTGCTATAACTAATGAGCTGTCTGAGTTATTTTTAACTCAGTTTATTAGGAAAAGATTGGAGCAAACCACAGCAATGAATCTTTAGGATACATGCATCCCAGATTGATTTGCATTCAAGGTCATGACAAAGTTTGGCAAAAATGCAGATCTCAGCAGAACAGCTCTTCAGATATCATTGATTGCTGTGATTCTTTCCTTTTTAGGTAGCACTAAAGTATAATGATGATTATTATATCACAGTATGATATGAAATAAGGAACAATATGTACTTGTGCATGTTTGTCTTCCAATATTTGTCACATGCCCACTTGTAGCTTTCTAGTTTGAGCGGAAAACATGCAATACTGAACTTTACAAGTCTATAAAAAAAGAAAGTAACTGTTGAGTTATAAAGACTATTCCTTCTGGGGAGGCTTTCACACCACTGAATTTTATACATCCAACTAAAATGCTTCATACAGAACCTTATCTTCCTCTGTCATGAATGAGAAAAATGATTTTATTTGTGGTTGTAGTTTAGGACCTAGGATCTCCTCCTGTTTCTGACTCTGGTGCTCATCTTCACTAATTCCATACTGCATGTCAGTGATCTGATTTCTGTGGCAAAACCAAAGTACCTAAAATATGCTTCAGCTCACGTAGGATCTTACCTTTCTCCATTACTTTTATGTGGAGACAAGCATCCCACCTTAGTCATTTAATTTAGGTTTTAAGGTTAATCAGTTAGACATTTAGATACCCTCTGAGCAGTAGTTATCCATATCACAAATCTGGATAATTTAATTTACATGTGATTTTAGATGGCACAATTTTATACTTTTTATTGTTCCATCAGAGGATAAATGGTAGCAATTTAGATATATTAAAAAGTAAAATCTGAGTTATACCAAGTCTTCAATGAAAGCTGGAGTGAATTTCAGGGTTTATCGAAGCAAACTGGCTTATTTTTAGCACAAACCTCCTAATTTAAAACAAAATCTGTTTAATTGTTTTCCTTTTAGTCTTTCTATCATAAATATCCTAAATATCCTGTGGCTAATAATTTGTCTGTTTTTCTCTCTGGAGTGCACCATTGTGATCCCTTTGTTTACTGATGCTGCTCCTTTTTGTGATAACTACACTGTGTCTCCTTTTCTTTTATTTTATTTTTATGCTTGGCAGTACGTAGCTTCTGTGTCTTTGCATCTCCAAGATAGTAATCCTTGGAAAACAAGGTTGGAGTGGATGAGAGAATTATTCCTCTCAAGTCAGGGAATCATTTGCTACACATAAGAAGAAACAGTACTGCAAAGAGACTACTAATCTGATAGTTACTGTATATTTTTATATAAATATTTTTCTGAATGAATCTCAGGAGGTATGCTCATTAATGCTACCACTACTAAAAACTTTGGGAAGAGATCCGAATCATTAAAACATCCATCAGCAATGAAGGTTCTCATCATCTAGTCTCTGCATTAGATAATACTCTGACTAAAGGAGACAAGCCCATGTATAAGGCTAGGTCAATCTAATTTCAAAGATACTCCTATAAAAATGAAATGAAACCACAGAAGAAATTGGAGCAAAAAGCATCATATGAAAGATGGATAAACAGGGAATAGATGGATTGATTTTTTCTTTGAAAATATTGAGCTATGAATGAAAAAACAGGACCTAATAATGGCCAGTTAAAAGAAAAGAAAACTTTTTTTTTCATTTATTTTGTTTGCATTCAGTTGAAGCCCTTACATTTGTCATGTAAAGCAGATGCTAATGACAGTTTCATTTAATTCCTTCCAACAAGTTTCACTTTAAGAGAAAATTCTTACAAATCTTGTGAGAGTGTCTCATTAGAGTGCCAAAAGCTATAATGTATGTAACATGAACAAAAAAAGGTGAGGATGTGGTATGTCAAATGAATCTGTTTCTTAAGTATACCTGTGCATCTGTAAAATTGCTTTGTTCTCAGAAAGGTTGATGATACACTTTGCATATGAAACATTTTCCTGACAGGCAGTGGTTGGTGTTTTGCTGAAATTAACATTCCCCAGGACAAGTGATACTTTTTGTAGGAAATTTCCATTTAGTTCTAGGTCAGGTCACCTTTAATCTCCATATTGGCTGAGTCACTTTCTTCTTTGGTCTTTTATGCTTCTTTCATTATATGGAAACCAGGGGACTCAGAGGCACCACAAAGCATGTACCTGATTATGTCCTTCCTCCTTTTTTGGATAAGTGTGGATGATTACTACCTTCATCACAGTTTGGTTTCCATGGACAGAAAATACACACATGAAGATCATCACACAGGAGTGTGAGGTGCTTGAACTGAATCCCTGATGAAGTGCTGCAACAAACAAGCCTTTACTCTTAACAGCCTTTTAACCTTTTACCGTTTCATATGTATATTTAAGAAGGACGCAGAACAGGCACTGAGGATTAGTCTGTCACTACATATAAGCATGTCCTTGCATGGCTTTAATATTACTTACTTGGGTAGAAATAGTGAAGGTAGCTGAAGACTGCTTGTGCAAGCTAGCAAATGTAGGGTCCCTGGAGCACTGTTGCCACTCTCTTCATTGCTGTTATCTCTGCTACCTAAACGGAACATAGTTTGAGTATGTCGGTGTCTTTTGCAGTTATGTGCCAAATTTCTCCATAGCCAAATCTTAATCTCATCTGTATTTGGCATATTATCTTAGTACAGAGTACCTCAAAACCTTCCATCTCCCTTTCTTACTTCCTTCTCTGATGGTGATGCAAATAACTTTCACATGGAAAGGAGGAAACCTGAGCTGTCTATGTGTATTTGCATTGCATTACACCCTCACTAATAAATCTTCTGGAAACTATAGTGCCAACCTTATGAGTTTATAAACCAAACTGGACCTAAGGTGGCACTGTACTGAGCCAAATTGGAAGTCTTAACGTGCAGTTTGGATAAACTAGTCAGGGATAATTCAGAGCTGACTGTATTTTGAATTATTGCAGCTGTAACAACCTAACCACTCAGTACAAGTCACAATGCTGCAACACTCACCACACTATGTGGGCCGAAACAATCCCTTGTTGCATAGTAAGAGTGAACAATGCCCTTTGGTGAATTTGAAGCAGTATTAGATGAAGTAATTTTATTTCCCCTTGCTTTACAACTTAGCTATTACTCATGAACTGAAGTCAGGGTATATTTAAATTTTTTTGTCATGTATTTTATGTCAGTTTAAATTTAAAGTGTGTAGAGTTAAATACATTGAACAGAAGACTAGGAGTCTTACTGATACTTTCATTCATTCCTCACTGTTCTGCGGGCAAATTAATAATTTAAGCACCTCACAGAGCTGAGGCTGAGTAAAGGTGAATAAACAGAAGACACGATTCAAAAACCAAAAAACCCAAACACTCTATCTGCTGCCACTTCTTCTGTGAAGTAACTGAACCCTTGAAGTGTATCCTTTTCAGTAATAAAAGCCTCTAGACATCTCGCTGCTTTTGTGCAACTTGAGAAATGCCTTGGGCTAAGCCAATTAGTATTTGTCTCCCAACTAAATCCACTTCGAATCCAGATGCTACTGGTTCCATATATAAACATATGTTCACACACACATATATATGTATAAAATATGCATTAGATAAAACAAATAAATGGTCTTTATAGCAGACACCAGATACAGGGCTCTTCCTTCACAGTTGAAATTGCTACGTCCAATATGTAGTCATGTTCAGTCTTGCTCCATCATCGCATTGTAGCAAATCTTGAACTCTGTTTTACAGAGAGGCACGGTGAATACTCCCCACAGGCTCACTGCTAGGAAAAAGAGGGAGTGTGAAAAAGTGTTCAAATTATCTGATGATGAAAAAAATAGTCTGAACTTAGGTCTCCCACTCCTTGTGCAAGCATTCAAACTTGAAAGACTGAAAGAGACACCCTTACTATCTCCTTCTCTTCCAGTGGCCAGAGAACCTAAGAAGCTAATGATGTCTAAACAATTGTCATTTTTCATTTGTCAGAAAGAATTCTCAGAATAGGCTTTCAGGTTTTTTGTGTTTGTTTTTTGTTTGTTTGTTTGTTTTTTCTCCGAAGTAGGCGTAGGAATATGGTCTCAGTGCTAAGCAGGACTGAGATTACAAACGTATGTCTGTGGTCTGATCAGCTAGCCCAAGGGAGCTCTCTGCCCTGTGCGCTGGACTGCTTTGGTTCACATTCTAAGATTCCCAGTTTTCTTCATGCCCTGTAAATGCTTCAAAAAGGAAAACCAGAAACAATGCATAAAACTTAATTTCATCAGTCAGATGTTATAAAGAGCTAGTGATCTCTGAAACAATGCTTTTTATTGGTTTAAAGACAGTGAACACGTTAGATATGATATAACTAACAGGCATACTCTAAGCATCAGCTTTTTGCTGCCATTTACAATCAGAAAAAATATTGTAAAGTTTTACACATGAATTTATATTTTGCTTCTCTATCAAACCACTACTTTCCTTACAAATAAATAATTAGAATGACAGAGTACATTTTCAATATCTATGGCAATAAGTACTTTATCACAACTATATGCACAATAGCATATCTCTATTGGAACCTTTATTGATATAAAAATCATTTTCCCTTGGTTTAAAAAAAGTGGAACCAATAATGAATTAGCTATTTTAATAAACAAGATTACACCAAAATCTTACCCATGCAGAAAAAATCTGTATGGCAACGAAAAAAACAACTTGGTAATGTGCTACTCTATCAAATGTTTGTTCATCTAATTCAGAATCAGTGCAGTTAATTCCCAGTAGCTTTAATGCAGCTTCAGATAGAGTGATAAACAAGGAAGTATATATTTTACAAACATAATAGCTAAGTTTATGTGTATTTGTGCTAAGTTTAGGCTAATATATGAGCTTTGTTTTATTGTTGTACAGACTGTTAAACTCTTTCTGTGGTCCTTGCCATGGTAGTAGCCTAAGTTAAAAAACAGTCTTCCGTGTAACAATCAGCCACTATTCAATAAGTATTCAAGGTATAACTGCTCTGTTTTGGGGCTAGGCATTTCCTATGCTAATTTTCATCAGGACCAGAGCACAGTCCCCAGAATGTTTTATTTTAAGAGTGGATATATTTTCTGTGACCCTGAATTGAAGGCAATAATTTTTAAAAAGTTATTGATCAAGTGAAATTGTATTCAGTATAGAAGTCTACATCCACATTCTTATATTTCAGTATATAAAGAAAAGATTCAGGTTGTAAAGTCAAGTACTCAAAAGTTAGAAAATGTGCATTTATTATGGTTACATATCCTAGAGAGTTTTTTCTCTGTTTGAAACAAAGTATTTAAAAAAATTATCAGTTTCAGTGGTATTTGTAACCTTAAATATCCTTGAGAGTGAAAAAAAAGTACTTGAGTCATTCCAGCTTTATTTTCAAAATAAAAGAATTCCATTTTGACATTTGAAATAATTTTACTTTTAAAATTTAATCAAAACTTCATCAAAATGGAAAAAAAACCTCCAAATTGAAAGTCTTTGTAGGTATTTACATGAAATATTTTTATCAGTTAAATTCTAGTTTTCATTTTTAGCTTTGCAAGAGTATTTACTAATTTGAGTCTTGGTTTTGCTTAATAAAAAGATGAAGTGACAACAGTTAAAAAAATGGCACAATTTTTCCTCAGTTCTGTCTATGATAAAACCTTATTACAGAGAATGATGACTTTTCTTTCCCAAAAGATCTTCACCTCAATCAGAATGCCTGGGATTTGTGTAAATGAGGTCAGAGATGTAAAAAAGGAAAAGCATACAATTATACATACATCTGGAAGGCTGGCCTCAAGTGGCTGGCCCATGAACACACAGAAACTTTGTGGCAGAGTGAGGAATAAAAATCTAATTTTGTAGGGTGATTTTCATCTCCTTGACTCTTTAGACCCTCCTTTTGATATCTGTAAGATTCTGTCTGGCTCATAACACTATAACAAAAAGTAACATGTAATAAATAACAAAGAGGTCCTAAGAAGAATGTCTTTTCTGCATTTTTTGTAGTATCTCATACCTAGTTGTAGGTGGCATGCTATTATGTAAACATACATAGATCAAAAATTCACTTCTCAAAAAGCTTGTGATTGAAGTATAATTTTGGACCAGGAGTGTAAGGAACTAAGTAGAGTAATATTCAATTTGTTAGACAACAATCTCAGGAGACTGACTTACCCTTCCTCAGCCTACTCTTGTCAAGTTCACTGTGGTCATGGTGAACACAGAGTGTTTAAAGAAAGCCTTTGTAATAGAATGGCAGATATTTATGATGTACTTCTTCCAAGAATGAGAAGCAGGACTGGGCAAACTTGTTTAAAAATTAGGAGGTTAGCATCACGAGCTATTTGAAAATGGGAGTTGCCAATCAGCAGTGAATGAAAGATGATAAGTAGGATGATGGGGCCAGAAGTAGCTTTTAAAGTGAAAGCTAGTAGCTTGTGGAATTTCTTTAGAGAAACCAGAGCCCATATAGCAAGATCCTGTGTAAGCAGGTCGGAATACGCTCCTAAAAGAGGTCTTAGTAAGGAGGCACAGGTGATGGTGTTTGCGCCCCACTTTCTTATCAAATAGTTATTAGCTATCAGCAAAGGGTTTGTTGATATGCAAGCCACCAAAAGTATACGGAATTTCTCTCTCCAAAATGAGAGATGTGCAAATCAGTAATGTCATTGGTATGGTCCTAAAGGACAAAGCTGTACTGATGATGTCAACAGCAGTCAAGAGGGCAAAGAGCATGGAGGACTTATAGAAAAATGTTCTGCTTTACATCTGTTTGAGTTGGTGACTATACATCTGTGGGGAAATATCGGAAGAAATGGATGGTGCTTGCACAGAAAGCAGGAGGTCTGACTACATCTGTCAATACCTGACTTTGTTGTTTGTGGAGATTATCTATAGGGAGGGAAGACTCATCAGTTTAGAGGCTTATAGGGCATTCATAAAGTGTTGGAGCAATGCATTTCATGGAAGAAGAATATAAAGAGGACAATCTCATGGGAAACAGTGGCTAACAAAAGTTCAGGAAGATAATTTACTGAACCAAAGACACTTGAGGGGCATAGTGCATGTTAGCTAAGAAGTGATAATTGGCCACTTGTATATGAACAGTTAAATCTGAGACAGAAGTTGAACTGGAGAAATGGTAGATGGAATAAGGGAGCTTCTGACAGTGGCTGTAAGTTGAACATTGAAGGATTTAAAAATTATAAAGAAGATGGGCTGGTAACTGCCAGGGAAATAGGCAAGAAATGAAGTTTGTAAGAATAAGAGATTTATTTGCATCCTTAATTTCACAAAGAAGAGACAGAAAGAAGGAGAAGACTGAGAAGCAAAACAGAGGGAACAGACATGAATGAGACAAGAATTGGGAAATGCTTGAGATGGGAGGAGAGGATTTGGTGGTGGAGATGAGGAGATAAGCTTTCAAATTTCTTATGTGTAAATTTGGTTATAATTCTTTGTGAGATAAGAAGAAAGAAAGTAAAAGCAAGTTGTGTAGACTAGGAAAGTGTTCATATCATTTTACCACTTTTCTGTTAAAATAAATTAGCTATATTCAATTTAATGGTATAGAAGGAAGCAGGAGAAAGGGATGGTCTGAGTAGTGAATCAAAGGCGGCAAGAGGCAGCTAGGAACAAAGAAGTCACATTGTTAGTTGGAACAATGGAATAACAGAAAGTAAAGAGTTTTGACTCAACTTCAAAGCAGATCCACTGAAAAATATTTTTATTTAGTGAATAGTATGGGTACTTGAAGTATCAGAATGATTCAATTTATTACCTTAATGCTCTTCTTTAAGCTATTCTGTGGGTTTTTTACACTTTTTTTTTTTTTTTTTGTTTTTGTGGTGGTGGTGCAGTGTGTATCTAGTGATTAAAATTCAGGAAATTTACATGTGTAGTATCATGTCACACATCGAATGTCAGTCACATCCAACTGTAGTCATTTTCATTCAGGTTACTAAGTTTTCTTCTTGAATAACTGATAGAATTAAAAATCAGACCTCTGTTAAGTCTTGATTTCAGCTTTTGGCTCTGGGCTCTGATTGCCAGCTCTGGCCTCCAATTGCAAAGAACTTTGCACTCCCAGTTTCAGGGAATCCAGTGGGATATCTCTGGAGTCCTGGGTAAGAAAGTACATGCAAATCTCTACACTATGAACGGACAGTTTTCAGGGGGTTGGGAATTTGGTGAAAGTTGAGTGGATTTTCATAAAGAGGAAAAGTCACAAGCTAGACACAAAGATCATCTAGTTAAGTCAAGTTCCTGCTCCTAAGCTTCCAAACTTTCAAGAAAAAAAGCTACACTCTCTCTACATAAATATTTCTATATACTTTTTGATATGGAGAAACCTTGTCTCCTTACCCTCACTCTCAAAAATGGTTATGCTGTTTAAGCTGACGTTGATTTTGGGAAAAATCAGCAGAGAAAGCAAAACAATCAGAGACAACTGTTTAGCAGGAACAAGTTCAACTCACATGATTAAGCTTTAGCAGCCAAAGCAAAACAAAGTCTTATGGTGGAAAGCATGGAGCAAGCTGTAAGTGGGGGTGCTTTCTGCATCATTTATATTTCAAATCCAGAACACTGTCTGTCATTGAGACCTAGCTTGCTGCCAAGAAAAGTCAGAATACCATAACAAAGACTTTCTACTTTTCTGAGGTTTTATGATCAGTATATTCCTGATTAGCATACAGGTTTTTTATTTATTTATTTGTGTAACAGGTAGTATTTGTAGATTGCAGAGATAATTTTTCTCTTATTAGATTAAGGTCCTTCAAGGGTATAGAAATGCCTTACCAACACAATTTCTCTCCTGAGCTGTGTTTCAGAGAAAAGAAGAAATACTGCTGCTTGTCAGTATGTCTGTTATGGCTGCTGAATTCAGTGCTGCCAGCAGCTCTGAGAGCCTTTTTAGAAAACAGCATGTCACGAGCAAGTGTAAGACAGAATGTGCATTTTCAAAGCAAGTCCACTAGTATCAAACTGCAATCACACAGTGCAGGAAAGACAAAGGTGTGTTACGTCATGAATCACAACAAAACAAATCATTGTGTAAGTCATCAGCAACAGAGAATTGTGATTAAACAGCAAGATGGGAAATGGCTATTTCAAAATAATAGCAGGTGCTGTAAATGAAACTGGCAATGAGAAAATCCTAAAATGTTGTAATTGGCTTCGATCTTAGCTGCTGGGCTGCACTCTGAGTTTTCAGCTTGAAGACAAAATGAAAACCTGTGAAAAATAGATACTAAGAACTGTAACTTTCCGCTCAGTGAAGGACAGGAAGGATGGAAACACACTGTGCTTTATAGGAGCTCTTTTCAGGTGTGGTTAAAACTGTAAGTAATTAAGAGGTGGTGATTACAGGTGACCTAACTCAGCATGGAGAAGCCCTAACCCTATTCTGGGTTATTTTGATAAGAAGTTTTTTTACATATGTTGAATTCAGGAGTAGATTTTTAGTAACTAGTTGCACAATGTATCACAAATGTTATCAATATGAAATTTCAATTAATCCTAATACATTTGGAATAATTACAGTAATGTTGTAGGTAGCTGTAAAAATTTGGTTCGACACAGGACCTTTTTCTCCTCCAGCTGTCTCTCTTCCAGTACACAAGCTTCCAGTACAGGTAGAATTACAGCCAGACCAGACTTGGCTCTTCTGTTGCAGCACTTCTTGGCTGCTTGTGCTGCAGGGAGGAGCCCTGCAGAAAATCGTGTTGAGGAGGAGTTGGCACCAGTATCTCAGTGGTGGAGTGCACTTGCTTCAAGCCCTGCGTCATTATTGTGAATATAAAGGTTTATAGTTTAAGGGCAGAGACTTCTGAAAAAAGGTACAGAAGCATTACAGACTGAAAGCTATGTCTCAGTGTCGGTTTATCTGTGGTTAGAGCTAGCTTCATAACTGATTTACACAAATTAAAGATATAGGCTAGATTTTGTTCAGTTTTGAAGTTGTTCTGGACATTGACACTGAAAGAGTTTCCCCAAAGGGCTCATATCAGGAGCCTTATCTGGGCTCATATAAAGACCACGAGTGGTTTCTCTACTGTTGAATGCTCTGAATATGGCTTATCATATGTTTTGTGTGCTCCCTTAAGTCACAGACTGCAAGGAACCCAGGCCACTTTCTTCAGATCTCCCTTTACGTGAGAGCAAACATTTAGCCCAAAATTTGCCATATCAATAATATCCATATGCAAAATTGTTGCCTGGAAGTAAGAAGCTGAACAAAGCACAACTGTGAAAAACAGAAGAATAGCAAGCAATGTCTGTTGCCAAAACTGAGACTAAAATAATCCATGTCTCAATAGCAACCATGTGATAGGTATATTCTATTGAGCGGTATTTGTGCAGTACATCACATACATTTATACTTTAACAAGGAAACTGTTATGACTAATACATAATGTATATGGTCTTTTAAGGCCAAAAGATATGTATTGAGTGAATAAGGTAGATTTATAGTTTAATAGTTCCTTTTTAGGACATATAACGAGATAAATTTGAAAAGTGTACACTGTACTATCTCCAGATCACTAACGGGAAGAAACTGGAGAGATGTTTCAGTTCAGAGGACATTTCTGTTATTTATTTAAAATCTATAACCTTAGCTGTAACTGTGAAAAAAATTTCAGTGCAGAAATCTTCAGTACATTAGTAGCATTTCATAAATCACCAGGTAAATAGAATATTTCAGCTTCTGGGAAGTACAGATGTTTCCCACTAAGAAAAAAATTCCATTGCATAACAAGTTACCCTGCCTTTAATAAAACTAAAAAAACATTTTTGAAGATCAGTATGCAAAATAAATGTATGAATTTGGGGCTGTGGTATGAGAAATGAGGAGCTGCTAAAGTGTATCCACAAACTTTGATAAGGAATTTGAAGTATACTTAAGCAATTTTAAAAGCTGAATTGTGGTTTTTGGCCTTTTACATCCAAATGTTTTAGCATTTTTGCTCCATGCTGATATTATTAATATTCTTATTTTATTGTTATCCAGAAGTCCTTAGAATGATGGAGCTTCACTGTGCTAGGAATTTTGCTGTGTTAAAATAAGAGTTAGGTGCAGCTGTGAGTTTAAAGCCTTTAGGTTCAGTTTGGCAAAAGCTGTGCAAAAATAATCTGTAACATTGTGATTGCTTGAGTGTGAAGCATGAGTATTTGTGATGCTTAAGGACTAAATATGTGTGATATAGTAGTTCTGGGAAGTTAAAGGGAAATAGGTATTATCGCTAAGAAAAATAATTTTTCAGGACACACAAAGTTTTTCAAATAGAAAAGAAAAAAATCTATTTCTTTAAATTTTGTTTTCTGAGCCATGTTTTTAGTTTATTTAGACATTTATGAAACTGTTGCCATCACAGTTATTATGAATTAACAGAAACACAAGCTGATCAAGAAATCACAGTATTCCATGAGCTGGGACTTCCTTTGTATGTGGTGGGATTTTTAGTAGTCTCTGAACCAAATTGAAAAATTGGCAACATAACAAACATCGTATTTCAAATATTTCAGAGGGTATTTCACCTTCTGATCATTTCCCTAATTTGTAGGCCAAGTGGAAACATTTTGCTTCTGAAGTCAAGACAAGTCTATGCTGTAGTGGGGAACTTTAATTACATCTTTCCTCAAACCAGCAGGGATAGGTAATAGTAGTGTCAGCACAACTTTGGTGTAGGCTAGAAAAAAGAATGCTTGTTCCCACACCCTTCTCTTCACTCCTCCTGTTGGCCATCCTACAGTGAGGCTCGAATAGGTCAGCCTGTTCCTGCTAACATGACACCCCCGACTGTAGTGCAGTTGTACCTCGACAACAGTGTGGCAGCAGCAGTTCTAAGTCTGATGATGGATAAACAGCCCACAGTGTCTACTCTGCCATCTGGGAATCGCCACAGTCTCTAATTGTCATCCTACTAAACTGAATCATGTTGTTGCAAGCCCTGAACCTAGTAAGAAGAAAAATAGCTATGTAGTTTTTGTCAATAGAATTTACACTTATAAACAGTTTTTATATGTTTTTTCTTTATGCCTAGTTTCAGCATAATCAATGCTAAATGACAGTGAAATTCTTCCTAGCATGTTTGAAATTGTGTTTATGAGGATATATCTCAAAGTGCTCTATTTAATTAAAACCCAAAGAGTCTTTGTTCAGGCTGCATTTATTTTCCAATTGTGTGGGTGTGCATGCATGTATTTTTCTTAAATGTATTTGTGCAATCTCATTTCTTCAGTGAAAGATTTTGCAGCAATAAAATGTTGCAAGTGTTGCCATAGCAATAATGATCTCAGAATATCAAAAATTATCTTGTTAAATCCCACAATAGGGTTGTTACTTCGGCAGTTTCAGCATCACTGTCTTTTGCTCAGTGAATTTCTTGTTTTTTCCTAGAAATATGAAATTAGTGTGAGATCATATGATAGTCATATATGTAATAAAACTATCATTTTTATGCGAGTGGGCTCACTGACTTAAGTAGTATCCATATCAGTAAAGATACTTCACATGAGAACGATCGGTGTCTGGACATGAGAACAAAATAAGAGCATCATTCCAAGCTCCAGGATGTGACAGTTTTCTAGATTATACTGCAGTAACCTAAAAATAAATATGTTAAGGACAAATTAGTTATATAGGTGTTAAATGAGTACAAGAGAAAGGAGCATATTAGCAAAATCCTGTGATCCCTGCGTGCGAGTTGTGAGTGTATAGAAATCTAATATTAATTAAAATCTTCCAACAATGAATATACTCGAGTAGGAAGCTTTGGACAAAACCAGTCACACATTCAGCTATTAATATTAAATAACAAGTGTTTTGTAACACTGCAGAGATACTATACTTGTATGTATCTGACTACCTTAGCATTAATAGTGATGAGATTCTAGAGTGCCAAGATTCTATTGCGCAAAAAGGTGTGATATGACTTTTCATAAATCAACCCCTTGTCTCAGCAACTTATTCCCAAATGTTGGGCTTGACATTTGAAACTTGCAGACCACATTTTGTACTAGAAGATACTTACGGGACTCTTAGTGCTCCAAATCAATCTGGGTTATGAAATGCAATGACATAGGTATCTTAGAAAGTCCTGGACTATCAACATTGGAAAGTTGGATGAATACACTGGGAAAATTATCTCACCTTTGTTCTGTTTTGTTTTGTTTTAAAATGTTTCTTTGTTTTGTTCTAATAGCTCTTCCCAAGACATCTGCTACTCTCTAGGAGAAACTCTTCAGCATGGTATGACCCCCTTGGATCTTTTATCCAACTCAGTGCAGCCACTGTTATGTAGGTAAAAGCCAACTGTGCTGGATAACTCCTAGTCTGTAATTCAAAGAATCATAGAACAGTTAGGCTTGGAAGGAAGGGGCCTTAAAGATCATCTAGTTCCAACCCCCCTGCCATGGGCAGGGACACCTTCCACTAGACCAGGTTGCTCAGAGCCCCGTCCAACCTGGCCTTGAACACTGCCAGGGAGGGGGCAGCCACAGCCTCTCTAGGCTACCTGTTCCAGTGTCTCACCACTCTCACAATAAAGAATTTCTTCCTTATATCTAATCTAAATCTACCCTCTTTCAGTTTAAAACTGTTACCCCTTGTCCTCCCTGATAGAGAGTCCCTCTCCATCTTCCCTGCAGGCCCCCTTTATGTACTGGAAGGCCGCTGTAAGGTCTCCCCAGAGCCTTCTCTTCTCCAGGCTGAACAACCCCAACTCTCAGCCTCTCCTCACAGGGGAGGTGCTCCAGCCCCCTGATCATCTTCGTGGCCTCCTCTGGACTGGCTCGAGCAGGTCCATGTCCTTCTTATGTTGGGGGCCCCAGAGGACACAGCACTGCAGGTAGGGTCTCAGGAGAGTGGAGTAGAGGGGGAGAACCACCTCCCTTGACCTGCTGGCCACACTTCTCTGGATGCAGCCCAGGATATGGTTGGCTTTCTGGGCTGTGAGCACACACTGCCAGAAATGTAAATGTTCTTATGTTTAACATCAGGTTAAGGAAAAATCCACTCCCTCAGATCTCTTCTGAGCAGGCCCTTTCCCCATGCCTGTCTGTCTCCAAGTGGTTTTTGAAAGTCAGCCTCTTTTCATGTTTCCTCAGGTGCTCAATAACACAACTGTGAAAGCAATGTTGTGGTTTCATTCTAATGCAGGTCTCAGATATTTTAGTCTTTTCCTGTGGACAACATTAAGGATAAAAGATGCTGGATTCTGTGACAAGACTTGGCATGTATTACAAAACCATTTCATTTAATCTTCAGGTGTTTGCTTTGGAAGGCAATTAGGCAACCCTATTCTTTTGAAGTTTCCCATATTTTGATATTCCTGTCTGTCTCCTTGCTGTTTGTTGTTTTTTCTGTGTTTCATAACATAAAAATCAATATTGAAGAGGCAGTGGCTTCTCACATTCCTCCCTGTGGGTTTGTGGTGATTTACAAAATACAACCAATTAACCTAACAAAGTCTGAGAGCTACACTGAACACTTCTCAAACTTAATACTCATTTTTTTATGTATGAAGTTACACTGGTGTTTAATACTTCCTTGTGGGATAGGTATTTGTAGAATTTCTCAGAGTGATTTAGTGTATTATCCTGTATAAAATGACCATAATATTGCTATATCTTTGCCTGAAAGAACTTCACTTAATTACATATGCCACAGTTCCTTCCACTGTGGCAATCTCATATGCTTTAAGCCTCTGCTGAAGTACCATTGCTTAATCAGTGGTACATCTGAAAGTAACTACATTGAAATATCAGTGTTGGCTTCTGGGATAGGAATTATACATCTGTAGTTGTATACCATGACGCTACATCTCATCTCAGTAGTATCTCAGGAATGAGAGTTTATATCCAGGAAAGATATCTTAATGTATTAAATACCACATGGTAGGCACCAAACAAGTCAATTGTCAGATATCTGAGTCATTCAATTTATCATTAATAATATATCATTTGCAAGCATGTACTGGCTTCTCATTCAACACAGGTGCACTGTCATGATGGTAAACTTACGGATATCTTTAGAAGAGTTACTAAAGTAATCTGTTATCTATGCAATTATACCAAGAATATTTTTCCAATTGAAACAAATTTTACATAAATCAGAAGAGTTTTGTGTAAATATTAGAGGTGATCATTTATCATTAACTGCAGTTAAATTACCAATGTATCAGAGCAGTGTTAGAACTTTAAAAAGGTTTCAGTTGCTAGTTTGTGAAAAAATTCAGTTGCTATGTTGCTGATGAGCTGTACGCTTTCTGTATTGTATATGATGTCACATATTGCATGGTATTATTTCTCTTTTTATTGTTTAAATAAGAAGAAACAAAAATAATTTTAATAGCAAATAACAGATCAATTTTGAGTAATGTCTTCCAACATTAATGGAACTTTATGTTTTTACTAATAAATCAATACTCATCTTTATACTAAGAACTGATCAATAAGAACAGGACTGAGATCATGCATATTTATTAATCTACACATGGATGTGTTGGTTTTTTATGTTTAAAAGTAGAAAAAATGCTTCAGAATTTGGACATGTCAGCATTGTATCCTGTGTCACCCGTCTGGTTAATGTCTCTATCTTCCCTATGCCTTCTCTGGTATCTGAGTATTAGCTTGACAAGATATGCATTGATATATGTTTAAAGCAATCTAGTGTTTCTTCTGAGTCCCATATTGATTAAGCCTGCTGAGTTATTCTGAATTTAAAGTGTACGTCTCGCTGACAGGTTATGGGAATGCCTGCTGGAAAAGAAACATAATGACATTGCATAGATTGATTTCTCTAAATTACATGGGGCATGCAAAGTTTGTTTACAAACTCTCAGAAGGAAGATACTATGGTTTCCCATTGCAGACTGATATCAAAAGAACTCTGTGATCCTCTTGTGATGTGGGATATAATTTGGTTACGATATTGGATCATTTAGTGTGTTTGATGAGAAATGAAAATGAAAAACCACGAACATGCAAATAACGTCATACTTCTAGTGTTTTGTAGTTCTTGCTTAATTAGTTACAGGGCAGAAGCACTCTGCTTCTGAAAAAAACTCAGAGGATTTTAATTTTACCAACATGGTATCTCAACAATGGTTATGAAAATGGTACTGGAAATGGGGAGATAGGTTGTTCCCTTTACACGTGTCATTTCTTATGAATTTTTAAAGAGGGATCTTTATTCAATTCTTGTTCCTTCATAAGACTTCAAAATATGCCCAAGTGTTATATTCTTGAATATCCAGTATAGCACTCCAAGGATCCCAATGCAATCAAAAAAGGAGTACTCTCTATTTTAAGAAGTCATGCTCTCATTGGGTCCTTTACTCAAATTCTCCAGTAAACTTCCCCCTGAAACAATATATTTTTCCATTAGGAACAAAATACATTTTGTTTCAAGAGATTATAGTAAGTCCAGAATTACAAGGACATTGAAATCTTCAGGGATACTTCATTATAATTTTTACATTTGTTGCACTTAATTTCAGGAAAAATAATGAATTTTCAATAACTCCTCCAGAAAGATATTTGATTTACTATTACATGCATATACTTGTATTGATAGAAGAGCTAAAGATTTGCTTCTAAAAAGACTTTTTGTTCATTGTAAGAGACGCACTAGGAAAGTAGGTTAAAATTATGTTGCTAGGAAACAGAAGTGGATCCTAGCAACTGCTACTGAAAATGAAAATTGTATGCCTGTGTTAAAGATGGAGCTTCAACCCACATCAATTCAGCAGGCTAATAGTGTTTTCTTGAAGAGGATTAATTTTGTGGCCATGATCTTTGCTATTTTATTATTAAAGCAGTATTTCTTATTTAGAATTGTGCTCTTAGAAAAGGAAAATAATTTTTTGTGTGTTATAGTATCTCACAATATACTGGTAGCATGCTCAGTATTCAGCTGGACCAGAATTGTAACCTTTTGAGATCCACATTCCTCATTTACATGCAGGACTCAGCAGTTAGAAAGATACTCATTATCTTTGGTGTATATTTGTGGTGGTTTAGTTTGAGCATATAAATGACGTATTACAGGAACTGTCATAATGCAGTTGGGCAGCTCTTCTCTCTCTTACCAGTCAGAAAGTAGCCAATCAAGATCTGAACCAAAACAGCAAATTTCTCCCTGTTCATCTACTAGCTGTTTTTATGCCCTTCTTCTTCAAAAACTTAGATAAATAACTTTTAGGCTTTATTGTTTGCAAACTGAGGAAAAATGCTGGACTATCTGTGTCCATGGGGTCAGGAGCTGGGTTCAAATGTGGGGTTCCCCTCTTATTTGTACTATGATTCCACAACTTGGGTGTCTTTGCTAAGATATATGTCAAGTACATAGGGCTTGGCCATCTGAAAAATCATTGATCAGAACCAGCAGTTTGAAGTTAATCGGTACAGTAGTAGATAAAAAGTGCAGAAGTTCCAGCACTACTTCCATTCACACCTATGCAATATCATATTTACCAAATGAGCTGCGCATCCTATAAAACAGCCATCTGTGAGTTCACATGAAGTATAGTCCTGGGAAAAATACTTAGTTCTTGCTTGCTCTTGGAAGGTCCTTGTTTGTGAGATAGTCTCATAGAGTACTTAAGCTAAGAGAAAATTAGTTAATCAATATTAGAAACTAATATCTCAGTCCTGAGAGGACACAAACATGAGTCAATAAGTAAACACTTGTTCATCTGTACATACACTTATAAATCAGCCCATGGGCAATAAACTCATTTTGCTGTTACAAGACTACTTTTATTGCAACTAACCGTTAAAAAGACTATTAGAATCTATTTGCCTAAACATGCAAACTCCTACTAATGTTGAAGAGTATTTTTAATGTTATTTCAGTTTAATTCAATTATTGAATAAAAGATAATTTATTTTCAGCATGCATTTTTTCTTCTCTGTGTCTTTAATTTGGAAGCAATTTCTGGACCAGAGATTTTGTGTATTTTTTAATATTCTTGTAGAAAATTTTGCTTTATTGAGATTGAACTTGTTTGTCCCCTTTGTAATGGGAGTGCAATAGTGTCACCATGGCTGCAGGTTAAGTATGAGAAAAAGCTGTGTGGGAGGATGTCTAAATGATGTGGTTGTAAGTAAAGCAGCAGAAGTTATGCATAATGCAAAATGAGCAAAGTTCTTCCTGGCAGTGATAACATTTTAGAATTTTCCTCCATGTGAAAGTTATCTTGAACTGCATAATGTCCTAAACCTTTCTTAAACATATCATACTTAAAACTGAACAGAATTTGATGTTGTGTACAACTGTATTTTAATAATAAAGCATACGCTAGTCTGTTTAAGGAAGAATAGAAATGTAATGTAACTGTCTTGTATCCCTCACACCTGTTCTTATGATGAAATAGGATAAAAAGATTGCGTTCCCATAAAGTAGAGAACCAAATAATACGGGATATAGTTTTTTGGGGATAATGAAGCTTTTCCAACTGTAGAATACTAAAGCTTCTAGTAATCTTTAATCAGGATTGTTAATCAGGTAAGGATTTAAATTACCTCTATTGTTTCCAGATTAGCAAACAGACAGAAATGGTGGAGTAAAAATAATATTAACTACTTGTACATGCTTGTATAGCCTAAGGATCGGTATTAAGGAACTACGTACTTGATTACAAAGGTAGACGTGGGAAAAGTTTTCAGATTCTGTAAATCTCAGACAATAATGTGAATGTCGGACTCCAAGTTTGTTATTTATGCAAGTTCTGTAGCACTGTGGTCTAAGTAGTTCTAAATACAGCTGTAATTTAAAAAAAAAAAAAAAAAGGATAATACATAATTGTGTGCAACTAAAAGGACACAGGCTAGATTTTCAAAGATGTGAGGAAGCACATACTGGGTTTTTGAAAATTAAAGTTCTTCCCATGTTTTAGCTGCTAAGAAACTTACAAATACCAGTAGGGCTTTAGGCACCCAAATATCACAGTAGTGTACAAATTGATGCCCACTTAATTAACATAATTTATATAACATCAGCATCCTCAGTCATATTCAAAACTAGTGAACTGCATGCACATTTGTACTGTAGCTTATGGGATGACATTGCTTTAGTAAGGTCATACCTAAACGATAATATGTGGAAGAAATCAATGTGTGTGATAAAGCTTAACCAGCTTAATGAAAACACAGGAGCTGAACTTTTATGGTGTGTGAGGTGGTAGAAATCACTGAAGGGAAGAGAGCTATCCCTGAACTAGGGGTCATGTCCCAGGCTACCTTAGCATCCTAAGTGAGTATGTCTCTTTTAGAAGAATGTGTTGCCCTTTCATGCTAGTTTCATGGGTCATTGAAACAAAATATCCATTTTATACATGGCTTCCCCCTCCCCCCCCCCCCCCCCCCCCGTTTTTTAAAATTTTTTAAAACGTTTCTTCAACACTCCCTTCTACTATGGCAGAACTAAATCTGGTATGTGCACTCTAACCATGGGATATATACCTGGCTTGAGTGTCTGCTAGCTCAATCAACTGTCAACCTTGTGCAGTCTTGCAGTATAGAGATTTTGCATGGGTTCCCTTAATAAAGGTAAACTCTGCCTAGAAATAATTAGGTACAGTAGTTGGTAAGTTAATAAAGGGGCATTGTCCCTTTAAGGGAACAAAGTTATTTTGAAGTGACTAACAGTGTAGTCCTTGTAAACACAGCTAAAACCTCAATAAGTTAAGAAATACTAGAAAGTCATCTGCATCATGTCAGATTCTTGATTAATAAGTAACTAAATTTCACAACCTGCTGAATATGGATGTTAAGTTTGATGTAATTAGATCTCAGTGGTCTCCCATTTTCAGTCAAATAAAATTCCCATTGTAGGAATTAGTTTGGTAATCTTACTCGGGTCCTCAAAAGGTTTTACTTTGTGCTACTAAACCACTTCATGGTTGTCAAAAGTTGGTAAAAGTGATGATTTATAATCTGTCAGGATGATCTATAGGTCAGGATGAGTGAAATAGCTCTTTTGGAAAAGCTGCTAGCACAGAGTAAGCTCCAAGCATGATATTCTGGTTATCCTCTACTTCTTTAAAAACAAGAACTGATCACATATTAGATTTCTCCTTGTATATATTCTCATGTGTTTGAGAGCACGTGGAATGCAGTAGGGGATATGGATAAACTGGGCATGCACGATCAATTAGAGATTTGTCCATTTTCCACTACATTTATTTCCACATCTTGTTATTTCCTGCAGTATTGTCATTTAGCTTATTTTTGTTTAAAAGAAAGGCCTTACATTTCATACATTCAAAGATATATTGTTCGAGAACCTTGACAGAAAATTGAAAATCATAAATAATTGCTCTATGAATGTTAGGTAGCATCACCTAAGTCTCAAAGCATGGCTGAACACACAACATATTTAATGAAACTTTAACAGATCCAAAAAGGTGGCTGACATGAACAAACTTTTATGATTAAATTAAGGATTGTTTCCAGTCCAAAAACGCAAATTAACTACAGCAAAAACAATCCTAATGGCTCCAGCACGCTAAGCAGGACTAAAGAAAATGTGTGCTAAAGCTGACAGTGATCACTGATCAGTCTTTTTAGCCGTAAGGTAACCGAGTCAGATTTCATCACTGTAATCCTTAAGGTATAAAATAGAAATTGAACTTGCATGGTGATGCAAGCTGGCTATGAAATTAGGAGGCCTTGGCTCTCAAAATATGAAAAGTTGGCATACTCAATGGAAATGATGTTCAAAGCAGTTCACAGTAAGAATGAGAAAAGCAGCTTGTGCCGCTCTGGAAGAATAAACAGCAGTTCTCTTTTTGCAGCACTCATATTTCACACATTAATAAGTATTAGGGAAAAAAAGGTAAAATATATGTTAAAGCAGGAATGAAAATAGGGATCCTCTGAAGTTTCTAAATGTTAAGAAAATGTCTATTATGAAACTTCTGTGTGTAAAGTATAAAATAATTTTTGTGAAGAAATAAGCATTTAGAAAGTAAAATCTTCTGCATCATCTTTTTCAAGAAAAGATCTAGCTAACTACATGAAATAGTGTATCTTCCTGCAGAAAAGGAATCTAATAGAAAGACTAGGACTTGAAAGGGATTTGAGTAAATGATGAATAAAGGCAATTCCCATTTGATACAGATTTTTATGGTTGCATTTGTTACTATACACGAGGAAGTTCTGAGGAGAAAGGGGGACTATTTATTCTGTCTCACAAGCATCATAGTTAATTAACTCTTTATATTAATTGTAAATCCTATATCTTTTACCCAACAAGAGGATCAGAATTTGAAATACATGTCAGGAGGAAGGATTACTAGGTGAGAAGGTCTGAGCCATGAGCACACCGTGTCAGTTCTAATTGTACTTTGCTTTTCAAAATAGAAGCAGAGCATTGTGTCAATAGGACTCCTCCTGAGAGTATGGACTGGGATCTCTAAATAGAGTATTGGTTAAGAAAGAAAACCTAAATGCACAAAATAATGCAGAGGTAGTGTGAGGGCTTGTTCCTAACCTCTCTCATCTCAGCTGTCAAATTACAGAAGGAAAATAAAAATTTGCTATTTTTTTATATTTGTATTTTAGAGTCACAGAAGTGTTTGAGGGACTAGTTCTGCAGGATCTGTGTGGTCAATGAAAGGCCATTATATAATCAAAGCATAATTGTTTGGTTTGATTTTTTTATATTCCTGTGTACCTAAGAGTTGATGACAGGGGTCAGAAGTGTAGCTTTTCCCTTCTTCCCACAAGAAGGGTGTAGGAAAAGCCTGCACAGTACAACAGCTTTGTTCTTTAGACGATCTCTTCCAGCGGGGTAGATGGGGCATAGGCACCTGTCCCACATTGCATTCACAGGCTCATCCAAGGGCATAGTCACTACTGTGGAGGTTTTCGCCAACTGACTTATCTCTTCCCTTGTGCTCTGGGTGTCAGCCCAGAAGTGTCAGTGCTTGTTAGAAGCAGCAGCAGCAGCATGATCAGCTATAGCAGTTCAGCAAAATGCACATCACAACTCAGTATGCTGCAGCAATATTCAGGAATATTATGATCCCAAGAGCCATCACTTAATCATGCAGATGGCCAGATAAAACTCTGAGCAGTACGTGCTGAAGGAAGAAGGCCCTCTTCAGCTATTTATAGGAATGATCTTTTTCTTTTTGAGGTGCTTCACTGTATGCTGTTAGAGGTCCTCTAAAGACAGAAATCACAAAGGGTACATGATGCACTGTTGAGTCGGTGGGCTGTGATCTCCCTGTGTTTCTTCTGAACTGTTTCAACATGAAGTGCACTTCTCCCAGGCATCTTCTCCCTCTTTGTTTTTGCCTGTTGATCTTTTGAGTAAAAAACAAAATTAAGGCCTTATAGTTCGTGATGTATCTCTAAAGAGGGGAAAAAAGGTAACAAAGGATGCTAATTTAGAAAGGAACAATGTAAAAGTGAAGAAGAGAAACTGCCACAAAACAAATATGAAATAAGATATGCAATCAAAGCAGTGACTAGCCATTGGAATAAACTCTCACCTAAGACAACTTGAAAATGTACTGGATAGCTGGGGGAGTGGTAGGGAGGGGAGTGAAATATGCTGCAGTCCTGGTTGCTGCAGGAGCTGGAGCCTGGTTTCGGACTGCTGTTGTACATATGCAGGTGCCTTACACCACCCTTAAGTAGTTACTTCCCTTTCCTATATACCCTGTGCTCTTCCACCACTCCAAAGTTGGCATTTGCAGCAGGCATGTATATTTAGCAGCTAAAGCATGAATATATCAAGTCTTGCCTTGTGGGCAGGAATATCTATTTAGCTGTTAAAGACTCCATGTGGGAAGAAGGTATCAAACTGGAAATATCAGGAAGGGCTGTGTAAGAACAGGCCCTTACAGGGTGCTGTGAGGTTAAGACATGTGAGCAGCTAACACCTGAGCTTGGAAGAGGGGGGGGAAGGGGGCCGGGTGGGGGGGGGCACATGGAGAGCAGCCTACCTCTGGGAAGTGAAGACAGCAGGCTGGATTCACCCAGCAGACCCCAAGAATTCATTTAATGCCCTGGACTTTTGATTTTGAATCTTAATGATTTGTGTATACTTACTAATAAAATATCATTAGTGATGGTTAAGTTTATTCTCTGCCACCTATTTTGGAAAATAGTCTCCTAATAATGTTCAATTTCTTGAAATAGATTTAGGAAATTTTCAGTGCTGGAAATGTACTTATTTCTGGGCATTTCTGCCTAGAAAAAACATCAGCATAAAACTGGAAGAACAGATCTCTCATGCACATTTTCTCTTTCTTACACACACACAATATATTTATACTGCAGTATGTATTTACATGCAAACACATGCAGACCCATATAGGAAATTTAGGAGGTGTCTTAGGAAAGAAGCAAAAATGTAATAATAAACAAATATAGCTTGCATGAACAGTACTTGTACAGAATATGGTAATCTGCAAATGAGAGATGTGATCATGAAAAAGGAACAGAGCTTGTGCAGCATATTTATGGTGGTGCTAAATGTAATAAAATAAGAACATTAAGGTTTAACTAAAATGTAGAAAGATACTGTGAAATGGAGGCATATTCAAGCAGTGGGATGATTTCTGCTGGAAGGAGCCCTGTCACTAAAGTAACTTCAGAATATACTGGAAAAAATACCATTAGGAGTAATCATACTTCGAGAGAAGATAGACAGAAGTAACAGTTTCTGTTTCTTTTCTGAGTAACAATTACAAAACAAAAGTCAGAAAACATGCATTTTCTTGGATGAATCGAATACAGTACTTTCAGAGACAAAAGTGTGGAAAGAAAATGTTACTCATCAGCATTTCTCTAGTTTTATTGATAGACATGGGTAGTGAACAGTTCACATTTTCATTTCTGTTCTCTAAGGGGTACATTCATAGTGCCGATTACCCTTGTTGCCAATTAGCTCTGTCCTGTTCTGCTTTGATACATACATGTTTGATTAGACATGATTGGTTAAGCATAATAATCATAGAATCACAGAATCTTAGAATGGTTTGGGTTGGAAGGGACCTTAAAGATCATCTATTTCCAATGCCCCTGCCGTGGGCAGGGACACCTTCCACTAGACCAGGTTGCTCAAAGCCCTGTTCAACCTGGCCTTGAACACTTCCAGGGAGGGGGCAGCCATAGCATTCTCCTGGAGAAAGTGGCTGCTTGTGGCTTGGATGGACATACGCTTCGCTGGGTAAAAAACTGGCTGGATGGCCAGGCCCAGAGTTGTGGTGAACGGAGTTAAATCCGGTTGGCGGCTGGTCATGAGTGGTGTCCCCCAGGGCTCAGTTTTGGGGCCACTCCTGTTTAACATCTTTACTGATGATCTAGACAAGGGGATCGAGTGCACCCTCAGTAAGTTTCCAGACGACACCAAGTTGGGGGGGAGTGTTGATCTGCTCGAGGGTAGGGAGGCTCTGCAGAGAGACCTGGACAGGCTGGAGCAATGGGCTAAAGCCAACTGTATGAGGTTCAATAAGGTCAAATGCCGGGTGCTGCACTTGGGCCACAACAACCCCCAGCAGCGCTACAGGCTTGGGGAGGAGTGGCTGGAGAGCTGCCAGTCAGAGAGGGACCTGGGGGTGTTGATTGACAGCCAGCTGAACAGGAGCCAGCAGTGTGCCCAGGTGGCCAAGAAGGCCAATGGCATCCTGGCTTGTATCAGAAATAGCGTGGCCAGCAGGGACAGGGAAGTGATCTTACCCCTGTACTCAGCACTGGTGAGGCCGCACCTCGATGACTGTGTTCAGTTTTGGGGCCCTCACTAAAAAAAGGACATTGAATTACTTGAGAGTGTCCAAAGAAGGGCAACAAAGCTGGTGAAGGGTTTGGAGCACATGTCGTACGAGGAGCGGCTGAGGGAACTGGGGTTGAGTTTGGAGAAGAGGAGGCTGAGGGGAGACCTCATCGCCCTCTACAACTACCTGAAAGGAGGTTGCAGAGAGATGGGGATGAGTCTCTTTAACCAAGTAATAAGTGACAGGACAAGAGGGAGTGGTCTCAAGTTGCACCAGGGAAGGTTTAGACTGGATATTAGGAAGCATTTCTTTACAGAACGGGTTGTTAGGCGTTGGAATGGGCTGCCCAGGGAGGTGGTGGAGTCCCCATCCCTGGAGGTGTTTAAGAGTCGGGTTGACACAGCGCTGAGGGATATGGTGTAGTTGGGAACTGTCAGTGTTAGGTTAATGGTTGGACTAGATGATCTTCAAGGTCTTTTCCAACCTAGATGATTCTGTCATTCTGTGATTCTGTAAATCTGCACTCTTCCTGTTTAAAACTGTTACCCCTTTGTCCTATCACTTCATGCCCTCGTAATGATGATTATCTGATGTTAATTTTAAATGTTCTAAGGTCAAGCTCACAAATGGAAATTGCTGGTCAGTCTGTAGTAACCTAGTGTAATATTGGTTACTCCATTTTCACGTATTCATATAAGCTGTTCTGTCAAAAGTTCCAGAAAATAAATCACTCTCTGTGTTATTGGAGATGCAAAATTGTAGTAATAGGTTTCATTTGCATAGGCTGCCTACTTGCAGTTCCTCAAGGAACACCAAAAAACCCCGTGAGTAGTTTCAGCCTGACTTGGGGGATGGAACAGTATCTCCTTTTGCCAGCGAGTAAAGGGAAAGGACAGATCAAATGCTGGTATTTAATGTCAACCTGGGGTTCTGTTCAACTCTCCCAGGTTCCTTTGTGCTCTCCAGCTGAGGAGTCATTTGAAGACACTGAACAAACATGACATGAGATTATACTGGGAGCTATATACAGCTGGAAACCATTAAGAAGAGCCATATGTGCACTTATGGGCCTTGCCTCCTTACCTATCTCTGGAATAATGTTAATTCAGTGGCAAGAGAGTGTTGCCTTTAGCTGGGATTTAGCAAGAAGCTCTTTGGGGAGTAGTAGCAGATCTGAAAAGAGGCACTACAAGTCCTAATTTCGTGCTGGTCCAATTTGCAAGTGGACTTTAGTGGATAAATGAATTACTATCCTCATGAAACCTGTGGGATATTCTCACTGGTATCTGGGACTAGAGCTCCACTGCCAGAGTTCTCAGAAGGGGTTAACGCATCTTTTACTATTTAGTTTATGTATGTGTATTTTATTCATATCCTGAAAAAATTCTTAAACATAACTAGATTCATGATTTTGCATGTGAAAGCCATCTAAAGAAGCTGCATTTAGATTTCCCACATTTTAGGGTGGACTTCAGCTGGGTTTAATTACTCGTTGTGAGGCACCCTTGATATATTGCATCCGTCCCTTTTTTTCTACCACTAGCCACCTAGCAAAGGACTTACAGAGGGTTCAGCTGAAGTTGAAGTAGTAGAACCAATATAAACAAGTTAATTAAATTGGCCAAAGTACTTCTGGCTCCAGCTTCATGGCTTTAGGGAATGGCCTTATTAATTTTTTCCAATTTACTTTCAATGATCTGAAAATGATTAGCAGCACACAATTCCACTAAATAATAAAATATCAGAAAATTTTGAATTGACCTCTATAAGTTACTACCAGATTATCTGCCTATGAAAATGAAATAAGGGGATCTCTTTCCAGTGTGCTCTGATAGCAAAAATACTGTTAAAACTATAGTTTATATAACGGATCTTTTTTAAGATTGCATGCAGTTTTACTGGACATTTACAAAATTACGGGAGTGTACTTTTTAAAATAATTATAAGGCTGAATATCAGTTGCACTGGGTTTTAGTGGAACATTAAACTACAGCAGAGTTAACATAATGTAAAAAATGACAAGATCCCATAAATATATGTAAAAAAATGTTAAGTTGTCAACAAAAAGAATCCTCCTGTAGAGGAAGATGACCAAATCCATGATCTTTTTCATAGATTTGTACTTCCTACCACTCTGCTTTCATACTGTTGGTGTGATTATACCCTCTTACATTGCTTATTCTTGTTAATATTTTAGTTTCCAAATCAAGGATTTATTGGAGAGTGGACTTACATTTTAAGAAAATTATTTTTCTGAAAAATTCAAGGAAGCTATTTAAATGTTATCCATAACTAGGATCAATTTTAAAATGGAGGAGAAACCCAGATATCTGTACACACACATACAAGGGTGAGTATATGCTTTGATGTATTTTTTTCCCCAAACATACTGTAATGAATTGTTCTAAGATGTTCTGGTAGAAAATTCATCTTGCCCTCAAATTTGTATTTGAAAATAAACGCCAAAGGCCATTTTTTTCTCCTAAGAATTCAATCCAGCAAAAGGACATAGACTAGACTAGATCTGTAAAACACAGTTTTTCTACCTTTGCATTTAGGCTGGTAAATCTGATGGCACTTAGTGTAGCCTTTCAGTATAAGTCTGAACAGAAACTTTCTGCATTAGTTCTCCTTTTCTGAATAATGGAAAGAGTTCAATCCTGTATGCGATCTTTACAGTAAAGTCTTTAAGCTTGCACTTAAATCTATGCATTTTTTTTCTGATAAAAAGCTAATACTCATTGACATTGTTCACACCATCCCCAGACATTTTGTGCTTCATATTTGTATCCTGAATTTGAATCCAGTATGATTTTCCTTCCTAAACTTCCTTAAAATTATATGATATTGTACAACAAGTAGGGCACAGAAATGTGAAGCTTGCCAATGGATGTGCATGACTGGTGATGGTGTTTAGGATAGATTTTTACTGACAATAATATGACCTGTTATTATAAGAACTTTTTCTCCCTTAGACATCTCTACTCTACATATCTCTATTTGTTAATATGAAATTAACCACTGTAGGTTATTTTAAAGAAGTAATAAAATCAAGGAGCTAGACAAAAGACAACCTAAAAATACTTCAGGATGAAAGTATTAAATGCAAAGGCATATTAACAAAAAGATTAGAACTGATAAGAAAAAAAAAGTATAATGAATGCCTTTCTTATTTACTTCATTTAGTAAGTTTAAAAATCCTGTTTGTTAATGTTCCATTTAAATCCTGCTTCTCATCTGTTTAAATATTGCAGAGTTGTCTATCTTTCCTAACTATTATGGATTCCTAGGAATACCACAGGTGCTTCAGCAACAGAGGAACTGAATAGGTCATACTAGAATGCTGGGCTTTATCTAGAGTCATACAGTGCTGGCCTCGAAAACAAATACTTTATATGAGTTATTTGGATCTATAGCAATGACATCTGTTTTCAATTGATCTGTTCATTGATATCAGTTAAAAATTGATAGCCTCACTGAAATATCAATAGCATAATTAACAGGGGAATGTTGCAAATTAGATAGGAAACTACTACTAAAAGTTCTAGTTAGGAATTGGAAAACAAGATTAAATTTAGAGCGATTTTTTCCTCATGCTTCACAAGTAACTCCTTTAAATTTTGTTGGGTTTTTTTTAATAGAATATTACTGTGAAGAATAAAATCCTGATGATAATTGGATACAAGTATATTTCCTGTGGGCATGTACATAGACAAAAATTCTGGCTGCTCAACATCTCATGCCAAGTCAAAGAGATTTGAATAAATGATCTGAAAGAAGGATGCTGTTCTTGAACAATTTCTCATGGTTGAGGTTAGAGCTGCAGTAGCTTTAAAAACTACTACAGCCTTATGTATCTTTGTGTAGCAGCGTTGATGTGTCAATTCAGATAGTGGCAAATTGACTTGCCAAACCCTACTTACCCTAAGCAGGGCTTTCACACACAGTATTTTGATGTCCTACTAAAGTGTTGCAAAAGCCCATAATTGCTACATTTACTGCTTTCCTCAGCTGGAGATCAGACTGTCATTTGGAATATGGGAGTCCGCATCTTGTATCTCTGCTATATCTGATTAAAACCCAAAGATTTCTGATGGTGGCTGCCTAAATCCTGGATGAAAATTGGCATTAATTCATTCCATGATTATCTAGGTTTTCGGGTGTTTGCTTTTGGCTCTCAATAGGAACTATCCTTGAGAATTTGCCATTTCAGAATCAGTATGCTTCCACAAAAAGGCTATGTTTTGAAGAATCAGAATTTCTTGATGTTTCACCAAAAATTCCAGACAAGTTGTAACCTTTTTTCAGCCCCACCCATTTTCTACTGATTATAACTTGCCTAAAATCACGTTACAAATATGTGAAGGAAGGCACGCCTGCACTGGCAGGTACAGGCAGGTCTGCGCTCACTTTGGTTGTGCTAGCCTGAGAAGGGCAGGGAAATACTGGACAGAGACACCCATGCTGGTCAATGAAATTCCAGCTACCTTAGTGCAATCCTTTACACAGCCTAATACGACCAGCTGAGAGCTTACTGTTACGGACTGATGGTGTAGTTTACTATTAGGGAGAATTCTTCTGAACATTAATCCTTGAAGGAGACTAAAGTATTGCTTTTCAAACCTGAGCTTGGAAGTTCTGCCTTTGGTTTCCAAAATCGAAACACCTGATTGTATCCAGAGTTGCAGGAGCAACTGCAGCTAACCATAATGATCAAAGTGGTCATAACACTACATATAATACACTTGCTTCAGTGCCTCGGGATCACTTGTATAAATGACACAAAATGGAAATGTTTTATGACTAGAAAGTTTGCTTTTTCTCAGCTATCAGCTTGCTTCATAATTTCACTATTCACTATATATTATAGATTAATTTCTACTACCTAAATCACAACAGTATGTAGAACACAGTAATTGTACATGAATACTCCACCATCTTGTTTATGAAACCTTCTCCCAATGAACATACCTTAAAACAGTCCTTTTTTACTTCCATTCCAAATAGTCACTAAACCGATGGAGAATTACGTTCTCTTACCTGCTTAATCTGTATGTGGAACATTGGAAATAAGTGATTGTTTTCATTACTTGAATTTTTGCTTAAACTAATTCCAGCCCCACTGATCTTAACTGGTAGATAATGACAGGTATGCTGCTGTACAAGGTAATTGCAAGAAATTTGTACAGTAAACCCAGAGCATGAGACTTTGTGTGGATGGACCCTGAGACTGAATTGTGCAGATACTGGCCACAACTTCCAGACATTAGGCACTTTGGCTGGAGCTCAGATATCAGAAATCCCAGACAAATGCACAGCACTTTATTGTGTTAATAAGGGAGGCTAAGATTTCTTACACACCACCCTCCATCCCCCACCCAGCTATAAATCCATGTCTGACTAATGAAAAAGTAATATAACTAGCAAGCGGCACGTAGAGCTGCATCATGAATGAAGCCCCATTTCCTATGGACTGGTGCCTTGTGGTTGGTTGGCCTTGATGGTTAAGGTACAAAAATCCTGAGGCTTTTTCTACAACTCAGTATTTATAAGTGCTGGCGTGCAGATTCTCAGGTATCATAAAAAAATACGAACTCTTTCTGCAGCCTTTCCCTCAGCCAGAAACTTATATGATCTCAATTCTCAGTTTGACCATCTATTTCTGCAGAATGTATGGAAACATAATAATCTTTGAGATCAATGTCCTTTTGTTTAATTTCAGTTGAAATCAGACTTTGTATTCCAAAACTATTTAGGAAACACACATGCACGTGTATTGAGTGTAATTGGACAACTTTTGACAGCAGAGCAAACTCTGGTAGAAAAAACACTGTATTTTTCATAAATGTCATTAGTGAAAAGTTAGAGTGTATTTTTCATAATTCTGGATGTCTGCAGGGAAAAATTGTTGTCTTAAAAATTTCTGCTTTGACAAGTTTGGACTAAATCTTGATTTGTGCCTTAGGAGATAATGCCAAATTAACTAGCTGTCTTGGAACTTCCAAGACACAGAAACAGGG
Organism: Strix uralensis; assembly: GCF_047716275.1. NCBI lineage: Eukaryota > Metazoa > Chordata > Aves > Strigiformes > Strigidae > Strix > Strix uralensis. The sequence goes on along the minus strand of NC_133975.1, from coordinate 48,073,713 downwards.
TGATGGACAATAAAGCAGAAGCTTACAAGACTATACACTTATGAAATTTAGATGAGTTTTGAAGTTGCTCTGAAGATCCACTCTGACACTAACCTACAACCCAATTACATGAGATTCATAAAAAATGCTTTGCATTTCTTGTATAGGAACCTTGTGTCTTTGTTGTGGTTTAACCCCAGCCAGCAACTAAGCACCATATAGCTGCTCACTTGCTCTTCCCCCTCCCAGTGGGATGGGGTGGAGATTTGGGAAAAAAAAAACCTAAAACTAGTGGGTTGAGATAATAACAGTTTAATAACTAAAATAAAATAAAATATAATAATATCAACAACAACAACAACAACAACAATAACAATAATAATAATAATAATGAAAAGGAATATAACAAAAAGAGAAGTAAAACCCAAGAAAAGACAAGTGATGCACAATGCAGTTGCTCACTGCCCGCTGACCAATGCCTGAGCAGTGATCCGTCCCTCCTGGCCAACTCCCCTCAGTTCATATACTGAGCAGGATGTTCTATGGTACGGAATATCCCTTTGGCTAGTTTGGGTCAGTTCTGCTGGCCGTGCTCCCTCTCAGCTTCTTGTGCACCTGCTCTCTGGCAGAGCATGGGAAACTGAAAAATCCTTAATTTAGGATGAGCACTACTTAGCAACAACTAAAGCATCATTGTGTTATCAACATTATTCTCACACTGAATCCAAAACACAGCACTGTACCAGCTACTAGGAAGAAAATTACCTCTATCCCACTCAAAATGAGGACACTCTTCTTCCAAAAAACATTTGAAAGCTAGTTCTAAATATTTTATAATTTCTGTGACTTTAAATTTTACAAAGCAAATTCAGATACCTTGGCTAACTTTTAAAAGATCAAAGAAGCAACTTTTTACTGAAAAGCAATAAATAATTGTGATTGTATTTATAACACTGATTTAGTACTGATTAAAGCAGAAAACCTAGTTTTTATCTGAGATAATACATTTCTGTGATGCATGTATATTATGGTTGTAATACATAGTTTATCAGTGGCTTTAGCACCACTAAAATGTTATTCTTGGCAGACATCAGTTTCAATGAAATTTGAACCACAGTTTATACACGTTCTCATAAGAAATTCATGCATTCATCCATGGAAGGCTGGAAATCACACCAGCAATGACCTGTTCAAAAATATGGAAAAGTCTGGATAATGAGCCGGTGGAAGTGGCACCTGAAGCTTACTCTCTGTTCACAGAAGCTCATGTGTAACACAGCTCACTTTGTCCTGAGTTTTAAAATGTGACAACACCTCAACAGCCCTTATTCCCTGTTGATGCTGCCTCATGACACTGGTCTTCTGATTTATGCAGATATATGCAGAGATCTACTGAGCCAGAGATCGGAGTTATGTGGCAGCGTATTTATTTCTCAGGGTAGTTACCTCATTAGGAACCCTCTCTGCATTTGCCAGTTCAATTCATGCTCATACATTGAACTGCAAACAGGCACACGTGCACTTACACATACACTTACACATGCATATACACAGAGGAACAGTAGCTTTGAAGCTGCATCCTAGAAGGGAAAAGATCATATTTTAAACTGACAGATAAAATGTCTAGATTTTATCTGTCTATAGCCTCTGCATTTGTGAATGAAATGGCTGTTTTGATAGCTGAAGTTAAAGGTATTGAAAGTATTTCAGCATTACCTGAGTATTACCTGCTCTATACCTGAGGTATAGAGCAGAGCAGTGGGAGTTTCTGAAGGGAGCAAAGGAATACGTACTCTGGTTGCCAGCAGCAAGAGAAGAGAATGGGTATTTAGGAGAAGAAAGCAGCATTATTTATGTGTGTTTTTTTCTTTTGCAGTATGTATTATGTCCAATTTAATTTCTGACATCCTTGCTCTTTTCATTTGACCTCAATGTTCAGCTGAGCTATATTCCAAGGCTTACAATCTAATCATTGTTTAAATTCAGGAGTAAAAGATACATGTTACACAAGTGCTTATAATCAGGAACCAGTGATTTCCAGATTGGTATGCCACATCTGTTCTAGCTTCTAGTTATGAACAGTACTATCTTGTGACCTTTATGAACAGTAGAGAATACTGAGGAACATGGGGAAATGAATTTGCTATGCCATAGGGTACTTCTAATAAATTGCACAAACCTGTGCAGTCTCCGATGCATCCACAAACTCTATCAGTAGCTTTTTTCCTCTTACAATTTTGAGATCTTACTGGAATATCTGAAATGAATGTTGCTAGGCTTTGATAATCAAAGTTAATATGTTTTGTCAGTCTATATCAAAGTACAAAAGAATCTTTTGAAGTTCTTTAAGCATGTCCAGATAAAAACTACGAAACCTATAAAATATGTCTCAACATTGCAGCCATATAGTGGTGGCTTTCTGATTTGCCATGCTCATGTAGAATTGTCAAAAATATAATACACTTTCTGTGCTAAATCAAGGTCCTCCTCCTCTTATCTAAAATCCCACTCAATATGCAAATTATTGTTTATTCTGAACAATAACATTTTCAAAAGCACCTCAATGACTTAGGTTGTTAAGTCCTTTAAATAGTTTTAAAAATATTATCTAAGTACATTCACTTTCCTAAAGATGTATGTGAGAAATACCTGTATAAACAAAACAAAAAAAAAACAGGGAAAGATAAGCCTGGAACTCCTGAATACATTAAAAATGCATTTAGTCTCCTTTGAAATCCATTTAATTTGCCAAAGAATTGGTTTCCAGTTAATAGTAAGGAACTATTAAAATATTCCTACCCAAGAAAAGTGCTAGAAAGGCATGAAAGTTATTAGGCAGCCTCACAAAGTTTCAAAATTAACATTGTGCAGATACACCTCATTTAATAGTCTTTTAGCCTGACTAATTTCATTAATCCAACAACTGAAATTTAGTCTGAATAAGAACATGTGATGCGGCATTTCTATATCAGCAGTGACTCTGCAATGTACTTCTGTTTGGAAAACACTTTGTTGTTACTTCTAATCAATATTTTCCAAAGGCTTTGATAAAGTATGTGCAAATGCTTCTGAGAATCTACGTAAATGTTCATAAGACTAAATTTTAGCTTAGATATTTGAAAATTTTGTTCTCATTGTCCAGTAATCAGAGTATGCAGAAACACAGAAACTGAAGTCCCTGATTTGGGGCTGAAGGATTAATACTTAGAGATTTTCCTCAGGGGGAAGTATCATATGTACTTGCTCTGTTCTTGTGCTCTTCTTGGACCTCCATTTTTGGTGACTGTCAGAGACAGAATATGGACTAGATAGATCTTTGATATGACTCTTGTGTTCTTATGCATATTTACTGCCTTTTTTCAGTCACTCAAATTGTATTCCATGACAGTAGTGAAGACTATAAGCTGAGGGACTTTGCATGCATTTTCACAATGCCAAGCTTAATTGGGCACTGACCTTTGCTAACTCGTAGGTGCTGCCCTGTAAAAATAATTATAACATGATTAATAACATATACTACATGATTTTCTTCTTCTAAAGTAAAACTGTGGGGTTTTTATTGATCAATTTAAGGAAATAAAAATGAACTTCCATGAAAGCAATGGGAGTGGAGTTAAGGAGAAAGCTCAGACATTAAATCAATGTTCAGTTAAGTATGTGATCTTTTGCAAGTTTACTGAACCTAAAATAAAATAGGACATTTGGGCTCCACTGTATATACACTCATAACAGCTCCATCAGTATTCATGTTTTAATACTGTTATTTTAGTAAGCCCAGATCCTTCAACCAGATCATGTTGTGCTGATGTCTGTTTAATCAGATCTTCAATTATTGTGTTGGGTTTTTCAATTGTGTAAATAACTTGAAAAGAAATATAAAGTATAAGCAAAAGTTAACTGAAATATGTGCTTCAGCAATATGATTGAGAATTGGATTTAAGTCTGAAAATGTTTCTCTAACAGTATTCTGTAATGAAGTAGCCTTCTTCTGGCTTAGGGAAATTCCTGAGAAGTTGGAAGGATATGCCAGTGAAGTGTTTCTACATATTCACCCCTCTCTTACACCTTAGCTAATGGTTGAAGATACAGGACTAGATGGACATTTACTATGACTCAGAAAAGCTGTTCTTTTCTTACACTGTTACATGACGCTGACGTGTGCATCTCCGCTTTTTTCCCCTGGTAATTTCATCAACTAGATCAAGATTTCAGATGACATGGCCACTTGAAACTTCTGATACATGAGTACATTATTTAAATAATTCAATATTGCTGACATGAGATGAGATGTTTTATGGATTAATAGAAGTGTGACCTTAATGTTTATCATAACAAAATAGAAATGCATTGCCATTTCACTTGTTCATCTGGGCCATTCTTCTAGAATATACTCTATTGTTTTACTACCATAATTCTTCTTCTATAAACCCATATTGTCCCTTTAAAAATAATCCTGCTAAAGAAAATAGGTGTGAGGTTTCTCTCACCAGGCTGGCAAATTGAGTGAAATAGGCTTTAGTACTTTTTTTTTAATTAATTTCAGCCACTTCTTGCTGCCTGTTTTTAAAAGTTAAGTGACATATCATCATATATGGCCCATCAGTGGCTCAATTTCATTCTTTACCAAGGACTCTTATGACATGTCATTACTGCCAGTAATGTCCTACATATCTATGATAACTGATGAGTGGAATTTCTTCCTTAAAGACTTAAAATACTATGCCTATTCCTACACTGTAGAGCATGTTCCTATTAAAGTCATAACGATCATCTGGCAAAGGGGAATTTTAATATTTCCTATGTTCTTAAACTTATCATAATGGTATGAAAGTGTATTTTAAAGTATATTGCCTATTTTTTATTTGTGGCTGAATGGGAATAAATTAAGAAGTCCACTGATAATTTTTAGATATTCCTGATTTATACTGAGTTAAATTAAAGCAAAATTTGCACATATTTTATTGTTTTACAGTAATATTCATGCTGCACAACAAAATATATTTGCCAGTTTCAGGGCTTGTATCTGGGCTTTTTTTAATTCTCCCATTTATTTAATGTTTTACAGTTCTCTAAGACAGAAGAAAATTTTTCAAAAATATTTACTTGCTAGCAAACTGTCTTTCAGACTGCTGTCCTAAATGCAAAAGAAAATACACAAAATTCAGAATTTCCCACTATCCGATGGCACCAAACACTACTTTCAGTCTCCTCAAGGCCAGAAGTTTGTGTTTCAGCCTTCCATTAAAAATAAACAAACAAACAAACAAACCAACCCAAAATAGCTTGCTCTAGCAAACCACAGCCAGTGTCTGTCATTTACCTAAGCAATGTTAGCTGCTGGCAGTGAATAAAAGCTCCAAGAATGGCACAGCTCTTTGAAGAAAAAGATCCCTCAGCATGCTAAAAAGAGTGGGATTTTCTCACCTGGCATTCCTGCTAGACCTTCACAGTCTCTGGACAGACATTACATCCTCTGAAGCAAATCAGTCTTAAACACAGCAGTTAAAAATCCTGCCTCCTCTGATATCCGTGGCAAAAATCCCAATGGAGACAGGATTTCGCCATGTTTATCCAGGCTCTAAGATATTCCTTGATGTTTGTGGGATCCCACTATGCAAAAAAGAATACTATAAAAGTTCCTTCGACAACAGTTTCCCATCCACTGGCATAAAAGCTGATCCTGGCTTGTTTTGGCACAAATATTAGCAGCTGGCACAAGCCAGGGTTGCGCTCACCAGTCCCAAGACTAGAGAGGCACAAACGTGTATAATAACTCCATTTTACCACCTATCCTAGCCCTGGCTTTCTTAAAATAGAACTCAGCTTATCCAGAGGATCTGGACAATTTCTTCTAAAAATCACTTAAGCATTGAGAAATTACTTCTCCAATATGCTATGTGTTAGATAGAAAATTCATGCAAGTGTGAGGTGATCTAAAGGTTTTATTGGCACTTATTTAGGATGACCTTACATTACTCACAACTGGCAAAGCCACAAGTGAGTCACATGGTCATCCTAAATGCACACCAAGAAAGTCCTGATGCTACAGTGCACCACTAAGGCCAGCAAGTCATCAGTGAGGCACATATTAAGTAGTCGACAAGAATGACTCACCTCTGGAATGTAACTCTGGCTCATTACACCTATTAATTTCCACGCTCTGCAAGGGCTGGCATGTTTCTGAAGCTGACTGGCATACCAAAGAAAAAAAGATACTTGCTTTTGTTTCTATGATGTGAAGATGCACATTTGATTTGCAGCTATTTGAGTCTAATCAGCAAACATATAACAGGCAGGCTTAAAAAATTTTTGAGCATAGGAAAAATGAAAACAAGATACACAGTTCTGTACCCTAACGGTGTGCTTATGTATCAGCCAAAAGCCTCAACAAAGCCTCAAGTCATAGAACAACAATTTCAATAAAATAGTTTATTCTAGACTGTGGAATTTACCGGCACATAGTAGACATATCTGATAGGTGAAGTTATGTGACTTGCAATATGGTTGCTTTATATTCGAAAGATCAAATCGGTGAATTTAGATCCCTGTACAATTATGGAGGGGAAGAATGCTCTAACAAACCTTTTCCCTTCTACAGTCCTTCTAAATTGCATACACAGCTCTTTTGCTGACATCCTGAGTGTGATGGTTATCTATATGAGATGGTGTTTCAAAAATGGGCATCAGAATAGTAGTTTCAGTATGTTTATCTTTCTTTAGTGATTCTCTCTATTGGTGCACAGTTACCTTTCTTGTCCTATTTTGAGTCATGGGTTTAGTTTTTCTGAATAATCCCATGCACAATTACTCAGATTCATTATGAGTCTTCCACAGTTTTGTCCCAAACAGCGTAGCTGCTAATGTGTGAAAGAAAGGCTGCAATTTGAGGCCGACAGGAAAATAAAAGTTAAATTTATTATATTAGTTTATTGTTTTACCATGGCCATGCAATTAATCCTGTGATAAAAGGTAATAAATTGAATGTTGTGAATGCAACTGTGACTAGATCTTGGACAATGAGAACATTCTGTTACAAAAAGCTAACCTATTAACTTCCATGCATAATATTCTTGTGATTGTCTCTTTTTCTTCCCCACATATATCAGATTCCTTTCTTGCTTTGTCATTTTCAGTTATTTATGGTTTGCTCACTTTTATAATCTTTCCTATAATAATTTCATCTGAAAATCTTGTTCTGATACATTTTGTAACAATGACAATATTTTACTTTCTATCAGAGTTTCATCCAGAATACTTCACTTCATAGAAATAAGACACCTTTGAAAAGCAGACACTTCTGGGAATTAGGACAGGAGCGAGTATAATGATAAAAATGGTAGACAGTGGCAAAGAGCAAACTCGTATTGTTAATAAAGATGCCACTGAATCGTTAATGTTTATGTAAAAATTAGAAAACAAAATTTCTTTTTCGTTACTTTTTTTTTTTTAATTTATGATGCTCTCATTCTGCAAGATTTAATTACTATTGCATTCACAGCATTCAATTTATTCCCTTTGACTCATGAATATTTGTAGTGGCTGAATCAGTGAGAACACTTGAACCTGTAGTGCCAGACAGTCACCTGCCTGATGTCTATTTCACCTTTAGTTTCTCCAGTAAATCCCAGAATTAAGATTAGTATACTGGTTTGTATGTTGTGGTGAATATTTCTTCCTAAGTCTGCTAATGTTAGGTAATTCTTTTAACCTTTGCCATAAAATGGTTTTGTTCCAAAAATATGCAAAACCAGTCATCCTCTATCACTATTCCTGAGTCACAGAATATGAGATATACATAAACAAACTGACCAAAGAACTCAGATTAGGCTGGCCAAAGGGAAATTTCACATGTTCTATGATTGCAGGATGAAAGAAAAGTAAACAAAAGGTACCATACGATACAGTTTTATTATAGGTTTAAAATATTTATAGATAACTCAGTTTTCAAAATGCATAAAATTAAACATCTAGTGAGTTAGTATTTAATCAGATGACACTAAGCAGACTAAGCAGATCGGGACACATTTCCTATAACTCTGAACTTCAGCTGTGTTTCCTATAACTCTAAACCTCATGTGTTTGAATTAATTACGTTCATCTGCAGTTGTAGGAGAGAGTAGGACACTTTCAAGGTGTAATTTATCTTGCCTATTTTAGATGCTTGTTTTAGGAGGAGAGGAATCATGCTCCAAATTGCAGAGCATGAGCATGCTACAGCGTTCTAGAGCAGCTAGAGCTCTGCTGCTGATGAGGGGATTCACGCATATCCAGGTTTAGAGAGATGAACGATTCCCTGTGCAGAATGTCAGAGAAACAAAGTGAGTATCTAGTTGCTCAAGGGATGAAGCAGACTTCAGAATGGAGCATCCTCTCCCTTAAGAATCTTGTCAGTGTTTTAACACTGTGTAGCATTTATTTCAGGGTACAAAACAGTTATAAAAATATTTATTTGAGTATGTTTTTGTAATTCTCATAGAAACTAGCATCCTGGATTAAGTAAAATTAAGTGCCTCAGAATGACATCTGTAAAAACCAGTAAGTTGAATGGATGTAGCCTAGTAGCTAAACTGGAAGTAACATGAGATTTCAGCAAATGATCAGTCTCCTGCACCTCAGTTACTTTGGTGTGTACCTTTTGACTTTGAAGGAAATGCTAATCTATTACAGTGCTTTGGAGCTATACACTTAAGTGAATAGACTTGTTTTCACAAAAGTTCAGCAGTGGAAATATTTGCTAGAATGAAAAAGATCCAGTTTCAATTTACCTTCTCTGTGATTTAGAATAAGAGTTTGAAGTTATGTCCTAAGAAATGGCAGGAAAATCAGGCAGTCTGGGACGATTATTCCTCAATCTCTCAGAATGAAACTGTTGAGTTTTGTAAAAATAAATGCTAATTTCAGGTGTGCTTTAAACCTCTCTTTTCCATGGCCTTATTAAGTGTCATGATCATGAAACTAAAGAATCGATTTCTCACATTTGTTGGTGTGGGTGTTTGTATCTGTGCATGCCTGTCTCCTGCCCTAGCTATACAACGACTGCTTTAGCTTGGGCAGAGTAGGTGGGCAAGTACTGTAACACTAAATTGTTGTGTAAAATAAGACACAAGTTCTCTCCTAAATCTGGTTTCGTCCCGAGCTTTTTTTTGTGAAGGTCTCACTAGTGAGCATGCTTTCAGAGCATCTTCAGGACACAACAGGACAGATGAGTACAGAAATCTGTTGGGGTGATTCACTTCAGAGGCATCAGAATTTGAGAATTGCAAATGTGTGATGGCATATGGAGCAAATACTATGTTAGACAAGTACACCCATTTTGAATCACAGGGAGCCAAACTATTTACTCTCCAGAGTACCTGTTCACCAAACCTTCTACTAATATGAATGCAATTTTCACTGTCAGAGGGAATAGTTTTTTCATTGCCTTCTTCACAGGTGCATTACTATTAGATTACTGATAGCTGTTTTAATCACAGTAGGTGACTAATCTTGGGCTGTCTTATGGTGAAATCAACTATTTTGTGTTATTTTCTCCAAATATAACTGCATAAAGCAATAAAGTATGTTAATTTGTAAGGGAAAATAATGTACATATATTACTGGAAGGAGCACTTAAAATTTTAGTTTTATGAAAATCAGTGACAAAATAATATTGATTTTACTGGGAAAAGAGACAAGCTGAAGTATAAATAATCACCTTTAAATTAAGTTGATTGCTGAGGATCAGATCTGGAAGACTGATATATGACATTATACAATAGATGGTAATAAAATGGTGCAACCTCCTAGGAGGAGGAAAAAAAGTTTCACTTTGGAGAGCCTAGCTGCAATAGGAAGTGCCTAACCCAGCAAATTCTTGCACATTGGAAACAATCATAGCAGGTAACAGACTGGAGACACTGAGTCTTCACTATTTGTTGTTATTGAGAACTGGCAACATGAGAGTCCTGTGATATTTCACTTCAGTACACATAAGGTTTAGGCAGTGTACTTATAGGAACCAAGATGCGATTTTCAAAATATGAAAACAGTACAATTTTCACACTTTTTATTAACACCAAGGAGATTTTTAGGAGTCGCACCAGCCTATGGAAATTCATCAGGATTTTTTTTTAATGTAGAGCTCTTATTATTGCAATTAATTACAGTTCTGTTTTAGTGTTATTCAGGGAGAAATATGATTGTTATTCAGTATCCAGAAGAATCTAATTTGCAAACTAATTGGAGTAAAAAGGGTCTTACAACGAGCGCATATACATCTAGTCAGATGGTGACCGTGACACCTCTATCTATAATCCAGATTTTCTTTGATTTTATCTTTTAATCTTAATTTCATTTACTGTTTTGTACTTTTGGCAAAGTTGCAACAAATTTTGTGTTTTCAAAGAAACCTTTTTGGTTTTGATGTTCAGTCCACTCAGACACAGATGATGCATTACTGATTTAAAGGCAAAGTTTCAAAGATTTTAGAATGAGAAGCTTTATTTTCAAAATATAAACTGGTGTGTTCAGAAAAGCAAAAGTCTCCAAGAGAACTGCCACTTTTCCCCCTTTCCTGTTGCAGTGGTTTTAGAGACACTAAATTATTTTCATTCTTTTTGAAGGACTTTATAGTGAAAAACAGCCCTGAGGACAGTGTAATGCTGGCATAACTGCATGCCATATTTTTCCACTTTGCACCACAAGAGAAGGCATAAAATTTATAACATTTATCAGGCATTGAGTAGAGTGCCAAATCCCAGACAAGGTTTTTCTGAAATCAGCACGTGCCAGGAAGGTAATGGATAATGGATTGGTAGTAAACTGTCATGCCAGGGGAAAATACTGACCTGCCATGAAAGTCCCAAAAGGAAGAAGAAAAGCCGTAGCATAAGAAGCCCATTGCCAAAAAGCAATGAGATCAAGTAAATGAGTGCAGCTGCCAAGCAACAACGTGAGTGACATTTTTACAGTTGTGAGACTGTTTTTCTAATTCTGAATTTCCCAACTGAATAATAATGCACTAATGCTAATTCCTCCAGTCAGGCATACTGAGGTGCTCTCTCCCAGTGTTGCTATGGTCACTGAATAGGAGTCATAGGTAATGACATGAAGATGAGACTTTCCTCAGCAGTCACTCACAGGTTGGATAAAACAAAAAAGTCCTAAGGAAAAGGGAAAGTTAATTTTCCCTCCTTTCATAGTTCTTTCATAGAGAGCTACATTTATCTTCTCGCTCACTCTTTACATGATGCAATCCATATTTAAAATTTTATATTTCAGGTATGTTTACTATGACACAAAACCAGCGCTAATCTTGCTGCTAAAGTGGAATAAACTTACTCACTAGGTTGCTGTTCAGTGACTTGAAAGAAATAACATAGGTTTGTGGCTGATCTGTTCCATGCCACTACATTGAAGAAAATTGGAAAGACAGAGACTCTTAAACACTTAATATAGCAATAATTTTATATTATTTTTTTTAATTCTAGTTTGGTTCACTGTGATACAGTAGTGTATAATGTGTGAGATTCAGTTCTTAACTGAAGAGTCAGTATATAATACAGCAAGTTTTTAAACAGTACTAGCAGCCAAATTTATAGGAAAAGCTGTGAAAACTGGGAGAAAGATTTTAGTCAAATAGTACCTTTTTCTGGGCCCATTTTTGTATGTTTCTTAAAATAATATAAACTACTAATATGTTTTACTTTAGAAATTCTTTGATTAAAAATTACTCTTTATTCATTGCATTCTACAAATGTTGTAAGGACAGAGGCAGTCTTTTTTTGTAAAAAAAAAAAAAACCAAAAAACAAATAAGAGGTAATTAAGAAGGTTATTCAGTATTTCACCAGCTGGAAAAATCAGAGAAGGAGAAGAAAAAGAAAAACCCATGGGTATGACTCTGTCTAGAACTCAAGATACAAACTAGATTTCCTGTTCTACCAAGTACCTCCAATACATTCCTGAATGTATTGCTTAGTTTCTGTTGCACTTCAGCTTGGCTCAGCAGCATTCACATACCTTACAAGACTGTAGTGAGGAAAAACTGCAATAAAGGTTCTGGGGGGCTCAGCTCTACAATTATGGACACAGTACAGACATCCTCTATAGAATCTTACAGGTCTAATGGGGTGGTAAGGAGAGACCTTGTTTAATAAGCTGATTACTGAAAACAGTGTATCATAATCAGATAGCATAGGCTGCAGAAGTTTTAATACTTATTAATAGTATGCAAACAGGAACTCAGGGTTTATAAAAAATGAATTTAATCAATAGAGGATGAGCCTTGTCTGTGTCTCATTAGGTATCCAGCTGGTATTCAAGCTGGTGCTTGCAAAGGTCCCTGGACACACAAGTGTCTCCACAACCAGTTATCAAGTGAAAGAGGTGGTTATATGTTGGTATTAACAATGAGTGGTAATAGAGTTTCTGAATTAGCATAGAAAATAACAGTTTACTAATATTTAACCAGATAATGCAGTTATTCTTTGCTGTGATAGAAACTTGCTACATAATACTAAAGGTGCTGAGCTGAACTTTCAATGATTAGAAGTGCAGGGGTCATTTTACGTACATTCATAACAGCTGAAGGAGTGCAGCTGTGCCAGTTTCTCTTCTCCAGAGGTAGAAAGAAAAGAAGGTTTCTTGTGTGCATGCTGACACTCCTTTGCATGCCTATGAAGATGATAATCTGAAAGCTAGGATCTAGTTTACCAGATTAAGCTATTTTTTAAAACTCTCCTGAAAACTGGTGCTGCCGTACCGTGTTCTGAAATTTCCAAATAATAGATGTTCTAACTTGGTTCTCTGCAAAATAATTTTTCTGTTAAGGGGAGTATGTTGCCATACTTTCTGTGATTGGCCTGTATTTGTTCCTTTGTAAGCCACAGTAGTTAGTAAAGATTTCCAGTGAACGTTTTTGTCTCTAAATATCATGATAAAATTTCTGTTATATGCTCCTTTTTTGTTGTTGTTGCTTTTAATTATACACTTACTTCTTTTTCACTTTGAGTAGATACAACTATTTTCTGTTTGTTGTTGTATTTTAAAATAAAGATAAAAAGCCTTTGTGACTATATGACAACAATGTAATTTATAATGTCATGCAATGTATTGATAAAATATTAGTGATGTCATTTACTCCTAAGTAAGCAGTAATGAATCAAACTTGCTTTTAGAATGTATTATATTGAATTCACCTGAAAAAAAATCATGAATGTTAGTGATATATTTTTCTGGTAAATTATTTATCACTACTGCCTGACCTTAGCCTTAGCCTTACCTTAACCTATTGCATTACCTTAGCTGTTTCCTTAACCCAGACATCTCTTGTTTCACATTTCATGTTTATTTTTAAAATAACAAAGCACTCAGTACAATCTCTTTGATTTTGCCAGTAAAAAGAATAACTAGCATTTAATAAATGAACCAAAATAAAAAACATACCTACCATTTAATAAATGACCCATATTCCTCACAGAATTCAGTAAATTTGAAGTATTATGTTGTATAACTTCCAAGCGGAAATGTGAGAGCCATTTTTAAAGTTTATCTTCCTAAAGCTGTTTAACTTCATTTTTTCATGCAGTTAGGAACCAGAAATGGTGTAGGAAAAATACCACAGTTTAAAAAGATGTGAAGGGTTAAAGAATTTTTCATTTACCATTTTGTCTAAGCTCAGGTGCCAGAGGTTAATGGTGATTACTGCTGTTTTAGGCTGCAGACTGAAGTTATTTTGTTCCAGCCTAGACCTGGGAAAGGCTTTCACCCTCAGTCTCCTCTTTTATACCACTTCTTGGATTAGCAGGAGTGAAGAGTTGCAGTATCAAAATGTTTGCAGTTAAGAAGTTTTACGTTTGATTTATTTATTTACTTTTGGTGGTGGTGGCAATTTGTGTTTATCCTAGGAGGCAATGGGAAAAAGGGAGTTAGTGTTGGAGAGGCATTGCAAAACTTGCAATAAAAATGCCATAGGTAAGTAGAAAAGTAAATCTAGGTTATAATTGGTAGGTATGTTCTGGAGGAGAGTGACATTCTGTTTTGGTGTGTGTAGTGCTCAAGTGTTGGCAACACTGTAAATAGTTGGGAGTAGTGGAATTTGGCTGGGTGATAGGAATCCTAGCTTTTGCACATATCTCATTCTGGCTTACAAAAACCTTCGTATACTTACAGATTTGTGAAACTGAGTTCTTCTGATCTAAATTCTGCTTTCAGTCAAAATCATTAAGGGGTAAAGGATACCAGTTGTGAAGGACTGTCACCATACTAGGTGCAACTTGTTTTAACATAGAGTAATTTATTTGTTCCTGCATAAATTGTGTCTCTATTTACCATTATGCGATGGTATAATTAGTGAAGGGTTTGCCTTGTTTTTCCTACAGAGTATTCTAAAACTTCCCTTTCTGCTGTATGGGGTGTCTTCTTTGCTGTACTGTGATCACTTTCTTCCTGCTTGCTTGTACACAGTTTTTTTTTTAAAAAAAAAAAAAAAAAGGGCAGGCAGAGGCTAAAAGATTATTATTTTAGTAATGCTTTTTCTATACAAAAGACAAATTTTTAGTTATGCCATTGGTAGTGGCATTAAAGAAAAGCTGACAGGTGCTTTGTTTTTACCAACTCAAACAGGAATGATCCTTGGAAGTTGCATTGCTCTTCACTCTCTTCATTGGACACCTATTGCACAGCCTTAAGAATGAGAATTAGATTAGATGCACACAAAAACTGTGTACTTCATATGTAACTGTATTGTCTAAGATTCTGCTTTTCTGTTTCTGCCTTCAGTCTTTTATTAACAGTATTCTATTGTTGGTGATTGAGAATATAGTGATGGCATTATAATCAGAAGGTAAAGTTCCATTAGCTCCAGCTGCACTTTGATTATGCCTGTTGGATTCAGATGAAGTAATGACCTTGCCTCTAATGACATTTATTTTCTCAGGTACCTCTTTCCCCTCCCACCATTCCAGACTTTCTGGACCTTTACAGTCTCCTTGGCACTTTCTCAATACGTTGTGTATTTAAGGTGGCAAAGAGGAAAAACTCCCTAAAGGAAGGAGGAGAGGCAATCTGACTGTGCTGTTCTGTGCTTGCAACTAAAAAGCAGATGAGGAGTGTTCTTCTGATGGGACTGAACTGTTCTATGGGGAGGCTGGGTGTGAGGAGCCAACATTGTCCCTATACGTAGTTTCCCTAATAATTTTAAATAGTACAAATGTTGCACTACTGAGCTTATCCTTTGCTTTATTGAACTTTCTGGATGAAATCTCATGGTGCTAATGGAACTGCGCATGTGATCTTAGAAAAGTATTAGATCCCTTTTTTTTTCACCTGGAAAATTTAGAAACAATGAAGTAATAGGGAAAGTTGGGGCAAAAGAAAATCTGTTCAGACTGAAAACTCTTCATCAGAAAATCATGGTTCTTCTATTCTCATTTTTCTCTTTTCTATAGTGTAAATCATGCTTCATTGTGAGATTTGCTATTTGTCCTTCACTCAATAAATCCTTACCAATAGTAAAACCAAAGATGAAGAATACCTTTCCTAATCTGTGAATCTCAGAAATCAATAAGGAGTCTGCTTGTTAGATTCGTTTTTTTTTCATCTGTAAAATATATAATTTGTGACTCAGTACCTCTAGCCAAAAACATTGCAACACTTCTCAGTTTTTTTAAGCCTCCTCAAATAAATAGGTTTCCTTTAATGTCTTTTAAGACGCATTAAAAAAATTGAATGATCATATTCATGGGGAAGCATCGTGAACTTAAAAGCACAGGGAATGGTGTCTTCTAGTTTCTTTGTCTCTGTGTGCACCATGGTGATCTGACAGAATTTGAGTAGCTGGTAAGTGAAGGCACCTGTTAGAAATTTAGAAATTCCCCCCCAATTTTTTTTTTTTTTTTTTTTTTAACCAAAGCTACTCTTTGGTTCTCTGCCAGGGAGCTTTCTTAGTCAGTCTGGTTTTGTTCAATGGAAATCAGACATGTTTATTTCATGCATTTTCCATGTTGAGGTGATGTGGCTTACAGACTGCTCACTGAAAACAAAGAATGAGGCCCCAGTCATTAATACTGACTGAGGGGAGAGCACATTGTGGCCCAGGAATTTGGGATGGAATTTGAAAGTAGTTTCAGACATCCTTCATGATTTTGTGATCTTAATTCTGTTGCGTAAAGTAATCTGAGGGTTGGAGATGGTATTTGCCATGTCATTTTGAGAGTGAGGAGGCTATGGTTTGGGTTTGTTTTGGTTTGTTTGTTTTTTCCTGGTTCTCCAGAAGATGGCACATGATGAAAGACTGGAGAATTGGCGTTTGTTATCACTTTATGAGCCATTATATATTAACTAGTGTTGCTGTCTTATGTTAGGGCAGGAAAACAATAACCAATATCTGGTTACTAAAAACAGTAATGAAGTTTTGGACAGCAGGGAATGTTTTTAGAGATCGTGTTGGACTAAGACTTAATTACTGTGTGCTTTTTTTAATAGCGATGTGGGAAGCATACTTAAAATAGCTCATCAAGACTGCTTTGAGTTGTTTTTAGAGAACAAAAAACTGTCAACTTTCAAAGGGAAAGTATTCTGACAACAGAGATTAAAAAATGGAAAGAGCTAATGATTTTGGGGTTTTTGTCTTAAAGTATACAAAACTGCTAGAAAAGTATAGTAGTGTATGTATATGTACACATAGTGATAATGAATTTTCCTCAGATTGGCAGGGGTGGATGATACTTTTGCCATTTATTGGAAGGACCAATAAAAGAACAAGGTTATCTGTAACAACCAAACATAAATACATCCTAGGGCTTATTTAGAAGCTTATAAGAACTTTCTGAAATGTCAATTTTTTGGTCAAATGCTGCATATGTAGGCTTTGGTATGGAACAGTCTTAAAAATTTTCATGCTGTCTAAATCATTGCAGCAGCATGTAAGAACCAACCAGTGACATATTTTCTTCTTAAGCTTTTAAAGGAATTTCAACAGCATGAATTGAACTGTCACAACAGTGGTAGATGTTCTTATAGAATTGCACTTTGCAATAATTTTCCCTTTGTACTATTAGGATGTTGGGCATTGTAAATCTCAGTGGGCTCAGTGACTGAAAATGGAACATCATGAAAACTAAATTCCAGAGCTGTCAAATCAAGACATGGAAATAACATTAACTCTTGTATGATTCTACATTATAAAACTCTCGTGTAACACAAAAAATGGCAACAACTTTAGTGATTGCTGGATGAAGCCATGTCATGGTTCATGCCCCAAAAACACAGTTATGACAAGCAACCTAAGCAGAGAGATGACAGTTTGTGGATAACTGGAGCACTCCATTTCATAATTACTAGTTATTATATCAGCAATGGCTGAGATTTTCATTAAAACAATGCAGAGAACTTGGAAACTGAACTAAGCTTGACCAGTGTAAGTGTCAAGTACATTGTAACTTTCTGTTTTGTAAGGCATTGTACAGTCTGATTAATTAAATAAAAACTAAACCATGAGAAAAATTTAAGCATGTTGCTGAATACAGGCTTCATTGGTCTGAACCCTCATACCATCTGTGTAGAACTGAGCACAGATTTAATGCTGCAGGCCTTCCAAGTTGAATTTTTAGGACCAAGCTAGGCTTCCAAATGGATATTCTGGTGGCCCACTCCAATAGCAAGAAAAATGCCTATTGCCTCTGGAGATATTGTAAAAGATCTCTAGATTTTTATCAAACTAGAGAGGTAAACAGGGTAGAAAAACTGGCTAACTATAAGGAAAAATAATATCCTTCAGCTGAATATTCAGAGAAGCTGACATATCCTGGCCAGTAAGGCTCTTGACAGTCCTGTTATCCTGTTTGTCAAGTTTAAATCTGTATCATCAAAATATATCTTGCAAATCACTTGCAAATGCATATCTTTTTGAAGCCGGGTTCCTTAAAGGTAAGTGACTTTGGATTTCAGACTGGCAAACCGATCACCAAACAAGACTGCAGTTGCCATAAACTTTATCTGAAGTGTTAATATGGTAGAAAAAAGCAAAACTGTGGATTAAAGGAACATGATGAAATCTATTTGTCATATACAGTTTTAGAGGATAGATACAAGCAAAACCAATACAACAATCATAAAAGCATACATTTTCCAGTGGACTGTCTACAGGCTATATGAGATGCAAAGAAGCCAATAAAGGGTTGGCAAAATTCCATTTGCTGGTATTAAAAACCAGGGGCCTTTCACTGGTAGGTGAGGTATGCCCACAGTCTGGGGAGGATATCACAGAGGGTAAGCAAAAATTGCTGAAGGGAGACCAAGAAACTTGTTACACTGCTTTAGTCATTGGTCTGTCTTATTTGAACTGCTTTAGTTTCCACAGGGCCTATAAATTCTTTCTTGAAGGTTCAATAAAATTATGTAGCCCTATAAACATCTGAGCAGCAAATCAGACTGTGGTCAGAAGTTTGGGTCTGTGACAGGAAGAAAATAATTAAAATGATTCCTTGAGAAGGAAGGGCAGACTGACTATTTTGGCAGAACCTTAGACATTTTCATTACTGGCATTAAGGGATGAAGGTCCTCTTGTGGTAATTATGCTTTTCATTATCCAGTAAAAACGACTGACAGTGAAACTTGTAAGGGAACAAGACTGGAAAAAAAAAGAAAGGAAGGCAGTAGAAAACATTTGAAATGCGACTGAATTTCCTTGTGAATATTAAATGACAGTAATGGAAGTAGGATTCTTGTTACATCTGAATTTGCCTGTGAAGGGATGGCAAGAAGCTATTCTGCACATTCCTCCCCAAGCTCTTTGCTGTCACCCTGCTGTCCTCTCAGAGTCTAATGGTGTGTTTCACATAACTTGATTTGAAGACTATAAAGTCTTTTGGAGAAAAATGTTAAAATTACTTCAGCTGTGCTGTATATGGGTTTACTAGTTTATTCTAAACTGTGGAGGGTAACATTGCTACTGTGTGTGGAGGTTTTTTCAAGTGACCTCATAGCATAAAAGACTGGAGCAGTTATTACATTACTGTTAGCAGTTAAAAAAGAGGGAAGTGCAAAATAGTATAATTAGCCATCGAAATGCTTTCTAGGTGAGTAGATTAACAGACCTAACATGATTTACGATAAAAATCCTTGCCATGGGAAGTATTCTGCTTGCTGTTGTACTGAAGAAGCATCCCTTTCAGTTGCTCTTTGGTCTTTAGTAAAGAGTATAAGCTCCATCACCCAGTATGCTTTGATCACCTTTTATGAAGTAAACAGAGCCAAAATACTCTGAAAGGAAAATAGAAATTGCTGGCAGATCCTTTTATAGAGCTACCAGTACTGAAGCCAGTAGCTGTATTTGCTCCGATTCTCTTACTCTAAGTTGTTGCCCTTGCCTTTCTCTGTCCCACTCTCTGCAAAACTAAGTGCTAGAAAGAAACTCTGTTTCAGAGAGCTGTGGGATGGTGGGGAAGAAGTGATCTATGATTTAATTCAAGTGGCTCCCATTCGCCTGGCTAATGCAGAGACCTCAAACTCTGTGTAGAATAACAAAAAAGCAACTGCAGGCTTTAAAACTATTTGGTACTTTTGCAGACATTGCAATCTGAAAACTGCTTTTCGTGGGTCTCAGATGTTCCATGTAGGACAATGTGTCTTGAATAACCTGAGAGTCTCAAGTATAGTGTATTCAGGCTCACGACATCTGGACTAAGTATCAGTTCAAAGACACATATCTTTAAAATCTGTGACCCTTCTACATCCGATGCAGACAGAAATCCCATTAAGTTGGTATTTTTTCCAGGCGCACTGCTTTGGTGAATTGCAGCACATTCAGGAGCTTGGAGGAGCTGAAGAGTTACAGATTTGCTTCATATCACAAGTTACTTCATTCTTTCAGTTGTTAATAAAAATTATCCTAGTGCTCTTTCCGTATCAATCTGTACATCTCTACATATGATACATGTTGACATTTTAGACTGTGATACAGAGGTGCCTGATGTGGATAATGAGCTAGCCTGGTATTAAGAGTATCTCAGTGCTGTGCATTGTGACTGTGGTAATAAATACTCATTTCATTCTACAAGCAGAACTCGCATGCTTCCTGACTTTTTTCATTTTTTGAAATCACTGGAAAACACCATGGTTTTCCTCCTATCATGAAACAGTCAGGACAGAAAAGTGAAGAACTGTTTGAGGGAAATGTGAAAGACATGCACTTTGCATGTGAAAATACTTCAATAAATATGTTGGCATTAGGATAAAAATTGGAGCATAGTTCCATCTTCCAGAAAATCTTCTTCCCCCTCACTTCCTCCTCTTCATTACTTTCTGAATTTACTTGTCTTGAGCTGATCTGAATTAGGATAGTATTCCATACAGGATTGTTTGGGCAGGGCTGGTATCACAGTCTGAGGTCCTTCAGTAAAACAATGTCTGCTGTCTTTTGTTCTCTGTGGTACTCGGCTCAACACAGCCTCAGTAAGTAGGGCAGTGTATTTTGCTTCTAAGTCATAATAAATCATATATGCTACCTGTATTTTTTTATTTTCCATGGATTGCTTTGTCTCAGAGTAGATCTGATCTAGTCTCCCCAAACACACCACCATCCAGCAACTGAAATGATTTAAAAAGAACAAATTAGGTTAAGTTGACCGTGTAAGTATCTCTTGATGTGACTTCAGAAAAATCTGCATGACCCATAGGCACAAAATGATGAATCCTGTTTCTGACTGGAAATGTCAATCTGCATGTGTGGGGTGGGAGAGGAAATGGCATTGAATGTTTTTGTTCATCATTTCCCTGAAATCTTCCATATGCAGCATCCCTGAAGACCATTTTGCTCAGAGGAGCAAGTATGCAGCAACTTCCTACGGAGAAAAAAAATGCCAATACTTATCTTTAGAGAAGTTATACTGGAGAAGATAGGCTTTCTTCCTTCCTCCTGTGCTCTCAGACTGCCTCTTTGTGAAGTATTTTTATAAAAGTATTGGTATATTTTTATACTGCCTTCAGTAATTTTATACTGCTACTCAGTAAATGTGATTGTTGCCCAAAACATTCAACTCCAAAGGAAATTATTAATCAATGGAACCTATACATTGAAGACCAAAGAAAATTTTTTCTTCCTCTATGTTCATGTCTGTCTTATTTCAAGTGAGTTGTGTGGATCATCTGGGACAAAGCTGTTTCCCCCTTGAGGCCACTTACATTATTTACCACAAAGCCTTATTTGTCCAAATATTTTTTTCTTCACAGAAAAATAATTAAAAAAAAAAAAAAAAAGTTAAAAGGGCACCAGATGCCAGCATCTGTGGTCTTTTCTGTAACATTGGTAAAAGGCTAGGTGGTATATCACGATTTTGCATACAGAAACAGGTATTTGTCTTTGGGCAAATACATCTATCAATTCACATTCAGATGTGTCATCATCAGTTTCCCCTGGTTCATACATGTCAACCAAAGCATCTGGACTCTTAGGGACACATGGTGAAGAAGAAACATGAGAGCCAACGGAAATAATGGGATCGTGGTGAAGCAGTTTTCAGAGTGAATACTTCTAAACACTTATTTTGTATTTAGGGAGTCTCATTCTGTAAGATGTGGAACTCTGTTCCTTGCAAAGCAGTGCTGCTGAACTTCCAACTACAATACTTAACAGTGAAGCAACGTAGGCTGTTTCAGTTAGCGAGAGGTACGGTGAAGTGCTAGACTTTGCGGAGGAATCAGTCTCATGCTGCAGCTCTGTGTGAAGTGCCCTCTTCTCTGAAATACGCAGTTGCTACAAACAAGGTCTGCGTTGCTTGCGAGGCTGTTCCCGGAGCTGACAGGGGTGTGTGTGTGATGGGTCTGTTGCTGTGGGAACTAATGAAGTTCTAAAGTCAGCAGTAAGATTTCCTTCTGCTTTGATCCCCTAGGGAGGATGAGCAAGTCCTTTTCAAATGCAAATCTTCAATGGTAGCCTAGGTACAGGGAATAAAGATGGGAAGGAGAATAAATCTGGTTTAAGCTTCAGGCATTTTCAGATTGGTTGTGCTACTGGTGCCCTTTTTTAACCTTGCTTTTTTCACTTCTGCGAAGCATTACCTTGAGTAAGCTCTGCTGTGCTAAAATCAGTCTGATGTTTGGAAGTGATTTTTCTTTTCTGTGTGTGGGAAGTTGGTGGTTTTGGTGAGAGTCTACATTCTCCTCTCCCTAAAGAAGGGGAAGTAAAAAGCTTCCTGCTCCCCCAGAATGATCATGTGCAGGTTTTGACCTTTTCCAGTAATACACATTCTGGGGGTTTTTGTTTGTTTGTTTTTTCACAAGCAGTTAGGAGCACAGGATGTGGCATGGAGGGAGGAATTCTGGTGCCAATACAGAGCTCTCTTCTGACTGGGCTCAGGGAGTTACCCTTGTCTGTGTCCCCTTTTCTTCCTCTGCTTGTGAGACCCCCCACCTTATGATTTCATCATCACCCAATACTGGATTGCAGAGAATTAATTTTAGATTTCTTTTTCTTAACCTGCAGAAATATCTTGTTCTGCAACTTGTCATCTGTACTAAGCTACTAATTACAAAGTACATTCTTCCAATGTTTCTGAAGTCGCTATTTCTGTGCAAAAGCCTTTAAAGCACTGAGCACCTTTTCTGCAAGGAATCTAGCATTTGGGAACCAAACTATATTCAGTGGGTGTTTAATCTAAGGTTGAAACTCAAAGCTGACTTGCAAGAAGATGTTACCTGTTTGATGATTTAAAAGCTGATTTCTACCTCAAAGGCTTACAATTTACATATTTTAGGAAAAACTCTTAACAGCTGGGTCAAGATTGCTGCAGTTGAAGAGAGAGTACTTAAGCGAGTGCATCTTTGCTCCCCTAGCTTGGGACTGGCTCTCCAGTTTGTTCCCTGGCGTAAGTCGGCCTTTAGTTCTCTCTATTGCTGCCGCTACTGTGCCACAACACTACTAGTTCTTGAACCAGAATCCTGGGATAGGGCAGTAATGGGTAAATGTGGGAGAGAGCAGCATTGCTGGATGTATGATACCAGTGAATGCTAGAGGATAAAGCCTTAATGCAGATAGTCTTATAACACCTCTCTGAATCACCCAAAACCTGTGACTTGATTCTGTTAAGGGGAGGACTAATATTGTCTGGCTTGCAGATGAGACACTTGTCATGGATCTCTTCACATGAATGCTCACTGAATCAAAATACATATTTTCCTTATTTAGCTATCGCTGTTAAGGCTATGCAGCAGTCTTAATTTTGGGGTTAACATTAGGATTTCACTGCTGTAGTTCCACTGACTTCAACAGCATGACTTCTGCTTCTCGAAAGAACTGAAAAAGGAGCTGGACCCACTGTTTTCAAAGTTTCTTTTCATTCTAGTTCCTAAGTAGGTCGTGACTTTCTCTTAACATGTGTTTCCCATAAAAGCCCTGAATGCCTTAAGTGCTATATGATAGGTTGTCTGGAAGCTGGAGACAAAGTGCATGCACTCAGCTAGAAAGACTTTCTGAAATATCTTGTATACAGTAGCTGAAGTTGCCACATGCTCCTTACGCTACAGCGTCTGCATGCGGTCACATTTACAATGTTCACACCGCAGCATTCACAGGAAAACCATGTAATGATGAAAGGGCTTCAGTGCATACAGTATGATGTAAAAACAAGTTAAAAATAAACCTATGAAACATCTAAGGAGTGGAAAAATCTAAAAGGCTAAGCAGGACAGTACAAGCCTGTATTTTTGTGGACAGTAGCAGGGAAGGGAGAACTAAGAGCATGTTAAAACAAATACACTGAAGGCTATGAAAAGTGTTCTGTCCTTCCAGGTTTATTTTCTGTGACAGAAACAAAGATTGAGAATGAAAACTAATCTGCGTGTTGTGTCAATGTAGAACGGCGCAGTCTTCAGCTTGTAGAAAGGAAGTTAGAGTGATCATCCAAAGCCAGCACTTTACTAAGCCATTTTATTAAATTTAATGTTTATTTTACATGTGGCAATAGCAAACTACCAGGATTTTAATGCTGGGAGCATTATAAACTTTCGAGTCTGGAAGCTGACCACTTGCATGTAAAAATCACCTTCATGAAAGAAAAAATAAGTTTACTAGGCTTTTCACCTTTTTTTTTTTTTTTTTTTTGATGAACTGTATGTTTTTTTCAACCCAGCTGAATTCAGTGCAAGATAGTTTCAGTTATCGTAGGACACTATTTAATATTCAGATCATCTCCCAGTCTTTTAGTGTACGTGGTCTCGTAACAACTATTGTAGTTTCCGTTCATGGAGCAGGAAGGGTTGTGCTGCACGCAAAGGGCGCATCACTGGGACAGTGTAGCTGTCTTCAGTGGTTTTCCAGAAGGGACACAGACAGACAGCTTGGTAATATCTCCGGGAAGGGTGGGAGAAATTTTTGCAGAAACTATTGCCGCAGTGTAGTTGAGCTGTAGACCAGACAGATGAGCTGTTGGGTGTCTGATGTGTTCTCCCTCAGAAAAGGCTCAGTGCCAAGGTATCTGACAGCATATACTTTATTCACTACCCAAGGCTTAATGGATCAGGCTGGTGATTGTGCATCAGGACTACTGCTTCTGTCTTAAGGAACAGTTTCCTACAAAGTTCAGAGGTAAACTTAGATGAATGACAAGGTCTAAGCACCCAGACTTTGGGCTAAACCCTGCAATTCATTGCTTCTGTAAAGAGGCAACTAAGAAGCCAAGAATTCTGGTTTTGACCCAATACTGGTTAAAATCTGTGGACTTTCTGCTGAACAAAAATTACCAATCCTGATGGAATTCTTAATGGCTTTGAAATACAGAGATTTAGAAATCTACATTCTTAGTATTAAACAAACAAAATAAAACAGCTGAGTTAATTTCATGTATATGGGTGATCTTTTTTTTGCTCACTTCTGTACAAACTTTTAATAAAATGCTCTGTAATTTGAGGGAGGGGGAAGGGAATACTCCCTGGCACAGAATAGAGAATTTCTGAATGAAGATGAGCATGATGAAATCTTTCTGTCTGTGCTCTAGTACAGCTTCCACCATCTGACATAAAGATATGATAGCTGAGGAAACTATGTGACATTTTAAATGGTTTTTGGAATAGGAAGCCTTTTTTGAACCAACAGAGCCTTGGATGGATGGGTCAGAAAAAGGCAAATGTCTTGCTGAAAAATTTGTCCTCTCTGCATCTAAATGAAATTGGGACTGTAAGGCTTTTATAAGGAAAAGCTGATGAGTAAGTCTTTTGAGTGCGCAGAAGCACATAATAAATCTAAATCTGAACTCTGCAATGTGACTGACTGTATAGCAGGGTGGATCTGAAAGGCTGTAATTTTTAAGTCTGTGGAAGGATTTTGCAGTCCATTCTCCAGTTCTGCACCTTGAATTAATCAGTTACAATTTATACTTACGTTTGGATTATGGAGCACTTGAGTAACTTGCATTGCAGTACAGGAGCTAGATTTGTAGTGGAGCTGTATTAATTCTTGTGAGATAAATATCTAAAATCCTATTTGTAGTCTAAATAGAAGGAAAATGCGTGGGAAGGTGAGAGAGCTCTGGCTGTATATTTGGTCTTTAGTATCTGTGTAGCAGAGGCATTTATAGATTAATAGGAACAGTCTCCCCAGTAGCGAGGAAAATGGTAACTGGGGTATATGAATTTCTTTGTTCTCCAGGTTTCTGCTGTGGAATTATTCTGACTTCTTCATTAACAGATTTACGTTGACATCAATGAGATCCAGCTCTTGTTTTCTATAATAGTCTTAATCTGAATGTTAATAAATAATCCTGGGGTTTTTATATCCAGGTATATTTGACATGATTTCATCGTTAAACACTTAGCAACTATTATAAAGCTAAGGAAACTATTTGACAGTATAAATGTAATTTTAAGTAAGTAAATCTGAATTTTGGTTAAATATCATGGGAAACTTGGAAGTATATTTGAAGAAGACCCTCTGAACACAGAAGGATTAAAAATAGAGACATGGAAGTATAAGGGTCCTGCACTGTCCAGGCGAGATTTGTGAAGTTTCATTCACCAGTCTCAATAAGAGATGAGGAAAAATCCTAAACAAAAACAAGTCTGCTGTATCCTGTATCTTTTCATTGGACATGTAGGACCACGTTTCAACCATGCAGGGGGAGAGTTCACAATTTGACACAAAGTGATGTTATTGTTGGCAACAGGGTAACGAATGTGCTTGGAGGTAGAAGGACACGATGGTGGAGGTTTAATTTGGGGAGAATACATTCTATCTTTTGGTAATGCCAACTCAAGAAACTGTAAATGTGCTGTTTATTTGATGTGTAAATCTGTAGAAATGGGGGATTTGGAACATATTCTAAAGAATATGAGATTCTTCAAGCCTTAGAGAAGGGGGAAAATGATAGAGCAATGACAGTGCAAATTAACTCAGTTGTACAATCAAAAATATATTACATTTACTTTGTTGTAGAAGGTAATTAAATAGATTTTGTAAAAATACTGATGCACCTTTGCACTAGTACTGTGGTCAGAAAAGCTATTTGCAGGTGTCATTGCAAACCACTTTTGGCTGTTTGGAAGGATGGGGGCAGCAGGCTCAGAAGAAGTCATTTTCATTCTGTATCAGAATGGGAAAGCTTTTGATGGCATGGTTTGGGGTTCTTTTTGTTTGGTTTTAGTTTCTTTGCTGTTGTTTTTGGTTTTGTTTTCTTTACCTCCATGGCACAAGACTTAACTCTTAAAGGAGAGTTTGAAATTTAAGAGCCAAATAAACGAAGAAATGCTGACAGGTGGAAACAATACAGGATACAATGCTCTAGAATTTTTTTTTTTTTCCATTGTTTTTATTCTGTAGCTGGGAGAAGAATACCCATTTTTCTTCCTGCTAGATTTTGCGTAAGTCTAGTTACTTTCTTAAAATAATGCCTGTGCCAACGGTATTACTTGTTTTGGTTGGAGTGGCTAGCAAAGTGTGACTGTAATACAGTAGTATAAAGCACACAGTGAACCTAGAAATGCTTTTCTAGAAGTTATTGCTGCATGTACTGCAAGCACCACTGACAGAGCTGAGTTGAACTTGGAAGCTGTCTCACTGGTGTTAGGTTCAGCACAAGTTTTCTCCCAAACAAAGGTGAAAGGGTTTGTCTTGTTTTTCTTCTTCAAAGCATTAGTTAACCTCCTGCCATTGTGAACAAGTGAAAAGAAAATATTTGGGTCTTGCCTTGCTAAACTGGCCCAAATTATTTTTTTTTCTCCTCAATTGGTTGAATATTAATTGACGCTTCCTTTTAGGAGCATACCACATTGTGAACATTGCAAGCTGTTCTCCCCTCAGGGGCTGAGCTTCAAATGTGCAGTCTCTCTCACAAGTGCACAATGAAGTCTGGTTGCAGGGAACCTGTAGTATTCCTGCAAAACAAATTTTGTTTTAACAAACGATTGCTTTCTGACTAAACCTTGATTAAAGTTGTAAATATTAATTTCTTTAAAGTTCCGATTTCTCTTTTCTGTGATTTTCTAGAGACATAGCACAGACATGCCTTCTTTGACAGCAGTGGGACTACTCTTCCCACCTGTGGTCCAATCCAAATGCACCATTACATACACTAACCGCATCTACTTTTAGTTGTTGTTAAGCACTTTGTAATGTGGCACAATTTCTGTCTTTCAAGAAACCTTGACTTATTGGTGGTAATGTTTTCTGACAAAAATATATCATGACATGGGGAATGATTTGATTGTACCTTTCTCCATACTAAATTACTCATTACTGCTGTGCCTATGACTCTGACATTTTACCATTTCTGTGTGGACATGGTGGCCTGTCCTCGCTCATTGAAACGTTAAGCTGTCTCCAAGGCATTCTCCCATGTCACTGGTAAATACAACAGATTTGTTGTCTAGAAAGATGTGAATGGAAGGAGACAGGAAGGGGCTAAGGTGTCCCTTCTGACCTAAATTACAGCAAAATCTACTAAGAAAAAGTGTTAGCTTTATGGGCTGCATCTATGCAAAATAACTGTTCACATTGCATGCCCATCTCCCTGTTCCTTTTCTCAATAGATACAAAACATCCCCCTTCCTGCAAATTACCACATGGAGTAGAGGGGCCACGTGAGATACAGCAGCGTGAGATGTTGTACAGCAAAATCATTAATCACCAATAGACGCTATTCAGAATGTTTTGTAGATGTTTTACTTACCTGAAGATAACTGTATCGCAAAGCTAAAAATTACTTTTTTTTTTTTTTGGTGACTGAACAATACTGTTCTATCAGTCTTGGTTCTACCTATTGGATTGGTGTGCACACACACATATGTGGTTGATTATGCAGTTAGGATACATGTGCTGCATTTTATTTATCTGTTTGCCTGAATCAATTCTTTATGATCACATTTAACTTTTAAATTATAGCTGGTTTCCAGGACTTGACATCTATCCTGAATAGATCTGTTAGTGTTCTTGGTTTTGAATGTTGGCATTTAATTTGCTTTGCTATGAAAAGAGGTTATACTTAAGACAGAAATATTCATGTGTCTCATCCTCTAATTCATTTTCAGTTTATGGCACAGGCTGCTTCAGTTTTATCCCATTCATTCTTAGTAACTCTAAGGGCCATTGTAAAGCTGTGAATACAGTTCTTTCAGGGAAAAAAAATTAGCCTGAACTTAGGCTTTTTTTAGGTAGGGCTTTTTTTTTTTTTTTTTGAGGCCCCTCAGAAGTGGAGTACTCTATTTTTCTCTTTGATAATGAATTTTGGAAAAAGCAGGTTGGGTACTGGGAACATACTGACCTCTTCACCCTTGCCACACAAGTTCTAAAGGATTTTTTTTTCCCCAAAGTGTCTGGCTATGTAAACAGATGACCTACCTGTTTACCACAGACTCATTCTCTGGATGTGAAATAAATTTCAGTGACTCATTGCTTCCCATTAAGTAATATTATCAATATTTAGAGGAAGGTGGTGGAATTTTCTGTGCTCTCTGTGGCAAATTGTTTATTTCTGGGATGTCTGGCACTCTTTCCTTTAAGAAATTGAAGGGATATTTTTGGTATCTCAGAACCAGGTAATATATGAGCATTTATGCATTAATAATAATTACACCGATAACCGTTTCCCCAACTGTAAAATAAATGGAACAGCTACAGATTGTTCTAACAACATACTGGGTTAAACATTCAAGAGCCCTAGTTAGAGGTCTTGTATTATGGCCTTGATAACTTCTCCCTTCCTTTCAGTAAAAAGTGTTCTTATGCACAGCGTATCCTTTTTCTGTTAATTGGTGTAGTACGTTTTAGTCTGTAGAAGTACTTTGTGGTCCCTAGTTTCTGCCCTATATCCTATCCGATATACTGTTTGAGCCTTTATCTCTGATAGAATGAGTAAAAAGCATGAAAGCAGCACTATTTCAGGGATCTCTTTTGTAGCAGTGTTCAGCTCATTAGTTGTACCAAAAACTGATACAGAAGTAATTTATATTGTTTGGTTGATTAACAAACACATTTGGGAGAGTCTATGAATTGTGTTGAAGAACATCCTTGGTTCCTGAGGCTTTATCTAAAGGACATAATAGGTCCATGTGTTTCAAACAAAGTTGGTTAAGTTCACATGTCTGAGTGTGCTTTTAACTGACTGGCTTGTGGAGGTGGCTGGGCCTCTGATATTTATGCTAACCAGTATGCTCTATTACTAGTTTGGTTTTTCTTTTCCCCCTAATCTCTTTGTCCATATAGTGGCATTTTATTTTTAGATTGTAAATACTTCAGAACTGTCCTTTTGTAGTGTACTGGTCAAGATCCAAACAAATAATGAATTTGCTATCTCTTGTGTCTTAAGGCACATGCGTCTCATCTATAGATGTATTTGCATAAAGTTTGCTCTGCTAAGAGTGTCTTACAGAGTATCCACTAAGTTGATACTGCAAGATCGATCACAACATTTCAAGCAGTGACTGGCAGATAATGCTTATGGCCACTTCTAGTTCTTGGCAGCAATCTGCTAACTGAAATGCTCTGTAGCACAGACACAAACTGTAACAACTGGGGGAAATGGGGGGGAAGGGGAGGTGTCCCAATTATTAATATCTCTTTCCTAAAGTAAAATTCACTTTCTGTAACAGCATACTTAGGATCTTCAGAGTAAGGTACCGAGTGAAAATGACACAGTTGCATAACATGATAATAGTTTGATAGATTGATATTAGATTGATTGAATAGATTGATATTAGCGTCTCTCTTGTGCTTTTATCATGTCATATACATCAATTACTATGCTCCATATGCAGGTACCAGCATTGGTAATATCAACCACAATATACATTCACTGAAACTTAATTCTTTTTATTGTCAGATACGCAATAAGAAATGTGAACATAACGTGAACAATTTTCTCCAGTCGCAATGTGGAAGGCTACTGCTACCTGAGAATATTCTGCATCCCATGGGCCAATGTTGTTTTATTTAATCATAACCCTTGATCTTCTACAACACCATTCAGAAATTTTAGATGTGATCCTGCAGTTATTTGTAACTGCTGTGTGTTGCTGTATAGATCCCCGTGTGATTGTTGTCAAGGCTGTGCCTATATGTGGCTATTTACGTGACAGAAGTCGACTGGAGTACATAAGGAATCTGAGCACATTTGTCACTCAGGAGTGTATTTTTGTTTCAAAGACTCAGGAATGCTTTCTCATGCAGGAAGCTTTTCTGCACTTGCATGTCTGTCTGGTTACTGCGGTATCTGTTGTCGCCTTGAAAAAAGAGGTCAAGAGCTCCATAAGCAAGAAGACTGAATTTTAAGATTTGTTTCCTAGGAGAAGGGATAAAGTGAGGCAGGATCACAATATATTTGTAATCTCTATTGACTGGATTTCTGTAGGAGTATTTCCTAAGATGTGTGCTAAACAGTAGGAAGGGGGGATCTGTACGTGTATGTTTGTTGTGTATATATATGCATATCACTGGATACTGGAAGCTATTTCTAATCTCTTTTTCTATTTTGATGTTTTGTTGTGCAGAAATTAATACTGTCTGGTTACTTACCAAGGGGTCTGTGAATGTAGTAAGTCTGACTGTACAGAAGCTTCATACCTGACTGAAAGTAATGTCAGGGTAGAAAAAGAAATGCTAGATGACCTCCTCTAGTTTATGTGGTAATCAAATTCTTTTATATCAACTCTATCTGCCTTTCCTACAGTTTCTTTTGTGTGAGTTTGAACTTACCAACCCCTGAGCTGGAAGCCAGTGAAGTTGTACAAATTTACCCTACCTAAGATATGGAACACCACAGTTTTCATACGTGATGTGTATTATGCATTGGTTTCAGCGGAAGTAATAGGTGTCCTAATGTAACTGTCCTTCTGTCATTCAAATAGTTTTCATAGCTCAAGTGAACCATAAAAGACAGACCTCTTACATGATCCGCAGTGTAACTTTGATTGATTTACATGGTTGAGTCATTGATCTGACTTACAGTTACTTGAGGCTTGATGTACAACAATGAACGGAGAATAATTGAACTGAAGGCAGTGGAACTGTTATAACAATAGATATGGACGACTAATGAAGTCCAGGAAACCAGAATGCATCAAAACTTTGAAAAACATAAGGCTGAACAAAATTCTCTTGGATAAGAATTCGGCCAAACTGTTCCTCTAAGACTCTTGTGTGGCCACAGCCAAAGAAATGGTAATTTTTGCCTTAGTCATGAGTTTATAGTGTGGTACTTTTAATGCTAAATATATAGAGAGATATTTAGCATATATATATATCTATCTCATATATGTAAGAGTAGTTTTGTATAATGTATTGTGCTATTATAGCAGAAAGTTTAATCCTGACCAGGACTGGCAGACTCAAAGATGGATTCACAATAGATTATCTTTTTTCCTCCTCTAAAGATTTTGATCGAATGTCAAATTTTCAATCACTAACAAACCACTTCTTTGATTATTTAAAATTTGGAAAATAGAACAGGACTGGCAGAAACTGATTTTAGTGAGGGGATGCAGTATTCTTAACAAACATCTGAGATGTTACCTTTTTCCCTTGTGTGTTTCCTTGTATATAAATAAATTTAACTGATCATCACCATATTTTTAATCTACGGTTTTATAGACATTGTCTGTATTTCAATTAAGGGATTAGAGGAATATGAAAGACTCTCTTCTGGAATGTTCCCAAATTTTATTGTATCACAAAGTGCTTAAGTGTAATGTTTCCATATGTTTTGTAGCATTTTGCATCTTAAATAACCTGAATGATAATCAGCCATTGCCGTGATATCATTGCTTCATGACTCATTTCCTATAAGTGAAACTGTGACCAGGTGGTAATTTATTTAAAGAAAAATACTGTTAAGCTCTCAATTCAGTCATGTCCTGAGAATGTATTAAATTCATTCTTCTTGCATATACCTACATACCTGCTTAATATAATGTATTCTTAAATCATGCCTGGGGTTTTTTTTGTGGTTTACATTAAAAATTCACCAAAGCTATAGGCTTTTTAAGCCCATAGTCTCTTTTAACTAGTGAGTTATGTGTATTACTCTTTAGAGAACAGTGTATTTTTTTTATTTTTTTTTTTTATTTAAAGGCCACAAGACCTAATTTTAAAAGTTTCTTGTGCAGTTTCTTGTGAGCCATTGCAGTTTTTTGCTCCATTTCCAGGAAAACAACTTCAATAAATGTCAGTTGTAGAATGCCATGACATGTAATGACACTGCTGTAGCAAAGTTTGTAGATTTGTCACTCTTGCCTTAGACCATTGTCGCCAAAAATACCTGGTGAAAAAAAAATCCAGTGTGGTTTTCAATCCTGTTGTGTCTTTTGGAGACCATGCCTAATTCTTCTCTCTAATATGTTAAGATAAATGAAGACTGAACTGATCAGTGTCATAGCTGTAACAGTGTTGCCCTTGTTGAAGAAGAAAGGCTTTTGCCTGAGAATTGTGATAGTTCAGCATTGGGTACTTATTCCACAACAGTGGCTTTTGGTTGTTGTGTTTTGTTTTGGGTTTGTGGAGGGTGGGGTGGTGTTTTTGTTTGTTTTTTGAGAAGCCTCTGCTGTACTGATGCATCTAGGGTAGGATTCATAATAATCAGCATGATTCCTACGTGATGACTGATGTTCTTAGAACTTAATGTAAAAATTTTAGCTAGAGCAATACTAAGCCACATATTAGCAGTTTCCATGTGCACTTAGAATGTAACATTCAGTAGTTTTCAAAATGTAAATGGTGTTGTATTTTTGCATGGGATTTTCAGTTTGGGATACTTCAGCCTTGTTAATTGCACTGGATCTTCCATCATATATTAGTCATCCTCAGTGTATTAAAACCTTTAGAGGCACTATGACAGTACCTCAAGTTGATGTTTAGTGTGATTATTTGAAATGAGTCCTGAAAATGAAATTTGAGTAAAAATTATGACTTTTAAAAGTCTCATTTTGAGAAACTCATGAAAGAAAAATTGTCATTGAAAATAATTTTTAAAATGACAGAATTCTTGTCAGACAGGTGCACTTTATTGCCAAGTCATAAGATTTTCTTACCAGGAGGAAATATTTCTTTTCACTTAAGAAGTGAAGGGAGACAGTCCTGCAGGTATTCCTATTTCCTCTTTCATAGAATATCCATGGGGAATAAAGCCATGTCTGTCCACGGTGACACAGAACTTCCTGGGATCTGCAAAAATATGCCAATTTCTTGTATTTTCTTTCCCTTTTAGGGCCCTCATCTTGGCTTTAATAAAAGGCCAAAGCACCATGCTAAAGCTAATATCCTAATATCCTAAGGATATAAGGATATAAAGCTAATATCCTAAGGAATCAGAAATTTTGTTCTATTTGGAAATGTTATGACATCTTGTTGCTGTGTTGTAGCATTTTGAAAAAAAAAAAACAACACTACTTTAATGAGTAAAATATCACAAAGCTTAAGTAGAAGTTCATGATGTGTAGGCCACTTCTGACTTTTAAAAGGCAACACTGATCTTTATGGAAAAATGAATGAATAGGTAAGAACTTTGCTTCAATTTCATGTCCTGACAGTGAAAAGAGCTCCATGTGCATGGAAACTTCAGTGAATATCACTCCTTGTCAGGGTTTGCCAAAACATTTCTAAACATGTTCTAAATGTACTTGGCAACTTCTACTGAGAATTTGTAACAAGACTGAAGCAAGAATTTTTTAAAATTAAGTCAACCTTGACATACAGTTGGCACATCATGGAGAAAATGTATCAGAGCTCTGGATTAGTAATTTTCTACAGAGAAAAGGTAGATTTAAGGTTTCACAGATCCAGCTTTGAGAAGACCCAAATATGCATTTTCATATTAATTCAACCTGATTAAGATGATTGGTATGCACAAGCTTACCTAAGGTAAGAACATGCCCTTATATCATCAGGGAAATTATTTGTGGAGGCAGCTTGTTTTATTCAGTAATAACCAGCTTTTCTATATCGAACCATGTCAACAACCAGGAGTTCCTTCTATCTCTGTGTATTCAACATTGTATTCCCTTTTGTGCCTTCTCAAAAATAAAAGTCCAGCATCAGTCACTTGGAACAAATCTTAGTGATTTCTATTTGGTGCAAGCAGTGCAAACATGGATCATGTTTACTCTGACCTGTTGTGTATTCTGAAGTTACATATGAATGACTTAAGGATCAATTTGATCATTCAAGAGTTCATCAAAGGAACTAATGACTACAGCCACCATTTAGATATCCCCAACTGCCTCAGAATAGTTGCTGAGACATCCATCTAGTGCTGCTATGCATGAATTTCGGTGCCTTCATTGTGGTCTACTAATAACCAAGTGACAAACTGTTTAAGTAATGCTTTTGCCTCTGATCTTGGAAGAGGAGCTTTCACAATGTGTCCGTGCCTCATACTTTCAGGGAGGTGGAAGTGACAAGAGGTAATGGCCTCAAATTGCGCCAGGGAAGGTTTAGACTGGATATTAGGAAGCATTTCTTTACAGAACGGGTTGTTAGGCGTTGGAATGGGCTGCCCAGGGAGGTGGTGGAGTCCCCATCCCTGGAGGTGTTTAAGAGTCGGGTCAACACAGCGCTGAGGGATCTGGTGTAGTTGGGAACTGTCAGTGTTAGTTAATGGTTGGACTGGATGATCTTCAAGGTCTTTTCCAACCTAGATGATTCTGTGATTCTGTGACAGTGAACAGAACAGTGAATCCTTTTGATAGATGAAGAGGAAAAGGGGGAGTTTGTCCTGCTGCAGAGGGCCTGGTTAGAATATTTACCAGTGTTCTGGGATATCAATATTCCATCTCTGAAGCTATTCTAAAATTAAGAGTATTGGCTACTCTTGGTGCAGGTTGTAGAAAAGCATAAATGTAAGTATGTTTTAGTTTATGTATATCAATGCTACCACCTTACTTCGTGCCAAGCTGGTGATCAGCCTCTGGGGTTCCCACTGCATCTGTTTCAGGGATTTTTTTTTTTTTTTAATTTTTAAATATATATATATATATATATGTATGTGGACAGTCTCCTCCCTTAGTTTTATGGGCAGCTGTAGCACTTCTGTAGTGCCTGAAAAGTCTGTTAGGTACCTAAGATGCCAAAAAACTGTATGTTACAATATGAAGTATTGTATTACTTAAGGCTATAGACCCTGTCTCAGGGAAACAACCTTTTGATCCCAATAGAGCTTTTGGTAAAGCTGAGTTGGAGCTTTGTTACCCATCTTTTTGAGGTACTTAGAATAAGGCAAGACACTCTTTTTTTCTGAAGCTACTGAAAATTTTTCTGCTCAGTAGGACTCTGTGTACCTGTTACAGACCTGCTGAGCTAGTCAGGCCTCAGATGCCAACCAGGAGCTAATCTGGTGTGTTGTATCAAACCTGAAAAGGGACTCTCCAGGCCTCACAAAGGAATTTGAGAGATGTTACACGTTGGCATAGCTGAAGGCTGAAAGCAAAATTCACTCACAGTCCAGCCCAGATCACAGTTAGCTGTTTGAACGGCCCCTGTCCTAGAATCCTATGCTTAATTTGTACTAAGTTTTGCTTTTCTCATTAGTCCTCAGGATTTATGCCAGCAATAACAGCCAAAAGATTTTGCCTCCAATAGCTAGTTTGGATTATGCATTTATTTGCCAGCTGAGCATCCCATTATTACAGTTTACCCCTCCCCCATTGTGTTTTTAGCCTATCTGCAAATGTCACAGTTACTCCATTTCTTCTACTGTGGAAAAATGAGCATAATGTAAGGCTGGTTTTCCTGACCTTCCTAATCATGGCTTCACATGATTTTTCCCTGTAGAGTTGCCATGGTAACACTGGTCCTTTTAAAATTGATAGTTGCATTTACTAATAGTTGCTATTTATGCGGTCATTTGAGATGCTAGTAGAGAGGAAACAAGTACATTCACTAAATAAAACCTTATTTGCACAATCCACATGCTCAATAGAACTTTGTTTCCTATATTACTAACATTTATTGTGTCTTGTAATTTTCCATTTGACTTACTCTGTTAATTTGTTAAAAGCCAGTTTCTTCAGCTTTTTTTCACATCCTTGTTTCCAGAGCACTAGCAATTCAAATGCTGTATGAAGTTTCTGTTCTGTTTCTGCCACAGAAGGCACACAATCCACTTCACCTTTTCTTTTATAATTGGATTTGTAAATGAGTATAAATTTAAAGGACTTTCTCACAGTGCAGTAACAACCATGTGCTTACCCAGTAGCAAAATTTTGATAAAGCTTACTACTAAAGTAATTAATAGTTTAAAAAAAGGTAATGCCTTGAGATCTGTTCAACAAACAAAACATATGGTATTAATTTCTAGTTTACTTGTAGGAATGGGTGATACTGGAAAATAATCTAGAACAAGAATGTAGAATGAAGAATTAATATTCTTGTCATCTCCACAAATGAATGTGAAGTTTTCAAATTGTATAATGTACCATGGTAGAGGGATTTTAATACTTGGTATCTATTTACTTGAGGGTCAGCCTTGCGCAACTTAGATGTCTCTTGTCCTTGGACTCTTCACAGAAATGTGTATAAATAGCTGCCTGCAATGTTTACAGTAACTATGTATGGCAGTCGCATTCATGTGGAGTAAGGGAGGGCTTTCTGCTGCAGATTTACTACAACTGTTTCTCAGACCTTGAGAACTTCTCCTTTGTTATCCCTACTTGACTCATTTGTCTCCCCCCCCCCCCCAATTAAAATAGGTTGTTTTGTTGGTTTTAATAAAGTATTGTAAGCGCAATGTGATCAGCTCAGCATGGAATAAGAAAAGCATATGCCAGTAGGCAAAATAGAGGCAGATCTTCATTGCATACTATCAGTGATGGGGGTTTATGCCTCTTGGAATTACAAATGAGATTATGAACTTGTTAGTAAAAATATTTTAAAGGGCAGGAAATAGTGAGTGTACAAATTAGAAAATGGGTTCCAGCCAAAGGTGATCATATAAGACAAGACATGGAAGTAAATGTTGAGAGAGGAAGACAGGAAAATGAAGGGAAGGAAATGTTTTCTTGAATTCATAAATCTAAAGAACTGATACTGAATCATCCTGTAATGTATCAAAATACATTGATCTCATGTCTCTGTAACAAAATATTTTGGATTTTGGCATGAAACTACTTAAAAGCAAAATCATGCTGAAAAGCAGTAACGGCCAGAGGGAATTCTTTAAAACAAAGTACATGAATGAATATATGAGCCAGAGTCACACAACAGTGAATGCCAAGACTAACTATTACTGTGTCTGTCAAGTTGGGGAATGTAAATATCATGCCAAAAATGGAAGAAACCTTCACAAAGGAGTAAGAAATTTCACTGTTGTCAGAGCTACACAGAAGTTCATTTAGATACATCACAAAGTTGCACCAGGATAATTAGTGGTGAGAATTTATAAAATATGAAAGTTGTGACTATAGAGGAAAATAAATAATCACCTGAGAAGAAGGCCTAAAAGCAATCTAATGAGCAAGCAACTAAACAACAGTAGAGATTTTACCTGGGATGTTTGCTACAAAAGACATCTTACAGTTCATTTCTCAGTTACCTGGAAGTTAGAATGAGTTCAGAACACAGCAGGGATGTGACTGGTTTGAGTTTTGCATTTGCCTGCCTCTAGTGGGTTTGGGGATGGTGCTTACCTCTGCTTTCACACATTCACTTCTGGAACCTGGAAGTCTGTGTTGGGATTTGGGGAGGAGGGCAGGAGGGTTGTGCATATGTGTGTGTGACTTTTCTCCTCTAAAATACAGACTTCTGAAATTCACAGAGGAGGACTGGGAGAGATGGAAAGGTAGAACTTAAAATAACACGCAGGTAGCATTTCTGTCGCATGAAACAAATTTTATTCCACAGCAGGCTTAGTGTTGATGCAGAAAAGAAACCACCATTCAGAAATACTACTATTGAGACCTTCTTGATTCTTTGCAGGATTGCTCAACCTCCTCAAATCAGGTTGTTAGTCCACAATCATACCTCATTTAACCCTAATACAGTGTGTATATATATATATATATGAAGCTGTATAAAGATGGTAGCACATGTGTAATGCGGGAGTAAATACGATAGTCTAAAATACCATGCTGTGTGATTAGCCTTTCAATATCTTATATCTGGTTGATATTGTGAACTGTTGTTTTCCCACACCTGAGCCTAGTATGTTTAAATCATAATTTGACTTAACACAGAAATCTAGCATGAGGGAGCAGGTGGAAGAGGGAGCAAAAAAAATGTAGCAGTACATTGGCAATTAGTATTTATACTTCCCAGTTAATAATGAGTTTTTATTCTTCAGTGAACAAAAAGCAAGTGAAATTAGAAACAAATGAAAAGCATTTAAAACTTTTCAACTGTGCAACATGACTGCATCCACTGAGGAACAAGATCAAAGGAGGTGCTTGGACTAGTCTCTCTCTGAAGGCTGCTCAGTCCCAGCCTTGCTTGTTGGAACACAGAGCTTTGAATCCCAGCTCAGCTCTGGCAGCTGGCAGCAGTTTATACGGCTGCGTTTTAACCCTCCATCTGCCTTCCCAGTGCTATCTTTGGTCTGGCTCCATGGTATCTCAAGGATTAGCTGCGTGCATGCTCCAACAGCTTTGCATGTCTCTTGGCAATATCTAGCTTTAAACTTAATACAGTGGGAGGTCATTCTTCCCATTGCTATGCTTCTTATTTGTTTAGATTTCATTCAGTCGCTGGATCTGCCGCAAGCTTTGAATTCTTGCGTACTTGGTTGGCTAGTAAGTGCACGTGTGTAATTTACTGATAAGTGACACATTTTTGTCATTGTTTCCAGGCTGGTATAGTTGTTACGCTTGCCTTGTGTGTGCAGTTTTGTGTTCAGTGGTAATCTCTTTCAGATGTTGTATGCTAATGTAACTTAATAAACTATTACTTCAGACAAAGTACCTGAATAATTTCATTATGCTTGTATAAATAAACATCTTTGTTGTTTTAACCCTTATCTTTCTAAGCGGAGATGTTAAGGCATAGTTGAGATAAGAACGCAGTAAACCAGTTTCCAGGACTCAGCATCATAATGGCTAGATACATACCCACCACCTTCATTACACTGGTGCCCGGTGACGGTAATGGTGCAAGGGTCACCAAATGAAGCACAGAGTTGCCATTGCCTTAAGGATTTCCATTGTGTAAGGATGTCTGGGAAGCTTTATTTACTTGGCTTTGCACTTACTGGAGGAAAAAAAAAGATATTTCTCAACAGGAAAAAGGGCAATTGTCTTCTGTGATATCCCTAGGTACTATAAAGAGGCTTATGGCATCACCAGGAATTTTGACTCTGATCTGAGAAATAAAATGAGACAAATGGAAACTGACAAGCAATCAATATTCCCTTTTTGTTTCACTTGCCAAAAGTCCTAAAAATCTAACACCAAAAATCTGTGCTGCAGTGCTCTTGCTTGTTTCCCTTAAAATAGTTCATTTCTTATTATTCTTTAGAAAATATTATCATATCATTTTTGGCTAGGCTATTACTGAAGAAAATCTCTGCTCTGACTCATATGATGCTTAAGCAGAACAAAATAAGTGGCAAAAAGCTCTTAACTCTTACTGATGTTCAGTCACCAATTAACTTTCTAGAGCATGATGCCTTGTTTGACATTCGAGGATTTATTGAAACATTGTTACTGTTTTACTTTGTTCAAAGTTTTTTTAAGCACAACAATGTATGTCTCTACTTTGGATTTCTTCATCCTATAACTTAAAACTAAATAAATGCATTTTAGTCTTGTAACTTTTAAGAATAAACTAATCTCCCTGCCTTGGAATAGCAGTTTATGCCTTAATCCTGAACCTGCACAGTCATACTTTGGAAATGCCAGTCACCTAGTGCTCACCGGTTTCAGAATGAAACACAGAATAAAACAAAAAATTTCATTTTGAGAACTCTGAAACCATTAGTTTTTACTTCTATACAGTTGTATAGAAAAAAGAAAAATTGTCCAAAACACTGTGTATTACTTACTCAAACTGTGTATGTATATTTGAATTTTACGCAGGGTTTTCCTGTGTTTTGCAGATTCCTATGAAGAATTTCCAGCTGATACCTGGCTGTAACAGTGATGGCTCCTACCCCTGAGACCAAGGAGCAAGGCTGGAGGGCCAGAAGAAGGCCTTGCTGTTCGTTTTTGTGGCCACCGGGTGTCATCCTAGGAGCAGACTTTGGCCCGCCTGGGAGCACTACTATGGCAGCAATACTGGAGGCTTCACACGGTAAGTTGCCTTGCACCAAATCAGCCTGTAAAGCAATGATTATTCACCTTTTCTATCTTTTTTTTTTTTTTTTTAAGAAAATAATTATTCTAAAGGATAAACAGTATTATTGCTTTCCATTTCTGCATTCAGAATGTGAAACGCTGGAATGTAGCATAAAATACTGAGGGAGTTAAAGGTTTTTGTGTTAAGATGTTCTGTAAATGCTACATATGCAGCTTTGGAAACTTTTGCATCTAGACATCAAATTTGCATAAGCTTAAACACAGCATTTCTGAAGATGTTAATAACTATTTTTAATAATTACTTGATTAGTAGTTGGTTTGAATTTGTACGTAACTGACATTTTACAATTAAAGTGTGGAAAGAATGGGGAAGCAGAATGATTTCTAACAGAACCAAGTAAACTCTTTCCAGGTGGGTTTCTTCCTAACTCATGTCCAACAAAGAGGAAGTCATAGAAAAGACCCACAGCACCATGTAAAGCACCAGTATGGGCTTAGCTTGGTGTTACACTGAACAAAACTTACTGAATTCAGTGTTTAACATATCTTGCTGGTCTTGTTTTAAACAATTTTTATGAGGGGTTTGTGTGGGAGAATCAGCAAGTAGGTGCACTGAATACATTCAAGAACAGGAATAGGGGCATGAAAAAAGCATGTGAAGGAGATGAAAGGTTTAATGAAGTGGAGCAAGGTCCATAGTACATGAAGCGATAAGGAGAGATTTTGGTAGAGCAGAGATTTATGGAGCCTTAAAAGTGAAGATGTGAAGCCTGACCTTAAAGGGGAAGGGCACTGTAAGAAAACTGAGATGCAAGCAGGAGTAACAGTAAGGATTTT
The DNA here is from genome assembly GCF_047716275.1 of Strix uralensis. Classification (NCBI taxonomy): domain Eukaryota; kingdom Metazoa; phylum Chordata; class Aves; order Strigiformes; family Strigidae; genus Strix; species Strix uralensis. The sequence goes on along the minus strand of NC_133975.1, from coordinate 48,032,224 downwards.
GGAGAGCACTTTCAACATACTGAAATGAGAGAGAAAAAAGGGATTTTTGTCCAATTACGTGTATGGTTATCTTCAGCTTAGCATATTTGCGTCTTTAAGTGATAAAATACCACTAAATTGGAAGCATTGGTGTCAATCCAGATAAATTAATCTGGACACCTATGCAGAATGCTACTAAGTTGCTGAGAAATTATTCAAGAAAACTGGGAACAGGCTGATAGTGAAGCTTCACAAGTAACATATACCAGAATCTAAGATAGTCCTGGAATTCTTGTTCCATGTGATGCTTAAAAAATAATTACACATACCATATGTAATGGTAATTCTCATTTGTTCCATTGCCATCCAACCCTCAACAAAGACACTTGATGTTTAAATTTTAAATACATTTGTGTGTATACATATAAATATATATATTTAAATGGTGTTTCTCCTAAATGGCACATGGAGAACTGTCAGCGCCATCTCGACCTACAGAATACCCAGAACCTACCAGGGAGCAGATACATTAGGACTTCCTGCTAAGCTGAGAGCAAGTTTTGTGGTGTGTTTATATGATGCAGGGTTTTTTGGGGTTGGGTGGAGGGGAGCAGACACATTTGTCCTGTTTGTGAAGGCTGATGCTTCTCCTGCCATCTTAGAGCTGGAATATTTCTCATATTTAGAATTCCCAAATGAAGAATGTTCATTAAGAGGACAAGCTGCAAAAACTGGCAGGATAAATAATGAAGAAATCGTTCATGGTTCTTGTTTTCTATGCTTCTGAACAGTCTCAGCCTGGCTTACTCATAACTTGGGAACCTTTTTTTCTTGACTGTATGGGAATCCTGTCATGAATGTCGTCCTTACAACTATTGATGTAAAAATTTTTTTGAAGCAGTTGGACAACTTGTGTTTATCAGATAGATGAAATACAAACTTTGTTTTCATTGGGTCAGACACAGGAACACTTAATTTTTTGTTATTCCACTATGGTTGCATTTCTAGTAGTGTCAGAACTTGAAAACTTGCTTCTTTTCAAACCAATAGCTGTTTCAAAGACTGTCACATCTACTGCCAGTAAGCTTTCTTGTGAAGGTAATTCCATGAAGAATATAGTCAGGCCTCTCAAAAGATTTGGGCTTTACCTGAGCTGTTTTTACATTAGGAAATTAGTCCTTTTTAAATGCCACATAAAGTTGTGCCCTTGTTGTTCTGTGTGGTACGGTCGACACGCTGGAGGGAAGGGATGTGCCATCCAGAGGGACCTGGACAGGCTTGAGAGGTGGGGCCATGCAAAACTCATGAAGTTCAACAAGGCCAAGTGCAAGGCCCTGCACATGGGTCGGGGTAATCCCAAGCACAAATACAGGCTGGGAGATGAGTGGATTGAGAGCAGCTCTGTGGAGAAGGACTTGGGGGTATTAGTAGATGGAAAATTGACCATGAGCCAGCAATGTGCGCTCACAGCCCAGAAAGCCAGCCATATCCTGGGCTGCATCAAGAGAAGTGTGGCCAGAAGGTCAAGGGAGAGGATTCTTTCCCTTCACTCTTGTGAGACCCACCTGCAGTGCTGTGTCCAGCTCTGAGGCCCCCAACATAAGAAGAACATGAACCTGCTCAAGACAGTCCAGAGGAGGCAAAGATGATCGGGGGCTGGAGCACCTCCCCTGTGAGGACAGGTGAGAGAGTTGGGGTTGTTCAGCCCAGATAAGAGAAAGCTTCAGGGAGACCTTATAGCAGCCTTCCAGTACTTAAAGGGCACCTACAGGAAAAATGGGGAAGGACACTTTATCAGGGAGTGTAAGGATAGGATGAGGGGTAATGGTTTTAAACTGAAAGAGGATAGATTTAGGTTAGGTATAAGGAAGAAATTCTTTATTGTGAGAGTGGTGAGACACTGGAACAGGTTTCCCAGAGAAGTTGTAGATGCCCCTTCCTTGGAAGTGTTCAAGGCCAGGTTGGACAGGGCTTTGAGCAACCTTGTCTAGTGGAAGGTGTCCCTGCCCACTCCGGGGGACAATGCAGGGGAGTTGGAACTGGATGATCGTTAAGGTCGCTTTCAACCCAAACCATTCTATGATTCTGTGATGATTGTCTCTACCATGCTGTCTGAGCATCTGCTAGTATTAGGTTAATTAAGGTGACAGGTCTCTCACATGATGCTTTCCTTTCTCTTCCCTCTTGCCCCTCAAATTTTTCTCCAGGAAGAGAATGCTGTATATTATGTGCTGTATGTATGGTTGAAAGGGCTTTTATACACATGCTACTGTGCAGGTGTTAGAGACAGCAAAGCCAAACTAGTGTGCAAGTTCAGTTCAGAAGAGACATGCCTTGCAGTAGTTGCTCACATGAGGAAATGCCGGTTTTTTAATTTGGGCTGGAATCTGCTTTCTGAGGGGTTTGTCCGTTTTCTGTGTTAGGCTTTTGATGACTTGGAAGAAAAAGTCAGGAGACTTGAATCCAGCTGGACGATAGGGTATCTCCTAACAACTGAAAATAGCCAAACTGTTAAATGTACAAGTTAAGCAGGAGCATAATGTCAGTGAAACCTGAGAGATAGTAGGTTGAATCAGCCAAGTGTGGCTGAGCAGTTTAAAACTCAATGGTACAGCACTGTGCTACCAACTCCTCTAAATCCTTTCCTGTGCATGATAGCATATTCTTCTGCTTCAACTAGCTGATTTTAATTAAGAGCTAAGTCATTCAAGTATTGCTTTGGCAAAAGTTAATATGATCAGAGATTGTGAATGATCTTACTGTTGTTATTTTTCACGTTTTAGTGCTCTATTAAAAACCATTTTCTGTCATTTCTAATCACTGCTTTAAAGATTGTCACTTCTATTGCCAATAAGCTTGCTTACTGGAATAATACCATGAAGAAAATATAAGCCATGTCCATTCAGTGGCTAGATGTAGATATCGGAGGTGGATTTCAGACTTTAAAATAAATGGTGTTGTTCCCATTCCTAAAAGGGCCCTTAACGTTTTAGTGTGTTCTTCTGGATGCGTGCCACCTGTTTGGGAATGAAAGTTATGTCATTTGTCAGCTTCGTTTTGCCTGGGGTTATAATAATATGCAGTTCACGTAGAACCGTTGGTATGTCTCTCAACCACCTTTTCTTTGCAGCAGAGTATTTATTGATTTATACCTGCCTGAGGGAGCTTCTTCCCAGAAGCTGTCACTGGTGGTACAAGTCCCACCCGGGCTCTTTACAGGCTGATCCTTGACAGGAAACACTCCTTAGCCCCTGGATGCTGTTAAGAACCTCAGTTTTCTTCTGATTCATCTCCCATCTTCCTCCTCCTCTTCCCTACCCTAGCTCTACACAGGCTTAACAGTGAAACAAGAGTGTCTATTTAGCAAGCATTTACAATCAGGATTTTAGGTAAAGGATTGGAAACAAAGATACATGTAAAAAGCTTTAAGATAGGATTGTGTTTTATAGCTCAGATCTGTAGCTGTCTAGTTTGCTTAACCTACTTTCTACCCCAGCATCAGTGCTAGGAATTCAGTGTGTAGTGACACCGTATTTCCCAAATGCTGCAGTCACTTCTGAATTTCCTTCCAGTGACTCTTGCCTTGGTGGTAAATTTTAGGAAAGAGATGAACTGTCATGAAGAACAATGACACCTAAAAGTAGAAAAGCTGGGTACTTTATAGAGATTTCTGCTACCTTAACTGATACCCAGTTTATTGGGACCTCAATGAAGCACTTCTTTTGACTGGATAGTTTGGTTTCTTAAGAGCCACTCATGTTTTAGCCAGTTGGAGGGATTGCACAGCGGCTCTTGGCTTTGACTTTCTACACTTAATAGTTTCATTTATATTAAATGTCGCCACACACATATTCTATGAAGTCTGTGATTTCTAAACAATCACCAAATTTGTCTTGTAGTGCACATGATCCTATTGACACAGATAACTGATCTAGCCACATACTGTTTGGCTTAGGTGTATCTGTGAGATCAGGTCTTGATTTGTGCAAGTGTGTTCCCAATGTGTCATCTTAATCCTGTATTGGAGACAAAGTTTTGATTTTATTTTTATATCTTTTATAAGAAGTTACAATAAACAGTTTGGGGGCTTGCATGAGATCTAATTATACTATTGGGTTCTTAACGAGACAGAAAAATAGTATGTTGCATACAGCTAGTAATTACTGGGAGACTCAGAAGATATATTTGAAAAAGATCTAGTGGTAACTGCTTAAAATATTGCAGCTGCTGCAGAGTTTGCTTTTAATGTTAGGTTGGGTATATATTCATACAGAGTACATCTAGTTACCAAGTCTGACTTAACTAGTAGTTGTCTTGTTTGTAATGTTGAGCAATCAAAAAAATACCACGACTTCCTGTTTTTTAGTTTGGAACTTGGGTTCTCTTTCTTTTTAAAGGAATTTTTCTGGAATATCTAAGAACTACAGGGATTGAATGTATTGTCTTGAGCTCAGTACTACCAAGCTGAGTTTCACCACCTGTGCATTCTACCCTTTCAATGTGGAACGTGTTTAGAAGAGGGGGAAAAAAGAGAGATCATAGTTTGCCAGAAGAGAATATTCTCCCCAAATGTCTGCCTATATAGAGTCACGTAGAGAGAAACATGGGCTGCTTCTGCAGTGATATCATCCTCTTCTTGGATATTTAGGTACCACAAAGACCACAGAATAAGGGAGGGAGTCTACACAGGCCCCGTTATGACTGAATTGCCAGGTTTAGACCAAGTTTCTTCTCAGGAGCACTGGAAAGTGAGTTTTACCTTCTAGCTCCAAAAAACTTTCTTGTTTTCATTTTGGTAGTATGATTCTAAGTTGAGAACCTTCAGCTGTGCATGCATGGCCTGATCTCTTCTTAAAATACAGAAGTTTGTATGTCTTCCTCAGTCGGAGAAAACTCTATTTGCTGTTGTTTACTGTTGCATGGGATGGGATGTTCTTGGTAATCCAGTCTGGTGCACTGTTTCAAGTATTAGCCATCTTTAACTCTGCTCAAATTTGTCTAAAGAAGAGAGGATGTGACTTGAAGCATGAAAATGCTGGAATCCAGCAATAACCACTTGTGCTTATTTGGAAAACAAGAAGTAGATTTGTTCCGTCCTTTTGCCCTTTTTTGGGGTGTCAGCCATAGATCAATCAAGTAAGATAGATTAAATCAAAGTAAGAGCTGGAACTTAAAGTTAAAATTGAGTTATTCCTCCTTCCACCAGCTCAGAAGACAATACTTGGGTCATGTAACAGCACTAAAGCATGGAACTTTGTACTTTTTGGGAAAATGGTATTCGGTGAAAGTCTTTGTCTCCCTTCAGGTATAAATTAACTATGTTAGCTAATGAACATAGGCAACAAAGTTCTATTCAGATAGTATATAAAATAGCTGCATTTACTAATAATAATAGTGTGTAAATATCTCCAACAATTAACCAAGATATGAAAATATCTCTAGTTTAAATATTACTTTGTGTGGTCTTAGTTCACTCCAGCTCTCTCCAAGGCTTTTACTTCTATCTCCAGCAAACACCCAGAATCAATATGCACTGTGATATCATCAGATCTGCACTTCCAACACAGAAACTTAATGGTGACCTGATATGATTATAGCAATAATAACAGATCAGCATGCTTCACAGTAGCGCAATTCATGTCTTTTATGATTTATTTTGCCCTAATCCCACTAAGTGTGTGCAATATTTGTAGAGAGCTACTGAGTGACTGGAAGGCAACAAGTTCAGTTACATGTAGCTCCCATTTTGGAATTGATTTAGCTCTCTGGAGATGTTAAGTGAAGCTTTATTAAGGGTAGATACAAATCCCCTTTGACTTAAGGGTTGATTGTTTAGCAACATAGAAATTGAGTGGTACTTGTTTTATGTTCCAGAAGGTTACAGATTCTTAATTATTTTGTAACACTACCTTTTTCTGTCACTTTATTGAAATAGCTACTCTATTTCATTATCCTTATAGGTCTAGAGTTTCAGATGAACTGTTTCACCGACTGACTTTTCTCAAAAATCTGTAAAATCGTACTAGTTCTTTTGGCTTTGACAGTTTATGTAACAATCATGGCACACCCACAAGGTCAGCTATAATTCTTTGGAAATGAGGCCAGGAACATTCCTTTAAATTGCGTTCTAGCAGTGTACAAAGAAACATTATGTCCTTATATCAAATGTTTCAATTAGACAAGACTTGATTTCTGAGGCTCTGGTTGGAAATCATCACAATTTATGTGGCTGAGGTGTGGAGAGCCTAAATCTGATTCTAGAACCAGATGTTTTTAGCAGACCACCAATTTTTAAACTTCAGATGCAAACCAATAATGTAACATATATGGGAGTGAGGGTGGAGGAGAACTCCCTCAAACCTTATGTAAAAAGGTAGCTGGAATTGATGATGTTGAAATAGTGAAACAAATATACAATTAAATGGAATTGATCAAGATTTCTTCATTGAACCTGTTTCTTTATTGAAGTCACCACTTGTATATTAGAATAGAAATTCGGCCTGTAGGTTTTTGTATGCACTGCCATTTTGGGAAGCTCTCTGAGACTTAAGGTGCAACCACACACATTTTGGATTTCCCCCCCCCCGCCCCCCGCTGTGATCACTTGTGACTGAGACAAAATGTGTTCTTTAACATCATTGATTGTTCTAGCAAACAATAATAAGCTAGGTATTGCTTTCTTCCATCTAATTTGTATCTGTGTTTAAAATGCTTTTTCTGGTTGAGGACTAGGTCATATCGCTGCTAAAATTCTAAGTCTTTGCTGAAGGAACCCCCAAATCAATGTTTTGGGAGAATAAGGGTGAAGGAGTGGGTACGCTTTAAAGTATTTTGTTGGGGGAGAGGGTAGATGCAGAGAGGGAGCAGAATTATTACCCCTTCTCTCTAGAAAGCTATTAATTTTTCAAACAGCATGATGCATGCTTTGACTTCCTATGTATAGACTCTAGTAAAACCGAAAAGAAACCCACAGAGTTGTCTTTTACAATACAGAATTAATCTTTGGGACTTCCCAACGAGGCCAAGAACTTATTTTTGTTTCTTTGGAAGGAACTAAATAGATAATTCTGTGGATGAAACTTCTATGAGTATATTGGAATAAAACCTGGTTTGATTTAGATGGATATAGAAACATGAATACCCCCTAGTCAGTGTAAGCTTGATTTTATTTTATTTTTTTTTCTGCAAGTAGTTTCTAGGACTGGTTAAAGAAACCTATGAATGACAGTTTCAGATATGGGGAATCTAGAGTTCAGTGACTTATGGCTCTCAGAATAAAATGCAGCTTTCTACAGTAGTCGCATTTCAGTGTAGTAAAATGTGGAACACTGAGTTTTTCTATAGCTATTGCAAACATTTGATGGGGTGGCTGGCTTGTTCATGCAAACCACAATACCAGCTGCATAGAATGATATTGACACTTGTGTAGGGACAGGTAAAAACATTTGTTATGTTTTGCACTTGTACACAAATACCACACTATGCATAAAAATTTAAAAAGCTAAAATTCTCCCCGGGTTAAGTCCCACTCTGTGTTAGTATAGGTGTGTCCTTTTACAAGCCAATCTTTAGTGCTTTGATTGTTGTATTCTTAAAAGGCAAACACTACTCCCTTTGGAGGCAGTTTCATAATCAATAGACTTCATTACAGGCAATGTTTTCCCTTACTTTGTTCATTTTATTAACCCTAAATGACTCTTGCAATCTCTCAGGAATCTAATCCTAACTCTGTTTGGATCACTCCTGTCCCCAGCCCCCACCCTTACCCCACGTACTTCAGAGATACTACACAATGCCTCCTAGCAAAAACTTTCAGGAATTAACTTCTCTTTGCACTGCTGAGCAAAGAGTGCACATAATTATTCATCTGATATACCTTCCAAAACTTTTTTTTTAATTACTTTTCTTCCTATTCTGTTTTACCACCTGGTCCCATTAAGAACAAAATTAGAACTAATTTTATTTCAAATGTTTGGGAAATCAGAATGGGGTGCAAGTCTAGGTTTGGAGAGTGCAATAAACATACAGCTGTGAAGGATGTTAAACTTCCAGTTGCCTTCCTAACCAGCACTTAAAAGCTCTTTGAGATGAGAGGGATATACAGGTTAAACTGATGCAACATAGTGGAATATACAAATTAACCTTTTTCTTTTATATACTTTATCTGCATAAATTGATGGAATAGGTCCTTTTACAAGTACAAGATTAACAGGTGGTGATCCCCTATCAGTGTGAAGTTAGAGATTTTAATTTTTTCCTCAAGAGTGCAGTAAACAGGGCATGGTATACAAGGATTAGCTTAACCTGGTATGTCTCCATTTATGAAAGGTCCTTCAAAGGAAAATCCTGATGTAGTTTGACATAAAAATGCTGTCAGCAAGAAGTGGGTTAAGCAATTTACTTTCCAATTAGAATATATTTATTGCTTACATGGGCCAAAATATTTGCAGAAACATGTTGAAACTCTTGTTCTTTTTCTAACTTGCCTTAAAATCATATCTCGGTATAATCTTATTCACAGCTTCTTTTCTTTAATAGTATTTTTTTCAGTCCATTTAAACCAAAAGCTATTATATCTTTTCTGATGGTGGGAAAGCTTTCTATGGTAGAGTACAGCTAAAAACAGAAACTGAAATGCTTGAATGTTCACCAAGATGGAACAAATTATTGGCATCTTTTTCTTTTGCAATTAGAATGTAAATATCAAACCTTGTGAGAGGTGAGTGTATAAGAAAATTAAAAAGCAGATTTCTTTCATTTTACTTGCTTCTGATCAGGTCAGAAAATGGCATAAGCTTTTCGTTGTCTGGCAGAGTAGGACAAAAAACAGTGAATGAACCTGAACAATTACTGATGATGTCTGAAACATTGTATAGTTACCACAGACCTATCATGGCATTGTTCCAGAAAAGGGCAAGCAGTTGTCTTATCCAGCACTACCAAACAGGGCCAAAGCCTTTAAACTCTGCCCCTTGAAAGCAGATTTTACAGTTTTTAACATAATAGTGATTTGTGGTTCTTGTAACTCTTTATATCATCACAAAAGCAAAATTTAATACTACAGAGGAATTAAAATAAACCCTCCATGCTCTTGCCATATCCTGAACTATTCGTATCCCTGGACCTGAAAGGATGAGCACACAAGATTCTGCCTACAGTGTGCGGTGCCCACAGGTTATGAGTATTTAGTAAGAACCATGCCTATTTCATACTTTACTGCTTTCTAATGAAAAAGATAAAATTCTATGAGCATAACTATAGCAGCATGATAACGAGGAGAGTACTATGGCTACCAAGTTCCTATTGTACAATAAACCAATATTTACTGCTAATTTCAAAGTTTCCCTCTTGCTTAGAAATATGCATAAGCCTCATCTTGCTCAGTTATTTGCAGATTGTTTCATTGGGCAGGAAAGTAAAACAGTTAAAATATGCCCTTAATGTGGGATTTCATACTTAGGCCATTATTCCAAAAAGTCACTGGTAAATTTTCCTTCAAAGACCAATCTGCCCCTCAGCGACTGAAACCAAACAAAAGTCAGTCAAGATCCTGTAGTAAGCTGTGTGTATTAATCCTGTTCATAAGCTTGTATAAAATATGATTCAGTATGTATGCTCCCATGAAATACATGATTAATTGTGTGGAAAGCCTTCACCCTGAAATCTGAACACTGCTGTGTGATGCAGGAAAGAGCATTTTATCTCACTGTGGGCTAATGATTTATTTAGAGCTTGGTGAAACATCTGTTTGAGGACAGCAGATGACCACGGCTCGTACAGCCATGGGATATTAGCATTTCTAAGGAGGTGGAAGCAGTTTTATATTCCAAAGAAGAATTTAAACTGTTTCATGAATTAAATAACTGGTACCAGTTTTAGGTAGGTATCTCTCTTTCCTAATGGAGCCCTGTGGGAGAACTTGGGCTTTTGAAAACAGACGACAAAAAGAGAGGTGGGGAGGTTGGGGGGGTGAAGTATTTGTGACCAAAATAGGATTCTGTTTGCTGCCAGAAAACTTGAAGACAAAGATCTTACAGTACGGGGGATTGAGTTTACATGATTGAAAAACATCATAGCAGCTTTACAGCTCAGTACCACAATGTGAGAGAAGTCCCTGGGCTGTGATCCAAAAATCTTAGCATGATTTTTTTTTTTTTTAATACCCTTGGTTTACCTGCCTTTGTAATACATTGTATATGTTTTGGATTGCTAATGGATAGTTTATTCTTTATCTAAGCCTTTTATGTAAGGTCCCTTCAGAGTAAGTGTAGCGCACATGATTCTATTCTACTGGATGAGACAATTAAAAAAACAGGATAGTTGGGTAACTTTTATAGAGATCTGCAAAAATTGTGAACTCCTTTGTGAAGCTGAACGTACAGGTATGGAAGTTTATAAATACATCCATGTAGGAGACATTTGTGGTGACCAGAAATATACTTGGCATAAAACAAGCCAATGGGGAGAACAACAAAATGTTTTTCACATCTGTTTTGCAAGAACTAGGAAAGATATTTTTGTTATTGTAGGGTTTTTTGTTTGTATGCGTGTGTGTTTGTTTTCAACTTTCAGTTTGATATCACAAAGGAGAAATACTGCCTTTGCCAGACTATTATTTTTTCTAGACTCTTCCCTTACAGCTAATCCATAAGTGTGAGTTCCAGAAGGGACAATTATGATTTATTTCTTCTTGGCACAAGCATTGTGACTGTCATGCAAGTCTCCTGGAGACTGCAGCTGAACACTTCTCTAAGGTTTATACTGCTTCTAGCTTGTAATTATTAAGGTCCAAAGGGAATAGGGCACTCAACTACAAGCTATTTCTATAACATGTACCTCCTCTAGACCACTTCGACAACCTGAATTTCAGCTCTATAGCCTACCATTCTAATTGGATGCTTCATCTTTCAAAGTGAGATGATAAATATTGTAGTTTTAATGTATAGCACTTCTGATTGTCCTGCTTTTCAGTAGCCTGTTCTATTCCAGCTGAGAGAGGAAGGAAAAAAAAAAAAACCAAACAAATTTGAACAGCCATGTTTGCAGTCCATTCCTATTGTATTAAATAAATCCTGTTTTGAAGATTATTTAATTATCATAATCACTGGTGACACTAGAAATGCAAACAAGTGCTCTGGGAAAGCTGGTGAATGAGTTGCGATTAGAGAAGTTTATCAGTTTGGGATTTTTTTTCGCTTCTGTGTACCTTATGTTAAACTGATTGTATGATTCTATAATCACACAAAATATTTTTTGTTTGAATTCTCTGTGAATATCAAGTATTTGTACTACCAGGATATTGTCTTAATATCTCTATGTAGTCTGAATCACTGGTAAACTGTCAGACTGAATATTCAAAATATGTATCATAAAAGAACAGAGTGGACCTACATATTGGAATTTTACACACCTATATCTCATCTCTCTCAGCAAACTGTTCCCATTTAACTCTCATGATATATACTCCCCCTTGCAGCATCATGTGGTATGTGCACATTGTATATTTTCTCAGGAAAATATCTGAAAATAATTCTGCAATTGCAAGCTGAGAATATGCCATTCACCCTCTGCCTTCTACATCTCAATTTTCCCTCGATTGCCAGAGTCATCTCTGTTGTCACTACGAGCAATGCATTGATTTTTCCCTTCAGATCAATTATTACACCACTTCTACAGTAAAAAGAGAGGATGAGTCTGTGCATTTGCTAGGAGTTGGGGCTCCAAGATTTATATCAATATAAGATAGAAGAAGCTATATTTCTGGGAGAGGGCAGAGCAGCAGGAGCTGCTATAATAGTTAAAAAGAAGTAAGTTATGTACTCCTACCAGTGCTAACTTCAAGAGGTAAGCCAATAAAAAGCAGAGCCCTGGCTCTGGATGCAGAAGACATGCACCTGACACAGGAATTTCTGCCAGCAGCACAATTTGGTTTTCCTATGTAGTCAGGAAGTCAAGCAGCTGCTTTATGATTACCTTGAGCACACATGCTCTAAGGGAGCAGCTACTGTTGGTTCTTTCAGGTATGTCCAAGTAGGAAAAGTCAGTACTTGGGCCTCTGTGTAGACAACCTGTAGATTTGCTGTGACTTACTGTACATTTTCTGCTTTTAAGATAAATGCTGAACCCCAGAGCAGTGTACAAACTTTGAAAAATAGTTGCATAATAAACTTAGTACTCCCTGTAGGCCTAGGCAGTACAGTATCTATTCTTGAGTTTCCTTTTTTCAGATTCATAGTGGATTGTTTAGGTTTGGTTCTTACATTCAATAAATTATCCAGGCTAGTGGTTGCTGCAGCTGTCAGTCCACTCTGCCCTGACAGATATGAAAGCAGAGCTCTTGAACTTTACATATTCAACTGCATCAAAGGAGTTCTCACTATGCCAAGCTGTGTAAGACGTGATTTTACATATAATGTATTAAAAAAAAATGGTTCTATCATTCTTTCTTCTCTCTATTATTAATTTTATCTGTTTTTATCAAGGATTAGCAAAATACAGACCTGGAAAGTATAGAATACTGTCTACTGTTTTGAAAAGATTCCCTCTGAGAAGAATACTTTAGAATTTCTCCACAGCCTATAAAACCTACATAAAATCATAAATTTTCTTTGGCAATCTTTCATTTTAACTGAAGGAAAGTAAACTAAAGATAATTTAAATTGAAAAAAAAAAAAAGAAAATGGTGGCCTCATGGGGTTTAATGGAGAAAGCAGATTATAAAGCTTGCTTTGGATCAGCTAAAATAGATTTCCTGACTGTTCCTAAACGGTTGTCTACTTGCATTCCTTTTTGAGAATTTTTTGCCTTGTTCCAGATTGGATATTGCATATTCATAGGACTATTTTAAAAAGCAGAGATGATTTAGAAATTTTTGCCTTGCAGAAACAGTCATAATTGGTTCCTTTCTCCCTCAGTTACTTACCGTTTTTTTTTTTTCTTTTTTTAACTCTTAGGTGGCTAAGCTGCCAAGAGTATGCACATTACACATCCTGATTCTGGGTTTTGATAAACCAGACTGTAAGTTGGTAAATCTCTTCTCTGCAGTGAGAATCTAGATCTATAGGGAACAGAGAATTGAGCCTAGGCATATCGTATTCCAGGTAGTGTCTTAGGTACCCAGCTGTAAACATTCTTTGTTACCTGTCTCTTTGAGGAGACTCCAGCTAGCTTTGATATGTCTGGGTATGAGGAATACCCCCAGTAAGAAAGGCAGAGGAACACCTCATTTGTGAATCTCATCCAAACCCGCACAGATGCAGCCTGAAGGGGGTTCAAGGTAGTCTGAACTGTGGGGCACTGGCAGAACCTCATCAGCTCCTCTGTGGTTAGATGGCATGTTGCTCTTCATGAAGGTCTTTGATGCCTGCATGGTAGAATCAGACCCCATGAGACAGAAGTAGGTGCCTGGTATCTGCTGAGGATCTAAGCCTTGACATCTGTATAAGAATAATATTTGTGGCAGCGCAAACTGTATGTACAATCTGATACAGATTAAGTGGTAAAATTTATTGAAGGGTCTTGACAGACATGTTAGGGTGTATTCATCATGTGCTTCAGTTCTATTGGAAAATGTTAAATGTATCTTGTCAAGACGTGCATCTCTATTTGGTTCCATCCCTCTTCTGAAGTTTTGAATTTTTCATGTTACTGCAATCTGGATTTGCACTAATGTTACCTGGTAAGCAGATAATTCCCAAAAGGTAGACTGCAAGTGTAGATGAATATTGAAAGACTGAACCTATGTAAATGTGAATTCTTCAGGAAGTGACTGACCCAGGAAAGTTCAAACCTAATTCTTGACCTGAATTAAGACCTCTTTCTGTTGAAGCCCATGGGGGACTGCTCCCACGTTCTCCATTGCTACTTCTGCTGTGCCATTTAGTTTTCCTAATACATTGTTAGTGATTGACATTGTAGAACTATCCTCTCCCCTTATCTATTCATAGTGCTCTGCTGGCATACATTTTTCTTTTAAAAATGGTGTTGATCTGCTGATAACGTGCTAGGTCTGTCAGTACTGCAGGAACTACAGGCTATGCTAAGTCTGACAGTACTGTTTAAAGTCAGGACTTCAAACTCTGTAGTCTCAAACAGTTCACTACTTCCCTTTTTATCTCCATATACTCCTCTTTACTTCTTTTCTGGTGTGTTTCTTAATAAATGGAGTCCTCACCTTGACTGCGCGGGAACTGAATCAGTCACAGGAGAATATGCACTAAAATCAGTTTTTAGACAGAAACATCAAGAAGTGAAAGGATGTTGTAAGCTCTGCACGGTAAAAGAAAGCTGAAGACATCTTTTACAGTCAGCAAACTTGGTAGTGAAGTTGGAGGAAATCCCCAAAGAGAATGTAATGGGAAAGGTAACTGGAAACAGAATAGTGAAAGAAGCTGATAGGAGAGGCTGGAAGTCCCCTGACTCAAAACAGTTAGTCAAAAAGTATTTAAAACAATAAAAAATACCAAAAAAAACATGGACTGCAAGTAATAAGGGGAATTTGTTGTCAGTTTGCCATGTAATTCTGGGCTTATTTGTCTTCTTCATGTGATGAATCTGCTCCATTCAACTTTATCAAGTTGAAAATTTGGAGGATTTCATTTAATTTCCCAGAAAATGAAATTGTATTGGAGATTTCACAGCAGTTCTGAAGTTATTAAACTGGTTTCAAAATGAGAACCAGTTAGATTTTGTTTCAAAAAGGAGCACGGGAAAAGGCAGACCCTTTTAAATAGTCTCTGCTACAAGCATTTCTTAAAACTGTAAAGAGCTAGCTAGATCCTGGAACTGAGAAAGGAAAAGGGCACATTTGAAAGGTGTTTCTCCACCTCTCATGTGGATAGACCGTATTTCGTCATCCTTGGAGTCACTGTAATAGGAGATCTGTTTCTGGAGAGGAGTATGAGATATGGAAGAACAGGACAGGCAAATCAGCCTCTTGGAAAAGAAATATCAGCAGTGAAGGGAGAACAATTGACATCATCATTTCACTTAGACTCCAAGCTTGCTAGCTTCTTCAATTGTGTAAAAACTTCCGGGATTATGGTTAAAATTACTGAATATACTTGCATAGGGCTAGCTAAAACATCACCCCATCTTGCCAAGACCCATGTTATAAAGTAGCAGATGCAGTACTAGAAATGAAAGAAAGAGTAATTAAGGTTATGTAAGGGTGAGAAATGCAGACTCCACACAGGCAGCAGCTGCTAATTGTGGCAGTCATGTAGGACAGTGGTCTGAGAGATGGCTGTGTAGCCATTTCTGAATTAGGTTACCCTTTGGAGAGGATGTTTTGGATGGGTTTGAGTGTGCTATATCATATCTTTGGATCTGTGGCATGACAAGTTCTAAAGGGAATATGTCATTACAGAAGAACTAATATTTTTTTTTATATACCTACATAGCATACTGTAAGATTCTGATCTTTTATCAGCAGAGGTAACCCTAGTAGTGCTCAAGATTCTGAACACAAGCAAGGAAAATTGATTTACCAGACATTCTGAAAATAGGAGAAAATGACAGTGATGATACATGTTGCTGCAGGATGCTACAGCATAAGTTTTCACAGGTCCTTTAAAAACCCAAGCACAGGGCATTTCTTTGGTATCCCTAACGTTAAAAGATTTAAAGTAAGATTAACACTGGTGGGTTGCAGTACTACTGCATAGTTAGTTCTGAGCATAAACTACAACTTCCTCAAGCCAATACACAAAACCAGAGTTTTTAATCTTATGCCTTTAGGCCTTGTATAGGAATAGAAACTGGCAAAGTCAGTTTTTCCACGACTGAATCAATGTCTTCACTTGGAAAGTCTGCCTCATTCATATTCTGAGTAAATTGTGGTTACATCATATACTATACCAGTGTCTGTTTTTGTCAGTTCAGTAATATAAGTACCAGCATCGAAATGTGTAGTTGAGTATGAAGATCTGCAAGGTAGAGACCTATGAGGTAGGCTTTTTCTGCATCTTATTGCATATGCCAGACTATTTCCTACAATCTGTACAATTACATTTTTCTGAAAAGAAGGTAGTAGAAAAAAAAGTCTAAATCTGCATTTAAACTTACAATTGCGTAAGATATAGATATCAAAGATCTTTATTAGCAGTAGCCAGTTCTTGCTCAACTTGTTAAATCTATGCACTGTGACCTCTGAAGTCAGTTTGCTCATGTCCCTCCTTCCCTCCCTGGCACCTAGCTACCTGTTCAGTCTTGCTTGGGACAGGTTTTTCAGATGGAGCTGTAACTTTAACCACTTCCACTGAGACTGGACATATCAGGGAGTGAATTTTTCTTGAATCCTGGTGCTTTCCATGCTGTGGAGTGCACTGTGCCTGGAGTGGATCAGAAAAGCTGTAGCACTTGGCTGCTGGATGTGTAGCCAAAAAGAAAAGGAATTTGCTAGTAATAGTGCCTGAAATCTGTTAATTGAAGAGAATAAATACATAATGAAGAATCCAGGAAGGTAAGTGATTGTTGAAGCTTGTTAATGTATAGGAAATAAGAAATGATGTAACATAAATAGCAGTGCTGAGGGAAAAGTCTTATGAGCAGAGTTCATTTGAGAAGCTTTATGCCTTATACTCACAGAAATTAAAATAAATTTGTGTAGAGTACAAAATACTTACACTTAGCGATTCAGTCACACCTGAAGTCTTCTTAATATGAATCAATCATGGTGACCTAATACTTAGTATTTCTAAGTCACAAAGCACACTGTATATCTGTAGAGGAACAGTTGTTCAGCAAAAAGAAATATGTAGATAACACAGGTCTAGAAAAATGTTTTATTCTGTTCTTAATATATGGGTGATCAGATAAAAGGCTTTTTAATCAGAAATGTTAGAGGTTGTACTACTTTTATCTATTTAAAAATGAAAACAACAGAATAACCTGTTGCTAGGCAACATCATGCAATAAGTTAAAAGTTGGCAAAAATAATTACTACAAAAGATGTGACTAAGCATGCTGTGTATGAGGCCTGTCCTGAGCCGCTTTAGCTGACTCTCATAAAACACAAATTTAACCATGGAAGTATTTAGTGTGCATTTGGGCAACACTTACACAATAATTGGTCCTGAAAATTCTTCTTGCTAATGAGTTTTATGTCACTTGATGTGGTTGTGTCTGTATTTTAATATCCTCTGTGCTTTAGGACATCCTGGATGTACCAAAGTAATGCTGACAAATCAGATTATTCAACTGTTAAGTTTTCCTTGTGATCCCTGCTTCTCCATTATGGCTTACATTATCACAGTACTTCTAATTTAAGCTCTCACATTTGTTTAGAGGGGAATGAGATTGCAGAAATATTGCTGTCTTAAATTATATAGCCCAGAGGTAAGGAAAATAAGCATGGGATAAAGCAGGATCTAAAGCACGCAACCACTACTGCTAATTGTTTCTATATAAATAGCAGAAGATGGGCATGGGTTATTGGAGGCGTCACAAGGTAACTGTGAGGACAGCTGCTTAATTGTTGTTAAATACATTGAAGATTCTAAAGTAAAGAAATGTTTGAAAATGTTCAACAGATTTGGAGGGGGGCAGTTTTTTTTTTTTTCTTCAGATAGAAAGAGAAAGGACGATACCATCCAAGTAAAATAGTCCCACCATATGTGTAAAAGAAAGAGAGAAAAGGGGATTTTTATAGTTTCCCATTTTAAAGCAATATTACAGATTAGGCTACCAAGTCTCTTGTAGTGACTGTATAAGTGTTTGGCACAAAACACAGCTAACCAAATAACTATCAGAACATAATTTCAGTGTGTGCTATTAAATATGAGTAAGTATGCTTGAGGGCAGCTCAGAACTCATTTTCACTAGTATTAGCAAGAGCTTACAGAATACAGTAACAGAAACAACACTAGAAAAAGGGACATCTTCCTAGGATAAGAAGGTTTGTAAGGAGTCAGTGCTGGAAACAGAGCGCTTTCCTCTTCTGCCTTTGCCCCCATTTGGCTGGAGGGTTTTGCCAAAACAATTAAGATAGTAACAGGGAACTCTTTACTAGCCCAGCAAAACGTTTATCTTGAGATTTAGAGTCAGCTAAAGTGGTAGTTGACCATAGGGTCTCTATCAAGCTCATATTCCTGTGATTATTCTGCCTGGTAGCCATGTACTGTCACTGCTTACAACCTAAACCATTGCAATGAGTGAAAATGGCTAAAATGTATAAAAGAAAAAACACAAAACCAAAACCAACTCTTTCTGTAAAGCCTGACTATAAATGACTTGCAGTTGAAAGTAGTAGAGGATCCTACATAGAGCCAGCACTAGCTGGTGTATTAGTGCAGGATACTGATACATAAGCTAGAGCAACTGCGAAGCCAGTAGCTGATACTGATCCTACCAAAGCCCAAGTGAGTTCAGCATTAGAGCTTCTCTTCCATTACCACTACTGCCAGCCCCGCAGGTGATCTTTTTGCATCATGAAATTACTGAATTAAGAAAGAGAAAGTAGAGCTACTTCTGTGTGCTGTATAATTACAGTATTTCTATCACAGGATGTGCTAGAGCTGCAAAAATGTTGTAGTAAAACTGAGGGGCAACCTCATTGCTCTCTACAGCTTCCTGAGGAGGGGAAGTGGAGAGGGAGGTGCTGATCTCCCTGGAATCCAATGACAGGATGTGTGGGAATGGTTCAAATCTGCACCAGGGGAGGTTTAGACTGGACATTAGGAAGCAGTTCTTTACCAAGAGGGGGGTCAAGCACTGCAAAAGGCTTCCTAGAGAGCTGGTTGATATCCCCAGCCTGTCAGTGTTTAAAAGGCATTTGGACAATGCCCTTAACAACATGCTTTAACTTTTGGTCAGCCCGGAATTGGTCAGGTAGTTAGACTAGATGATCATTGTAGGTCTCTTCCAACTGAAATAGTCTGTTCTATTCTATTCTAAACTGGGTAAGGAAAAGGGTGTGTCTATGCAATGCTGTAGATGACACTGTCACATGCAGTGATAATCAGGAAGAATGGAAGGGCACCCGCCCAGAGAGCAAGAAGATCAAAAGATCCTCACTAAGTAGCCTAGGCCAACTAGCTTTCCCACCAATAGACTGTTGCTTCTGCATGATGCAGGAAGCAGGATTCCAGAATCTTAGTGCAGGTTGGATGCAAACTATTGAAAAATTCCCAGAGAACAATCTGGTCTGGACCTTTATCAAAGCAAACATGCAGAAGCTGATATTTTGCAAGCTTTCATTGATCTGACAAAAGCACTGGATGTGGTAAGTTGCTATGGTCTTTGCAGCCTCACAGAAAGTCCTTATCTGTTTAAGAAAATTACAGTAGACGTTAGAACTGCTTCATATAATAAAAAATTAAGTTCAACAGAATGATACTTTCCATAGAACAACTCAAAGAGTACATCTTAGAACTAGTCTTGTTCATGCCATTCAGTAAAGTGATGTATATGATCACTGCGATCTTAAAATGAGCATTTGGATTTTTGAAATTCAGGACTGTCACTTATTCTCTCCAGATAGTCTAGTGGGTCTAAAAAAGCTAAATGGGCCAGATAAGAATTCTTGATTACAGCTACACATGGGTTATCCACTCCAATTTCTGATTTACAACTGTTGGGACAGAAATGTATTCTTCTACAGACAGCTTTTGATTTGGCCCTCAGATGAAAAATTAGGGCTGCTTGAGGGAACAACAACAACAAAAAAAGTGTCTGTTGCCCCCTGAACTGAACTCCTCGTTTGAGAGCTGCTTAGTTTTGGGATGCTTCTGAGTGATAGTGAATGCCAACTGAGAAATGGACTCTGAGAAGGCCACCATCACTAACAGGCACTTTCAAGAAAATAGTATCACAGAATCAACTAGGTTGGAAAGGACCTTGAAGATCATCTAGTCCAACCATTAACCTAGCACTGCCAGTTCCCATCTACACCATATCTCTCAGCGCCATGTCGACCCTACTCTTAAACACCTCCAGGGATGGGGACTCCACCACCTCCCTGGGCAGCCCATTCCACTGCCTAATAACCCGTTCTGTAAAGAAATACTTCCGGACATCTAGTCTAAACCTTCCCTGGCGCAACTTGAGGCCATTCCCTCTTGTCCTATCACTTGTTACTTGGTTAAAGAGACTCATCCCCAGCTCTCTGCAACCTCCTTGCAAGTAGTTGTAGAGGGCGATGAGGTCTCCCCTCAGCCTCCTCTTCTCCAGGCTAAACAACCCCAGTTCCCTCAGCCGCTCCTCATACGTAGTTTGGCATCAGGCTCTCCACCAGGTGTATTAAGGTTTTGTGCTTTTTTTGTCATGCAGGGTAAGTCTTTAGAAGCTGGACAGAAGATAGGTCTGTGGACTAGAGGAGTTCTGCTATAGACACCAGCTTTCCCTACTCTGGAGGACCCTGTGATAAGTTGATCACTGGCAGTGTTCTGAATGTATGTTCACCAAGGCATTCTGAGTAAAGTCCAGCTGTGACAGGCCAGAGGTATTATCCATTTGATCTAAATATGAGCACCCCGTTCCTGTGTGGTGAGCTCAAATGGGGTTACAGGAAGTACAGTTACTGCCTGAGGGGCTTCTGAGGCTGTAAACATGCTCCTGTCTGCTTGCAACATAGTGCCTGACTCTTCAAGATCTCAGCCACGTGTAACAGTACAGGTAGGCTGCCATTTTGAGGGAAGACACAGGTCTATCCAAACTCTTTGGCTGGAAAAGCATTCAAGTCAAAGGATGTACCTGGCAGCAACAGCACATTGGCACACATACTGACTGGCAGTGTAGATCATTTACTACCTGTGGGTCTGTGTGCACCCCTAGCCTTGATTCACCTATGCCTCATAACACTGCCGTCCTCAGCTTTGAGGAATTTGCACTAGTGACACCAAGAATGATGTTAAATGTTATATTGTCTCTAATGTTAAACTTATATCGTACTGTAAATAATGAGCTTTTGACTGCTTGAGTCAGAGGTGAACCTGTCAAAACCACATTTGCTTACAATCTAAACAGGATTAAAGTTCTGTGCTCCCACATGCACACACAGAAATTTCAGAGGTGGAAAAGAAATGTGAAAATGAGATGAAATTAAAGAGGATTCTCTGATGGATGTGGGTGTGGCTGTTTTGAGAGTTTAGTGACCTGAATTATTCATTTTTCCTCACATCAGGACAACAGAACAACACACACACTTACTTTAATATGGTAATTGGCAGCATGAATAATTAAGTTAAACTGACAGTGAATGTAAATGTGTGTTAAGATTATACTGTGTAAGGCAGACCCAGGATGTTCATTTTATGTGGACAATTGTCTGCAGGAAAGGGGCAGTATGAGGTGATTCAACAGCATCAGTGTTTTTGAAGTGTTACAGCCAAAGCTTGCCTGTCTGAGACCTAGGTCTCACAAAAATTACTTTGCCTCCCCAGCTGCATTTCTTTATAGCAGTATAAATCCCGAGAATGTCCTTTTATACCTTAGACTTTTTTTTCCCTGTGCTTACAGCTTAAAACATCTTAAATTTTACATAGCGCTCTCTAATAGAATGAGATTTAAATCCTCCTACTAATTCTAATATTAATACTTTTATGCATACATTAATATCGTGTAATATGAATGTGAAACGATGCACAGCATTGTTCAAACAGGAGAAAAGTTACGGTCCGTACCTTCAGGCATTTATAATCTTTGGGCCTCTTCCCTCCTGAAACAAAGAGAAGTTCTACAGTTGTCTGTAAAAGATGCAGGACTAGATTCTAAATCATCTTACAAAGCATTAAGGCTCTATTAAAGAAATGTACTTTCACTAAGGAGCTGAAGAAAAAGCTGCCAGTCTAACTTATTCCGTATAACCAAGAGGGTGATTAAATGTTCCAAGTATGCAGAAGTCAAATGTCCCATTTCTGCTTTAAATCTTTTCCTTTTATAGGCTGTGGGTTATACTCCCTGCTTTGAAAACCTGTGCTGTTTAGGAACAAGAATTTATTTACAGTTTTAAAAACTTGCAACTAATCTTGGATGAATAGTCTAAATTAACCTTTGGCAGAGAAGTTGTAATTTCTAAGCCAACACATAACTGCATTTTGCATTAGTTCGGGAATATTGGGTACTTTGAGGGGTTAAGAAAGAAATATTTTCCATGATTCATATCTCTCTTAGCTTGAAAAGTCAACAACTCAGTTCCAATGTAGCCAAAAGGGTTTTTCAGTCCAGAATGTATCGTTGCTTGCAATTAATTTGGGTTCTTGCAGTTAGGGTTTTGTATCACAATGCATTAATGCATGAAAGCAGCTGCACAATGAGTAGTGCCACATGCTTGAACTAAAAATAATCTGTGTATATTGTTGCTGCACAAACAGTTGTATATTTTGGTCACTGAAGATAATCTCCGTGTTAGAACAGTGGAGAGGCATATGGCAGAATCAGATGCTTATTGTAGAATGGTGAGGGGACGTTTGCGTGTGCCTGCTTGTGCCACATAACTACACCCCGTCCTTTTCTGTCTTAGCAAGGATGCTGAGTCCTATTATTTAAATTCATGAAAAAGCACAACAAAACTTTTAGTGATAAATATACTTAGGCAAATGGAAACAACTTCTATTTTCCCTGAAATAAGGATTTTGGAACTTAGACAACTGACGTGGTGCTTTAGGGAGGGGGAAAAAAGTCTTATGCTAGTTTAGAATTAATTCTGTCTTGCAGACATATCTATGAGGGAAACAATAAAAAGCCCAACTGAAAATGGTATGCCTTCCAACTTGCTGAGCTCAATTCTTCTTCCACTTACAGGTCAGTGTTTTGTGGCCTCACTGAAGACTCTGTGCCTTTCAAGAAACTCCAGAAAATTAAATCTGATCCCCATCCTGCTAAGGTACATAGAGTGGCTTCCCAATGGATGACTCCTCATCCAAATTTAGAGTAACCTTTGGGTCTCAAAAGCACTTGCTTCTACTTCCAGCCTTGCACCTTAATCTCTGCTCTCCATTCTAAAGTAAATTGTACAGAGGAAGAGTTAAAGATTATGTCTAAGTTTTTCTTTTGTTCCTATGTGAAACCAGTTCTGTGGCCTACATCTCCTACTATGTGCAATAGTAGCTCTCCAGTGCAATATTGCACTACACTAGAGCCCAGGTCTTCATACATGCTGGGAACTGCTGGTGAAGTGCGACATAATGGAGCAGATAATACCAATTTCCATTAGAAGATAGCAGGGCTCCTAACTATCACCGCTTAATAGCCACTGACATCTTAGGTGTGTTGTCTGTCTTTATTTTCTAAGCTTCAGTACAGTGCAATGTGTTTAACTGTCAACAGCCACAACTGACCGGCTTTGGTTGCTGCCACTTGCAACCTTTCAGCTGGGACCAATGTCTCCAGTCAACAAGATTGGATTATAAATTGCCAGCGGAAATGATGAAGCTCCGTTCCTGCAAGTAAGTCTTGATCTCATCTGATGGGATGCAGTTGCAGGTGGTTGTTGATTACCAAGTGAAACCCATACAGTATGTGCCCTGTCTGAAAATAACAGAGTGGTCATATGGTTGAAAAAACATACCCAGTTATAGTACTAGCAGATAATTTATAATAGAGCGTATTATAATTGTGGTTTATAAACCAGGCGCTTAAACCATTTACCTATCATTATGTAAATGTCTAGTGTTTTCAGTAGTTCTCTTATGTCTGTTATATAGGTTAATGATGATATATTATCGAGCTGATATATGTACTTGCTGGTTGTCTTTCTTCCAAAATGAAACAGCAATTGCATACTGACAGTGGAGAAAGGGGGGCTGGGATCATGCAGCTGAGCACGCAGAAAAGGCAGAAGAGTCAGAGAAGTGTTCAGGTCCCCATTAGGAAGAAGCCAAGAGAGGGAGTTTAAGTCCAGAGGATTAGCTATAAAGAGACTTTGATTTGTGATTAAAGAAACTGACCGCTGTTGCATCTATTCCTGAGAAAATGGGATATGAAAATGGATATGTTCTCTCAAATTACAGCTAAACTTAACTACTTCTAAAAGTGAAGAACTTGACTATTGACTGAACCAGAAAGAGTGATGGTATTTGAGTACTACTTTTTTTTTTTTATTTCAAACATAGTTTCTGCTTTTAACTGTGTGTGCCTTTGTCCCTTTTCTTTTTCTTTTTTTTTTTGTTTTGAGAGTGAGATAATAGTAATATGTGCTGATGGAAGAACTCGCAATGTACAAGGACTTCCACTCTATATTCGCAGGCAAGTAGATGCAGTTCTGGCATCTCATTTGTGCTCACTAGACCTATACTGACAGTAAACAAACAAAAAAACCTGTGTGCTAGCAAAGTTTTTATTTGTAATTTTGCCAAGATGTGCTTGTTTGTGCACTCTCTCTGTGCCAAGATTTTCAATAACAATGGCGTTAAAATGTACCCTCTTCTCCTTTCTGTTATAACTACTAAGCTCATTTATTTTTCTTTAAATTGGCTATTTTAGAAATGCTGTTATCAGTTAAAACAGCTTCTTTTTTTTCTAGAATAATAGCATAGCTGTTTGTGTAAACCAAAAGTTCAGACTACAAAAAGCTGTTGTGATGTGGAGCTAGAGAAAAAGATACGCTACTTTCATATTATATTAAAGACTTCTACATTTCTCCCTCTCTTTACCACAGTAATTTGTTTGGACTAATTTTAATGTACTGTTTTGCCCTAGAAATTTCCAGGTTCTGAATTCTGGATTTTTTTTTGAGAAACTGCCTAAAGCCAGCATCCCTGTACCTAAGATTTCTTTCTTAAACTTTATTTTATAGCACATGAACAAGGGACCTAAAATATTCATAAGCACAGAAAAAGGATTAGGATTCTTCAAGAATATCTAGGACTGCACATTATGTGTCTTCCAAGAAAATAAGTGGTAACTATAAACCCCTGAGAACGTCTTTATTGATTTATATAGAAAGTTTAACAACTAACCCCTAGGCTTCAAAGCCTACCTTCAAACCCATGTACACTGTGGGCAGTGCTCTGGAAGGTTTGGTGACTAAAATGGAATCCAAATGTTTAGGTTTCAAAGCAGGCATCTAAATGCAGCCAGTTAATAAGCTGCATCATTATTTTTTTGCATCTAATCCTTCCCTTCTCCTAGGTTTAAGTGTCTCTCTTTTCACTCAGAATCCACAGTCTAGAACCCTCTCTTTGTAGATGATGGAAAGAATGGAAATCAGGTTTTGTATATAAAAACCTTCTTGACTAGGCTGCCTGTCCAGCAGGTGGGGGAATTTCCTTCTAAGCCTGAAGAGTGACTGAACCAGAAGGATACAGTCTATCTTGGAAAGGGGGCACTATTTTTCTTTTGAAAGCTGTCCCAGGCTTCAGGGTATGAAAAAAAAATGCATCGTTCAGTAAACCCGAGGGTAAGCATCAGAACGTATGTGACAATTTATTAGTTTATTGGTTGTTATCTGTCTGGGATTGAGAATACCCCAACTATGTCAGCATTTCATATTAAATAGTAGCTAAAGTACTATATTTAGTGTTGGGAGCTGGAACTGAAAACTAGTGCTTGCACCATTACCATTCCTGGATGACAATTTATCACTTTGTTTCCATTGCTTACTGTTCCTCAGGCTGTATGCATCTAACATTCACTGTTGCAAAGACACTCCACCTCAACAGCAGAAACAGAATATCCTCCACCTATCCTCATTTTTGCACAAGAGCTGTGGTCTGACCACAGACACCAAATCAAACTTTCAGGGTCTTACATTTGGGGAAAACTTATTTGTCAATCCCGAGCCACCTCGTACATGGAATAATCAAGCAGGTTTGGAGCTCAGTCAGTATATTGATGCTTTAGGCTAGTCTCAATTATGGGATATTTTTAGTCATCATTTTAGCTTTGCTAGTAAAAAAAATAAAGGCGTGTGTTCACTTCTAATTGCTTAAACATATTAGTTACTCTTTTTACATCTCTACTGTTTTCACTGCCTTGGACTTCAATGTCTATATGCTATCATTTAATGTGCTCTTTTTCTTCCTTCTTTTCCCCTATCCTTGGGAAACTCAGCCCTTAGAAAATGAGATGCATCTGTGAAACTTTCAAAAGCTAAGATTCAGACAAAAACTTTGAAGGGGAAGGCTAAGGACGAAGGCATTTAAGGTTCCAAGATAAAACAGAGTAATACAGGGTTTTGAAAAATTTCCCGTTTGGATTCAAACACCTAAATTTCATTTCATGCTCATGTTAGGCACCTAAGTCAGTCTTGCTTTTTCCTTTCATTTTAAACAAGCCTATTGAGTCCAGACATTGTAATGCTCATGATTTTGTGTGTACTTGAGAATTGTTTAGGGATAGTTACTGTACCCAGTTGAGATAAGGCTGAAATGCATTCCCACACAACGGCATGTGTTGTCTTTCTGTAGATGCACTCTGTAAAGTAGCATAAGGAACAGGAATGAAGATGATGGGAGAGCTGAGGCAGAAAAAGGTATGAGAAAAGGGGGCTCTGGGCCTTTACCTTCTCTGTTTAAGGTGTCAGAAAGAGCATGTGTCATTTATTCATCAAGATTAGGTTTGTTTTTCAGTTTTACAAATATAATCTACAGAAGTGGTCCTTGTACAGGTAACAACCATTCCTTTTGTTAGTGCTCATGAAAACATCACAATGACCACTGTGAAATGTGGGAGATAATTAGCAGCCTATCAAATAAACACAAAACAAAAAAATAAATGGAGCTCTGACCTGCTGGTTCATTTACACTTTCAGAAAGCTGTAGCTTTCTCATAAAAATGTGTACTGTTCATACTGATTTGCACTAAAATGATGTTCATGTAGCTCAACTGCAGCACGAGACATTTCTCTCCCATAAGAAAATGTAGATACCTAAATCCAGAACTGAGTCTGTAACTTGGCTGCTACAGACTAACACTTATTCCCTCATGATATGCAGTAATGTGGCTGGGGAAGTATTAGCTAATTGAGAGCTTTCTGAAAAAGGAGCTGTGGCAAGAAGCAGAGGTGTGAGAAATCACAAGACAGCAATGGAAGTCATTGGCCAAAGCCCACTAGAAGAGAGGAGACTGAGTGATCAAAGAGGAGCTCCCAGAAAGCTGTGAGTACAGTCCTGCATCCTGTGCTGAACAGGAACGCTTAGGCAGTGTGCTGCAAGCTCCTGGTGAATTAAACAAGCGGTACTGGAACAAGAGAGACAAATAATGCAGACGTCAAAGTAAGCAGTTCTGCTGTGTACTGGCACTATTAAAATATGATGCAAAGAGTTGGAAATGGAAGACTGTTCAAACCAGTGTATCAGTGCCAGAGATACTTGTTTGTATCCCACTTCAGGAACTTAGGAAAAAAAAGACTGGAAAGCAGCGTATGTAAAGAAAGAGAAAAGGGGTGAGTTTAAAAGGCACAGAACTATTTAATTTTTTTTGCACTTAAAAAGTTTAATAAACAATGGGCACCATGTGATCAACCTGTGAATATGAGCTGAAGCTCCTCTCTGCATTTAGATAAGACATGCTAAAAAAAAAAAAAGTGGATCTGCTGTGTCTGAACCACCTAGAAATGATGCTTAGGAGTATGAATTTGACCAAGAAGTAGGAAAACTAGTCTTCTAAATCATGAAAAAGTCTGGCTAGGTGAAATAGGACACTAAAGATCAATCTCGATTTCACAATGGCAAATAACTGCTTAATCAATAGCATGGAAGGCTGTTAATTGTGTGTGTTTGTTCAAGTGAAATAAATTATTTGCAGGCAATGGGTTTGCAGTAAACAAGTTTGTTTCTATGCACAAACAAATGAGAAGAGCATTCTTCGCAGCAGCTCTTCACAGAGGACAGTTTGGGGGGGGTTGTTTTGTTTATTTGTTTTTTTCCACTAGCAGTCCTAAAGGGATCTAAACATAGTGTGGATCTGAATCAAAAATGGTTTCTTCTCAGTTTGTTGAATTGACAAGCTGCAAACAATTTACAAAAAAAAAGGCATTTTAAATCTAAAATATAAACTAGTCAATCTAGTGAAACCTGGTTTGTGAAAAAGGGATGAAAGCAAACATGGAGTTCCATAAGGAATATATACGGGGAAGAACAGAATTGTGTAGACTAATTAGGAAAAAGTAACTGCAAATGAATTATATAGTAGTACTAGAGTATTAATGGTTTGTTTAGTTTAAAACTTGAAAAGATTAGTGCTTTGTACAAAAACACTAGTGGCTTTCTCCTGAGATACCTTGTGGCCTGAGCATGGTTTCAGTTAGCCTAGATTGTGCCCATCCCTTCCTGGGGGCTGGCAACATGTACTGCTCCCTTTTCCTTGCTCATGTTCTCTACCGATGGCACTTCTGAACTCCAGGCTGCTAGGTTCAAATGATGTGTTACAAGGGTAACAGGATAAAGGGTCTGTTTGTTCCTTTTTGTATTTGGAAAAGCAGAATGAGAAAAATGTGAAAATATCTGGAAAGTCTATTTTATGTTTAATATAGCTTCTGTCATTCTTAGAAAATAAGTACCCATATCTGATAAGAATATTGTACTTAAAATGCAAGTTGAGTTTATCCCAGTTTTGAAGTGCTGTTTCCACTTAGTGTAGTCTGCAAAGCTAGAAAAAAATAAATAGGACCAAGTTAACACGAAAAAAAAAATTACTTAGCTAACAGAGATGAAGACTGTTGTAGGGGGTCAGGTCGGTGTTGTTTTGAGCCATTAGCAGAAACTGGTGTTTTCAAAGATGATGTAAGTTAGTCCTCCTCCATGTTTAGAAATCAGTATAATGTAGGTCAGGTGCAGATTTCTTCTTCCTGTTTCCTCACCAACGTACAAAGAGAAGGGCAGTGGATTGAACAGGTCTGTAAAAGCAGCATTCTGTTGGCCAGAACAGCTCATATGATACTGTGCATTCCTCCAGTTAAGTGTAGCTGACAAGTCAGTTCTGAATACTAAAGTCAACATCTTCTGTGCTTTTGGGGATATGCAGCTATGGTGAAAGTGCTGCTGCAAGTTTTTAAACTAATTTCTATTTTGCTTTGGAAAAAGTATATGGCTCAGAAATGCAGTTTTGGTGTCAAAGAGCTAGGCAAGTGCAAAATAATTATTCTTCATAATAGGTACAGCCTTTCTATGTATTATTGTGTATTAAATTATTAGTAAAATAAGTGGTAATTAACCATTAATATTCCAAATGCTAGTTGGCTTACAAATTTAGGTCTGGCAAATGGATTTGGAAGTGACAAGGTAACACACACCTAAAGAAGCCTGGGCACTGAATTTAGTAGTAGAGGTTGTTGCATCCCAGTCTTCACTGCAATTCCCTGTGGCTTACCCATGTAGGTACTCTTAATATTCTGATTTGCTGTCCACAAGAGAGTACAGAGGAACACAATTCTAACCTTTTATTCTGAAGTCCTTTTTGTAAATATAGCTAATCAATTCTTAGTATTAATGATACATAAATATGTTGTGAAAGTATGTATTATTTCATGTTAACTCCATTCTCAGTATTGTACTGAACAACGTGCTAACTTTGTGTAGCAAAAGGCAAGATGAAGGTAGGTCTCCTGCAAGGTCTTCCTTTTACAGAAGTACACTTCAACAGCTGGAGCTATTTTACATAGGATTTGAACAACAGTAAATAAAAGACAGACTAGAGATGCTGTTAAAGCCTTATTCACAACAGGAACTCAGTTTACCACCAATTTTATGATCTGTCTGCCACTGTCTAAGCTTTCAGAAGACCAGAAGGGGCAGGGTTTTTGGATTGAGAGGCTAGATAACTATAATGCTTGGAGAGTCTGAATATTTCACAGCCACTAGGAAGTATAATCCTTAATCCCTCTAGAAATCTTGTCCCAAAAATTGAATGCAGCTATCAGGTCCCCTAACATGGGAATAGGGTCTCCTCTTCTTCCCCCTCCAAAGATGCCTGAGCTACCACCCTCTTGTCAGCTTTGTAAGACTCTGAACATAAAACACCCGCACACAAGTAATTACTGAAGGGTTTAAGTCAGTCACACAGAGCTAAGGTATCCACTAGAAACAGAACAGGACCCATGTACTCGTCTCAGACCACTGCTCCCACATGGATTTGGTCTGAGAAATACACACCTCTGCTGGTGGGTGTGGAGGGCATCTGAGCAGGCTGGTGATGGACACCGGCAGGAACTCACACTAGAAAGCAGGTAAGTCTAATTTCAGGCCCTGAATGTATGTACTGATACATCTAAATCCCTTTTTGTATATAACTGTATTCTGCAGCCTGCAGACACAGTAAGTTGCCTGTCACCATCCACTCAAATGATTTCTCATATTTGTTTTCTTCACTGTGATTGAAGCATCAGCATTCTACTAGTACAATTTGAAAATCAAGTCTCATTTTCAAGTTTAAACATTATAAATCCTCTCATCTTCTTCCTAGTCAGAGAAAAATGCATTTCTTACTCAAGCAATATTTTAGGAACCTGAATTCATTCACATATCCTAGTTCATTTTATTAACTGAGTATTATCGCAGCAGTAGTAAAAAGAAAAAGCAGGATAAAGGCATTTACATAGGTTATTATAACATGTTTTGTTAATGGAAAGCTCCTGTATGAAACTGAGAAGCTTAAAACATTTTTAGTATAAAAAGCTGTGGAACTGCAAAATTGAGTAGAAAAGAACTTGCAGAAATATATACCATAGATTTTGTGTTACAACTACCATGCATCAACTAACACTTCATGCAGCATTTCCTTCATCATTTAATTACGGATGTTGGTTACATATACACTCAACTCTGGGCAATGCTACAAAACATAAACTTGATGTTACTTTTTTTTTTTAAAAAAATAAAGCCAACTTAGTGATCAGAACCTATAAATAGTATTTCACACATTAAAATGCAAGCAAATTATGTGCTTTGGCTTATGTATACTTCTCCAAAAAGGATGGGATTAACAAGGAAAAAGAGAGGATGAACAACTTTGTGACTGACATAGTAACTCATTTGGGAGAATAGTTTATCCAATATCAATTTAACAGGAGGAGCCCAGACTAGCATCTGTAATATCTTAGCTCCCACTTGCACCTTTCCTGGGGCTATACATATGTGTGCATTTACTGTTGAATGCTCTGGCCCTATATGCTATAACATCAACCTGGGGTCTACTCCTTCCTTTGGTTTGCCACTAAAATGAACTTTGCTCATCCCTTTCTGAAGTGGGAGAAATGAGAAATCCTCATTGAGAAGGTAAAAGTGGAGCAGTTCAAAGTGGGTAATTATTATACCTAACAATAGTTGCTTTTTTTTTTTTTTTTTTTAAATATCCACACTGATATTGAAATACAAAGCCCAGGTTATTCAAATGAGACTAAAAGGTAGAGGAAGCTGACCCTTTAGGGATGCTACTTATAATTAAGTACCAAAAGAAATGCTCACATAAAAATTCAGTTTATAAGTCTTGCTACAGACTGATATTTCAGTCCTTTGAGTCCCATCCTTTCAAATTATATTTGTGTTGGCACTTTATTGGCCTTTCCCACTCAGCCTCACTAGGGTTGTTGGGAACTGATGTTATTTGGGAGAGTTTATTTCTTAAAATATCTTCCTCTGTAACGAAGCTCATAACATAACGGTAGGCCAAGCCAAGAAAACTAGTCTAGTTAGAAAAGAAAGCAGGGTAGAGGAAGTCACAGTCAGTACTTGTGTACACACTCTGGCTGTGGTAATTGGGACACTTTTCCTTTTGAGAGGTTTTGTGGCTTTGAGCAGGTTAAATGGAACACCCCTCTGTTATAGGACTATGAAAAAAACCATAGAAAACTGTTCTGGTGCACCTTTCTCAACACTAGGTGCTCTACAGTCAAACAGCAAATATAAACAGGATTTAGAAAAGATCATTTTGACTATACACATTACACAGGCAGGAGAATATTAGACTAAACAAAAACTCAGCCCCATGGAAACCACTAAATAAATGTTTCCATCAAGGGGAAATGTATTCCACTTACAGCTTTCAACACTATATCTTTTTTTCAAATCAAATCTTTTTTCCTTTGCATACAGAATAAAAATGAAAGAGTAAATAAATAAATATGGGAAGGTTTCTCCATCAAAACATTGCCAGTGACAGTGACTCTGTCATCCTCAACAGAATTATTTTCATGATGTTCTTTGCAAGCATGGAGAACAAATTCATGAGAAGACCATCTGTTCCTGTGTAGTGCTGCACCTGCTTATCTGTCTTCTGCTGTACAATATAAAAAACTAAATGTCATAATTGGTATTGCAATTGAAACAATAAAAGTGGCAAAGACTGAAATGAAAGTTTGTACTGAAGCTTTAATCTACATGTAAAACACAAAGTTTTCTTCTGGAAACTGATGGGGAAATGTTTCCCTCAGCTTGAAACCTCATCCCTTTCTCTAAAGCCTCTAACCATTCAAGTAACTGTTGGTCTGGTGACCTATGGCTTCTTTTGTTGTAGTGCTACAGAGTGAATTGTGATGATTTCATTTTTGAAGTATCATGTTCTTAAAACCAGCATTTATATGGAAGAAAAAAAGAAGCAGTAGTGTTACAGCATATCACGTAAGATGCGCATCTTAGGGTAGCTAACTTGCAAGGTGCTCTCATCATCTGTACCTTCCCTCCACCCCAAACTTCATTACAAATAGCTGAAAAGAGTCACTGTTCCTTCTATGTTCAGTCAGAAAGCCACACAATGAGACTGGGCTGCTCCTTGTCAAGAACCTCCTACAGTGCATTAGCATGCCCCACGACAAGTGAAGACCAAGAGACCATGCACACAGGAAGATAATTAGACTATGGTAAAAGAGTGACTGCCCTGAGGGAGTATGCAAATATAGTAGTGTCTATAATCTCTCAGAAGTCAATAACATCATAAATTAGGCATATGCTATGTTTACAGTTGTTTTTAATTTACCCACTGTAAAATAATATTAAGATGAGATGTATAAGAGAACAGAATTTCACCATAGGCATTTCTTTTCTAGTATTGAGATATATGTGGATAATGCTTCCCTTATGAGAATGCACATACACAGAACTGTTTCACATCCTAGCAGATAGATAAAAATACACCTACTTACTGACACAGTTTATACAAGTGTTACTCTTCTGTCTCTCCTCTCACCTTCCCACTATGTGAACGCATGTCAGAGCAGATTATAAATAGATGTTTCATTATTATTCTCATAGTGAAAGATTGCATTCAACATTAGCTTTTAACAAAAATGATGTTCTCTTTTTTCTGTTGTTCTTTCCTTGGCCATTTCCTATCTCATTTGTTGGTTTTGACTACAAATGCAAACCCCAAACTTCTACTTCACAGCATATAATAGGACAGATTTTGGTGACAGAAGTCTGAGTGCCCAAACTGAATTATGAACTGCATTTTGTGATCAGTATGCAACTGTTAAGTCTTTGTTGTAGAGCTGGCTAAAGCTACAATGCCCAAGGAAGGATGTCAGTTTAGTGTCTTCCTTCTCAGTCCTCCTTGGTGGTAGAAAAGGTGGCAAGATTTGCTACCAGCAACCTCAGGGGCTTTCCCTTATACAGCAACCACTGGTCAGGCAGGAATGAGCGGGCAAATAACAGTGACTTTCACAGCTGGAAAGAGAGAGTGAAGTGTGGCACAGAAAGTGTATTCAGTGCCAGACACATCCAGGCAGGGAAGATGGAAACACATCAAACGAAGCCTCATACCTCACCCACACAACCAGCTTTTGCTCATATCCTTATGATTTTGAATTACTGGATTCTTACTCAGTCTTTGAATTCACAGTTAATTTTCTGAAAGGCTGAATTAGTTCCATGGGAAGTCATACTTTTCCAGGAGGTATAGGCATAGGCTAGAACAGACCAGTTCACCGTTCCGAAGGCACTAAGAATGCACTAGGCTAATAGTTACCACATGCACATACAAATCCCAAGACCCATTTCCCTCATCACTGAAAAAATACTGGGGAGAAGAAGAAAAAAAAAAAAAAAAAAGAGAGATACTGAAAAAAAAAATGCTGAAAAAGCTTTAGTCTCTGACAGCACAAACATTAAGCTGTTTTCCTGATGTGAATGATCTTGGGGAGAAGAGAACATGAAGCTGCATCAACCACATCTTACAGAAGGTCTTAAACATTGTGCCCCTTGGTATAAGCAGAGGAGGAAGAACAAGCATCAATACACACAAGGCCTATTGCCATAAGCATTTTCTAAAACCTAGAATGGTGAGTTAGAAAATCCATTTTGATTTTATTCTGATGCTTCTGAAAGTCTTCGTCAGCTCTCTGTTGAGCTTCTGCACTCGTGACTCCAGCCAAAATGGAACATCTAATTTTGCAAGTCTTGATTTTGGTATAATTTCTTCCCTATTAAGAAATCAAACAACAGAAAACTAAGCCAATCTCCTGCATACTGATGAGACCCTCACAACAGATTTTTGAACTCTGTTAAACTGTAATTTCAGATCACAATTAAGTAATTCTGGGAACCCAATGAAGTGCATTACTGATATACTGATATAGTATGGGAGTGCTACGGTCCCTTGCTCCATAGCCACGAAGGGCCTTTACACCATGAATGGAAAACAAAGTCACAGAAACCTTTGATATCATTCCAATAAACCCTCACCACATTCATAGCCTCATAAATTCTGTTACTTGAAAAGCAACAGAACATACTCACATTGCTTTCAGTAGAGGAGGTGCTGGAAAGGACTTTCTTGTTTCAAGAACTTTTGTAGAGGGAGTTATAAAAACAATGGTAAATCTTCCCTTTGTATCCATCAGAGTACAAAACACTATTATCTAATTTCTGTCCATGCAATGGCATTGCCTTTCCAGCAAAGTTAGTGAAAGCAACAAAGTGGTAGGGAAAAAAATAAATTTAAAAATCACTCTTGTGAACAAGCTCTGAATGCAGAAAGAAGCAAGAATTGAGGTTTCCTCTCCTAGATTTAGTGAAATGAGATTTGATTCTCAACAAAATACAATATGGAAGGCAAGAAAGGGTTGTGTTTAACATGCTGCTCACATCTCGTTCCTCACTCTAGCAGAGAATTTAGATTTAATTCACTTAGTTATCTGAGAAATTGGTATCTCTCTAGAGCTACCTGAAAGTCTGTTGTTACTGTGAATAACGGGAGGTGTATTACAATTTTGTTTTCCAACGGTTTTTGTATTTACTGAAAAAACTTCTACATCTTGTGGGGTCTAGAAAACTGGTGAAAATGGAGACAACTCCCCTAACTACTGAAAATAACATTTTAAAAACTACAATCAGCCAGTGAAAAAACTTCACAAACCTAGAAGCATTTGAGTTTCCTTACTTATTTTTACTGGTATATCTTTTGATACAGCCAGTGCACAAAGCTACTTCAATGGTATCTATAATAGGTTCTCAATATTAATATTCCTATCATTTATTAGATGCTTGTTTCTCCATCACTTTTAGAGGCTTTTATAGCTAGATGTATGATATGAAAAGCAATTCAGAAAATGTCTTTTGCAGCTTTAAATATCAAACACACTACTAGGGAGATAGATTCACCTTCTGAACCAGGAAGCAAAAGAAACAGATAAAACACAGAACTGATAGCAGAAGGATCTTCAAGAAGTCATAAATAGAAATTATTATTTTCTCAACACCTTTCACTGCTTTCTTTTCTGGACAGCCAGACATGGGGGCTTGCTGCTATACCATCCCTACACTGGAGGCAGATTGAAAGCTTTCATTCGTGAAGAAACTGATGCATGGCAACACGCATCAGGTTTTGCTAATGAACCCTATAAAGCAAGGTTCATTTATATTCAGAAATAAACACCTTTATAACATTACAGACATTATCTATACTTGATACATTTGTCCACTTCACAGGTGCACAAGACAAAATGAAGTCTAGTGCTTTTAGCAATTTTTAGTCTTGGAATAAACATCAAAAAGTCTGTTCCCTTATTTTATTCTGTAAAACATGTTATAAAGTTGCAGCCACTCATTTCTTTTCAGAAGAAACCTGAAACTTTTCTGAGATTTAGCTATACATTCACTCAGTGTAAGTTGTGCAGGCAGTCTGCCTTTATACAGAAATATATAGTAACGTATCATACCTACAGCTGAGCTTATCACCTACAGCTCAACAGCAGCACTTCCACGATCAGAGTGTCTGTTTACAACCTACTGCTCATCTGATTTATACCACTAGAAATCTAAGACAAGGCTTTAAAAAAATGCATTTAAAAATAAGAAATGCAAGGTTAAAAAAGGGAAGGGAGCTTAATCCAGCTTTTCTTGCTGTTTGGGGTGACTTGGCTTGATTGCAATATTCATGGAGTGACACAGTAATGTTTGTAAGATGGCAAAGACTATATAACACCATTTGAGTTTTCTGAGCCTGACCACCATTTGGGGCTACAGTGTTCCAGAAACACAGACAGAATCCAAAGCTCCACTTCTGACACAGAATTTCACCTGATTGATGCACTTCGACGGCTAACTTGATGCTTGTCTGAGGTAAAAATCACTTTTCAGGCCTGCTCTAGTCTTTGGCTTTGCATACCTTACATGTCCCTGTAAAGCATATTTTATACAATGGGCCTTTATGTAGTTTTCAGTAAGGTTCCAAGGACATGGCTGTATGTTTTTTTTCTTTTCTTTCTAAATTTAGTTTGGTCAGGTTAATCTTTAAAGTTTACTTTGTTCCAAAGGGTCTGTAAGGATGCATGTTTGATTACAGTGTTTGAAAGCTCTTAACCATTTCCTTATTTGCGCAGGAAAAAAAAAAAATTAAAAATATTCTTTTAATGAGACATTTCCCACAATGAGAGTATTTTGAAGAGTTGCATACCATTGCTGTAACAGTGGCATAAGTCAAACCATACATCAAATGTTTCACAATTTGTAGTTTCCTTTACTAAGCATAAGGATCATCATTGAGCATAATACCTTATTCTGTCTGGAGTTCAAAACACTTTTCTAATATGTTAGGCCACTTCCCACAAACTTCAGTCTCAGGAAGTTTGAACTGGCTGCTTTTCCAAGGAGGTTTGAAGGATGCCAGTGTTCTCAGCTTTGTAAACTCAAAATGAACTTGTATTCATGTTTCAGATCAAATGAAGGGCTCAAGTTTTGTATTTTATTTTTTAATCACTGCGGTAGCACTTTGGAATCCAAATATCCAGTTCTTTTTTTTTTTTCCCTTTGTAAGGGCCCACTCTGGTATTTTGCCTAGTCCATCTGCCAGAATCATTATCTTCAGACTTTTCACAGCAAAAGTAGGCAAACACAGATACTGCATTTCTAAATCAGAGGCTAGAGGAGAACTCAGAAAGGCTCCATAACAATAAACAAAACAAATATTAATGATTAACTGAAATAGCCAATACAGAGTGGTCTCTCCAAGCACCTGAACAGATCCAGTGGAACACGTCTCATACATTTATTTTTCTTTTTAGATGATGCTTATTAAATATATAAGCCTTAAATATTTTGGAGTTGAGTAGTATATTAAATAGTGGTAATAATAGCACTAGCAGGAGCAACATTCTTTTCTTAGCTCTGGAGGAAAACAAACCAACCCAATCAACCAAAGGAAACAAAACAAACAAACAAAATATCCCAACCCACTCATTATCCCAAGGACTTCTAGAGGAGTATCAGTTCAAAAGTAAATTTTGAAGTGCAGCCACTCACAGGTATAATACAAAACAATTTTTACAAATACCCTACACAAATGGTGAGCAAAAAGAAACTAATAATACAAAAGAAAACACATTTGACTAGTAACTAAAAGTCTTAGGCCCAAATTCTAGCACAGCCCTATGGACCACTACTCAGGCTGTAGATTTGAGAGGGCTATCTCAGGCCCAACCAAGGACAGTCTATTATTGTCTGCAGGTAGCTTTTTCCTTGAGAATACCATTAACATTTCCCTCCAAGTTTTAATCTGTGCTCATCACTATCAGATACATATTGGACTACTTCCAGGAAGACATCCTTCCAGTAGTCATTCAGAAAACCATAGGAGTCCACTGATATCAAACAAGGGTCAGATCCAGTAGATATATAGGCTTGTCAGCCGAGGGGGCCATCCTCTACGCAGAAATACTGTGAAGCAGCCATAGTTCCTATTTTTAGCCATGAACTAACTGAAGACAAGGGTGGCTAACATTTATAACCACTTACTGAATTGCACTACAGCAGTTTACTCTTCTGCAAGAGCAGGAATCTTCAATTTCAACCTCCTTTCAGCTCTTCTCCTCTCCTACTTATGAGTGGTTTCACCTTCTGAAACAAAAGTCAGTATGACCCAACTGTCAGATGTGGATTTAAGAGAATACAGGATTTCCATTCAGTCGCTAGATAAGGTTCTTTAAAATAGGATGTGGAAAAATGTTCAGAATGAAAAAAGCACACGGAGCCAATGCTGCTGCCTACTGGTTGTCAGCTGGTGTACACAGCCCACTGCACTGTTGGAGGGAGCATAACAAACTTCTCCCAGTGACTGGAAGTGAGCAGCTCAGCTGAATATATTGGTTTTGCCTTCATGCCTCACGTGCACCAAACACCACCCTGACACAGCCAAAGACGACATCCTTCTGAAACATATTTAGATTTAGCAAATTAATTACAGTGTATCGCAACAAATGTCTATACCTACAAATCGGACTGAAAGTCTTTCAGGAGCTTGAAGTGTCTTCTCAATTACTACATTATTGAAAGAACTGTAGGCAATAATGTTTTACACGTTTTCTGTGTTTATTCATTTGAAGGGTTGAATGTTTGGGTGCTTTAAAAAAAATGCTTTAGAAGAAATGAAACCTTAGAAGTCTTCAAAGAAACGCTGCTACTACCAAATGTAAAACAGCACTATAAAACAGTCACAGTCACATCATTTAAAATTTGTTTTGCACGTAAGTGAGCTGCACTACAATAAATATTCTGGACAGTAGATGTCCTAATTGTAATTTGGCAACACCCTTTGGCTGCACCAATGTAGTTAAATAAAGTAGGTGTCTAACAATTACTGAGTAAAATCTGCCTTATAGGGCAAAGAAAATACTTTAATCTGAGATGTGTAACAAGCAAGAAACATATATTAGGTTTTTCTTTTGAGTTAAGCATAACAAATGTTTTTCTGCTCAAAGTTTCACAGTCTTTTGGGCTTTCTAGTGTTTCTTGTTTTGTTGGGGGGTTTTTTGTTTGTTTTTTGTTGTTGTTGGGATTTTTTGTTTGTTTGCTTGGGTTTTTTTAATATTTGTGAGGGTTTGCTTGGCTTAATGACATGGACAGTTAAAACAATCCCTGAACCATGTTAATGTGATGTGCCCAGTCAGGGAATATATCAATAAAACTAGTGAATTCATTCACAAGATAAAAATAATGATACAGTTAGGAAGATCAAAGATAACCTTCATCACTGATCAGTGTTTGAAAGGCAGATACATTATACTGTGTAAACACAAAGGTCAGATAAGCCTTTTTTTTTTTTATATAAACAATAGGCAAAAGTGCTCTAAGACACAGAGAGCCTACACATTTGAGACAATATATATAAATGGATGCAAGTTGTCTCCATCTACATCCAGTCAATCAATCCTACCCTCCAGTCTCAAGCTTTGTTGGCCAAATAAATGCAAACAGTGATTTTATTTACTCTATGGTAAGGGAGAAGAAGGTAAAGCGGGAAGAAATGGTACAATTCAGCGTCCAAACTATAAATAGCTTTAGGTTTTAGAAAAATATAAACCAAGGAACTGAGCATTTCTGGATAGCAAACACAAGGACTGGTTTTAGAAAAATGCATGCAGTAGGTCTTAAAATAAAACTACAAAGTAAAACTGTCAGTTATTTCACTGTTTTTCCAAGCTATTTTGAAATCTGTCTTCTCTGTAGAGAATAAATTTCAGTTGCAAGAAAAAATTTGTTCCATCACTGCACAGGTCTTTTCGATAACAAGAGACAAACCTAAGCGTATTCAGAGTATCAGCTTATCATTTTCTAAAATTATCCAATATATCCAAGAGAATTTAAGTGAGTTAAAAATGTCATAGAAATAAACAATTGCTCAAAATTTGAGAACTCCTTGCTCCTGGAAAATACCAGAGGTGCCAAAACAGCTTACACAGGTCAGCAGCAAAAATTCAATGAATTTATTCTTGATACGGAAACACTATAACAAATGAAGAGTCAGATTTCTTGTCTGACAGATCCCAGAAATACAGGGAAACAAAGGTATTTGAATACAGACCATCAAATTATTTTAAAAAAAAAATCAATTAAAATATATGTCAGAGTTGGTACTACATTTCAGACCAAGATTTAGGGGTCAGGAAAGTAGTGAGAGCAGACATACCATCTGTTTATCTTAACCAACTGCTCAGAATTTGTTCACATCTAAGTAGTTGTCTCCAACTACTAATATAACTTCAGTCTAAAGCTCACACCAAATGCGCAGTAGTCGGCATATGTTAAATGAAGAAGTTTCTGCTCTGTACTGTTGAATTGTTTGACTACATCCCTCCATACAAATACCTATAAGGGTTATTAACTGAAGAAAAGCATGGTCTGAAAGAGGAATTACTGTTATTAGATCAGAGCAAGGTTACTAGGATCTTTTCTTCTGAATCCAGCGTAAATGAAACCATACAAGAGGGCCATGTTATGATGCCTGTTTTGAAACCTTACAGATTCTGGATGTTAATTCAGAAAAACACCCATTATAAAAGAAAATAGCAAAATGTAGGCTGCAGCTTTTGGACCACAGATGCTATGTTTGTCAGATTATACTCAGTATTTCAGGCTGGTAAGACTTATCAGCTGAGATGAACAGATTCAGGGGGACTGGGGGTGGTGGAAAAGGGAAACACACTACTATGATCTTACCATCCCTTCCAGTTATGTCCTTGCAGATAAACAGTTCTCTTTCAGTAAGGCACATGGCAGATGTTAGCTGTTAACCCAGTTCAAACTATTTTTATTTCTTTTCCAGTACGTTCCGATCAGCGGCATGAACCACAAATAGTGCCCAGCAACTGGTGAGTGGCAGATGCCCGAACACCACGTTTTTCATCTCTTTTCAATACCCTTGACTCATGCATCCTGTCTGAGCTAATGTTAGTTTCCTGATTGCAGTGTGTCTGCACCCTTGGACTCTCAACAAGGGCCTGAGCCATCCCAGAAAGCTCGCTGTTCCTCTCTAGACTTCAGCTTCCCTGTGCTTTTAGAGACTGTCACTCAAATCTACCTTGTTATGCCAATCCACATCTGTAATCTCTGGATTTAAACTGATAGAGCAGTCCACTGCTTTTCCTCTGTTTTTAAAATAATTCTAGTCCGTCACATAAAAATACCATTCAGTTCTGACTTATTTGACCTCTAAGAATAAAATGAGCTACCACCACCACCAATTATACTCATCTGTCCTGGTTTAGCTAGGATAGGGTTAAGTTTCCCCAGCAGTGGTGGGGGAGCTCTAGCTGGGTTATTCAGATACCATGCTGATGTCATCTCCTGGCTCCAAGCAAGAGGGGTCGGTTAACACCTGTGTTATGCCATCGTGCTTCTCACTGCTGTACTGGTAGATATTTTGCTCTGTTCATTGTTATTACTGTTATTCTTATTGTTATTGTTGCTGTTTGTTGTGTTGCTGTTGCTCTGTTGTATTAAACCTCTCCTTATCTCAGTCTCGGGGCTTTGTATTTCACTCCCTTTGTGGGGGAGGGGCAGCGGCCGCGTGGTCTCAGACCCTGGCAGGGACTAAACCATCACATCATCCTACCACCATTATTACATAATCACATTCTCCCATTTGAAAAAAATGCCCCCCAAACAGATCTGAACCAGAATAGACCCATTCCTTGGTTTTAAGGTACTTATGGCTTTATTTCCCTCATGCTCTGAAATTCTCCTCTCCAAATTGCTGTCATGTTCTAGATACTGTAGCAGTGATTTCACATTGCTTATGACCATTTATATTTCTACAAGTATGAAGATAAATTATGAAGTGTAATGAGGACTAGTCCAAGGTGCTGAGCTTTGAAAGTAAAATGATGCCTGTTAGAACAGAAAGAAAAATGGAAAAAAAAAAAAAAAAAAAAAAGATTTATTTTTAGCTCTGATTCAGGAACAGCAGCCAGGAACAGAAAGAAAAGAACAGAGTTGCCAGGTAGCAAATTTTCATGAGCAAGTACCCTAGCTGTGATTAAAGGACAAAGAGTTGCAGTTGTGTTGCAAACTCATTAATAGCATTAACCAGGGATGCTAAACAGTTGTCTTTTTTCTCCTTTTAAGCTACAAAGTTAATGCAAAACTCAAATTCTGGTCATAGCTTTTATTTTTACATGCCACAGCAACAGGCCAAGTAAAAATACATGACAGAGTTGAACAAATGCTTTATTAAACTACTGATTTCAAACTTTAGTTATGTTTATCTGCATGATCATTTATTTACCACAAAGTGCTTTTTCCTTATCATTAAACCCACTATTTCCCTACCATCAAAAATATTTCCCCCCAGATCTTGTGACAGGGCAATATTCTTACCTCTGATTTACAGAGGAAGGAACCAAGATACAAGGTCCATACAGGACGTCTGTGGTCCAGCCAAGACTCCAGGTCTCCTGAGACTCAGTCCAACACTTTGACCACAAAGTCAAGCACTATATCCTCTGCAGTCTTTTGATCTTTTATTTCCATCATGAATGACTAATCTATAAGGAATCTTTGTCTAAAGAGCAGACTTTAAGAATGAGTACACACTTAAGATTATTTGCAAAAACTAATCAAACATGCTTTTTAAGCAAGACTTGAGTCTTGCCCAATTCCAACTAGGTATTCAAAGCATGCAAGCTTATATGGAACTATAGACACCTAATGTTGTAAACATGTTCAAAAGTTTTAACAAATACAAACTCAGGGCCAATGAACTGTGCTCAAACAGCCCACAAAGAAACATACCACATAACCATCTTCAGTTTTCAAAAGACCAGTGCATGTACATTATTTGGGCAATGAGGGAATGTACAAGGCCAGAAGTCTACAGGGTC
Organism: Strix uralensis; assembly: GCF_047716275.1. Taxonomy (NCBI): domain Eukaryota; kingdom Metazoa; phylum Chordata; class Aves; order Strigiformes; family Strigidae; genus Strix; species Strix uralensis. The sequence continues at coordinate 47,989,284 of NC_133975.1, read as the reverse complement.
CCAATTCAAATTTATTTGCTTAAGTAATGGACTATTCATCTAAGCAATAATTACCTCTATAATTAAGTGGGTGGAGGGCAGTGTCTCACCTTAAACCATGACAGCAAGGGAAGAAATAGTAACAGTAGTAGCAGCTGCATACTCTAACACTTTGAGTAGGAGATTTACTTAACTTGAGGCAACAGATACAGGTTTAGTTGGCTGGTTGTTTTTTTCAAATCAAGAAAAATGCTGTTATCCCAAGGTGGTGTCCACGCTAAAGAAAAACTCAAAAGATGAGGAACCTGAAGGGTAAACATGAAGGAAGGAAGCAGCAAAGCAGGAAAAGGGATTCAAATGTCAAAGATCATGTTTAGTAAGGTATAAATCATACCTTACTACATCATAAACTTCTGTCCTCCTGGTTGGGGAAGAAAGTTATCATATTTTCCTTCTTCCATGGGCTACTTCTGCTGATTACTCACAGTGTTTACTCTACCTACCAACAGGCTGTGAAGGCATTAGCTGCTCTACCATCAGGCATGCCACACACAGAGCAGAATCCTGCTGCAGAGTTTGGGTTGAACAAGACTTCCTCTTCTGCACCAAAGAAATCCAGTAGTAATGCTACTACTGGGATGTTCAAAACAAGTACTAGTCATCTTCTAGTGATGCTGTGATAACCATGATTAAGTAGCTCTTCCTCAGTTCTGTTTTTAAGCACTGGGCACTCTCCTTTATTTGTGAAACAATAAAATCAACTTTCAAATAGTACCATTTGTTTCTGGTTGCTCTCCTTTTATAATATAATATAAAATTACTGATGAGGCAGATCACTTTACAATAATGCAGTTCAACACTGAAGAAACGTTGAATAAAGTAAGATGATAAATATCACAACCCTGTTCACCCCAAGAAATTGCATGGGGTGTGCAATGCACAGCTGATTTCTGCTGTGATTTTCACACTCTACTGTTGAAAAGTTACAGTGAAAAAAAGAAATTGGTGGTTTGCATTCTGATTTGAAATTGTTCAGAAAAGTCTATACTGGAATCCATGCTGTGCATCTGAATTATTCAGATGGAGTTTAATTGCCCACTTACTTTGTGAAAGGATAGCTTATAGCCCCTTTGATAGCTGAAAGGAAGCTATCAAAGATGTAGGAGAAAGAATTCATTATATTCCTCACAGTATTTTTAAACTTCCCTATTCTTGAACCAAAGCATAGACTGCTTGATTATCTGTTCAGACCGTTTATAATGAATGTGTGCAGATTAATACAAGAAATCTCTTCTTCCCGACTGTACAAACACTGATCACAACAGCAGTCCCTAAGACCCATAATTTTCAGCTTCATTCCAGAAGTTTTGCAAAGCTGTATTTAACAGATCTCATAGCTATACACAGCAGAAGTTGATCCTTTCCCCTCTGAAGTGAACACCGGGGGGGGGGGGGGGGGGGGGCAGGGGGGAGTCTTCCCCAAAAATAAATGCTTTTTAAAAAAAAAAACAAAACCACTTTTTTTTTTTTTTTTTAAATCTGATTTCATGGCTTAACTGAGAAGTAACTATAATGCTACATTTTATATAAAACTGCTTTGATATAGGTGTGATTATCTACATATCTTATTGTATAGGTTTAACATGACAGGTGTGACACCAGATTGGATATGAAATCCACAGAAATTAAACATCTTGCCTATGATTTGTTGGCATGGGTTTTTTTGGGGTGTGTGTGTGTGTGTGTGTGTTTGTGCCTTTATTGACTGTGGTTTTTGAAAACCACTGCTATACAACCTTGATCATTATTAGCCAAATTTTTTCCAAAATATCTGTTCAAAAATTGCCCTTTAGATGTAAAAGTGTTTTGAATTAAGCATTTTGTGATTAAGAACATCACAATTTTAGTTCTTGGACATATCAGACATTCATTCATATTACGTCTAATCAAGGGTCAATAGTTTCTCCTTGGAAACTATTCCTGGTAGAGTTTTTCAGGAACTGAGTTGTGATGCTATTATATGGATATTTCTCCATATAAAATATGGTTAAAATATTCAGACTAGCTAAGAACCTGATTCAAATCTGCTGTTGCAAAATGACAGGAAGTGACAAAGTGTGATGTTTTACATGAGCTGAACTCACAACATAGAGCACATCCGAAATTATTCTGAAACAGTCTGAATATTAGAACTGATTACGGTTATTTGTATTATCACTAGCATTTATAGGTATATTTTATGTTGCACTTATTGGAGAAAGCAACTGTATGATGATGCAGAATGCCCACATTCATCATATTCAAAGAGCTTACAGTATCTATTTCTGTGGGTGGTTATGAAATATTTATTGCTGCACACAGCTGATCTGATTGTTGTTAGCAAATCATACTGATAAATTTATTATGGGAGACTGGTGGCAGTAGCATATATAAGACTGAGAAAAGCTTACTGGTTTATGTATTCACATGATACCGTATGCAACACTTGTTTAATCAGTAAAAGCCAAAACAGGCCTGAATACAAACTGCTGTTTTCAACTTAGTCCCAAGAATGTAAAGAATTTACTTTTTAAGATTTATACATCTGTCTTGTCCACAGGGAGAACAAGCCCTAGCAGTCTATTGCTCTAAATTCAAAGACTGATCTCATATCATCTTATTAATAAAACTGTCAGTCACAACACTGATCTTAGTTTTTTATAGATTTCTTCTTTATTTTTCTATGTCAAGAAGCTCACAAAGACTTTTAGTTGATTACTTACTGTATTAAGAATAAAACAATACCTGCCCAAGAGAAAAAAAGTGCATTTAAAAGCAAGTTATATTTTAAGATGTTTCAGGGAAAAAAAAAAAAACCCAAACATGAACTGGTTTGAGAAAATGGAAGCTGCTATAGCACATGGCAAAGACTACCTATGGTTGGTATCTGATATACCGTTGTTTATCACCAAGTTCAGATGGGGTCCTGTAAAAACAAAGGTCTACATGTGAATGTCGGTAAAGCCATACCAATAATTATCTTCTGGAAGAACAAAATAAAAAGTGTGTTCACCATTCCATAACATATGGGACTTGGCAAATGGAGTCAGGCAAATCTTAAAAACAAGGGAAAAATATTTATTTGCTATTATGCCTTAGTCACATCACATTTTGCTAAAGCTATATCCTGGTTGATCATGTATGAACACTTCGCAGCAGTACTTAAAAGCCTGAACTGAACATCTCACCACAGTGCCTGGAATTTTATTCACAGCAGCAGAGTTTGGATCTTCATTACCTCTCTGCACATTATGCTGCAGGACAATGATGATTTCTTTCAATCTGCTGGAAGTTTTTGTTACTGTGGTGGTGAACTCAGTTCAGGTTTATATTTACCAACATCATTCAGGACAGCATATTTTCTGGTGGAGTCAAGTTAGGTTCCCAGTAGTCTTGTTTTGAGCAGTCTTCCCGCTAATCTTGAGCGCCTACTCCAGTAGAGCCCCGATTCTGTACAGATACTTCCTTTTTTATATTCTACATAGTCTCACTTGAATTTGAAGAAACCTAAATTTCTGCAGTTATTGCCATATCCTCTCACCTCAGATATTTTACAACCAGTTCAACTGTGATTTTATTTTCTTTAAAACAGTCATAACAGTCATAAACTTTTAATTAGGCTAAATAAAATCAATTGGTATAGACAACGGCATAGAAAACCTAAGATGTTTCCTATGGCAGGAAAAGTAATACAGAAAGCAGTAGTACATATCAATTTTTAAGACAGTCTAAGTACCTCAACTAGGCCAAGTCAGCAACATATCCAAGATTTCCTATCCAAGATAGGAACAAATGCATAGGCAAAAATAGATGAATATTTGTTAGACATGTCCTCCATCTCACATGGCTGGCATACAGACTTAAAAATGTAACAACGGATTTGAATCTGAATAGGACACCGTTTGGTCTACTCTCAATACTCTGAGGTATCTGGTCTTCCAAGTCCTCTTCTCTCCACAACATTTACAAATCACTCCATCAGAACCTCCCTCATTTAGGGGGGAGGAACAGGAGATAAATGTTTAGGAAGTTATCACTGTGCAAATTAGCTGTATTTCACAATTAATTTGGCTTGTGAAACTGAAGAGACTCCACCTACCCCTTTCCCCACACAGTAATGACAGCCTACTTTCCTAAGCATGTGTACCTATCTAAAGTTTCACAGCTCAAGCCCCAACTGTTCTTTGTATACAACTAAGCCAAGGTTCATGACTTCAAGACTTCAGTGACACCCACTGAATAGCCCAAAAGCCAAAAGTGCAATCATCATTCAGTTACTGTGAGGAAGAAGCAGAAGATTCAGTTCACTACAGTCTATGAGATTTTCAAGACAGCGTGATGAAGTTACATAGACAACTTGGACTTATTTTCAGTGGGGATGAATGCAGAACTTCCGTAGAAAGGGGTAGGCAAAGTCTTAGGGACTGGGAATTACCTGCTATATTAGCCCTATACCTATTCTTTCAAGAAGAAAAGCATTAGTTTTGTTCTATACAGGTGGATGCGCATGAAAACCTAAGCACATTTAGAAGCTTACCCACAATAATGAAAGTAATACCAAGGATGTTCTGAGCACTGTTTATCTACTGTTTCTGTATGAGAAGAAATGGCATGGTTACACAGAATGGGGAAATGAAATCTACCTCCCTTAAAAATAGTTCTTAACCAAATATGTACACGGCAATACTCTGTAGATGTTATTAGGAAACTTATGTCTTGATTTGTTATTTATCACTGCTGGAATGAAGTCATGCTTTTTCCTTTCAAGCCTCAAAAGACACTGTCAACACCAAATTGTTTTTGTTGCTTAAAGAATTAAACCATTTACACAATTCATTATTACTATTTTGAAGAAATTGAATTTTAATTTGAAGCCAAGTGTGGAAGCTTTGGCTTGGTTTTTTGGGGGGTTGTGTTGTTTTTTTGGTTTGTTTTTTTTTTTTTTCAGTCTAGTGCTGACACAAGCAATCAATCCATTTCTGTTCCGTCTTATTTCCATTCTCATCAAACCTCCCTAGCTCCTGACTGAGAGTAATTTCTTACTGAAAGACTGTTCCCTGTGCTGTGCCTGTGACTTCTGTGAGGAAGCCACAATAGTTTCTGGATAAGAACTAACCCTAAATGTTGTGCTATTCTCAAAGTCACTGCAGTGGGCTGCATTGCCTGAATCTGTTTAACAACAAAGTCTAAACATATCGTCAAGTGAATAATATAATTATACCAGAAACATCTACAACATTTTCTGTGGAGCTAGCTGAATTACAATCCTAGTATGACATGTCTACAAAATTTGCTAAATTTTCCAAATATTATCACGTTCGGGATTTTTTTGTTTTGTTTTTTGCAAGGGTGAAACTGTAAAATCATTTACATATAAAGTGCAGAATATCAGCAAATAATAGAAACTATGAATTTCAATGAAGCAATATCCATTAAGAAGGATCCTGTCCCTGTCTATTAGTTCAGCATACCTACTGTAAATGAACTCGGAGTGTAACACATTTTGAAGCAATGGAAGTTTTATATACTATCTTCTCTTACAAAGTTGCCAGCTTCCAATATACTTTACAATAAATATAATGATTCCTATGCCATTCTCGGAAACCTTTGTAAGTTTGATTTTGAGCTCTAAGAATTAGTATTTTAGCCATTCTTAGCAAGTTTCTTGCTGTTCTGTTTGCTGTACACATCATGCATCTTTAAAGCCTCAAGCCTTCAGCCACAACACATCATCAAACCTGGCAAGACTATTGTTGATCCCACACATCTGGAAACCATAGCTTCAGAAAAATAAAAAAAAAACCCCAAACCAAAAAACAAGAAACTAACAAACCAACAAAAACCCCCTGAACAACCAGAAATTCTCACTGCTAATTTTATTTGATCATACACACTATACGTTTAAAAGTAATTTTTTATATAAAGATTACACTGCTAACTGCAGTTCATTCTTATTTTTTTATATACTATGCTCAATACTGATTCAAATTCTTTCCTTTAAATAAACTGAAAACCCCCAATTTTCTGTCCAAAAAAAAAAAAAAAAAGAGTGTGTTTTCTGCAAGTAATACAGACTTTAAACGATAATAATTTTGGTTTCTAGTGATTCTTTCCAAAATAACTTTTCATTTAAAAAAGCAGAAATTTAAAGCACTGGAAGGTGTTTATTTTCATCTAACTTATAAATGACAGAGGCAAAAGAAATCCAGACAGTCCCCTTATTCTTTTTTGGTACTGTTTAAGAGTATGTTGTATTCTTAGACTGTAAGATCAGAATGGCAAGAACATTTTAATTTCCACTAGCGAACGCTATTACTGAGAAGGAGGAACAGGAAAAAACTCCTTGCACTGCTGTAGCATTCTGCATCACAGATCCACGCATCACTGGTCAAATGACCATAGGTCTGGATTTGATTAAGTATTTTTCTGTGGAGTATTTTGATTGTTCCCTCTCACTGTGGTGCTTGTGAATGGCCTAACAAGTGCCATGCTGGTCCATAAATTACCTGACTAAAAACCCTAAAACTAAGTTCTGATAGATACTGTAGCCTGCTTTTTCAGAAAATACAAGCAGATAATTTCCATATGCTGTGCTAAATAAACTAGCAGTTGATTAGCTCTGACACCTCAATGGTTGGTAGAAATACATGCAGAAGTAGTCTCTGCCACCAAAAGCCATAGAAAAGTCTATATATTCAAGACATAAGACAACAGATGGATGCATATAGATACATTCCCTGCTGGCTGTCATTCAGGGTTATTATGTGGTGCAGGAGCCAACCTCCATAGCTAACCAGCTTCCCTTTGCTGTATTTATTCAGTAACGTCAGCCCCATGTTTGAGCTAGGAGCCTCTAATGTGGCAGCAACTGTGTCATTGTTAAATAAGTCAGGCACGGTTAATTACCAGTGTGTTTATGTATAAAGATGATCTGTGACAAGAAAGACAACTCAGGAAGAGTACAGTGTGATTAAATACAGGTAAAACACCAGGTTGTTTGTTTAAGCTTTTCATCACTGTAGAAGTAATTTTCTATCTCATGAGCACAGCTTTTTCTTTTAGTCAAGAGGCCAATTCACTTAAAAGTTACCTTATTTAATAATAAAAAAAAAAAAAATCAGCATCCCTACAGCACATTTTTTCCCCTCATAGGCTATCTATGTTGCTAAGTTGGGCAGTAACTGAATAGCTCTCACATGCAGATGTATTACAGACCTATAAAACATTACCACAATTTACAGAGCCTGGTGGGGATGCTTTTGTTACAGCTTTTGTTTTAAATCCAGTACTCTGTCTGCCTCCTAGACCCATGAAGTAAGTCTCTTTAAAAAGAGCTACAGATTTATTCTTCCACTTTGAATAAGTGAAAATGTGTTTTGTTGAAACCTCCTGAGAGTAAATGGATTTCCTATAGAATCCTCTTTTGTTTATGGGTTTGATGAAAGCATTTGGCACTTAATGGTTCCCAGGCTATTCCCAGTTTAAAAAAGAAGAAATCAAGTGTGCTGAGTGTTAAAATGTTTTCCACTAACCTCAAAGCAAACTTAATATAAAGACTTGCTTCAGGTGTCAAATTAGTGTGGAAGGGTAGTGCTTACTGTCTTGCCTCTTCAACATTTAAACTCCATATGATGTCATATTTTGTTCTTAAAACAGAGCTAAGGGGTGAACCTATCCAGGTAGCCATCTGAAATCCAAACCTTTTCCTCTCAGTCTTATCATCTGCTACTCCCATTACAAAAAAGTGATTGAGATTACAGGCAGGTGCTAACTCCCCACAACCAGCCCTATAACAGAAAGAACTGCAGATTGAAATTTATTTAAACGCAATGAACTTCCATTAGATTATTAAACTCCTCCTAAGAGATTGTTTCATATTCCACCACCAAAGTTGTTCAATGAACAAAATTTCTAACAGAGAGCTACCGACACTGTACATACACATACTAATTGTATACACATTGATACTAATTACTCATAATAAATTACAAGGAATTAACAAACTCTTTAACACAGAATACATCACCTACAAATCTCAGAACTACTTAGTCCCATTTGGAATAGTCAGGAATTTTTCAACATAAATATTTAAAATGTAAGCCACCTAAATTTTCTCAGAAACTACCAGCCATGTGCCATCCTAGATAACCGGTTTCTAAGAAAAGCTCAGCCATAACTTGCTTATCTTAGCCTATTCTCTAGCCAACATATTTCTCCCTTTCAGCACTTGCTCCTCCTTGTCAGCCTCTTGGAACTCTGCTCTTAGTATCAGATTGGTCATATTCCTCAAATTCAAAGCATTTACTTACAGAAACTGCAAGACATATCCATGTTCATGCAGAGTACAATGTATGATGTGCTAGTTATTACTATATTAGTTATTCTCAGTCTAGAAGGACATCTATAGAAAAAAAATCTCTAAGGTCATTCAACAGTTTATATCCTTTTTCACAAAGGCAGTTCAAAGGGCTTTCAGTTAGTCCCCTTCCCCATAATAAATCTACTTTAAATTTTTTCCTTTCAGGGGAACAAACTTCGTACTGAAGACATCTATATAAGTTGTTATTTGAATGGATCCTTCAACAGGAAGAAGACAGACACCATATAACATGACTAGGCACGCAGAATCACTCTGCCAAAGAAGTTATTCTGTCTCTAAAAAAAAATTCAACAAAAAACACACAAAAAAAACCCAAACAGAAAAAGAATAAGGATAATCATTGCGTCCTAAAGTTCTTTCTTCTATCATGGATAGCTTTAGTCTATTCCCTCAAATGAATTGTTGTCAACAAACTACTAATGGAGACTGTGAGGAATAAACAGATATACATTTATATAGTTCTGTGATTTCATCACAACTTTCTTCAGTCACTACATACATCTAAAATCCAAGAGCTACTGAATGTTGAAGATACAGCAGATTTGGCTATCCAAACACACTTCTTCAGCTTGGCAAAAAGTTCCTCAGCTCTAAAGGGAAAAACTGCTACATTAAACTCTCAAGGTAATCATCCTTTGAAACCTGAAATTCTTGGAATCTTGGCCTTTTTGCTTCTATTCCACACACAAAAAGGGGTCTACAGTGAGAAACCTTTGAAGTACCTCAGGATATTTCTTACATATAATCCATTAATTATTTTGAGAAAGCCAATCATTATAATTCTAACACATTGGACTTAGCTTGTGTCTTGCTCCATTTATTATTGTTCTTTTAAAAAGATACAGTGTAGTGATGGCAAATCCATCCTAATTAGCAGACAATCACCTGCCACTGACCAGTCAAAACAGCCTTGTTCCCTTGTTCAAAGTCATCAGTTGCAGAGCCATTTGCAAAATTGCCACAGTCTTATGATCTCTTGTTTGGGGAAAGTTTCTAAACTCCAGTTATCCCCTGCTCTATATCTAAAATAACCTTTCCTTTCATGTACGTTGAAACATGGCAGCATAACTAAGGCAGAATAATTTCCAAACTACAAGAAAGCAGCAAAATAAGCATCATTTTTGGTCTGGGTAACATCATTTCACCCTCACAATTGCCTCCTTTGACAGTTTAAACCTGCGGGTTACAGACCACTGACAGGCCCCAACTTGGGAGTAAGAGACATGCAAGAGTGAATCATAATTGCAGTTTTATGTGCATGAGCCATTAGACTGGCCCAGTTTAAAAGGACTTAACTCCTTCCCTTTGGACATTTTGGGTTCCCATTGCTCCCCTCCGTGAATCACTAAGTCAGATATTGTGTAAAATTACTTCTCTATTTCTTTAGCTTCATTTTCTATTATACCAAGAAGTAAAAGGAGCTCACACAAAGAGTCTATGCACCATTCCTGACACAAGCAAGTGATGAGAGTAGCACTTCTTATTTACAATGGCAGTGAAATTAATTGATTGTATAATTCTGTAAAATACAGTAAGAGAAGAAAAGCAAGCCAGCATCTTAAGGGTACAGTAAACAATCCTATGAAGACATCAGCTCAGTATAAAATAAGCCTACATTTTTGTTTTGAAGTGAAAGTACAAGTGACATTATTATGGAGAGAATAACAAGTTTAGCACAGCTCTGATTTACTCTGGAAATGTTGCTCTTCTGTAAACTCACTGTCAGCAGACCTATGCAGAGAAAAGTGTGTTCTCGCTGGGGGGCATCTTCAAATCTGAAAATCAACAATCTAGCTGCTGAAATCAACAATCAACAAAAGCTACTGACTGAAGCAAAGCTCTTAAGGAACATAAATTTTTTGCATCATCTTAACAAACCTTTATTACTAATGTTTCCTTTTTCCTCATTTTTTTTTACCGTTTGCTCTTAACCATCAAAAAAGATGGCTCATGCTACTAATAGTCAGATAATGGGCAACCACCATCCTTTCCCTTCCCCAGTGAAACAGCAGAATCCCAGTAATTTTTCTTCTTTCCTGTCGCTTTATGCATCTTGGTTAACCATTGCACCATCCAAATTACTAAAACAGTTATAAAATTTAGGATAACATACATCTTGGCAAATTGCATCCCAGGAAACCTTAATTCACAGGAGATTCCCTGAAGCTTTATCACAGACTGATGGTGTCTACGGAAGCATAAAACCACCTACGCGACAGAAGATATATTCTCTTCCACTTAAAAATTGATCTGGAATATAATTCCTTGTAAGTAGCTGTCTCAAAATCAGTAATGTTTTCCTGGAAATGACACTGTGTTAACCACTATACCTGAATAAGCACAGTCCTTTGCTGGGACTCCATCTCTGTTCCAGATGCTGAATGCCTGTATGGTTCTCTGAGTTGCAAAAGGATTGCATATTTTATGTTAAGATCATGTTAAATAAGATAACAAATCCTCTTTTGTTTGGTAAATTAGTTGCCATCTGTGGCAAGTGGAAAGAGGTCAATACAAAGTTTTTACAAAAATAAAAATGCTGTCACTGGTCAACAAGCATTTAACATAATTCAGGAAAGAAAAAAGCAAGACATCCTATTGCACATTACATAAGAGAAGTCACCTTCAGTTTTCTCCAAAGTAAAGCAAGGTATAGGGGAAGTCATCAAAACAGTTTCCCTTTCTTTTCCCACTACCAGATACATGCTTCCACAATATACCTGTGCTGGCTGTAGTACTCACTGAATTCAACTCCAGGATTGGTTTAACTCACCAACCTTGTGGAAAGAAATGCCATTTCCAGTCATTACAACCCAGATTATAATTTGTCGCATTTCAGATTATAATTTGTCGTATTTTATGAGTTGATTCAATTTGCCAAGGTTACATAAGCAAATAGTACAAATGACCAGTATAGTTCAGAACAGCTTGTACTGAAAACCTGACAGCCATACATGTGTCAACATTTTACCTCACGTCTACTTTAGTGCAAGTCTGGTCCCAGGAACTAATTCGCCATTAACATTTGAACTTTAATTTATGTGCCCTTCTAGATGGCATTTCTCATGTTAATTTAGTATGATGGGAACCTATTTTGTGTGCTTGAAGACCCCTCCATAATATGGTCCAAAGCAAATCAGAACAATCCAGAGATTTGCTTCAAAAGCACATCCCTGACTTGAGCTAAAATGCTAATGCAGAGGCAGCCCTATAGGTCCCATCAGCATCAGGGCCATTACAAAACAGGACCATAAGAAAATAAGGAAAGGGGTTAGAGGACACAAAATCATACTCTTTAAATAACAGTGAACCAACTCAGATACTCAAGAAACCACAGCCAGTGCTGTTCTGTAACCTAGTTCTTACATTTTATGTTCAAACAGCCAGGAAGCAAAACTAGGAGCAGGCATATTCTGTGGTATACATGCAAATATCTCAGCAAAGGGAGGAATACGAGCATTGCTCTTTTAGGAATACTCTTGCTTCTGGCAGCAAAGGAGTGTGAATAGGTCACTGGCACTTGCTCACTCACTTGTCCCAACATTACAGAGGACAAAGACAAGCCAAAACAGAAGGTGAACTTTTTACTTCATCTATTATTTTATGTTTTGCATTAAGGATAGTGTTTTAAAGGAAATTGGATAGGAATTTTTTTCCTCCACTTTAAACCAGTACTGAGTAGCATTTCAATCTTAGTACCTGCTTAACCGTATTTTGAAAGAATATGGCAGTATAACTTCAGACAATGTTTAACAAACATTACCTTCATGAATCAGGCTAGTAGCCAGCATATTTTATCTACTGATGATTAAAATTGGATGTTTCTGAGGAAGGCACAAACTGGATACTTACAGAATATCATGTTCACAAGAGAAGACTTTCCCTGAGCCCTATTAACATTTCAGCACTTAAAACCTAAATCATTTCTGTTCTGTGCCCCTTTGCCAAGTACCTCTGGCACTTTCATACCTTAGCATGAGCTAAAGCAAAGTTACTGGCTACTTTCCAGATTAATGAGTTTCCAGTCTCTAATGAAAAGACTAAAGAGAAACTGTAAGAAGTGCTTGCAAACAACTCAAGTAGTTTGCTGCACTAGCAGCGCATCTGCCTGGGGAGCAGCAGCCATCAGACCACATTTGTCTATTCTGGCATCCCATCTCTCCTGACTCCTTTCCTGCCATCACTTTTTCCCACCTAAGAAGAGTGCCAATATCAGCCTAACTTAAAAAATTAACTCCCATAACATCTTCTTGCCCTTCATGCTGTTCCTGTCTCCTCTTTCTCCATTTGGTTCTGGAGATCAACATGACAACAACAGCAGCAGCTGCATACGTTAGCTGAAAACATTTCAGCTGTAACTGATCTGAGACATCATAACTGTACTAAAGTTCTCATTGTTAATTTGTAGTGCTCTCGTCAGTGCTTCAGACACAAAAAGAGATTTTTGCAATTGTACAAGTGAATTCATTCCAGTCTTGGCATAACTTTCTAAGTGGTTTCAGAAGTCAGTCAGTACATTCACTGAGGTAAATCCTAGTACACAGCATTAGTCATAAGAAGAGAAGAACCATCGTAACAAATACAGGAGCAAAGGAAACACAAATATCCCATATAGCAGGAATACTCCTTTCCAATACAGAAACTGCAAGATAACCACAAGTTTTAACAGTCTCAAGATATAAAGTGCTACTTGTAATCATCTGCCTGCTCACTGATATAAGGCTTTCCAGGCAGTTCTTGGTTTCTGACTGTCATGCTGGGCCTACTGCATGTGTGAGACATATTAAAGCAATTTTCTCCTAAAATCACTGCAGTGATGTTAAATTTAATGCATTCTCTATTTTGTTACACTTATCATTAAGCACAGCTACTGCTCATCCTGTATCGGTACCCATCTTCTTAAAACATGATAACCACAGACCTATTACCAGACTATTTCTGGATCACTCAAGTCCGCATTCACTACACACAGTTGTCATGGCAGAACAAGTTCAAGGTATAATACCACAACATGAACATGACATGAAGGTAAGAAATTCAGAGTGCCTGTGAAAAAAGAATATCTGGGAATGTTAGAAATTTATCACCAACATGAAAGAGTGATCACTTTATAGTCTTTAGAGGGGAAAAAAAACCCAACAACTCTTTTATACAGCACCCAGGAACTGTTCTTGGAATAAGTGCAAAGACAGAATACAATCCTATATTGTACAATTCCTAACTCTCCTATACAATTGCCAAAAACCAGCAGTTACTTCTTCACATGCTTCGTAACAGTTCCAGGAGTTCTGGGTAAGAACTCTGCTGGCATGTCATGCTCACTCAAAATTTCATAGAGGCAGTGGGGAGAGAACATTCAGACTCTCTCCTTCTACAACTAGCAGCTGCAATAACAAAAGCTACCCAGGACTTTCATTTTATGGGTCTGCATCAATCCCACTGAACAAGACTTGCTGCATTCTCTATGCATATATATATATATGCCAGCAAGCTCATTCGCTTGTTTTGAACTGCAAGAAATGGTAAGCCAATTCTCCTCTATTAAATTGATGTAAAGAAGGAAAAACTCAAATTAAAGAGCTTTATTGCCTTTTGCTTGTGTGTGCTTGTCTGCAAGTTTCAATGGATCCTAGGCTGGAATGTGTACGATTTTATCACAAAGAAAGTGTGATGGTATTATTCATGTTCACCTCTACTGGGATACAGAGTCCAGCCAACAGGAATGCCTGCAGTTTTGGGAAAACATAGGAAGCAAGTAGGAAAAATTTCCCCTCTTGCTCCAGAGAGGCAGCAGAAACCCTATTTTCACTATTTTAGAGAACTCCCCTCTCTCCTCTCTCCCCATGCACATGACAATCCTACCTGCACCCAGCAGCAGGGCAGCCAGGGACAGCCCCATTGATGAAGACATTCACTTCGACCAAACTGAATCAGTTCCACTGTCAGGGAAAATGGCCCTGCTTCACTCTCAGAAAACCTACACCAGTGCCTAGGCCTCCTTGTCCAGACATGAAAGAGAAGTGCCACAGCTGGTTAAATAATTCTGCTCAGAAGACTAAGTATGTAACGCAGGCTGTCATGCTTTCTGTTGTTCTGATAACCGTGCACTTTACGAAAGATGCCAAGTGCTATTGCAAACACAGTTTCTACTTCCATGACAGTAAGTGCTTCTCTGCTCCTTTTCATTGCCACAAACCAGCGCTTTTGATCCATCAGCAGTGCTCAACGCACATTCCCAGGGGAAATTCTTTGAAATGTACCTTCATCTTGATCACCAACCTCAAGCTGGTCCATACCATAAGCACTAGTGCAGAGCTGAAGTTGCTTTGTGCAGAACTTTATCTGATTACCAGATTTCAAAGCAGCTAAACCCAGGCTAATCCACCACATAAAAGAGTCAAACTATTTTTAATGCAGGTTCTTTCTTTCAGAACCCAACAAGGGGCCTAAAATTCAGACCAAAATTTAGCATAGCTTTTTTCTGTCCCAGACCAGTCTGCTAGTTTATCATGAAAGATTATATTGTATTAAAAATATTATCCTAGAAATAATAGAGCATTAGAAATACTTAGGAAAATCAAACATACATACAGATCCAAGAAAATGTTATGAATACAACCCCCCCAAATACATGCAGAAGGTGAAAATGGAACAGCTTCATCTATTCATAAGCAATTAGCAATTATTAGTTTATTCTGATACTACTAATATATACTACAAGGACCTCAATGGTTTATATTTTGCTCAAAATAATGACTAACAAAGACTGCACATAAAGACTAATTCATTTATCTACTCCATTTGACACAGAAGTCACTTCATAGTAAGCTGTGTCAATTCTTTTTAAAAACACATAACATCTGCACCACTTAAAAATATATATATATATGCTTAGGGATTGGGAGTTCCAGCTGCTGTGAGAATGAAGGAATCCTTATGACATCAGAAAGCAGGAATTATATTTCATTCACCCTTTTTGCCATGGTGAAATAAGAGTCAACATGATCCAGATGTTTGTTCTGGGTGTTAAAGAGCGTCTACTTGGTAATTATTGTCCGAGACACAAGCTTCTCCTTTATAATGCTGAAATAATTGATTTGATCCAGAAGAACTCAGAAATACAGCAACCTTCTTCCATTACCCTTCAGGGTAGAGGATATAGTTTAATATTTTTTCACATTTTGGTACCTAACACGAAGTCACATGAATTTACCCAGTGGCCAAACAAATCAAAATAACATTCTAATCCAATGAGTATGTAAGAATAATAATTATATTAGTAAATAATGATGTAGTAGAATGGCAAGTTAGGTTTCCTACCAAGTCACATGAAATCCTGTTTTTTGGCAATTCATGTTATTTGTCAATAAAATTACAACAATTTGTAATTATTTTCAGCTCTATGCGAGAATGATTCTGCTTTTCTTCTCAACAGGGAGAGAAACTGAAGTTTTGAGTGCAAGGCATATTGCAACTACCCAAAATAATTTCTTTTTCTTTTAAACCTTGGGCACTTACTTGCATCAAAACCACTATCTCTGAGCTCAAACTCCCGAATCCACTCCTAGGAGCGTGTATAAATATGGAGGAGCCAAGCATCCAGGGAGAAGAGAGCTGTCTCATCACAGGCCTAGCACGACTCCAGTGAGGTGACAAGCTGTAAAAGCACCCTGCTCCTCTAGACCAGCTCAGGCTTTTGTAAATACACCCAGCAGAGTCAGAGGTTTAAATCAGTCATCAGAATAGACACTTAGGCCTACATTACAACAGAGCATTAATATCACTGCTCTCAGAAGCATCAGGTGAAATGACAAGTATTCCTGTGTAACAGAAAAGAGAGGAGCAGTAAATAGCTACAAAAGCTTGCATAGAAGTTCCCATCATTAAATTACAGGAGAATGATATAGTATATATTTACAGCACATCCCCTTTCTTAACCTGTTTTACAATACCAGCTGTAAGGAAAAAAAAAAAAAGAAAATCACATTTCCTTATTTCCCTAACTGATGATCAGTGCTTCTCTGACACAGACAACCGTCATGTTGCACAACCTATGCAAATTCAACAGCAGCATAAATACAATTATACTTGCAAAATTATTAGAACTCTTAAAACAAAATACAGTATTTTTGTAACAGGACTGCTTCCTCTCAAGCAGGCTTAGAATAAAATGGAATTTTATTCAGCTGCAGAACCCAGATAGATCTAGTAACAAGCACACAGGGAATGCTCTGGCCTTGCCTCTTTTTGCTTTAGTCTTCGTGCCATTACCTTAACAACACAGGCATCACAGGTATAAATTAAAAGCCTCACAGGTAATAACTGCACAATTCTCATCTCTATAGTGAACAATCCACTGTGATGTCTGTAAAGCCTTCTAAACTCCTGCATATTGACAGTACAGTGCAAATAATTAATTAACCGATCAATCAGGCTGATGCCAACCTTACATGTAACACCTGACTTCAGAGACTCCATCAGCTGGAAAAAGATAATGTGAGCCATATAATGAAGAAATTTACAGCTCCAGTTAACTGAGTCTTTATAGACAAAAGGTATACGCTCCTTGTGGACCTGTATTATGTACCAAACAGAAATTAGTCAGAAATGCTGGTCTTCAGATACTGCTTAAGGGAACACACTTGCAATGGGCATTTATTTTACAAAGCATAATTTATTGCCAAATGCTGCAGATCCATACAAGCTGTGACCATGTTTGCCCACATCCGACTTGTAGTATTGGAATTAATCATGTGTTGCTGCAAAGCCTGAAATATATCTGGATTCCTCTGTAAAGAGGTAGCATATATGGCACAAAACTTAAAAGCCTCTGGAACAGGTCCTACTGAAACTTCCCTGAGGTGATCAGGAAACGATAAACTACAGTGAGGCTTTAATCTCTATCGCCCACCATGTTCGTGATTTAGCAATGAGAGGAGCTGTTCTAGGAAGACAGATGCTGACTGACATCTCTTTTGGTACAGAATGGCTGTAAGATCACACTGAAGTTTGACAGGGGGCAGGGTAGGAATGAACCCAGAATACTGGCACCAGGTTTAGGAAGCTGTCTGGAAGTGCACAATTCAGCTAGGATACAGGACATTTCAGGAAAAGTAGCTAAAGCACAGATGAAAATCAAGTCATAATGTTCATGAATATGTTGCAAAAAAGATATCCTCTGAAAAAAAAGTTAGGATTTCAAGCACGTTCTTGAATAAACTTCCAAAACAAACAAAAAAAACCAACAAGCAAATAGAACACATTTAAGTGAAATCCTATTAATTTTTAAGGATTTCAAGAATGCGTTGAACTGTTTTGTTGTCTAATGATTTCTTCAGAGCTTTGTAGATGAGGAAAACTTGGGCTCAAT
Organism: Strix uralensis; assembly: GCF_047716275.1. Lineage (NCBI taxonomy): Eukaryota > Metazoa > Chordata > Aves > Strigiformes > Strigidae > Strix > Strix uralensis. The sequence goes on along the minus strand of NC_133975.1, from coordinate 47,971,519 downwards.
CTGTTATACCCATTAAAAAAAAAAAAATCCAGTTTGTAACAGTCTGTGCATATGTATAAGGTGAAGAATGAAGGAAAAAACAAACAAACAAACCCCAATACCTAGAATGATTTAACAAACTACTTTTGCCCATATCATTCTAACCATTTCTAACATTTTTAAGGAGAGTGGGGCAGTTTTATGGAGAGTGGGGTGAAGAAAAACATCCCTATTTTTTAGAAGACTGAAACTTCTAATTAAACTATTTATGCAAGCACCCTACTTCCAGTGGTAGCAGCTAACACATCAAGACAAACTTTTTTTTAAACCTGATTGGTAACATGAATCCAGTAAGTTCCTTACACAGTCAATGTCCCCCATGCAATGATATGCATGAGTAGCATGTTCAGAAATGACTTGAAAACAGAAACCCCATTTCTTTCAGTAGTACCTCAATATTTGTAGCTGTATTTGATGACATCTTCAGACACTGAAACACCTTAAAATCAGGAAAGGTTTTGGTCTTAATCTTTCTGTATCTTAGATCTCCACTTGCAGCTAAAAGACCAGGATGCTGTTGCTTTGACTACCACTGTAACATGTTAACGTGGAGTTAGTCGGCAACAAGGGTTTAATCAATTTTTTTAATTTTTTTTAAATGAAACGTAAACTGGCAGTGAAGTACCCTGGATGTGATCTAGACAGGTACATTTAGTGACATAATCTCCCTTTACAGACAATAGGAAGAAATATTTCTAGGAAATAATTCATTTTGCCACTAATAAGGCATCTGAAATAGGTCAGAAGAATCACCCCCTAAAGTTCTCTCTTTCTCTTCGAACATTTTAAAAGGAACTTAATGAGCAGCTAAGGGGCAGGCACCTACATCAGGAAAGTCCCATGTCCAGTTCCTGGCAAAGTTTCTAGGGTTGGTGTCATCTTAGCACTTAGGTGCAAGAATCACACTATTATAATTTCAGGATTTTTTTTTTTTTTAAAATATGAACACAAGCCATTTTAGTGCCACTACAAACATTTCATATCCTGTTTTTCTCTCCAGAAGTCAAAAAAAACCCCTGCTTGACAAGTAGAGCATAAGAAGTGTGTTCAGAGCACGTTGCAACAGAATAAAAATTTCCCAGAAAAACAGGACTCCCTTCTCTCTTTTTCTTCCCTGTTAACAGATCAGTAGTAGCCTCTGATTACTCTGCCACAAAAGTTAACTGGTGGTTTAGAGGACTTTATGTGTTGCAAGACAGAGATTCTGTTTCAACATACAAAATCTTCTCTGGAATGAAAGAGGTTAAAACATATGCTTAAGTTAATGAAATTCCCAAAATGAATATTTACACAAGTGAAGATAAGTCTTCATGCATGTTTAACTTTGCAGCAGCCTGGGGAAAAAACAGAAGCATATTTTGTGCCAAACTAGACATCTCATTGTGTTTTTGTGGAAGTCATCACCCATATTCCCCATCCTAACTGCTAATATAGGGCCTACCTACCTTGGCAGGAAGAAAGAGAAGTCAAGGAAAAAAAACAAACTACATTTAGGCTCCATAAAAACAATAAGGTACAGGAAGTTCCCTTTTCACTTCAATTGGACTGAAATTCGTCAGGATCATTAGTGTTGTATCTCATGTTCTTGAGGCTACTCACAGACTAACCCCATTTTCCTTGTTTAGCCTAATTATTCAGCATCTCCTATAGACCAGCAGGCACGTGAGCAAATCAGGGAAACCACATGGTCAGGCTGAGCTCAGTCCTTGTGAATCAGTAACTGTTACTTTGTTTAACATAGTTGTGAAGGCCACATACCACAGCCTCAGAGTCCAGAGCATGGAAACCGCCATCCTAGCCCTTCATTATAAATACCACAGTTATCAAATATAGCCAGTACTGAACTTCACAATAGACCACAAAATTATACTTGCTGCAAAAGCCAGAGTGGTCCTCCATTTCCACACACACCTGTTTTTGATCAGTATATTTGCATGGAGTTTTGGCTACTTGAAGCAACGTACTGGAGATGATACTATACATGGCACACAATCCTGGAACAGGGAACCACAGAAGCAGCAGCCCCGTGTGCCAGCACTGCACTCCCCGCCTACCTTCCCACACTGGTAGCTTTGTGCTGAAACACAGGGGATTTTTTCCTCCCCTCATTCACATAGGTAACGAACAGGAATTCTGTATGTAGAAGTCCAAAGAAAACATGGTCATGTTAACTAGTCAACTATCAAGGAGAGTATCATGCAGTATATTATTAAAAAGCAAGCATGCAATTAACAAAGGAGATATTGTAGGCAGGGAAGAAATACTAAACAATAAGAAAGTGAAATAAGCCAGGGACAAATAAGGCAACTCACTAGAATCTAATCAAGTTTGCTGCAAATATATTTCAACATCACTTTTGCACCTTTATATTGTTAGCATGCACAGACAGATTCTTCGGGGAGTTTCATTCAAAAAATGCGCACCTTAATTCTTAGAAAATGCGGATGTAACATACATGGCAGCAGGGGTGGTGTGAGAAAAGAAGGAGGAGGAGGAAGAATGGAGGCAAAGCTCCCAATTATTTCTAAACAGTCAGGAGAAGATATGTTGCAGTCTCCACCACCAGCATAACTTTGGGGTTAAACAGCAAGGGGTTCATCAGTTGCCAACAGAGGAGAAACCCAAGACCAAGGTGATAGAAATGCCAAGGTTGCCCCAGTCCTGCAAGCACCTTCTCTTGGCTGTTGACTATTTTGGGACTCTTAGCCTCTGTCCTGCCAGGACACAGGTTCTTTTCCCACCTAATGTCCTGGCTGGCCTAGAGCTTTATGGGTGATGTTAGGTCTTGCGACTTGGTCACAAAAAAATTCTTATTTGTAAGTTCATCTACTGTTTATCTGTTCTTTTGAGTTGCCCAGGCCTTTGGCACTGCTCAATGCATGTATTCAGGAGAGAACAGCATCAGACATACCAGTTGACCCCAACACTATTCTAAAAGTTAGAAGATTAGGAGTGCTTTCTGTCTTCTCATGCATTTTGACAACTTCTAATTAAAGCAAGGTAACAATAAGTAAAAAGGAGTTTAAACTACTTCTGATGGTTTTCAAACTGTATGTTATTCTACTGTTGCAAAAGCATCTGAAGTTTGATTGTAAATAACATGTGTCACTGAATGGATGTACCGTACTCACGCAAGATTTTGTAAAAGGTGAGAATAAATTTCTCTTTTCCATCCTAATAAAAATTATAAGTGTCACATAAGATCACAGACAACTTTTCATACATATTATTGTAATGTTGATACTGGCTCCAAACAATATAAAACCATATCATTATGGTTTACTAGAGCACAGGAGTGGAGGACAAACCACACCTTACTTCATCATCCTGCCGTTTCAAGGAGTTAAACAGTTTTGGTTTTTTTTCAAACCGCTTTGGTTGAAGAAGCAATAGAAGACAAAGAGAAAAGCATCTATATAACAGAGGAGAGATGCTTGCTTAGGAAGCAGATTGAACAAGCACAGTCCTTATATTCTTTTTAGTAAAATACAGATGTATGCACCTACTTTGCAGCCAACGTTAAAAACAGAAAAAAAAAAAAAAAATCTGCAATTTTGCACCTAATTTGACCATATTAAAAAGGAATAACATCCCAGGTAATTACAATCATACTAATGTACAGGTGGGTTGAAACGATTGTGAGAAGTACCAATTCAGCAAAACTCATTTTTCTTTTCATTTACTTGGAAATAGGTATTATCTTAATTACCTATCATTAAAATAAAGCACATGTCATGGATTTATTTTTAGTAGTTCATAAGATTCTTAGATTTAAAGTGCTGCTTTTAAATATTTAAAATGAACTATTTTTCCAGATTTTGATACTGGAGAATCAAAACATTTTCTTCTTTAGAAAAACATTTTTTGCAAAGTTATTTGGTCTCATGTAAACAATATTGGATTAATGCTTGTAAATGGTTTTTGTTGGCATCCTTGTAATATTGCTCTGGTGTCCAAAACGTAATGACATTTTGTACATTTAAAAGATGGTGTTTTATTATGCCTAATATAACATATGAATCTGTAGATATATCTGAAGACAGATACTGAAATGAATAAACTTGAACAAGCACCCATTTGCAGTTTCAACTGGTGATTGATTACTTTCTTCTGAAATACTGTCAGACAAATCATTCCAAGTACGCAATGCTGTACACAGCACGGCACATCAGATCTGTGCAGACAGAAGTACTTTGCTTGTAGAACAGGAGCAGCTTAGAAATAGCCATGCATTTATAGGCTCCCCCAAACCACTACACTTGTTTCTATGCTTAACCAGTAACTAACATGAAAACATCCCTATTGAGCTGTCAGTGTTTGCAGAAACAGTGTTTTACTCACCAACTCTTATGTATTTACCTCATTTTAGAAAGCCACAATTAGTGATGACAGTTTGGAGTTAGCATAAATGTATTCAGGCAACTTGAACACATCAGCCTGAAAATTTCATTCTCAGAAATCTTGTTTGGCTCCCACCTACCCTCTGAGGTACCTATATTTCTTGAAGGGGTTAAGCAGGTGGCTGAGACTCTTTCTGCACAAAGAGAAATATTTGCTTCTGGGCTTGCCCATAACTGCCCAAATTTTGGCAGAGCTAAACAAAGAGCACAGGCCCAAGCCCTGCCAGGATCTGCAAAGGAGGCGATCCCCTCCCTTGCCAGGCTTTCTCAGCCTATGAAGTGTACTTTTTTTCTTATCATTCATATTTGTATTCTTCAAAAAAACCCCACCAATCCTCACTCTAAATCTCACCTATCTGAGAGGGAAGGGAGGGATCTCCTCTACCCCAGCACCACCATTACTGGAGCACCTGGCCAAGGAACAAAACATGGCTTTAAATTCCCATCTCTGCTGAAGGTGATAGGACATGAAAAGTAAACTCTACAGGTTTACAGGGCTCTCTGTCATCTTTCTCCACAGAGGTAATTCTGCTTGTGTGGAAAGATTACATCCTTCCCAGGTCAGTGAGAACAAGAAAGAAAAAAATCGTAAGCCATTTTATAGTCCAGAGAGTGCGTAACCTAAGAGTTAGAGAATTTATTCAGGAGAGGGACAACTGGCCAACCATGCTTCATATTTTACATTAAACATGCCATCATTTCAATGGCTAATTGAAGCAAAATTGAGTGCTCCATCACAGAATACTTTTCCACTCCATGGCTTAAAGCATTCCCACTGGAGATAACTAAGTAGAGTTCAAACCTTTCAATTAGAGAAGGGACTTCAGCCTTAGTTTTTCAAAGCCTAAGCAAATATTCTAACCTCTAACTAGATTTTTATTTTGCTTTTAAGAGGTTATTGTTCCAACAATGTTTTCTTTCCAAGAAGCTTATAAGGAATACAATCTACTGATGGGATGGATATACTACGGCCACATTTTGTGGGAACAATAGTTGGTTCTTTTAAAACAAGCATCTGTGGTTTGTGTCTTTGGAACAGAAAGGAATTTAAACACAGCTCAGTATCCCATTAAATATCTGATTAGCTGTACTTGCCAGATTATCACATTTACTGACACCAGATTTATTAAATTTGATGAAACCAAATAAAGCAGGTTGGAAAAGGAGTGCCAGAAAACAGTACCTGCCTGTGTCTTACAGTGCTTCTTCCTTAAGGGCAACCGGAGGCTGCTGCAGTTTCAAAACTGCCATTTCAAAACTTTCTGGATCTTGGCCACAGAACATTCTTTTCAAAATTGCCATAGACACAGATCACTCAGATATGGGACACACAGAGACAAAACAAAAAGCCAGAGAGATACATAGCTGCACATAAGCAGTTGCTGACTTCTGAAACAGGTCACAAGTGGACTATCCATAGGCCTAGCAATAATATTCTTTGTCCTTCAGCCCCCATTAGACATAAAAACTACAAAAACATTAAAGTATCTCTTAATTTTCTCAGCAGCTACATAAATACTTTAAACATTTGTAGTCTACTGTGCTTTTTCCTAGCCTTCTACACACTACAGATTTTCTTAAAGTATACTCTTACCCTTTGTGACAATGAAGATCACAGTTCAGCAACTTGCTTCTTTAAAAGACAAACGCCTGACTGCCACAGGAACACAAAAGAAAAGAAAAATAGCAAAGTTCACAACTCTAAGCACACTGGAAGACCTCCATGCTAGTGCAAACACACTAAAGTACACACAGAGGCTCAGCTTGCAGAAATTGCACAAGCAGAAAGCACAACAGGTGTCTGCAATTGTTACCAGCTGAAGAGCAACAGCAAAATGTAATTGCACCCAACTGCTGGATACTGCTCCAGAACTCCCACCTGCCTCTGTCCGGCTGCTTTTGGAAGAGCAGGCCTGCAAAAAATACACTCCTGCAAAGAAGTGGGGGAGAGAATAACATAGGGAGTGAGTATCAATGCCTTTTCTTGTTAGATTAGTATATTAATTACTATTATATCAGGTGGGCACCATTTCTGGCACCATCTTTGTTTTAAAAATCCCCAACCAACAAAAAATGACACACATGTCCTCCCCGAAGTGATATGAATCATTTAATAAGAAACAGCCCTTTTGAGATTTTGTCAGTGCCTGTAGGCATTCCCTGTGAGTATGCAACAGATCAGCAGGACTGCCAGGAGCAGTGCAGCCAGTGCCCAGATTCCGGTGAAGGTGAAGAGGCCAGCTGCTCGCATCCCCCAGGCAAGGACAGCCTGGCCCAGCACAGAAACACATCTGCAAGGCCCTAAGAAGCACCTGGGGAGGGGAGGCAGGTGTTGCAAATTCAACCTTAGGTGCCACACAAAGAGGATATTTTACTTTTTGATAAATACTTTGAACATCCTAAATCCTTCTAAGGTCTCCTCTGGAGTGGGCCACAGTTGAAAAACTTGGTGTTACTTAATTTGCTTTCCAATTAATATGGATAAGGGAAAATATGAACCGCAGAAAATTGATACACAAACATTCTTAGCTGTCAGAGATCTGGTAAGGTTTATCCATGACATTTTTTTACTACACAGACAATGAAATGATTTACATAATAGTTACACTTTTTTATATCTCGCAAATCCTGAAAATATGTAACAAGCAAGTCTTAAAATAAGAATTGTGGAAGGGGGATTTCCATCTCAGAAATAAATTATTGACAGAAAGACAATATTTCATATAATGATGTTACCTTACATTTTGTTAAGTGTTTTAGCAACAGTATTACTATATCCCTTCTCCATTTGCAGTTCACTTACGTGTTCCTCATGTCTTTGTGTATGGTTACTAGGTATGCCTGTTTTAAGAATTTAATGCAATCTTGAGCCATTTCCATATTAGAAAATCCCAATGCCAACCTGCCAACTTTTCATGAAATGAGTGTATCTGTGTCTTGATATTCCAGTACTTAAAATAGAGATGAGTTTCAGATCCATTAACTCTTATACCATATATTAACCAGTAATTGTAATGCAAATAAGTGGGTTTTCAGCTTAAAAGCGGTGGAATTAATAACTATTAGTTTCCTAGGTGCTAAGAAGTGCAAAAGATGCATATTTTTGTGACAAATGTTTGGCATTGATTGATGGTTCAATTTTCTGTTTGAAAAATATAGTTGCTGAAACACAGGTAAAATGACATTATTTTGCATCTTCCAACTTCAGTAAATTAATCTGCTTTGTTATTCTTGTGAAAGCTGTAAGGTCATACAGTTTTACAAAGTGAAACATCTGATACAGGAAAATTTCTGCTTCATCAGGGTAAAAAAGTAAAACAAAATATTAAAGCCAATTTTCAAGAGAAAAAAAATAGTCTGTATAAACATCAATTGTAATAACTTAAAAAAGAACAAGAAACAAAATTGGAACACAGAACTGTTATTGCATACTGTAACTGTATTTCAGGTTGTTACTCTATGTTGCCAGAAAGAACAAGCAGATAGTTTGGGTTCTTTTCTTACAATCATTGCTATGATTTTAAGAACATGGGAATCTTTTAACTTTTCTTTCATATTTTCAATGATATTCATAACTTTTTTCTAGCAATTAATTTCTGCTTAACACAAATAAGCAACAGGATTTAATTTTGATCACAGGACCTTAACCTTTTCATAGAATCATAGAATGGTTTGGGTCAGAAGGGACTTTAAAGATCATCTAGTTCCAACCCCCCTGCCATGGGCAGGGACACCTTCCACTACACCAGGTTGCTCAAAGCCCCGTCCAACCTGGCCTTGAACACTTCCAGGGAGGGGGCAGCCACAGCTTCTCTGGGCAACCTGTTGCAGTGTCTTACCACCTTCACAGTGAAGAATTTCCTCTTTATATCTAATCTAAATCTGCCCACTTCCAGTTTAAAACTATTACCCCTCATCCTGTCACTACACTCCCTGGTAGAGAGTCCCTCCCCATCTTTCCTGTAGGCCCCCTTTAAGTACTGGAAGGCCACTATAAGGTCTCCCTAGAGCCTTCTCTTCTCCAGGCTGAACAACCCCAACTCTCAGCCTGTCCTCATACAGGAGGTGCTCCAGCCCCCTGATGATCTTTGTGGCCTCCTCTGGACCCGCTTGGGCAGGTCCATGTCCTTCTTATGTTGGGGGCCCCAGAGCTGGACACAGCACTGCAGGTGGGGTCTCAGGAGAGCAGAGCAGAAGGGGAGAACCACCTCCCTTGACCTGCTGGCCACTGTGGTGGTACAATTCTTACCCCTCCCCACCTCTCCTTGTTGGGCTGCTTGGTGCTAGGTGTGATTCCACCCACCTCCCCCAAGCTATACACCAATCTGTGGAGATAAGAACTGATAACATTAAGGTGCCCCCTTAACGAGCCTGGCTCCTGCCCCTCCCGATCATCTCCTAATGGCTTGGCACACCTGTGCCTGGGATGTGGTCAAATGGGAACAATAACAGAGTTGCACATTCATCAAGTTCTTGTGCAACTGCTGGAAGGCACCAGAAGGTATCTGACAAAAGTCAATTATCTTAGACCCTATAAACTGCGACCACAAGGGAGACCCTTTGAGCTTTCCTGGATTGCAGGGGGCCTGTAACCAGTATCTCCCCTGAGCTGGGACACCTCTCAGGTATCAAAACCCTTAAGGTGTTGTCTGCTGACAGAAGGCCAGGGCAAAGTCAACCTGCTCGAGTCTCAATTATCACCCATTGAGGAATGCCAAGGCATTGTGAGTATTTGCTCTAAACTTGAGAAGAGGGAAATTTTCTTTGAGCTAGCTTCTCTTTCACCTGTTCTTTCTCTGTTTATTGGTGTGTGGGTACGTACTTCATTTTATTGGATCCAAATACTTTTGTTTCTGTGTGTGTGTTTGTACATTTTGTGTTCATTCTACTGGATCCAAATACTTTTGTTTCTGTGTGTGTTTGTACATTTTGTGTATGTGCATGTATATATGTATAAATTAAGGTACTGTTAAGTAAGTTAGTGTGAATCTTGTCATTTTAGAATCTGTAAATAAGTTGATTTTCTTTCTTTCAACATTTTGGAATTATTTTGTAGTGATAAATTGCTGTTAGTTGTTAATAAATCTAGATTTCCTACTAAATCATTACCATGTCAATACTTTCATCTGTGACAGCCACACTTCTCTTGATGCAGCCCAGGATATGACCACAGGTGGCTTTTTATTGCATTCTCTGCTGCAAAAACAAGTTGTTAGTGTTGAGTCTGTACACCTTGCCAACCAGTATCCTTAGCAAAAAGAATGCAGATTTATTTTAAAAGCAATCTTAAAATCATACTACTACCTCTGAGATGAATAATCACAGTTTGCACAGCATAAACAAATCAAGTCTATTCCTAGCTTTGTAATTTTTCAAGTTTGTGTGATGTTCCATTTTAATTTCAATCATCCAAACATTAGAAAGTCAGGTAAAAAGTTTCATTGCGGTTGCTCTTGCTGATAAAGTGTTTGTCTGGGGTTTTTTGAACTGCATTTTATTTATCCTGGAAGAGAAAGCTTACACTTCTAAAACATGCACAGAAAGTTATGCACCATCTTTGAAAGCCACATGTAAAGCTTAGAGACCTCTGAAAATGCTTAACTGGTTTCCTGAAGAATTAAAAATATTATTCATTGAAATATTAGTTCACCACCTTTCTTGTAGGAGCCAGAAAAACCCATGAAGCAGCAGAAAAATATAAACTACAATTTATGTGTTGATTCCAGAAAAAAATTAAAAAGTTAAAAATAGATTGACTATTTACATGTAAAAGAGTGGCAGCATCTTACTCATGAAGACAGTGAGTGGCAGTGGATGGTACTTCTCCAGAGAGTAAAATTGCTGGTGAAGAAAATGAAGGTTGTTTTGAGTGACAGACAAACAAATCCTGCAGGTTAGGGTAGCAGAGGTAGAAATGTGGCCTGCCATGGTAGTAAGGGACTCAGTGTGCCACATGGACCTTTACACATTTGCTCTCATCTATCCTCCAGCTCCCTGTGGCAGTCAGTGAGTGACATGAAAAGACCAGTAAACTCACTCTTACTGGTTCCTGTCTCAGCACATACACAACGCTGCTTGTGCATGACACAGTTGCTTGTACAATGGCCCAGGCAGCATGTGAGGAGAGACCTCTTTCTCTGCAGGGATCATATTACTGCCTAAAGCATGAAGTTCAGTTTCCCTTATCCAGCCATATATTTTGTGTGCAAGACACTTTGTATTAACGAGGACAAAGAAGTAAACTGTGAAATACCCCTCTGTGCTACCACGAAAAATGTGAACAAGTTCTCCTAACAGGAAACCTGTTACCTGATATATCTTGCACTGCATGTGATTAAAATCAAGCAATTTTGAGGTAGATTCTTAGTTGCGATATGGCTGCTTTTTGCCACCCTGCACTGCTGCACTTCTGGCCAATGACTGCAGTCAAGGCAAAGTTTAAACAAAGCCTAAATCAGGGCAGTCCTCAAGTTGTTTTATGGCTTGTGGAAAGCAGCCCAGTCTGCAGGGGACCACACAGCTGCAGGAATACAGGAAGTGAAAAAATAGGCCACTGTTAAAAACTTGGTGATTCTGAGCATGCATGAGAGTAACTGCAAACTGGCTTAACATGGAACCATCTATCTTCACTTATCCATTTGAAGAGTCAAGGAATTTAAGGTGTCTTTGGAAGTAAGAAGGAACTTGGCTCTTTTCTCCCAGGAGCTTCAAAGTGAGTAGCTCTGATGATGGGAGTAATATTATTTCAAATTTACAGTGGTGCAAGTAAGAAAGCAACAGAGGCTGGCTTCCTGCCCCTTTTTATTTGCATTCCAGAAACCATTTTTGCACCATCTGTGATCCTGTTGATGTATCTACGTGGGAATAAATATTACCTTCAGACTTTATCACAGATAAGACCACACATGGCAGAAGGCATGAAGAATGAGCTCCCTGGGGCCCTATTCCCAGATGTGGCTGAGTCTCCTCCTCTCATGGGTAACCAGCTGATCAGCTGCTGTATGGGCAGCTCCCCCAATTCCTGCTGTCTACATAACTGGGGGCAGCAGGGATTCAGTCATTCTCCCTACTGAGCAAGGAGCCGAAAGGAAGATTTTAATGGTCAGCCTTCTGTAATACATGAATATGCTTCCACGCTCCCAGAAGAGAGATAATTTGGCTGTACAACCACTTTGTACCAGACCAGAACAACACAATAAATCAGCAATGCTTTGTCAGGGCTGGGGACGTGAACTGTGGTGCTTGGTTCAGGTGTTTCTCAGCAGCTTTCAATATAATGTGCAAAGAAAATGCCTGCCTGGAGATGCATCTATAAAGCCAGCCTGTTCGTTGCCCATGGGAAGCAGGCACCTCTCATATCACCCTTCTTTCCCTCACAGTGCTTTGATTTTAGTAGTATGCCAAAACATCAGGCCCATCTATATTCAGGCACAGCTTTTGCATGGAAACCTCTGTATAGTGGGCAGCTTTCTGGCTTGTTTTTCATCACAAATCTTATAGAAGAGCAGCAGTTTCAAAGACTTTTACAAGGAAGCCTCGGGGCTTGTTTGCCAGACTTCAATGGATATGTTTGGAGCATGGTATATGGACGTTGAACTGCCTGACTCCCATTAACATTAATAGAGTCAGGAGGTGCCTGTGCACCATTCTGATGGCATACCCACAGTGTCTGGCAAGTAGCCTGCTGCCATTTCTAAGTGCTTTTGGATATGATGCTTCCCTCATCTATATCAAGGTGGCAAAATGAAACAAAGAGGGACAGCCTAGTTTTCTTCAGCTAACACATTCCACACAGCACAATAACCGTGGGTGTTTTGCCTCGATTTTAGTGACCTTCCACTTGCATATGAACTTCCTTATGTATAAGGTATCTAACAGCATTACAAAAACTGATTTAAAAACCCCATAGCAAACATAGACAACAAACTGCTAGCAACCTATTGGTTTAATATGAAAGGGTAGGCTAGCAGTTACCCAGGATTCATGGTCCCACCAAAATTCTAGGGTATTTGGATTATATGAGCTCCTTGAAAATTATAGATAAAGGAGGTACTTTTCTGGGATCAAACATAAGGCTGTTGCACAGCTGAATCAAGTAGCTAATTTAAAATTTAACCTGTATTTTTTTTTAAAGATCCTTCATTCTCTGTTTATGAACACCTGCAGTTTATGTCACACACATTTTCATTGGAAACAATCTGTTAAATCTGTAAAATTATTATAGTGTAGTCCCATAGTATGTCACACTGTGGCAGTACCTTTGATCTCAGCCCCTGGGAAACATTTTTTCATGTGGGCAGCAGCAGCAGCTGTAAATACAATGTTAATACTATTGGGGTATTAAATTTCCCTTTTATTTTGCTGGCTGAAGTCTGAGGCCCTATGCAGTACTACACTTCCCATATAACATGCTTTCAAGTTTCTGAAGTTTCAAGATAATCTAGTAAATGGACTGTCTTAGATACTTTTACAGTGGTGTTACAAGTGAAAAAAAGAACCTCCCTGTTTCTTTCAAATCTGGGAAAATATACTTTGGTGATAAATCTTAATCTCTCAACATCTTGATCCTCCCCTCAATTGCCTCACAATTCACAGCTTTTCTGCTTTAACCTGATTAGAAACAACCTGCTGGCTAAATTACTCTCTTACAACCTACAGATATCCTGTATGTTTGAGTTTTTCACATGTGTAGTCCTACTTTAATGAAAAAAAGTCTCTTATTAAAATGTTATCTCTGTCCCTGATGGTTGTCTCGTCACAACGGTAAAATTCTAGATCATATGCTGACTTTGCCATGCAAAACAGCACAAAAATCTGCCCTTAGCTTGCCACCCTGCTATGTAGCCTATCACCCATCACCATCACCACACACCCATCCCAACTACTCCTGAAGTCTATGGAATAAAGATTAGATAATGCTCTGAGCAGTGTAAAGAATAACTTGAGCTAGCCCTTATTCAGAGAGCTAGATTAATGCCACTCTAAACCCTACAATTTTATTCTGATGTAGTTGCTTTGCAATAAGAGCTTGCTTGTTCAAGTTTTATACTGGGAAAGTTATAAAGATTAGGCACTTCTTTTATCTTCCATGTACTGAGGGTACTTCTTTAGGAAGAATATTTATTAAACAACATTTAAAAAAAACCAAACAGCACAGACATTCTGTTAAGCAAAAATTTACATTTATACACATATCAGTAATTCAAGTGCCATTTGCCTTTCAAGAACATTTACATTAAAAAGGTTTTAAGAAAAGTAATTCTACCAAATGGCATGCGAACACTCTGAAGTGTCCAAATTATCTTGATTTAGCCTCTGCTATTCAGTGCTTTGCATTCTGAATGAGACACACAAGCCACAAGACCTGTTCTTCTTTGCATGGTCTGTACAGCTGCTGTCAAACGTGCATAATGACATCCATTTTTGTTCATTTTCAAATACCACTGTAATAGCCAGTTGTTTGCACACAAAGCTTTTCAAATGGGTATGTTGGGTTCTGTGCCTTAGGGCAAATCTCATTTTATGCTCTTTAGTATCAGTATAGTTTGGGAATGCAAGGACTGAAGCCTAAATTCAGGGTCTAAATCCAGAAAAAGACATAAAATACCTGTTAGAGAGAGGGGGAGAGAGAGAGAGGCAAGCAGGCAAGTACACTTCCTACCAAGGCAGGTACATCCCTTTCCTCTTCAATGTTTGAGTATCCTTAGGCATCCAGTTGAGATTTACAACAGCCAGGAGGCTAACGTTCATGAATTTTTTTGTTAATCAGTCATCAGGTAAAGCTTTTAAATAACCACTAGCAAGGACTAGAAGTGATCCCTCTCCCTTTCCCAGGCAAGAGCTCTAACTGCCCCAGGACACCAAAATAACGTGACTATTCTGGCACAAATTCTGTGCATGCTCCTTCCTACCTCCCCCAACTTTCAGTTTACTTATGGAAATAAGTACAGATGCCTTTAAAATGCAGAGCTGTTTCACAGAGGAAAGCCATATTAGAATAGCTTTTAAATGGAAGATTGGGGTGAAAGGTGGGTATAAACCCTTCTGCCAAGCAGAGATTGAACCCAGGCTGCCCACATTGCCTACTCATACTCCTGTCAGAGGAATGAATGAGGACTCCCATCACCTCCTGCTGCTGCTGTACTTCAAGCACAGCCTGCACCATTAGTCATGCTAAGAGCATGCCAGCTGGATAGAGCCCCTCAGGTGAAACAGACTGAGGAATGCCTTGCTTATGAATCCAAATTAGGCTTAAATGTAAATTATGGCTGGGCCACTCTACACTAAGCTAGTTCTGGGATGCCCAGGAAAAAATTTACAGCGTTCAGGAAATACTGGGGTTTTTACATGGACTGGTGGCTAAAGACAGCTGCAGGTTCAGTCTGCACTCCCTCCAACCCAGCTCCACCTAAGCCTGCTTCATTTGAGAAGCTGGACAGCCATGCCAGTGTGGCAACACGCTGAGGGCTCGGAAAAGTGCAGGACAATTAAAGAATTCAGGTGGCTCCAAATTCATGCAGTCACTTAGGGGAGTTCTAAAGGCTGCAGTTTGGGTCACAGAGCCTTAAAGCAAGTATGAGGTGCCTTTGTTCTTTCAGGTTTGTCCTCTCTTGACTTTTTTCTGATTATTTATATGTTGGAAAATCCTGGTAAAAGAAATTCAGAATTTTAGGAAGGAAAATTTCACATGACTTCAAAAGTCTCAGAGGAAAGAATTACACAATCACACTGCAAAAGAAGGTGGTGCAGAAGAGAACAACCTGACAGAAGTGAGCAAAGAATGGAAAAGAAGGTGAAATACATGCTTCTGCAATGGAGAGACAGTCTAAAGCCTAAACAGATTCTAACAATTTACAGGAGAAGGCCTGAAACAATACAGAAGGCTCAGTGAAAGTATTTATATGGACTTCACTGTGAAAACAGTCAGTCCCAACATTTGGAAAGCTTTTTAAGAAAGTAAAATATAAGATTGGTAGTGATATTAAGGAAGAATAATGAAATTATTCTCTAAATTAAAAAAGGAACAAATACATAAATATTTGTGTGGTATATAAATGGTAAATTGAGATGTTTATTTTGATAGAACTCTTAAGCTACCAGTGAAAGATTTGGTTTAGGGCTTTTCATATAAAGAAATTTTTACCTCGAACTGAGGATTTTTTAAAATGATAAAGCTATAGTTCTCATGTAATTTTGCATTCCTTCATTTTGACACAATCTATGCCAGATTCAATAAGCTATGCTCCCCTTATTGAAGTGTTTGGTTAAGAAAAGAAAAGCTATTTCAGGTAGCGACGTATATCATGTGAAAAGAAAGAAAAGCTTTAAGAGTGAAACAGTAGGGCAAATATAGAAAATGCTCCTGAAAAAAGAAGAATAAGAGACATATTAAAGAAAGTGTTGTCAGTGTTCAGAAATCCCTCTCCTGGGAATTTCACTGTGGCTTGCTGAAGCCAAATATTTGGGGTGATTGCAATCTGAGACTGGTAAGCTTGGACCTCTGATGAGTGGGCAGCAGCACTTCTTGTGCTTCTCAGTCGTTTGTGGAATGCTGCTGAACCTACCTGACTCACCTATGCAGGTACCAGCTCTTGTTTGGTGGGGAAGATGGGGAAGAGAGGATATTTTCCAAGTTTCCAGTCACCTGATCTAAAACAGGCACATTGCACGAGGGGCTCAGTATGAATGTATGACAGCCTCCAGTGGCCCAAATCTATTTGTCTGCACTGAGAAAGCTGGCTCTTGGGCCACTCACTGCAGCCTGGCTCTGGGTCACAACTGCAAGTGCCTTTAACTGTGGTGGTAAAGAAAACTGTATAAGAACAAAGAAGACAAGAAGGAGAGGTGTCTCTTTATAACTTGGAAAACCTATCCTGCCTGTCATATCAAATACTGTAGGGCTCCCACCTCAAAAAGTGCACAGGTTATCTCCCAAGCCAAAACTCCCATTCCCTAATCTCTTCTGTGTTACACACCTATACAGTTTTACAGACTGATAGGAAAAAAATAAATAGATTTGAATCAAAATAATTCTCAAAAATACTGTGATCAATGACAGGATGATGTATTTGTTATGGTACTTTTAAACTATGATAATGACATGTTCTTTGAGTACAGTTCTGCTATTTCTCACTCTTGTTGCTATACTAGACAGAGAGGAAACACTGTGCTATTTATTCTATAGAAATCAACAAACTGCATTATATACAATGTGCGAAAAACTTAAATCACTTTTGTCAGAGTAAACATTTATAGATCTGTGACTTTAAAATATTGCAGTATTGTTTAGTAAAGAGTTTTTTCTGTAGTTCAGAAATATGAATTCTGGTCAAGAAAATATCTAGAAGTACTCTTTCCCACAGCATCCTGCTACCTGAGTTGGAACATAATTGGTGGTGGCTCTGGATGGGTGGTCTACTAGATGGGTGAAAACCTGTCTGGGCCCTGAAGCCCAAAGGGTGGGTGGTTAATGGAGCATCTTCTACCTAGAGGCCAGTTATGATTTTTTTAAGGGGTTGTCCAGTGGTCCCTTGGACCTCCATCTAATGTCTTTTTCAGTGACCTGGAGGAGATGTCAGAGTTCGACTTCATTGAACTTTCAGATGACACCTAGTCGGTACATGCAGCCAGTCTGCTTGAAGGCATGGCCGCCATCCAGAAGCACCTAGGCAGGCTGGAGGGATGGGCTGACAGGAACCATAAGAAACAATGCAAGGACAAATGTAAAGTTGTGTACCTTGGATGGATGAAGGCCTTGCACTGGTACAGACTGGAGACCGCCTGGCTGTGGAGCAGCTCTGTAGAGAAGATCCTAGTGGACCACAAGCTAAAGTTGAACACGCTCTGGCAGTAATGGAGGGTAGCAGCGTTTGGGCTGTATCATCAGGAACATACATGGTGGCAAGGTGTCTATTCCCTTTACTTAGCACTTGTTAGATCATATCTAGGATAACTGTGTTCTGTTGTGGGCCTCTTGAACACGAAGGGAAGATATTGATAAACTGGAGCAAGTTTAGTGGAAAGCTGCCAAGATGGTTGGGGGCTAGAGCAGGTGTGCAGGTGTCCTGTGAGGAGAGGCTGAGGCTTGTTCAGCTGGGAGAAGGGATTGCTTCAGGGGGACCCAACAGCAGCCCCCCAGTGCCTATGGTAAGTTTAGCAAGACAACACAGTCCATGCAGGAGGGTGAGAGACAGCAGACAAACTGAAACAGGGAAGGTCCCACTGGAAATAGGAAGATGCTCTTTCACTATGATGGCAGTCAAGCAGTGGAACAGGCTGCCCAAAGAGGCTGTGCAGTCTCCAGACTTGGAGGCTTTCAGGACCCAACTGGATCAAGGCCTGAGCAACCTGGGCTGACCTCAGGACTGACTCTGCTTTGAGCAGCAAGCTGAACTAGAAACCTCCTGGGGCAATTTCGAACCTGAATTAATCTATGATTCATTATACATTTTAAGACCTTTCCCAGAGCTCCTTAATCACTACCTTCGTTAACTTTTTTTTGCTTTAGCATGAAAATCTGTTAAACTATTTTTAAAAGTACATCCCTCAAAATAACTATTCTATTCTAGATAAGTACTTTCATTATGTGTATATATATATTTAAATTCTGAATACTTCAGCTCATTTTGAAGGCCTCTTCATAAAATAATGAAAGCAAAAACAAGCCTTTTAAAATGAAATGTAGATGAGCTATGTAAGAATAACTTAATGCCTAAGGATATTCTGTCATATTTAAATCTAGGAAAGTATAATTACAAGTGCTACAGGTATAAAACAGAGCTTCTTAGACAGAGAAATTAAGACTTATTTAAGAAAAATAAAAGGAACTGCAAATGCCTGGGTGACTTCGGTTTCCTTCTTTTGTTACTATGGCTACAATAAAGAATTACCAATGGAGAGAATTGGATTGGTACGGTATTAAAGATTTGGCATGCTAATTAGTATTCTCCTTTTATTACTCTGATGGCCACATAATCCAAAGCCACTTTTTCTAAATCACTTAACTTGGAATACTTTTTAGCATTGTTTTGCAAGTAAATGCCAAAGCTATTTCTTACACATTTGCCTGTATTAAAAAAAAAAAAAAGACCTCTTTCAATTAACATAGTTTTGAAGTCTAGACTTCACCATTTTTTAAATACTCCAGACAGCCATTTATTATCAACTTTCTAGTGATTTTCTCTTGCACAAGTATATTATACAGTATGTTTCCTCTGATATATAACCATTTATGTGGTGCCTCTACACTTCTGGCTACACAAAACTGTATGTGTATTTGAATGTAAGCTTTCTCTATCCAAAAAGTACCTGTTTTAAACTGAAACACATTCAGTTTTTGTACCACTTTAATTACATATTTTTATAATATTTTTCTAACATTGTAAAATTATATTTAAAGCCACGCTGTCTATTCTGTGCTTGAAAACTGGTACACTACATTTTTCATCTGAACCTATATTCCTGTCTGATTTTGCAAGATGTACATACACAAATAAAAAGAAAAGCATGCAAAGCTGTTTACAAATAAAAACAAAAGAAAGAAATAAGATACTTTTCTTGGGCACAGTTATATATTCAAATGTCAAACCAGTTAGTGAAAAAGAACATTAAATGGAAAAATCAAGAGGTGAGTTATTTCTATGTGTTAGGAGCTGAGCTTGGACTCAGATTTTGATCATTCTTTGCTCTGTCACAGACATGATAATGGACAAGCTATCTAATCTCCTTTCTGCCTGAGGCGGTAGTTCCTAAAGCTGATCTGCCTGCTGGCTGTCTCAGTCCTGCCGTCCTCCCTGTTTCAGCTCTGACCCTGGCTGAGCCATTTCGGTATGGAAGGCTATATGAAAGGGTTTTGTTCTCCCCTCCCTGCTTTTCAGGTTAGTTTTCTATAGCTCTAAGGCACTGAAACAGCCCAAAGCAAGGCTGGACAAACATTAGAACTAGTGTGACAAGAGGATTGCCAGCAAAGACAAATATGAACAGCAACAGCCCTAAGTGAGACTTAGTTACACTGCATGGGACAGCCGCTTCAGTTTCTCTGCCTCTAACATTGGTTTAGCATTGGTTCCCTCTTTCCTCCTTATTTTTCCTAATTTGTTACCTGTAGCTTTTTTTTTTTTTTTAAGAGTGAGCCATCTTAGGTTAGTCCTGAAAATATTTGTGGACACTTACTACCTATACAGAAAGACCAAATGCATAAAAGCACTAAAGGAATGATGTTAGAGGCAACAAAAGGAGGCAACAAATGGATTTCTGCCAATAATGTGTTAAAATTAAAGGCTTCTGGGAATGTGTTTCAGCAGATGTGTAAGAGTATGATAAATATTTGAAAGCACTGGAGGACAGTTATACTCTCAGTCTTCATCATTACTATTAATAGGTATTTTTATAGATGCATTAACAGCACAATCTGCAATAATAAGACCAAGCAAATCACAGGGGCTTCCTTAAAAACCTTTCTGACCCAAAGATGGAACTAGAGGTCACCAGTGCTTTGCCACATTTTCATCACAAAGTGATTTGTTTGCTGTTATGTCTGGTCTGGAAAGAACATTCTGCTCCAGAAATGGTAAATTGGACAAGTTTATCCAATCCGTTCTGCTTACTATTTGAGCAGACAATAATTGCATTTGGCCATGCCTAGGTGACATTAACATTTTTTTCCAAAGCAAAAGGAACAATTGAGGATTTGACTGAAAGAAGGGTCAAACTATCTTTTAATAATTAAGGGTTACAAAACTTATGTAGGGGAAAGAATTGGAAAATATTTAAATCTGAACAAAACCCCACTGCTTCCCAAGAAATAATGGGACAGAAGATACTCATATTTCTCCTTTTGCAAACTGTCTGGGGACACAAGGTGTGAGGTAGGACAGTGCTACTGATCATGTGCTTCAGAAGAATGCTAGTTTTTTAACATGGGGTGGATAGGTGCAGCCTAGAAATCCCCCAAATCTGTGGGCATGGATGTCCATATTACATGTGACCCGAGAATAGTTTTTTTACAATGCTCATCCTCCTTGCAGAGTTCACTGAAATATCTGAACAGCAAGGAGGCACACCTCGATTATCTTCATGGGTGGACAAGACAAAAACATGTGTGAAAGAGCAGACAGATAACACAGGGGTCTGGGTATCTTCCAGTTAGCAACATAAGCCAGATAAGCTCCCTCACAGTAGCGGTCCTTACAAAGAAAAATGCTGTGTATAAAAACATGTATATTCAGATAATTTTTAAAGTAACCTTCTTTAAAAGCTTATACCGGCACTTCATGTACATAAGAGGTCTCATTGACTATAGCAGGACTACTCATGTATGTTAAACTGAGCCCATCTATAAGCCTTTGCAGAAGAAAGCTCTTGGCACGTATGTGAAACATGCTGGTGAGAATGAGCTGACAACAGTGAAGTTCTTTAAGAAACTCAGATCAGACCTGAGCATTAGGAGAAATTCACTGGGGAAAGGACTGGTGATCAAATGCTGTGCTACCCAGCTGCTACCAACAGATGGGTAGCAGTCCTGGCACACAGAGCAGCTTTTACAATGCTACAGTAAGAACTGGGGGTAGGAAAGGGGACACAGGTAGTAAAAACATGGAAGCAAAGTGGCAGGGGAAGTTACTGTGAATTTTTGCATAAACAGCAATGATCTCATACGAGAGGTTTTTTTCATTCCTTCACAATCTTCTAGTAACTAACAAGCACTGAAAACCAACACTAGGTACAAGATGGGTATTTGGCAGCTACTGCTGTAGCATCAATCACTTGACACGCAGAGTGAAATATCAGAAGAGAAGGACCCAGAGTAAACAACCTTCAAAATATATTCTTCCATTACTAATGGCTTTATAGAGCTATCAGAGCTGCAAGAATTCTGCAATATAAAGAGGTTCACCAAAACCCATACATAATCCTTACGAGGAACTTAAAACCAGCCTGGGAAGTTTGGTGTCAGTGGCTACTTTGCATGTCCTTCACCTCAGGATAAGCAGCTACAGAATCTTTGAAGAAAAACAATAAATAAATTAGTAAAGCACTAGAACTGTGATCTGCTTGGGGAGTCTGTACAACAAATCAAGGTGGATTCTTTGTTGTTAGCACCATTGTCAATACTCTTGTGTGCAGGAGACAAAGAGAAGCCTCTGTCAGAGGACAGCACGCAGATCTAGACCTCACCATCTATAGAAAACTTTGCACAGCTTTCTTTGAAAGAGCCTTGCCAACATCAGTGACACTCACAATTCAAGTGCTACATTTATTACCACCATGTGACAACCCTGTCTCCCTGCCCTATGGAAACAAGATAACAAGCAGAGTTCTGGAACTGTCAAGAGTATTTGGAATTATTTTAAGGTCCACATCAGGCTTTTCTGTTCATTTTGTGTGCAAGATGCTCAAGTGTTACAGGGATGAGCTACAATAAAAAAAGCAACAAAGTTCCAGATAAACTTCATTTCAGTGACTTGCAAAATAACAATACCACCACCACACTGACAGAAATAATTCTAATAAGTTTTAATGTAAAAAATAGATGTAAAAACACAAGGATTTTATGACTCACCTGATGATACATCACATCTTAAAGGGATGTAAATAACACTTTAACAATCAAACATTTGGTCTTAATTTGATGCTATTATTGGGCATGAAATGGCACACAAGCACAAACATGATAATTGTTATGTGGCATTTATTACTTACATCACATAATGATCTCTAGAACAGAAATTCAAGAAACTGCAGTACAGACCCTGTGCTTTCCATCGAATTTCCTCGAACCCATGTCAATCTGTAAATAGAACTGTGAGGGAATTATTTGCATCTAATGTGTGCTGTTCATGGTTACCAGTGAGACAGATATTCTATTAAGTCTTTGATGAAGGTGGGTTTTTCAATATCTAGGTTGCGTATTGAAATACTGCCATCAGAAGAAATCAGTTGTCTCTGGTATAATCACTTTGATAGGAAAAAGGCATTGGCATGGCACTGATATATCATGTAGGCACAGCAGAATCTCATCATAACTCGGAACGGCTAAAGCATTTTTCACTTCTGAAGCTAGAAGCTCTTACAATTACGTTTTTCTCTTCTCTAAATGTAATTTCTCCTAAGGAGTGATAAAAATAAGTGCAAGAAGAAAGGAAAACATCCCTCATAAATTCTTATAAAATTCTTGTTTGCAAATAGTTTTCAGATCAATGTCTATAATAATTCCAATCTCTTCACAATATAATTGAATGAGTATTGACTCATTTTAGAAAAAAAAATATTTCCTCCATTTGTCTTAAGACTTGTCCCATATCTTATTTCTGAGTATCTTTACCATTTTAAATAGAGAAAAATGTATTAGATTTATTCATAGGTAAATAAATGTTAATTGTAAATAAATAAAATATAAATACTAAAACCTTTATTTCATGATCACAGCTACAACAGAAATTATGTGCATGATTTTCAGTACTGGCCTATTCTGATTCCTTACAAAAGGAATTTCACTTCTTTGGACATAAAATTATGACTGATAAAAACTTTTGCAAACCACATTGACATGCATGCTTACCTACATAATCTGTTCAGTTATTAATTTACTGAATGTCTCTTAAAAATTCCTAAGTGTTCACTGATCATATCAATTATTAATATATAATATACATGCGTAAAATTTGTCCTATATATTTTACTGTCATTTAAGCTTTCTCTCAGTTGCCTTAGGGTATCAGTCAATCTCCCCTGTCCCCTTAAACTCATGATTTTATCTTCAAAAAAGGCAAACAAGTAAAGGGAAGCAGAATCTGACATATGCATTATTCAGTCAACTTCCTGTGTTATTCTTCCCTTTAAGTGGTTCACTGAAAAGTGCACCACTGTGCATAACAAGGTTATAGCACCTAGTCAAAGAAAATACATTTAAGAACCACTATTTCTTTCCCAAACTTTCCACTGAGACCATTCTTCACCTGAAATAGTTTGCATTTCTAGATTTTATCTGTTTAGTCTGATTACTTATAAATTTTATTACGTATAAAATATAGGCAGAGGAGCAATCAGTCTTAAGGAATCTGACAGTATAACGCTCAGACACAACAATGACACAATACATCAATGACTCAGTCTCCAAAGAGGCCTGGTCTTAAGTAGCTTGAAGGGTACCGTTATTATATCCCTGTATTTATTAATTATTAATAAATTGAATACATTGATTGATAATACTGTGTGACCTTCAGGCTTTAGCATATGTTAATCAAGAATCTAGATATTTAAGTACGGTCACTTGAAATTTCAGGGCTATAATATTAGCAGTTGATAAAAAAGGAACATGCAGAAATGTCTGTGGAAATACGCTTGCTGGAGGTTCTGCTGGTTATTACTTCTTTATAGTGCAATCACGTCATGCATATTACTTAGGGTGTACTTTCATTGTTCAGTTAATGTGTCTGCACACGTAAATGGGCAAGGGTTGTGTATTATGGAATGTTGAAAGGAGTACTGCATTTGCCAAGTCGAACAAATACGAGTGCTATTCAGTCAGCTAAAGATGGCCCACATGTACAACTCACAAATTGTCAGCTGTCTGTCCCTAATTAAATTCAGCCAACTCTTGCAATTTGGAAATGAAGGCATGAACAGCTCCAGTATCGGGCCAGTCATCTAAACATCTAGTGCCTCTTCCGTCTTCTTGTATCCTAAGTGTAGAAGAATGTTATTTATAGCCCAGTACTCCTTGAGTCATTTCTTGGAATAACTGCTAAAAAGGGAACTCTGGGAATTAAAAGCAGCAGGAAAGGACACTTTACCCATCTCCCCTCTTTGTACAAACTTTCACAGTATACATCTTAAATGCACAGTTTCTTAACAGGAATTTCATATATACCTATATACCTGTACAAGAACAATAAAACCTGTCCACCTTGATCTTCCTGATAGTGTTTGTGAGATACCTGAGGTTTTTTTCACATTTTCTGTGAGGATTCAGTCTTTCCATTCCTTACAATAAAGCTTCTCTCTAGTCTGCTCAGGTCCAGCAACTGAAAAGGACCTATAGAAAAATATGGGAGAACCAAATTATTCAGTTCAGCCTCTTTCCTGTAAGTAAAAGGCATGTTAATTAATGTCTTCTATGATGTTCCTGCAACTATTTTCAGACAAGATAAGAAACAGTTACTTCTAGCCAGTGTCTGATTCGAAACACAAGGAGTTAAAGCTGTACACTGGGCTAATATATGGAAGTTGTTTTTACACATAGTGAAATTCTTTGTGGGTGAAAACGCATATACCCCGTCCAAGAAAGTGGTACATCATGATTCACACAAGAATGAGGGCTCAAAGATTGTACCTGTTGGAATCAGAAAATAATAAAATAATAGAAACATAGTTCAGGTCTCACACATTTGAGAGATAGATCTAAAGGTGCCATTCAGAGAAGGCTTTTGTCTCTTTTTTCCAAAAAACTAACAATAGGATTACATCAAATTGACTTTCTTTTCCAAATCAAGGGTCACTTCAATCAAATCAAGCTGTACTGAAGTCCCACCCTTAATTTGATTTAAAATCAATAGACTTCAGAACATGCCTAAGATTTCAAAGCTTCCAGAGATTTACACAACAAATCTGTACCACACCATGCAGATCTTTTCGTTTCTGAGCCAACCAGCTGAGAGATGGTGCACATTACCTCTCATGCAGCACTATGCAAATATGCTCAAACTACATCTCCCTTCACCTATGGCGTCTTCTCACAGCTTTTCCTAGCACTTTTATTTCCGTGTTTAAAGTGGCTCGATGGGATCAGCTCAAAATTTTCAACCCCTGCTGACTCAGGCATGTCCTTAGACTTTGACACACCGAAGACTCAAGTGTACAAAAGTGTTTGGGTTCCTAAGTGCATGGGCTAGACAGAATTTCAGTACCTAATTACAAGAGAGCAATTCACACAAAAGAAACTTGCCTCCTACTTGGGCAGCGATGAGCCTGGAGAACCTGAATTTTCCAGCATCCCCACTGGCTACAAAGACCCTAGGCTCAGCCTACACAGCAGTCTGTGGGACAGGCACAGCAGCAGTGCCTCAGGTGCCTCTGTCACACAGGCCACACCAGCGTCACATACAGGGGCTCTGGCTCCTCTGCTCTTCAGGAGGCTCAGCCTAGCAGGGCTGAGGTGCACAGCCTACTTTGAGGCAAGAATGATTTCACAAAAGGCTAAAGGCAAGGATCCAAATCCAGGACTCCCATCTTCCTAGCTAAATGTCACTAGCATTGCTCTTGTGTTTAGTTTTACCTTGTAGCCCAGGAGTTTTTTCTTTAATGGAATGGGAATATAGATTCAGCTGAAATAGCAGAGTGCAACTTCACCCTGCATTTCCCGTTAGCCTTGGGATTTAGGGCAGCATCAGAGAAGCAGTTAGATAATGAAGCTGAAACCATTCATGTTTAGGAAGACATGGGATCTAGGCTCTTACTATTTGGTTGAATGACCTGCCTTAGTCAAAAATAATATAGACATATCAGCATGGCCCTGTTCCTAGTTAATAAGCCTTACCTCTGGCCATATTAGCTCAGATTTAGTGTCACATTAATGTACTCACACTGTTTCGAGACCCACAACAGTGACTGCACTGACATCATATGGCCAGTTAGGTGCTAAATCAGACCTAACTGGCCTTTTTCCACCATGCTCCATCACAAAACAGATGGATAATGTCAAGTAACTAACACTGGGGACCTGATGCTGAATCCTTTTGTGGATGTGGCCTTATACAACTTCTGAAAGTTATCCGGTTCACTTTAGTCTTTGGAATTTACCTTTCATCAGTTTTTCTAGTACAAATGTGAGCCTCATCAGTCAAACAAGGGATAAAAAATACATGACTGGTACCATATTAACTGAGCAGGCTCACTTGAATGTTCTTGAAATTTCTACTTTTCTTGTGACTTAGTGAAATCACCTAGAATATTTCTTTATATATGTCTGTTTAACAATGAGTTCAAGGCAAAACAAGGAAGGGGGAGGGTGGGGGAAGAATGCCTCCTGAGAAAAGGGGAAGATTCCTGGAAGCAAAAGTAACACTCTCAAAACATATGCCACTTTTAAGAAGTAATTACTGTGAGGAGTTTGTGTGATAGTCTAGTTATTCTTTACTTCACTTGCTTTCCAGAGACTCTACAGTCTATAAAAGGACTGGAAATTCCTATAATGAATACTACAATGGAATTTATTATGCCAGCAGAATTAAGCTGATGTCAACACTTCCATTATAAAATCTTGCTTTTAAGAGTTTGTAACTTGTCTCTATAAATACTGCATGCTCCACTTTATTTCTGAATAAGTCAAGATAGTATTGTCTCACAACATAACACTGTTGCAGTGACATTATTGACTTTAAATGAACAAAGGTGTTGATTAACAAAGATGAAAGAGGGAAAATAACCTTATTGCTTTATCACTAAGCTGTTTATTTTTGCAACAGCGTGTTTGAATTTTAAAATGTATAACATTGGTTTGGTGTTTTTGTTTCTTTGTTTTGTTTCCTTTTATAATTTAATGCACCACCACTCAGATTCTTTCTGTGAAGAAGACTAGGTTGTTTTTTTGTTGTGGGTTTGTTGTTCTTTTTTTTTTCCCAAACCCATGTCAGTTACAAAATTATGTATTAGTCCCAATTTGAAAAATGACACTCTACAATTAGTGTGGGAGATGAAGGAGAAAACAGTCCTCATACATCTGCAGAAGCAGATTAAATGGCATAAATGGTATGAGAACAGATGTACCATCCTTTCTCTGTTCTACCTTACATGCCTTCTATTCACTGCGACAACAGCAAATCTGATGTTGCACAGGAACAAAGCAATGTTCAAAGCTTTTGAGTTAATACTTGCTGGATTTATGGATTTACTTCAGAAATCCTAACTTTGAAAGGAGAGAAGAAACCAGGTGCTGTAAGAGCTCATGGTAATTAGACTGGGGGTAGGGAGCAGTTTTCCTGTTGTCGCAAGTGTAAGTGTAAAATATACACCACTGAAGGCTTCTGTGTTTAAGACATTACTTTCTGTGTAATTTTCTCTCTTTAGCACTCATTCTCTTGTTAATATTTGTATGTTTTTTGTTTTCATGAAGCTACCAACACGCTAGGAATGGCAGCATAGCAATTAATAAAAATATGTATATGACACACAAGAATATACGTTAGGAAGACAGAGCTAATTTCATATAAAAGGTAACCGCTGAAACAGATGCACATGAAACCAATGCACATGCAACCAGGGATGTTTTTACATTAAATGAACAAGGTTTAGCCTATGAATGCACAAATAAAGAAATGCACATATAAAGAAGTATCAATTTTAGTTTTGAAACATCAATACTAGACCCAAGAGATTTTCAATAAACCAGTGCCAATCTAGAGCCACATTATTAATTTCATGTAGTTTTAGGCCTTTTTTGAATTATACCAATTTAGATAATCTGTCTCAAATTTTTTATTCTTACTGATAAGTTTTTACATCTGTAGCTGCCAAAAGAAGTATAAATTGGGATTTCTTGCAATATGAGGAGTGAGAAAGAAGAAAAATATATTCAAAAAAGCATTTGAATACTCTAAGATATTTTAGGTTATAAAGAAGCACGTCATGTCTATAAAGAAGATTGAGTAGTATAAAATTCTCCCAGCTACTTCAGAAACAGTTCTTAAAAACAGAAGAAAGTACCATTAGCAAATTGAACCAAACATTAAAATGGCTGCTAGTGAAATATTGAACATGGTTTTCTAATATATCAAATACGCAGTAAAGTGAGGGAAAGATATCTGATCTGGTTTCTTTCAGAATTCTGAGCGATGACCAGATGAGCGAAACAAGTAATTTCAATTCCATTAACCTGCACATGTCCAAATGATACATAGACAGTAAAATAATTTCCTTATTATCCTTCAAGCTATAGGTGGCAAGAAACAACTGCAAGGAAGACACAACCACTAAAAGAACAATTATTCCCCTAGTCCTGGCTTTTCAGGTAATTGACTCTGTAAAACCAATCTTTGCTGGGCTATGTTGTCTCTAAAGCAGTGGAGTCACAGACAAAACCACAAATTTGTGGAATCCATTGTAATCTTTAAATAGCAGTCCTGCTAATTTGGGAAGAAAGTTGCATTAATGAAGATATGTTAAAAAAACAATCAAAACAAAAAAGTATTAGAACTGTTTTAATGCATACCTGAGTTACTGTGAGAAAGCAGAAGTTTCAACGTTATGAATGCAACACTGTGGAATAATTACCTGGGTGAACCACAGTCCTCCTCTCATGTGGCAATGCAATTACATGCCAGGAACTTCTGCAATTCCATTTCTTTTTCCTTTTGTATACCCCTGGGTCCATCTATGTGGTATTATTCCAAACAGCCTCATAACAAATAAAGTTGTATTCAATATTGCATTTTGTGTTCCATATTCAGAATTCAAAGTGCCTTGTAAAAAGAAGGTACCATCACCTACATCCAACAGGGTAAATTAAGAAAGGGAGAGTGACTTGCTCAGCATTACATTTGGCATCAGTGGCAGTGCCAGGATTATAATGCTGATTTCTAGTCTGACACGTTCCCAACTTGAAGGAAGGGGAGGATGAGATGATATTATTATGTTAAACCTGGAAGCATAGTCTTTGCTTATAATAACACAGAATCTGTAGTTCCAAATAGCAGTCTCAACTTCTCTGTTTTCTTGTAATGCATGAAATCCTTAGTGATCTGGTCTGAAAAAAAAGGAGATTTCCCATGTAAACTGAAAGGGAAGATCATTACTATGTAATCTATTTATCTGTCAGTTCATTAAAGGCATTTCTGGAATATCACAAGATACAAAATATGCACACATTTTAGTTCAGAATATGTCTCTATCATCAAAGAAAATTCAATTTTAAAATCACTTGAAGCTCATAATAATCTACCTGCAACCTTGGCAGAGAGTACATTAAGCAAAGATCAGTATTAATTTGGACAATTCTTCCTTTTTCATGCTAGTAAGAAAAGATTACCATTAAAAGGAGCTATTTTAAACAAGTATTCATACTGGTAGTCTTCCATCTTTTGTGCACATACAATTGTGAAGGAGGTATACAGGTGGAGCATGATGTAAACAGTGTGATCTGCTGTGCACAATCTATATGTTTAGGTATTTACATGCATTCCTGCTTAAAGAGTGCACTGTGCAGACACATCCATAGAAGACCATGTGGGCAACTTAGCAGCTGACAGACTGTTTGATGGGACACCATCCACTTCTTAAAAATAGAAGAATATAAGATGATTTGGATATCTGCACATTAGGGAAAATGTCAATATAAAGGGACAGTAAAAGCATGGAGCTAAGAGGTCTCCAGCCCAGGTCTCCCAGACTGAAGGAGCACATTGTAATAACACTAAAATTTCACTTTGCTTCAGTGGTGTCATGCACCAGAGGTGACGAGGTGCACGGGTCAGGCAGCACCTCCCAGCACACAGCCCTTCCCTCTGCGGCTGCCCAGTGTGCTCTGCCGCCTATCCAGCAGTAAAGAGGATCTGTCTGTGTTTGCTGTTGGGTGAATGAAGCCATATTCATACGGCTAATACAACTGAACTGACAGTCAACATACTTGCAAATGGTCTTAAGTTCTCTTTTAGTGTCCTGTGAAAAGACAAAGGTATTAGGCAAAAAACCTCAATGCATATGTCATAAAGTTTGCTAACTTTGGTGAAAGGCTGAATATTCCACAATAAATAAAAAAAGTAATTTTAAAGATCTCTTGCAGAATGAACACATCACATTATTTTCCTGTTCTTCCCACATGAACCAATTTATTTCACCAAAGGAAAGCTCAGGAAAATGTACTTAACAGTATGTAGCTCCAGTAAACAACTTTGCTGGAGCTCCAATAAAAAGAAGTAGTTTAAAAGAGTACAAAATTAAACATAATGCCTCCGCTTACCAAAAATACTACACCCACAGTAAAAATGAGATCAAGCACAATAGGCTAAGGGAACACCAAGGAACTTAGCAAAGAGAAGACTAAACTTTCAAAGTAAAGATATTCTTGATTGCACAGTGGGAGATTGCCAAGAGATGTACCCAAGCTAGCTTTTTAAAAAAATTAATTTCCCGCTTGCTAGACTTGAAGCTCAAAGTACTCATGTCACATAAATGACCACTGCAGCAGCTCACTCCAGGTGCAGATGTTTAGGATTTGCTGAATTAAATAGTAAGAGACTGGAGCTGAAGAAGACATGCTACAAGAATTAGGAAATAGCCAATACATTGAAACTTTTTTTTTTTTTGTTTAAAGCTAAATATTAGCCAGCTCAAGTCACAGTAAACTTATATCACAGGTCTGATTCTAAGTTTTTATGCATATTGTATATTTTAAGCAAATGCTCAGCCTCTTGAAGTCTTCCTCAGTCATGTGCAACCACAATCAGCTCTTGTCATTACACTCTTGAATGGCTTTTCAGAAAAGAGCAGACAGCCTTTCTAAATCCCTGCGCCACCTTGCAATGTTTTCCTCTATGCTTTGCAGATAATAAGCAAAACACAACACGAAACAGGAACAGTTGGAGTATTTGGTTCATTCAATTTAAACACAATGCATGTCTCCTTTTAATCTATTAAATGCACATTCCACAGTCAGCTTAAATCTGCTACAAAAGCTGTTCATTTTTTTCCTTGCTGCAGTTCAGGTACCCATTATACAGCTTTTCAAGCCAAAGAAACAATATGTTGGCCAGTCCTCCAAGAATTACACCTTACCCTCTCCAAAGTAAATCTGCTCGCACAGGACAGATTATTTCTGCTCAGAGGCTGTGAAAGCTTTATGCCTATAGACGTCATGAACCCTCTTTTCCTTCTCCTCCATAACAGTATCTATGATAAGACCCATGGATCACAGAATGTTGCTATAACTATAGAAAAGTTCACTTTTTAATTTACTAGGTCAAAATTCAGGTTCAGCAAACAAAAATCAAACAATAAATATTGTCTGTAATCCCACTATATAATCCCAGAGTCAGAAGCTTGTGTAACATGACAAAATTAAATATTTTCAAGTATCCAGGTGGTAGTAACTCCCACTACTGCATTTCTTTAAGATGGAAGTAACCATCTACTGCTTCACAGATGGGCTGTCCCTTCCAGGCTGTAGCCTTCCTCTCCACACTCTTTCTCCACAGTCCCAACTCACTGACTGATGTCTCTGAGCTACAAACTTTCCCATTCAACTCCAAAAGCACTTGGCTTCCTGATCTCTGAATATTTCCCCCCTACAAGAAGCACACCACAGCTTAGTCCCACCAAAGCCCCACTTCATTTCACTGTCTCAATAGTTCAGTCCCTCCGCATCCAAGCTTGCAGTTGCCAACAGCAGGTAGTGGTTGACAGGCACTCTCTGCATTGCCTGCTCTTCCTCCTGCACTCTCTTTACGCTGCCTTTAAAAACAATCAGGTTTTGGCAACTGACCAAGTTACCAATGGACAAATTAATATCCCTCAACTGAGGTATATGGGACCCTGGATGCACCTGTAGTTAGCACTGATGCAAAATGAAATGCACTAGCTTGAGCCACCATTACAGCTGAGGCTTACTACTAGTAGCTGCAGCCCAGACCACTGATACACTCTTTCTGATGGCAGGATGGCAAAGACAGTAAAACATACAATGAAAAGAAGAAAAGGCCAAGATAATATTCTGATAAAACCTACTTCTTTTATGACCTGACAAAGTAATGATGACTTTGAATGTGAATGAATGAAGTGTGGGAGCTGAGTTTCCTTCTACAGCCTGAGAGAAGCCATACCACGCAACGCATGCAAAAAAACATCGCACAAGACAGCACATTTGGCACCCAGGTGTGAAGGCATGGAAGATCTCTCACAGTACAGCATATCCTCTGCCAAGATCCTCTCTGTCCCTGAGGGCATACCCTCACAAAGGCAGTCAAGAGTGCTCCTGCTTTAGTAGCCTTTGTGTAGACTTTTATGTAGGTGGAGGTGAGCTCCCTTCAG
Source organism: Strix uralensis (assembly GCF_047716275.1). Lineage (NCBI taxonomy): Eukaryota > Metazoa > Chordata > Aves > Strigiformes > Strigidae > Strix > Strix uralensis. Next base: position 47,939,063 of record NC_133975.1, on the reverse strand, counting down.
CCTGCCTGAGTCAAGGTGCCCGTTAACAGGTAGGTCTCTGCCACCCTTGTTTTTAGCATCTTACACTGCCAGGAAGACTCAGAGCAGTGTAAAACTCAACTCATCCACCTGCAACTGAGAGGCGCACCCGTGCCCTTCAGAGCTCATCAAACAACGAACACCATCCGTTCGCAAACATGGTTATCTTCCTTTGCATCACCACCCTTAGTCTTGTGTTTAGTTTCTTCAGTCTTCCTGCACCCGGGTCCCTTTTCAAAGATATGTTCCTACCCTCATTTTCCTTTTGCTCAAAGGGGAGATTTTCAAAGGCCGTAATAAAGTGAGACCCTGCAGCCCACTGGTTCCCAAGAGGTGCTAGGTGCTTACCTTAAATTTGTGTCCATAAAAAGAGTTCCTCTTCCTCCTTCATTTTTCATCTGTAGAGATCCCGAGCTTATTTATTTGCACAGACTAACTGCTCTTCTCTGCTTACTAGTCCTACTGCTTAACTACGCTAACACTGATCTGAAACATCCAAAAAGACTGCATGCTTCCACTTTCTGGGGTCCATTAGCACAGCTTGAAGGCAAGGAGAAAATACATAGGCTCAGGTGGTCTAGATTCACTGCTTGTATTGCAGAAGAACATGTACAAAAAGAATATATGAAAGTGAATAAAGCTACATATTAGATTATAGGATACTTATTTTAATCTTCTTATATTTTCCTGTGAGAGGGAAGGAAATTTAAGTTTTAAGAGACAAAATAATCCTAGCTGAGGAATGGGAATCCTCTTTCTGCCAATTGGGAATGATTTCTCTAGCCGTTTTCCTGAAACTTAAAAATAAATCTGTGCCTGGCCTCTTCTCCTGAGTTTAAATAAGAGTGCTTTCATGACCTCACTGCTTAAAACTGTCCCACAGGTCACAGAGATTTTTCACTGCAGCCATTGCTCAGAGCAACCTTCAAGGAGACTACGAGAGCAGCCAAAATTCTAAAATCCATTAAGACTGCTTAAAATAGTTGAAAACTAAGCTACCATATTTAAGGCAACAATTTTACCCCACCACACAAAGTGGTTTAACATGATTGAGTGTGGTTAGTATAGCAGCGATATGTTAATGCAGGTACTTTGTAGAGTAAATTATTTATATAGAGGATCTTGTTCACTGCTTTCACACTGGAAAGAATGCTGCTCTTACTGATTTAAATGCCACCCTGGAGCATGGGTAAGGGAAACTGCAGCACTGCTTAAATAAATACTCTATTTGTCATTTCACATTCCCATGGGGCACAAAGAATTTATAAGTATCAGGATAGTTTAACTAGCTCTTCATTCCTTCTTTTCCAGGAAGAGACTAGGATGATATCATTTGCCTTTACATATTCTCTCAAACAGAATAACCAGGATAAGTCAGTCTTTGAAGAAGTGGATGCTTTCCACAGTTGACTCCCAGGGGTACTGGTCCCCAACACTGCATCCTGTGGGTATTTACATACTGGACTATGTGTGAGCTGGTGATTATCATCATCCTGTGTGGCACCGTTCCTGGCATTGCTGCCTCTGGGCAACATGCCATAAAGTTGCTCTGATGTCATTTCCTGAATGACTAGCAACTCCTGATCTCTATTTGCACTTATGAGGTAGGTACCTTTTGTCACGGCAAAGTACCGTTACCAAGTCTGAGAGAAAAATGGCTATGTTCTTATGCACTATGTAAAGCTAAACTAAAACACAGAAGGACTATTAGGTAAGCTATTTGGTAACAGTTCAAAGGCTATCACTTATACAAGAAACTTGATCTTACTTGAAAAATAAAGGTGTGATTTCACACAGGATATTGGCCTAGATATAGGCCTTTTCCGATCTCATAACATATGACTATTTCACATTCTTATCTTCAGTTTTTAATTTGAAAGTAATAATTAACAAAGCAGATATGAACCCTTAGAAGCCTATTCTGGGAGAAACTGAAGTAAAAGAACTTGTCATCTATCAGATTGTAAACATTACGAGGCAGTTTGATGCCTAGGTATATCCTTTACGGTGTGAGGAAATACATGACTCTCTGCTTATTAATTCTTAATTCTATGACGATTTGAATATCTCTGTGTTAAGATGTAGATTTAATGTTGGTGGACATTGTATGTGTGCTAAACACAGAATGGCTGAGGTTGGAAGGGACCTCTGGAAATCATCTGGACCAACCCCTCTGATCAAGCTGGGCCACCTACAGTCAGTTGCCGAGGGCCATGTCCAGATGGTTTTTGAATATCTCCAAGGAGGGAGATTCCACAATCTTTCCGGGCAAACCAAACTCTGCCAGTGCTAGTCACCCTCACAGTAAGAAAATGTTTCCTGATGTTCAGAGGGAAAGTCCTGCTTTTCAGCTCATGCCCATTGCCTCTGGTCCTGTCACTGGGCATCACTGAAAAGAGCCTGGCTCCGTCCTCTTTGCACCCTCCCTTCAGGTGTTTATAAACATTGATGAGATCCCCCCAAGCCCTCTCTTCTCTAGGCTGAACAGTCCCAGCTCTCTCAGCCTTTTCTCATATGAGAGATTCTCCAGTCCCTTAATCAACTTAGTGGACTTTTGCTGCACTCTCTCCGGTATGTCCATGTCTCTATTGTACTGAGGAGCCCAGAAGTAGACACGGCACTTCAGGTGTGACCTCAGCATTGCTGAGTAGAGAGAAGGGTTCACCTCCTTCGACATGCTGGCAACACTCCTCCTAATGCAGCCCAGGACATCACTGGCCGCCTTTGCCACAGGCACACATTGCTGGCTCATGTTCAACTTGGTGGCCAGCAGGACCCCCAGGTCATTTATTTCAAAGCTGCTTTCCAGCTGGGTGGCCCCAGCATGTACTGGTGCCTAGGGCTGTTCCTCCACAGATGGAGGACTTTGCACTTCACCTTGTTGAAGTTCATGAGGTTCCTGTCAGCCCATTCCTTCAGCCTGTTCAGGTTTCTCTGTATGGCAGTGCAACCCTCTGATGTATCAGCCACTCCTCCCATTTTTGTGTCATCTGCAAACTTGCTGAGGGTGCACTCACTCTGCCCCAACAGCCAGATCATTAATGAAGATATTGAACAGGATTGGGCCCACTATTGACCCTAGGGGTACACAGCTAATTACTGGCATCCAACTAGTTTGTTCCACTGACCACCTCTGGGCCTGACCATTCACCCAGTTTTCAATCCATCTCACTGCCAGCTCATCCAGCCCACACTTCATCAGCTTCTCTAATGTAGCTGTCTAGCTTAGTTTCACAAACTGCATGGAATAAATCCTTATTTTTACAAGTAGAAAAAGAGCTATATTACTTTGGCATTAATGTGCCACACTGCTAAACTACTAGAAATGTAAAATTGCCAAGGTAACTGAAAGGAAATCCTCACAGACCACATTTCCATTGTGGTTTAGGCCATAATTTTGTCTCTTTTATTTGAGGTGTTAACGACTCATCTCTGTTTAGAGATGGCTATGCTTTAAAGTTCTTGAATTATTGTTACCAATAGTAAAAGCTTCAGTTCCAAAAAAAATGCTAAAATTTTAATTTATCTGAAACTGATGAAGAAAAAGTATGAAAAATGTATGAAAAAAGGTTGCCCAACCTGAGCAGTGTCTTAGGGGTAATTACATGTATAGGAGGAAAGCATATATAGCACATTGACAGTGCTTTGTTACAGAAAGTAAATAGTCTGTATGACACTACTGCTTTTATTGAACACTTCATAATGCATGCAAGAAACGTGTTGCTTTTCTTGTGTAAATCTATTCTTCATTATCCCCCTGCCCTTCTGGTAGTGAAACAGCTAATCTGCCCCTTTTGAACACGTTAAGCTCAGGTGTGGCAAAGGAAACCAAGCTTGTGACACAATAACCATCTCTCTGTTAGGCAGGGCCTGTGCTGAATTTCAGCTCTCTCCGATCACATCATACAGAAGACACATTCATTTATTTAAAGGGGTTGTGTTTTACAGTTGCTGCTGAGGATGTTATGGCCTGTAATTCAAACTCTGGCTAAAGGAGTCCCAAACTACTGATTTGTGGAATTTGGAAAGCGTAGTGTATTTGTACGCTTTCACTGACCATTGCCATGAATAGAGACAAAAACACTGAACTAGATGAACATCTGGTCTAAAGCAACACAGACCTTTCACTTCTTTTCTTATTCACAGACTCCTAATTCTTCATAATCCATAACCAGTTTTCTAAGTGGAAGCCAGCATGTGGCCAAGGACCACATGCAGATCATATCTCTCAGCAACATGTACAGAATGCTCCCCAAAGAGCCAGATACCATAAAGCAGTCAAGAAAGGATGCCCTCTCACCCTACCCCCACAACCAAGAGGTGATTGTTCCTGCCTGTATCAAAAATTTGTGTTTAAACTCTGAGATTTCAGTACAAAACATAACATGGAATGAGACTGTTGTTATGGTTTACTGAATGAATCAGAGCTCTAGTTACATAAGCCTCTGGCTGAAAAAGCTTTCTCATAGCTCAGATATACATTGCCTTTCAACACTCTATCTTCAACATGAGACATGAAAAGTAACTAAGTGGGTCACATGTAAACAAACTTATTTTTGAGGCTTTGCATGTAGGGCATATCCTTTCTGGAGAACAGTGGTGGAATTTTGTTCATTTGAATTCCATACACCCTTCAGCGATATCAAGCCTGCTATGACTTCACAATTATGTGAAGCCCCCCAAAAAGCCAATTTCTGCATAGCGCCTCATTTGTATAAGTATGCCAGAAGTCAGCTTAGGCACGCATGCATAAAGATGCTATTTGGTAGATAGGTCACCTACTTTTCCTCACTGAAGAGTCTATTCACAAATAAGAGATGTCACCCTGAAGGCAGAAAGAATTGGAGGGGGACCCAGCATTTTAACACCTGAGGAGATAGAGAGCTATGAGTTTATTTTACTGTTTTTGAGGGAAATTACTCAATTTATGACAAAAGCATACAGAATAGAAAGCAATTAGTCAGGGTGAAAAGCAGCCCCTCTTCTGAAATTGTGGAAAAACTTGAAAAGAGTGAAATGAAAGCTTAAACATCATTTTCTTCTCATCACTCTGTAAATGAAGCCTTTTAAACAAAGTGGTGCAGTTAATTTTATCATCTTTCAATTCACAAAGTTGCTAACTGTACTGATCACTGTGTGATGCTGTTCTTTAAAAAAGAACCCTAAACATCATGGCCTTCACTGGCCTTCTGTTTTAAATGAGTTTCATGTAGGTCTCTCTGAGAGGCAGAGACAACTGAAGCAGGACAAAGTGAGACAGATAAACAAGTTTTCTTACCAACCTTGTTAACTTTTTGGGATTCTGCACAGTGAATGAAAAACAAGTTCACTAAGAGAGAAGTGGTTTGTCACTTACTCCGAACAGAAGAGACACCAGAACCAAGCTGGCTTGCATCTGTCTTCAGTGCTGCAGAATCTGAGGAAGGCAGCATGGGCTTGAGTCAAACTGGCACTTCTGTCTTTACTTCACTAGGGAAAATAAAAACTTGCCAACTCAGCTGTATGGAAAACCATTCCAGACTGCAGAACTTCTTGAGATTCTTCTTTGAGAAATTTGTTCAGAAAACAGGCCTGTAAACGGGGTATTCCCATTGATTAACCTCATGCATCTAACAGAGCTGCCTCAACCAGGAGGGCCAGACTTCGACTCTACACTCGATGAAGACAAACGAGCTCAATGAAGACTGACACAGAGCATGATTCAGAGCAGGAATCTAGCTTACGTGCTCTGAATCACACTTTCAAAAAAGCTGTCATCTTTCTCCCTTGACTGAGCTGTAAACCTGTTTTTCTTTCAACAACCTAGGGGAGTTTCAGTAAGGCAACAGGCAAACTGTCTTCTCTGAAACACTTTGTCCAATTTATGCTGAAAAAAGTAGCCCTATTTTTACTCTGTGATTTTGGCAGACAAACAAAAACACTATCCCTGGGTTTAAAAGGGGCTGAAAGGACTTTGAAAGGCAAGTTGTCTGATAAAGCATCCCAATGCAAAAAATATGAAAAGCAAACTTACTGAAAGGATTTTAAATATCATATCACAAGCAGCATCAGAAAAGTAAGTTGGTCTACTTAGCTTCAGAGCTTGGTTTGAATGAGAATCTTGCAATCATGATTTTATGAGAGAGCTTTTAACAGTAGCACTACTACCATGTCTTCAGAAGTCAAAGAGAAAGTAAATGTTTCCAATTTTTATTTCCAGAGTTTGGTGCAATCAAAGTGAGACTATTTAAGCAGCTAGTATCTGAATTGCAGATTTATAAGGGTTTCAACACAGTTCTCTGTTAGAAAGGACATCGGGTAACAGCTTACATTAGCTGATGCAGTAGCTACTAAATAAGGTAGCTTTGTGCTTCTGTCTGTCTTTCCCTTCCACACACTCTGTTGTATCGTCCACAAATTTTTTCTCCTCTTCTGATGAAAAGGAGCTGTGAGCCTGTGCAACCGGGCAGACAAAGAGCAAGGAAACTTAAAAGAGTTTAAGAGCCAACAGATCTGCAGTTAACGCCCTTGGTGACTAAAGTTTTGGTGCTGCTCCACATCACTCCCATGCTGGCCATGGCTGACAGGAGGGTTCCAGGAATGTGAATATCTACAGAATCCATAAAAACAAGGCTCACCATCAGTCGGCAGCTCCCCACCTATTCCTCTGGGGGAAATAATTACTTTTAGCCAAAGCCATTTATTTGGAATATGATAAAACCTACAAAATACAGCCTACACTACTTGGACTTTGTGTGTTTACAGGAGCTACTTTATTTCACTCAGCTGTTTCCACAGCTTAGGCCCATTGGAAACAGTCATTTCACTCTTTATTCCCAAACACTGATGCTTACATTAGTGCAGTTCAGCAACTCACGGCTTAAAATAGACAGCAACAATTTAAAAAAAACTCCACAAAGATGCAAGATCAAACTTACAACTTCTATTCCACATAGAAACCCACAGGCTTTCTACCCACTGGTGTCAATCTTTTTCTACACATACGGCATCCTTGGCATTCGGCTGCGATGACGTGTAACTGTGAAAGGCACCGTTGTTTGCTTGTTAGTAATTCATGATTAATATCTTCGTTAGTTTTTACCATGCTTTTTGCTCAGAAAAAACAGAACATAAATAATATTAATGAAACAAAACCCTGAGAGGAACGTTTCCTGGATACTGTGTGTAACTGTAGGTATAACAAGCCTTGGCTCACCTCGAGGCTGCAAGAAGTTAATGCTTCTCAAACACCTGACTGAAAAATTTCACCTTTGGGTAAGAAAATCTTCTGAGGGAGAAATTAAAACCTCTCAGTGGAGGAATTTTAAGTAAATTAGGAGAGGTAAAGTTAGGCAATTGTTTCTCTAAGTATAGTGTGAAATAATTCCTTTATGCTAAAACTGTACCTACCGTAATTGCTACATTTATTACATGTAGTTCTAAAGTTTTAAATCAAGTATATTTTTCAAAGTTTAAGACCAAATCCTGGCAATGTTCAAGGCATCCTAATTAAACCCAGAGCCATGCGTCTCCCTGGTTCATCCCTTCTGCCGGCTGGCACCGTCCCCGCACTGCCTGCTGAGGACAGCCTTGCACCTGGGGCTGACAAAACCTCCCAAGGGAGGAAGGTGTCAGGGAGCTACAGGCCTCACGGTGGGGGAGCTGTCAGCAAATTAGGAGACTATGGTCATTAGCACCGTTTCTCTCTTGTCCTTTTCTGCTATATTTGCCCCCAGCAGCCCTGGCCTGGACCAGCCCACCCATGTCCCCTCACCCTTCTTTGCCTTGTCCCGCATATTTTACCTCACCTTACCCTTTCCCACCAACAGGAAGTCACCAACATGATTTATTGTTGTGACAGCAGCTCCCCTGAGCTGTCACAAGGACATCTTCAAAACATTTTAATGCTCTTCTGGATGCAAAGAGCACAGAAAACTGCAGGAGACCAAGCCTACCGCACACAGGCAGGACGCAGTATGGGTGTGTCCCGCCAGATCACCAGCAGTAGTTGCCCGCTGCTGGGGGCAGCTGCTCTACCCAGGAGGACAGAGGAGGTAGCACAAAGCAGAACTGCACTCTTCATTGCTTCGCTCGGTTGGTATCTTTCCCAAATCCTGCCCTTTAATACAACTGAGCCTGTCCATACTCTTTAAGCTAGGGAAGAGGTGGAGTGCTAAATCCCCTGAATATCTGAGGGCAAGTGGAAAAACAAAGTCCAGGCAGTGGTAGTGAGAAGACACAGCTTCAGCATGGAGCTGAGGAGGAGGGAAAGAGGTTATGATGCTCGGCAAGAGGATGGCAAACAGAAGGGATGGTGATTTTGGATCAGATGAAAAAGAGCACTGTGAAGGGGGGATGTAAAGAGCAAAGGGATAAGGACTTCAGCTGCAGGTTTATAGCAAGCAATTGGGAACGAAACTGGTGCAAGAAATTGGGAAGGAAGAAAACGAGCCAAAGCCGGGGGGGAAATAGAAGAAATACTTGTGACCTTTGGAAAACATTACGCTACATACCCTGTATGGTTCCAGAAACTCCCCATTCCTCTGCTGCCACCAAATACCTAGCCCAAAATGCATGTCGTGCCTTCTTCCACTATCAAGTCCACAGAGAGGATGAGACCTCCTGCATCTCCTACAGCAGAAATTTCTGTAACCAAATTACATTTTAAAATTCTTCTGCTAAAGTATGATGCCAGAGACTATGATTTCTCAACTCTTTTATCTCGACTTGCTTTTCAAAAGCTCTTTAAATCACAAAAAAGGACAATATTAATGCAGAAAAATCCTCAACATCCCTGCAAAACACTTTTTATTCTGATCAAAGACTCAAAATTCAGTAAACCAGGTTTCTTGTGTGACCATAATTCTGCATTCTGATATAGGGTTAATATTCAGACTGGATAATTATATGTCACATTTACACCAGACATTTTTCTGTTTGGTAGGAGGTGAAGGGTGGGGCAAAACAGACCAGCTAAGACAGAATCAGAAGCCACCTGAGAATGTGCCAGAACTGATATCAGAAAGTCATGCCAACTTAGAAAAACCTCCACATTTTCGTCAGAACTCATTTTCACAATGGAAAAAATAACAGAAGATGTTATTTCAATTTGATGGCTTCTCATCCACACAATTTTGAACATTTTGAATGTTTATACAAAGAGCATTCCTTCTTTCCCCTTTTTCTTCTTGTGGATTTACAGTAAAGCAGAATTAATAAGGCAAGCGGAAGTCCTGGTAACAGAAGACATTTGTTTTCATAACTGACTTTCAAAATGGTAAGTGGAAGATCACCCTCTTTAACTTCTCCTGTTATTGTATATTGAACAGATACAAGTATGCAACCACACAAAAACATTTTTTCTCCCCAAATTAGCATTATTACTTTATTTGGTGATTCATTACAATCTGCAAATCCAATAGTCAAAAAAATAAACTAGGCATAATGTTAAAGCATTTTACAAGCAAAATACTTTACTGTTTCTTTTTCAATTTGCATAGGGTGGGATAAGTGTATTGGTTAAAGAATACAACCTACAGAAGAACAAAACCATAGTTCATCAAACTGTACCGAAGGGTGTTATGATCCTGTGAGTGAACAGTACTTAAACAGCTATAACCGTCAATGGAAAACAATACACTTGAACATTAACAAGGCTGCCTCCCCATGACCATGATGCATCATCAAGGCTGCAAGCCACTGGGCTTCTTTTCTTATGTTGTAGATCATCCTACTTTAAAGAAATTAAAGAGTTAAACAAGCCAGAATGCATCTACCTATGTTCATTTCTTTTCTACCTGAACAAAGGCCAGTATGAAGAGAGGGAATTTTTAAAGTCCACTTCTGAAACTACTTATAATAATGTCTGTCTCTCATATTTTCTGTCATGGAGATAGCAAACTTAGAGCTTCATGCACACATCTCTGTTTATTATTACTGTGCATCCAGGTAAAAAACCTTTTTTTTTTTTTCACTGTGTAGCAACAAACTGCAAAGAGATCAGGCTCCTTTCCCATTGTAACTACATCTCTGTTCCTCCAACTGTATAAATCTGGCTTTGAAGCCTCACAAAACTAAAAAATAGTTGATCTAGGCTGTAATAAAAAAAGAATATTAAATACCTTTGGTAAAAATAGATATATTTAAACAAGTTTAGAAAAGCAAATAGTTATATTGTCAAAAGGAGAGTATAAAAATGTACACGATAAAAAAAATAACAAACAAACAAAAAATCATCAGCCATAGTAGTAAGAATAAAGGCGCTGTTCTTTTCAATGTTTGCTTCCTTAGCTCACGATATTGTCCAGTCTTCTTTCTAAAAGGCAGGAGCTTTACTAGAGCATATGGAAAAATCCAGTCCTTCCTACCAGCATTAGACAAATTAAGTTTAATTCAGAACAAGACAGTCTGTTTTAAACCAAGTTTATACAACAGAGAATGCTTCGATTTAGAGTACATAGGAGTAGTTGAACACAGAAAGAAAGATTTCAGGTGTTTTCAACCAGAGGCCAGATGTACTGGAGCTGTAGAAATGAGACAGCCAGCAGGATCAAGTCTCCATGATGTGAGCCTTCTAACTTTATTTTTACTCCTACATTATAAATCCATGTATTGTCAAGAAAATTGTGGGGGACAAAAACAATACATCTATTTTAAATCCCTCATTGATGCCTTTCTCCCATCCTTTCACTGGGCCTCCAAACAGAGCTGTCACACAACATATAATCCCAGTTTGGCTTCTCCTCTTTTTAGAGATCACTGTAAATCTTGAAGATGGAAGATCCCCAAAGCAAACAACTGAGATTACAGAAGGAGATAATGCACAAGCCCCATAATAGAATCAGCCATTGATTGAATGTGCTTTGAAAGAAAACAGCACAATTAAATCATGTTTATCCTTCAGTATTCCCTTTGCACACACAGTCACACTCCTCGTGGTGTTCCAAGGGTACATCTGTCAATGATTTATGCAATCCTCGGACGCCAATCCTTGGCTTCAGCTGAAGAACCTAAAGGAGAAGCAGCCAAGCATCAAGAAAACAGCAAGTGCTTCATCACACACCTAGACTATGAGATAGATTGCACTGGAAACACACTGGATGACAGGAAGCATATTAAAAGAAATAGGCTTTCCTCAGCTGAATTTCTTCATTTATTCTACCCACTAATCATTATTTTTGCTTTTACCTCAAGCCCTTTACAAAATTGATTAAAACATGTTGAACAAATACTTGCTTTTATCAAAGAAGAGAGTCTTGCAGTTTCATATTTCTACTTAATTTTATTTAAGGGCTAATATTATAGTTAACCCAATGGAATTCTTAGATAATTCTATATTAAATAATTTAGCTATAGATTTGTAACAATGGAAATGGACAGATATCTGTTCCTTCATAAAGTTCACATCTACCACTAGAGAAAGCTGAACAAGGAGGTGTGGTTGTGATGTGTCTGAACTGCACCAGTAAACAAATACCTCAGGAATGACTTAATAGTTCCACAGAAAAGTACTTTAATAAGGAAGATATTACTTTTTTTATGTAACACCTCATTAAAATGATAAAAAAAATTTACAAGTCCAATATAAAAAATTTTAAAATATTAATATTGGTAATATTTTAAAATTGGTAATTAATAATAGTAAAAATAAATTCCTTAATTGGCTTTCAGTATTTCTAAACATGCAAATGTAAAAAAAGCGCGTACCTCATGGTATTTTTTGGTGACTTTTGTTGGTACACATTGGCACTCATTGCAACTCTGGTGACAACAGGCACAGTTTCCACCACAACGTTTCACCAGGAGACACAATGGCCAGAAGATGGTGTCAGTTCGCTTCAGCTCCTCCCTCAGTGACACTGAGAAATTGCGAGGAGTACAACTGTACAGCCGCACCTCCTCCTTTAGGAGGTTGAGATCGACCACTGCAAAAAGACAAACAAACTGGTGCTTTTCTGATTTGTAATCCAACTTAATTGGTGGTAAATCAACTTCAGCAGTGCAGAACCTTTGAGGAAAGTTCATTTTTGCACAGGGGGTACAGGTTCAGCACACAAGTATAACACTACAGTTACATGAATACCATGAAATCTAAATGAAATGATCGTTGCACAGGAATATTCACCAATTATTTTATAACTCTGGCAGAGTTGGTTCAAAGTAAACAAAGCAAGCTTTGGCTACTATGTTCCCATTAATGTTTTATCAAATCAAGCCTAATGTAGTTCCCTTTGTTCATGCTCATCCTCTGAGCTCTAGTATTGTTGCTATTCTACATTAATTTTGGATTGGAGAAAAGCACACAACAATTAAGGATCCTGCAAACCTCCAAACACATTTTCACTTATTTGCATAAAGCATTCAATCTTCTCTCCAAACGTACCACCATTAAGGAACAGAAGTAATGTGTAATTCACAGGGGTATTCTATCTGATAAAAAAAAAAAGAAAACCCTATGATAATATGGCTACTGAGACAACTGAAATAGAGGTCTCAAACAAAGCAGCAAAGAGCTTTAAACCAACTGTTTTTGAGCTAAATCAAGAAGAAACTAGGGAAAAAAAACCCACAGTGCATTGATGTTACTTGCCAATTATTTTATAGTTATTGCTAGCAGTTTGGAAATAAAAAGATATAAAATAAAGCTAAAATACATCCTTGATCTGAATCACCCTCTAGAGAAATACCGCTTTTCCCCCCTCTACTGACTATGTAAAGAGCCTCTAGAGCTCACCAAGGAGAACTTCAGCCTATCAAGGCAAGATAAGACCTCTGAATTCTATTTAAACATGTAAGAAATAAAGAGAACTTAGAAGTTGCATTTCTCTAGTAGAAATGCTCACTAGTACTGTCCCAGGAGATCTTTGGGCAGCAATTTCATGCCGTGTTTCTTCAAACATTTCTTTTGCAGACCATACCCATATACTGGCATCCATAAGTAAGGGGTTTTGCTGTGAAAGGTCAGTTAAACACACTGAAGCTTTTTCTCTGTTTGCACTTACAGTGAATGCCAAGCTGGGGCACTTCATTCCATCACTATCAGGTTAACATAGGCTCCTAAATAAACAATCTGATTTTTAAAAGCAAGGAGTGTGTAATAACTCCAATAAAGTTAATGATAGGACGCCAGCCTGCCTCCCACACTGCAAGAGCATTCCTTGGAGAAAGCTGAGAAGGGAACAGAGGGAAAGAGAGACAAAACTTCCGGGGGAGAGATTCACTGTGAGAAATTAGAAATGATTTAAGCTCTTGTGATCAGCTAATAGCTCTAGGCTGAGTCATTTAGAGGGTGGACATGTCTACCTCCATTAATCAAGGACTGCGAATAGGAATGGAGTACTTCTTTCTCCTGTTATGTTTCAAACATATAAGTAGTGAACTGACTGAATAAGGATAAAATGCCTAAAGCACAATGAGAGAAATGCTAGTCCTGCTAATACTTTCTACTGGTATATTTCTACAGAGACTGACGTGCTTGGTACAGTGAATATCAAGATAAGCCTATGCGTCCTAACACGATTGCTGCTCAGCCCTTCACCATGAGAAACTGAAAAGGGAATCTGGGCACTGATGCCTCTTCCAGCAAGCTCACCGGCCAGTGGGAGAGAGATGCCTGTACGGTGCTGTGCTTCTCCATTACCTCCTGCCTACTGGCAGCAGCAGAGGAATGCATCCATTTCCCAGTACTAGCCATAGTTATAACATTGAGAAAAGGGCAATGCACTAAAATGAGCAGCAAGTGTATTATGCATTTTGTCACAAAATTGGAATGAATTTGACCTGAACCCCTCAGACCTGCAGACCCAAATTTTAGAAAGGTTCTGTGGAAGAACACGCAATCAGGTCTTATCATGTATTTTTAGTGTGCCTTACTGGTACAACAGGCTTCAGGAGAGATGAAAAAATGTCATGTTTGGTTTCCATGCTTTACAATGTACTAAGGCATATTGCTATTATACCTCACAATGAACCCTTGCCCTACCTTATGTAATTCAATTTCATTAAAAGGTCTGTGGCAAATTTATCTAGTGCTTATATAATCACTTCTTTGAAGTGTGTGAATGAAGCTGTTATTTTTTCAAAGAATATCTGTCTGTCCAAAATTTATTTTAACACACTGTGGGCACGAAGCTAGATGAGAGAATGTATATATTCCCTTAAAAGTGTTTACTTAACCACAATAAAAGGTTATGTGGATTTCCCAAGTGCACTGAGTTACAGTACCTGTTATAATGTGAACATTTAAACACTCCTTCAACTTGGCTTCCACTCATGTATCATGTTTGACACAACAGTCAAAGGTCTTTTGTCTAGCACTAGCTCAGGAGGAATGGAAGGCTCTGCAGTAGCACATGAATGGGAAACACTAAAATAAAAATAAGGGGAAAAGGAAGAAAAGGGAGAAAAAATGTAGATGCAGGCAGGTCTACAGTAAAGGCTATTTCAAAAGTGTGCCTTCACTGGCACATACAACTGAAGTAATCCATGTTCACACCAGCCTGAAAGTAACTGCTCTGCAATTGGCAGTGCAACTGTCCGGCATCTTCTGGGGGCGTGTATCAAGTACCACAGGGAACCCTCTTTCTCAAACATTTTTTAGCTGAATGCTGCTCTCAAAGTCAATGAAACAAATTAAATGATGGTTGGGGTACTTGTGTGTGGGCACAGATAGTCACAGGATGGTTTTCATTCCTAAGAACCTTGGAGATGTTCCTAGAAGTGTAAGTTTACTGACAACAGGACAGGGCTATTACAAAACCCCAAATGAGAAGTTAAAAAAAAAAAAAAAAAAAAAAAAAGTCACATAACCATATGAGAAAAGCATCTATTAAGGACTATGGTTGGATTGTGACTCTTTTCTTCTTAAGCAGACTTCAGAATATGGTCTAATGATTATGCACAGATTTCTGTGGGAAGCAATGGGATTATTTTTTTGCACAGCAAAACATATTTTTAAGGATGTTTAATATTATAAAAGAATTTAGGACTATATGTAGACATCAAAGCCTCTGAACTTGGTGTTTCTTCTTTCCTGGCTAGAAGGTTTTGGAAGCATTTTATCCAGAGAAAACATCAGACACAGAAGTTCTGTGGAATTTAGGTTGTCTAAATATAGGCTTTTTCATATGAATTATTAAGTAGGAGTAGAGGACAATACTTTTCTCTACATAAAATAACATACACTTTTAATTACATTTTCATTTAATCTAGATGTAAACTGATGTTTGTCTATGAAAGCAGGACATTTAGCTTTTACACTGAAATATTGCAAAAAACCCCCTGATCTAATAATAGAATCAAAGAGTTTGAAAAAACCAAACATTTTAGGGCATGCACTTCTCCCAAACATTTGTTAAAAAGGTTTTTAAATACAGCAAACATTCTACTAGAAGGAATAAGATTTAAAAAGAAGAAAAAAAAAAAAGAAAAAAAAAAAAAGGTTTGCTCTCTTTATCTATTGAGCAGACCTAAAAGTTAATACTATGTCAGCTCAAGTGGACATATTTTCCACCTCAGGCTATTACATTACACACTCAGTAATGCAGTCTGAGGGTGGTCTCTTAAAGATAAATGTGGCAATACTGTGATATGTTTATTCAGTGAAAAAATCTGTTTCAGCATCTAATTAGAAGTCTTTAAAAGATTTACTCTGATAGTTTCTTTCTAAGATATGTCTTGCAGGGAGTTCCTTTTGTCTACATAGATGTTATCCAACACCTGCATTTTAGTTTATGTAAGGTTTCACAAATTACATTTTGTTTTTCTCCCACTTACTGTATGCTTATGGCATACATTTGGAAAATACTGAATCTCTTTAATTAGGAAAGTGTTAAATGACTATCTGAAAGGCATGGTCCATTGCTGAAAGCTTTTAAAAAGATTTCCTCCTCTTTGACTCTTGATTTAGTTGCTGTGTGCATAGTTGTAGCAATACAGATAGGGTAGAAGGGTTGATTTTTAGGCTCTGATCCAAGAATTAGCTATCAAAAACTTAAATTTGAGTTATGAAAGGCTTTACTTCCTCCCTTTTCTTGCTGATCAGATGATAGACTAGTTTACATCTGTCAACAGAAGAGTCTATTCAGTTATGCTCATATATTTTCATTTTCATGCTGTATGGTGGGCAAGGAAGAAGGTATTGCCTGAATGCTATCCATCCACATGAAATCCATAAACATGAAATAGTGGGTGGCATCTGGATGATATGCAGTAGAAAATTCATGAATGTCAAATGTAGATGGAACAAAATGACTTGCTGAACAAGAAATAGCTCCACAAGTCTTGAAATACATCATCTACTTTACATCTGATTAAGTTGACAACTGCATGATCAGACTGGACATGGACAGAGGAATTTCATGAGGTATCATGGAAGAGAAATATTTAGTTAATCGCTCTCAATTCATATGGTGTAGAGACTGGAACAATTCTAATGAAATAAACCAACTGTTCACATGATACAGTAAGTGTAAGAAATTACCTACCCCAAACAAAAAATAAAGTTTTTGCCCTCCATAGAAAAAGAAACCCACAAAGTTAGATTATGTCACCCATCCAAGATGCCCTGCTACTTTGTGGAAATAAAGATCTCCCAGGTTCCCTAGAGAAAACTATCAGCTTCTATTTTTTTTTTTTTCCTTTTGTAACTTTATCCTGCTAAATTCCTTTAAGTTTTGAGTTTAGTTTGTTGTCATTTTTCAACAATGTAATGGTGAGAATAGCTAACAACAGTGATCTCTGCTGTATTTCTAACATATTCCTTTCTTGGAACCAAAATTCAAGGTGAAGAATGCTCTTAATTACTGTTTCTTTGTTAAGAAAACATACCCGTAGAAAGCTGCTAGGCCAGACAGAAGAGTAATTTACCTCTTGATTTTCTCCCATGAATATATGCCTTTCCAAGAAGTTGCCACGTTGGCCTGTACAAATCTTCCAAATCCAGTTGCCACCGATCTGGTTCAAGGTACCGGATAAGTTCTTCCACAGTACTAAATCCAGCAACGGCATTGTTTAATACATCTAATGGTAAAGCTGATGGGGGTAGCAATGATGGGCTGGGTGCTTCTGTGTGGTGCTGCAATCAAAGCCAAGAGAAGAGTACCAGTCAGAGGGTTAATGGATCTGCTTTGATGAAGTGCTCTACTTTATGAAGTTACATAGCTGGGAAAGTTTATAAGTGGCTAGCTTGTTTCCAATGTACAGTTTACCTAATAAGACAAATGACAAGAGTCAAAAAGTACCTAATTATTCTTCAGCGATAATTGTAAACAAACTTCCACTAGACAGAGTTTTCCCACTTCTTACGTTTCTGGCCTTGAAGATAGCATGCCACTATACCTGTCTTTGAAGAAGTTCACTGAGGGACAAGATTTTAGAAATGGAACAACGAGTGACTTGAAAATATGGTTCCATTACAGGCAATTAGTGTAAACCTCTAGAAATCTGAGGAAACACACATTTCACATGCTGCCTTTCCTCTGAAACAGCCACAATCTTTGTCTTGTCTTTCAATGTAAAATATGCACATACCCTAGCACAAAGATAGCAAATATTCCTGCTCTCTTCTATAGATGAAAAAAAAAAATCACCAATTGTGTTTCAGACAGTACTAAGAATTAAGTTTCTAATTAAACAATAATGAACAGAGCAATAACAACATCTGGCATTACTGTAATTATTTCTCCCTTAAGAAGAAAAAAATCCATGTTCCCAAAGATATCAAAAGTAGTTAAATGGTGAAACTGAGTACTGAAAAAGTCTATTTACTTTCCCACAGCACAAATCTCACTGACAAACTCACTGGATCAGGGGTACTCAGTCACAGGCAATTCAAGCAAAGTGAGACTTCTGGTTTTGCTCACTCTACAATCTGTTCAAAAATTATGGATTGATTCGTATTTTCAGAAGAATAAAAAAAGGCAGGAAGGGAAACCTAAGCAGGAAGCTGTTGCTGCATCACTGTAACTTTCTTTAGGCTTTTAAATAGGCAGATATCACTACAGACATTATGTCCACAGTACTACACTAGAGCAATTTATCTGGACCATGTAAGAAGGATGAGGAAAGATTTGAACATTTCCCTGATTTAGGGGATGGGAAGGATGAGAAATCTTGAACTTAAATGCGTAGTGCTACATGCATCACTGCTCTCAAGTGTAGTCTATATAAGATTTAGGGAAAATTTATTCACTGTAAGTACAGTCAGGATTCAGAAAAAGTTGCCCAGAGAGGTTGCACAATATCCATCATTGGAGGCTTTCAATACATGACTGGATAAAGCCCTGAGCAATGATTTGACCTCAGAACTGACCCTACCCTGAGCAGAAGGTTAAACTAGAGACCTCCTGAGGTCCCTTGCTGAATTTTCCTACAACATAGTATTAAGAATGAAGGACTGAATGTTCCTTCAGTAAGTGAACTAACACGCTTCTTGTCCCTTCCCTGTGCAGTGCCTGTTAGTACTGCACCAACATTTACATACACATATCTATATTTATTAGTATGTATTTATAAATATTCAAAAATCCTCATACCACTTAGTGCCAAACAGCACTCTCAGTACGCTGTGAAGTGTATATATATTGTAACTTTTTCATCAATAATGTCAGATCAATTGTATTCATTTAACTTTTCAAAATGATCAGAGAAATTGATGAGAAATGTAACAGTTATGCAGTAAAAAATTATGTAATAAAATAATCCTTGCAACACTACATACTAACCAACAGTTTTCTAAAATAAATATGCCTGTGATAGCTGTATTTCATACCTATAAATATATTTTAATTTTTGTGCTCTCAATTTATTAAATGTGCATTTTTGGTTTCAGCTAAATGTGTGGTAGAAGGGGCAGCAAATGGAAGTAACAACCATGCCCTTCCTATTTTTTGCTTCAAGGTTTTTTCTCTCTCTGTCTTCAAGAAATGCAGTCACTAGAATGATTTGTGCTGCTTTTTAACTGGGAATCTTACAAAGATAATACAAAACATAGATCTAGTGTGCTGCTACTGTTAACTTTACCGTATTTTCATCTTGCAAATCTATCATCATTTCCAATAGAGTGAGTGAAATAGTTGCTTCCCATTCTGGATGAATGTGGATTTCAAAAAGTTAAAATATTTCTTTTCCTCTTCTCTCCACTGCCCACATTAAAAATAATAACATGTTGATCCATCTATTAGGTTATGATAATAAAGCAACAGATTGTGGTCTATAATTTAAATATTTGCTCTTAGCAAAATATGCTACTCAGCAAAGTTTCAAAATAGTGCTGTGACACTATAATTCAGATGGTCAAAAAAATAATTCCAAAATTTTTCTTCCTGTTTTTCTCCACAATGATGTATTTATAACAGTCACATTTCCCAGTTGAATGTGTAGGGTTTTGCTAAGGTGAAAAACAAAATAAGGATCAAATAGTAGAACTAGTACCTGGAGAAAAAAAAAAAAAAAATCTTCTATTTTGTTTCCAGCTGAAGAATTTACTTTGGTGTCTCACTTCTACTGGGATTTTTTTTTGTTGCCAATGAAATAGATGGATTCCAGATGAAAATCCATTGGTCTAGAAT
The DNA here is from genome assembly GCF_047716275.1 of Strix uralensis. Taxonomy (NCBI): domain Eukaryota; kingdom Metazoa; phylum Chordata; class Aves; order Strigiformes; family Strigidae; genus Strix; species Strix uralensis. Next base: position 47,919,498 of record NC_133975.1, on the reverse strand, counting down.
CTATTTCCACATTTCCACTAATTCATCGATTTGTGTCATTCTGGATTCAGTAGGCATTTGCCTGAGTTAAAATATTATGAGGATATCATGAATCATTGCACTTAATGGTAACACAATTAAAGTTGTCATCACTTTCTAATTATTCTCACATTTCTCTAAAGAAAAAGCAATTGAAACAGCAAAATTGCACAACTTCGAAGATGTTTTAGAATAAAGTAGTTAAAATCAAGATTGAGAATGTTGTTTCTAATAATGTCTTAATTTAGTCAATTTAAATGACAGTTAAAATGTACCAAAGATTAAAGATAATTGATATCATAAACCTATAAATGCTGTAATTTATATTTATAACATAATAACCTTTATGAAATATCTATTCAATAAATTGTTTAATATAAATAGTAATTCAAATTATACTCTACAATACTATTACTTGCTAATAGGTACTACTTATTTTATAATTTAAATCTTTTGGACAGAATGTCTGGGGCAGCATAAATGGTACTCCTTCCTTAGACTAAAATTGTATCTTGGAATTTTATACAGTTTATAATTTCACCTGGCTTTCTCAGTTTTATTTTGTGTTCTATAGGCAATGTTTACACCCGCAGTAAAATGACTTAATGCAAGAAATTAAAACTCCACTGATGGACCATACCTTTTAGAAGCAGCAAATACAAAACTTCATCATAACTCTGAGATGTAGCATCATAGTCGCAACTTCAAAATGTTGAAATGCTCCTTAAATGGAGCTCTCCCTCACTTTATTGCAAGTCCATCACTTCCATTATAATTCCTTCCAGTTAAATAATCTCAGATAAAAATCCACATGCCTAGAATTTAATCTACATCTCTCTTGATATTCCTACTCTGACCCTTGCATCCACCTACATGCCTGACACAAACTGGTGTTGTCAAGCCACTCTCTGTGCAGCGTTACCGACATCCATACTCAGTAGGTCTGAGAGATGCAATTTCACTGCAGAACGGTGGCGTGAAAGCCTCACAGGAGAACCACCAATAAGCTCTAGCTGTTTTGCTGCACAGTGTTGATGGAGACAGTGAAGATGATCTTACAATGAAGTAGCTATCCGTCAACTGTACATCTGTAGCTGGCATCATCTAACTTACTCCACAGAACTATAATCATGCCTCCCTTCGCAGGTCAGCTAGCACATAATCAACGTTTGATGTAACAGTCATCTCTTTATCTAACAGGGAAGACATAACCAAAGACAGCAGACACTTGCTTAAGTACAGCAGCTATCCAAAATAGCTTTCCTGATGGAGACCACTTACTGGGAAGTGATGTTCTCCAAGCTTTTCTACAATAAATACAGACAGTAAACACTTTTTCTGTCATAGCAGCACATCCTCAATTAATAACCAATGTTTTTGGTTTGAGACCACCTTCTTTGTTTTTTTTGCCTGAGCATGAATAATTTCTGTCAAGACAGATTTGAAAAATACATCAACAAGCTCTGTATTTTAATGTGACTCCTCTAGTAAACAAAACACACTATGGCTTTTGTGCCCAGGAAACAATTTCAATTTACTTTAATAAGAACAAACATGTTTAAAACCAAGATAGAGCCAAACAGTTGCATCTTTACTGTTAGTTAAAATGATTCAGGATAAAAAACAGAGCAGAAAACATAGGGCTTCTGCTGCCCTGTAGAACAGCCAAGAATGACAATTGGTGTTGGATCAAACAGAATTTTCATTAGGTCTGTTTATATTGTATTTCTGTATGTGTACTTCACTCTATCAAAACAAATACCTTATAGAAATTCCCTAAGGTGTTTACAAGTGTAAAAGACAGGAAAATAGACCAAATTTAGGCAACAGTTTAAGATATAGATTTGGAAAAAAGGAAGGAAATAATGTAAATACCAACTTCACAAAACTATCCAGCCCTGAAGATTATACAAAACAACAGTACCTCAGAAAAAACTTAGGGAGTAAAATGCATTTTAGGGTGCTCACAATGGTGGGTGTGCCCTATTAAAGGAATCAAAGCTACTCCATCTAGCCTCTTTCTCAAAGGGGAAAGGATAAGGCACTCTTATAAGCAGAATAAGCAGGTGACCATCAGTGCAGCAGTAAATCTGAACAAAAACTGCAACAAATGAGTTTGAAATAACATAGTTGAAGCTCAGGCCTAAAGGACAATTTAGTATGTAGCCTAACTTGAAGACTTGTGATTAATTTCTTGCTCTGACACATATTTCCTATGTGATCCTGAGCACAGTATTTAGGCCACAGCTTCATGGTGTAAAGCATCTGGCAGTAGCATTTCCTTGCTATGCCAGCATGACTGTGTATGTGGCTGCATCATAAACAGAAAGCATTCTTTCTGAAAAAGAATATTTCTCATTTCCTTTTTTCTTTAACCGCAACCTTATTCACAGTGCAGACCTCCAAAGGCTTATAAGGCATCACAACCAAAAGCACAGAGGCTGCTAACACAAATATTTTTAGATTCATTCTGGCACCAGGAATTTCATAGCATGCAGGTTTGTAACACAGCCTTATCAAATCTGTAAAATGAACAGAAAGGCAATTCCTTGATCTCAATTTCTGTGAGAGAATGAATATAACAACCATGTATTAGATGATCATTACTGGTTTACTTGAAGAATCCAGAAGTAATTTAGATAGATAAAAGGTAAAACTTTGAATACGAGACTGTATGGTATGACCCTTCCTGGTCTGCCACTATCCATCTGTTCTTTCCTTGCACTGAACCTGCTCCAAGGATAAGCAATTCAGAACAAACCAGCACTCACCTACAATCTACACAAGATCAGCTCTTAAGCACCATCATGATCTAAGCAAATCCTTCCTTTTGCTCCTGTCTCATAGGGTAGGACTGTCAAGGTACTGACACTACCCTCTTCCAGTTAAAGGAGAGGCAAAAAGTAATTTTGTTGGTTTGCTGCAGCCAAGAGCGAGGAATTTCATGTTTAATAACGCAATCACTGAGTTAAGACTGGAACAACAAAAACAAGTGAGTCAAATACTTGGCATGACAGAACACTTACAAGTAGTGAATAATATGTCTAAAATAATTCCCTCCCCACAAAAGAAATCCCCATTTTTTAATTTCTTGTCTTGAAGAAAACATTGTCAAGCAGTTTGAGTGAAAACCCATTCATCAGTTGGCAGAGTTTGGAGAAACTGTTAAACATCAGCATGGTTTAATCAGACTAGAAGGGACTCTGTAACAAAGAAAACCTCAGAGGAACCTCCCCTCCTCCAAAAAACAACTAGGATCAGTTCTTTGAAAGAAATAACATATTTCTTCTAATGAAATACCCTCACAACTTTTTTTTTTTTTTTTTTTTTTTTTAATTATTATTGTACAGGAACGCTCCAAGTCCTGCTTAGATTTAGAGATACGTTCTTGAAACTAATAGTACATGCACATTCTTGTAACACTCACAATAAAGAAAGCCTGTTTTCTTCCTTTATAATCACAAGTAGCCCTCCTATTAGCATCATTAGAAGCTACTGAGGGAAAACAGATATACAAGTCTTTCTGAGTTTGCCCTGAGGACATAGAAGCTTCTTGGCATAACAATAGTTCTTTCTTTTCTCCCATAAATACATGCGTTAATAACTGTGAAAAGCCTCTAGAAACCCTGACCTACCTGAAAAAGAACAAACTTTTACTTGCTGGCATGTATGCAGTACAAAAAAGCTAATCCACTCCTGAAAGTCTGTCACTTGTAAAGACATCATTAACCTGCACCACTGCTATGCAAAACGTTAGTCCTGTTCAAGTAGTAATGTAGGAGGAATAGAAATGATCTGTAGCTGGGCCTCTGTGCAACCACCTAAGTAGAGATATCAAGTTCCAGGATCCTCCTCTTGTACCTCCAAGAAAAGAAATGAAAAAAAAAGAGGAACAAAAGCAGATAATCAATTTAGACTGCCAAAGCTGGGGAATAAGGCAAAGATATTTACTTGCATGTGATGGGGATGGAAGCCAGGAAGGCCGGCGCAGTTCCCATCCATTGCAGCACTTCTTACTTCTTTAGCTGAAGTTACTGTCACAGAAGCAAGGGTGGTTGCATGAGACACACAGCAGCTCCAGGGCTGCTAAGTACGTAGGTCTGGTACATTAAGCTCCAGTGCCACTGAAGTAAACATAGATCTTGTTCAGCTATCACTTCAGTGACATAACTTCTGCCAGTCAGTTGACATACAGGTAGGGGTACCAACCCTCCCCAATTTATTCAGCTACTGCACACAAGATCCAGAATGCAGGATGACAGCACCTTCTTTCCTTACTGGGCCTCTAGCTCTCTCTCTTTCATAGGCTCCCTAAATTTTCTGTTCTTATATTGTGCTACAACTGCTTATCAAAATCTTGTCCAGCCGCTCTTCATATGCATGCAGGGCTTTCCTTTTATCTCACTGAGAATCTTACTTGCGGAGGAGTATCCATGTGCTTGCATCAATTTACACCTTAAAGCCAGACAGAGATGGCTTTCCAAACTCTACATCTGGTATTTTTGTTACAGCACTTTGGGGAATGCTTCCCAAATTGTGCATTATTTCTACTTCCCTTTCTGTAACTGCTAACAGGAAAAAGGTCACAAGGGTCAAGGGGAATGTGTCCGTGCCTTTCTGTCTTTGCCTGTCACAGGTGTGAATAAAAGAATAAAGATGTACAGAAGTAGTGTTGGGAGCAGCCTAAGATTTCCTCAGGTTAAAGTTTTGAGATAAAATGTATTTTTTGAAAAGTTTTAAATATTCCCCCAAACAGAGTTTCTGTACAGTTCACAGAGAAGACCTGGAATTCTAATTGTGCTGAAAACAACTGGGAGATGCTCACAAGGAAATCAGCAGCATGGAAATAGCACAGGATGTCTCTAACCAGCAGCTTTCTTCTGGCAAATTGAAGTTTTTTGCATGAAGCCTGTGTACCCTGACATCCTTTGAAATACACAGCATAGGTGTGAGAGCTACTGTTGTGAGGACGAAGATGACACATATCTAGAGCAAGTCTCTCTCAGAGAATGCGATCAATAGCAATAATCTCTGGATTATTTTTCAAATCATTTTCAAAAAACTAGTGATTTGGTTAGTTATTGTCATAAATATGTATAATCAGATACGTGTACACATCTATATGTGTGTTTATATACATATAAAAATACATTTTGCTTTTTCCTGTGATCACATGTATCAGTAATAATCCACAGTAATTAATTTTAAAAGCAAAAAGAAGAAAACTAATGCTCACAGTACTGTATTGTATGGAAGACCTTATTGTCAATAGACTTCATCATGATGGTCATAGTGTTTTCTATTCCTAGGAAATATATACACACAGAGAACTATCTTTCTTGGATGCAGTTGCATGGAATTATTGATTTTTTCAGTGCATCTGGTAAGTTTCACTGAAGCAGTGCAAATTACTTCATCAGGATTTCATAAGCACTACAAAATTACAAAATTTCTCTCTCCTGTCTCTCCTCTACTGAAAGTATTTGTTATTCTACAAAATGATTCTTGTATTCTTTTGGGCAAGAACTTTAATGCACTGATTTATTCTTTCAGTTAATTAAGGAGAGAAGAGGTATATACAATTCTGCTTGAAGCTGTGTCACCAGCATCTCTGGCAACTGCAGAGGCCTCAAACCATGAAGCGTACAGTCCCTGCAACCCCTAGAATCGACAAAGCTTGCAGATTCAGCCTGCTAGTTGCAAGAGAAGTCAAGTTTTGATGCCTTTCTACCTTTGCCATGGGTTTTTACTATATTTCCTTACATTAGGAGTTTGTGGCCATAGTACTGAATTACAGGATTCTAGATAGATGATTCAAAGAAATGCAAGACCTCTCATGACTTGGACACATTTTGATTCAGTGGCCAAATACTCAGCCTTGTTCTGAAAGCATGCCCTGACATACTGAGTTGAACAGGGAGCATTTAAAAGCAAATACTTAGTCTGTAATGAATCAGGTCTAATAGCATAGAGCAAGTTATGGCATAGACAATCTCCATGACAAAAACTTTCAAAGTGAAACCAGTATGTCAGTTTTCATCCAGAGTCCCTTCCTCAAATAATTTGTCTTTTTGTTGTTTTCAGATTACTGTAGATATGCAAACTAATTTTAGGTATATGATCCTTGAGTTTTGGTTCCCATAAAGTGTACTTGTGACAGAGAAATATCTAAACCATAACTACTTCCAAAACTTTAATTTTTAGTGACCACTATCTTCTTGTTTATCCATCTCTCTCTTCTAAATGAGACTTTAAACAAAATTTAGTGAGCTCTCCCCACTCCATACAGTTGTATATATATGCAATAAGAAAAAGTAAGTCTACCTTTTGTATCCTAGTAACAAATGCAAAATATTTTGATTTCTGAACTTCAGAGAAACTTGCCTTATAACGTCCTCAAACCAAACATACGCGATACATTGAAAACTAACTACATATTTACCTCATGCATGTGCACATAGAGTGACTATAACTGCACTTTAAAAAGTTAAAATCCAGTAGATAATTTTCTTTCTTGTATTATTTGAATGCTTAATAAAAACATTTAGTCTAGTTCGGATCATGGGCAATACTAATATCTGTATACACATTTTAAAGAGCACAAAGTATGTGTTTATGCAGACGAAGTACCTGCTGAAAACAACTGAAAATAGACTGTGTATAGGCAAAATGAAGTCCCAAAGTAATTTACTTAAGTACAGTTTCTCCTATCCCAGTCTCATAAAATCTTTGTCTGGAGAAAGCCCTGCAATGTGTCTTGTGCTTGCAGTATGGTGCTAAAACAAGTGAACGTCTAAGAAATCATCATCTTCAAGTCTGATAGCATTTTTTTCTGTATTCACAGAACTATCTAAAACAAGTTAACAGCTGCAATGAATCATTTCAGTGTGTGGAACGTGTGAGGGAATGCTCGTCTTTTATAAGTGTTTGCTAAAAGTTTGGTTGAATCACTTGTAATGGATGTTGGCAGCAGTCTTTTGCCTTGATGAACCTCTGTTCAGGACAGTTGGGTATTCACACCATGTGGGACTGCTTCTGATTTCTGGATGTTAAGTTTTGAAAACACAAAGTATTTTCTTAAACAGTAAATCTGTCCTGCGTATCTTAGCACCTTCCTATCAACTCTTCCTTACTATACTAACTACTCGTCATAGTATTCAAGAACATTTAAAGTTTATCCCCTGCTTATCTATCATCTCTCGTTGTTAAAAGGCCATCTGGAGTCTCATGCCCATTTCCAGGGCAGAACTCGATATTGCTTACTTCCTGTATTTCTAATAAATGTGATGTTTTCTCCTCATATTGCTCTCACTGAGGAGCTAAAGTAGGACTCTAAAGAGACCCTTCTAAAACTACCTCTTCATGATTTCATTGCTTTGTGCCTTTCTGAATATATCCAGTATTGCCTTTTTATATTTCAGCTATAAGCTCTAGAGGTAACTTGGTTTTTGTTTTATGCTTGAATTGTGCTGTGATTAAGGCAGTAGGGTACTTCATGACTGTTTTAACAGTAATAACAAGACTTTGCACTAAAATATTCTTTGATGGATGTCCAAAGATACTTGAATGAATGTATGAGTAGATAGCTGAATAAGAAGTGTTTTTCAAATGCTGGTATAAACAAACCCTTTACCTTCTTTTTGTGAATATAAACTTAAATGCAAAAATGTGTAGGGTCAATAACAGAGATGTATAAATATTATATACCCTATCCAACACTTAATTCTATTGGATGAATTAGATTATTTCTTCTTTATATATAGTACAGTAGCATTGCAACTGATATATTTTGTCCATTAAATGATATTTTCTAGAACATCTTATTTTGATTAATATTGTGTCACATTTGCAATTCCTTTCTAGAAGGGAAACTTTATAAAGAATTATATATCAAACACTGCAAGCGAGAAAGAGAATCCCTCTTCTCAGTATTTACAATGAGATCCTAATAAATTTTTTTACACTTCAGATCAAAAGACATATTTAGTGTACAAATATAGAAAGGGAGAAACAAAAGAATCCCACCACAGATTAACAACTTTCACTGAAACTTTGATACTATGCAAGCCCTGTATTCACATATGTTGTAGGCTGAAATGTGGAATAGCTTTTACTTCAGTTAGGAGAAGTATTTGCAACAGAACAATCTGAATTATGCTTAAAATGTGAAATTATCATCTAAAAGGAGGAATATCATTGTAATTGAACAAGCAGTAATATAAGACCCTCAGTGCACAAACGAGCCAATGCAAAAAGAGATTCCCACAACCAGACTGCAGTGAGCACAGAGATATAGTCCAATGAATGTTTGCTCATATCTTACGGCAAGTGGGGTTACCATGATTATTAATCACTGCATTCATAGACACACCTGAAATTCATAAAGGAAACACACTTGTATCTGTTACATTTATGATTTAGAGAAGGATTTTTTGTTGTTGTTGTTCTGTACACAAAGCTCTAGTTCTTACTTGACAGACAGTAGTTCATAAGGAATAAACAGCCAGCATAAATGCAGCTGTTCTATATAGAAAAAAGTTTTTGTACGTTCTATAACAGGGGATGTGGTCAGCTATAATTAAAGGACATCATGTTTGCAGACCTTTTTTAAAATTACTCATTTTTCTCAAAATACATGAATACTTATAAAAAGCTTAACCAAATGGAACAACAGCAAGTGTTTGGAGTCAAAGAATGAACTGCTCTAAGTTCCCTCTAGGTATTAGAGATGGGTAGTTGTTGTTAACAAAATGTTTACTTATCCCAGTAGGTTCACAGGAGGTTCATCAAACATTAAACCCTAGGAATGACTGTTTATTACAACTGGAAAGTGTATTTGGCAAGGATGATGAAAATTACTTCTACAGTGCATGCAATTTTAATTTGATCCTTCAGCATACATGTCGAATTGCATTCCACAACAGGTTTCTGTTCATTTCATATCACAATAAAAGGAACACACCCAACATTCCTGTACAGCAGACATTGCAAATCAGAGCTTGTCCTGCCTTGAAGGTAGAAAGTCCTTGAACAAAACATTACTTTACAGGGAAGGACCCTCAGCTCTGTCCTCACATATCTGTTCTTAGTGTCATCAAACATATTAGAGTTTTACCATAATTTAAGATTTGTGAAGAAAAGTATTTTGTACTGTTTACTTGTCATATTTAAATTTGCTTTACACGTAGCATACACATCACAACCCAAAAAGCATGGTAGAGACTATGGCTACATTGCCCACATTAAGATTCTCACACTGTTTGAGCAAGCCAAATTTAGAATTTTTGAGCTAGTTTTTACAGCCCTATACTGCTAACCATAATGTTGTCCTAACATACTTTTAACGTGCATTACTCGTTAGCAGTATCCCTTCTACCTACATATTTTCCACTGTCTTTATCTCCTAATTTCTATCTCATGTTGCCTCATTATACTTTCATATATATAATACACACAAGTATAGTGTATGTGATTACACAACAACTGAAGATTAATCAGGAAAGTATGCTTAATAAGAGAAATTTAAGGAAAACATTTTAAAACCCCTTGCATTTAAAAGTAAAACATTAAAAGCATAAATGCACAAAATAAAGTGTTACAGGGGACCAAAACCTCAACAGGGGACAATGTGATCCTGTTATGAAAAAGGCATATCTCATTCAGATAGATTCAGAACAGCACCATAAAACCAGACCAGTGAGCTGCCAGAGGTCTCAGCTGAAATGCAGTGTTCAGATTTATCTCCAGCACTTTTAAGATATAGGCAGAGAGAAAAAGAATATTCAGAGGAAAGAGCAAGAAGAAAGAAAATATGAACTATGATAAAAGATTGAGTGATACAAGTTTCTTTAATCTTGACAAGACTAGGCTGACAGGAGATGTGATAACTAACATGTAAGACAGCATCAGATGATCAGCTGTTCCCTAGTCCATCAATGACAGGAAAGATTTATGTTACGTCTTAGAAAACAATTTCATACTATGTAAAGCAGTGCAACAGATGATCGGGAAAATCTCGGAAGTCTTCATCCCTGAACTTCAGGAACAGGACAAATATCTAGCAAGAATGAGCTTGGTCTATCTACACCCTGCTTAGGTCAGAACAATGGCTCAGAAAAGATCCCACTGAATTCCCTTCCACCCCTGCATTTCTATGATTGCATTACACAGCTTCAAACTGGAAACCTCATTGTTTCTAGAAAATATGTAAAATTATGATGAGGGAAATGCTGAATTCTAGAAACAAATTAATTTAAATAATTTTAAAATCTGCGCTGTTGCCTAGCTATGCCCCAAATTCTTCTGTACACATAACCAGTCTAATACACCTTTTTCCTCAGTGATTATTTCTCCATTTGTACATTTTAACCCTCTAGATCTATTCTATTAATGCTGTAATAAAAATCAATAACTGCATGCCTGTATACCGAGATATGGAATATTTAGTAGAAAAATATGTTGGGGTTTTTTTGGTGCATGTCAACCCACAAGCCCTTAACTAACAGGAGAATATGAAAATTAATGATACTCCAATTTTGGACTTTAATTTAACTGCTTTCTCTTGAAGAAAAGTAGGAAGTCACAGGCTTTTAATAAAATTTTGTTCCTTGGGAGCAGCAGAAGTTCCTTTGGCAGTATCATTTACAATTTCTTTGAAGCCTCAAAATAGTATGTAATATAAACCTTTTAAGAAGATGGTTTTTGCATCAGCTATAAAATAAGAGTAGACGCATGTCTGCCATGCTCTACTTTTTCAATCTCTATGACTGCTATTTAATATGGATCTTTCAAAGATGGTTTGAAAGCAGATTACTTCATTCTATTTCTGGTACACTCCCATGAAATTTTGTGCTGCTTACAGCATTAAAATATAACACGTTGAATTTGAAGGCACCACTACAAGTGCTTCGGCCTGATTCTTGGTGTTATTAAAAAAAGTATCTTTGAAACAGTCTAATTACTTTTATTATAATGAATAAATATGTTTTCCTGTGCACATGCAATTCCTTCTCAGCCCTTTCCTTCACACATGTAAAAAGGACAGAAAGAAAGATTAAATCTGCCAAGTAATAAACCCATAGTATTAACAAATCTAGTTACTGACATCATCTACCTGGACTTGTGCAAAGCATTTGACACTATCATCTCACACAACATCCTTGTCTCTAAATTGGAGAGACATGGATGTGATGGATGGACCATTCAGTGGATAAGGAATTGGCTGGATGGTTGCAAAGAGTTGCGGTCAACAGCTCCATGAGTGGAGAGCAGTGACGAGTAGTGTTCCTCAGGGGTGGGTATTGGGACCGGTGCTGTTTAACATCTTTGTTGGTGACATGGACAGTGGGATCGAGTGCACCCTCAGGAAGTTTGCCCACAACACCAAGCTGTGTGGTGTGGCTGACACACTGGAGGGAAGGGATGCCATCCAGAGGGACCTGGACAAGATTGAGAGGTGGGCCTGCGTGAACCTCATGAAATTCAACAAGGCCCAGTGCAAGGTCCTGCACATGGGTCGGGGCAATCCCAAGCACAAATACAGGCTGGGCAATGAGTTGATTGAGAGCAGCCCTGCGGAGAAGGACTTGGGGGTAGTAGTGGATGGAAAACTGACTATGAGCCAGCAATGTGTGCTCACAGCCCAGAAAGCCAACAGTATCCTGGGCTGCATCCAGAGAAATGTGGCCAGCAGGTCAAGGGAGAGGATTCTCCCCATCTACTACACTCCTGAGACCCCACCTGCAGTGCTGTGTCCAGCTCTAGGACTCACCACATAAAAAGGACATGGACCTGCTCAAGTAGGTCCAGAGAAGGACCATGATCAGGGGGCTGGAGCACCTCCCCTGTGAGGACAGGCTGAGAGAGTTGGGGTTGTTCAGTCTGAAGAAGAGAAGGCTCCAGGGAGACCTTATAGTGGCCTTCCAGTACTTAAAGGGGGCCTACAGGAAAGATGGGGAGGGACTCTTTACCATGGAGTGTAGGGATAGGACGAGGGGTAATGGTTTTAAACTGAAAGAGGGTAGATTTATGTTAGATATAAGGAAGAAATTCTTCACTGTGAGAGTGGTGAGACACTGGAACAGGTTGCCCAGAGAAGCTGTGGCTGCCCCCTCCCTGGCAGCGTTCAAGGCCAGGTTGGACGGGGCTTTGAGAAACCTGGTCTAGTGGAAGGTGTCCCTGCCCATGGCAGGGGGGTTGGAACTAGATGATCTTTAAGGTCCCTTACAACCCAAACCTTTGTACAATTCTGTGTCGTAGAGGAAATCTCATTCTCCTAAAGACTGCTAGTAAATCAACCGACTTCCATTAAGTCTGAAAGAGCTTCAGTTATAACACTATCACTGTCCACAGATGTGGCCAAATTATGTCTAACTAATCTGGTCAACTAGATCAGCTTTATATATATATAGGTATATATGTATTTAATGTCATTAAATTGGGCTCGTTAATATAATATGAGTAATGGTGGCACTCTAACAGAAATGATGGAAAAATCATAGTGACTTATGTTCTCAACCAGTCCATTAATCTTCCTTGTAATGTTTTAGGCAAGTTTATTCAGGCACTGATTATGCCCTCAATCCTGTAGCCAGAACTTCTAACACTATCACACTGATATAAAGGGACTTCTTTCTGTGTGCACATAGCTGCATCTTTCACATTGCTTCTCTGCTCTTGCACGTTCACCATGCTCTAAAGCTACAAAGTCAAAATGCTTATCTGCACAAGAAAGGAAGTGCCACAGAGTAACGCTGCACTAATCTTAAGCCATTTACAAACTAGTGTTCTACCTTACTATTACATTTAAATGTGAGGTGTGGGGTGTTTTTTATTTCAAAAGCATGATTTTAAAGAGTTTTAAAGCCTTCTGCAGAGGCACTGTTCATTCTATTTCTCAGATGTACCTTTTTTTAAAAAAGAGTTTTTAACACCCATTTGAAAATGAATATTTACACACTGAAACATATTTTTCTGCTTGTATTTATACTTAAAATATTTTCTCCCTCAGTCTCTTATTTTCCTGTTCACTGATTCAGGAATACTGGGTGTTTCTGATGATTTCATGTAGACTATATGGAACTAATTACAGAAACAGACATCAAAAACTGTGGTTTTCTAAGCTTTAATTAATTGTGGTTTCACAGGCTGCTATTCATTGCAATCTAGGAAGTGGTTAGATGCGGGGTTTATTATCAGTTTAAATAAAGAGCCAAAGTGTGAAGCACTGGTTCCACCTGAATTTTCCAGCCCATAAAAAAAATATGATTTTCTGTGAACTGCAGACATTGTTTTCATTCTGTTGAACCCAGCCTTACACAAAGTTATTTGCTGCATTAACCTACTAGACTGAAAGATACCAGCAACCACAAGTTTATCAAGATAGAAAGCGTGCCTCAAAACTGTATGATTGAAAATGCTCATTTGGATGCTTGACAAAGCACTGTTTCACAAATAAGCCAAATAAGATAAATTAAGATGATATTAAAAAGACATTATTTACAAGCATTGATCACTGAGTATATATCTTAGTATGTTTTTTCCTGGGCATGAGGGACAGACATTACAATCAGCTGCAGAAGAGGGGGAAAAAAAGAAGTGGGGAAAAAAAAGCAACTTTGTAAGGAAACGCTGGTCAAGAACCTTCATTGAAGAGATCTGTGTGGCTACTTCTGGTGGGATTTTCTTCCACCTGCCCCGCACAGTGAAGCCCCATTAGATGATCCTTTTGTTTAAATAAGAATAGAAACCCATTCTGAAAGTTCTCAATACAAGACTGAAATGTAATTGAGATGTACTGCATAAATTACACATATGAAGCAATGTCAAACAAGTCGGGTAAATTGACTGTGATGACTGCTATGCTTTGCCAAAGAGTCAATATAGTATTTGGAGAAAATCTTTTCTATTTTTGTAAATGGTTATACATTTAAGATACCTAATTGCCAAGAAGATAGTAATATAATGTTCTTAGAGTTCTTCCACTATTTACTATTTAATTTGAGGCAGGTTTGCATCTTTCAGATTATCTGTCCAGTCGCACTGGACAAACATGAGGATATAAATGAACAAATTCGGATGTGTGAGCACAAACCACTTGCGGAATGGGAGGGGAGACAAATTGTTGTTTCAAGTACATCACCATAAACTTGATATAATTTGACTGAATTTAGATGAGTAAAAATTGCCTTTTTAAGTTTATATAGCAGTTAAAAGTTCAGAAGAGGACATTTTGCTATTTAACAATTAAGGTTATCTTTTCTCCTTAACACTATGTTAGTATTAGATATGGGTTACCTTTGCAACTACTACGTGTTATAAAAGAGAATTGTCCGAAACATGTTTTAGTAAGCAACTAAAATACTGACACCTCTTTTCCTTTTTTCTCCCACAGAAAATTAAACTAATTTTTTGAGATAAACACTGATTTTGATCTCGGAATGATAACATCAATACTACTTTTAACCCAATTACCATCAAAGTTAAATTCTTCCAGGCAGTCTTTACTTCATTGCTGAAACTGGTCCATGGTATATAATTCACTCAATTTGAAAATTAGAGGAATAGGTAGCAACTGTGAAATAAGATCTCACTGGGCAGAACATTATTCTCAGTGTAATAAATGCACATAGAGAAACAATTATTTGCCAATTAATTTATAAATATATTTTAAAAAACAATAATCTGCTTAAACTTGGATAACGTGGCCATTTTTTTGATGATGTGGTCATTGTTTTTCAGACTCCAATACCTAATATTTCCTGTTGAAGGCAATGGTAACTGCTTGTTTAAAAATCTGTCACCAGTCCCACTGTCTGTATGCAAAGAAGAACTAGAATCAGAACATCCAAAGATTTCAAGAAGTCTATAAATTGGAAAGTATAACATTATCTATTATTGCACTTTCAATAGTGTGCTTTTCACTATATAAATAGAAATGAACATTGAAATTGCATGCAATAATAAATTCGAGTTGATGCATTGTTAGAATAACTTTAAAATACAATTATTCTACTGACAAAAACCACAGGAATACCATTTGCAAACAGAATGATTCAACCATGACAGTTTGGCACTATAACTATTGCCAGTTACTACCCCTCAGGTAACCTGACTATTATTTTCTCTTTCTCCTCTAAACCTCAACACACATCAGAAAACAGAAAACAGCTGCCATCCTTTTCCTGCAGCAAAAAATATCAGTGGAAGGTACAAGTGCCTGACTGCAAGGAAGCCATGGCCTATGACAGACTGTTACTGGAGACAGAACACTATGTGACAGAGCAGGGTACAATATACCCAGGTGTGCCCTGTGCAAGATGTGTTTCTTCCTGGTTCTCTTTGGGGATTCTCTAATTGCTTCATATTAGGAGATTATTTTTTGTAAGTATTTAATTAAAGAAAGAACAGTGTGGAATCCTTCATAAGTAAGTATATTCTCACACTTTATTAAGGAATTATATTTAAAGAAAAATAAAGATGGAAAATTTTTTTCTCTTAAAACTCTGTTGCTAAAATTATTTTCCTCTGGTTTCAGATTTTTATGATGACATCACCTTAGTATTTTGCCACTCTTCCAAGTATTAACCACAAAATTTAGTCCAGTCCCTATCTATACATTATCCACTGGCATTTTTGTGTGGCACTAGCTTTGTAAATTATAGCTTTGTACGGCTTGCTTAATGACACTCCTTAGGCTCACGTAATTGTTTTTAAAATTAAACAGCCTGCAGAAAAAAGTTGGTTCTGTTCACACTTGGGCAGCTTTTAATTTATTGATTTTCCAAATTCCCCTAGAATTTGTAAGCAGTTTCAGGTAATAAAATATCAAACCTTATCATGTAAATGTTATGATTTTTTTTTCTTCTATAACAGCATGGCAACTCTCTTTTCCAATTTAAAGTAGTGCCTTCCCAATGTAGTTTTTAAAAATATTAAATGTACTAGTAAGAGATACATAGTTCATAGAAAAGGAGTCAATAAGTGACAAAATATACAACAATATAAAACAATGGACAGCAACCACAGTCTCGGAAAATGATCACAAAAGTCCATGGAAGTGTACCTATTATCTAAAGGAACAACTGCAAAACCCCCTCACTATTTACTAACACTGTTACATTCAAACATTAGGAGTTAGAATTAAGACTAAACAGAAGAAGAGAAACTAAGAAAATGTATAAATTCCTGAACTACATAGAGATACCTGCTAGTAGCTTGCAAAAGTAACAGCTGATTTTACTTTGCTCTTCAGTCATGACATTACCTCAAAGGTGTTCTTAGGCTTTAACTTAAGTAGGAATATAGCACTGGCTCTGCAGTATGTAACCAGAACAGTTCGGTTCACTACGGCAGAGCAGAAGGCTTCTGTGGGGTTGACAGCTGCCCAAAGACCTGCACTTGTGCTTCACCTCCATACAGTGGGCTTTGCACAGGATTCAGGTTCACCTGTCTCACATTTGCAAAATACCAGACATTCCATCTGATCACCTCTATCACATCAAAGATGTGCAGGTTTTTTCCTTAAGTTCTAATATTTTTAGATATGTTTTGTTAGCAAAGTAGTAAATTACTTCCAAATTTTATATTGTCTTTCATCCATGTAAATACCTAGCTGTAAAAGTAATTATTTTTTTTTATTCTTAACGACAATTTGGAACATAATTGAAAAACTCTGACAATTTTTCATTTGTCTTTACACTGTTGACTTGACCATTTATCTTTGATTTTTTGATGAAAAGCTAGGCTGTACTCTGAAGTGTTTTATATCAGCAAACAGTTTCAAGACACTCTTATGAACCTTAATTCTACATTTATGGTGCATCAAAAGATGTACTGCTATTTTAGGCACCTAATCACAAGGGTTTTTTCTACATGAAAGGTGCCTATGACTTTCTTAAGCAGAAAGGCAATCAAAAAAAAGTAAATACAGTATTTAAAGTTATATATATTTATGGAGCGCAAACAAGAAGAGATCAATTACAGAATTTACTTTGACTAAAAGACAAGAATTACAAGCCAACAAGGCATTACACAGATGACTCAAGAATGGGAAGTATTTTATTATTAACTTTTGATTACCCAGAACACCTCACATTGAAAAGCCCAAAGACAAATATGCACACACAAGTCAGAAGAGTTCAGAAGATCAGAGTGATTTTCAGAAGATAAGCAAGGGCAACCCTATTAACAGCTTACGTATTAAAAGCCTACATATATGTGGCTCACTGTCCTGCCAGTTATCAAGTTAAAAACGATTTGGCATTTGGCCCTTTCCCCCAAGAAACACAGATGATGACTGAGTGACTTTGACAATTTGGCTCAACTTAGTTATCTTACTCCTTGGCTACCTAGTTATTTTGGTCATGTCAGCCAGCAGGTAAATTCAGGGTCAGTTGCACCGAGTTAGCAAAATTTGTCTACAAAACAATTTTAGATTTTAGATGTTTTGAAGTTTCAAAAATAGTGACCTTTTTATATTCACATGCAGGCATAATAAAGAAAAATACTGAAAATAAAAAGTGAAAATTCAAATTTAAGAAACTATCTTTACTATGCCAACTATTCACAAAACCATGAGGATACTGATTTCTAACAAAATGACCTTAGCACAGCATCTGTCTTGTTAAAGACAGTAATGCTGTTTAAAGGGTATTTATCACACTGTTAGAAGAACATCTAGAACAAGAGATGTCTACTGAGAAACTTAAGTGCTACCAAAAGACACCAGGGCTACATATGGGACAATAAAGTGTCAAATGATTTCATTTTCTACACCACTACACTGAAATTCCCCATACCACCTAACAGACTTACTCAGATGAGATCCGAGAACTGTTGTATGTGGTGTCAGGGTAGAGTTAGTATGGAGTTCCCCTAAGGAATCCTTTTGCAGCTGAAAGGGAAGGGCTGTCAGGAACCACCAACTTCAGTGTCTGTAGGATTACATGCAAACTTTCTTCCAAAGGCTGTGCCATCTGCCTTCACACCTCCACTTTTCAAGTGCCTTTGAAACTGGTCTTTCATGCACTAAATCACTGCCTTCAATTTGAAGCCCAGCATTTTAGTTCTCCTAAATGATTCTTAATATTTTTCTTCCTACGATTTATTTCATAGCTCAAAAGCAAAGTGAAATGAATACTCAAACAGCCCGAGTACTCTGCCTCTGGAAATGTCTTTTGCCAAACAAATTGCCCTCCACTTTCACATGCAAGGTTTTGTTAATTTAGTTTTCTTTTTTTAAACAATTACAGTTCTTTGACAACATGCACCAGCTATCAGGAGCAAACATGGAAGCAACTCTCTGAATTCCTTCTCCACCACCCTAGCCAGAGATAATTGAAAGAACAGATGTAACTGAAAACTTTTCAACAAAAATCCTGGCTTCTTCAGCCAAACCTTTCATCATCATCATTAAAAAAGTTTTGAGTACTTATGAGAAGCTAACAACTGACAGCTCATAATCCCCATCTGTAACACCAGAGGCCAGGTACCACAAAGACAAGACAGGTGCAAGTTTTGGTATTCCCATAGTGCTTATTATCTATCCCTTTTTAGAAACAAAAGGATTTCTCTTAACACCACTACCAATACCCCACATTAATCTTTCCACAAGCAAACTCTTACCCTGAAGCTACAATACAGTGTTATTACTCTGTCAAGAATTTTTTCTCCTGAATTTAAAGAGGTGCTTCCACTAGTCTGTGGAGTTAGACAGTGCAGTCAGTCATCTACAGAAGCTGCTCTGCAGCTGATTTGATCTCAAATGTCTGGAGCTGCACCCATCATTCCATTTTTTTCCATGCAGTTCTGATGTTCCTAAGAGCCTTTCAGATCTGGACCATATGTTAAAAAATTAGACAAGTTGCACTGATTAAGTCTGTTCTGTCCCAAATTCTTTCCTTTCGTTCCTGTTTTCACCTTTTTCTACCAGAATTATGGCAAGAAAAATTAGCACAGTACACACCACTCTAATTAGTTACTGCCTGTTTCTTTGGGGTGAGGTAAGGGATAGGACTGCAGCATGACTAAGATATTAATAATGGATAGGGACATGACATGAATGTAGCTAAAACAGCATAATTGAAAATTATGGTGCTGCCTGCAACCTAGTATCAAATATATATTTGCTTACCTTTTTTTCCACTAGCAAGCATGTCAGACACAACGTCTCAGTATTTGAAAGCACAAAAAATTTAGGACTGTGCCAGTTACACAGGGGATTACTTTGAACATAGGACAGAGTCACTTTGCTTTGGAATTTGTAGAGAAGCCACCAGCATGCTTTCTCAAAAAGCTGTGAATAACATGTTGATCCTGGAAATTGGAAAAGGGATAGTCAACTAGACAATTATGTAATACTTAAAACATAAAAAATAAAGGTAGCTAAAAAACAACAGGCCACCCCAGTAGAGCTAAAGGGACCTGGGAGAACAGGAAGGTGGTGTTGGAGGGGTTTTTTTTTGTTTGGTGGTGGTTTGGGTTTTGTTTTGTGGGGTTTTTTTGTTTGGTTGTTTTTTGGGGGTGGGGGGGTGGTTTGGGTTTTTTTTTAAGCAAACATATAAGTGAAAAGTAGCTTATATAACATTTAGTAAAGGTTTAAATAAAAAAAAAAGTCACAGACAAATAACTGAAACATTGCACTCTTCAGAATGGATGTGACCTATAAGAGCGAACAAATAAATTTGAAACATAACTACAGAATAATTTTAAAAGACTAAAGGAACATTTGAACATCATTATAGAATATTTATGTTGAGGTAGCATCCAACAGCTCCAATTACATGAGATCAGTGAGTTTACAGTTTGAGTGACACGTTTTTATATATATATATATATATATCCCTCTAAAGTAAAGGAGTTTGAAGTTTGTGTTCTGTGAGGTGCCTATACAATCTGATTAGAGCAAAGGATGTTGTGAAGGCATGAAGTTTACCTGGGTTCAAGGGGTACATGGACAATTATTTGCAAGGAACATCTGTTACAGATTACTAAATAGACAAAGCACACAGGCTCAGGGAATCCCCCTCCTGCAGAAAGTAGCTGGTAAGTGGGCGAGTACAGGAGGGGTGAAGAATCACATCTGTTTGACCTCCTCCCAGTGCTCCCTGCCATCCATTTATGAACACCACTGGTTGCAGGCTCCTGGGCTAGAGAACCTTGTGTTTGTTTCAAGGCAGCCTGACACTTGGGAAACTGGGAAGGCAATTGGAAAGGCTTAGAAACTTGACATGACCTGTTGAGTAATAAATTTTCAAATTCACATGCCAATATACATAACACATTAAATACTTTACTGTAGTAGTACTGACAGATAAAGACTAACCAGCTTGATCTGATCCTCATTCATTTATAAAGAACCATTTTAGAAGTGAGATTTTGAGAAGCAAGAGAGAATCTCTCTGAAGATCAGTTGGTACAAGTAGAGAATAACATTTTAGGCTAATATTTAGAGTTGCTACAGAGTGGCAGTATTATTCTTTTATTAATTTCTTCTGTGTAATTACACTGATTAGACCTAACTCAGTCCTCCTTGAGGGAACGTAATGAAAGAAACCAAACCAAAAAGACTCAAATACTACTTGAAAAAATTTTATCAGTTAGTATAATGGTAGCCATTTCATTAAGTAAAAAACTCACAATTTGAAATGTCCTGCAAACTCTGATGTCAAAATGCAATAAAAGACATACTTATTTTTAAATCTTGAGTTTTGATATTTGTGTTTTACAATAATGACGCACTATCATAATGAGGACTCCCAGAATATACTCAGGACTACAATATTAAAATGTAACGGTTGAAAGTTGTTTTCATTAGGTGATGTGTTCCCTGCTTATTAGCAGGTGTAAATTTTAGTGTCTATTAAGTCAAGTTGAATGAAAAAAGTAACACCCAAGGTAACTGCTGTGGTAATCCACAAGGCTGGTAATTCACCCCAGTCCACTTTCCTCATGTACCATGTATTCTATTCCTTGCATCATTACTGCAGATTGGATTTTCCACATTACTGTCTTTCCTGGATTTGTACACATTTTTTTTTCTTTTTTTATTTTCTCATCAGTTGGCAAAATATACTTCTTTCAGATTGTTCCCAAACAGAAATAATGTTACTTAAGATCCCACATACAGCAGTGAGACCACTCCCAGAGTCATGACATTGCAAGAGACTTTTTAAATTGCTCAAGACAAAACCACTCTTCTATCTTTAACTTTTGTAGATTTTTTGTAAACAACCGAGCGCACGTTAAAACTTATACATGCAGAATTTGTTTCAGAACACTAAGAATAAATGATAGACCATGTAATAGTAACACTAATTTTCAAATTAAATAAATACGCATCAACTTCCAATGAAAATGCTGAGACACACTAATAAAGCTTCCAAATAATAAAAAAGTCCCTGACAACACAAATACTTATTAATAAATAGAAACCTAAGAGAAGCTTTTACTTATTTACAGAAATTAAAGAAAAGAAATTGTCTCATATATTTGAAATACTTTTCCAATATGTTTTCTAAACTTTTTTACTTTTTAGGGTATTTAAAGAGGTTAAACATTGTTTGCACTGAATCATCCTACTAACTGCTTTTATGTGGGAATAGAGGGTTAATGTGTGATCAAAGACATCTTTTGGGAAAAGGAGCAAAAGGGGCTGTCTGCTTTTTCTTGACAGTTGCAGTACCCCATCTCTTGTTTATGGCAATAATTTCTGCTTGAAACAGGTTGCCAGAGTGATCTAACTTGGACATAATGCTATTGATGACTAAAAGGAGAGCTGTTTCCACAAGCTCTTCTCTACCTCACTTTTTATTTCCCCTCAATACTCTCTTTCAAAAATACAGTTTAAGACTTACGTGAATGCTCCATAACCAGTATCAGTTATGTTACTTGTTGAACACTCCTGAACTTTTCAGGAAGAAATTCTACTGAAGTTGTTGAATAGAAAAAACAAAGCATGATATTTGAGGTGTGGTAACATAATTGCGTTTAATTTTGAAATTATTGTTACTTATTTAGAAATAAAATCAGCTGATTTTTTATATCTTTTGCCACAGTGAAACGGGGTGGGATATACAATAAACTTCCAAAATCAATTAAAATCTTAGTCAAATATACAATGAATTTGTAAAAATAAAGTCTATACAAGAAGACAAAATTACTACTTCCTACATAGTCAGTGAAATGATTTCTGATTCGTTTCAGCCTGAGCCACTGTAAAACTATCAGGAAAATACAACAGAAATGGTATATACTACATGAGAAACTACATGCAAATTTTGGTCAGAGGGAAAGGAACCTAGTCTTTCAGAGTACAAACCTTGCTATCATATATGCATATTCATTCCTTTTAAGAACTAAATGACAACCAGTTTGGTTCAAAATGTGTCTCTTCAGAGAAAATCCACACTGACCTCCCAGGTTGTGCAGGTCAAGGACACACTTCCACGGACTTCTGCACAGGCCCACAATTTTGCTAGATTCATTTCTAACCCCGTCTCTCTGTGAGGCTACTTCAGAAACACAGATTTTAAAATTTTCTATGATGTCTAAGTGACAGAATGAGATATGGTCGCAGGAAAACAAGATGTTTTGATTTTATTAGGAAATATCCTTCAGAGATTCTTTCTGCTTCTCCTCTCATTGTAGTCCCATGGATAACAGCCATCCTCAGTTTTGTACTTTTTGTAGTTTTTTGATTAACCTGAAGCATGTCGCTCCTATCTATGTATTTTGGGGTGATAGGTCTCATTTAAGAAATTTTAAAGGAATTTCTCCTTAGACCTCAAGCACAAATTTAATGCAAAATGAATTCTTCAAGGAAAGAATTAGTCCAAAAACCTCTCTGATTTACAATTTACTTTTTGCCACACAAAAAAAATTTGAATGCTTGAATCTGCAAGCTGGAGCATCTTTAGTAGTTTTTTGATTTATCCAGGCTTAGGTTTCACTATACCTAATCACTGGAAACTCTGAAGTTTCATTTAAGAGTCCTTCCCATCATATGAAGGATTTTCACAGTCCTTTTTCACTTCATGTAGCATTGCAAAGTGCTAAATAACACTTGTACGCTCTCCTACTGCTTCAAACCACCTTGGCTTAAACAACCCCGAAATTGTATTATTTCCAAAATCTTTTAATTACTTCTTAAGACAGTGTAGAAAAACCTTTGTTTAGGAGATCAATAATGTCCTTTATGATGTTTCTGGATGGATTTTTAGCGACTCCAGCCAGAGTTAAGCCTCTCGGGCTTTGGTACTGACATGTGAGATACACACCTGATATCTGTGAAATCTGTGGACTTTTGAAAGGAAGGGAACGTTAGGTAAGAGCTTTCCTTTCTCTGTTCTGTTAGTATGCACTTCTATTAGTATTTAAATTTTACTTGTCTTTTCCATTAAAAAAGCTCAATTAAAAAGGTTCCACAAGCAAAATTAATATGCTCAACCCTAAAAGAGCAATTTGGGTGAAATAAAGGAACAATTATTAGATAGCCCTGAACAGATTATCTGCACAGTATCAAATTTAATCTTCATTAGTGTTAATAGCAAGAGTACTACTAACAGCATCTCTGCATCAAAAAAAAAACCAAACCACAAACCCCTCTTGGATTGAAATCCAGGTAGCCATACATGTACTGCACCAAAATCACAAAACACCTGCCACATCACTTTTAAACCAGGTCAGTCTTTATGCAACTTCTTGGATTTTCCTCTTCATCTTTACTTGCATAGAAGAGGGTTAAGTCTGTTCTTTGCAAAGATCTTTGGCATGATCTTTGATGACAAATGACATGCTACCATATGCCAAAAAAGAAGGGGAATACAGTCACCCCCAGCTTCAACTTTAACTGGAGCTGCTTTGTTCTGAGTGCCCTGAATAATTAATAACTACTTTGGCAATCAGTCATGCATTCCTTAATGGCACCTCAGGCATCAAGTATCCCATTCACCCACTCCCCAAGTAACAATGGACTTTATTACATCAAGTTTTCTCTGCCAAACTTGTAACTGACATAATTTAAACTAAACAAGTCACTAGGAAGACTGAAGCCCAAACATATATTATAAGCATTTATAAGGTTTCTCTCAATTGCATGTGGCTACTATATGGATTAGAGCTCTAACTGGGGGAAAGTAAGAAGAAGGGGAAAAGAAATGAAATATGGATTGTTTTTGCAATAAAGTTCTAGGAGGGTTTAGGTGGTATAGTGCTGCCAAAACCAGGACTTTTAATAAATGCATAGCTGAACAGTCAAAATGCAGAACAACCGCTAAGCAGCCCTTAGTGAATAAAGCAGCTCACCAGTAAGCACAGACTAAGTGACAGGGCAGAGCATGAAAAGAGTGACTAAGAATAACAGCTGTGCTGAAAGTAGCATAATAATTTTGAAATAACACAAACTACATTTTCTTAGTAAGAATAAGCTTTTTCAACACTTCCTTTCACTTTATCATATTGCAGACAAAATTAACTTGCAACTATAGAACAGAGGAAAGGAAGGTGGGGTTAGACCAGAATTAAAGAATGTTCTAGATGTATCCAGGGTACACAATTTAAAATGGAAGAAATTCAAATTATTAAACTGTAATTAGCTAGAATCTGATGAAAAGCTTCATGTTTTTCTCACGGAGCGTTCTGCTTGTGTACAGTACATGCACTGCTTTTATACAGTGCCTTACAATCCTATGGCAAACCTTTCTAAAAAATTATGTTGCATCTATTGACATTGGAACTGCTGTGAGTCCTTCTGAGTGACTAAATCTTAGAAGTAATCAGATCAATAGCCATTCTCCCCTGACTTATTCATCATGTGAAAAGTTGGTTTGAAATATAATATACAAAGTAAAAAATATATATACACGATAAATTACAGCAGATTTAAACAAAGCCATTTCTCTTGCTCTTTAGAAGACCTGAAAATGTGTCCAGTCCCCCTCTCTGTGTGTGGCCTCCAAATACAGAAACAAGCTTGCACTGTTTTATTTCAGTTTTGCTTCATTTCTCCCCAAACAATCTCTCATTGCTAGTCTACCAGGCATCTCCCCCTCCCCCTCTTGTAAAAAAATTAGGAAAAAAAAAAATTTTTAACTGTTTAGGACCAATTCATTGAAGTGAATCACTAAGTGAATCAGTTATGTTTCTGCAAGAATTATTTAAAATTTACACCCATTCCTATAGCTGACATCTTTTTTGTGGAGAGGTGGGAGGGGAGGCTGTAAATTTTCATTTCTTTTGAAATGTTGTGTGAGATAGCATTATAGTTTTAAAGAACAACACTTTTTTTTTTGCATCAGTTTTCAATTGCTTTAGGTACAAGAAACAGGTCTAATCCTGAAACTCAGCAATACAGATTTCATTTACAGTCTGCAGTCTGAAATGTGAAATTGTATTTTGCATGGCTTATTAAGACATAATTTTTGATGAAAAAGGTCACAGCCCTTTTAAAGAGAGGTTTGAAAATTAATACTCACAAACCAATGAGTAGTTGTTATGCTGCACATTCTGGGGCTAGTTCTGAATTCCATATGTGAGAGATAACATACTTGGTTTCTAAAACACTCTGTATGTATACTTCTTATGCCATATGAGCTTTGTTAATGGAGAAAAACAGGGAACTAAAAAGGCATCCTATGATGTCAACTCTGTTTTTGTCTATTGAATAAGTGATGTAAATATTTTGAAGATTAGAGAGTTGTTTTTCAAGCGTTGATAACTTAAATTTATAACCAGTTTTCCCCATCAAATGTCAGGGAAAAAACTCAGTCCATTTGTACAGCATGGCATAAAGATAATTATACATACACTCTGATATTTTTAGGTGCCTTTGTTTAATTCATTCCACAGAAATTGGATCATACGTAAGTCAGATAGATATGTAGCAGGTAGGATGTAATACTAGAGCTGCAACAACGAAATTTGGCATCAGC
Organism: Strix uralensis; assembly: GCF_047716275.1. Classification (NCBI taxonomy): domain Eukaryota; kingdom Metazoa; phylum Chordata; class Aves; order Strigiformes; family Strigidae; genus Strix; species Strix uralensis. The sequence goes on along the minus strand of NC_133975.1, from coordinate 47,893,552 downwards.
CCACAAATACATCTATTTAGGGATTTTCTTTTACCATTTTCTAAAAGTAAACATACTTATTACATTCTGCCCTCGGGTGTACAAAAGTTTAAACCTGGCCATATTTCAAGTTGGTTTGGAGACTGATTGACATTTTATTTAATTTCAAAATTCATCGTTATTAGGTCACACTATTGTACTAACAAAAGGGTCTAACTCACAAGAGAGTCAAATATTCAGATCAAACTTTTAATTGCTTTAGGAATAGTTCTTAGTTAGGCCTAAATATTTAAAAATACTTACAGGAAAACTACAGAAAATAACATACATATATATGTGTGTGTACATACACACTACTACACTTCACTGACATCATCATCAGTATGCTAAATGTATTATGTAGAAGATTATGTATTGTTGAAAAGATACATGGAATTGTTCTTTGCTTTTCAGTAACTGAAGTTTTGCAAACGGGGAGAAGAGGCAAAAATGGCAAAAGCAATAAGCAAGCCAAATGCATTTTGAGTGAAGTGCGTGTCAGTGGGGTTACAACATGGATTCTTTTGATCAATTTTTTTATTGAGCTTGCAGATATTTTCCACCAACAAAATACCACAGACCACAGAACTACTTCAGAGATTCACAAAGTGAATTATGAGGAATTTAACAAAAGTACTCCTTACTCTCTTTAATATGGAATACCTATTCTAAATCAAGTCAACCCTTGTTCTGCTCCACTCTAATGTTTCAGAACATCTCATCCTTAAAAATCTATAAACACTGTTTTGCTATCACAGATCTTTCATTTGATGAAAAAAGGTAACAGAAATCTGTTGACAGTGAAAATAGTCACATTTTAGACAATGACTATTGTTTAATATCTGCAATTTACAAGCATTAAAAAACACTCAAGAGAAGTCTAAAGTACAGTTTCCAGGGAAAATGCAGTAGAAAATGAGTACTGTGCATTGTCTGCTTTGTCACTATAATAAAACAGTCAAGAAGCATAAGGACATTTCTGGTTTTGAACTAGGTATAATCATTTGGCTGTGTATGTCTAATAGCAGCTGACTATTAAAAACATTAATTTCTTCAATCTTTTAACTTCTTGATGCTCTTTCAATGCCACACAGCTGATTCTTATGCTGATTTTTCTTTTCAAAACTAGAAAAAAAAGGGGTTTTGCGACTGTACTGTATTAGGAATGCAAACATTTTATTGAAGTTTCCACACAAACAACTGAGCCCACAACTTCCCAGTCCAAAGCCATCCAAGAACCACCACAAGAACACTCAGTTAGTTAAAAAACAGGAACAAAATGTACAATTCTGGAAGACAGATTTATTATTATTATTATTAAGAAATAAACCATAATTAATCCTAAACTATTAAAAGATTATTTTGAGCTACCACTTCAAAGATTTTGTCTTCCTGAAATGCTCCAATCTGAAACATGTTACTTACTGGCATAAGAAGTGTATAATGGATGCAGAATCCAGGTTCAGAAGGAAAATATTCATCAGACACAAATCTTATTCTGATCTGGTTTCCTTTGGAGATTTGTCTGCTTGGCACACTACTGGAACCACACCAGCGCCCTAAAACAGTGCCATCACTAGGCTCTTCAACTTCTACAAAGTCATACCTGAACACAAAAGAAAATAAAATGTTTATTTACTGATAACATTTCTATAAAATTCCTGCTTTAATCAATAAACTGACTCAGCAATTTGCAATTTTTTTTTTTTTTAATTTAAATGCTAAAAGTATGCTACCAAAGCCAGCTATTTTAAACTTAGCTTCCAAGTTGCTACTGGCTTAAATACATAATAAAATCATGCAGTGAAGTTAAAAAAATAAAAGCAGAGTTAGCATTTTGAAAAGACCCAGGAGTATGGTTTTGTTTGCTCCTTTTATGGAAAGCAATTACAACATGTGGGACAGGGCAGAACAAAGTCAAAGAAAAAAGACTGAAATTGCCTAAGCATGGCACAGTAATTTGTACTGCAGTATCACTAGCAGTATACTGCATGTCACCAGTGAAAGTTCAGGAGCTTTCTGGCATGGAAAACTTGCCCTCTTGAAATACCAGCTCCTGAAGGTTCAGATGGCGTAGGGAAACTTGGAAGCGCATTTAGAGTTTAGGCATATCCCAATGAGACGTTTGTTGAGCAAAGACCTAGACATACTGTGTGTCAGAAAGAACCTGATATTTTGGTAATACGAACAAGAGAGATATGGGTTGGGAGCTTTGAGAGAATGAAACATATTGAGTTTGATTTAGTTTCACTGGTTTTTAACATGTGGTCTGGGTATCCCTGGGGATCTGTGAACAACCTCAAATAGATCCATGAAAGGTAACTAAGAAACGCCAGTCAATTGTCATCTATAAGCTTCAACATGCCCCACAAGGTCCTTGCTTCCACTGGAAATGTTTAGGGGGTTCCCAAGTCATAAAAACATTGAAAGCCACTGCTCTAGAAGGTACGTCTGGTTTCAGTGTTTTAACCTGTTTCATGTCAGCTCCCCGGCTGCCCACTGACAGAATAAACACTAAGCATTTCAGCTGGATTTCCCCTGCTGCAGCTTGAAACCCTCCAAGCCCCAGCAGCAGCACAGCTCAGTGCTTTGGGAAGGTGAGAGTGCGTCAGTTAAAGCATGGCAAGCATTTGGAAGTTCACAGCTGCAGCTTTCCGAGTCACAATTTTACTTTTAAACCACAATTTGTATTCTAAGCACAAGCATAACACACCTCTGAGAAAGTTTCAAAGTTTCTGATATTTTTAATGTTCTGTTACACATGTAGTCATATACTAAATACATCTCATGCAAATCTAAATTGGTAAATAGCATTGAATCCTTTTCAAGGGTGTAAACAGCTCTACTTCTGATGATAGAAAATACTCATATTTTAGAAGACACGCACACACACTCTACCAAACATGCCAAGCAATATTTAATGTGAAAATTATTACCTCATAAAAATTTTCTACTAAAGCTTTTTCTAGATTTTTTTTCAGTAAAGCTAATCTTTATAATGATTCCCAGTTCCCTAGTTAGACAGCAGGCAATAAATTCTTGTGTTGCATGTTTGTGCAAGACTGACTTGCACATTTATTATCTCCATTTAAAGGACCAGTATTTTTTCCACTTAATTAGAAATGAATGCAATGAATATGCTCATTAACTGTGTTCAAAATCCATTACTGCCATGTACCACAGGTTTAAATCTTTGTTGAACTTATGATACTAATTACTTTATCACCATCTTTTTTCCCCTCAAACACTAATTCCTTTAACTGGTCCACCAGTGTTTTTACTTTATGAGCAGGTATACAACTTATTACAAAGGCAATGTGTACATTAATTGTACTAAGACTTCAGGGCTCAGCACATTTATCAAATTGATTCTGAACACTGAATCTTTTTTTTTTTTTTTTTTAAGATCAGTTTATGAAGTTTCTAAAGATAACCTTTTTTGTTTTTTTTTTTAGTTAAGAATATGAAATAATTATCTACTTTTCAGATTTGTAAAGAGTGAATAAGAATCATTACATTTATTGACTTAGGCTTAAGATGTCTGGGGGGTCAGGCATAGTATAGGTGTTAGTGCTTCTACATAACTTTCAGAGTACTTTCTATTGCACCTTTTGGTCTCCAGGAACCCCTGAAGTAAAAGAGAAACTCAAATTCCATAGTTTAAATCCTAGACCCTTAAAATAAATGCTAATTCATTCCATTAGTTGAGAGGTAAAATGGAGGGAAATAAGTATGCTGAAAAACCCAAATAAAATTCAGCTTCCTGATGTACATGGCAGATCCACATAATTCTGTTTGTTGGGGTGTTTCTTCTGTATTCAGTTCTTTCCTCTTTGATCTTTATATGTGATATTTGTAATCAAAATAATTTCTGATTTTTCAGTGTGTTATCAATGTTACCTTGATTGAGAGCTTTCTCAATCATTCTTCCCCCACCCTAATACCATTCTGGTCATCAGACATCCCCCTGTTTCCAAGTGATGAATCCGGAAGCAGTCTAATCAATATACAGCACTTGCTAGTACCGCATTGCAGTGTGCACAATTACCATTATCACTACTTAAGGGATTTATTAAAACTTATTTTATAAGTCAGTTGAACTTTCTCATTTCAACATGGTACAGTACATGCGGCATGGTTTATAATGATTACTCATTCTTTTATATTCAACAAACAAGTCTGGTGTTGTAGAAGATTTCTGTTTTCATAAGCAAATATAGGAAATATAATTATTGGTTTCTTACTGTTGAACACAGATGTAGGTGGAGCTCACTGCACAATATAGATATTTCACCATCAGCAAGTGGAATCTTTAGAAATTTTGTCTACATCAACAGAAAAAAGTCCTTCACATGTTTCCTGTACATAATGACATTTTTAGCCAGTAACTTTATTCCTGTCAGTTATCTAGGCTGAATGTGCTGCAAGAGCCTGCCGAAAGAATCTTCTGTGCAACTAAAATTCCTTGCATTGCACATCTGGACTGAAGTCTGAACTTGCTGTGAAAAGTAACAAAACAAAAGTGGTTCAGATACTTCAGGCATTTACAAGATTGTGCTACATAATTCTGCAACTTCACGTCACAGGGCTAAAGAGCAGCAGGGACAATAGCACAGCCAACCCAAATTATTTCCTCTTCAAGAGAAGCTTGTACTTGAAATGCAAGAAAACCAGGATAAATAACCAAGAACTGAGAAGCTATTTTCCATCTGCAATGCAATAAAAAATGTTAAACTGCACATTGAACCAAACAAAGAATCTTTCTTTTCTGTGCAGTGTAAAAAGGAGCAAACACAACCCTCTTTGACAACGACTAAAGAAATGCTCTGGTGGTGTATCTATGTTCAATACATTATTCAAATACTACTTAAGTACAATTTATGACAAAGAGGTAGTCCAATCTCCTCTCCTGGGATGAAAGATGTTTTTGCCTTTAGTCATGATGCCCACAATGTCTTCCGTTATACCTGCTGCAGAACATGTATTCCTCTTCCCCATGGCCTAAGGTGCCTGGGACCGTGGATTGAATTAGCAGTCTGAACAAAGACAATTCATTGGAAAAGAGCAGGGAAGCAACAGAAGCGACTCTAAACTTCAATGCCTTTCCAACCAGGAAATGTATTTTCCAGAGGAATAAGTTTTCCTCTCCTTTCTGTATTTTTTCTGTGGTTTACACTGTCGTTTGCTAAACATACTCTGACAGGCTGTTTACCTTGGCTTGCAGTTTTGTGACCTTTTTGTGCCTTCCCTCTGCCTTTGGAATTCCACAAATATGTCAATGAATGTAAGAAGCAGAAACCCATGGGGTAAAATGCTTTGTCACATCAGTGATGTTGGACATTTCCATCTGTACATAGATGCGTGCTAGACAAAATCTAGCACACCCATTAAAACAGCTTGAGAAAGGTGAAATAGATTTTCCTTCTGCCTTTGATAAGAACTCGTTTCAATTTTTTTGTTTGTTTTGGTTTTTTTGGGGGGGCAGTTGGGATTTGTTTTGGGTTTTTTTAAGTGAAGAAATAGGAAGTTGATAACTTTCCTTGTGCCGACATAGCACACTAAAATAACTACCTCAGCTGCAGATCAAAAGCATTCAAAGTCCCCTGGCAGTTCACCAGACAAACTGTTATTTAATAGAACTTAGATAGCTTATATTTGGACAGCTTCAATTCTGGAAACATTGGAAACTACTAAAAAACTGTCATAATGAAAAGATAATTTTGATCTTTTTCTAAGCAAAATTTTAACACCATCATTCTAAAGGAAAATTTCCTCTCCCTCTTCCAGCTCCATTTGAAATAATTTTCATTTTTGCTACCGAAATATTTAAATTTCCCTATGGAACAAAATGTTTGGTTTCCATAATTTGACTTAGCTGTGTATTTGTATAGACAAAACTGTAAGGGTATTTGTGACACCTTACATAGTCTTCATTTCTTAGATCACTTTTAAATCACATCTGAAAGTAATCATATTGCTCTTTGTGAAATAAATATCTTTACATATAGAGGTAAGTAAGGCTAAGTATTTAACTTGAAGACATTTTTTTCAATGCTTGTCAGCCTCACTTGCAATAGATTTTGGAGGCCTCCTCCAATCAACTCAACTCTCTAGTAATGCTCTGATGAGCAGATTCATGCTTATCTGAGTGGAAAAGAATCACAGAATCATCTAGGTTGGAAAAGACCTTGAAGATCACCTAGTCCAACCGTTAGAGGGAACACTAGAGCATAACAGAGGCACTGAAATCCATGGTATCTAATGGCAGACCCAATGTGTTTAACCAACCTTGTTATTCCCATGTTGTACAGCCTCCAGCAAAAATCCATGATGGGGCAAGGAGAATGCAAAGTTTATGACAAAGGGCAGGAAAATGGGAGGACCCCAGGAAGGAAGAAGGCAGAAAAGGAGAGAGTGGCATGCTTGATTAGAGAAATAAGTGGATTTCAGGCAAACCACAAGCCTACAGATGTAGCAATATAGTTGTTAAGAGTGTACTGCATCGTTCATTCAATAGAAAAGAAGAAAGTTCTCCACCTATTACCAGTACTGCCTCTCTCACTGAGGCTAAACTTTCCCTCAAAGACCAAGGCACAGAGAGAAAAGACACATCATGTGAGATGAAAATCAAAATGTCCCAAAAATTAAATAATTGGTAATAATGAAACTGCAGATACTTGTGCACTATTTTGCAGTTTATGTAATAGGAAATCTTACTTTTGATGTTATCTTTTTTGCCCTCCCATATGGCCAGGCCAGGCAGTATAATCACCTACCACCCAAGTTTACAAGCTTCAGAACAGCTGTTTAATTAATTCCTTTGCCTTTCAAATGCATTAATTTACATCATATTGCTTTGTATTTTTTGCCAGACAACAATATCTATATGAACCTCAGACTGGGAAAGATTGGCCCATTCAGTCCAGTCCTCCATTCAGCCCAGTAGATACAAGATTCCTGAAGCCACAAACTGCTAGCAGTGCACATCAGTAAAAGTTAGCTATTAATAACTCCACTTGTCAGCCAGGTGGCAGAGAAAAAAAAAATCTCAAATGATACAGAAAGCCAATTTCCTGGAGGAATGGAAGGGAGAAGGCACCTTGGCTGAAATGTTGACCCTGTGACAGCACCAGCAAATACTCCATGCAGGGTAAAAGTTCAATAAAAATCATTCCACACGATGTTGTCAGAAATGTTTGACTGGGGCTACTCTGAGTGACAGTAAAGTCAGGATACTGGAAGAAAACTGTTTTTCTAAAACTACGTGATATAAGATTTTAATAATTTAAAATATTCCCCCGGGATTTTGCCTTTCCAAAGGAGTTTCTGAAAAAAGTTACTCAGAGTCATTTAACTCCACTTCCTGAGGTTCACAGCATGAGCAAGTCACCCCTAGAATTCATCCTCTTTAAGAGGATTTGGCAGTGTCTTCCAATATAAGAGGAAAGGCCTTTGGATTGTCCAAAAATTGAGAAAAGAGTTACATTCTGTGTTTTCTGTCATGCTTGATGTTTTAATGTTAAAAAAAAAAAAAGAGAGAAAAGATGATGGAACAGCAATGATTTGACATGAAATAAATTTCCATAGTAGTACCTGTATCTGCTGATCCTACACACAAGAAACAGCACACCCAGATATAATCCGAATACAAAACTGATGAGGTCAGTTTTTTGTACTCAGAAAATGATGCTTAATTATACACAAATATCACTTCCAGCAACAGACATCACTTCAAGCCAATAGACCCAATGGAGCATAAAACCCCCAAGTATCCTGCCATGTCTACATTTTCTATGAAATAAAGATATTCAAGGTATAAACAGAACATTTCTAACTGCCATTCACCAAATATGGATTGTAGTCTTTGCGCCAACCTACTTTGAATGCATCTATTTTAGAATATGTAGTACTGCACATTAGGAACTGCCTTATGGAAACACAGATTCATTCACAAATGTTAGATGGTTGCCATGGTTCTCTCTATTTAATCTTTCCTCATACTGATTAGTAACAGCCTGAGGCTTCTAACACAACCGCACAACTCTCTCTGTATTTCTACCTTGTTATTTAGGATACACAAAAAAAAAGTTTAATCCTTAGATTTCAGTTTTCTTCCCCTTCATTCACTGTAAGCCACTTTGATCATAAATACACATTTACAACACTAAGTGAAAGGGAAAAACAAGACAGAGTTCAAACCCCTAAATTCTACCCTTCAAAGATTTGAAAACTTTTCATGAAAAGGATGCGCTGGTTATGATTTGGAGAAGTTAACTGTTGCATCACTACTCTCCAGTCTACCAGAAAACATATTTCCATTTTCTGTGGATCTGCTGAAAAGTTGAGGCACCATGTGAAGCTGAGACATACACATTTTGCATAGTAGCTTTTGTCACCTGGTGAACTAGAGTCAAAGAACTGTATGCAAAAATAAGAAATCCAAAGAAATGTATCTCTTCACCCTCCTCCCCAAAACTCTCCTTTCTATCACAAGTTTACTTCAGTGCCAATTGAGTATTGCTGAAAACATATCCTTTCCTTGATGACTAGTAAATTGGCACACAAACACCTCCAGGAAATAAAACATCATGACCGGTGTCTGAGTGCACTGGTAAGCACTTAAGTATCCTCATCTTAAGCACATGAATATCCCATAGTCTCTGAAAGTAACTTCTGCCTTGTGGGAAGGAAGGGGCATTAACTCTTCCACAAGAATGATAAATTGTAAACTAGATACATTGGTAAACGTACTTCAGGCTCTAAAACAAAACAATTCTATATTCAGACAGCAACCCTGTAATTATTTAAGCATATGTTAAACGACTGATATGGATAAAGCATGTAAATAAGTATTTTCTGGAATACAGCAACCACAGAAATCAGTCCTGTTCAGTCTGTGTTAATGAACTAATTTATATTGGTATAACTTCTGTTGATACATTATTTCAAGCACTTGAATAAGAATCTTATAGAAAGAGACATTATAATCCTGCAGATCAAAAGTGGAGGTAAGAAGGGAAGAAGACGGTTTCCCAAACTCCTCCTTTTAAAAGGCCAACTGCCAAATTTCTTAGAAGCCACCTATACTTATCTTCTTTATATCAAAGAATGGCAGGTAGTCCTAATGTCTGTCAGGATAAGAAATGTGTTTAGCTCTCTTTAAATAAGTGTTAAATTTGGTCTAAAAATGGCACATTATGAGTACAACAGAGATAAAAACCAAAAAAGTGCATGAAATTTCATACCAACATTACTATTAATCGAATACAAAGATGAATTTGGGAATATTGGAAAGCTTGGAAAAACATACTAACACATGTGAACCAGCTTGCAAATGATGCTCCAGTCCATTTACTTACCTTGGCCTTCATCTTAAAATGCAAAGGAAGTTCCACAGGCAGTTTGGAAAACTCCTGTGAGTTTCCATCACCTAGGGTTACTATGCTATGCTTACCTTTTTCCTATTTGACTATATATTCTCCTGTAGCTATATAAAATATAGTGAGTAAAAAAGATTTTCCACAAAACTAAGAAGTCACTTGGAAAGGTTATTTTTCAAGGACTAGAAAATGGATAACATCTACATGAAACATTTTCTTGTACTGTTTCACCACCAATCTGTCTGCTTTCTGCTACTGACTGCATGTATGGACCACAGATTTCTTTAGTATCCTGCGCAACTTATGACTTGAAATAACAATGCATATAACAAAAATGGTAGGAAGAATGTTCTTATTGTGCTGCACACTAGTACTCCTATTCTTCATCATCCTTCCCCCGCCCCTGCAAAGGAATACCCATACAATTTGTTATTATTATGTACTTACAGTACAGCACAATGTGGAAAAGGCCATCAGAATTCAGGGTCCTGCTGCACTGGACACTATACTCTCCAAAGCACATTTCCCATCAAAAAGAGACCGCCCATTGCTCCCAGACAACGTACCAGCTCAGTAAGTATCCTACGTCATGCAGTACTACACTCTCCAGATTTTAGAGAATGAAATGCCTTACCAACTCTTTCCCAGTACTTCTCTGTAAAGTCTGGTATATTTTACCTTTGGAATTACAGTGATCATAATAAATCATATGTTCCTACTGTACAGATCAATATTTTGTAGAAAACCAAAAACATTAGTGAAGCTCAGAGTTCAGATCAACAGCCAAGGTTGTAAAGCATTCTTCCTAACCCACCATAAAATTTCTACTTCTACTCACACTGTTCATGGTGGTCAATGTATCTGTTCCAGCTTCTGTGAATCCATAATCATGTTTTTACCACTGTTTTTCAAGCAGCATTTTAAATATTTATTCTAGTATCCCAAATGGTAATTCTTTCTCTATGCACATTCCTTATATCCTGGAATGTAGCGATGGCTCCAGTCAACAATGAAAACTACCGGCTAAGCAATTTCCTAGTAATATTCAAAGGCATATTTTGGAAAACAAACAAACAAGAAATTCCTAAGGGGCATTTTCAGCATGTGAAGATTCACCCAGGGCAGTGCAGGCAGCACCCCTTCCCCTCAAGCACCATCTGATGATATAGCAGCATTACACACCTGGTCATTTCCCCTACTCCTTTTCCCTCTCTCCTGCCTACCTCAATGGAGATTGGGGCTCCTATCTATGTTTATTTAAATTAAAACACCTTTATTTCTTTAGTTCAACGACACAATAACATATGGTCTCTTGTCTGCTACACTAGCACACAGGATTTACCAATCCAGGACAGACCATTTGTCATGAAGTCCAATATCCTGCTTCAGGACAGGCTAGTAATTGCTATTTGAACAGAGAGTGAAAAATCCCTATAACGTAACCGAGCAGCCGCATAACACCACATGAGGCAGAAACAATGTGTTCCCAACCCTAGCAGGAGATTAGTTTTCACCTGAAGAGTGTAAGGAGTTTCCTCTCACTTCAGTTTACCTAGTTATAAATTCACCGTCATCAAATTATGCAAACCTATTTTTAATCCAGTCACAGCATATAAATCAAAGGCTGGTCTGAAGCAGTACTTTGTAATTGCTGCTAGTTTACTGGTCTCCCCCTTCTCATGTTACTGTCAGAAAAGGAAAAGATCTATTTATTTTGTCTTACAAAACCCCTAGGACACTCCCACAGGACCATCAAACTTTTTTTTATAGTAAGTAATCTTCCTTTTTGGAGTTTCTTATGCATACGTATCTTCTCAGATACCCTGATGATTGGATGAGAACAGATTAATGTAAATTGCTTTACATTTCACTTGTACTTTATCCTAATGGAGCAGCACCAAGTGCAAGACAGAAGTGTTACTGATTTGTCTGACAATATTTGCTAGCAATGCTACTACAATTTCATGTGAGCAACATACGTTGTTAAAAGGCTGATGATACACATAAAGAAGCAACCACAGCATCTAGTGCTAGAGAGGGAGAGAGGAAAGGAAGAGGACAAGGGGAGGAAGAGAAAAAAAAAAAAGCTGTGTAACAGGTGAAGAAACACAACTGTCCATCTAGGAATAGGACAGTTGGTATGTCTGCTATTCCTGCTGATTAAAAAGGAGAAAGCTTCTTATAAACCTGACGGTGATCCTATGGGCTTAACTGTACTTAGACTTTCAGTAACAAGAAAACATCAGGGAGGAGTGCGTGCTATGTATAGACTGGAATATTTAGACACCACACAGGGTAACTTTAGATTATGTTGCTGGGCCTGCCTTTGCAGCTTGCATTTCTCTTGACATCAGGACTTAAGAGAGACACACCAGAAACTGCAGGTGGCTACAGGGCCTGTCTATACCCCTGAGCTCAGGTGGTGGTGGCACATGGTGTGTTTTTGTGCCCCCTTATAGTAGACGTTTACTTCTATCTTTTAATAAGTGGTGGGCTGGGAGCAGCAGAACTTCATTGATAACAACTGTTTCCAGAGTACCTGAGACAGAAGAAAGACCCAGCAGTGCCACACTCAAAGAAAATAACTTCAGTCTACACCACTGGAAACACAGCCAACTACAGTAACATGAAACAATTTTAGAAGCAATAAATTAGGATTAGGACCGTTTACGAAAATATTTTGATACCGTGGACATAGTTTACTTTATTCAAAGAGCTTGCTTGAGACTGAGAGGACTGGGAAGGAATTTTAAGGAGCCTAAAATGTTTTTTAAGTCAATGAATGTAGCCTCTGGTGTGAAAAAGGAGTAAGGGATTATGTCATCTGCCCACTCATCAGCAATCACTCTCCTAACACTCATCTGGGCTGTGTAAATAGATGTTAAATTACTTGCAAAATAATTGCATTATAGTGTCCTTCAGCAACAACGGATACTAAAAATGAATGCTGGATTTACTATAAAGGAGGAAAAAGTAGGTAGGCAAGAATGTACTGATAACCCCTAAATTTGTGCAGCATGTTCTTCTGATCACATCGTATAGGCTATGATGTCCTCCCATTCCCCTCAGAGCAGCATCTCCTTCTCTTCCCTTTTCTTATGGTTCACTCTGATTTGCTTAGAGTACAATTTTGCATCTATATACCCTTTCTGCAAAACTGAGTTTACTCTTTTTGAAGCTTAAGAAGTGTATGTTACAGAGTAGTCTCAGTTATAACCATACTGCATTTTGGTTTCCTAATTTTTAATCTTCTTTGACTGCCTGCGATATTTGTTTTGTCACACGTACAAAACTGCTATCATGAGAATGGTATTATGCAACTTCTAATAAGCAATAGAGAACCCAAAGGAATGTGTATACTTCTGGATATAGTACACACCTCTGCCACAGTGTGAACTATGGACAGCAGCTAAACCAGCAGAATGGGACCTGCTGAAAGATGAATTAGTGTTCCAATCATTTGGTAATCAAAGAATCAATTTTTTCTGGACTCCTGGAAAGTTGAAAAGAAAGAGCTTTCTTAAAAAAATGAAATAACAATGAAAAAAGAAAAACAAGGAACCTCTATTTTCTTCAATGAAATCAGAATTGAAAGGAAACAAATCCAGATACTTATTTTGATGCAAAAAACTACTTATTTTTTCTTCAAAACATAAGAAAGCAGGATGCATGAATTTACTGGACTCTTCTGCATTCATTAAACTGGAATAATATTGTTACAACTGAACTCATGTGGAAGAAATAACCTTGTAGTATTAATCGTTTTTCTTTAAAAGAACAATTTTTAGATAACCAAAGGACTCTGGTCCTAAATTAATCTAACTTCTTAAAAACTTTGATCTCCATCCGCTACTCTCATCCTCCATTTAAATCCACTTCAGCATTTAAACCTCTCTTGAACTGGTATCACTAATTGTCTTGCAAATGGATTGAGCAACTAAAAATCAAAACCAACAAAACCAACCCCATAAACACCAGAAGAAATTACTCCATCAGCTGCCTTAACACAAGTTTTATGGCATTTTCTACACACTGCTCCTAAAATGCCACCGTCCTGCCACCAGTAATCAATGTTCCTACTAAGGACTTCAGCTTAAATTAGCTATTTCATAATAATTCTTTCCTATCAGTATTTCAATCAATCTAAGGCATTGAATGCTAGAACTCATCCCAGCCATTTAAATTATAAGATCTCCTTTCAGACTCTGAATAAAAATGATTAACAAGTAATTTATGTGTTGGGAAAAAAAAAAAAAAACAAACAGTAAAAAAGAAATTGTGAACTGAGGAATGAGAGTTCATATACTTTTTATAATTCCATATACTAATGAAATCAATCCTATCCAAATGGATCTGACTTGCAGAACAGAGCTATAATAAAATTTAACTTCAGTATGATTTCACTTTTGCTGAAGAAGTTACAGCCAATGATGAAAGAGTCATTTAAGTATCACTGATATGTAAAGTCACCTAAACAGAGCCCAGCCCAACTTTATGTGCAACATCTCATAAAAAACAGGTGGCCTAAATGAAACACACTGAAATTCTAAAGCAACAGCTGTAAGAAAAGAGCTTTAAGGACTGGTCTTCACTGTAACATTAATTTCTGCTCTCAGAGTCTGTGGGTTTTGGTGCTCACTGTATTTTTTCCAATTTGAAGCCATAGAAATTTTGGGGACTCCTCACTGTTTTCTGAATTTTCAAATAGAGGTGGCAGCAGCAACCCCCTGCATCTTCAGAAGGGAAGGGGTGGTGGGGGTGGAGGTGGAAGAAGCACAAATGCCACCAGCCCAGCTACTTAGTGACATGAGTCGCCATGAACACTGTCTGCACCAGTTCCTCTTTAAATACAGAGTTCATTTAAAGGTCTTTGTCCAGTTATTCAAAGCCAACTTGAACTTTGTACTTACCCAAGAGATAACTTCACCCTCTGTAACCACAGTCCACAAGAAGCATTTAAGACTGTCTGACAGTAAGGACAGCCCACCAGTTGTCCAGAAAAGAATTTTCTTAGGAACTAGACCTTGATAAGGAACTCACTGCCCTCAAAAGCCCCAGAATTAATTCTTATTTTACATGAAGTTATATATTTTTCCTGAATCTATGCTTGATATTAGTATGTTCTTCACACATTATCAATATTGCCTCTATAATGTACTCAAGGCAAAACAAAAAAATTTATTTTTTTTTCTCTGCGGGGCAGGGTGTGGGTTGGAATTTCATCTTTCTAAAAGAAAAACATACTGACATTATTCTTTCATGCATATGCACTGTTGATGCTGTAAGGTGCTTCCATGACAAGGGGCCAAACAGAAGCAAAGTATCTGTCCACTTTTTTACTGAAGCACTCAGGGGTTGCAGTTATGCATCTGTATTTTACTCCACATGCTAGATGCACAGATATATAGTAATTACAAGAAAGGAAGCTCTACATGTTGAAAGTTACTCATTGTGCCTTATATTACACAGAAAGGTCTCTTTAGAAAATTACATAACAAAATGTTTAGCCTTTTTATTGTGTTTACCATAACTTATCACTCCATAGTATGCATTTGACACAATTTATGTCAAAGAAAAAAAAAAAAGACACCTAAGCAAATATTTTCCTTCTTCATAGCCACTGACTAAAGACAGCGCCTGTATGTTTCCTCTTAATACACTTGTTTTAGCCTTGTCAGACTGAGCCAAATCTTCTAATTTTTTAGCCCTTGTCAACAATTTCCTAACAATACATTCATTAGCAATCCATGACTGTTGAAGCTGGTTGGACTATGGTTTCTACCACAGAACCTTGGTGTTTCCTGAATGGAAGGGAATAGCTTGGGCACAGTTCAGTCACAACAAATCTGAAGTGAAGGCACGTAGCTTATAGAAACATTAGGGAAAAAGGAGGTAGTAAATTTAATGCATGTGGCTTTGTATCATGAAGCATCATCGTAAGAATCTTCAGAGGAAGAACATGTCTGATATTAAGAGTTAAGTATTTAATTTGATGTGAAGAGGAAAAAAAGTCACTACTCACATAGATTTTACCCCATGTTAGCACTGACAGCTGCCTTGAGCTTAACCAATTTTCTTCAGACAAAAATTCTACATATTGCACATATTAACTAGACAAGCTTTAGGAATTCTTTCAAAACATTATAGATAAATGCTTCACATCTACAACTACATGAACAGATTCACATATGCAGCTGCTAAAAGCCTCTCCACACCCCAAAAAAACAACAAAAAAACCAACCCACAAAACAGACCATAGCTCATAATTTAAATTATTAGAGGACTGAAGAGAGTTGGAAATGAGTACAGCTATCATAGTATGAAGATGATAGTCAAATGACATCTATTATTCAATTATTGTTTGGTTCCACATTCTTTTACTCATGTATTTTATCCTTATCATCTTATCTACAGTAATTGGACTTTGGATTTGTGACACATTTCTGCGTTTTATTATATATAATAAAAGTCAAACAGTCTGTAAACATCTGATGATTAAAAAGACCAGCTGCAACCACCACTAAGATGAACTAGAGCCATTCTGTGCACAGGGAGAGAGAGAGTTTGACACATGCTACTAATGTAAGAAAGGGTTTTTTGGGGGGGGGGGGGGGGGGGTTGGTTTGTTTGTTTGTTTTTTTCCTGTGCAGCCTTGCACTGTAATGCTCCAATGTACAACCTATTCACAACATCAGACTGCCTTCTAAAGGGAGCTGTAGCATCCATGTTCTTCCTGGAAGAAAGCTAAATCTATGTCTTCCTGTCACAGAGTTTATCACGGAGCTCTTATCACTGCATGTTCTCAGAGACAGAAAGCAACGAATTTGGACAACAAGCAACAACTGAACAAAAATCAGTCCCTTTAGGTCAAGAAGAGTTATGGCATCTCCCTGATGGTAGGAGCTGTCAGGCGCAGAAGTCTAATGGCTTCATGATTAAAACAGCGTTGAGGGGTTAGCATCATGAAAATAATGACCTGTCATATCAGCTATCATATCAGCAGAAGAAAAGCTGCTTCTTTTCTTCATCACAAAGGGTGAACATACAGAATGTAAATCCACTATGCCTCTGTTAGCTAGAAACCCCCTTATGTAAGGAAAATTCACTGTCAGTTCTATCATCTGAACAGTACCACACAAAACAGCCAGGAGATTGCATCCTTCCCCTTTTTTGTTTGTTTGGTTTGCTGGGGGAATCTTTTTGTTTGTAACCTTTTTCTTTTTCAAGTCACAAATTAAATCAAACAAAGTGTACAAGACTGAAATTACTGCAATATTGCAGAGATTTGCATATTCCTATTATCAAGCAAATAACCTAAATCTCTTCTGAGATACATGCATGGACCTAATTTCCACATAAATTGGAATTTGCGTTCACTTTGGAAAGGACACGCTAGGATTCTTAACATTTTGATGATAGAAAGGATGCAGTGCAGATGAAGTAGAACTATTGTTAAAAAAATCATTAGCTGTATTTTAAGCAATCACAATTCTACAACCCGGACAAAAAACACCTAGAGAAATGCAGGCAAATTATCAGAAGTTTATTCTAAAAACCTGCAATTTAAACTTTGTTTCCAGAACATACAGAACACAGCAATCATGCTTAAGACTGGTGAGAATTAGCACAACTATTAGGACTATGCATTTTAATGCTGTTCCAGGTAAGGCTGGGTCAGGGTGGCTGGTCATAAACACAGAATTTGCTGTGATGCAAATGCTCTATCTTAATAAATACTGTAAGTTGAATTGCAAGTAAAGACAGAGTGGGAATAAAAGCCATGCAGGATCACACTGATTCAGATTCAGGCAAGTATTTAAAGTGGAGACTAGACTGGTACGTTCATCGTATCTGTAAAATGTGATATTACTTCTAAATGAAAAGACATCACAGAATAGCTTGAAATGTCAGAACTGACTTTGGAGAAATCCAAGTGTGGAGGTCAGATCAGCCAGATTCAGGCAAAAACTTGCCATACCTTCAGGATACAAGGACATTTCTTACCACTCCCATTGTTTTCCTGTTATAGAACTATGTTAAACAAAAAAAGTCTTAATATACCTGGATATGTTTTTGGAAACAATGTGTGAGCAATATTTGAATTACTATGGGATTTAAAAGCTGCTAATTATCCTAAGCTAATATACTCCACCGTATTCTCTCATTGGCCCAGTGAGCTGACACTACAGGGCATTACAGCCTATAGTGATGGTAGAGAAAACTCTGTTATTGCACAGAATGTGCAGCTTAAGAAGCAGGTAGAGGAACTGAAAACTGTGACAGTTACCACAGCAGGTAATTCATGAGGTCCTCTCATACACTAGAGAAGAGAAAAAGATGTCCTGGTATGAAGTGTATGCTGTTGCATAGAAGGTCTAATGTTACCAGGCTGCAGTTTTTACCTAGTTTCAGTCATAGGTCAGAACTAAAGGATCAGGTCACTGTAAGGTATAAAGTTATAATTTCATGTCATATTTTATTCTGTCCTTTGTCATATAAACTTGCCTTTGAAAAAACTGTCAAGTATTCTACAGCAACAATACTGATTCGGGTGTTTCAAGATGGCAGAAACACAGTGGAGTAATAAAGAGTATGGGATGCAGTCAATAACAATCCTTAGCTTTTCTACAGAAGGTAGTGGAAAGAAGATGAAATAATTTTATTAAGAACAATGAGAGATAAGAAATGCAAGACATTACTTATAAAGAGATATTACTCTGATAACTGGTAACTTACTTGGGCTGTGTAAAATTGTTTTACATAACTAAAACACAGAGACTTTAACTAATTCCTCAACTTGTCAATTATTTATACTCCCTTCACATCAAACAACGTACACTTTCTCTTTCTTTACTTTGTTACTGAATTTAAATTTCATAGGAACCCTAGCTATGTTTTTTTCTTTTACTTAAAAACAACAATATAACTCTCTTTTTCAGCGAGTCATATCTTCCAAGCCAAAAAGCCCAATGTGTCCTCAAAAGTGCATCTATCAGGAATTGCATTCATACAACCTCCTGGTATCCCTGCACAAATACAAGCATGATGAGTTTACGACTGAGTGAAGATTATGAGGGAGCAGTACTTTTGTATTCAGCACATTGCTTACTTAAAATAAATGTACTCCCATTAAAATACTATTCTAGTTATAATATTAAAAATATTTTAACTTATCTTACTTTTTTCTTTGCAAGTGGACGAATGAGTCACCCTACCTGGATTTTCTTTCACTTGCCACTTCACTCTGCCATATGCAAAGAAAAGAAAAAGCAAGCTAAGTTTTCATTTAAAGAAAAGAATCATTGTGCAAAGGGAGTGCACTCATCTGAGCAAACATATGTTTATAGTACTTAGTATTTATATTTGACATGGCCTTGACAATTACTCCTTTCAGAATTATGAAATATCTGCCCATCTATTATGAACCTCAGCTCCCAAATTAAGGATAAGTGCAAAAGTAGCCTCTAAGAAATTCAAATTTGCTATCAAAAGTTGCTACAAGGTATAAAAACAACTGAATTGTAATTAATTAGAAAAACTGAAAGCAAGAATCAAATTGAATGTATGTACAAGGTACTTAAAAATAAAACCCCAAACACAACAACAAAACAAACCAAAAAACTACTTTGAAAGAAAAATCTTCTGTGAAGTACCTCTCCAGGAACACATCAAAGGAGGAAATGACATATTTTATCTGTAACTTAATTTACTGAAAAGAGTTCAGACAACACACCACTATTCACACATTAGGTTTTTTTATGATGTGTTGCTGTGATGGCAGATACAGGATACAAGAGTTTAGGATCTCTCCCCTTCCACTCACCCACAGGTAGCGTATATATAATGCCAGCCCCTGCTGCCCCACAAAATATGCAAAACGTAATCAATCAGATGGCTCGGTTCAGAACTACATTCCTTCTGATGCCTGTTATGTCATGCTGTCTCTCTCCCGAGCTACAGAATCTTCAGCTGCAAATCATAGGAAGGAAATACAGATTCCACAGGTCCTACAAAAACCTGTGCAGTGACTGAGCAGCCAGAATACTTGTAGTCGCGAAAAGAGAATATGACTGAAGAATGTCAGTTAATGCAATACTGTAAGTGCTGTTTTTCATAGAAAACTGAAAAACTTGACCATTAAAGGCCATTTAAATATCCTGCAGTAGGGTGTTGGTATTTTTTTGAACAGGGATGTTGTATGGTGGTGTGACCTGAATTCCACTTCAGGTAACTTGCTTACCTAAATTTTCTCTGTAAAAATTAAACATGCATTCCCCTAACATTCTGTCAAGAATATCTTCTCAGATGTCAAAACTTTTATTTGAGAGATTAAATATTTCTTCTTTTTGTATCATAAAATATCTGTGGCCCAGACACTGAATGCAGAAGGAAAAATGAGGGGCTCCCAAAGCTTTCAAGTATGAAATCCTTTTCTAGCACTGCAAAAGAAAATAATAAACTAATATTTTAAAAGATGCATTTTATAAATACATTGACATGTGGGTGTCACATTTTTGCAAAACTCGAGCAACACTTTTATTCCAATCCGCACACCTCCGTTCAATTTTTGTAAGTTAAAGGAAAGGTAACTTACTTGCAAATGTCATCTTCTGGGTCCTCAAGCCCAAATCTTTCATCAAAAGTAAGCTGTATCCATACATTTTCATCTACTGCTACTAATCTCCACACTAGTACAGTATTGCGTGGGTACGTGTGTGGAAACTTGGGGCTGTGAATACTTCCGTTAGTAGTCACAGTAATTATCTTCTCATGCTGAGGATCCTGCACGCCTGTAGTAAAGACAGAAAACAGATGCATCAATATTCATTTTTTCTCCTTTTCCTGAAGTGTTTGCATAGTATGCACAGATAAAGATACTTCTGTTTGTTTGCTTTTCTTCATCTTGCAGGGAATTTCTGCTTGGAAAATCTATATAGTAACAACTACCCAAAAGTGATAAGTATTACTTTGTTGGCAAAAAGTTATTCAAACCCAAGTCTCAATTGTTATTCAGAAAGCAGAACAGAAGTTCAAGTGGAGATAAGAGAAACGTGACTGCAAACACCTAAATGCAAGACTGGACTCCTGATACGAGCCCAGCAGCCCAAGGGACTACATCATGCAGCCTGCTGATGGTTTCAGTTCTTTATTACTGGAGATTGCAGAGAGATCACACACAAGTACAGGGAGAGGTTTGCTCACACCTACCACAAAAGGGATGGTTTAAATTTGTCTCTTGTTAATGGAGACTGCCCTACATTTATTGAGTCCAGTGATGGCTGCCTCCTTCCTGAGGGCTGTATCAGAACAAAGTTATCCCAATACAGGAATGAAACTAGGACATGCTTGGGAAACCTGGGAAAGTCACCAAGTGTAAGAAATCAGGTGTTTACTGACGGGCTTCAAGTGAGGGTGTTCCTCCAAATTCTTCACAGCATTGTTGGATGAAAAACATGTAAAATTAAATGAAAGTCTTACAATGAGGCAGTAAATTAATTCAAAAGAAATAAGCCAAGTATAGTTGATTTTTAAAGCACACAGTAACACTGAAACTACTGAAAAGACTCTTCAGGTTATGAATTTATAACTGTGAGGAGTTACCAAAAGGAAAGGACTCAGTGAGCAGCAGATGTGCCTTTCAGAGTCCCAACAACTCTCTTCACAGTAACTCAAGAACTTCATTCTCAAGTGCCCAGTATTAACAGGAATTCACATTCAGCAGCTGGACTCAGCTCATATTGGGTATTTAGCTGCAAAAAACAGAAACTGACCTAATCTGGATACATTTTAACACTGTAACATAAAATGAGATCTCTAAACTACAAAAGTTAATTCCACAAGCACATCAAATGAAAAAAACACCCCTCCTTATGCTATAGCACATGACTTTTACTATCTTTGTTTTTTTTTCTAAAAATCTGTATACAGTCATGTTTGACATTTCAGTCAGTGAACCACAGGAATTCTCAGAGGTACCTATTAATAACTTTAGTAACAAAATAAGTTTGTAGTTTTGTGCTGGAGAGTTGTTACTTTTTTTTTTTTTCTTTTTTTTTTTTTTCAGCTATTCATCGTCTCTTTCAGTTAAATACTTTATCTTACTTTTCTAATTGTTTTATAACCAGCATTATGATGAACATTTATTTGAAGCTATATAAGACATATATGCTTCAGTCTGCAATGAAAATATAAGCTGCAATTGTACCTTATTATAGCTACATGTAAAGACTGACAGCTAAATGAATGCAGTGCAAGAAGGCCACAGAAACAACATTGCTATTTTAAAATAATTAATCTATACTTAAATATAATTTAAAGTCTGACAGACTTTTGCCTTCTATACTGATAGACTTGTGCCTTCTACTTGTGGTATGAAAATGGTAAATTTTCTTTCAACTGGAATTACTGCTAATATAAAACTGATGGAGTTTGGTCTTGCCAGCATCCACACACAGATGCAGAGGACTGTCTTGTGTACAAATAAGAGACAGCATGCAGTAATAATAAAAAAAAGCACAAAAAGACACAAAAACCAGATTCCTAATTTAGACACTTCATTGGGTTTTTGTTAGCTGAGTCACAAGCATTTTTCTATAATGTATAGTATGTCAGCTGAGAGCTGCATGCTAAACACAGGAGCCAACAATAATAAAAATTACTTTCCCAGAGATTAGTACACCAGAGTGCTATTTCCAAAGTATGCAAAGGACCACCAGTTCAGACAAACATGTCAAACTGTGGTGTCTGACAACACTATATTCAGTGGTTCATTTTGTCTTTAAAAGCACACACTGAATTACAAACCATGTTATATTTCACAACATATTAAGAAAGTGTTTTCTTTTGTATCAGGACAATGTTAACAACAGCACTGCAAGGACTGTAAATAGTCCAGGCATATCAAATGAGAAGTCAGTAAAAAGGGGCAAAGGAAAGAAAATGCATGTGGCAATTTAGTGAACAGAATTTGCAGCATCTCCAGTACCTTCAGCTCCTTCATTTGTAAAGGAAAAATATCTATTTACTTTAGCACACAACAGTGTTCCATGAACATATCAAATTCCCACACATCACTTGCTCCATTTCAAATATTTGCTCTTGAACAGTGGAATTTCTTCTCTTACAAAAGAATTATTTTGTATGACTACAAAGGCAAGTAATTGCTGTCACTGGAGAATGAAGCTTGCTATTTGTCTTCAGATAAGCCGCAATATTCTTTTTTATTCATTCTACATAAATTGTACCATTGTACCTCAAAAATCTAGCCTTCTTCTACTAAGTCCATGCATGTTCTGAAAATTTCTTTCAAGTAAACTGTGTGAAGAGCACAGCTACCCAAACGTGGCTAAGATGAGACTATAGTCTCTACCCTTTGTGGATTTTAGGGATATTTTAGGAATAAATCAGTCCAAGTTACACTTAAAAGGGAGTAACAAGTTCAGTCAGATTTACTGCAGTCAGCTGTCTAACTCCAAAGCCATATATATTGCTATATACATTGCTGCCGTGATGTCTGCCTTCCTATTAACAACCATTCTCCCCACCCTCCTCCCAAAAAAAGAAGATGATAAAATTATTACTGTACAGACAGCCTGAACAACACTGAAGAATCAGTTCAGGCAAGGACTGAGGTAGGCAAGGCACCATTTCAGCCAGGGAGCAACAACACCACACAAGGGAAACGGGGACAGACAAGGATCACAACAATGTATTTGCATCTTCAGTAAAAAGCTTTATCAGCAGATGGGCAACTGAGATCACCTGTAGGAGAAACTCCTGGAAACAGGGCACACTAGATGGGAAAAATCCCTAAGCTGAACCAGGGATATGACACGGTTACACTTACTAGGAAAGGACAGCACACACTTAACACAGCCTGAAGTTGAAGAATGAGTTGCCGCAGCTGTCTTTGATGTGGTACAAGATGCTATCACCAGATTTATATATCTATCAAGGTAGAAAGTCTGCCCCTGAAAATTACAAGATTCCAGGCATTCTGAAAGCACTGCAGTGCCTAACCCTTCCACCAATGTGGTAACGCAGATGAAAAATCACGGTATCACCAAACAGATCAGCAGATGCCACTGTAAACTGAAATTAAACCCACTGACTAGACAAGCTCATTCCTGCCTACTTCAAAGTAGATCTCTTCCCCCATGGGCACAACACATCTCACAAAGATCAGCACTGACACTTTTTAAATATAGCAAATACCTCTTTCCTAGTATATCATAATCACTACATTTTAGCGAGGGTCATCGGTAAAACTCTGAGAAATCACATACAGTTCAGGAGACAGACGAGGAGCTGCAAAAGAAGAGAGGAGCACCATGGGTGGAGTAACAGCCTCAGCACTGATTCACTTAAAAGGCTGATTCACTTAAGAGGTCACAAGTACTAGTAGAATTTTTAAAACTTTTTGCTAAACCTACGCTAATTTCACAACAGGAGAATATGAGAGTACTGCTAATCATGCACTGTTAGTATATTATTTGGTTAAGTTCATTCAGTAGCCCTTAATCATGAAAATCAACTTTTAGGCCTTCAGAAACAGCATTGGCTCATGTGTGGCTATCACTGCTCTTAAAAAAAAAAAAAGCCAAATTCAAACCCAAAAAAGTTTCAACTCTAAATATTTACCAGTTAATACTAGAGCTTTTTCAGATATACAGTAATATTGTAAGTATGTGTGAGTCCTCTGCTTTAAACTCAGAAACAGAAGATGACAGTAACTAGTTATTCATTACCACAGAACTTCAAAGAGAAGCAGGTTTTTTTAATTAAAGTAATGGAAAGGATTTCCTGAAAACATTCCCATATAATTTTTACAACACTTCACATATGTACAGAAACTGAGACTTTGCAGAAGAAATTCTTTGAAATGTAACATAACATGACATTTCTTCCTCTTTCACCAGACTTTCAAAAAGCGGTAAGTCTACTTTCAAAAGTAGTAACTTTAGACATAAAGGGGTATCCCTTTCTGTCCTCTGTCTTTGTTTCACTTGCCTCCAGGCACTTCTTAGCTATTATCTGAATTTAACAGTCAAAATGAAATTTAACTCTTTTGCTGGGTACAAAGGAAAATCTGGAAAATCGTCTGTTATTGGCAGAAAATTGAAGACAAATAGCTCTGTTCAATATTGTTCATATATAAAATGAATATCAGGGCAAAGCTCCTCAAGATCATACAAATACTGCTTTGAAGAGTCCTCTGGAGAATTCCAGTCCCAGCTTGTCCTTGGGTTACAATTCCCGCTCACACTACAGCAGGTCAGCCATTTGAGGGTTAGCATTTTCTAGCCAATACTCAACTCCCTCACAGATGGAAACTCCACAGTGTCTTGGGATAACCTGTTCCAGTGCTGTACTATCTCCCAAGGAAGATGTTTTTCCTAATGTCCAATCTGAACCTCTCAAGATGCAATTTCCAGCCATGGGTTTTTCAGGGTTTGTTTTGTTTTTACACTCTGTGACCCTAGCAGGAAGAGTTTAACTTGGTCACCCTTGCAACTGCTTTTCAGACAACTGGGGGCTGCTACTAGAGTTCCCCACAGCCTTCTCTTCCCCGGACTAAACATGCCCAATCTCCTCACCCTCCACTCACTGCCTGCCACCAAATAGATGCTGAGCCTTCAAGCCTGGCCATCCAGCCAATTTTCAACCTACCTAACAAGGAGTCTGTTCTTCCCAATCACTGTGCCTCAAGTACCACAAGAAATGCTTTTGAAGCACCCAGGGTCTGTTTTCATCATCAAATTTTCAAGTAGTGAGAAAATAAAACTTCATACAGGCTTGCTATCTCCTGAGATAGCTTTCCTAAGTGGTATGGTTTGTGGCTTTTCTGGGTTAAATCTCTGAGACACATCTAGCCTTCTGTGGATTTGCCATTTTGAGTTGCTTCTATGCTTTGATATAGCTACCTATTTGAAATCTTGACATGATTCTTCGGGTATTAATATGAAATAACGTAGAGAGATCTGCACATATCCATAGTACACACACATAATATACACATATGACCTGTCAACTATTGTAGCGTAATAAATTCAACTTCTGACTAGAAATCTGCTAGTTTACACAGGTATTTGTGTGTAAATTAGCAAACATAATAAATACAACATATAAAGTTGTAAATATGGATGTAAAGTAACAAAGTAGAAACATGCAGGAGAACTATTACATCTTGTTTAGATTATTCCTCCCTCTGACACATACTTACCTCACACACTTGAAAAGGCATGTAAAAAAATTCCAGTTCACACAACTCAAGATGAATGTACAGAGGATTGTATTTGGTTTTTGGTTTGTTTTTGTTTTTGTTTTGGTTTTTTTTTGTTGTTTTTTTTTTTTTTTAATTCTACAGTTTAACCTATTCCTTTTTTCTTCAGTTACTATTTTGAGTTCAAATTTGTACTGCTACCTTAGGCACTGAATATCATACACTATTTAACTGCTGGCTAAAGGTCTTTCTGCTGAAGCAACAACGTAAAGAACATTATGTGAAGGACTGCACACAGATGAAGTGAGCAGAGAAGAAAAAGCTTTCTAACCAGTCTTCAGGAACCCTTAGTTTTGGCAGTTGTCCCAGCAGAGAAGGACAAAAGGAAGAAAAATAAAGCAAAAATAAAAAGAAGAAAAAAAATACATCATTGGAGAACAGAGCATGGAACTGTAGCAAGAGATTTAATAAAGTTTCCAAACAGCTGCATGACTTAACGTCTTGCAGAAGATAATCATGACTAATCATCCACTAACAAACCTTCTTTGATTCCAAATTGCATCAAGAAACAAAAATGAGTTTATACTTTTACTTTACAAGTTTATACTTTATAACCTTCAAGTATTCTGCCAGTGCTTTGCCTAGTACTCTGGCTTCTGCTCAAAGAAGAGGATGGCAATTAAACAGGGTCTTTTGTGCATGGTAAATCTTCTTGCAGTAAAAGTAACCTCTATTGAGATCTGTTTTCAGACCAAACTCTTTTGGAAGGCAGTCTTGGTCCTGCACTTCTCAATATCTTTTAAAACTAGATAAATACTACATTTTAGCCAAGATAAAGAATTCCTTTTGTTAAATGTTAGATGAGGTAACTTTCTGGTGTTATCACATGCTTTAAGATCTAATTGTTCTGGAGTGTTTCAATAAGCATTTATTCCAACGTCCACAGGTAAAGTCTTGGCTGCACTGGAATAAATATTAAAGCTCCTGCTGACTGGAATATAAAAGAAATTCCATCTATATTAAGTACATAAAGCTGTTGGAATAATTATTTTATAATGGACTGAAATATTGTCTTCTTTTTTTCAGTCACAGGCCAATAATTATCCTGAATTAAATAGGATTATTAGTATGTTCCATATTTGTAAACTAAATATATATTCCAGTCATTCAAAAATTAACAAAAAGCTCTGCAATATGACAATTAGAAAAACTGACTATAGCAATATAGTTTTTTCTCTTATGGATAAAACAAATGTCAATGTGGTCCTTTTCATAATATTTTTTCACATCTTTTCTTAGCTTTTTCCTAATAACAATATTATATGGTAAGTAAACATCACATAACATACAGACTCTAAGTCAAGGACTGATCCTTATCTCTGTCTTCTTCCATTAAACTGTTAGCTTGAGTGACCCGAGTCATATGAGACAGAAAAGGCATCACTTAAGGAAATAAAGTTCTGGCCTCTTCCCACACCCAAAACTATTTAGATATTTAATGAATTAATCCAGAATCATGAGTTGTTCTGGAGGTGCAAGTGAAGAGGCAAGCATGTAACATTTCCAGCAGAAAGTGCTGTGGAAGTTTTATAGGCACTATATTATAGTTAATTCCAGCAAGAACAGAATTATTTGTAGGTGCACTGCTATATGGAAGCACAGAAGTATTGATAACTGTAAGAGCATACATATTTAAAAGATTACAGACTGGATATAAAAGAGTCTCCTTGCCAGATACAGGCAGAATAAAAGAAGCTGAGAAGCTAATCTGATACCACATCTGTACTTTGTAAGCAAGAAGAAAACACATCAGGCTATCGCCAGTGCACACATTTTTAGTTTTTAATGCTATTGTCTGAAGAAATATTGTTCAAGAAAATAATTCTTATTCTCTATTTTTCATTAGTCATATATGGTTTAGATAACAGCCAGGCATTTGACTCCCATCTATATGCCATTACTGTATTAGATACAGTAGAAGAATCATTCAAAGTTCAGCAGCCAGGATGAATGAGATAGAAATAAAAATACCTGTTGTATGCACAGCAAAAGAACAGCTGTTTATACCCCTATTTTTCTTCCCTTTAAATGATTTATGATTCATTTATATTTACAGTATGGTCTCTAAATGCTGAAGTTGTATCTGGAACTGTGATGACAAAAAAAAGCCATAACAAAACATGTAACTACTCAAACTATTTTTTTAGTTCCTAAAGGGGGAGGGATAGAAGGAGAAAGAGTGGAAAGGAGAGGAGAGAGAGGAAAAGAAAAGTAAAAAAGAGAAAAACACACCATTCTGAGTGAATCACTCCCCCTGCCTGTTCAAGGATGGACAGATAGTAAACAGCTCCACAATCTATAGTATCAAGGGCCGATAACAGATATAATCAGCCTAAACACCTGACCTTCACCCATCAAAAGCATGAGGTCATCACCACTTCCTCACCTTCCTACAACAAAACCTTTTCTTCCACTTTGTCATCTTTCTACAAAACCTTTCTAAACATTTTTATTTTCTGCTATATTCCAGACCATCAATCCATTACACAATATTTTTTGTTTTCTGTATCCTATTTTCTCTTCCCCTGCGGAAGGGGGAAGTGTTTTACATATTCTGCACTCACAAGTCCCTCTATACAAAATGATGTGAAGAGATACTGAAAACTGTCAAAGTTGAAACAAAGCCTAACAGTATGCAGCAATGGATCCATTTTCCAGGTGTATCTAGTGGAAGACCAGAACCGCAGGAGGTTCAGTCTTATTTAACAGCGAACAGGTAAAAGGAGAAATCCTCAATGCTAATGAGCTCTGAAAGGGATGGGCTTTTGAAAACTACTTACCCAGGTTTTAACAAACACGTCATTAAAACAGTCTGAGATAAGAATTGTAAGTCTCCTTGGAAACGTACAACTTACGATACATGAAAACTGTTGTCAATAGAAAAGACATGCTGTAAGATTCAATGATGAGAGAGACAAGGAAGCAAGAACAAACAGTAAACCAGGAAAAGGGTTGCCCAGCTGGAGATATTTACACCTATTAAGAGATAACAAAGTTACTTTATTAAAAAAAAATGCATTTTTAAAATCTTAGGTGTTTGGGAGGTTGCATGGAAAAAGTTAGTGAATATTTTCAAATATGTAATCTTCCCAATTCTTCTGCTACTCAAAATACTTCACGTGTTTGTGTTTGGGTTTTTTTTTTTCCCCTACGGGAAACTGATTTAGCAAAGCTTTGAAAAACCTTAACTAAATTCTTAAAGGTAACAAACATGAACATAAATTATAACTAAAAATAGTATCTATGGCAACAACAGAAACTCAAGCGAATGTGAAAAACATCACATGTAAATGTTCAAACCCAGCACCTCCAATTTGTTTTCAATTTTACGACAAGAGCATTTACAAGCTACATCCAAAATTAGTTCTGTTAGTACTAGAGACCACACACATGCCCAGACAGTATCAGTCAGTCTGTTTTGAAAGACTGTACAAACCAGCCAAGGTAGTAAGGGATAGGGAAACAGAATAGTATTACCCCAATTTTCCAGACTGTGCATAGCACAGAGTGGTTACAAGTGCAAGAAGATAACTTCAACAAAACCATGACATGAACGTGGATCTCCCTTCATCTCAGTTAAAAGCATTAGGTTTCAATGTCATCTCTTAAAACCTACTTGTATTTCATTTTCTATGGCTCCCTGTATGCTTTTAAATGCATGTTATTCATGCCCTTTACAGAAAAATTCTTTAAAATCTGACCCATTTGAAAATTTCATTTCTTGGTCTTAAGTCAGACTTTGTTGAAAAGCAAGGCTTAATTTTATTATGCTCCTTTTCTTTACAGTTCCTTCAGTTTATATTGTGCAGCACTTCTTAAGAGCAGATACTAGTAAACATTTGAGGAAAAGATTATCCATGGTCCATGTGGAATTCAGTCTGAATAAATAGACTCTATGGATACGGTATGTGTTAAACAGCTACATCTCAATCCTGTCCTGATAGTGTTTCAAGAGGGGAAAAATAAAATAAATAAATAAAAACACTACACTAATCTTTAGAAATACCAGTCCTGAAATGTTTTGATTTGCTTTTTCCATTGCTTTGCTATTTGTGTGGATTTTATTTTTTGAATTCTTCACACACTAGAGTGTTATAATGATAGCAATTCAAACATTTATGAAGATCATCAGTCATATTTCAAGTTTTTAAAAGGAAGTGTTGTTCAAGACAATTTTGAAAAGTGTTACTGCTTAGCTATATGAAAATATAACTCCGGTTAACATTTTTAGTCAGAAAATTACAGTGAAGAAGTTATGTAAGAGGAGACATAAAAGGAAACCACAGACTTAAGGGGTTTGTACACTACAATTGAAGGTGTGACTGCAGCACATGTAGGGCTAGTTTTAACTATAGAGCAAGAGTAACACTAAACTCAATGTGGCATTCAGTTCAGTGTCAAAAATGCAGAGGGTCCTAGGCAAACTACAACTTTGTGCCAAACTTTTGGTACAGAAATAAACATTGCTACTGGAAAATCCAAAGATCAGGTTAAAGCTGCCCCAGGCTTACATTACATATACAGAAAATGTACCTCCAGCATATCCTTATGTTAAAAAGGCAAGAGAAACAAAGAAAGTACCATAAAGAAATTATCTGGCATCTGTTCATGTATTTTCTGAACTGGACTACATTAGAATTACAAATTCAGAGACAAAAAAAAATTACATCTTTAATATCCATTAAAGCAAAAAAGATTTTAGCTGGTTACCTGCTAAAACAATGCTTTTGGAAAATTATAATGACTTCATCTCATTAAAATTTGATTGCTAGAAGATGAGTTGGCAGAAAGTAGTCATGCAGTATCAATACTGATCTGCAGAGATGAATGCAATGCAACTGTTACTGAATGGGAGGAACTTCAAGCATACAGAACTCAGCACAAAATCAAATTTGAAACACTCATTTCGAGTATCTTTGCATGGAAGATGAAATCATGCAACACCCTAGAAAAGTCCAGAAGCAATTTAGAAAGGAAGCACATGTCCAGCTACAAAAGACAGTCTGTCTTCCTGCAAGGAGAAAATGAGAAGGTTTTGTACAGTATAAAAACTGCCATATGGGGGAATAATAGGTTTTACAACTCCTTCTGCTAACATGCATCTCTGATCCTGCTGGTTATTGAACTCACATGTACATGAACACCAAAGGATATCTTTTATAGACAGGCCATGATGACAAACAATCAATACTTAGAATAACTGATGAGAATTTTCTTAGGATAAGACAAAATTTCTAGCTTCAGTGACAGAACTCTTTCCATTCTCTCTAACTTAAGTGTAATACATGCCATTTTCAGTCAATTGCAAGTGGTATGAGCCTACCTGATCTTTCAGCCTTTATTCACACCAGGGACTTTATGGAAGTCAGATGAACAATCTTCTCACATTTGTACGCAATTTATTCTTACTTTACTCTGACCTTTCTATTTTTCCAAAGACAGACCATAAAGGCACACTAGAGCAGCCATAAGAGACCTATGTCCCATAGCACATGTAATACAGCAGCCTATTTTAAGTAAAACTGCTTCCAAAAGACCCTTTTGCCAAGTACAGCAAGTGTCCTTGAGGAGGGCTAACCTTGAGGACCATCAGTCACAATTTATGTCACTGAAAAGATTATATGCAGTGTTACGGTCTTCAGAAATCTATTGGTATACCAATTTAGTCTTCATTCCCCAGTGCTGCAGTTGTTCACCTTATTTCACGTGTTAACTTATGATTTTATTTATTCACATACAATTTGTTACTTATTTCACAGGTGAAGCTCAAGCTTTTACCATTAGATCTTTTTCTGCCTACTTTTAATATAAAAATCTTCTTACAGAGGTATGTTTAACCCAAGATGAAGCAGCCTTACAGGGGATCACCTGAAAAAGTGCCACAGCTGCAAAATGAACTGAGATTTAAAACTCAAGTCTCTCCAATATCCTCAGCTTCAGGTAAGTTTGCCATTTGTCAACCTTTTTAAAACTACGCAAGAGAACCATCTCTGGTGTTCTCAAGGGTCTTGGCAATGCTGTACAGAGATGTATTCCTTTAACATAATTCTCTCAATCACAGCATTGCACCAAAAGCTACTGTTCAGTTTGAAATCCAGCATTCCAGGTATGCTGCTCTCCACAACAGCATTCTCCTCAGTGTTATTCAGGATCACATTTAAGTAACAGATCAGTACTCAGCCAGATCTGTCACTTTACCTTTTTTAAAGCTTTAACACTTGCCAAACCATCTATAACATTCTTCAGTACTCTTCAAATTCTTTGGAAAACACGTATAGGCATATGGGAGGATTAGGGGAAATTGAGGGTTAAAATGCATTTTGCACAATTCCCCTGCACTTCTGGAGAACAAGCAAACGGTGTAAAATGAAATGAGACCCTTAGTCTTAGTAGCGCAGCTTGACAACTGCCCCGAGGAGACTGGCTTCAGTTTAGACAACATAGCTTTGGTTTAAGATTCAATGGTAGAACAAATAGTGATACTCCTCAGTAGAGGTCTCTTGCCCAATATGGATATTGGAAGCCCATCCGTCCACCAATAAATAAGAGCTGCTTCACTGATAATTTATCCTAGCCTAGGTCAACTGTAAACTAGGCTGGGATATTTGATGAAAACCACTGTCCAGTAGCTTCACACACCTTTCAGAAGGTGTTTTGGATGCCTGCTATGGCTGAACCTATATCCTCACTTGAACTCCTTAAGGTGGAACTATTCATTTCACAGGCACAGCACTGCATTTGTTAACTGTAGTTTGGACAAGTTGAATTCAAAGTTCACATCACATCGCATGAGTCTCAAGAAATTAAATCCCAGGACTCTATTTACTAAAACAAGTAAAATAAAAAGGATTTTGCCCTAGTTACACTTGAAATCACTACAGAATGACTTGAGTGTTAATCCCCATGCTGTAATTGTAAAAGGGAATTATATACTTTAAAATAGAAGAAAAGTGTAGCAATTTCAGTGAATTGAAATTGTGCCTTATATTAAGGCACAGCATTTTTCCAGGGCATAGCAGCAGGTTACTACAAAGAAGAGAACAGCTTTTATGAATAACCACATCTTGATGCACATTTCATTTATAATTTTATGGTTAAGCATTCCAATGTGTTCCCAACACAAGGCATTTATCAATGGTTTCAACACTAGTAGATGAAGCTGGTAATTCAACTGCAAAACAAACGAGATAGGAACATCAAGCCCTCAAGATTATGCTCTCATGTAAATTAGAAAACAATATATGTATAATCTAATCCAGCACCACAATTAATGGGGTATTTGAATCACCTGGTGATAAACGGTCTACAATAGCTAAATGTGCATATCTCAAGCACATGATGGCTGAAGTAAATATTTTTCATATCTAATCAGTTCCCCTCTGCAGAATTTCAATAATATTAGTGTCTACAAACTTTGATGGTCCATAATTTTGTTTACTTAGTCCACCATAGCATTGCATGGAAAAGAATTCTATACACACAGTATGTCTAAAACTAATCTGAAATTTGTTAATTCAGTCCTTATTGAAATGTCTAGCCAAGTTAATCTTCTCTTCTTATTTCTAGGCACCTTAGCTGAAGTCTATTTTATGAAAATCTTGTACAGATAAAAAAAAAGGCCAAAGTGCTATAGCAGCTGTTTGATTGAAACTGAGGGCTTGAAGTTAGGATTATAATATGCCACAGGTAAAGTATTATCTGCACATCAAAGCCTCACTGCCATAAAGAAATATGAAGCACTGGATGCCAAATGTTGACTGCCTCCATTCTGAAGCTGAAGAAGCGAGCAAAGATTTCTGAGTGAAAATCAACTAAGAACTTTTTTTTTTCTTTTGAGGGGTGGTGGTGTTGTCTTGTTCTTATCATTGGGGTTTTTTAATACAGCATATTAACATTTTAAAAAGATTTCAGGAACTAAGTGCAGTTTTGGTCTTCTGCAAAAGAAGACAAGTTAAATAATGTCACAATGTCCTTTCTAAACCTGTCTTGATGACTGGTGATTTTACTGTTTGAGGACTCCTTCCTCACTGGCCAGATTTGAGAGAAGTAATTGATTTGCCTCTTGCTGGTTGCAATTTAAATTAACACAATTTATTTGTGTAGTGACAGAATGGTGAAGTTAGCTTCTGGCAACATTATTCTCTCAGAAGACTGTTTTAAAACATGGGCATTACATGCAATTTTCCTGGGCATGCTCAAAAAAAAAGAAAATAAAAAAATTCAAGCAAAGTTCCAAGTAATTTTTTTAAATCCAGAGATGTCTTAAGTTCACCTCACTTAGTGTAGGTCTTCAGCAAGCATTAGGGCATGAGAGGGTAAAAAGCAGAAAGAGGAGGATTGGTATTTCATGGTATTACCTATTTACATAGAACCAAATGTTACTGGAACAGTTGATTTCACTGCAAGTGTAATAGTTTCTCTGCAGTGAGAAAAGTTTTCAAAATAACCTTTAACTTGAGGTGCACTGTTAAAAGAAGAAAGGCTGGACCACAAAGGATGAAAAACCATATTTCACTTTAAAACAGGACTTCTCTTTTAAAGCTAGTAAATACAGACTTGCTAACAGATATGCTTTCCTTCATATGGTATTAACTTTACTCTGGCTTCAAATTTCATTTCCACCAAAACATTACTTTAGAAAGAATTGGAGTTCACTCTCTATTAACAGTAATTAGACTAACTATGAACTATGCTGCAGTAGGAAACACATGCTGATACATAAAGAACTGATATTTTTTATTATTATTAGAATCTACAAAGTGGAAAAAATCCCTACGTACAAAACTTTCACCTAAACTGTTTAAACATTCTTGGATAAAGAACAGGAGGCTTTATGAGTTGCATTGCTGCAAAAACAAACCACATGCATCCATATGCAGGCATTTATTGAAGAACTGATGAAAAAAAATCTGAGCTCTTCCATCAATTAAGAATATTTGTTACGTCACAGTTCAACAGTAGCAGCTCTGTGGTCTGTAAAGTATTTTCAGGTTTCACTCTGTGGTTTACAAAAAAAAAAAGTTTTCTTGGAATAAGATCTCATCCTAATCTTTTCAATTTTTATGGCATGTCTAATTACTGCTAAGTGCTCTTCTGGAAGTAACATCAAATCTACTTGTAAGATCCAGGGAGTTCACAGCACAAGTGAAAGTGAGAAAATAATTAAAAAGAACAACAACAAAATAAGTCATCATCTCATTTTGAAATTGGCCAAATCTGATGAAGGCTAAAGTGATCACACACTCTCAGCTCATGGGAATGCAGATTTGCCTCTGGAAGATTCTTGTTTTCCCCAATTGGAAGAGGAGAGCAAAAACTGTTTCTGATATCTTTGAAGACCAGCTGCAGGCCTAAAACTAATAAAGATTAAAGTCTTTGTGCCCACTTCAGAAGAGATGGATGTGAAATATATCAAATATCAGAGGCATACATGAAATCAACAATGCTAACAGCCATGTTAAAATAAGTCCATACTATTAGAATCGTTACTAGCAGAAAAAACAATTAAGGGTAGAAATTCAAAATGTGGCCAGATTCAGACTGCCTCATTCCCCAGGATTTTTCAAATTATAATCCAAGTATATCCTCGAATCAACATTAACGAGTCTAATCATTCCACTGTCTTGGTGTGGAAACATTAAAAACATGCTCCAGTTCAGCAGGGACTTTGAGAGACATTAAATATACTTTAAGTGTGACAAAAATGGTTAAAGATCTCATCGCCAGGAGCCCAGGTGATTCCATGAATCAAAAGCACAGAAAGCGTCCTCCTCGCCTCCTGCAAGTTTAATTTCCCATTTGCTCCATCTTTCTACCAGGATTTAACTGCAGCTCTGAAAATTCCAGTGGTGGGGCCCTTCCCCAGTGTGCGGGAGGCGAGTTCACCACAGCACAGTGCTGATGATGCTGCTTTCTCATATCATCGTCATTAGAGCCAAGCCTGGAACTAGTTGCACTACAGAACTTCTGGCTTTAAAGTAGTTCCCATCTCTTTGGGATACCATATATGCACACCATCAGAAAGCCACTAATATCTTCCTTTTCATACGCGTCAATATCTTTTCATACACTGGTAGAAAGCAATTTCTTTAAGTTTGCTGGTCAAAGTGGAGAAAACAGAACACCCTGTTTATATGGATATTCATTCTCTCACGCACAGATATTCTGGGTGCAGTTTTCCTGAACCACATCATGACCATCTAATGTATTAAAAGAATGGTACTTATCTGTGAGATAACAGACAGAAGAATGAATGTATATTAGGGCATTTCAGACATTTGCTGTACTGATAGGATTTCCTTTGGGAGACTTCCCATAAGGACTGGAAGTTTCCATAGGGGTCTGCATTTGCACTTTGTCCAGTGTTGCTTATTATCCTTACTACTTCTAGAGACTGGTCTAGGAAAACGTTAGGCAAAAGCCCAACTGAAACAAAGTAACCTTTGTAAAGTAAAAATAGTATAGATTAATAAAGGGGCTGGAAGCACAGTTTCTTTCTTTATTTTGGCATTTTTTCACATACAACTCCCTCTAACCCCCACCAGTTGGAAAATTGGGTTTCAATCCATTTTCTGGTACATCCTGCAGACGACAGTAAACCTGCTTTATCCATTTGAGAAATCACTTGCTTTCCTTGCAATTGCTGTTAAAATTCAAGCTGATAACAAAAACACTCCCTTACTCACAGACACACGTGCCATTCCCCCAGCCCATACCCTTCAAGTTCTAACGCCCACTGCAGGACGAGATCACTTTGGAGAAGTCGTCAGCAAAACCGGACATCTACTCACAGCTAAGCCCAAAGTCATTCATTAAGACCATATTCTTGGATTCACCGAAGGCATTTAGTTACATCCGTTCAGGTTTCCTATTCTAATTCTCTTCACAGGACCACTTTTTTTTTTTTTTTTCCCCCCTATTAGTGCTACTGGAAAATAATGCCATATGAATATAAAAGCAACATGGATACTCATCAGCAATTCCCAATTAAATAGCCCAAGGACTTGTTTAATTCGTCTTCTAAAGTTTTAACTTTTACAGTTACTGTAATAAGAGGAGAGAAAAAGCCACTTCTTTATTTGTGTTATGTCATTTTAATAATATTCATTCAAATTCTGGTTACAAGCCAAAATAATTGTGCCTCAATATGAAAAGGCAGGAGTTAAAATAACAAGTTTAAGGGCATTTTGTGTAAATATAAATGAAAAAAAGCAACTTGTGATAAATACTTGCTGTGTCTATCTACTCTTGGAGATAAATCCTGAAAGATGATGAGAACCATCCCTTTTTTCAACAAAGTACGTAATTATCTTTTCACCAGGCTCATATTACCAACCAGTCTGGGCTAGAAGACCAGTCTTAGATTGCTAACATAACAAAACCTTACACTTTTAGTACAAATTTATCTTAAATCAAAGCAAAAATTAACCTAAAACATTTGATGACCTCCAAAGCTAAAGAAAACCCATAAGTGCACTAAACAGTTCACCATTAAAGTCTAGATTTTAGTATTATCTTGATATCAGAATATCAGAAATTCATTAAATCTTCCTTTATAATTATTATCGTTATTTATTATTATTATTGGGGGGTGAGAGCAGGGAGTTGTTTGCTTTTTATTTTTTTTCCTTTAAATTCAGAGTACTGTACCACTATTAATACCTGAATGTTTGAATGTTTAAATTAGCCATAGTCATTTGATGACACAATCTACTGGAATCCTTCTCATCTGCTCTTTCCCTCTTTTATTCCATGTACGTTACAGCTGGTAACGTGGATGAAATCCAGATGTTATGTAAAACAGCTGCAAATATGTGCTTCTATCTAAGCCTCCAGTGCTTTTACTCATACACAGAAAATGCTTATACTGTCAGTGTCTGTGAGATCAGTTGACTGAAAAAGAATTAAGTCAGCTGCTATGCCTCATTAACAAAAGTCAAAAAGAACCCCCAGCTAAACTCAGTTCTTGACTTAAATTTGTACACCAGTTGGTTATTAAGTTATTCAGTCAATGACAAAATGTACCATTTTGTGCATCAGTTTTGTGGTTCTTTCCCTATAAATTCATTATTCATTTCATTTTACTTTTTAATGTTGATCCACACATACATAACAGCACTATATAAAAGCTGATTATCTGTTCTCCGAGATTCATCAGTCTTATCTAAATCTGCAGTCCTAGTTCATTAATGAAAATGAAAGCTCTAATTTTTATCCCACTCCATTGCTTTAATGCAGAATCATATTATTTCTATTCACAACACACTTTTTAGGCAAACTAAGTGGAAATATTGCTTGATCACAGTAGAAAAACAAAGAAAAATAAACTCAAGCAATATGTGCATAGAATACAACCATAATAAGCACAGTTTATAGAAAAGAAAAAAAAAAAAAGAACGAAGAGAGAGACATGGATGGGTTGTATTTTAGTCTCATGTAAATACCAGATTTGTGAACTTGAATATGAAGTATCAAATATCAGTGTTTGTATACATGTTATATAATGAAAAATTATATTTGTCCAACACGGAATTAGAAGGTAAACTGATGACAAATTATGAAATGATCCTGTTAAACCAGCTATATTAACAGTCTGTATCAAGACAGTAAAAAAAAAAAAAAAAAAAAAATCTGTTCCAATTTTTTTCTCTACACACACACAAGATGATACTGTCCTAATGCTAATGCAGTCACAGAAGATGGAAGAAAAAGAACTAATATCCACTTTTGATTAAGCAATTTCATCTTGAAAGGCAATACAGAATCCTCTTTTTAACTACCTACAAGGCTGTAAAATTTTAATCATTAGTCATCATTCCAGACTTGTTCCCAAGACTGGTGTCTTTGCAAGGAAAGGAGAGGAAGTAACCCGCAAACCTTTTCTGTCATTTATGATGCAGAACCCAGTATATTATTTTGACCAAATTAAGAGATATTATTTTTATTTTTCTATATATCCATATACATACACACATATACATATAGATACATATGCACACATAAAGGACATTTAAAGAATCGTGTTTGTGAGGATGCCTGTTGGGATGTACGGTGTCCTGGGAAATGTACCCAGTTCTGTCTAAATTCTAGCTCAGGAAGAATTACC
This sequence comes from Strix uralensis, assembly GCF_047716275.1. Taxonomy (NCBI): domain Eukaryota; kingdom Metazoa; phylum Chordata; class Aves; order Strigiformes; family Strigidae; genus Strix; species Strix uralensis. Next base: position 47,854,767 of record NC_133975.1, on the reverse strand, counting down.
TACCTGCCTCAGCATACTTAGCACACATGAGAAATTCTGAGCAAGACATCATGCAGGGACTCTCTGGAACACAACAATAGCTAACTGCCCAACTCTGTATCACCAGTTCCCATTTTTTACTGTGGAGGGGTCTTCCAGAATTTTAGCATTAATAAGCAGCTGAGCACAGTCTGAAACAGCTGAATAATAAAGATGCGAGCATGAATGCAAGAAATAGTAAACCAGTTGCTCACTATGAGGCTGCAGAGAAGTTCTGAACACTCAGTACTGGTCTAAGATTACAGGAAGAGAACACTGAGAGCATTTCTACAAACGGAGTGCTGCAATATCCTACTACTGTAAGACTAAAGAAGAAAACTTAAAGATTAAAGAAAACTTTGATAGGTATGTATCTCCTCATTACTGGGGATGTAAGAAAAAATAAATGCTTCCAATGAGTTAAGAATAATGTGTGTCACAAAGCACAAAAAGAGGCTGACAGTGCAGTGCTGAAACAGCTAGGGTAATAACTACCTACAGTTTCTCATTTCCATGGGTCTCCATGCAGCAGGACTGTGCAAGGAGCACAGATGTAATTTGTCTCAAGTTATTTCTTTTTCCCTTTGTCAGATCATAATTTTGCTGGGTTTGTTTGGGTTTGCAACAGACGATTGCAAAGATTTTCTACTGGGAAAACTATTCCACAGATATCGAGTGTTCTCAATTTTCCCACCACAGCAACAAAACTGGGTAGTGCCCTTCCAGGACACTGCTTAACAAGTACTAACTGACCACTTACCATAATTGATTATAGACTGGATTATACCTTAACACATTACAGTAAAATATAAGTGAGATTATCAATATGGGCACCAGTTTAGTTCACAGAGTAATGGCTTACTGATGATTGTATTCCAGAAGAAACAGTAAAAATGCGAAAACCTAACTCAACATTCATAAAATTCTGTATTCATGATTAGTCACCAGTTTTAACTGGGAAAAATAACTTATCATTTTCATTCCATATTATTCTAGGCTTTTTGATTCTCCATTTTTTACAACAAAATGCCATTTCACATGACATAATTCAGTATCGGCTGCAGTCAGACACTGACAGTAGTGCTAAGAAGTGGTAAAACCTTTAAGTACATGTATCCCAAATAAAAGACCTTTTTTCTCCCAAAACTATACTCCTTCATATCCCATTACTCACACTTTCCACTTCCATTTCCAAAGGCAGGAGTTTAAATTTCTTACATATCAAAGATGAAGCTTTACATTTTCTTCTTATTTTATTACGTTTATGATTTTCCCCATCCTTTCAATTTTGGAAAATTATGAAGTGAACAAGGAGGAAAAAAGGTCAGTTCTGGAAAAGAAATCTCTGCTTTGTTTTTGGAAAAAAAAAAAATTAAAAAAAGATTTTCACCAAACACTACTACTTCTTCCCTCCCTTCCTCAATGAATCAATAAGAAAATAAGTACAAACCTTTTAATAAGTAATTAATAATTTTTACAAGTTGAAACACTTTTGATTTGTAAGATAACTGCTTCAAAATTTAGGTATAAATCTCATTACATTTGTTACCTTCCATTTACATGGATAAATTAAAAGTTTTCTGCACAGAGCTTAGAAAATCACAGATATTATGCAAACAGATATTATCCAAACTTATGCAAACAAAATGAGAGTTCTACTATCCTACCTTATGCAGATTAACCCTATTTTCCAAAATAAAAACCCCTCAAGTTGCTTTTGATTCTTTTAGCAGATTCATTCAAGCTACTTTCATCTCTCTAGAAAGATAAAAATCTAGATAACAGTAGAACATAGATCAAAAAGCCTTTGCCTATCATAAACAACTTCAAATTAATGGCTCATAAAACAATAACACTCCAAAGTTTACTCACTGTGTCTGTTTCAGAAAGGTGTTTTTAGACATTTTTCCTGTAAGTTCACCTTCTTTCTTCCTTCTATGTGACTACCACTATTATACTGATAAGTCTAAGAATGTAGAGAAACAAAACTATTTCTAAGAATTAGAAATACTAGCATAGATGTCTTACAAGATCAGAATGGAGGATTACTACATACATGCACATGTACAGCTGTTTAATATTTCTTAATTTAATACTATCTGTGTGCTTCTGCAGCCACCAAGAAGGTGCTGTGAGTGCTTTCTGGAGAGATACAAAGATGAAACATTTTGATACCAGGTGCCTCCTTCCAGAAGGACAGGCTACCCCATGTGTGTGTAGTTAGGGAACAGGCAAGCTAAACAAACTCATTTTAAAGCTTATCCTTGCAGCTGTCTTCATTCTCTTAGTACAGCTGTGCAAGCTATGAAAAGCCTACGTCATAATTAACTATTTTGTTTTCACTTTTCATCTCCTCCATAAAAGACATATAATCAGTCATTTTTATGCTGAAGCTTGTAATATACATAAGTATAATTACCATTATGATAATTAAACCAAACTTAACAAGTGCTATTTAGTCAGAATCATAATGGCATTTACAGTGTTAACTAATGTCTGCTGCTAGTGACAAATTACTCTCAGTATGTACTTCATACAGCAAACGTCATTTCTCTTTCGGCTGCATTACTACTGGATAAAGAGATCACTTTTCTTTTTTTTTGAAAAATAGTTCTCAGCAGAGAAAAACCCAAACTCCCAAACTTAATTTGGGATTAGTTATAGGATGCTTATGTCCTGTTTTGCATTGGTGTTGTTCCTGTGCTCTAACACGGGTAATCTAGTAGGATTCTAACATCCTGCTGTTACCTCCTTTTTTCTGTCAGACTATATGTAAATATTCATAATTTTTGATAGCTGTATTATGTAAATACACTTTTTTAAAAAGTCTGTATAAAATATCTGAGAGCTTTTCCAGTCTAAATACTACCCCAGTATTTATTCTCACTACTATTTGTGAGGTCTCTGATTTCTGTAATCACTCTTGCAACTTACAACACTCACCAAGATCTAAATGACGCACAAAGAAACAGCTTCTGCCATCTCCCTGAGGACTACACTCAGAATAATACATTATTCATAATGATTAAGTCCAGTGGGATGCACTCCTCAGGAATACCAGACAGGCTGAATTAGCAGCATCTTCAAAGAAAAAAGTCTTCAGAGTAAAACTATTTTTTCAGTCTACCTCTGTTTGAAGCCCAACATAAGTCTAACAAAATAAAATAATTCTGTGTTTGCATGGCTCACAAGTGGTAAGAGTCAACTTTTGTCTCACAGAATCCAAGTTACAGTCAGGAACGTTATTAAGAGCACACTTGCCATCTGTACTCAAACGCTAATGGCGCAACTGGATTGACTGTATATGGACAGAAATGGTCTCAGAAAGATTTGGATTACAAAGCAGATAAAATATAACAGATGTGCCCATCAGCAGGCAGGCTGGCATTCGCTCCACAGCAGCTGAAGCTTCCAAGAGTTAGCATACTGGAGTAATTCATCTGTTTTGAGCTTTCAAGTCACAAAAAAGCACAAGTTCAAAAGTACCCTAAATGGGGGGGGGGGGGGAAGGGGGGGGAAGAGATTTCTTTCTTGGACCATGGATGATAAACAAGCTCTAGCTCTAAACCCTGTAGTACTGTTCTACTCTGGATCCAGCCTCAGCCAAATCATTCTGCAATTCCCACATGTGCCCTGACTCTATGGAGAGCTGGGCAGACCAGCTCCTTGTCCACAGGGACTCCAGGCACATCAGAAATGGGGTAAAATGAGAGCAAACACCGTGATGCAAACCTGCAATGAGCAATCTTGCATTACCCACTTGACTCATGTAGGTTTAAGTGTTGCAATGTCCACAAGCTCCAGTACACCCACGCTAAGCAAAAGTCCATGGAGAAAAGCAGATTGCTTTGAAGAGTGGTCCTTCCCCACGGGGGAGGGCACTGCCTAAAGCTCACTAAGGGAGGCACTAAGCACAATGTTATACAGCCAAACTTGGGCTCAAACTTGAACCAGACCTAAGCATTACGCACTTCTATCAGCATCAAAAGTCTGCCTTCCTCATGGGAAAACAGAGATGTTTGAAAATCCTGGGAAAATCTCCTCAGGCTAGGAACTGATCAGTTTCCCAAATCCCAAGCAAGCCTGTTAAGGCAAAGAGAAGGGAACCACCACCACCTCTTCTTGTAATCTTGTTTCTAAGTTACCAAAGCCAGTAACAGATTTACACTACAATTTTTTTTTTTTCGCAGTATGTTCAGATGGTGTTCCACTTGCAAAGACCATAATTTATTTTGTATGTCACCATGTTCAAGGGGAATTTTTTTTTTTAAATTCCATCTTTAAATATTTGCCAAGATTCTACCAGAGTGGCAGGCATATCTGACAAAGTTTTATCCTACTTCACTAGTTCTGGAAAAAATGCAATAGATAGAAATACTGTTTCCAAATTGAAAGACAGCATTTTGGAAGAAGCCCAATTTTCTTCCACTCTACTGATCTGAGAATGACATAATGACCTGATGAAGTCAACTGCCAAATACTTCTGAGGCAGGCTTCAGGAGCACCAGATGGCATTATTCAGAAGTTCTTGTCAGTCCTGGTCCTACTGGCTGCCTCAACGGCATTAAAAAAAATTATTTTCCATATGAAATCCTACTTCTGACCAAAGTAATATTTCCACTACAAAAAGGTTACATGCTTAGAAGTGACACAAGGCAGACTGCGTTTTGTCTCCAACCTTCAACTGAAATTAATATGTAGTAAAGCAGCAGAATAAGTTAAAAATCAATACTGTATCTATACTAAAAGTCTAAACAAAACACAATTGAAAATTAGATCTTGCAGATTATATGCATCCCAACCTTGTCTTGCCAGTTCCAACTTTGAAAAATTCAAGTTCTCAGATCATTCAATGCCAACAGAGCTTCTAGTTTTATATGAGCACTTTATTATACCTACTTTTTTTGTCTCACTTGTAAGCATAATTTTAAGAAAAAGCATCCAAGTCTCTACAAAAGATTCTCCAAAGGTTAGCAAAAATACTGTCTATAGAAGATCTGAACGTCAGCCTCATGTCAGAATTTAAGCATCATAGGAATTTGCATTAAAAGCAGCACAGATCTCAGTTTTCAACACAACAGGACATAACTGAGAGGATGTTATTATCCTATATAAAGAGATGCTTCCAAACAAAATAATAGTATAATCCACTTTGTTGTAACAGGAACTGGGCTGGCAGAATAAATGCCAGGTGTATGAGCTGCAGCATTTGATTTTCAGTTGTTTTTTTGGGAGGTCTGGTCAATTGCTTTAAAAAAAAAAAAAAAAAAAAAAAAAAAAAAAAGACTACCAGCTAATAATGGTGCTGGCTACTACCACCCCATCCTGCATATCATCTTTGAGAATCAGTACATAAAGATACAGAATAAGAATTCAAGTATACCTGATTTACAAAAGTCATTAATTAGCAATTATTTTTTAATGAGCCTGTTATACAAAGAGAGGGCAACAAAAAGAAAGGTTAATGACAATGCTCTGGCTGTGAAAGAGTTCCCCTCCTATTTGTCCTCCCTCTTTCCTCTTCAACTTGAGTGAAAAGTTTAAGTTTGACCTGCCAACAATTATGCCCTCATTGCCACAAAATCTGATCTTATTTCAACATTACTAACTTTACTTTGCTCAGATTTCTGGTGGGCATTTATAAAACAGCACAAATCAACAGTCAGGATCAGAATTAGCAGGCTAGCTGAACAACATGAAAATATCTTCAAACATATGGTCTCCAGAAGGCTGCACGTGAACCCAACTGCCATTTCCCAAAACAGCCAATGGTACATGAGGCAGATATTTGCTTCTAAAGAGACTGATGTTGGGCTGCCGGTGAAAGCACAAAGTAGTGTAATATCTTCAGTATGAGGTAACAATTAAGAAAAGACCAAAACACAGACAAAGAACAGTTAGACCAAAAATATCAAACATTATTGGAAATGTTTTAGTTATTTATACAAAATACCCAACAACGTCTTTGAAAGTTACTGAAATAAATTAATATTGAGGCATGCAGCAGCTGAAAGTCTGGTATTTAGTAAGGAATCCTCATTTGCAGGACTTATTTCTCTAAAGTCAGCATGAGCAAAAGGCAGTGCAGGTTTTTGTTCTTTGAAGATTATTCTGCACTCTTAATTTTGATCATTCTGAAATAAGAAAACAGTGTTGCAATGCCTTGGTATGTTAATGGCAACTTTAATAAGTTATTTACGTGAACTGTAAATTTACAAAATCCCTCAAAACAAACAAACAAAAAACCACATCAATGAGACACATTTCTCCCTGTGAAACAGCTTATTATTTACAACCTCAATTTTGAAAACACTTATTCATGTGCTTAATGTTAAAGACTGCAGTTAGTACCATAGAGGTCAATGAAATCGTATAAGTAAATTTATACCTACACAAAAAGCATGCACATAAATGAGTAAAGTGTTTTTAATGGAATTTTTTGTTTTAATAGAAGTTATGTAGAAACCTTTATTTTTTATTGTTTTTAGATGACATTTATAAGAGTGCCTTAGGTCAGAAGTGGATTCCCCAAAGACTAATAACTGGTAAAATACAGAAAATGAAGGGCAGGTATGTATTTTGAGGGTGTTTTGTTTGGTTTGGGTTTTTGTTGTTTTGTGGGTTTTTTTTAAAGAGACAATCAATGTAGTCCTTCAAGAAACAGTGCTGCGACTACTGTTGTTGGTGTGTTTGTGATTTTAGAAAGTAGCAGAAAAGTGAAACAACAAAAAAGTTAATTAGAATGCTCATCTCTAAGGAATCCATGAGAAGCTGAAAGAAGAGTTCACAACAGCAACTGATAAAACTGCATCTGCAACGAGCACCAAGGTACACTTAGGAACAAATCATTCAGAGACCCTCTGAAACTATCAGGTCAAACTTCAGCTGTGATCAGAAACTGAAATATAAGATTGTTATGCCAGAAAAAAAAAGGCAAGGAGGAGGATCCAGGGGATGACAGTCAGTCTCAGTTCAATTCCGGGGCAGCAAACAGAGTAAGTCCTAACTGAAACTATCTCCAAGCACAAGAAGAGCAAGGACATGACATACAGAAGCCACCACTTACTTGCTCTTCATCAACCCATCTTCTGTCATGAGATGGCTGACTCTGTGGGTGATCAGACAGCAGCCCATTTCATTTACCTTGACTTTAGCAAGGCTTTCAGCACTCCAACATCAAATATCCCATCACTTGTCTGTGTAGCCAAACTGAGGAGATACGGACTGGATGGGTAGACTTCAAGGTGGGTGAAAAACTGACTGGACCATCAGGCTCATAAGGTAGTGGTCAACGGTTTGAAGGAGTTTGTATTGGGACTGATGCTGTCTAATATTCTTACCAGTAACCTAGTCAAAAGGAAGAAACACAAACTCCCTATGTCTGAAAGTGAGAAGAAAAAGGGGGACAGGCTGGAGGGCAAGGCTGCTGCACAAAGGGATCTTGGCGGGCTACAGAAGCAGCTTCTCAGGAGCCTGCAGAGGGTCAGCCCAGGGCAAGGCAGCTGCCGGCAAGGACCAGGGCAGGCGAGGGCAGCTGCTGACAAGGTGGCAGCTCTGCAGGGAAGGTCCTGGGGGTCCTGGTGGGCGTAAAATGAACAAGTCAGCAGTGCACCCTTGCGGCAACGAGGCCTAAACACACACCCGGCTGCACACGCCACCGGATGATGGAACTGATCACTCCTGAGGCTGTATGAAGAGACCTGTGCCCAGCCCGAGAGAGGTGAACAAACTGGAGGCAGTTCAGTGGAGAGCCACCCAAAGTGCTCAGGTTTTTGCAGCAAATGATGCAGGAGGAAGGACTGAAGGACCTGGGTTTGTCTAGCCTGGAGAAGAGAAGGCTAAGGATGCATCTCATAGCAGGCTTCTACCACCTAAATAGGGGTCAAAGAAGAAACAGTCTAACTCGGGGCGCAAACACCAGGACAAAAGCCAGTGGTTGCAAGCTGCAGCAAGACAAGGTCTGACTGAACACAGGGATGACAAGTCTTCACACAGAGCAGTCAAGCACTGGGACAGGCTCCCAAGTAGGCTGCAAATCTCCATCCTTAGAGACTTTCAAAATTCAGCTGGGTAAGACCCTGAGCAGCCTCACCTAACAGCCTTGCTGTGAGGAGGAGGCTGGACAAGGTGACCTCCAGAGTTCCTCTCCAGACTAAGTTAGTGTATGACTCCAGGATGACTGGTGTGCAACAGCTTCGTTGTGATTCAGTGAAGCTGGAAAACAGTCAAACTGCAAGTCCAAAGACTACAAATGGACTTGTCATACTCATTAATAAAACACAGTGATTTCTTTAAACTCCAAATACTCCAAAGAACCTCGCATGTGGTTGCACTTGAAGTCTGTTCTTGACCTGGATTCTGCGTCACATATTACATTACCTCCATGCAGATGCAGGCTGGCTCCTAACAAACTCAGTGCTCCAGGCACACGGACAAAGATCTGCAACATACGGTGGTTAAATAAGTGATGGAATGCAAGACCAGGTCTTTTCTTGTGTACTCCTTTATGATAACTACCTGGAGCACTGAGGGCAATCCAGAACAGAAAAACATTCACAAGCATTACTTTTGTGTGTGTGCAGAACTACTGAGAAAAATACATTTAAGATTAATGTAGAGCTAGATTACCTTTAACATTAATCCTATAAAGTTTAAAACTGTTTCAACTTCAAATTATATAATTACTCCACAGAAAACAATGCAACAAAAAATAAAACTTGTTGGTAACTTACATGTTATCCTAAAACATTAGGATAACTTCACTACAAAAAGAACAAGACACATTCTCTAACAGTCTAATCTAAAACACACATACAGGGAATTCAAGTAGTGAATCCCAAAAGTCAAGGTACCAAAAAGACCATGTACCATGGGTACTGATTCTTTTATCCTTATCAGCAAAAATAGAAAATGTATGCCTACGTATCAATGATATGCACTAGCAACTGTCAAATGCAGTTTCTTTTCAGGAACGTGGTGGAGTGTTTCAACTTCTCACTCTACAGACAGACAGAGTAGAATGGAAAGCAAAGCATTTTCTGATGTATGCAACAATATTACCTACATTAAAAAGAAAAACTATAAAATCTCATAACTTTTGTCCATACGAAAGCCAATCTGCTGGAATTATTATATGTTCATGAAAGAAATCTGAAGTCTTTAACAGAACTGTACTTATCAAAAAACATCAAGTGCAGTTTTCCCAAAATAAAAGCTTTTCTTCCAAAAGTAATAAAAAACCCATTAAACAAGAAATTTAGGGCCACCTTCTTTTAAAAATTGGAACCAAACTCTCTCTCCCTCTCTATTTTATAACTCTACACAACAATAAATTTGATTCAGCTTTTGGAAATAAACTAAAGATACAAAAGTTGCTTTTCCTAAATATATTTATTAGTAAATGTACCTGTCCCTCTGATAAGAAAAGCAGGTGTTGCTTATGCTATGTGAATGACAGTAGAATGGTATTTCCTGCATTAGTAGCATTCTGCTTAATTGTTAAGTGTTTGTAATTTTGCACAAACAGGATTTACAATTGAACCAAATATTGAGAAAGTTAGAAAAAGATGTGTCATAGAAAGACAATTTTTAAAACTGCAAGTACAAGACAGTCATTCCCATTTAAGACGATGCTATCTCATGCAGCAACATGCATGGCTGTCCTGCAAGATATTCTGTAAAATTGTCCTAAACAGTAAAGAAACTGCTAAAAAAAAAAATATTGAAATGCAACAGCTTTGAAATCTGCTTCACAAATTGAACTAGGTAGAAGAGATTTTACACAGAGAAGAAAAAGAGTAAGAAAATGCGTACCCACAGAATTTCTCCTTCATAAACTCAAGAATACATCTGCAGAAATTCACACACAGATTTTGCTATGTACATTCAACGTGAAAGTGAACACAAACCTCATGATTAAACCTCACAGATTTTTTAAGTAAGCAACATGCTTTGATTCAGCATTATGACCAATTCCGCAAACCAACACACTCACCAGGGTTATAAAATTATTCTGAAAGTGTGCCAAAAAGACATCCTTTAAGAAAAGAACTCTTTCTCTGGAAATGATAAGACTTACTATGAGTTGCAAGAAATGAAGTGTTCCTTGCACCAGCAATGTCCCAGAGCATGCTGCTTAGAACTGATATAGACACATTCACCAAACACTCACAGTTAGGACAAAGAGGAGAAGTTCCACACTGTATGGAATTCATAAATGTATGTGCTATAGAAATGTTTTAATGAAACAAAAGGATGATTGTATTGGTTCCACCAGACAAAAAGACTTCTACCTACATAACAATACTAAAACATTCCCTAAAAGCTGGTTGCATAAATGGGTATTCAGTAAGACTGCAGAAGAAATGAATACACCTAACTTGGCCTTTCCTGACACCACTCCAACTCCACACAAAAGAAGATACATATTAGTGATTTTTTTTTAAATGTAATGTGATTTAATTATGCTTTTCCTTTAAGTTATTGTATTTTTCTGCTCATTCTCTACATGGCTTTTGCATTTAACTTGGCCTGACTACAAAAACAGATATTTGGTTGCGTCTGAAAGCATATAAGAGGAGGAAAAAAAAAGGCTCTTTTTCTCTCTGTTGTCTCATTAGGCATGTAGCTTCTTCAGCTGAAATGAGAGGTTGGGTGGGGTGGTGTAAAAATCTTAGTCTGCATAAGCAGTCATCTTTCTATGCTCAAATTTTTTTTGAGAAATTGGACTAGCAGTCACCAAAGTGTATGTGCAAATCCAGTAGATTACAAGTGAAACATCTATGGCTCAATCAGTTTCTTAACATAAATGGAATGAGCCAGAGAAGGTAAATTTACTTCCTCCAATCACTTATATCTAATTTAACACCTATCACCACAAACATTTACTGTCAGCTGTTGTTACAACACTATTCTCACAAGTTAATTTCTACAAGAACAGGTCCTTAGATAACAATGATAAACTGTAAAGTAATTGTACAGTGCCACAAACTTTATGACTCTCTAGGCAATCTTAGGAATAATCAATAAATCAGTAATTGTGCAGCTTATCAAAGGCACTGAAAATACAGAACACAGGGCTGAAGAAAAATTAAAATAGCAATAAAAGTATAAAGTAACAAAGATTCTCTTTACTAATTCAGAGGACTCAGTGGCAATGGTGGAGTCCTCTAGATTGACCATACTAAATTTACTGTTCCGCACTGCCAACCAGAAATAGTATCGTTCTTTGGACTCCTCTCTTTTTCTACGCTATGCCCAGCTAGCTGGCAGTAAAGTAGATTTATAGAATAAAAACAAATGGTTATTATTTCTTCCTGACTCTTGTTTTCTTCTGATTATCTTCTGAAAGCTTTGTAACAGAGCCAAAGGTAATTTATAGCCAAAGTTAAATGAAATGAATAACAGGAAACTGCAAAGTGTTAGATTTCTTTATAGGGTAGCACTCCAAACGGTAGACAAAACAAACTGGCTTAGGGAGGCAGCTATAGTAAACTACGCTTCATTAAACACATGAAGAGTTTAATTCTGTTCAATAAGCTTTTGTTAAATTTCTGCTTCCTTGAAATCAAATTGGTCATAAAAAAGAAAAAGTGAGGTAACTTTAAAGGATTATAGCAGGAAGGCATCTGTTGTCCCACAGACATTCAATGCATTCATACTGTATTAGTGAAAGGGCTGAGAAAAGTGACGGAAACTCCAATTTCACAGCACTACAAAGTATAGTGCTCTTCAAGCTGTCCTTCAGTGGGCTGGCCAAATGAGGTTAATGATTCGAACTTTGAACATGCTTCCCCAAAAACCATGCTGTGATCATTGCTCCTGGGACCAGCACTGCAGGAAAAGCATTGCCACCAAATTTTCTGCTATGAATGACTGAAGAAATGGACCAGACAACACAATCGTACAACAGTTCACACAAACCATTCACAAACTCCACTTTTTAATACATATTACAAACACAGGAAATTCCCTCTACAAAATTACCACTACAGTGCTTCAGCCATTCTCACCCAAGGTAATCAGCAAGCTTTCAAGGACATTTACTCCTACATTCACTCTTCACAGCACCTCCATTAGCTGTTCACAAATCAAACCTCTTAAATTAACATCTACTTTCACTAACCTCACATTTCTTCCCAACGAGCCACAAAAACCATTCACTTATATCTGCATGTCCAACCAGATTGACAAATAAGTCTGTAGAAAAAAAATGCTAGGAATGCCCTTTTTTTTCTTCCTCTCAAGGGCCACACTAGGTCAGTCACTTCAAAGGTTAAGCTGGAAGTGACCAAAATTCTGCAGAACAAGGTCAGTACACAGGAACACCACATAGGCAGCTAAGAGGATGGCAGGGTTCACATCCTTCAGGTACTCCCATTTCTACAGTTACAGTTCTTACCAATAGTATTGGGTTTGTGTGGCAAGGTTTTGGTAGCAGGGGGGCTACAGGGGTGGCTTCTGTGAGAAGCTGCTAGAAGCTTCCTCCGTGTCTGATGGAGCCAATGTCAGACAGCTCCAAGATGGACCTACCGCTGGCCAAGGCCGAGCCCATCAGCAATGGTGGTAGCGCCTCTGGATAACTTATTAGAGAAGGTGAAAAAATGTGCTGTGCAACAGCAAGCAGGAGAGAGGAGTGAGAATATGTGAGTGACAACTCTGCAGACACCAAGGTCAGTGAAAAAGGAGAGGGAGGAGGTGCTCCGGGCACCGGAGCAGAGATTCACCTGCAGCCCGTGGTGCAGACCATGGTGAGGCAGGCTGTGCCCCTGCACCCATGGAGGTCCATGGTGGAGTAGACATCCACCTGCAGCCTGCGGAGGACCTTACGCCAAAGCAGGTGGATGCCTGAAGAAGGCTGTGACCCCTTGGAGAACCCGCGCTGGAGCAGGCTCCTGGCAGGACCTGTGGACCCATGGAGAAAGAAGCCCACGCTGGAGCAGGTTTGCTGGTAGAACTTGTGACCACGTGGGGGACCCACCCTGGAGCAGTTCATGAAGAACTGCAGCCCGTGGGAAGGACTCATATTGGAGAAGTTCATGGAGGACTGTCTCCCATGGGAGGGACCCCATGCTAGAGCAGGGGAAGAAAGTGAGGAGGAAGGACCAGCAGAGACAACATGTGATAAACTGATCACAACCCCCATGCCCCATCCCCTGTGCCACTGGTTGGGAGGAGGTAGAGAAGTTGAGTCTGGGAAGAAGAGAGGTCAGGGGGAAGGTGTTTTAAGATTTGGTTTTATTTCTCATTATCCTACTCTGATTTTGACTGGCTATCAATTAAACTATTTTCCTCAAGTCGAGTCTGTTTTGCCCATGATGTTAATTGCTGAGTGATCTCCCTGTCCTTATCTTGACCCACGAGCCTTTCACCATATTTTCTCTCCCCTATCAAGCTGAGGAGTGATTGACTGGCTTGGTGGGCACCTGCCTTCCAGCCAGGGTCAACCTACCACACCAGTATTAAGGACTATATTCAGCCCACACGAGGAGCATATATGGTGGCTTGTCCTGAGGCTCTAGATGCACAGCTGGGAGCCAGAGTCCACTATGGCTCCTGTCTTACCAGTGTGCTTCAATGTCAAAAATGGTTTAGAAAAGGCAAGAAGAATGACATAGATAGGAAATATCTTCTATTCAAGGAACAAGTAATCAATCTACAGTTCTTGCCTGGAAACAGCAGGACAAAGGGGTAGTTTCACAGGCATCTCTCAGAGCACAGGGTTCACAGAGAAAGGTGAGTGGGAAGAGGTCCAACCACTGAGGAACCGCAAATACAACCAGTGAATACTGGGCTCAAAACAAAAGAAAGTAATTATTTACAAAAATACATGACTAACCTGTAAACATTTTTACAAGACACTACTGTGGCTGCTGAAAATATACACAGATTGAAGGGGAAGCTGGACATGTTACCAGAATAGAAGTTCACTGTGCATAGAAACTGCCTCTGACTCATGAAGTCTCTGAATAACAGACAACTGCAGCCTGGGGGAGAATTCATGGATTGTATATGCTTATTCTCTTATATATTTACCAATCTGTTTACATTTGTCCACTTCTCAGCCAGGGAACACTGGCCTATACAGACTTCTGAACATGCCTACGCTCATGTTTTACAGAAAATAAAGTTACGTGTGTATTTGCAGGCTTTTCTTTTAATGTCTTCCAATATTCCACATTTTCATCATCAAAAACATAATCCTAAATGACAGACTAATGTAATGGATAATAATGGTATTGATTTTTACATTAGTAATTGCTTTGGATCGAATTGTAATTAGAGAGTACCTTATCCTTATTCGGTACAATTTGGCACAATAACATGGGAAAATTCAGAAAAAGGATAATTATTGGGTTAGTAAAATAATGTCTTCTAAACTGCATCACAGTTAGAGATGTAACTATCTAGTCATGTTACAGTTCCTCCAAGGCACATAAATCAATCTTGTCTTGAATTATCAAAAATATCTGATTTGCCCAATCTGCACACTATGATTTTTTTTAAAAAAACAATAAATGCAGTGAAGTAATTTAAATATTTAACACACAACAAAATACTATGTTGCTAACAGTAATAAACCAAGAATTTGGATTTTGATACTCTGACACAGGCTACAGCTTAGTCTACCCAACCTGTATGACCAGACACTCTCCAAGATTCCAAAAGAGTATTTTGAAAGAAATATCTTGCAATCCGAGCTTTCTATCAGGAACACAGGATGTTTAAACACAAAAGTTAGGAGCCTACTAAGTTTTTAATACAAACTCCCTAAACACTCCCTTCAAAGAGTGTTTTCTTTACCCTTCCTCAGGAGCAGAGCTCCTTCCTCTCTGCTCTCCCTCCAGGTGCTGTAACGTTGCATTCTTTATTGCCCGTATCACATTCTCAGGAAGAGGGATGAAGAGTGCTCCTATTCTCATTTGTATACAACCTGGTATCTTCTGGGATGCAAAAACAGCTGAGGAGAGCTCAGAACTACCCCCCTCATTCTTGGATGAATACTCTGAATAGTAGGCTACCATGGCAAAAACATGAGAGATGGGACCACCACTTTTTCCAGCCTTCTCTCTTTCAGGAAGAAATAAGGTAACTTGCATATAAGACTGCCTCACATGCCAAGGTAGGCATCCAACCCTTGCTAAATTTTACATAGGTTATCATTCCTGTAGAGTCAATGCACTAATTTTTTGACTCTGGAGAGAAAGGAGATCAGGAACAGTAAAGAAATAATTGATTGGTCCTATTTTTACCCAGGCAGGGCAGACACTGTGCCTGTTCTTTTTCAGTTTGATGCAGATAACTAACTACATATTTTCCGCTGCCTATGATAAAAAAATATAAAAGAAAGAGCACATTACTTAACCACAAAAACACATCCAGTGTTGACAAGAAATTGAGATACAATTTGCAAACAAAATGTGATACACATGACTTTGGTTTCCTTCACTGACATTTAGCTGCCAGTATATGAAAAGGTCCTAAAAACTAACTAGAGAGACTGTAGGCTAAGAAACATCTGTTTAAAAAGGCACTTTATTTATAGCTTATTAATTTCAGGCAGATGGCCCTGGATCAATATTTATAGTATTTTTAACCAACAGTTGTTTAAAATAAATTATTTAATTCAAAACCTATTAAAAATAAATCCCACAGGGTTGCAACCTCTGCAGTTTTACCACTGCAGCACCAAACGATTGGTAGCAATGTGAGGAATGCAGGTGTTGAAGAAGACTGCAGATGGAAATACAGCCCTTCAGAGAGTTTCCCTCAAATCTATTCCAAGCTTTGAAGATAAGGATATTTCAAACCTTCTCCGAATGGGGGAAGGGGGACAACAAACAGTCTTTACTCCTCTCTTTCAACAACTGTTTGACTAATAGGGGTGGTGGTCTCCTGTGCAAACTTAATATTTGAGCCTGGGTTCAAAGTATTCTCAGGAATACACGGGCTCCTTTTATACAGAACAGACTAGGTCTGCTCTGGTAGTTGAGTATACAGAGCCCTGTATTAACTTCTCAGAAGGGCAAACTAGCCCATGCAGAAAATCCTGGTCCCAAGACTCCTGGATAATGCTGCACAGAGTGGAAATAAAGCCCTTGTATCCCTACTGAAACACTCCATAGATTCATGTTGCTTTAAAACAAAACAAAAAACCCCAAACACCCCAAAAACCCTTCTGCCATCCAACTATGCTGAAAAGACTTAGCTCTGCCAACATGCATGGGAAATAGTGCTTTCTCATTTTTTCTTGTCTCCTTAAAAGGAGATTTTTTTTTTTTTTGTCTTAAAGAACATTATCTACATGTTCCTAATAAGTCACGGAAACCAAAGTCTGAATAAAGCAAAATGTTATTTTGGATGTTAATGTATTATTTTATTTTCTAATTTAAACAGTTATAAGAAGCACCAAGTTCAGATTTGGTATAAACACATCCAATGCCATTTAATATAAACATCTTCCTTACAGTCAGTAAGGATCAGCATGCCATCTTCAAATATATCAAGCCTGTGCACCCTGACCACAAACATCCATTCTTAGCCTAAACTACTGAAGTCCTTCTTTCCACCATAAGCAATGACTACATTGCCACACACTCTTCAAACAGTAAACTCTCCCATCTCAGATACTTCTAATTAGAGGACAAAACTAAGCTGCTGTCTAAATTTAACAGGGAAGGCCAGAGTTGAGGATCGTAATTCTGGCCTCAAGGGCATTCCAGTCACATCCACCACCTCCAGTCAGAGCCCACAACTCTCACATTCTCCAGCTAAGTTGGTAACACAACTTGAGAAAGCTCTACCTCCTCTGTCTGCAAGGCACCACTCTGCAGAAAAAACTGTTCTCATTAGTTCTTCAAAAGACATGCAACAGAAATCCAAGTCACTGGACCATGTTTTTGCAATTTTCCTCATCATCCCCAAATATATGTAAAATTCCTAAATGAATCCCTGCAGAAAGAAGTCTCAAGAAGCGTGTCTTGTTCTAGCCACCACATATACATATGTAATTCAGAAAATGTTGAATGTTGAGTACTGTTTTCCTACCTCCCTTGCCCTTTATCCTCAGTTACAGCAAAAAATTGGTAGAACTTGAGAAAGAAAAAAAAAGTTACAACACAAAAAAATGCAATTAGTAGCAATCACTGCATCTTATTCTAGATGGTTTGTAACCTACCTGAAAGGCAGTTTTCAAACTTCTCAGGAAGAGTTGTTTGTGGGTGTATATGAAAAGATGTGCTTATAACCCATCAGCATGATTTGTGATATACAACTTCTCATTTGAGAGCTGCAGCCTCACAGACACTGTCTTGCTTACCATATATCAGACAAAGAAAACATTATGTAAAAAACTGAATTTATATCACAGAACTTTCCAAAATAAGGAAAAAAAAGCATATCTGCAAAACATTTAAGTCTGAAAGGAAAACAAATTTACTGGAAAAAGTTTTGGACTGACTGCTTGTATCAGGCACAGTAGTTAAAACATGGTTGTTAAAAACAAATTAAAGAACAGAAATACAGTACCACTAGAAAGTTTAGAGTTGGATTATCAGTTTTGAACTATATACCATCACATAAAGTCCTTTTAAACTGCCTTTTAAATGCTTGTTTCCACACTGAGTTTTTGACTGATCTGCTTATAGTCCAGAATCATTTCGTTATCAGTCACAGTGATTATTCATTTTATTTCATCTACATTTGAAGAAATGCTCCTCCTTAAAGGATGTAATTTCTCAAGGGAGAGGTGTGTTTCACACACCCTCATCCTGGCAACGTGCCTCAAGTTCCCTAAGGCCAGTGATCTTTGGATTCTACTCACTGGTCAAACTGATGTAACTTCCAGTGTTACCAGAAACACAGTATCTTAAGCAGTATCTGAAGTCCATTACCTCCTATGCTTAGCTTAGCATCTATAAATATATTCAGGAATTAGTTGTAAAACCCACATTATAATCATTAAGCCCAAAAATTTACAGGAAATATTTAATAAAACCAAATAGTCTTTCGGGAAGCTGAAAACACTTTCCAGCCCCCAAACAACTTGAGACACAGTTTAAAAACGACTGCCCATCTCATGCACAGGAAAAAAAAAAATCATTGTTCTGCAGATTTACCAATGATGAGGATTACAGCATTGCCAGGAAAATTAAGTATCTAGAAGACCGAGTGTTTCTGTTTTCACATTAAATTATCAGCTCACACCTCTAACATATTTGTTTTAAAAAACCTGCAAGACTACAAAATTTTTCCTTAGACTCAAAAGTACATTTAGAGAGAGAGAGAAACTCAAAATTTGGTATTTTTAAGTGTTACATTTATATTTCAAAATATTTTCTCAAATTCTATATATTCTAAACTGGAAGGAACTATCCACAACAATTCAGGTTTTCCCAAACTGCACACAAGCATCACACATTTCTAAATGGAAGAGGCAAGAAGCAAGGTAAATTCCTTAAACTCAGCTGCATGATAATTAAACATGGTGTGCAGTTGTAACAAAAAATGTAGGAAAGATGGGTTGATTTATAGCTATTAAAATTTGAGAGGAGGACAAAGGTTTTTCTTTGAAGTTTGAGGAACGCAGATGTCACTTCAAGGTTGACTTCCGTAACTCCTGCTTTGCTATAAGCAGCCATATTTGTCTTACAAGTCAGTCTTAGTGTATCTAAGCATTTTACTGATAAAAGGTCAGATAACCTGAAATTGTTCAAATTAAATTTGAATGGTCCACTGAACCCTTAATGATGTCTAATCCCTTCTTTTTTTGAGATTGTGGATGTATTTTCCAAAAGGCTGTTGAAAAGACTATCTTCAAATAAGCCTGAGAAGCTTCTTAAGTCTCAAAGAGATTCGGAACAAGAGAGTAACCGGATCCAACTTAAAACCAGGAAAAAATTGTAGTGAATAATTCCACTTAAAGTTAGTATAAAACACACAAAAACTTAAGTCTTGAAAATGAAACAGTATGGTTTATACACATGAAGTTTGTGCCATGATTTAAATATCTATTTCACAAAACATTCCTAATTATTAATTTGCATTACCAGGATCTGAACATCTGGTAAATGTATTAAAAAAGCTTTTCGACTGAAAACCTTCTGAATACTTTTGCTGACTGCAATGTCAAAATAGTCACTAAACACTCCTAGTTCTAGTCACAAACTTAGCATTAATTATTAACAACCTTGTTTAGAAAACTTCACATTTCAAAAATAGAGAACCATTGATTTGTAAACAGATTTGAATCCATGTATATGCTTGCACATGCAGCATAAGCAATAATCTAAATTACACACAGCTTTAAAGACAAAATTAAATGTCTTCACTCCACCAGTTAATAGCTCATAAGACTGAAAAGCACACACTAAATTAATCCAACACATGCATTTTACTACTTAATAATATTACTTGATAGCATCCAAGAAACTCTTATTTTAATGTTCTTGGAGAGGCAATTAGAGGCAGCATTGCTGAAAAGAGGAAAATATAAATATCCCCTGTACATATTTGGCTGCTGAAATAATAAAACAACCACATCAGAATTTATTCCAAATGACCATGAACTCAACTACGCTTGAAAAGAGAAAAAACCAAAGAAGAAAAAAAGACAATCTAAATATCAACGGTTGTTATTATAGGCATAAGCTTTGCAATGAAGTTTCCTACACAGGGAATTCTCACTAGGATACTGACACAAATTTCTTTACTGAAAGTTTCAGCTTACTTAGCAGACAGTAAGAGAATCATATTATACTACAGATATTGTACTCCGAATTCCAATGTACACCTACCTTAGGTTTTTATGCTAACTATATTGCTTAATTGTGATTTTAATAGCTGTATATTGTTTTACATACAATAATGCATATATTTATAATTTTAAAATATTTTTTTGTAGCAGGAAAAGGGGCTAAGCTCCTCTTAACCAGATTTTAAATATGCAGCAATTTATCCTATCACTTTTGAAAAATGTGTTTGTACAAATCACTTCAGCTACTGCTGAGCTTTCACAAAACAAGCATAGAATTGAGATTTAAACATTCCTGAAATCATTTTACAGGTTAGAAAATGGGATTGTCAGTAGCCAGTTTCTCTAAGGCAAGATTTCTCATGATGTGAATTTTAGTCCAACTATATTCAACAAGTGGTTCAGATGCACCTTACACTTGGTTCAGTGCACATGGAGAAAGGTTGAACATCAATAAATTATCTCTGCTGTTTTCTTACAAAAAAGACAATGTCCTGCTTGCTCAGACCATGAGTAGTCCCAGCACTATCAGCTGACGACTACTGAAATTGCAGCAACCACTATAATGGCTCACTCTTGTGTTATTTTTATGAAAACTTGATGACTTATCATGAAACAGGGATGAATACCAAGAGCAACAGCACAGTATTTTGCATTTTTCTAATTAACTGTATTTGAACATTAAGAGTGACATAAGCTTAAAGTAAACAGAAAGTTGTAATTCTTTCATAGTGCCCTAGGGACCAAGGCCTCAACAGATGTGACTTTTACTGCAAGGAAAACTGTTGGTTCTTCAGATACTGTGTCTTGTGGCTACTGATTTTCTTTTTTTAATATTTGGCCGTTTTATATTCTACAGCATCTTTCACCAAATCTCTAAAGGGGGTGTGTTAACAAGATGCTCAGCTGCCTGTATTGCCTAAACTGTACATGCAAATACCATTCTGAACTGTGTTTAACAAACATGGTATATTTTAGATTTTCCCCACTCTCGGAAGAGAGTGGTTAAAACGTCGGTCTTAGAACAGATGCTGTAATATGGTATTCAAAGGACTTAGCATAACTGTGCACAGTTTGTTTTGATGAAGATTGTCTCACACTCTACATTTCTAAAATTTATACCATTGTAGAAAGCTAGGTAATTCTGACTATTTACGGGAATCTCAAGGGAATCACATAAACTAGTAATCTCTCATGACATACACCTGTCCTACTGTGAGATCCTTAAATAATTATCAGCAGCTTCACTGAAAGCAACAGTTGATAAAAAGGGAAAGCTGATGTATATTCCACTACTTTACAAGGGGAATAAATTTTCTGTAAGGTCACGTTACATTTTAAAATCTGTCTTGGAAAAAAAAAAAATGGCATTCACAATTTTCACCATCTGCTTAATATTCTTTAAAACTTTTTTTTTTTTTAATTTAATAATGCAGGACTTCCTTAACCTCCAAAGAGTAAGAGTCAATCCTGAGAAAAATAAACATTTTCCTCATTTAAAAATATGCTTGTTTGCCACTCCCTTAATTATCATTCTCCTACTGCAGCTCACCAGGAACTTTCAACAGACAAACCTTGCAATGTTAATCAAAAGGTTTAAAACCAGTCTACAGTAGAGAACTCAACCAAGAATTGTCTGTTGGTCCGCTAGCCGACTCAAGACCACTTCTGAGCAGCACACAGCAGGAGAAAGCAGTGTTGTTGGAACAAACATGCAAGCAGGGAAGCTTAAAGCTTTCACAGAGCTACTGCACAAGTTAAAACTGCTCATAGTCACCAGTTCAATTTTTCCCTAAACAGAAAGAACTTTGAAATGCATTCATGTAAATTAGCTTGAATTTTAATGAATAAAAACTGTTTAGAAATCAATAGGAGTTGGAGGGGAAATCAATGAGGTTTTAAGGTTGGGCGAGGCCACTGAACCCAGACAGCCCAATGCATGATGTGCATCTTCAATCTGCCACTCACCAATCTCAGTTCTTCCCAGGTGGATTGAGCAGATGAACTGGATAAACTGTCCCTTTTCAAGTTGCTGAACACCGATAGAGTGAACTACACTTGTTTAAGATCTAAGTTCTCTGGGCCTTTTTAAATAGCTATGCATTATTTTGCAGACTTAGAAAGTGAAGTGCCAAGTATTAATACATTACATTTTGAGATAAAGACAACTGAACTTGTCCCTCTAACATCAGAAGGCAGAACAACAGAGTTGCTCTCATTTTTTTTTTTTTTTTTTTCAGGCAAAATGGAAGTAAGGAGAAAGAGTAGGTGAAAAGCACGTGCAGCTTCAAATTCCTCCAGTAAATAGTTTTTTCATTGCACTCAGAAAACTACCATATTATTTCATGTATTTTTTCAAATTTCACTTTATTCCTCATAACCAGATTTTTCTTTTTTCTTCCTCTTTGAATGCCTGTCTAGCTACCATTTCTTCTCACACCCTCCTAAATATTTTTTCCCTTAGAACTTAAGCAATTTCAATTGGTTTAAGGTTTATTACATTTGCCTTAGATATTGCTTAGCTAAAATACACATATTCAGCTCATAATTTGCTATAAATAACTCTGCAACTTTCCTTTGAGCTTTATCCAAGTCAGAACAGTATCTAGCTCCAAAAACAAGCTCATTGGAGTCCTATACTTTAGAGGAGGGAAGTTACAACTGCCCAGCATCTCTGGTTTTCATACAATAAGTTGAAAGAGTCTTTCTTTGCTACCACATGGCCTCACAGGTTTTCACTTCACTCCTCACAGTCCTCTCTGACGCCACTACTTTCACTAGTTCTTCCTTGGATTGAATTTCCATGTTCCAGTGGTATCAAAGTAATAATATTATCTTGTATCTTGTATCCATATTTCTTGGTTCTTGGCTTTTTGGTATTCATTTTTTTATCTGCCCATGAACAAATATTCAGAGAAATTATTCCCTCTTGATTCTGGTGTAAGTTTTGTTTTTGTGGTTTTCATAATTTGCAGCACACATTTTTCACCTCTTTTTCTGCTAAAGATAACAATATCAAGAAACCATAATACAATGTTACCACTGTGCTGCAGCCTTGCCCTTCTCAGATTCAAGCGAAATGAAGTCAGGACTTCTGAATTTCAATTCCCTTCTAATGAAAATATTGCATGAAGTAAAGTCAGCTCACCATCAAAGTTTTACTGTACTTCCTTATGCCCCTACTCATACTTTCCCTCTCCCTTTAGTCTTCTAACAGGAATTTCAGAGACAAAAACCCCCAAAGAAACAAAACACTCTGATGCTTTTAAAGATGGAGTTTGATCAATTTATGAAACATACTGTTCCTTCTAAACTGCACAGTCTGGGGCATCCAGTTCCTTGCCTCTATTTAAATAAGTTGCTTTTTAACCACTAAAATTTACAACCGTAGAGCATTCAATGTTGAGATACACAATGTTCAACCACAGTAACAGTGAGGAGCTGTGTCTCTAGAAATACTTTTTCTACTGCTCTATGCCACAATGAGAATGAGGATCCAACTGAAAGGCATCATGGACAATCCCCAAACAAGCTATAATTTAAGGTAAAGGCACTAAGAATACATGTGGAGACTGCACATTTAAAACCCAAGAATCCACAATACAAAGAAAAATAATTTATTTTTTTCCCTTTTGCCCTACTGGTATTCTTCTATTCCAGTCAACTTACCTAAAATTAATTATAATTTTTAAGAGGTACAGATTTGTGGGGCTGTTTGAGTTATATTTCCATTAGAGACCCACCACAAAAATAAAGTGAACATGCACGGAGTTCTCTTGTGGATACAAGTTGTACATAGCTGACATCCTACACTGGACAAGAGGAATTCCCCAGGCAGTACTCAAAAAACCCTCCCAAAATCAACACAGAAAGTAACCCTGAACAACTAAAACCAAAGATACTTATTCTGACTCCTGGCTTAGCCATAGAGATCTTTTGAATCTTTCCATATGGCCATGCTACATACACAGTTTCTAACAAAGAGCTGAGAATTTGACCTAGGAAGGGGCAAATACCCAGAGGATACACCAGATTTCATGCTGTGAAAGCTATTCTTTCTCCCCTTCTTCTGCCAGATAGGTGTACGTTTATTTGTACACACACATACACATGCATGCACTTCCACTTACCCCTTCAGCCCCTGAGTTTGCTTCTGTTATCTTTAGCAATGAGGGAAAACTGTCACTTTAGAGTGGAAAGTTGCATTAGTTCTTACAAAGCGGTATAGATTTTTATTTCAGGGCCACCATTTTAATATGGCTGTGTGAAACATACAACACTCTCCTATTTAGATGAGGAATGGGTATAAATATCTCAAATATGAGGTTACACAAGGAATTATTAAATACTCTGCATCATATGAGTGAGTCATGTTGGAATAAAATCCCAAACTATTTAAAAAACATATTTCCATTTAAAAGTACAGATTATCTACCAGCCCCAGATATTAAAAGACAAATTAAAAAAATGTAAGATTATCCTACAAAAAGGTGTGAGTTGATCATTAACAGAGTGCTATACTTCAGTTAAACAAACCCCCATCCTTGCAGATGCATAACCTATCAGTGTTTTGCTCAAAATAACTACTTCATGAAAATTTCTAACTATGAAACTTTATAGTGTTACTGTTCTAAACGGCATCTAATGCAACCAAAGTAGTCCTTTTACATGAACTTCTGTTGTCACCAGCCCAAGATCTAATCCTGCATTCAGTGAATTCAGACACTGTTTTGAACTTGCTTTTAAAGCAACTAATTTGCTTTTTCAAGAATTAACCAAAAAACCCAGTACACAGGCATTTTTCTTACCTATGGGTAAAAATGGGTTAAAAAGTATCATAAACCATCATTATCTCATTTATATGTCCACAACTATGCAAATACAAATCTAACAGTTCACTTCACATGGGACTGTATGGCATTAGGACTGAGCAATACATCAGTGCTAACAGTTTTAAAACTGTGTATTTAAAATTTTGTTGTGACTGACAAAGTTCTACCAGAAAAGCTGGCAGAAGGCATCCTAACTGATTGTATTTGCAGGTTATCGAATTTCTTTCCATACATATTGTGGAGTTCATAGAAAAAGACCCAACAGTATAAATACATAGCAACAAGACATCCTCAATAGCAACTAGAGCTTCGAAAGAAAAGTCATCCTATGGAAACAACTTTTTTTTTTTTTTTTAGGAAAATTTTAGATGTTAAACAAAAATACATACATATCTATCTATCTATCTTCCAAATCCTTCTCTTGCATATAAATACTTCAGCCAAAAGTTTTGCCCTAGTACAGATGAATGGTTTACATTAGTTGAACTTTGGAGCCTTTCAAGACTAAACAACACTTGTGAGTCTACTCTGAGGTAACACTTTGCCATAATCCAAGATTAGGACTGCAACTGGAACGTACAATCTTGAATGCCCCAGAAATTTGCTCGTCTCCACATTCTGACTTTACTGTAGTGTTCATTATCCTTGTCCTACAGTAGTTACTTTTGTGATCTCTGGACTGTAGGCCTAACCCACAGAAAGAAAAACAATTGTCAACACAGTAGAGAAAAACTAATCACACAAATCCCCCCCCCCCCCCCCCGTGTTGTTATATTTATATAAATTTATAAACAATTTATAAAAATAAATTGTTGATAAAATACTGTGAGCACTAAACCCAACAAGAAATATCACTGCTACTTTAGGTGTGTTTCCCAGTATCCCATGTTCCTGGAAATGTCAAAAAGATACAGATTCATTCAAATGTTGCCAAGAAACAAGTGCATCTCAAACAGCAGTTCTGAAAGAAAGGAAGCTCAAATTTACAATGTCACACAACACTACACAAGCACATTTCCTCCACATACCAGGTGTATCTAGCAAAAATACAGATACATTGGAATAGCAGGTGGTCTGCATTAGAGACAATTTAACAGACATGTTCCAGTGCCAAAAACCCATTTTCTTACTGCTGCGAATAACTGGTTGACATTCTGAGGAAATTATAAACTATATTCCATTTTTAAAATCTGTGTTATTCAGAAAATTTCTACATGTGTACCACAATACAGAGAAAATTACATATTGTTTAAAAATACTGAATAACAATAATAATAATAACTGAATTACATGTCAAACCACTCATAGTTCTTGCTTGTTTCTGCAAAAAGGTCTAAACAAAAGAGAAAAAGCAGGCTTAATAGTATTTGCAATACGAAGACACTGAAGCATTAAGCAATGTGTAAAATGCCTTTTTAGCACAATCTATTTTATCTTCTCAAAATGGGCTCTGACAATGGGCTGCTTCAGAGTATAGCAGCATACTTGCTTTTTCCTTGCTTTGGCTTACACTAACCACAGGCTTAGGCTGAATGACACCAAACTATTTCAATCAGTTTCAGTCTCATATTAGCCACTACAGTTTATCTAGTATTCTGTCTTTCCCAAGCAGATGTATTTATCACCTTCCTCATCTGGTCTTCTGTATGTGCCATTTCTTTCATTTTTCGATTCCTCCACAGGAAAGGAACTGATAAACCTTTCCACTTCCCTTATTTCCACATCCTCTAGGATCAGTTCTTACATTCCTTTCCATCTCAGTTTTTTCCTACTTATTCCCTGTCTATATCCTTCTATATATGAAGGCATAGGAACCATATTCAACCACCACAGTACCACTTGCTAATACACTCTTCTCTAGAAATTTTTCCTGCTGTGAATTCATCTTAGTTCTTCTTAAGCACTTTGGAATTCAGAACCAAATCTCTAGTAAGCAAGCTCACAAAATTCTTCAAGCAACTACCTTATAGCACACCAAAATTTCCCAATACATTATTTGGGAAAAATATATATATATATATATTTTAAATCTTCATCTAATGTAACAAAGAGACAAAGATGTCCTTCAAATCCTGTGCTATTGGCTGTTGGAAATGAGTAATGAATAGCAGGAACAAGGATGGATAAGAATACAGTGTTATGAAAAAACGAAACAAATTGAATTATTTAGCAGTTTAACATTGGACCTGGACCATGTTAATAAGGAACACCACAAACACACACCTCATGAAGCAGAGTGAGAGAATCCTGTGTTTGCATGAGGAAGTCACAGAGTTGGAGCTTAACACACTCTTTAGCTGAAACGTTTATCTATAGAACTTCAGATTTATGCAGAGATTAAATCTATTACTTAAGAACACTCAACCACTGCTTCTCCATGGGAGGCCTGTTATTAAGATGTACGTGGTGGGTTTCTGCTGTGAAAACAGCTGATGACAACAGTTAGGTCAAAGAAGTCAACTTCACACACTACCAAAAGGAGTTGAGCACCACTATCTATCTAAGGCTCGCCAACACACACGGAGATTAAATGCCAACTTCTATCCTTCCAGCTTTGTTTAATAAAAAAGACTGCCTGGGATCTTTAAGGGAAAAATGTTTTCAAGAAACATTTTCTGTGTCTCTCTTTCCTGAGAGATACACTAGCAGGGACTCCTTGGTCAGAGCCATGTTCTGAGAAGAGGTCCAAACTAGTATAAAGCAGGATCACTCATTCACTGGGGTCAAGGAAAATATTCCCGATGACTTCAGCAGGCACCAAGATGGGTTCTCTGTGTCCACAATCATTGTACACAGCTGATAGCTTGATTGCAGTCTTTTTTATTTATTTGTTTGTTTTTTAAAGCACTTGTCTAAGATTAATTACAGCTTTAAAAAAACATAGTCTTTGAGACATACAGTTAAGGAAGGGAAGAGAAGGCACACAGCCCAGCAAAGTGAAATACAGTTTTGCAGGCCAGCTAAGAACACAGTCTTGCATTACCACATCTTCCAAAGAGAGAATTAACTCCAATTTCACATACTCATGTGAACTACTAGGTGAACTACAGCCTAAAATCAAGAAAGGTATACATTGCAATAGTCAGAAGTTTGTCATTGATTCAATAGTCAAGTACACACAATTTTGAGCATTTTATCATTAGCAGGAAATGTCATACAGGCATGTTACAGTGGGTGACACTGAAATTATCAGGCCTCTTGAGGAAAAAAAGTCAAATTAAAAAACAACCAAAACACTGCAACTTTGTAACGAGCCTGAAATTACATGGAAACACCAGGTTTAACTCTAAAATGACAAAAAAAGCATCAAACCAAGACATTCATTCCATGTTCTACTCTGCAAAGGTGACAAGGATGCTGTTTGTTCACTGTGAGCTGCTGAGACAGCGAGGTTAAGCCAGGTGTCCTTGACACTGCTTCTGGCCTTTGTCATTTAAACCCTTCAGGGAAGGGCTGCTCCTATAGGAGCTAGAGCAGGGTACAACAGTACCAAGTCAAAAAAGATTAACACCCATTATTGTATCTGTCGTGCTTTGCAGATTTTATGTCACACATTAATTATGAGAGCTATACTTTTCAAGTCACCTCATTAAGCCTGAAACTTAACATAGTCCATTGTGATGATTATCTGATGATGGAGCAGGAGTTCTGAAGTCATTAGGATGATTTTAATGCTATAAAGAGATCCTCATGCAGAATGGGTGTAGAATGCAACCTCAGCCACTAAACAAAGTGAAAGAACAACTCATCTTTGCAGCCATTGGTGAGGGAATTGGCTTTATGAATGCCTGGCACAGACCTGCAACTCTTTTTTGCTTGCCATGACTCATGAGACTCCTGACAGACCAGACACAGTCATAGACCTACAGGATTTGGCCAGGTAAATGGTGAAACTGCTGCTTTGTGGCCAGAGCAATTTTACACAAGCAGAGCAGCAGATGACAGAAAAAACCTATGCTTTTATTTTCTGGGAAAGAGTTATCTCTACATTTTCCACATCAAATCAGTATCAGACCTAAATCCCAAGTAATGGAGTATATAATGTGACAACAGCACTTTACTGAAAGCTGAGATTAATGTAGACAAATAAAAATTTAAAACCAGTTCAAAATATTCTTAACCAGCCTTTCACTATTTTGCTAGATTTTGCAGGGTTTTCTTCTTTTCCTTTTTTTCCTTTTTTAAAAAAAAAAAAAAAAAGAAGCAGTAAGGCTTCTCATATCAGCTTTTGGGAAAAGCGTTTATGAGATTCAGTGTTTGCAGTCCAGTGTGAAGTTTTGAACAGAGCAATGTTAAGCTGATAAATGTGTGACTAATTCACGGATTATTTAAATAGCATGCACAATATTACATGGGTACTGCTCAGATTTCTAGTGCTAAAGATCTGACCATGTTCTTTCAGTAAATTCCTGCTTTTACAGGGATAGAGATTAATATTTTGTAACCAATCTGGAATGGAATGGTTTACAATGTTTAATTTCAAAAGCATAACTAGGTTTGTGTGTGTTTACATATTTATAGGGCTGAAGATTCAACCATATGCATAAATTTAAGTTTATGTGTCTCAAAATTTGTAGTACATTACACATCACCTGTCACTTCACCACATTTGTCATTTCTGAAAACTTTGCTTGGTTCTAGCCATCTTCAAAGGTTTTCCTTCAAAACCACCAGCTAAACACCGAGTTTTGCTGTTACAGCATTTTCCATAAAAATATTTCATATACGTATATATGCTTTTATCTGTTTTCACATACATACAAATACCTCCCCATCAAGGAAAAAAATCCAGGCCTCATTTTATTATGTCTTTGTCCAAAACCAAAACACTGCTTCCTAAGAACAAACTAAAAATGTGTTTTGTTCTGTTTTGTTTTCAGGACAATTATGCTTTAGAATGTCTCTTGCTTTATTTTCTGTTGGGTGTCAGCTTCAAAACTGATCTGTATCTCTCAAGCTCCACCACAGTCAGGCAACTGCAACACTGCTTCTTGATGTATCCACAATCAAGACAAAGCACTGCGCATAAAAGTGAAGTAGCGTGGTCTGCTCATGTTATCAGTTTCATGGACTTTCAGTATCTGCAGGCTACTATCCTTGATTTTTCACTCATCCAAGCTATTCTACATTGCAAGACCACTCCATCAGCACAGTTTCTTAACTTCCCATTATTTTCCGCATTTATGAAGAACATGTCCAACAGCTTTTTTCACAATTTTTTAAAATATAGACTTCACTGACAGCAAAAATGTAAAAACACAAAACCAGATTTTTAACACAAGCTCATGGGCCACAGAATATACACATTATAAGTTAAGCATGTTATTAATTAACAGTTTAAAGAGAATGTGTGGGATGGAAATTTATATCTCCACAAGTTTCAAATTTTACTTTTAAGTTAGGAAAGTTGTTAGGGCTGGAAATGGAACTCCATTAGCCACTGGTTACATGATCCTCAGGGACCATTCAACAAGCTTTACCCAAAGAAATAATATGTAAAGTAAACTATCACCATTATTAAAGGGTAAACAACAAAGATTGATGAAGCAATTTGCCAGATACCTTAGAAACATACCCCTCACGGGAAAATTTGTGCTGCCAACTGATCTCATATCCCAGAATGTTTTACAAGTTACATGTAATTTATTGCTTTCTTGCATACATCCTATCTGAGGGCTTTAAGCAAGATCAGCCCTAAATGTAAAAACCAGCATTATTCAGGCAGTCTCCTCATAGTGCTCGAGCAGCCACTTTTATAGCCTGAGAGGACCACCTGTGTGAGCTTAACTTTTAGTAATAAAACTAGCATTAAAAAAAATACAGGGAAAGAAACATAGGAAACATGGAGAGGGGACAGGACGGACACTGGAGGGAAGATGAGAGTCCTGTGATTAATTTTGTACATGCAAAAACATCATCCAATTTGTAATCAGCTCTAATTATTCAATGGTTTCTCACCAGCAAAGGATAGAATTTCAGGACTCCAGTCATACTATAAAGCCTACTGATTTAGAAAAGGTAATAATAATGTCAACAAGAAGCACTAAACATAACACTTCAGTGTATTCACCTTCCTGCAGAGAAAAAGAAACTCATCTCATACATAACATCAGACCTTTTAAGATCTGCAGGCATTCTGAACTGTTTCTTCACTA
This sequence comes from Strix uralensis, assembly GCF_047716275.1. Lineage (NCBI taxonomy): Eukaryota > Metazoa > Chordata > Aves > Strigiformes > Strigidae > Strix > Strix uralensis. The sequence goes on along the minus strand of NC_133975.1, from coordinate 47,824,012 downwards.
ACTGCCTAATCTTGTAGGGTAGACATGACCTTACAGAGCACAACACACATGAGATATATTCTAGATACATGGATATAGAACATGATCACAATTTGCCAGTATAGCAATTAAATAAGCTCTAAGCCAGACATTTCATTGGGATCAACTCCACAGGCTGTGAACAATCCCACTACTTGTGTAAGGCTGTATGCAAAAGATCAGAGGCTGATTCTACCTAAATATGCACGCCCAACAGGGTCTCATTCCTGTTTTATTATAGAGGAGAACAAAGGTTGAACGGAACAGTGCTTCACTGCTTCGCATGCAGGGGACAACATTCACCCTTCTCTTGTGTCAACGCAATATTTTAGCACTGACAGCATGTCTTTGATGATAAACTAAAAGGCTTTTCAATTTTACATCTCTCTCTTTTTATCTCTCTGGTTTAACATCTCCTCAGTTTAAAGCACGAGAACTCTCCTTTTATGGTATGATACAATGGGCTTATGTAATAAATGGCTTCCACGAGAACTTGGGTATAATGGCCTTCAACAACTTGCTTACATGAAAATTCTGGTTTTCATATACTTGTCATGCAATTAGAGTTTTGTGGTCACTGAAGATCTATGTGTTTATCCATGCTCCAGTCCTTAATAGGACCATCATACTAACAGTACACTTTTCTACTTACGAAACAGACCAAACAAGACAACAATATTGGTACAGACTTGTATGTGGAGAAAAAAAAGGAGAAAAAAACCATCTAGAATTATCTTAGAAGTCAGTGATATTTACATCAAGGCAAACTGGGCAATTTGAAAGCAACAACTGGAAATTGGAGATACACATCACCTTTACCAGAAGTTGCAACTCTCTTATTTATATATACACTGAGCTTTTAAAATTTCTGGCAACTAATTTCAAATTTAAATTGGGATAACATTATGACAGTCAAACTCAACCCTGAGTTCAGTTGAACTGGGTGTGTTTCCAACTTCACATTAACTGCAAAATCAAAATCTCAAAAGCCCTAATCAGAATGGTCTCAGTTTACCTTTCTTCCACTTAGGTAAGGCCAAAAATGTTTTTTGCAGAATGAAAATAGATCACCAGAAAAACCATCAAGTCACAGTTTCCAGAACATCATTTTATAGGTCTGTCCTCCAGCTGGTACACGTATTGAAGTTGATATGTTATAATGCTGTTTATCCACATTTACATTTGTGAGTTTACAAGACTCACACATTGTATTACAACATGTTCATACAACAGATAAACAAGACTACATTTGCCGCTTCATTTCCACTAGGTATCTAAACAAGAGGACTTAATTATTTTACATTCAAATTTATAATACCTCTTTAAAAGGTATCATATGCATCCTAATATTAAGTATAGAATTATTATTTCATACTCTCATAGTAGCATCCAAATCGTTATAAATACACTTACTGTACTTCATAGATTTATTTTGCTCACATGTTTCCAGAAACCAAAGCTGTATCAAATTCTCTTGCAAATTTGATGACTTGGGACAAATACTGAGTCTCTGAAGATAGTAAACTTTAAGCATTAAGTAGTGTTTATTACCTGTTGCACAGGCAAAATTCTCTAGGTTTTGTACTTTAGGGTTTTTTTAATAAAGCATAAAGGATCAGTTATAAAACAGATTTCTGGAAATCTCCCAGTCAATGGGCCTCAGGTTACAGTTCACTGGAGGCTTTAGTCAAACAAGAGAAAAAAAAAGGTGACTAGGGGAAAGAGAAATAATGGTGAAATGAGGAAATCAAGAAGCTGACTTGACTGACCATCTCTGACTAGAGTACAGCTATTTTCTTAAGTTTGTATTTATCAAGTGGAATAAGATGATCAAAAAAGCAGCCCATCAACAGGAATACTTGCTATCTATCTATTGATACTGAAATGTGAATTATCAAAGTTTAAATTTTTAAATACAATGAACCCTATTGTATATTTTCACAAGCTCCTTGAAAACCAAGATCTTAAAGCCATGTTCCACAGATCTGCACTTTTTCTCTCCTCAGTACAGACTGTTCTTTCAACAGATTAGCATTCACTTACATAGCAATGAAACATGTAGATTTTCATTTTACCCAAAATCATGCCATAGAAGTGCGGTTTGGGTTTTTTTGGTTTTATTTGTTTTTTTGAAAGTAGACAATTATCAATTTTTAGAAGAACCATAGAAAAATCAGAATTTCACAGTATGAAAATATAAAAGGAAAGTTACAAAAAAAAAAAATCCCATAGGTGCTGCCATATCTAAATACTGGGTGCGTGGTTTCCAAGTAAATCAGGAAACCTGTACTAAGTCCCTGGTGGGGGTGGGGGGGGGGTGGGGGGAGGATTTAAACAACAAAAACCCACACTCCCACCAGTTCAAATCAGTATGTGTACACTGGAAAGACTTAAAGCAGACTTAAGAAAATAAAACATTATGGCGGAGGAATATGTGGGGTTTTGGGGGGACTTTTTTTTTGTGTGGTTTTTTTTTTTTTTTAAAGAAGTCCCCCTTCTTTCAAAGGCCTCAGTACCCCACTCAAAGTTGATCTATGTAGATCTGTAAGTCAGAATCTACTTCCAAAGTTCTTAAGGTGCTCATTTCTTTTTTAAAACCAAGCAGAAAGGAAAAGAAATGGGCAATTCTGCAACCCCACTTCATAAGCAACAGCCTCGTAACTTAACAAACACCAGGACTATTCAAGCCTTGGTTCAATTTCACTCAGAGACGTGTTCTAATTTATCAAATGGCATACTCTTGGAGGGATCCTTAAATGCCACACTACAGCTTTTCTCCAGAAATGTCAGATACAAGGTTTGAAATCCCTCAGAAAAAGGAAAAACCCTGTGCCTCTTCTGTCAAGAGCTAAGCTTGAGAAAAGAACAGTGGATTTCTTTACTGCAAGCAAGAGGCACTGTCACTGTGCTTTGTGGGGAGCATATTTATGTAAATGTGTATAAAGTACAGTCTGATTCCCAATTAAAGCCCAGCTGGGAACTTCAGCAGAAGACCGTCATCTGCATTTGGAGACACCTCACATGATGACAAAGCATCACCTCAGCTTGCCAAGAGTGGAGTATTTCTGGATATACATAAAAGCTGAGCTTTTTAGGTAGGCAGCAGTACTAATAGGAAGAGTATCAAGAGATGTTAGCTCTTTCCACGGTTAGATTATATCTCAGGAGCCAAACGTAGGACAGTCATTTTATGATGGTGAAGGTGATACTTGAATGACCATAAGTACCTAGCCCAGAATCACAAAAGAAAAACCCTGGGAAACCTAGAGATTGAATTAGACTTCCAAACCAAGGTCAAATGCCTTAAATACAACAAAACATCACCTTTCCTCATGTCCATTCTGTGCACTGTATGCACTTTAACAAAGAAAGACAAAGAAAATGCCTCCGGCAATTACTTCAAGTATGAATTATGTCAGTTCAAAAATATTCTTATTTCATTATAACTTTAATTAATAATTTTAGCCCTGAACTTGAGCAGTAACTGAAGATACTATTACAAATATAAAATTGGCAATAAAATCTACTTTAGCTGAGTCTAACCTACTAATAACCAAACTCAGTGTACCATTCCCCACCTCATCACTTTAAAAACAGTACTTCAATTTTCCTGTCCAAAAGGTTCGAAATCTTATTTTCACACTGTTTTTCTGTATCCTGTTTAAAAAAAACAAACTCACCAAAAAAGCCCACCCACACCGCAAAAACCAAACCCAATCACTATCTGCTGGGGGTGCAAGAAAGGTTGACTCTAAACAGACAAAACTGAAAGGAGTTGTGAAAGCAAAGGATGCAACAGCTCCACAGTTCTGACCTTTAGAAGAACCCAGCTTTTCAGCAGACATGAATTATTTTGTATTGGAGGTGAAATGGCAAATATTTCCTGTTATTAAGGAAGGTTTTGGATTACCTTCTCCCCACTCAAATGCAAGACTTCTGATAAGTAACCACAATGACAATAGACTGTTAAGACTATCCTGAAGCTGTGCCAAAAAGCATATCACAATGTTGTTGGAAAGAACAATAAAATTGTACACATGGTCATCACAAAAATTGCATTAAGCTTTTTTGATGGTGTAAACAATTTCAGGGCTCTGACAGCTAAGAATTATTCCTCTCCTAATTTCAGGTACAAAACAACAACCATGGAACATAAAAACTAATGACCTGCTGCTTTAAAGGTGGAGAGATCAGAAAATAAAGACTGAACTTTAACCCTTTGGTGCCACCACAACCACAGATCCCACAAATATCCCAGGCTTACAAATAGAGCCTTTCTATCAGCTTAGGTCAGAAAGAGCCACAGGAATTTGAATCACAGAAAGGTTTTGTCTTTGGAGCTTTTCACTGATGATTCCACAACTGCAGAGTTTTGTTCGTTTCTTCTCTATATACCATGTTTTCAGCTTCAATGGTAACAGAGGATGCCATCTGCTTCATTATCGTTCAAAGCAAGAGGTGGCCTTTAAGTAACCAAACACACTTTTGTGTGGTTCAGAGCAACAACTGATGTTACATGCAGACAGACCATAAAAAGCACAGATAAGATGCAAAAACAACAGGGCCCTCCGGTTTAATATGCAATCTGATACTTTGCATAGGTAATCAGGTTCAAATTACTATTTTGTAGCATCTATTTCTGATGTATTTGACTATGCGGGTATAATTCACGTGTTTCTATTTCAAAACACCATATTGTAACGAACCTTTACATTTTAAGCATCACTGCCCACTGGATCAGAAGAAATAGATCTGAAACTACAAGACACTCAACACTGACCCTGATCTAGCAAAGCACCTGAGCAGCAGCTGAACTTTTAGCACAGAGTCCTTCTGAAGAGCTTCCTGGTAAGGATCAAAGTGCTCACTATATCCAACACAAGAGAATCACCTCCTATCTATTAAGTCATGGATGTGATTCTCACCTAAAACATTAATTAGCTCCGTGATACTGTGTATGTCTAACTGGGGAAAAAGTTTAATATACAGCACAGGAAAGAGATAGAATAAGACCTTTGAGAAGTCACCTAGGTCATCCTCCTGCCTTCAGTAATGACATCATTAACCAACATCAACTACAAAATTACACAGAAGAGAAAATAACTCTTATAATGGGCTACCAATAATTATTGTAAAAGGTTTGAAATGGAAAAACAGTACAAAAGGTAATTAGTCTGATATGAGGAGACAGGAAGAAACAAAAACCAAAGAAAAAAGAAAAATAGCAAAATGGTGTCCTGGTTTGTAGAGTGAGACTTCACAGAAGACATATTTTAGTCTAACATCAACAAAAAGGCAGCTTTAACTCAAAAATTTGCAGATTAGTTATTTGTAACTCCAGATAATTGCACATGGCATGCCCTGTGAATTAAGAGATTATTAAACACATTAAGTGACAACAATTGAGTTCTAAGAATACACTTGATCCCCTTGAGGCCCAATTTTCTCTGTTCTAATCCTGCTCACTTATTTCCACTTAAGTAATAGCTTTGCTTGCCTCTGGCTGAGCAAAACTCAGGATTACGCCACTAATTAACTAGTGGCACTGGGATTTCTAGGCCTATACAAAACAATGAAGAGCTAAATTAAGAAAGTGCCCCAGAAAGTCTATTATGCCACTGATTTTTACTTCTTTGGAATAGCAATTACTTTCTTGGCTCATCTTAAGGCAACAGATGATCACATAACTGTTTTCTCATTCATACAACTTTCCTGACTTCCACACAGGTAAATTAAGCAAGAATATGAGTTACCAACTCCTTCATAAACAAGAGATGGCAAGTGGCAGCTGAAAGTTCACCTGAAAGTAAAGCATCAACAGTATAGATTTGGCAAATTCATTCCTCTTGTGTGTCATATTATCACTTCTCTGTCCCCCCTCCCTTTTTTTTCCCCTTGTTCAGTAAACCCCTCATGACACGTTATCCCAAAAAGTTAATTTTACAACCAATTCTTTATTCCTTATTAGGAAAAAACCTACAGTACCACAAAACTTGAGAGTTTTGCCTGTGCAAGAACTAATAAATACAAGTACTACCTAATTCTTGAGAACTGTTTTACTACATGTTTTCAAAGATTACATAAACACTGGTTAATGCAAGAACATGACCTTGGAGAGAAAGGTCCCTATATTAGAAAAGCATCTGCAAGATGACCTTAATTCTTGTCTGAATTCCTACTTGTATGGACTGATTCAGAGAACTTAAGTCACATCCCCCCATAAAATTTTAAGCTAAATCCTTTATGGATGTCTTCACTGACTGCAAATTTAGACTTCTGTGTTCTAAACTGAAGAATACACCAATTCTACCTTTGCAGAATGATATGACCAAAGGCAGCCTAAGTGAAAAGGAACTGGCTATCACATACAATCCATCCTTTCCAAATAGAAAAAAAGCAAGCTTCCCAAACACTTGAATTGTAACCATGTAAAACGCATAAAAGCACTATAATTCAAAATATATTCTTGTAATTTATAATGACACAATGTTATTATAATGTTCAGCTTGCTGCGATTTTATTTTGACCTAATTAAGCAGTCTAGAAATTGAAAAACACTTCAATGGCAAGGCTCACATATTTCAGTGAAATGCATTTTTGGGAAACTAAGTGAAAATTTTGAAACCTATCCGTTTTTGTAATCAGCAAGTGATTATTCTTTTTCCTGTAGGCATTCTTCTTTTTCAGCAAGTATTAAAGATTTTTCTGTTTAATCTGAAGACAGCAAGCAACTGGTTTAAAGAAAAGCTATTTAAAACCTCTTAGTATAATAGCCAGAGTTAAATACTGTGTGCATCGTGGCATAAATTCTAAAAACATTTTTTTAATAGCTAAAAAAGCTATAGCTCTTGTAGTGTATTTCAAGTGTTCCAAATTGTCCAACTTCAGATTATTTGCAGTCTTCGAAGCTCTGATGATCAGAAGTGATACAGTTGGTGGAAAATTAAACCCCACCTGAACACATATTTTGTACTGCACACTACAGTTTCCCTAAAACAGTTCACCATTTCACATGAAAAAGATAACAGATGTAATATGCTCTCTGCAGCTAAATTGCTTCATAAGTAAACTACTGCATTTGTGCCTTCTATATTAACTCAATACAACAGTACTTTTTAATAGCAGTGACATTTAAGTGTTCTGTATTCATCTCACAGTGTTGGAGATCAGTCAAATTGAATGAAAATTTTCTTTGATAAGTGAAAAAATAGACCTGAGAGTAGCTACTATTTTTGAAATATTTTCACGTCACCTAGATGGGTTTTTGTTTTGGTTTGGTTTTGTTTTTTTTTTTTTTTTAAAAAAAACCCCACAAAATCAATTATTCTAAGAATATTATTGCTAGAGTATGTTGATCTATTTTATTGCTAGAGTATGTTGATCTATTATGATCAACTGACACTGAATATACAGAAAGAGTTCTGGATAAATTCTGGATATTCCAATAAACTATTATCGACTGAATCTCTCTTGATAAACAGATATTTTGAGAAGAAGAGACATAGTCATGAGAGCTGGATCTAAGTGTTATTTTTAGAAGTGAATCTGAATAAGGCAATTCAGCTTAGCAAGGACATCAACATCAAAACCTGTTTTTTTTTATCCTAAAGTATATTTCCACTGGAAAAAGAGAAAAATTACTTTTTGCCTTTAATCCCCCAAACGTCTTTATTTAAACTCAAGTTTACAAAGCATCATCTGTAAGTTTCTGAACTGCATACTTGGAAATGTGTAGTTCTCTGGATAGCTCACAGAGGGAAACACCCCCTCCTGACCATAAAAGGTCCGAGTGTATGTTCTCAAGCGGAAAACGTGTGGGATCTTATTTACAAATGTATAAATACATGCCATTCCTTTGCGCTCACAGGCACAGTTGAAAGCAAGCCAGAAAAGGAAGTACTAGCAACTTGATCTGAGATTTCCATTACATTTCACCTAGCATGGTATCACTTCAGCCTATATTTTCCTAAAAGCCTAATTATTTTAGTGAATAAAGCCACATAATATTCTCTAAATAAAGAAAAATATGAATCATTTTTATAAGCATTTTTCAGTTTGTGTACTGAACATCCATTTCTCTTCTTTCCTTCCCCTATACCTTTAGGCCCTCCTACGGCAGAATCAGGAGACTGGGGAAAAAGGCCCAGGTGATCGGTACTGGATCCAGCAGCAACCAAGAAACACATCTCTCAGCCAGCACCTTCTTCCTGTGAAAGGAATTCCCACAGACAAGAACTGCTGGTGAGCAGCATGCCACTGACACCATCCTCAGGGACACCAGTCCTTGCTGTTAATGCTGCCCACAAAGAACCAGGCTTGGATCACTACAGGCTTTACTTAACAAGGACATCCAATACTACTGAAGACAAAGAAAAAATTTCTGCAGAGTATGCATTAGGCTGTTCATGACTGCAGAATTCATTCCTCCTCTCTGAATCCATCGAAAAAAACCAAACCAAACCAAAAAACAGGACATCTAATAGTTCAATTGCTAGGCTATCTTTAAACATAACAGGCAATCTTGAAATTTATTTCTTGTAAGTCATCTCAAACACAAAAATGCTTACCAAATAACTTACCAGGGTAAATTTAAAGCTGACTTTCAATTACGCAATTTAAACATAACAGTGCCATGTCACCAACATTAACCTCATCAGGTAGAGGTGACAAGATAAGTACTAGATAGTAGCAGCTACTTTTTTTCTGGTAGTATTTTTATTTTTAAAACCTGCAGTTCTAGAGTTAATAAGGATTATCAATTAAGTAGGTGTTATTTATTGTGTGCATACTAACCAGAACTTCAGAGCACAGAAGCCATCAGAGGTACACAAGTTCTCTCTTTAATATACTTTTCTATGAACAAATATTTTCTATTTATGTTTCAGTCAAAAAACACATTCCTAAATGCAGAATAGCATCCAATTGCTGAGTCAAGAGAAACTAGAAACATACAGTCTGGCGAAGCATCCGGTACTCTGAAGGGTATGGTTTTCTTCATTTAAAAATAATTAAGAAACTGTAGAAAATATTCCGTTTAAAAAGGAAGGGCCAGGGGAAATCAATCACTATCGTACACAAGATAGACAAAGAAATGGGGTTACCTGTGAAATTCACTGGCAAACTTTGTTACAAATAAAATTCAAGTCAGAAAGAGGGCAAGGAAAAGGATGGGAGACTAGCAACTCCTCTGCAAGATCTAAATATCATTGGCTACACTGAAGAACCTCACTGAAGAACCTGCTTACTTCTAGGGCAGGTTCCCCTTCAACTGGGGAGCTAAAATAACCAGCAAGGACAATTTACTGTCATTATGATGCTCAGAAAAACATCTCTAGATCTAATGCAAAACAAACTTTTCTACATGTACATGTCCTTCCCTCACATGAATGGCAAACAGATCACAGTTTTCACAGCCTCCATGCCACTTTCAGAAAGCTGTGATTTGATGATGACAGTACTGAAAAAAGCTCTTCACATAAACTCAGTAACTAGACTTGTTCCTTTTTCAGGTTGGTAAAGTAGAAGGAAAAGTCTCTGTTCCTCTTAGGCAGAGGCCTAATGAAGGAGTAGAATCCGGTCCTGAAGGTTTGCAAACCAAAAAAAAAAAAGTTTGTGGAAAGAAAACCAAGGCCAAAACAAACAGAACACCACTTGACACCATAACCTAATGCTCAGGAAAGAACACTTAAGAAAGTTTACTTCCCATTTTTACAGTCACCACCTGAATGACAACATCTTTTACCCGTATTAACAACAATATATTTGAAGTGGAACATGGAAACAGCTTGCTCCTGGGAAATTTACGGCTTCATCTCACTGCAGTTCCCACCACTCCCAGATCTGAACACAACACAAAGCAATTTCTCAGTGTCTTTCTCATGTGCAGAGCTGTGATTGGACTGGAACAGGATTACACCGCCAAGAAAAAAACTTGAATATTAAGAACCTGCAGCAAAAGCACAGAGAACGAGAGAAAACACTATCACTGTATAAATCCACGGTGTATCATCTCAAATACTGCTTACCAATACTTTCGATACTTGGAATACCAGAAGATACATACATATGCATTTTTATTCATATCTCCTATACCACACACATACATATGTGCATAGACATAGACGCAAACACTATACAGGAGAACAACATGGAAGATCCAAAGACTGAAGAAGCTCTTAGGTGAGGCTCCACAATAGCTGGTCAAATCTAAAAATCATAGGCAAAACCAAAGAATTAGATGACACTGAATAAAATGATCCAATAGTGCATGTGAAACAACCAAAAGAAGATATTTATCTGTTACACAGTTAAACTTTCTCATCACTACAAACTGTAAATAGCAAGAGTTTACAAGGTTTCAAAATGCTATTGGACTACCAAACCCCAAAATTCTGCCTGCACCTTAAAAAAAATTCTGACTACTGAAATTCTAGAAGGCAGGAGAGTAGATCAGGGAATCATCATTACGTTCCTTAATGTCCTGTCAGACACAACACGCTGAGTTAAACAGGCCCTTCATTTGGCCTGGAATGGCTGCTATTACCTTCTAGATATTTCTCAGGGAGTTGCTTTGGCACACAGGCTACATTACTAGTGCTTTCTTTTAATCTACAGTATTGTAGATCACAGCTTTATACTTAACCTTATCTCTTCCTTTTGGCCTCATTACCATGGAAGATATTCAAAATGCACATATTATTCCATATCTTTAATTACCTCTCCTTGACTACCTTTAAGAAAATTGTCTTATCTCAAATACAAAACACTTTTTTTTGAGTACGATCAAGAATATTTTTCTTGAATTCTCCTCAGCCTAATATTTAATAAGCTAATTAACCCTAAGTTTTACATCTTTAAAAATTTCCAGATTTAGAATGTAATTTGGTAATTCATAACTGAAGTTTTCTTGGTAAACTGGTGTCATGTTTGAGTCAGCTTTGTAATTGTTCTGCCCATAACTCCGTTCAGTTTCCCTTCTCTTTCTTAAAGATTTCAGCTGTGCTTTCAAACCCCAGTGCCACAACTGCTACAGTTTTTCTTCCTGCAGTTTCCACAAGTTAAAAATGAAACATAAGAAACCATCATTTTGTCACATCTTTCATGTAAAGATCCCAAACAATACTAAAATATATCCAAAGTTGTGTAAGACTGGGCAACAGAATGACAATTACATTATTATAGATCCAAATAGGGGATAAACAACGCAAAAAGTAGCTAAGTAGCTGCTGCTCTACACTGAAGGGATTATTGTAAAGCAAGAAAATTAAGTGTTTAGGAAGGAATTTATGGGGACCAAGAGCAATCCTCTGATTTGAATTTGGTCAAAGCAGCGTGTTATTCCTGTAGCAACTGATAGGTGATTTCAGCCACCATCTCAATCCTCCAACATGAGTAGGGGGAAAAGAAAAATCTAGAACAAAACAAACAGCAAAAAGCTCACAAACAATTACAGGAGTAGCATCATGTCACATTCAGTACCAATACAAATGGAAGACTACCACACTGTCTCCAAACCCTCTTCATCTAACACTTTGCATATCTTTGGAAGCCTACTCAAGTAGTGGCTAAACCTAATTTCAAGTAAACTGCAAGAACAGAACAGGATAAATAGCTAGAGCTTGTGCTCTCAATTGTTCATGCTTTATTACTACCTGAATGATGCCATGATATTAAGAAATATAACTGAAGTGTTACACTGATAGGCTGTCATTATTAAGTGAAGTACCCGGCAATATTTTTGCATTAGAGAAGCAATAAAAAGGTCTTCATGATCCTGGAAGATTTCTGCAGGTACTTCAAGAAAGTTGTTAACACTGTTGAAAGCCTATCATATAGCTACAGCTTGAAAAGTTATAAAGCGATTGTTGGAGGTGGAATTATCATCATTAGGTAACCCTCTGCAGTTATATTAAGATGTTAAAATTTTAAAGTCAGGTCTTTAAGCAATTCATGTGTTTATGAGAAAGCTATGGAAAGAAAACAGAAACATATCAAGCCTGAGAAATTAACAACATAGAAATATTTTTTGCACTGTAAGAAAGGTGATGAGGTATCTGAAGCTATTTAGAGAGTTATTTTATGGACACAGTGTCTTTGAACGTAATATTGCTTATTTGAACTGGTAAATTTGTAAATAGATGTTTGAAGAAGCAAGGAAAAAAAAATGTACCCAGAACCAATGAACCAGGTACTCTTTTATCAAGGAAGAAAATTCATGAAAGCTGAATTACATACAGAAGACTTCAGTTCTGGAAGGGAAGGAAATTCCAGAGCAGCAAGAATTTTAAGATGAGGGCACCTATCCTAAAAACAAAACACAAAAATAATTGTCAGAGATTGAAAGCAGATTCCTTGAGCTGCATCTTGTTTGCTTAAAGACATTCTTAAATTTTTTATAATATTATTACTTTTGCCTTGCTTCTGTCACTGTCTTCTGTGGTTCCATAAATACTGTCTTGAAATAGAACTATCTTAATAGCATCTCTTCCTACACTGCAGAGAAAGTACCTGTTTACATTACCTAGGTGAAAACCATCAGTATCTTTCATGGAAAAGATCCGGAGCAAAATTGCTTGCCAAACATGGCAAACATTTCACCTTATTTTTTTTTTTTTATTAAGACCATGTTCTAATTTTGCTCTGATCGTTGTAATTCTTTTTTAACAAACTATGGAGTTTCTCTACTGTTTGCTACAAAAGGTAGCAGTAACATTAACAGCTTGATCCTTTGAGCAAACGATCTCATTATGTTTACGGTGTGTTCTTTGTAATCAAGTGATATTGAAGAGAAGGACTGATTCAGTTTTGATTGGGTTTTTTTTGTTCAGTTTTCAGGAGCTGAATCACAGTCCACTCCAGCCACATGCAAGATTTCACAGAATTTTCACAGAATCATCTAGGTTGGAAAGGACCTTGAAGATCATCCAGTCCAACCATTAACCTAACACTGACAGTTCCCAACTACACCAGATCCCTCAGCGCTATGTCAACCCGACTCTTAAACACCTCCAGGGATGGGGACTCCACCACCTCCCTGGGCAGCCTATTCCAACGCCTAACAACCCGTTCTGTAAAGAAATGCTTCCTAATATCTAAACCTTCCCTGGTGCAACTTGAGGGGAAGATCATTCCCTTTAGCCCTTCTCTAACTGTGACAGAAAGCAGATGCTAGCTGAGAACTTAAAGCCTCATGTTGACCACCATTTTATTTCTGCAAAAGGTGACTCCAGGGGCTCCAGGGCTGTTCACAGACAGAGAAATTACCAAAGGTCCGCTTCCTCCTGCTTTCCCCATCCATACATAAATACACATCTAACCACTTCTGACTGAAATCTCTTGGGCAGGTGCAAGCTGCTGACCTTTCCACTCGAACATCAACACTGTAACCACTGTCTGGATCACACCCCTTTTCCTTAGGGCTCAGTTTATTTAAAAAAAAAATAAAAATAAAACCCCCTCAAAAACACAGATTCATTAAGGCTAAAGCCACTGCTTTTCCAACAGCTGCAAAATGGTTCCCCTTGTATTTCTTTTACTTCATTTTCCTTCTCCCATCATCTTACCACAGGAATGCACTTGTTTTCCACTACTCCCTCTTTAACCAAACCACCCATTGACTTTTATAGTCATTTGGTACATCACAACCAGGAGAGTGCTTTCAATCACAAATGAAGTCAGACTCACATTGTCCCTTCTTTTGAGAGAACATAATTTAAAACTTTCTATTAGATACTCTTGTTACTTTTGAAAAAAATCCACTTTTAAGATATAATACAGGAAGTTAGACCAACTGGCTGCCTACATATCTAGATACTCTTGTGTAATGCACCTGTCAGGATACCAACACAACGGACACTCAATGCTCATTTTGACGAAACAACTACTGTTACAATTTTCAGTAATTAGTTTGATTTACCTCCTCATGAGCTTCTCTGTGCCCACCAAATAGCAATTATTTATTTCCATGAAGACTGCCTCCTCGTGGTTTATAAACATAGGCTCTCTTAACTGTAAACACAACTCTTGAAGGAGGGCATAACGTTATGTTCCTCCTATTTTGGTTTTTTTTCAGTACACACACACAAAATTTATGTCTTACCAGTACGATGTTTAACACAAGCTCTAAGCAGAGCTCCTCAACCCATACAAATAATTAAAAGTTAAGGGAAAAGAAGAAAGAAAGGGGTCTTGGTGTCAATCTTGTTTCTCCTCAGAAACATTTCAGGCGTTATGAAATCATTCTTTCCAAAAGTGCCAGGAATAACAAAAAAAACCCCATAGTTGCACTAAATCTATTCTGGCACCAAGGTGCCATTGCGCAGTTTGTTACGTTCTCTCCTCTTGCTTTAAGGATCAAGTTCCTAGTGGCAACGTAACCATGTGCCAGAAAATAAAGTATACTAAGAATTTTCAGAGAAACATATGATTTTTCCATTTACATTAAGCTTTATTTTTTAAATACTTGAAATAATACTTGAAACTATTATCATTGCTCTTGTTTAAAGTAATGAAAATTATTGGTACAAAGCTGTCTCTTAAAACCACACTTACTAGCCACACAAAAGAGAAGCAATTCAAAAGGCCATGTCTGACATTTTGATTTTGGTGCACAAGGAGAAAACAGAGAAAAAATAGAGATTGCTTATGTTGAGAATCCAATACCAATAAAAAGCCTAAGAATCTGATACTTTTCTCTATACATCCTCAGACATATAAATGCTTACATGACACTGAAGAATGTTTTAGGATGAAAAACTATCACAGCTGAAGATTGGTTTCTCTCTTCACTCCCTGGATATGAACTCTGATAAACGCGAAGTGAGAGAGAAAATGGCACAGTATTCATGTCTTTCTCTGAAAAAGTAAACCTCCAGTCACATTGATCATTACAGATTAATAACATAAATACAAAGCCAATGACTTACCAATACTGCTTTGTAACAGGCCAACCTCAGGACATATTTAATGAAGCACTAGCAGCTTGCCTACCAGAAGTTTAGCTGAATGACAGTAAAGACCTACCTGTTCAAACAACCACCACCAAAACACACATATTCTATATTTTGAGGAACAGCACTTCAAAAAGACCTCCAGTCGTGCTGTAGAAGGACAAACGAAGCCACTATATAATAGTGTTCATGAAAACTAGATTGCAGTCTTTGCTGTTTACAGCTTCATATCTTGACTGTTACAGTGAAAAAATCTCTCAAACACCCCTTTTCAATACCTTTACATGATGTAAAAATCAGGTGATAACTATGTAGCAGACTTATAAAATAAGATTTTCATGCACAACAATATGAAAAAAAATTTAACCGCATTTGGTAATCACCAAAGAAGGGTTACTGTGCTGGAGCCCTTTTCTTCAGCCTTCTACTACAGAAAGAAAACAGATACACAGAAAGACACTTTCTATGCAGTGGGTTTCACTCATAAGATTTTTTTTTTTTTCCTATAGATGGCTTTCAACACTGTTCTCCTTTTGACATTTCTGTCTTTACTTCTCAATGTGTACCACTTCTCTATATTATAATACATCCAACATTGCTCAACTATTCCATGAGCTGTGGAAAAGAACATTTCTCTCTTAGCATAAAGGCAGAAGCATTTCTGTTACAGTTCTCATCAAATTATTTTTAAATTCTTATCAACAGCACAGATTTCCATATCGGTCCATCAATATTTTACTGTAAATGGGGTAGAAATCCTGTTGTTCTACATGCAGCTTGGATTCCTTAGCTTAGGAAAGGCACTGAATTAAAGAGAACTATAAAAGAAAATAATGCTCAAAATATGAAAGTATGATTAGCTTTTATCTTTCAAAAAATACTTTCCATAAATAAACTTTATTACGCTTCAACCATTATTAATTTCATTTTTTTCCAGATAAGAAAGCAATTCACATGCAGTAAATGATTTTTATAGCTAGACAGGCACAACTATCATAGCAAACATGAATACAATTGCTGAGCTTAATTGCACATTTTATGGACATAATCAAAAGTCTGAAAAAGAAGTCTTCTTGCTAGATATTTCCTTTTTCCAAGCTTCAAATTAATGACAATGGCTTGCTCTTGCAAATGTGCATCATGTAATTTTTTTCCTAGTAATTAGATCCAGTCACTTCTCAACTTCAGTGGAATTCCTCATACACAGTGAAAACTTTTTGGATACCTTAGTGAAAAACTGCTCAATATAGCTTTGCATCTTTTACACCTATCCAAAGTACTGTCATTGGGGAAGTTTAGGGATTAGAACTAGTCAACTAGTAACGCACTATTTATAAGGAAGTATTCATGCTTATAAAATCACTTGTACATAGAATAGTGTGCATTATAATAAGCAGCAAGTTTAGAAAACTGCCTTTATATTAAAGATTTGACTAAAGCAGGGGCAGGAATTAACTAAATGCAACCTATTACCACAAATGTTAAATACTTTACAAAATGTCTGTTAGGGTAGAATTCAAGCTTCAAAGCAATGAATATCCTGCAAATTGATATTGGAAAGAAGTCTTAAGCCAGCCAAGGGAATGCGGTAGAGGCAATAAGAAAAAAAAGGGGAATGCTGCAACTCATTTATAAAACCGTTCACTTAAAAAACATATTCCAGAGTTGCCTTCTAAGATCCTGAAGAAGGGCTGGTGTGACAGAACTCAGAAATCAATACCTACTCTATTTCATATTCAGGGGCAACATCGGGGTGCACATGCACATTCCAAAACAGGATGGCATAAACCAGCTGCACCCACACAGATGAGACATTATCCCCCTGCGGAGCATATTAGCCACATCCAAGCTGTATGTTGGGCTATGATCCACATGTTCAGCAACCTCTATTGTCTGGAATTAAATGAATGTAAGAACAGCTGACATGTAGAAGAGCAAGGAAGACCCCTTTTTTCCCAAACCCGAGAAAATGAAACTGAAATGTAAATATTATTTGTCATGTTACCTAACATTAGTTGATCTTCATATATGCATACAAGATTATTATTTAAACTATATACTATTTCATTTGTTGAACATCTGGGGACCCATTTAACGTACTGCTAAACCGCATTTAATTTAGTCAGAATAGTTTTAGCTCCAATATTCACCATCGCATGTCCAAACCAACTCAAAACTAGGGATTCTTGCTTTTTAAAAAACTACAGAGAATATATTCTCATCTGAAATGTGAACAGTGAACATAAAGTTTACCAAGTACTTTCTGAAAGTGAAATAATCAGAACAAGTCAATCTATCTCAAGAATATACCTCAATAAACAGAATTAGAACAAACATACATGAAGCATCCACATACATAAAAGTGTCAGAATAAACCACATAGAAGTGCACATTATAAATCTGAGTAATTAAAGACCATCTATTAAGCAACTGCTTCTAGAAATAAATGTTGTGCTGTTAAAATTGTCCAAAAGAAAACTAAGCCTCCATTTTATGGTGAAATATTTTAAACTGATTCAGATGAATCAGAACCATTAAAAAGGTTTGGGTTTTTTTCAATAATGAGCAAGGGAAATCAGCTTTATTCAAGGGCATTGATACAACCTTGAAACAGTATTCTTAATTATAACATTGTAGAGTCTCAGAGTTAATCTCAAAGAGAAGGTAAAGATCCTGTAAAACTAGCAGGCAGTGTTAGATATAGTACAGGCACATCATCAGTTTCTTTCCCTAATGCAAAGAACTAACCAGCTCTAAATTTTGGTAATGTAATTACATTAAAAGCAGTAACAATACAGAAGCATATCACAACTGTTTCATTAGGTATTATCACTACACAGTACCTTCACATGCATCTTGACTAATGAGGCCAGAGTTTTGTGAGATTCTCGCTGATAAGGCAAACATGTGCTTTAGAAACATATTTATATTTCTACTTGTCAACTATACAAAACCCTCTTTCCCCTCACAAGCAGTAAGATAAATTCACAAATCTGGTAGATATTTAAGTAACAGAGCTCTCTTTACTGGTACACTCACTTTTCTGAGGTGTGGCACTCTTCAGGTGTTAGGTAAGATCGAAGACAATCTCAATGGTATCTCTTGAGATGACAGTTAATGAGCTCAAAAACTCGCTGCCAGTCTTGTTTGGACTCAGTCTCAGACACCCCCTTCCCCACACACATACTACTTCTTGCTGTTACTGAGAACAGGTATAAAATAAAGATGCCGAATGAAAAAAGAAAAAAAAAAAAAAATATGGCGGTTCTCAGCATCTTATGTCAATCTTCATAAAAGATTTTATGAAAATAGGTAAATATTGCTTAAAGACACTACTGGCAAAGACCCTTAGTGGTAATGATACTGTTCATCACAAATTAAAACTCCACTTCAGAAGGAATAACTACAAGGCTGCATTAGCACTAGAGCTAAGTACTTTGTGAACTCCTATACCAGCAAGTACTATGAGAAATACACTGTTTAGCAGAAATTTCTAGAGTATTTCAAGTTTTAGACTCTAGTCTGACTATAGACATGCAGTGCTCCCGGGGACTGGGTATTTTTTGAATGACACAAAAAAAAAAAAAAAAAAAAAAAAAGCAGGCCCAACAAGAATCCTTAGCCATATCTTAAAAAGTAGCAGGTAAGGTCATATACAAGAGTTTCATCTCCTTGTCTAGAAATCATGTCTGTTTTGGAGACACTACTTTTTAGCTGTCAATTACGGGACTTCACTTTCAGGTCCACTATAGTTACACAAGCAACAACCTGTTTGCAGGTATGGATCTCCCTGTGTAACAACAGACACACTAAGTAGTAAGGCACTGAAGTCTTACGATATTAAGGTAGATCACTTCCCAAAATTGTATTTTTAAAACACAAATTGCCAATAATATAAATAAAAACCTTTTGCAATTGACACTGTACAATGCAACATTCATTTGAATCACTTTCTGAAGGACTTCTTCAAATACTGTATAATCACACATATATGCTTCCCAAGTAACAACTATTATTTTCACAGGCACAGTATCAATCATCTAAAAGAGAAGTCAACAGTTCATTATTTAGCGCTGTACCTACAAATAGGTAGTTTCACCCATGTACAGATAATTACAACTAACTCCAAACTTTTGCTGAGTATAAAGTTATTTGCATTCTGAAATGATCTGCAGATTTTAGTGCATGAAGAGTTATATAAGGTAGTTGAAGTTGCATTGGTAATAGCAGAGCTGAGCAACCACGTCTCTCGAGAAAGAAAGCACCCCATAGTAGCTAACACCAATGCCCCTTCCCCAAACTTGGGAAAATTGTCCATACATAAGCTTACATTCACATTGAAGCATATAAATTACCCTACAGAATGTATTTTAACATGCAAAAGGATTAGTTATCCTCTTTTTCATTCCACTTTTTCAGGACTCTCTGACAAATGATGAAATGAGTCACAAGGGTCTTGTGAGCTGACACACCATAGATGTGTGTTCAATGCTTCAATTAGATCCAACGTAAGTTTCTGAGACTAGCGCAGTTTAACTTGGATCACAGTTGCTGCTGTTCTGTGCAAACCTATTTATACAAACACAGCAGAGAGCCAAAACGGTTGCTTTGTAATTAGTTCAGGCATGTTTGAATCCAGAAAGGAAACTCTTTTGGTTTATTTTGCCCGGGAACGCTACAAAGTTCCACTACGGCTTTGCAGTGTAACCACGTGGATCAAGAAAGACCCCTCATTCACCTAGAGAAAGAACAAATTATACTACAGAATTGTTCATCCATTTCTCAGCTTTAGTCTGAATGCACTGAAATGTTTGAAAACACCATTTCTGAGAATTTGTCATCTGTAGTGTCAATGGCATTCCTGGCAGAAAAATAAAGTCTTGTTGAGGGCAAAATTCAGTCAAGATGACTGTAAAACCTAATCCACACCTTTGAATTTGGACTGAATCTCCATCACTTAAACATCTTGTAAATGACCCAATTTGTTTACACGGCCCTGCACCATTTTATGACTTTTCCATAAAGAAGTTATTACATCCATTCCTTTTATTTTGTTTTAGAGCATTTGAATGAGCCCCAGAACCACAAGCAAGTGAAACAGACTCTCTGCAGATGGAAGTGGCCTCATATAATTCACCACTACCAGAGAAATAGTCAGAACAACACTTTCAGTTTGGAAATGCCATACCTTCACACACAGCAAAAGAATTTCCTGTGCCATATGTCTTTTTTAATGTTTAACTATTGTATAAAGTGAGTGCCGGTTTCCTGTCAATCCAGGGAGGAACATGGAGCCCCTAGGACTCGTGCCTCTGACTGTTTTGAACAAGGGTGAAGGCACTCAGAGGGTTACGTGCTGAAATACACTGGGGGGAAAAAAAAAAGATTAAAAAAAAAATAAAATCAAACTTCTTAAATATTCTAGCTGCTATCATACAATGGCTCATCCAATGAAGCTCTCCAGATAACAGTTTAATAAAAGACTGGGCAACTTAATTCTGTGGAAAAGACTATAGCTAAAGATAACAATGAAAACAAGCAATATTATGCAGTGTTTCACAAATCAGTACCTCTTCCAGTAAATCCATTTTCGCACTTCAAGTGCTTTTAAACAAATGATGCTTAAAAAGTGGCATAGAGAGATTAACAGCTATGGATTGACATGAAAGGTGTGCTAAGAGTGTCTCCAAAATGATTTTTCCAGTGTAAACCACTCTTCAAATATGACACTCCCTCGTCTTTTACACCTGGACTTATCCTTCACAGAAAATTACGACTTTGCTGATACGTGCCAAACTGAGTAATGGTTTAAAGATGTAGAATAGAATATCAAAACTACAAAAAGGGCACTACTCCTTTACCTTTTACTGCCTGAACCTAGTTTGAAGCCCATTTATCAGATTACAGGACCCATTCCCTAATTAACTGCAGTATCTAACCTCCTGCCCCCCCACCTTCTTACATAATTTATTGCCAGTTCATAAGAATATTACAGCAGAAGTAATGCAAAAAGGAATTATACAGGAAACACAAGCAGCATTTTCTCCTTTTCCCAAGACATTCTTTGCTTTTTCTGAGACAGACTTAATATTTCAAGAAATGCCACGTAAAGGTGATAAGGGAGTTTAAATCTAGCACTCAAATGTTATCACCGGCTGCGCCAGGCATTTGCTGAAAACTTGGAAGACCTCCCTTGTTTTCCTTTAGTAGAGCTGCAATATCATAGGGAACATAACAGGATAGCTACCCAACTAATGCCACTGTTCATCTAGAAGACAGAGTACGAAAAATTTCAAAACAAAGATTTCTACTTCCAGCCACAATGCTGGCAAGGCGCATGACCAGAGGAAAGCCTTGGCCTCCCTGCTGCTGCCTGGTCCTTCACCTGGCTTTATTCAGAACCAGTGCATTCCTTGCACATCATGTAAAGAAATCAGTAGAACAGTGATCAAAGTGAGCCATGCCTCCATACTATTTTAATACAGTTAATAATCAGTTTTAACAAACTCAAGGAGAAATTTCAGTGTTTTGGGCTTTCCGGGTATAGAGGAATAGAAGTGCTCTTCGCCCTAGAAGAATCTCCTTAAAACATCTGTGTTTATAATGATACTTTGAATGAATTCATCATAAAGCGCGAGATTAATGAATAATTTATGAGGATTAGTTCACAGAAAGGCACGTTGCCACTGAAAAAAGGTGTTACTGGTTACTCCCTTGCAACTCTTCCATTCTCACTCTATAAAAGGATGCCACTACATGGTAAATAACCTTTGAACATTTTCTTATTTCATGTGCAAATGCTGTTTCTGCGTGTATCATGTTCTTTCATATTCTTTTTCCTCAGCCCCAAACAGCTGTACATGAAAATGGCAGTAAGAAAACAAAACAAAAGCAGCAACTAGCACTGTGAACATCTTCACTGCAGACTTAACCTGCATAGTCTCAAATTAGACTGAATTAGATTGAATGAGAACAGCCACACAGGGAAATAATAATCCAGCGGCTCAAAGAGACTTAACTAAACAGCTGATGAGCTCTTTTAACTTGAGTTGCAGCCAGCTCATCTGAAGGTAACAGCACATTGACACAGGTTGAGGGGTGCCACACACTCACAGGACTTCAGGGGAATTCACAACGATAAGAAGCCAAGCAGCCTACGATCCCAGTGCAAATGTATCGTCATGCCTATACAAGATGAATGTCAAAGTCCAAAATTGTGGGTGTGTTTAACAAAGATGGAGTATTTGGAATAGAACTAATTAAACTCAGAAGACAGACAGCCCTTGCTAACCCTAATGCAGAAGGCCTGCAGGAGATCAAGAAATTAGCTGGGCTCTTTCCTCTCATTTATATTAATTTTTTAATAGTTCTTATACTGTCTGTGTATAAGACTTTCTCTGTGAGGGTCTAGAGTCCTGCCCTGTCTCACCCAGCCCACCACCTTCTCTAGAAACTGATTAGCTCATAAAAACGTGTAGAGGTGCTATTTTACATGTGCTTTGTAAGATGGGGTACCTTACATAAAAGAAAACTGCTAAATATTCTGTAGGATCATGAAATTAAGCACAAATAACCCAATGTAACACTGGGGATACGTTTATAAAATCTCAGCAGAAGAATGTTGAGAAGATCAGAAGACAGATGAACTCTAAGGCTAGGATGTCTCCGGATGGAGCCACCAATTTCCTGGAATTGCCACCTTAAAATAACATCCTACAATTTAATGAAGCCTCTAGAAAACACAAATTTATATTTTAGATTTACAATAGCAC
Organism: Strix uralensis; assembly: GCF_047716275.1. Classification (NCBI taxonomy): domain Eukaryota; kingdom Metazoa; phylum Chordata; class Aves; order Strigiformes; family Strigidae; genus Strix; species Strix uralensis. The sequence goes on along the minus strand of NC_133975.1, from coordinate 47,801,274 downwards.
ATTATGAATTTTCACTCACCTACCTGAATAAAAGCATTTTCTATTCAAACACAAGCTGCAAAAGTCTTCCCCAAAAGGGAATGACAGGGCTGAGTAAGTTTTAACGTACAATTAATTTCTCAGAAACTCCAAAACAACTAAGCACTCATACAGATACTTAAGTTCTGCTAAAATAACTGCATTTCTACATGTTAGCTTATTCATTTTCTGTTCTGTAACTTTTTCTAAGTCCTACAGGTTCCTGCTAAAAGACTACTTATGTACAGGCCAATTCCCAAGAAGCTTACATACCGGGAAGTGTATTTTCTATGGCACACACTTTGTGACTAAAAAGCAAAAGCATGGCTCTCCGGTAAAGCCAAGAGCTATCTATAAAGCAATTGAAGAGGCTCATTTCCAGCTAAGGGAAGTGGGCTTGCACAGCATGTCCTCTTTCTAGTAATCAGGAACTGCCAGACAGCAAAAACCAAAAGCAGCAACTACCCAACAGCAACAAGAACCCCCAAAACCACTCTGCTATAATGCACCACCACCTCTGTAGGATGCAGACCAGTACTTCACTATTACATGTTGAATATGTAATAATTAGATTCAAAGGGTATGGATAAAGTTATAAGAAATAAAAGACAATATATTTATGTGAAGACAAAGCTCAACATAAGCCCTTTGGTAATATAGCTGTCAGCGTCTCAAGGTATGCCGTGTGTTTCTTCTCCATTATAAAACCCTGTATCTCACTGAAAGACAAACTAAAACCCCCTAAACAACATGCTATAAAGCTTTAAAGTTTGACCTGCAAACCTAGTAAGAACTAGTTACCACAAAACTAAGATGTTACATGTTTCTCCCTGAAATTCTATTCAAGATATTTTACAAAGGCACAGGAAGGTTGGAGTGCCTACATATCTGGGACAAGTAGCAAATGGTCTGTGCTTTTAAAACCCTTGCTTTTACTTAACAGAAGAAACCAAGAGAATCAGCAGGACTAAGAAGTCCCAAGCAGCACTCTGCTGAATGGCAGACAATATGCCAGATGCCAACTACAAAGACAAAAAAACGGTTTTAAAAATTTTCTTCCCCTACAATTTATTACAATGCTGACAAAGTTCTCTAATTTGCCACAATCTTTTGCTTAAAGTCAAAAGAGGATGTGGTGCAATTCTTCACTCTCCAGGAAAAGGGCTTTAAAACATTTCAAAACAAGTCTTGGACTAAACAGAAATAGATTAAACTTGAGAAAAAATGCATTGCTATCAAGTTTCTCTTTAGATGACACATGCTCATATTTTATACTTCCTTATCTTCTCAAAATGAAGAAAATTTCTGCTACACAGCAGTAGTCAACAGACTGTACTGCTACTCATCAATTCAACAAGAGTCAGTGGAGGTACTGCTTTAAAGTATATTGGTTTATAAGAGAAAACTTTGCAGTCAAATGACTGCACTCAAGCAAAAGCATTGACATCCCCATCTGCAAGGATTCAATGCACTGCATCACTTGGACACCCACACCTTCTTTCAGGTGTTCAGCCTGAGTTAAATGAACTTACTCATAAACTCTACATTGTGATGCTGTCCCCACCCTTGAATAAGCTGAAAGCTCCCTTTGGAGATGCATGAACCAGCAATGTGCGCTTGCAGCTCAGAAACCCAACCGCATCCTAGGCTGCATCCAGAGAAACGTGGCCAGCAGGTCCAAGGCAGGTGATTCTCCCCCTCTACTCCACTCTCCTGAGACCCCACCTGCAGCGCTGTGTCCAGCTCTGGGGCCCCCAACATAAGAAGGACATGGACCTGCTCGAGTGGGTCCAGAGGAGGCCACGAAGATGATCAGGGGGCTGGAGCACCTCCCCTGTGAGGACAGGCTGAGAGAGTTGGGGTTGTTCAACCTGGAGAAGAGAAGGCTCCAGGGAGACCTTATAGCGGCCTTCCAGTACTTAAAGGGGGCCTGCAGGGAAGATGGGGAGGGACTCTTTGTCAGGGCATGTAGGGATAGGACGAGGGGTAATGGCTTTAAACTGAAAGAGGGTAGATTTAAGTTAGATGTAAGAAAGAAATTCTTCACTGTGAGGGTGCTGAGACACTGGAACAGGTTGCCCAGAGAAGCTGTGGTTGCCCCCTCCCTGGAAGTGTTCAAGGCCAGGTTGAACGGGGCTTTGAGCAACCTGGTCTAGTGGAAGGTGTCCCTGCCCATGATGGCAAGGGGGTTGGAACTAGATGATCTTTAAGGCCCCTTCCAACCCAAACCATTCTATGAGTCTATGAATCCTCTAGGTGGTTGTGTGAGGCCACGCACACGCTGAGGTGTTGAGAGAAGCTCCCTCTGACACTTCAGCTACTCGCTCAATTCCAGCTGCATCCACCAACTTTTCCAAAGGATGGTCTGAGATACAAAAGTCTCAAACTCCAGCTCAAGGTGTCCTGCTTGGTTTTCTTTTTAAGTGACATAAATCTTGCCCATTTCAGAAGATTTAAGAAATACATTATGAAGTGATCAATTAGTGAAACTTACCATTAAGAGTTTCTATTCATGCGGTGGAAGGAAAAAAAAACACCAACCCCTTAAAAGATTAAGATCTATCAAAAGACAGATCATCACCAGTATATTACCTGCCCTGCAGGACTGACAGAAATAAATTAAGTACTTTGGTTTTCTAAGATTTACTTCGGCAACTCTATTTATTGCTGTTCATTCACACTTGAAACTGACTGCGGAAAAATTAATGCTTCTAACTAGTTGGTCCTGGTGAGTTGCTAACTGACCTCAGTTTCTTGTCCTTCTGTAGTCATTCATTACTACATTTTAAATGTACATGCCACATAAGCTATACACTTCATTACTTATGGCACACAATAGTAGTTTTTATTATTTTCTATGAAGACTTCCTCATATTTCTCACAGAAATCATAATAGCTGATATCTTAGAAAACTTACTTTAAGCATTTATCACATCTTGTCTTAAGACACCCAAGAAAACAGAACTGATTCTCCTGCCATCTCATGTTGTAATCAAATATAGATTAAACTAATAATATCATGTAAGCAGATGCACTCAGACCACCAGAGTTAAGACATCAGAATTAAGTCATTCACATCACTCAATCCACCAATATCTTCCTCAGACATTGCTGAAGCTACAGAAACAGGATGAAGATAATACCTAAAAACCCCAGTCAAAAGTAGATGAAAAGTAGCAAGAACTATAACAGAAAGAATAAATAACTAAACCATCCAAGTAATCAAATTCAATATGCAAGCGCTTCAGTTTTGTTCCTCAAAAGAAACTGAGTGATCAATTTTTCTTGACTCTTTACTTCTATATGGAAAAATGGTTATAAATACGTCAGACAGCCATAAGAGAACTGATAAAGCCACCTAAGTATGAAAAAGCCTTCGAAGCCTAATCTGGTTTTCAACATGACAAAGAATTGTGGCAATGAAATCCATCCAGGTAAATAGGACCCATCACTACACACACCATTTACTGCTACTTCAGTTTCCAGAAAATTGTTGCGTAAACTTCTTTGATACTCCAGATGAACATTTACTCGGTTGAATAAAATAAAAACATTAAAGATAAATATGAATTTTTCAAGGAAATCACATAAAACCCCTTACTGTCAAGCAGAGTTACAAATAAAACCTGTTCTTAAAGAAAATCTGACTATAACAGCGGGCCAATAAAAACAAGGAGGTGATTTTAAGTGGTTTCAAATGGAGCTACACCAGCCCCACAACAACCATCACACTGAATTCCTAGCAGGTAGCAGCAAAATACTGTGTTCTAGGAATATATAATTTACAATTACAAAGAAGTATTTACACTAGGAAATTGCCACCTAAAATGACACTCACTATGCAGCAGAAATAAGAGAACTCCTTATGTCAACATTTAGTAAATAAATGAGTCAAATTGTAATTTTGAAGTTAATAATCATTTAGCTAATAAATAAATAAATGCCAATTATGAAAAAATAAATCCTTAAGCACATGCTTACCCTTTGTAACACAAGTAGTCCCCCTGATTTAATAACTGGTCATAGACATCTTCAGTATCACCTCGAAGCAATAGCTACAGCACCCACGTGTGTAGCTGAGTAACACTGTAATCCATTCTACTGCAAAACTTCTTGGCCATTTAGCAGTTTTACAAGTAGAGGACAGAATTTTTATTTGTAGACTGCGTGAGTGAAAAATCTCCCTCTCCTGACCAAAGATTATTTGGCATGCAAACAGCAATATCTCATTCTCATACTCCAGGGAGTTTTAACCTGCCTCTAGCTAAAAGCTATACAATCTTTAGATTGCAGCAGAGTGTAAAAATCACTCTAATTAAATCAAGTAAGAACTGGTTTGACCAGTGTTACTGATCCCCCAAATAATTAAAATCATTTAAGAAAATTCAGGGGTTGGTACTTAGCAGTACCTGAACTTGTGCTAATTTTTAAAACAATTTTTGCAACTGAACAACTGGGAAGAAAACTTGATGGAAGCTACAAGAAGAACCTGGACTGTTATGAGTATAAAGTACCACAGAATGCAGTTTCAGGGCACTTTAAAAAAAAAAAAAAAAAAAAAAAAATTCTCCTGCCTTTGCATTTGTTCTAAGATGTAGTGACTGTATCTTAGAGCATGCCAAATTGCGTTGCAAACCAGTTGAAGCCTGACCTAAGGCAGCTGCATTTCTGATATATGTGAACAGAATCTAGTTTCTGTTGCTGCGTATATCTATCAGTTTTGTTTCTGTGCCATACGATCTACCTTTTACATTGTTGCACTCATTGTTATGTTGGACCCTGGTGGTCCTTCAGGACCCTGCTGCGTTACCCTGTAACAAACCTCTTAGGGCAAACTGACAGCATAACAGGTTTCTTTCCAGTCCTGACAAAGTTAAAGCAAAGCAATGCTAACTCTCTGTGTCGATATGCTTCATACGCACACCATGCAAATTTAACAGAAGGCAGCATAACAGCATGAGACTTTAGTATTTTAGTGCCAAGTCCATTTTGTCACAAACTGGTGCCCTAAAGCCTCTAAACACCAGGTAAGCTGGGAAGGGGTAGAAAGCAAGTGATTTCTTTTCTCACACAGAGCAGATAATTTCCTGTACTATGCACCAAGTCTGATTGGTTTCCTGTCAGAATAGCCGGGTCTCTGAGTCTTTTGATCACTTTCCTCTGGCCCTTCACAGTTGCTCTGATTAGAGATTGATCCCCATGCTGCTCTTTGATCAGCAGCTCCGGCAGTCCACAGGTGCCATATATCATCACATTAGCAGGCCACAGCAGTATTAATCTCCCCCTGCTAAACTTGCTAGCGCACTGCATATTCCACCCATCCACAGAGGTCTCCGAAACTTTGCTTTCTATTAAAAGATATGACGTAGAATACTTTTATCTGGGGAGTCCCAAGTTCAAAGTTGAGAGAATTGAATTAGCCTCGAATCCGCGTTTCTGCTTTATTTCATTACAGTTCAGAGTGTTTTGAGAGCTCCCAGCTTGGCCTTTTGTGTTGATTTGTGCCCAGGGAGAAAGCTTGTTCTAGCTGACATGCAAAGTACTAAATTTTTCAAACACCCCCACCCCCTCCTGTACATTAAGCACCAGGGTTTCCATGAATGTATGCTAACAGCCTTAATTTTTGATATTCTACACTAAGTGTGGTTTCATGCAGTATATAACGTTTCAGTTTGTAAAATATTCTTTAAAATGACTTCATAATAGCAGATCAAGAGGCAAGGCGCTTAAAAATCTGAATAATGTAAATCATATGGAGTTCAGAGGCTAAGCAAATTACACACCCCGAAGCTGCCCTTGCTGTATGAAAGGAGCCTTTCTCCAGCTCTGCGCAGCCCCAGCCCAAGGGAACTTGCATTTGAGAGTTTTCTAAACATTTCAGGTACACTTGAAAGTTGAAAGTAATTCTCATTTCCTATGCAGGATTAGCTCGTTTCCAGCCCGTACAAAACACCACTCATTGAGGCACAGACACAAAAACCCACACCCCCCTAGAGTTAAGAATTTAGGGCACAAAGGTGCGCGGGGTCGTTGCTTGCTTTTTTTTGGGGGGGGGAAGGGAACATTCTGCACCTCCGACCGCAGAGGAGGGAGCCCCCGAGCCGGCGCTGGGCTCCCTGCAGCCGCCTGACCGCTGCCCTTTTACCCACAGCGCTCCCCGAACGCGGCGGGCGAACACCGGCTGCCCAGCCCCGCTCCTGCCGGCCCGGCCACGGCGCTTCCCACCCCACACGCACCCCCCACCCGCAACCGCCGCCCCGCGCGGGGCCGCGCTCCCTCCGCGGAGCCGGGCAGCCCCGCAGGCGAGGGAGCTCCGCGCCGCTCCGCGCCGGCCGGGCGCCCGCCCCCGCCCTGCCCCTGCCCCGGGCTGCGCGGCGGCGGCAGCGGAGCTCCTGCTCCTGCTCCTTACCGTTCTGCTCCTTGGCGCCGGAGAAGGCGAACTTGGTGCTGAGGTCGGACTCGGCGGCGGCCCCCTGCCTCCGGCCGGCCAGGGCAGATGTCAGCAGGAGCAGCCCGAAGAGGAGCATTGGGCCGGCGGGGCGAGGGGCTGCGGCACGGCAGGCGCTGGCTGCGCGGCACCGAGGCCCGGGCGTCTCTCAGCAGCGCCCGGCGCGGGCTGCGCCGCTGGGGAGAAGGCAGCACTGAGCCTGCTCTGGCAGCAGAGAATTGCAGGGTAGTTTCCACATAATCCCATCCAAAACTTTTTCCTAGAGCCCTTTTCTGTGTCTCCAGGTTTTGTTTTTCTTTGGCGCTTTTTTTTTTTTTTTCCTCTCTTAAAAAAAAAAAAAAAAAAGGATCAAAGCAAAATCTGGACTCAGACCAGCTTCCCAAGGACTAAACAATCCGGGTCCGTGCCGGGCGGGGGCCGGAGAAGCCGGGGCTGGTGAGGGCGCGGGGCACGCAGAGGGGCCGAGAGAGGCGGGGGCGAGCGGGGCCGCTGCTGCCGCGGAGGAGCGCGCACCTGTCAGCCGGCAACCGGCGGCGGGGCGGGGGTAGGGCGGAGGGGGGGCGGGCCGGCGGGCAGGAGGCAGGCCGGGCAGGAGGCAGGCAGGCCGGGCGGGGAGGAGGCCGGGCCGCGCTCCCACAGAACCACCTTCTTCACCCTCAACTCAGCTGCCAACTCGGGCCGCGGCTCCTGCCCGCCGTCCCCTTCGTGGTGAGGGCGGCACCTGGCGCGGCCGTTTAACGCCCCGGGAAGTTGTCGGTGGGGAAGAAGGAGGCGACGGGGCGGCCTTCGCCGCTGCCCCCTCTCTCACTGCCAAATGGCGGCGCAACAGGTGCCGGGGCGGCGGTGCGCGGGCTGCCGCTGCCCCCGCGGGGAGGGACACTGCCCCCCCCCGCGTACCGCCGCCCCAGCCAGCAACCGATGTCCACGAACGGGTCTGGGGCCGATTTCTGGGTTTGGTAACGGGGGTGAGACGTTGTGCCGCCTTAACGGTGTTTATTTACCGGGTTGTTCTTATGGTAATTGGGTTCGCGCTTGAAAATTTGATGCTTAAGCTTTTCACCTGAAGCACGGCCGTGATACTGAGAACTAACACACGGAGAGGAGCCTTTTAAAAGACTCTGGATGCAGGTTATTTTTCTTTTGACAGAACTTGCTGTTTTGGCTACCCTGAAATGAGACCCCTGGTATTTACATAACCAGCTGGAAACACAGGTTCAACTTACTATAACTGCCCCTTGCTTGCTGAAATGCTGTGCGGTAGGTACTCCGTGAGGTGGTATCCCTAAAGCAGATAGGGTTGGGTTTCTTTTTGCTGTTTCACCAGAAATCGGAACTGAATTTATGGTGAAGAGTATCCTCCATTAACACTGGTGAGAACTGGAAAGACTCTTGATATTCAACATCCATTAAGATGATGGTGTGTTCAAGCTTGTCTGCTAGAGCTGTCATTTCTAGATCCATTGGAGGAGGGTTTGAACCGTCACTACGTGATGGGTCTGGGTAACAAAACTGAATGCTAACTAGATACCAGGAGGGCAAAAGAAGCAGTAGGAAGGACAAATCTTTTTCTCTTGACTGAGAAGGTTTGGGAGAGTTTTTAAATGGTGACTTTAGCCCCCATGGCTCTGAGGTGCTTTTGAGGATGGATAAGACCTGTATAGCCGTGGTCTCGCTCGCTGTCTGTGCAAGATACGCAAGAGCGAAACTGAGTCTGCACTGCTGGAGTCTTGAGCACACACTATACAAATCTCTTATCCTTTGACCCAGCTCTTTCCATTATATAACTGAGCTGTTTCTTTGCCTCAGCCAAAGTAACCCTTGAGACAGTGATAAACATCCCTTCTGTTCCTAATAAGTGACATATTTCTAGTAGCAACTGAAAACTGTCCAGCCAAGCTGGGCTGTCTTCTGAAAGGCAGACTTGGAGCATACTGTAAATAGCAACCATTCCCTTACAGAGCATGAAGAAACAAATGTACTGCACAAAGCAGACTATGTAGTTACTTTTATTATTGTTATCATTATTATTATGATTATTTGGTTTTCAATAATATTTTAAAATGGAAATAAAACCAGCATGCACTGCTTTTGCATGTCTTCCACTGATGATCACAAGCCGTGGGGAAAGTAAAGAAAGCATTGCACTGTAACTTATCCTTAGTTGTCTGAGGATTTTGTGGGATTCTTTGTATTTTGGGGAATTGATGACAGGTTACCCCTGAAAAACGGACATAATGCCTCACACTATTAACATGAAAAGTAAAGCATCCTTCGTCTCCCATTGCTTTGAAAACCTAGGCTGCATGAGACCAGTGTTTCATCTGGCATCCTGGCTCTGACTTTTCAAAGGAAAATGCAAGAACCCACATAGTGGATGAATATGGAATAACACTGCCAGGAGAGGAAGCTTTAATTCTAAACCTCCTGTAATTAAAGATCAGGGTATATTTTCTATCATCAAGGCTCTACTTCTTTTCAGAAATGCTTTTGTTGTTAATCCTATCCAAAATATTGTGCATGGTAATCCCTATCCTTATAAATGTCCAATCTTCTCTGAAGTTCATGCTAAGCATTTATCACCAGCGTTCTATTTTTAATGTTACTGCTCTCCAGTTTCATCAGGTATATGTATGTGTTTGAATTATGAAAATAGGTAAATAGAAATGATTTAACTTTTCTACCTAGTCCATTTTCTGTGTTAGAGCCCTCTCGGATCCTTTCCCAGCTAGGCATTTTTAATACATTTTTCATCTGAATATCTCTGTGCCTCTAAGCTTTTCAGAGTCACATCTATTTTTGTTATGTTTTATTTGGAGTGGGACAAACAGAACATGACATTCCAAGTCAAGGCCTAATCTTAATGTGTATAGTGAAGATAGAATGTTTGACTGTATATAGTATTTCTTATGCATGCCTTCATCTCTTTATTGGATCTACTCATGCAACAATCCACAGAAGTACTGACATTGAAAAATATTCTGAATGGTCAGATAATTGCAACAAGCTAATGTATGTGTAGTTGAGATTGTTCCTGCCAGTGCACGTTGCATTGCCAATACTGAATTTCACTTGGGACCACAATGCCGATGCATCTAAGAGTTCTGGTGACTCCAGTGCCCGGTACAGATTTCCCTGGATAACATCAAGACTCATCTGTATTTTGCTACTACAGTGTTCACATTCTTTTCTACATCTATAATAAATATTTTTAACTACACAAAGCTTTGTATTCCTAACTTTTCTCCATGCTGAGAATTGCACTTCAGTCTTTGTCTTTTGTATCAGTCATCATGCTGTATCTCATCTCACAATTACTTAGTTTACACTATGTAGTCTTTTTGATGGTGTATCAAAGACTTTTTTTCCCCAAAGGTTTTGTAATATGATCTAGAAAATTGTGTATCAAGTGGTTTTTAACTTAAATATTGCACAGACATTTGTCCATTAATTGCCATCTTCAAATAGTTTGAGACACAGACTTTGTTCTGTAGAATAGCTATGCTGATTTGACACATTTTCAGATTTTTATGACTTTTTTTTCATCATCCCCATTTAGAACATTTTGAAGCAGTTTTGCTTGTACTTGAATAAAATTTAAATTATCTGGATTATTCCACAGGAATTTATTGTTATTGAGACCCAGCCACCAGAGAAGGCAATGGAAATTTGGCCTGTTAGGACTCCAGAGACTTACTGGGGTAGTGTATAGCCTTTGTACTCCTGAACTATAAATATCCTTGAAATGAAAAGGCTTTCTCTGTGATTTATTAACTTATGGAGTTACCATTAAAATACACATTCATCACACAATCTTCACAAACTTCACTTATGACACCAGAAAGAATTCCCTGCACCAAAATCAAAATAACATCATCACAGCAGTGACAGAAGTGGATGGTTTACACACGCTTCACCCTTTGTGCCTTCATCACTTTACAACAACAAAGATGCCCCACAGTTACTTGTGGCAATGGGCTGGAACTGACAAGGCGCATAGGTGTTCACAGGCCGCTCTTTATGATTTGAACTGATACCAAGAGATCTCGACTGACTGCAGGGGGCTCTAGATATCCCAAGCAAGTTCTGCAAGGAAGCATACTATTTCCTTTTCCTATATGCTGTCATCAGAAAGACATTTTCCCCCCTTCATAAGGTATGTTAGCGAGATAAGCATTTCTCTCCTGAGGAGGATTAGGGTGAGGAATGCAATATTTGGGGGGAAAATAGGAAAAGGCTGAGATAGAAACACATTTTAGACATGATGTACAACCAAAGGGAAATGCTTCTGGAGATATGTAGCCCCACAAACGCAATTGTTTCTATCAAATTCATGTCTCGCAACAGTTAGAGCTAGGCATTTACATAACTTTACAAGATCAGACCCACTGTTAGACAAAGAAGATCGAGACCCTTCTCTCCCCATGGCTTGTTTCACTTCCTATTATGAATGAGGAAAAAAAATTACACATATACTTTTATATTCCCATATATTCTGAATGTACCTGTAGAATCCTTGTGAGATCACACTAAGGAAAGAAAAGTATTTTGTAAAGCTTAGCATGTAATTTAAAACTATTAAATATTTGCTCATCCAGACACACAGGCAGATGTCTGCTTTCGTACAAGGTGCTCTTGATTTCAGTGTAGTTACGTATTAATTGTTTGCTGGTATAACAGGGTTGGGGTTTAAATGCTTATGTTCACATTATGGAGTTATTTTTAACTTTGCAAAGAAGTCTTAAACAGTTATTGAATATTATGTTTGTACAAAATCTTTTATGGATGAGTGATAAATATGAAAACAGAAATTGCAGTAGAAACACTAATTGTCTTTTAGAAAAGCAACAATATGATATTCTGCTCTTATGACCACGGAGCAATAAAAAAAGAGGCATTTGTACAAATAAACATGACTCTTGTAATCTTACTAATATGAGGTAAAGAAGCTACATATGGAATTGAACAGAAAATAATTCCTGCATTAGAAAGTACTCCTGTAAATGAGGTAGTGCTAAATTTTAGTATGTCAGCCTTACTGTCCATTTCTACTGAATTTGTAACCAAGTTGAAGATTTGTGATCCTATTGCGTTCAAAAATATAATGAAGAAAAAGAGTAAAGTCCAAAGAGGCTTCAATTATGTTGATGCTTGTACAGTATGGACTGCTCAGACACAACCAGACAAGAAGGAGCTCCAAACATACTTTGGTCACTTGGATCACAACTCTAAATAAAGTGCCATTTATATTTTGCAGATCCTAAAATGAGGCATGGGACTTATAAATACACCTAAAGAAAAGCATTTGAACACAGACTTCTAAATACACCGATGTTGTTCTGCTCAACATTGCGTAGCTTAAACAATAATTTTTCAAATCGAGTCAAACATTTGAGAACCAAAGTCCTTATTGTATTTTTGTGTGATTTCCACTTATAATTATTGCTTTAGAGCAGTCACATTTAATAATTCCAATTATTTTATCATCTACTACGTACACATACATAGTCCAAGCTACGTGCCAGTGCAACTTTGCTTTACGTAGTCTGTGGGAGATACAGTGCAACAGAAGACAAGGAAGGAGGCCCACTAGAGGTCTCCCAAACTATTTAAAAGAATACTACCCACTTCTGGCACCTGGTAGCTCATTTGGGTCTTGATGGGCTTGCAAAGTCAACATGTGAAAAGTGGAACGTAACTAAGTCACTTAGGCCTTGTAACATGTTCGCTGAACTTAAGCGTGGACTACACTGAGGCCTAAAAGGGCAGCAGTAGCCAGTCTTGAAGTTGGCATTTTCACATGGGGTACGTAGGATTGTTCTGGGTACAAGGGTACTCTCTCAAGGCATTCACTTTCTTCTGTATGCTTTCAGAATAGATCCTATGATCTCTTAAGGCTTATACCCCAGTTCGGATGCCCCTCAGTATTCAAACACCCTATGCTCTTAAGAACATACTTGAGTAGGTGCATGAAAGTCTGTGCCCAGATGACAGGCTTGCTCCGGTACACATGAATGTTTGCTTATTTATGACTATGTGTGCGATGACTTTGTTTATGTCAGAAGCTGGATAAGCTTTCTGGCTGCTTTTTAATCAGATGACGTCAATTATGGATCAATAATGTCTTAGGTTCTATCAGCATGCATGAAATCCTGTCATGATTACAACTGAAGATGGCATGTCTCTATGTCAGCTCTAAGTAACTATTGAATTCTGAATAACTATTGAATTTGGTCTTCCAGCCTGTCGCCCTTTCACTGAGCATTGCAAGATACAGGTTTGTAATCAGAATACAAATTTTGGTTAGTATTTCCAAGCATTACTAACCACTGCTATTTCAAAAAATACTATGTATCACATAGTTATAAAATTGGATAGTTCTATCCAGATTCCGTAAAGTTTAGGATACACTGTATTATCCAAAACACATATAAACAGATTATTTCATACACTGGTAAAAAACACTAGTAGCATTACAAGATTTTTTTTTTATTTTCATACCAAAATATTTCTAAACTATTTATGTATGAATATTCTATGGCTTTGAAACTGCTCTTCAGAGAAATGCTCAGGTATTTATGGGATGGCAGCATAATTTTGCTACCAATATTTGCAACGTACCTAGCAGTTAACTGAGTTAACAGTCTGAATGCAGACTGTCTATCGAATAGAGATACTTAGCTATTTGAGTTGAATATTTACATTTATTGTGTTTGGAGTAGAAAAATAACACTTCTTGATTTACTTTGATGTCACAGGTATTTTATGTTTACTAAAGAATATTATTGATACTAAGAACTTTGGCTCATGACTATGTTTAATTGAACTAAATTTTTTTATATACCTGTGGCACTTCAGCTTTAGTCTTCCCGTACTCCAGGTCACACAGAGCAGGAGTAATGCTGAGACAATTACATTACAAGTTATGAGCCTTCGCTTAAGTTGAAATTCAGCAGAAGAGAACAGGAATCATATTGACAGCACCAGCCTCCACAGAGCATTGTCTTAAAGCTAAACTGAGATTACAGTTTAGTTGATTAATGAAATCCATCTAAGGAGATATTGCAAGCAAGTTCGTAGGTTAGCAGAACTTCAGAAATCTAACAAGAGTAGAGGAGTAATCGGGAACCAAAGAGCAGACACAACAAACCAGGAATGATGAGGCACTGGAGCAAATGTGCTTCTGCTATGTATGCAGTATCTGTCCTCCCTAACCCTGACTCACCACCTTACGTTTCTTCTCATTTGTGCTTGTCCTGTCTCTTCCCTAGTCTTCCTCTCTTTTACCTCTTCCGTTTCACCTTTCTTAATTAATTAGCTACCACTTCTACAGCTCTAATTATTTTATTAAAGTGTTTACCTCCTAATCGTATTTCTCCACACTTGATTTAAGTACTAGCTTTCCTAATACACCTCCTTGGCTTCATAATTGGTCTTCTGATACTCCCTTGCACTAAGATTTGTCTGCTCTTAGTACTTTGCCTTGTCTTATTTCCTGTCACTCTCCAGTCCAGATTTGCTTACCATGAGAAACCTTTTTTCCCCTTATCATCTCACAGAACGAGACTTTCCCAGAACTTTACTCAGAGCTTTCATTTGTTCCACATAGGCTAGAGGGATGAATCAGTTGGTGCGACAGACCCAGCATCCACACTGTGGATATTTTGGAGGAGATCTTTTAGTATACTTCCATAAGAAAGTTCAAATTCTGCAAGACAACTGTGAGATGATAATCAATGCTAAGAGATGTGCTTCAAAAGGTATCTTTCTTATCCAAACTAAAACCCTAATGTAAACATATCCACTATCTTGTCTGCCCATCATTTATGACATTCTTCCCAGATCGCTCTTCTTTTAATCCATGGTACATACATCTCCTTATTGACAAAATCTCTCTACCTATGAATGAGGCAGCTTCCTGGTTCTGCACTGTGTGGAGTCAACTGGAGAGAACGTATGCTAACAATTCAGCCCGATCTGGAACATCATCTACTGAAACACCAAAGTTTTATTCACGCCATCTGGAGCTTTTCCAGGGGAGAAATTAAGAGCTTCCAAGGAACCAATCTGTAAAATTTAAGACTTTACTGATCACATGCAAATTGTAATTTTCCAGGTTTCTTAAATTTGAGTAGTTTATGTAAAATAAAAGCAGCAGGCATATGTTCGACAAAATAGTTAATACAACTTTCTAAAACCTGGACTCAGTAGAAATTCGGAAAAAAGCTTTAACATGGGGGGCATAAAAAATCATAAACACTGAGTTTCTCATTAGTTGCCTCATTCACAGAACTATCTGAATTATTTTGGCAGAAATAAGGTTCAGAATGGAACATGGAGGCTTTCATCCCATGCATTTTTCCAAACTCAGAAATAGGAAAAGTCTTTTAAAATATCGGGTCACCTTAGTAGATGGCAACAGTTCTCATATTTTTAGAATTCTTAAACAGATTCATTCATTAATATGTTTTAAAAGAAAAAAAGATTCTACAGGAATCTTTTTCATGAGAAAAAATGTTATTGCCAATGCCTTAGGAGCCTAATTCTACCAAATTCTTTCCACCTTTCTACATATAGGTAGTATTTCTGCAGTTTATAAATATATTAGAATAATCTGATATGCTAAAGAGCAGTTAAATGTTTACTGAGATTCACTGCAGAAGAACATAGACAAAAGCCTACTTTAGTATTAATATTTCAAATTATACATTAGTTTTTATATCTGGAAATCCAGGTATGCTGCAGCAAACTTAAAACTTAAGGGAATCAAGGACTGCCAGTTGGATAAGAGTATAAAAAATGTACAAATGACACATGATTCATACCAGTAAATTCTCATTGTTATTTCCTTGCCAATCCACAGAATGGGAATATACTACAAAGGAAAATAATTTTAAAGCTTTTTCCAGTAATTTTCAAAGCTATCCCACTATTAATCATTGAAGTTTGCGTCATCCAGTTAAGAATGCACAATATTCCAAAGTATTGCCAACATTTTTCTTTATTGATCAAACACTGGCATCGAATCACAGTATCTCATTCCCACAGCACCGTGAAGAAAAAAGAACTTCAGCTTCACTACCATCTGGATCACAGATCATCCCATAAAATCTGTTCAGGTTGACAGTAGGCCTTTGAAGTACTTATTTCATATTATGTTTCTGATACTGTTATATGTTGTGCCCTGTCACAATCCATTTTGAAACAAATAACACTCCATTAATGTTCAAGTTTATAAAAAATACTATTTTCTCCTTAGACAATAATCTATGTCTAGTTAGGTATTCAGGGTGGATTTGTAGACATAAACAATGATATTGTTATTCCCTAGTGCTCTCTCGGCATGCTGGTTACTGTCAATAGCCTGCAATTTAACCAGGAGCTGAAGGTGCTGAAGATGCTGAAGTTATCAGCATCTTTTTGGGTGGCACTCAGTACCTCACAGGTTTAGGCTCCCATTCAGAAAGCACGTCAGCAAAGCCCAGAATTAATTGTGTGATTAGAGGTGGGCCTAAAGAAGCCCTTAACCAATGAAAAATATGAATGTTATTACAAGGACCTATTTTGAAAGTGTAAACCAGTTTGGGGATGATATTTCTTAATCTACACAAAGGATGCTAATCTAAATGGATTTGTAGGATCAGATTCCTAATCCTGCCCACTACACTACTGGATGAGAGCCTAAAAACTCTTCTGCACGAGGAGTCCTATCACACACATAGAATGAGTAAGCCTGTTCATGCCTAAATAAAGCAAATATGACTTGATCCTCTGTAGCTCAGCACATTTCTGCTCAATCCTGTGAACCACTGAACTGAGTAATGTTAATTTCATTATATTCATTAAAAAATCAAAAACAAAGCTAAGAAAGAGTGCTCAGTCCTTCATGTAATTGGAAATTAATGAGAAAGATAGTTCAACAGTGGGTTCTCTGCATTCAGCTCAACAGTCCTGCTCACAGCCTGAATGGATTTTGGTCTTTTTTGATGAAGAAAATAATGAAAGCTCTATTTTCAGTGCTACACCTAGTCATGACCAGCTAAATCATACTAAAGCAGAATGGTCATTCTGAGGGCTGGGTAAAGCTACAGAAGCTGAGTTGTTTCCTTTTTTGTTGTCCAGTTTGTATCTCCCTGCTCAGTGTTCAGGACTCACATATTTCTATTCTTTTTCACCCATCTTCTTATTAAGTGCATGATTGTGTACTTGTTACTACCTACAAAAATATTTTATCATATAAATTTACTTCTTATGTTTCATATATTTCAAGGAGAAACGTTCTGTGTGCAGTAAGTTTTAAGAAGTAATTACAGTAATAGCTTTTCCATGAGTGTCTTATATCTTATGAAGACAGTAGGAATTTTACTTTACCAAAGACAGCAGAGGACAACCAGTAGGCTGTCCTTTTTATCATGGTGTAGATGCTGTAGTGCAGCAGAATTCTGCTGATGGAAAGAGAAATTAGTGCTGGTTTTATAGTGGAGACTAATTATTATCACAGAATCACAGAATCATTCAGGTTGGAAAAGACCCTTGGGATCATCGAGTCATCAACCATCAGCCCTACTCTACAAAGTTCTCCCTTACACCATATCCCCCAACATCTCATCCAAATGACTCTTAAACACATCCAGGGATGGTGACTCCACCACCTCCCTGGGCAGCCTATTCCACTGTCTGACCACTCTTTCTGTGAAAAATTTTTTCCTAATGTCCAGTCTGAACCTCCCCTGTTGCAGTTTAAAGCCATTCCCTCTTGTTCTATTGCTAATTACCTGTGAGAAGAGACCAGCACCAACCTCTCTACAATGTCCTTTCAGGTAGCTGTATAGAGTGATGAGGTCTCCCCTCAGCCTTCTCTTCCTCAAACTGAACAGTCCCAGCTCCCTCAATCTCTCATCATATGATTTGTTCTCCAGGCCCTTCACCAGCTTCGTTGCCCTCCTCTGCACTCGCTCCAGCACCTCGATATCCCTCTCGTATTGAGGTGCCCAAAACTGGACACAATACTCAAGGTGTGGCCTCACCAGTGCAGAGTACAGGGGGACTATCACTTCCCTACTTCTGCTGGTCACACTATTCCTAATACAAGCCAGGATGCCATTGGCTTTCTTGGCCACCCAGGCACACTGCTGGCTCATGTTCAGCTGCTTGTCAATTAGAACCCCCAGATCCTTTTCTTTTTTTTTTTTTTTTTTTTTTTTAAGGTCATTGTAAATCTCTTCTACCAGTTTTATAGGCATGGACCATTTTTATTCTTCCAGCAGTCTTAGGTCCTCATATTTATGGGAGAGCTGTTTGTGAGGGCAATTCTGTCAAATTACGACTACTCTAGTCACTGAAAGAAGATCATTCAGTCACCATGCTCTTTCTTCCTGCAAACCATAGGCAGTCAAAAGTCCTTGTACTACAAGTGCCCACTTATTGCAAATGTACTTTTAACGTCTGCAATTTTAGTTGAGACTAATATATGGCTTTAAGTAACTTAGAGAGATTAATACTAATTGAATAGATGAGAATAATATTATTCATTGCACAGAATAATTCAAAACTGCTAATGCAGTTATCAGACTGAAGTTAGATTTGTTGTATCGGTTAATTCTTATATGAATATTATGGTATTGAGAATAGCTGCTTCATGTTGAAACAGTGGAAAATTCTAAATGCTTTTTGCAAACCTGTTCCATTTCTTTTTCCAAGGTTGTTAGCTTTGATTTGTAGTTTTTCATCTAATACTGAATTAATTTTTTTTTGCAGGACAAAGTGCATTAATGGCTTAGGGCAATATTATGAGTTATTTTAGGTAAATCTGCTCATAGAACAATGTTTACAGCTGCTAAATAATACCATTTTGGTTTTCAAGGTTATTAAATCAGGTTCTAACTTGTAATGACACCATGCAAAGAAAATAAGCAATATAATAAACTATATATTATTTTGGAAATTAATAAGCTTGAGAATCTGTCAAGTATTCAGTGTATAAAATAAGCATTCACTCCTCAATTTGCAGATGTGAACTTGTTCATTTTAATATATAGCAGGTTGCAACATCCAGAAGGGAAAAAGAAAAAAACAAAAAACCTTCCAGCAACACATTCCCTTTCTGTAGTCACTCATCACTCATCCCTGATATATCAGGGACAGAAAGTGAAGTGAGTGAAATATAAGAACCACCAAGTGACATCTGACATATATTCGCTCAGAACTGCTGAAACAGCTGCAAAAAAGAAAGCAGAATGGAAATTTTCACTCCAGAGAAATCACTATGGGAATTAACCAAGGGCTAACTGAATTGCATGCAAATTGTGCTAGCATGGCCATGCTACTTTTAGGATGTGAGCTTGTATATCTTTGCAGTGCTGCATTCTGCCTTCAGGAGGTATCAGTCCTCTCAGATAGCTTGAGTTTTTTCATCTTGGACCAGATGTTCAACTTAAATCCAGCCTGATCATGTGCCTCCCTGCAGCGGGTTCCTCTGGATTCTCAGTTTGAAGATTACAACGATGGCACTATTGCGGGGCAGTGGAATCATATATTTGTCAACTCCATGTAAGTTTAGATTACCGTCATCTAAATTATGCCACAGAATGCTTATATTCCAGCCTACTCAATTCTCCTGATACTCACATCAGCTGAAAAATAAATGCTTCTGCAGTTATGGAAAAGTCTGTTAATACGGCATCTCCTATGGAGATTATATGCTTTCTATTCCAAAAGTAGCTGAGGAGACTGGTAAGCAGCAGCTACTAAAAATAACCATCTAAGGAAGCAGGTCTTACTGACTTGCACCTGACCCAAGAAACTTGTCTCAAGGGAATTTAAATATTTGTGTTAATTTTTGGTAAAGCTTGGTCTAATAGTTCTATAGAACTGGGAAAAGCAAGTGATTATAGCTCCACCTTAATGAGAGTGGGATATAACAGTCATTGCCACCTCATGTTCTGTGCCAAACTAAATTTAAAGTTCTTATCAGCAAATCCCCAGTTACTTAAAAAGGGAGACTAGAATGATCCAAGTCAGAAGAGATGTGTTAGCCTGACTTTGATAAATTAATGGAGAACTAAAGGTGATCATGTTTCTATTCATTAGTTGAAGTCATTCAGCACTGTTTATGGCAGATAGAATTTGCCTTTTTTTTTTTTTTTTTTTTTTTAGTGAGATTACACACTTAACTGTTAAAAGTAATAGTGTTGATGTAAAACGCCTCATAGAAATTTGAGTGTATGATGTGATACAACATAGCTTGTTGGTTAAAAACTGGAACATAAAATCAACAAGGAATGGAAGGTAGAGTTGTTTGGAGCCCTAAGGGCAGAAGGCAAGAGCAGTATCTTAGAACAAGTGCTCAGCTTCATGATTCAGGAGATGTGTAAGAACTCAGAGGAGCAATGCTACGTGATGCCATTTAAAGTCTGACCCTTGAAGGAGTAGGTGAGGAACCTTGCTTTCACTGACACTACTAAAAAGCTAGAATTGATTTATTTACAGCTGTGACATGAGGACAGGATATGTCCCAGTGCGCATTGAGAAATAGAATATAATACAAACTTGCAATGAGATCTCCAACCAGCTGGCAAATTTTAATTAATTGGAATCACATTAGACCTCCAAATTAGGATAATATTAAAATGCATTGATTCTCTGCAAATCGTGAGAACAAAGCCTCCTACTAAATGTCTACTTATCAAAAGAGTGCCCCAAGGGACAGCTGCCTCCCCAGCAAATAGAAGGTTTATTATGATGAACCACCTCTGTTATCTTACATCCTCAGTGAAATCCTTCAGACCTGACTTTGGCTGTATGACCACCAACTGTGGTGCTGTGAATCTTGCTAATTTGAAGTCAAAGAGTGAGTGGACAATTTAAAAAATTGGTGTCCTGGTGCCCCCTTTCTCACAATACCTAGAAGCCCTTTAGTCCAGAATACAGGTTTGAACCTGCCTCTCAAGAGCACCTTCATGAGAAAAAACACTTCTTTGCCAAAAAAGCCTTGCCTAATATTTAAAGCTCTGTAGTGGGAAGCATAGATCAAAACTTAGTAAGGCTGAGAAACATGCTAAACCTGGGTTTCTGTGCAGTGTGTGGTGGCAGTAACCACTGTTACTGAGCAGAATGTAGAAGCAACTACTCTTCCATCTATCATTTAAATGTATGTGCAGTTAAACAAAGAGATTCTAGGCCCTAAGAAGACTTTCTTTATATGAAGATATTTTCAGCTGTAAATGCACCTACCTGACATGCTATATACAGGCAGGGGGAAATCTTACATGACTGTGGATTTACCTCCTAGCTATTTCTCAGAACATACACTGTTGAGAATCCAAATTTTAATGTGGCAGTTCTTATATATCATGCAGGGGAGCCTTTGTACTTAACTCAGGGCTGTAAAGACCACCAGACGACACAACATTTAAATAAGGTGCTGCAATACTCAATTCTATTATGAATCTTCTTCTAAAAATAATACTTTGCCTGATTAGCAGGTCATTCTAAGTTACATCACAATGTGACCATGGAGATCAGGCATCATGTACTTATTTAAGCTGACATCTGAAGGTTTTTCTAAAAATAAGCTTCCACTTTGCAGAGAGGATTTCTCAATCACCTTAATCTTTTGTGGTACTTGGGGATAAAAAGATGCTCCAATGGCTGGAAGATTTCCAAAAGGATGTCTGGAAAATTGCAAAGAAGTCATATGGTTTATGAATTGGCCATTCATTCAGGAGATTATCCTGTCATACTTTCTAGCTGAGGGCTGAAGGAAGCAGGCACTGGGTCATTCAACTTTCAGGCTCTTTGTCTCCGTGTATTAGATCCCTCCCTGGTACATCAGGAGGTGTCCTCCTACCATGTGAATCACCCATAAAGGATGCGCCTGCCCCATAGGGAGCCCCCTCCACTGCTGGCTTAGTGTTTGAGTACTTAGTAAAGAGAAAAACTGGGTTTAATTATCTCCTCAAGCTGATGGTGGCCTACTCACATGTCCTCCTCTGAGAGGCTATGAGGAAGACACATCCTCTACATGACCAGTTAAAGTGATATTAATGTTTAGTATGAAATCCCAGTTTCACTTGATGAGAGGAAGAAAGCACTGGCTCACTCAGCCTAGTTAACATTGCTTAGTGTGGACAAGGGAATACTAAACCCCTACTCATGTATTTCTTCCTAGAGTTTGGTGGAAACTACATCAAACTAGGATTTCCCAACTCAATTTTCCCTCTTCAGTGCCCTAACAGGTAGATAGTAGAATCATGTTCCTGTTTTATTCTCTTATGTAATCTTGCATTTTTTGCACAGTGACACATATTCAACAGGAAAGGCTTACGATATTTCTGTAGTTTCTGTAGTTTTGCATTGGAAAAGACTCATATTGTAAGTGTAGACTGGGAATTCCCTAAAAACATCCTATGTACTGGGCCCCTTCTGTTTTTTTCTGGAGAAACACTTAGTCTCCTGACTATTCTCCTGGGAGCCCATCAACCTGCCCAGTCCAGAGTGGTTCTGGACAGAAACAATACCCTGGGCATCTGAAGTACTTCAAGGCTCATGAAAGGAGACAACAGTAAGTTTAGGAGCTGCCAATGCCTAGACTAAAGCTAGATGGTTTTGTTTTCTTCAGTTGTAGTATCAGGCAGTCATGAGTCATGATATTGGACAAAGGGAGAGCAAAGTGTGCTTAATTCATCATTCAGACTGATGAGTATTTAATTAGCTTAATTACATTTACAAAACTGGGAAAATAACTTTGTTGTTTCTCAGATGGGGAAACTGATGCATAAAGAAAATAAGGAGTTATTTTGATATCGGTGTTACCTGCTCCCTAGCTGAAGTCAGAAGGCCAAATGTATTTTCCCCTGCTTTTCTGGACAGGCTTTTAGTGAAGATTAAATAATGAAATTGTAGTGAAGTTTGCCAAGAGTTATAGAAATTAGTACCTAGAAGAGACTTCCTGCATTATTGAGACCTCCCTTACCTGAAGGCTGCATTTTAGAATTATTTTTCTGGAATATTGCCCACAGTATTCCAGATGAGATTTTCACTTGATTTAATGCTTCTCCATCACTGCTTGAAATACTAAATCTAGTTGGAAACCTTATAAACTGCTAGCCCTCAATGCCACTAATGTATTTGTATCTCTGCTGTGTGGCAAATCCTAATAGACCTAATCCTAATAGGCTCATAGGAGAAATTCTTATTATTAATATCTTTTTGTCTGAATTTAAGTTTCATACTATTTTCCATTTCACTATTATTTTTCAAAGACTCACAATCATTCTTCATGTAAAATAAGCTGTTCTCTCCTTTCTTCATAATTCTCCCAAGCTCCACCATCAGAAAATTTTGCTAACACAGCAAAGCCATTAAGGAAATAGAGATCACTTAAGGGAAATATTAATTAAAAATCTGATTGAAGCACATGTTCAAAGGTAGTTTAAGACAGTATAGGATAAATAATTATCTCTTTAACCTCCTGCCACTCACCAGATTATGTTCCACTTGTGGGATGGATTTAATCAGGATGGTTACCACCATATCTTGGAATCTTGAAATGAGCTACACATAATTAATATTCCAGGAGCCCCATACTGCTGTTCAGAAGGGTATATTTGGATGTTTCTTGTTTGGGAAAACCAAAACAAAACCAAACACAGCAGTATATACCAGATTATTATTATTATGTTAAAAACCACATATAACTACAAAAACAGAAGAAGAAAAAAATTGTTGGTCCTAAAGTGCTCATAATTTAATAAGAAGCAAAACTGGGTTAGACAAAAATGTGGAAAAGTAGTGTCATAACTACTGCGTGATACAGTCATTCTTAAAAAACCAAGCCAATAATGAACTCACCTGCCTATCAACTTGCTGCTTATGCTACTGAAAAGATGTTTCAGAGAGAACTGAAAGAACCGGAGGGAATGTTTCTGAGAGACCAAATTTTCCTTTATCCAATATTTTGAAGAGAGGTGCAAACGTGATTTAGGTACTTGACTTTCATTTAAGATGGATTGATATTTTCTCACCAAAACTAAGCAACTTTCCTAATTTCTTGCTGAAACTATATACACTTTACTGAACTTTAGTCAAGTAGATAGTTAACTGAGTTCCTGTGGGGCATGCCAGGCAGGCAGATTGGCAAGAGCAATACATATGTATCCCTGATATTTTCACAGGGGGTTTGGGTTTCCACAGCCCAGAGGTCTGAAGCAGATCTAACCAGGCTGTGTTCAAGTGCTGAAGAACCATAAAACCTTACCCCAGCTGTGAATATCTTAGCTTCAAAGAGGGAATTGGAAAGCTGTGTCTGACCAACGCAGCAGGTTACATTGCAAACTGGTGCCAGCTTGGGTTCATCTTCAGCTGTAATCTGCAGCAGGTCAGAAGTACTCTGCGTTAAGGTTCAGCCTCTCTCTGCTTGTTGTAGAAATGAAGAGTAGGTGAACACATGAGGAGAAAGAGAGTCTGTCACCTCTGCCTCTGAGCAACCACTCTGAAAGCCCAAACCCCATGAGGGCTCAGTCAGGAAACAAAATATTGATGGAGTGCAGCTGGCTTACTGTGCACGGTGTTCTCAAACACCACAAACACAGTTTCCAGTAGGGAACTTTCTTGGAATTTCTGGTTGCAGGTCACTGGAATGAAGTTAAAGTTACAAAATATTGGAATTTCCCAGTTTTACTCACAGTAGCAGATCCCAAAAGTACAGTTAGAAAGAAACCTCTTTTGCAGTATTTGTTAGTAAAAGATTACTTTTTTTTCCCCCTTCCAGAATGCCAATAAATAAAAATGTTATACAGAGATCTGGAGCTGAAAGATTAATGAGAGTTAAGGCCTCACATCAGCATCTACATCATGTCTTTTGTCCAAGCTCAGCCTGGAAATGGCATTGCCTCATGGCCAGATATTAGATTACTAGTAGATCACCTACTTCTCAGCAGTTCTGTCTCTCTTATTCTCTAGTTCTGTAGTCACATAACATCAACCCTGTTGCCATTTTCTCACACCTTTTTTTTTTTTAAGATGTTCAATTTAACACTGTCAACCTTCACCAAAAGTGGTTTTTGTTGTTGTTAAGATAATGTGCAAAACATCTCATAACAGAATATGTATTTTAATATTAATGTTTAGAAATAATATAAAACAACCTAGGTTGTTTGACAACATTGAGAGGTAACCTGTTTGACAATATTACCATGTTACGTGTGTGCCAGCCTGAATGCCATTCGAAACAGGGAAAATGGGTTGAGTGGCCACATGGCAGGATTCAGCACTATGCCTCCTGGGACCATAAAAGTAGACAACTCTTGGATACATTTATAGAGGACTTTCTTTTTGGTTCATTTCCCTTCATATAGTCCAAAAAAATAGGTAGGTGCTCAAGATCCTGTCTATTGTGTAATACGATTTTAAAATAACTCAAAATAAGGGTTTTTTTTATTTTTATTTTTTATGTTAAACAACTTTGCGAGCGTTTTCTGATATTTTGCTAACATCTTCTCAACCCTTTAAGAATCCCCAAGATTCAAAATTGTGAGATGATCTACTTTGTATAAGATGCATCCTGCAATGAACGTCTCTAGTGAAGAAGGCTATTTGTGAGAATGCTGGTGCTAGGGACTGCTGCAAATAACCTTGTTATGCCTATAGGTCGTCAGGAATCTTCTGACAGAGTAGCTTTTGCTTAAAATCCCAAAAAACTGAGCTGTTTTGTGAAAATACTAATTATCTCTTGCTGACACAGTACAGGCTCCTTTGCCTGATTAATGTCTGTCTGTGATTATAACTCAAGCATCCATGTGAGTAACCTTAGGTACACAAATGAGCAGAAGGTGACCCGTTGGACTTGTCCTTCTTGGTGTGTCTGGTTTTATTTGTCTTTGTTCTTGTTTCACAAATCTTCAAGCCTCCTTTCCTAAGCCTGGGTTTTCTGGAGACTGTTTTTTGAAAAACCAGATTTTGCAGGAATTTGTAACCTAAGGATCTGGGCTCTTCCTTGTGATCTCAGAGACGTGGGTACAGGTCCTCTGCTGCAGCTCAACAGACCTGATACCTGAACTTGTATGTCTGCGTTCCCAGCAGAGTGGCCTGGACTTGGAGTTTCCCATGACAAAAATGCACGTTCTCTTCTGAGATTTCCTTCTTCGTAAATCTTGCTAAAACTAATGCTGTCCTGATAAAGTTTGATAACAGAATATTCTAAACTGGCTCCACCTGTAATCACTGATTTGAGGTCAAGGTGTGATGACTTCTACAGTTTGGGAGAAGAAACACTGACACTGTTCCCATTTCATTTTGAAGAGTAGAATGTGAGTCATTTAGGAAGTCTCTGTTTGAAATTCAGAGCCCCTAAGAAGAAAACTAATAAGAAGATACCTGAGTGACAAGTCCTTCTTAATCAACAAAGCACAGACCATGGCAGCACTGAACAGTGGATTGTGTGTGGCCATCTAGTTACACACAAACGTAAATTGTTTAATCACTAGAGACATGGCTGTGGGTAGCTTATGTGAACTAACTTGCATACTTGCATTTGATTCATATTGAATCTCCACATCACAAAATCTATGTCCAAATTATAGAATTATAAATGATTTTCCCCGACACAGAATGTTTTACCAAAGCACCTTCAGATGTTTAACAAACATCAGTCAGAGAGGTCTACTTAGGTGGTGAATTTTCCTTCATTTGCTCTTCCTACATATTCTGTGCATAACATATTTCTTTGACTTTATTTCTCTAGGTCATGTATGAAATAGATCCTGCAAATATTCTGTGTTTAAAATGTGCCTATTTGTTTTGACTGAACAAGCACTTCAATCTTGTTATTTTTCCCTGCCGTGATTTGAAACTGGCCTTCCATACCCATTTTAGAAATGTGCATTTCTACAACTGTTCTTACCACACACCTTCACTCTCATTTTAGAAAGAATAGAAGCAAAAGTGATATATGTATGGCCAAAACTAATTTTGTGAAATAATGCTTTTCTCTCCCTGTTCTTAACAGCTTTTTTTGGTTTGGCTTTTTGCTTTTTTTTTTTTTTCCTTGGTAAACATAACCATGTTTCCATTGCCTTTTGGACTGAGATGCAAGTCGGTACCAGAACTGCAAACAGAATGCAGAAAACCTACATGTTGTTTCTCTGGTGTTGTAGTCAGAAAAAAAAAAAAAAAGTCAGTAATTGACTTAACATTCATAACATACAGTGCATTTATGTTGGTAATCACTTCACTTAAACTCTGAACTCTAAACCGTAAGGATACAAGAATAAACTTTAAATATAAAACTTTTAAAATATGTTTTCTGAGTCTCTCTCTTCTCATTGAGACCTTTTCTAAGTTCTTTAAAAGATTTCAGACAAGAGACGGTAATTGGATTTCCAGACCTGTCTTTTATTACTTGAGCTAGAAAGAGACGTCCAGAGTGAAATGGTCTAACTTCTTGCCAGAATGGATTCATAACTAATACAAACTGGCTCTGCTTTTTGCTTCCCTAGGGAAAAGAGCCCTCTCATATTTATGCATTTAAAAAGAGTCTGATGGTCTTTAGAGATGTAAAAAGAAAAGTATTAGCATTAATTGCATCCTGATCTGCAACAATTATGTATATGCTGATTCAGAATTTAAAAAAAAAAAAAAAAGCAAGACTGAGAGTAAAATGAGTATTAATGGCTTTTAAAAATGTGTAAATTTTTTTGTTGTTGTTTTTAACATTATCTTTTTCTATGCTAGAAACATTCTTTCCAAAAGCATACTCAGTCTGACATTCTGGTACTTTATTTTTCAGCAAACCTGCTGCTGTCTCAAAGTAGCAGAAATCTGTCTCCTTCTTTTTCCATCAGAGGTTTCCTAAGAATTTCCTAAGAACTAGGAATTCATTTTGGACAGAAAAGATGCCACCAACTCCATTACAAAAAAAAAAAAAAAAAAAAAAAAAAAAGATCTTGTTTTAGATGCATCTTTCTTTGACATTCTGAAATTGAAAACACCTGGGAAATTTTAAATGCATGCATAAACATTCTTTTCTATGTATACAAAATAAATTACTTCCTTAGATTTTCTGTATACTGAACTGATATATATAGGATATATAAGTAGTTCTTTATAATGCAGTGTTGAATGGCTATAGGTTCCTTCTTATATTGAGAACAAGGCATTGTTTCAGACTGAGCTTGTATTGCTATCTCAGGATGTTTCTAACATGTCCACTATAGGGCAATACCCTCAAGGGAAATGGCTCTGACATTTTGGAGATTCTGTAGAACTGGACACCTGAATGTCAGTGGCTTCATGTTCAAACTGTTTGCTACTATGGGAATTTCTCCATTCAGTCTCTCACCAAATCCTACACGGACTGAAGTCAAGTGGTGGTTTTGGCTCAGATATCATTAGATCATGAAACAGATACCTCCAAGTTTAAAGTGTTGGTAGGCATGACTATACTGCTAAACTAATTCTGTGGATGGAATAGATGTCAGAGGAAAATTTAATTTATTTGCTCAGATTGGTCTGTTATACTAACCAGATCAATGTGCAGTCAGAAAAGTAAATGCATGTTTTAATTCTGATTACACCTGGGGATACATCTTTATAGTAGATGGTGCCAATTTTATATGACTGTGAATACCCTTTGAGATTATGGATGGGCATAATTTGGGTTTCAAATCTATTTTTTTAAACATATTCTTTGTACCTTGTTTCATTTCCATCCTTAGATTAAGAATATAATTTTTTTACCCTGAAAAACCTTAAGAAAGACATACTGCAATTGTGGCAGAGAAATGTGGCATAAATGCTGGAGAGATAATGAAAGGCTGTTCCCACAGGTTTCTAGCCCACATCAATTTGCATGACCTTTGACTAATTCAAGTAAACCTCAAATAATCCTGCTTCTTCAAATTAAATGTAAACTTTGAACCTCTTAGAACTGCCTAGAAAAAAATATCCTGGAAATTAATACTACGTGATCCTCTATTTAAGCGTATTAATTGCACTGACCAGTGTCCAGAGAAATGACTTTTAATCTGCTCTGCTCCAAGTCAAGCATAACTACAGTGAGAGTACTGTATTCACAACAACTTGAAGTTAGCATGATACGCTAAAAATATCTTCAGACTTCCTTTCTCTCCACCCACAGCTATGGGCCTGATTATAGTGTCCTTAAATCCTGTCTGAATTTCTGCTAATTTTGCCAAAAGAACTGATTATGAAGCAATATTGAGTCACGCTGTATATCTAGGGAAGCTGTAAAATATAATTGCAATTATGTGCTGACCCCTTGGTGAAAGTATGAGGTCATATATAACATATAAATGGTATCAAAACTTAAAACCAAAGTACTAACAGAAACAACGGTGGCAGTCAGATTTTTTTTCCCCCTTCTTGGATGAAGACATTCAAATGACTAGAAAATACATTTGCTCCCATTTTGCACATGCCTGAATTGTGCCTGAAAACCAGATGAACTGAGAAAGCAACTTTGCTGGGATGTGACAATCTTTAGATAGTTTACCTAATTTGAACATAAATTTATAAACAATCTCCATGATGCCTTTCATGCTGTTTTAATCTAGTTGTATTTGTAACCTCTTTCTTATTTTCTAACTTTTCCTGGTAAAAAGTCACTATAGGACAATTTAACCTACACAGAATGAATGGTTCTGGGGATAGTTGCAATCAGATGCACATACGGAGACAAACTGCCTGCTGACCTTAAGGGTTTTGGTATGAGATCTCAGCTTCAGTGCCCTGTTTCTAATTGCCCAAAAGGAGATTCCATTCCAAAAGGCAAGTAAAGGAAAAACAAGGATGCTCATGACTCAGCAGATAATAGCATATATTGTAGGAATTCCTGGCTGAGGAAATCAAACCTGGTCAGTCTCTGTGATGCCCCTGAACTGGAATGAAAAAGAAGGATGTGTATCAGTACAAAGCCTAGCATTTCTAACACCTGGCCTATGAGCTGAAATTCTTTCAGCAGGAGCAGCTTTGTTTTACATAAGTGAGAGAAGGATTATGACTCCTCAGCTTCCATACCAGCATTTGCTCTTCCATATTTCAAGATATTTTATTCTAGTTGCAGTGTTTTATTGTACTCTGCCAGTTTTTGTAATTCAAATCCTCAAAGGTTCTTGGGTCTGCAATGAATTGTAAGACTACAGAAAATACATTTCCTGGCTAATTAAAAGATTTGCAGGGAATCTTTTACCTAGTTATAGAACAAGGCTTGCTATTCAGTCCATCACTGTTAAAAGAAAGTCCTGGTCCTCCCTTTGTTCATGGCTTGCTATTCAAAATAGGACTGTGCTTTTTGGGGTTGAGTGAACTTTTTGTCCTCTTTTGTTTCTTGTGTATTTAGAAATCATCCTTGAACAAATCTCCCTGAGGAAGAGGCCCATGTGATAGCAACCTGAAACTGAACCCTGGAATGAAATGACATTTAAAATTAAATTACATATTCGTTTACAGAAATGCTGACTGATTAAATGCCTTAGGACTGCCAAGGTTCCCCTATGTTGTTAAAATGATTTTAGAAAAATGGTGGTTACATAACATCTGCTTGCTCCCGTCTGTTCATGTCCAGCCTGGTCTGTCAGGAGAGCCCTCCCGAGCCTCCTGCAGCCGGTGCTCATTTATTTGTTGAGGAGCCCCCCTGTTCCAAATAAAAGCACAAGGTGGTTAGCGTGGCCTAGAAAGGAGTGTGACTGCTGGTGACAGATGTGGCACCAGAGGAATCTGTGTTGTTCTTGGCTGCAGCCACTTCCAGGCAGGAAAACAATAGCTTGTTTTCTTCCTTCATCTCACAACCCCCGGCTTTCAGGACAGGAATTTCATTATACTTTGGATGGGTGGAAAAGCTATAGAAAAATGCCTGTGGCAGGTAGACAGGAAGTTTGCAATAGGCTATCAAAGCAGAGGGAGCAAGAAAAAGACCTTAAAGTTTCAAGAAAAACAAAACTTTTTCAAAGTGTGTTTTAGGGAACAGCACCTATTGTAGCTCAATCAGCACTCCTGGGGTTGATGGCTCTGCAGTCATCCCTGCTGTCAGGAGAGGAGTGAGAAGTCAGGAGGAGAGATTAGCTATGTCTGTCATGTGAAATACCAGGAAGAAATTGCTTTGTGTTCTCAAACCACAATGTCAAATATTTGTTAAAATGAAAATCCTAGAAAAAGTGAGTAGAGGACTTGACTCTTTTAAGCGATCTACTTTAAAGTTTTCCAAGCATACCTAGCGTTTTGTAACTGTTAAACCCAGCGTGAGTCAGAATAGGACATACACATCTAATAGAAACGCACAAATTTAACTTCAGTTTTCTTTGAAAGTTGTTGGTAGGGTCTTATGTTTATTTTAATTACTGTTTTCCTTGCAAACATCCTAACTTTTCTCTCAAGCAAAAAAAGATGTAGTAAACTCCAGTACTGAAATGAAAAATAAAAAAAGAAAGCAACTGGGAGCACTTGGTTGAAAGTGAATGTTTCTGCATGTGCTTGTATCTGACTTTAAGCAGGGAGCCAAGGCCTGGCTTGATGCTGTTTTACATGAGCAACCTCACAGATAACCCTCCAGAGGAGAACAAAGTTCTGCATCCTCTGGCCTCTCAGCTCTTCATGAAGCACACTAGTGAGTTACCGGCTCTTCTGCAATCCCTCCAAAAGCCTACTAAAATAGGAAAAGACCAAAGAAGAAACTTACTCTCCATTAGACTTTAAGTACTGTATGATGGTGCATTTTCTATGGCATGCCTATGCAGCATGGTGGAGGCCTCTTCCATGACGGAAGGTCTGTGAGCCTCTGCTGAAAGAAAATAATGTTCTCATAGACATTTTGGGTTACAAGCATTTCTAATGGCAAATTTTATGTGGTAAACTTTTTTTTTAAAAGACAAATTTCAGTTGTTTGAGTTTAATGCTTTGAAACCTAGAAGAACCTGCAAGTTATTTAAATGTGAGCTGCCAGTTTTCATTAAAGAATGGGAAAACTTCTAAAAGTAACAAACATTTTAAACAGAAAGTAACCCCTGTGTCTTGTTCAATATAGGTTTGTTGTACTCATAAGGCTAATCTCATAAAACTTAGTTCTGAAATTATGGATATGATTTGTATTATGTGCCTTAAAGCTCTAAAATAGATTGCATAGAGGCCAGCTTCCAAGTTTCTATGTAAACAAAAATATAACAGCATCCTTGCTTAGACGGGAGACCAACATTCTCATCTAATTCTTAACAACCCTCTGGACACTTCTTTGTTAATTTCTTTTTCTCCTTGAAATATATAACTATAACACTATATAACACTGACTTCAACTAGGAGTGAGATAGAACTGTGTTTGTTACAGACACATAGTCCAGTAGTGCTAATATTGACATGTGTGTCTGAACTTCTTCATGTAAGTAATCCCACCGAGGTCATCACCGAGGACAAGAATACGCTAACAGCAGTAAATGCAGAGCCAATATATTCTCACAAAATACCTTCCCTCTCTGATTTGAATATACTTTAAAAAAATGCACTTTATGCTTTTATGTTAAGAATCACTTTACAAGTTTAAATATTCACAATTATAAATACAGTATTCAATTAGAAAAGGAATAACCATGACCCAAACTTTTAAGAAGAATTAACCCTTTCATCCTGAAGTCTTTCATCTAGTTTATACCAGTGAGTGTCTCTGAAACTTTTACTTAAAATAAAAAATTAAAAAAAAGCATCGGAATACCTTTTCTTCCGACATAGAAAAACATATTCAGTAGATATCGGAATATTTCTTCAAGTTGGTAGTCTAAAGACGTTGTTTCCAACAAGCTTTCCTGTCTGCTTGTTTGCCTTTATTGCTCTACAGGGATAAACTGGTTTACTTTTAGTAACTTTTACAATTGTTTAGTCTGAGTTCTTGTGAAGTGATTCAGTCTTAAGGAAACAGATTAAACCAATGCTCTTTTTAATTTTTTTTTTTTTTTTCAGAAAGCTTCCGAAAAGTCTTGTTGACCAGGAAATTTCTGAAGGGTTGGGTAAGGTTATGAAGTCAATAGCCTAAAGAGGAAACTGCTGCTGGCAGTTCTGGATATATTGAGCAATTGCATTTTCGAGTAATCCTTGTTTGTTTTTAGCTTTTATGGTAACCTTTCATGAGGCTTCATGTGGCCGGTGTTTCTGGTGTAAGCGCAAAACCTGGCTGAGAGATTTATTTTTCTTTTTAAAATCCTTTCTTCTTTTAGAACTGGAAAGTAAATAATAATTACTTGTGTAAGCACAATGACGCAGGAGTTCAATACTAAAAGTAGGGAATTGCAGAGTACTCATGCGTGTGGATATCAGGAATATATGCAATTTGTCAGTAGTGATGGGAATTTGGCAAACACTTTTAATTTTTCTCACATCCTTTTCCTTTCATGATGTTCCTTTGGGAGTTGCTCATAAAAAACTCTGGGCAAAATTTCCCTGAAGTCCCTCACAACATTTCAGTTTGGACTAAAGATTATGCTTGGCATCAAGTCCACAACCAGTAATGAACACTAGGATGGACTGCTCAATATACATAGCTATTTATCAAGGTTACAAAGTCAGCCAGCCTCCAATATAACAGAAATCTGAGATTATACTTTTATCTATCAGTTTCAAATAATTTAAATTCAAAGATTTATGCCAATGTGGATCTCTGAAATGCGTGTGTGATAAAAGTGAGCTTGGGTTTTTCTGTTTAAAGAGAACTAATTCTAACAGAATTTCAGCACTGAATATTTATTTTATTACTTGTGGATGTGATCTCAACTAAAGATAACCTGGAAGATATAGACAAAAACATACTTTAAATTCCCGTATCAGTAGAAACTGTTCTTCAGAATTTGTAAGCTTTTGAATAAAGCAAATCAAGTCATGTTAAATGCAAAATTAGACTTCATAAGGGATATGTCCATCACTGTAATCTTTCAAAAGCTCCTTTAGCTTATGAAACCCAGAAAATGTGTGGCTAAATTCTCTGTGTGGCTCTGAAAATGTTACCTTGTAGTTTAAAAACCACTGGAGTAAGATAGTATTTCCATATGGAAAAGTTCTGTCACTGATGGGGCCTTGTGTCATTCATCACTTTATTTTTCTCCGTGGAAAACAAGAAGAGGTAAGGAGGGTTGCTTGGTCTGTATAGGAGGAAAGGATAAATGTAATGCCCAAATAAGAAAGAGGTGGGACATACACTGATATAATATGTACTTTCTATTTAATACGTACTGTCTATTAAATATGTGCAGCCAAACTCAGTCCTAGCAGCAAGCAAAATGTTTTTCATTTTAAGCAAAAGAAATAGGTTAGAAATCAAGGAGAAAGAGTTAGTGGCTCAAAAGAAAATATAACACCATTAAAAAGTGAATTATCACTGGATAAATTAAACTAGCTGATGAAACACAACTCTTGAAAGTGAGAAAATCCATCAGCCAGGATGACAGCCCAAACAATAATGCTTTCTGCCTGAGTAGAACTTATCTCTAATTGGGGTCTAGTTTCTTTTGAATTCCATTCAAGACAGAAGTCAGAAGATTTGGTAACTTGAACTGGTAGACTCCCATTTTGGAGGTCAATGACATATCTTATCACCATCATGACAACTGCCTGAAAATGTCTTTCTCAGCCTGCAGTCCTGTAGGTAGGTATTCTGAAAAGTATTTCTAAACTGTGGTTCTGTCAAAGCTCTTTCTCATTCTTTTCCTGGGAAAGGTATGTATTCTTTATTCCTTAGGGTTTATGTAACTAGTGATTAATACCCAGGGGGAAAAAAAATAATCCCACAACTGATATTTCATTCTGATGTTTCTGTCACTTATTTAATTATTAAAATCCTTTGAAATACAACTAAAAAAAATTTCCAGGAGCCTTGTCAAACATGCTCTTACCCCTATAAGTCAGCAGTAAGCATTTCAGAAGAGCCTCTTGTGCAGTCCCGTTTTCAAAATTACTAAAATGTGGCTGTGTTTGTCTCTGAAATGTCGTAACTGGATCCACTGGAGCCTGGAAGGTCTGAACTGAAACTATCCAGAGGATAGGGACTGCACACTGGCCATACGGCTGTGCCAGGCATTGTTGGAGTTAGGTGGATGGCGTTGTGAGCAGGCATGGCTTTCTTTAACAAAATCCATTCTTGTTGTTCACACAAAAGGACTAGTAAGGCCATAGAGAAAAGGTCATCTCCTCTGTGTATACTCTTCCTGGTTGATCTACCAATACTTACAACTCCCATGGAAACCAACAGGAGTTGCCTCAGCTCAGGAGCAGAAAAAAGAGCAGTGAAGGAAAAGTTAGGGGCTTATTTTCTCTTATTTCATTTATCCCTGTTTGAAAGCAGGCCCTTATCACATTGTGTTTTGAGAACCCTTTAACAGATAAATGTAGAACAATACAGGAAGAATCTGTTGGTGAAGATATATTCTTAAGGATGGAAGAAAGTATTTGCTTGTGCCTCTTTGCTAAGTGAAAGGATTACAGATTAATCAGTGCCTGCCCACCTCGGAGGCCTGCTCTTCTGTCAGCTCATCTGCCACACCAGTTTCCATTTTACGTGTGATTTCTATAATATCTTCTTTCCTGTAAGTGGCCATTTCTTTAAACTCTACCATTCCTCATTGTATAAGCTGCATGTTATGCAAGAGACAGTCAAAACTGTTCTCTGTATCCTCATATATGGAAGAGACAACAAAACAGAGTTCATAAGTGCCATTATTTTCCTGTGAGACATCAGATTTTTTTATGGCAATTATTGTTCAAAGAGGAACTCAGAGAATGAAGGAGATCTGGGAATGAAACAACACTTTATTGGTCTGTTGCCAATGATTTTATTTCATAAAGTTTATAAAATTGGGAAACTTATTATCAAGCTTTCTAGATGCAAAACATGAGAACTAACTAACGACAAAAAGAAATTTTGGGAGAGAATAGAGGAGAAAGGAAATTTTACGAGGTGCTGGACTGTCTTTTCCCTTTTTTTGAGGTAGCTGGAGTGAGGTCACTGTCAATGCTCACCCTGTTCTCAGCCACAGGGGTTTTTTTGTCATTTTTATGTGTGAGGAATTGTGTAGAAAACTGCCATTATTTGAAAACTGAACAGATTGTCATTCTTGCTTTTAAAGCATTCTGCTGTGTAAGCCATTGTCATAATCCACCTGTATGTCAAATTCAGGGATTGTGTTATAATATCATTAGATACATGGAGACGCCAGGGACTCTGCAAAATTATCTTTACTTTGCCAAAGCAAATAAATGAAGGGAAATCCCCAAGGGTAAGGGATGAACGGAACAGATGTGATAGCTTTACTTCACATTCACTCTGCCTCATATATAGGTGCCACGTAAGAGGTATAGTTTGAGTGTTGTTATACTTAACCAATAGTCAGCAATAGAAAAGTCTCTTTTAGTATGTGGGCAGCTGAATTTAAGTCATATCAACCCTAAGGCTGCTGCAAATTATTCAAGATGCTGAACTCAGGATAATTTACAAATCTCCTTTTGAGTTGAGGCATACCAATCACTTGAAAAGAGAATTGCAGTTTCATCCTTGTAATCTTGCTCTTCTACCCTTTACACCTTAATAAAGTGGGATTTTTTTTCTGCTGCAAAACACAAAAGAGAAGGAAAGAAAAAAAAAAGTTGCCAACTGGCTGATTTCCAATTTACATGGGTATAACTGAATACAGAATCAGTCCAGTAATTGGCTTTATTTAGAAACACATGCCTTTGTCCAGATCCCATTAAGACTGATGAAAAATGCACTTCATTGATTTCACTGACAGTGGATTGAGCCCATTAAGAAAAATGAGTTTGGTGTCAGGGTAGCGACAGTTTCTGTGTAAACTGGAATGGATGTAATCATATGTAGACCAAAAAAACATATTTTCACAACTTTAATATGAATTCCAAACAAATGCATTGGTTGAAAAATAATTCAGAGTGAAGCTAGTGCCTGTGCACAGTTGTGTTTTTCTTACTGAGCAACACTGCTGGAGGAGTATAATATGTCTCTTGGTTATCCATCAAAAGGAAAACAAAAGTATTTGCAAAGACTGGGATTATATTCCTAACATATCGATCACTGTGGATGTACTAACTTTAAAGAGAAAACCATTAGCTGTGATAGACTTCTAATAGATGACTCCTATCCCACAGTCTAGGGAGAAACAGATAAAGAACTGATATTTTCTTTTACTGACACTAAATGGCTAATGTGAAGTTAACTCAAAACGACTGTTTTGCTCTGGGGGAAGAATAGCTGCACATTTGTGATTTAGAGTACCAGAGGGGTTGAATTTGCCTTGCACTTACAGTTGGAGTCTTGCAGGATGTGTCAGAGCGTGTGACTGCTGTGCTGGGAAACGGTTTCCCTCCTGGTGGAACCAAGGTTGAAGCCACTCATTAGAGTGCCCTTGACTCACCTCACTTGCAACATTACCTCTTCATGCATGTGTGGTGTGTGCCTACAGTCAGATATTTGCACAAATATAATTTTTGGTAAAGACATCATATGCATATACAGTCCTAGGACCATACAGAATTATAACACAACAAACCCTTATTCCATCTGTTTCACTCTGCACCACTTAGTAATGTCAATGCAATCCTAGTGCCTGTTAAAATAGAATTTTCTCTTAAGCCACCAGAAGAACAACATGTCTAAAGAATCTCTCCAATTTGCATCAGCCTAACAGTGAAGCCCAAATCTCAGCCTAGTCCATGCCCATGAATGGAGATCTATACTGTGTCAGATATAAGGAAATGCCTCAGTTCCTTAAAGAGAACAAGAGCATGTGGGGAGATATATTACGGGAAAGGTAACATTTTAATTTTTTTCTCCAGCAACACTATGTTCTTATGACACACTGAGTTTATTGCTTTTTGAAGAATGTATGCTCCCTGAGGCAGTGAAAGCAAGGTGAGTCTCATGGAAGTGCTGGAGAGATTTTACTAGAGAAAAATCTAATAGTAACTTCACTGCTACCTCATCGCAGAAAAAAAAAAAAACCACAAACAGGCTTGGCAGGGGCCCAAGCCTCTCTCTCCATTAATGTGGATAGCCACACCCGTCAAGTCAAGAGGAAAAAGGGCAAATACAGGGGCTTCATTTATATTCAAGAGTCCTTTCGAAGAAGGGTGTTTTTTTACCCATTCCTTCTCTTTTTTCTTTTCCTTTTTTGTGCTTTTTTCTTTTTTTTTTTTTTTTTCCTTTTAATGTGTTTTTCCCTTTGCAGTTTCTTTGTTGTTGGTGGTTTTTTTTTTTTCCTTTTTCTTTACTGTCTAAATCAGATCCCGTCTAGGGTTCAAGTTCATTCAGGATATGATAAAACCTGACCTCACTTCAGGGCTGAATTCACTGCTGGGATATATGATGTTGCAACTCTGTCCCAAGGCAAAGTCAAACAGCTTAGTTTTGTGTGGTTTTCCCCTGGCACAGAGGAAGGAAGCAGTGCTTTCAGAGCTAGGAATCATCTCTTGCTAAATATCAGTGGCCAGCAGCACTGGCTCCCAGCAGATCTGGATGGGAGACACCTGGGTGGAAAGAGCTGGAGCTGCTTTGGATGGCTGGGTCTCCTTTCACAAAATTGCCACGTGGTCAGAGCAGGCCAAGGTGTGGGCCAGTTTTGGGTGTTTTGTCAATCAAAATTCAAATGCAGCTCATATTTGGACTGAATCATCAGTAAACATCAGTGGCTAGTTTTATGGAAAAAATACATTTTTAAAATAAAGATCTTTTATGTGGCCTATTTTCTGGTTCGTCTAATAAAAGGTTTTGGCTACATTTCTTCATGCTTCTATTTGCATTTGTTTATTTTCCACCACTTTAATAACAAAACTACTGCTCTGAACTTTTGTTGTAAATAGCTGACTGGCAACAAAGTTGTTTTGAAAGACAAGAAAAACAATAAAAAAATCCTTTAATCTACACTGCCAATAATATTCTGTAACTAGGACTTCAAAATCCTGGTTCACATGAACTAAAAGGGAATGTGACTGAGCAAGAACTGTCCATGCTTTTGAACTAGTCAACAGGTCTCTTTTTATTTTGGTTTGTTAGGAGAGTTCGCTGGAGCATTTCAGGGATAATGGTAACAGGTTGCGTAGAGAAAGATCATTTATATGTGGCTTTTTCATTCTTAGCAAATCACAATGAGCATCTCAAGATTTCTATGTTTTGCTGTGATCTGTATCTCTATAAAACTCCAAGCCAAGGTACTTATTAAAGGGAAACATTTAGTTAATTTTAATGCCTTTAATAAAATAAACAGCAGAGTTAAGCATTGTTACAGTGGTCTTAAATCCATTTTATGGAAAAGGCCCAGTACCTGAAGTGATTTAAGAAGACTGTAAAAAAGGAAGTCACCTCATTTTTGGAGTGATCAATCTAGCTACTGATCTGAAAATTCAGAGAATCCCCTGATTATTAGTATTTGTGGAAATTAGCCACAAGTTTAGAGACAGGAAAGGAGATACTGGTTATACAATGCTGGAAGTTTGAACCTGATGCTGGTTCAATTTTATTAAATTATGAAAAGAGAGGAAAGAAGGAATGTGAAATTCTAGAAAGGGAAAGGGCATAACATATTTCTTTTATAAAATTGTATGCACCTAAAAGATGATGTGCTAAGAAGCATACAATATGGGCTTGTCAAAACACACCAAGTGAACCACCCTTTTACAGCACAGCTAGTCTACTCTATAAGTGAATAAAGTAGGTGTGAAATAATTTGACTTTAGTAAGGCTGAGCTTTGTTATCTATCTCAGCATAGACAAACAAGGAAATGTGGTCTAGTTTGAACCTTATTGATGCTAATTTAACATTCTTATCATCAGCTTTTAGCTCAACATAACCACACTTTGTTCCCTCTCCCTTAGGCAGCATTCCTGATTCCCAGTGCACTTCAGTCACCATTCAACTGGGAAGGTCTCTATCTTGTGACTGCCAGCCTAAACATCTAACCTAAGCGGTGTGACTCATCTCCTTTATGCCACTTGTCTAAAACTGTTTTATCTAGAGGTCCTTAATTCCAACTGAGGCTTCACTGATGAGCCCACCCAGGCAGTTTGCAACCGAGTCCCCCTCACTGGGAATGGGTGAGAGAGCCCTGATATCGCCCACATGCTCTGCGTTAGTGTCCAGGCCCTCATGCAAGAATTGGAGAGTGGGATTGGACTGTCTGACGGTACTCATTAAAATCAGATTAGAGTGGGTGCTGAGAGGCTGGACTGGGAAACTCCGTAACAGGAATTGGGTGAAGAATATAGTGAGACCACAGTGACTGCAGCAGAGACTAAAGTAAGGACAGTTTGTGTAGTAAACAAGGTCCAGGCAATCTGGTGTCAGAGACACCAGGGTCTAGCTAGGGATGTGTATCTGAGATGTGGAGATGTAAAGGCTGGAAACAGCTCTGGACAGCACGCTGCTGTGTTTACTTTACACCGTGCTGCAGCATGCTGCTGCAGTGAAGAACCATGGCAAAACATTTGAGAGGAGGCTAAATGGCAGCAAAACATCTCCTGTGATCTGTCTTCCCGAGTTTCATAGCTGACACATAAATTGAGAAGTGTAACTGCAACACCGATAGTACGTATTCCTTGTGTGACTTTGAGACCAGTTGTCTCCAAAGCATTTTATTTATGCTATCACTTTTCCAGCAGGAAACATCACGCTCAGCATCTAGGCCATTAAGTGGCCAGTGAATGATGTCAGTAATTCAGAGCCTCCAGATTCTCACTGACTGTAAGGAGCTAGACCAGATGAGCCACCAGAAAAGAGGCTTCCCTGGGTATTAGGGAAAGTTGATGGGACTTATGAATGCTGTAAAGCCCATTAGAGATACACTTCTGTCATCATTGCTGCCAGCAGATG
The DNA here is from genome assembly GCF_047716275.1 of Strix uralensis. NCBI lineage: Eukaryota > Metazoa > Chordata > Aves > Strigiformes > Strigidae > Strix > Strix uralensis. The sequence goes on along the minus strand of NC_133975.1, from coordinate 47,760,951 downwards.
CATATAAAGGCTATGGTGGCTATCCCTAGTGTCACTGTACAGTTTGCTGACATCTTTACCCAGTTCATTATGTTGGTATATGAATACCATGACTTGGTCTCAGCTTCTGGTTCACATACCAGCCACAAAGAGATTGTCCAGGTCCTTTGTAAGTGTAGTCTCAGCGGTCTCTGTGGCCTTTCGCTGGTCAGCTGCACTTCCAGCAGCAAGGAACTCTAATGAGACAGGAAACAGTTTCTGGAGACTGGTCCCTGAGAGGTACTCAGGACAGCTTCAGTCACATTCTCCTAGGCATTGGACTGGAAACCAGAAACAGTCACTGTCTGGTCTGTCTTCAGACAGATCTTCACTTGGAACCTATATGTTTGGGTCCAGACACTGGCATGCTAACCTAAGACCTTTCTTCACAAACTGTTGTTAGGCAGACCAGAGTGAAGCAGGGAAGGATTAGGATAAGGCAGGATAAGGACTGGAAAATCACTTCTACTTGCAAGCCTGAGTGATTTTTGGTTTTATGAAACAAGGAAAATGGGGAAAAACTGTGTTCCTGTGCACAATGGGGCAAATATACTGCATGTATACTCCTAGCCAAAGGAAAACAATGACATAAAGGGCCTGGGGTTTCTGGCTGTTATTTACCCAGTTATTCTGTCCTACATCAGAAGGAATTTGGTCCTTGGAGCTGAACCATCATGCTAGACTTGACAGCTGTGACAGCCAGTCTCAGGCTATTTCTCTGCAGTCTGACAGTTCCTCTGTACACCCAGACTGCCCCATATTCTTCTAATTTTGAAGGAGCAGGGCAGCAGTACCCTTGATATGTGCATTGTTTTAATATACTAAGGTCTATGTACTTTCACAACAATATTAAGAAATCCCGAGTTGAAAATGGATTTAGAGTTTGGAAAGGTATTTGGGTAAAATATAACATCTGCTGGTCCTGTTCATACTCTTCCATAAGCATCTGCCTGTGGCCACTGTTTCAGACAGGATGTTGTGCTATGGGGTCCAGTGGTCTGAAGTAACATGGCTGCTTTTATGCAGTCATTTGACAATCTTCATCAAATATTTAATGTCTGCAGGGTCTTCATATGAACAGTACTGCAATTATATTGCATACAGAAAAACAGAATGGTACTTTGACACAATATATATGTCTTTGCAGGCAAGCCCCAGTCCTAGTCCTTTAGATGTTCAAAATGGGAGTATTTCCATTGAGTTCTGCATTCAGAGTGACTGCAGGATCTACGATTTTAACTACAGCATTCAAGAGAAGCACTAACATAAATGCAGACCTTTAATCAAAGTATTTCAAATCACACTTAAGGACACTAATAATACTACTAAAGGCAATGGCTCTGCTGACTGGCCTAAGTTGATATCATAATCAACCTATGTAAAGGCAAAAATATAACAGTAGTCAGAAATAACCTGAAAAGAAGAATCTATTTTTTTAAAAATTAGGTTGTTTCCAGCATAAATATAGTTCTCTCTAACAGCACTGACATCAGATCCATTAGTTTATATCTGTCTCGCCTGGTTCAAGACAGGAATGTCTTAGAAGAAAGAAAATCATGCTAAGGATGCAGTAAAAGGTCAGTATGTTCTTTAATACCAAATGACCACAAATGCTAAAACCTCTGGCATCTCTGTTCACAGTTAGACATAAAAAAAAGAAGTGGCAGCACAAGAGTTTTCACCAAAGCTTCTTGAACTTTCAGTGCTAAATTAATTTTTTATGTTGATGTAAGGTACGTAATTTACACTGTGAATTTCAGGCATAATGTGTAAAATATTTGTTTCCATAACAAGTTGTCATTGTAGGATGAATGGGATTTCTACAGGGATTTCTCTGTAACGTATTTTTGGAAGTTTCTATTTTGGAAATTAGTAATTGCTATTACAATTTCTGAGAAACCATGTAGTGTAATAACTAGGCACCAAGTATATAATTATGATTACTCTGAAGTGTGTTTTTCAAACTAGGAGGACACAGCCTTTCTTGCATGCTTAGTTGTATTCAGACCTTTCAGAAGTATGTTCAGTCAAGAGGGTTCATATAACAGTGATTGCTCCAACCCCTAATTTTCTCCAACATCCCCTATTCTTGAAAAATATCTCCTTAAATTGTGTGTCACATACCTGCATCTGTGCCTCAGGCACCTGTTCTTCTTACTGAGTTCGTTCATTCTCCAGGACTTCCAGTGCTCTATAAATAATGGTTCTTCTACATTTTACAGTCTTTATTTCACTCCTTACCCAAAGAATCAGCAGTCAGGCATCACCCATTCTTTGGGTTTTCTGAAATAAAAGTAGCAGAACTTTAATTTCAGGGTAAATTTAATAGTGCCTTTTAGGATCTTCTAAGTCAGATTCGTTAAACTGCATGGATTCTTCCCACTGGTGTTAAGGGTGAATATCCAGACATTCTCATGGAAACTACATTTATTAGGATGGTGTCCCTTTTCTGAATTGTTGAATCTGAATGAGGAAACAGATCCTAAAGTTATGACTTATTATAGCACAAATGTAGAGAATATCAGGTTTTTAGACTAAGAGCCAAACTAAGCCCTTATACTGAGATTCTGCTGAAATAGCTGTCTTAAAGGTAAAAAGGATCTGTTTTCTTTAGGTAGCAGGCATATGATGAATTTTGGGGCTCATGTCGAGTTTGGAGTTGGAGCCCGGGATAGGCACAATTCCTTATTACACAATGACAGTGTGCTAGAAGTGTTCCAAAGACTGTGACTGAGCATTTTGTGGGTTGTAAGAAATTTGCCCTGCGGGCCTTTGGCACCATATGTCTAGCAGGTAGCTGACAGCTGTTCAGACTGAGTGCAAATCAAGAAGAATTTAAGTAAAAAGCAGATACTATAGTAAAGCACATCAGCAGTGTGATTTAGGCAGGATGCATGAGCTATGGTGAGCAAAAAGGAAATCTGAATGTGACATTGCAGGCTGTCCTCACTTCTGTCCTCAGGAACATCGAGGTATCTTTCCAACATAGTCAGCCAGGAGGAATCCTGGTTCAGACTTAAAACTCTTATTAGCTGGAATTGCCTTGACTTGCACAACAAGGCATCTGTCTCTTCTCCTCTTTTTATTATGTAAGTAGAGGAAATAAAGACAGGTACTTAATCCTGTGTAGCACTTTGCATGCAATAAGTGCCTTTAGAAAGTGTTTATGTTGCAGAAAGTATAGAACGTGTTGTTGAATGACATTTCAACTGTCTTCCTGGTTATTTTCAAGGTACAGCTATATTGTTTGTTGATTTGTATAGAAATAGCTGTGGTACAGTTATTCATCAGGCATGCAGTTCATGCCTGTAGCATGTTGATAACAATTACTAATCATGCATTAACTCTTCACAAGTCATTTACATCTACCATTTATGCATGAACAAACACTGCCTCTTAAGAACTTTGAAGCTGACAGACTAATCCTTTTCACCACTGACTTGCATCTCAATTCTTAAATGACAGTATAATCCACAAAAGAAATAACATTGGCACTAAATGTGTTCAGGCAATTAATTACCTAGTTTTATTGAAACACAGGGGTTAAATGTGAGCATATGGATTAAATGCGGATGCATACAAATAGGCATCTTTTGACTTGTTATTTTTTTTCCCCAAAACTAGTGTGACAATCTTTCTGAACTTTCCAGATTATTTTACAGGTAGAAAACGAGCCTGAGTAATTTTTAAGAGAGGTTTAGTTGGTCTTTTAACACTATTATAGGTATATGATTGTGTGCAAAACTTTTTTTAAAGGTACTATGCTGACTGTGGGTGTTACAAGGTGCAACAAGAGTTTAAAGTTACTGCAATGTCACTGATAAAATACTCCAACACAAGGAGAGGTGTTTCAGATGAGAGAACACTTTTTTTGACAGTTAATACATTTCTCAGGCTGATTAACCTGTTTTTTAGGAACATGCAGAACTTCACATAGTAATATTATTAATACCAGGTTGTAGACTTATTTGCATGACAACAGCAGTTTGGGGACTGTTTTTTAGGTTGAAACCTCCATAAGAGTTTTTCACCCACTGATATCAGCAATGTAAATCTTACCAGCTTCGGTGGTTTAAGATTAAACTTTAATCTCTTTGGCAATGACATTAGAGAACTGCAGAATCAACTGCTATTCACATACTCCTCCCTCTTTCGTCTCTCCATACAGCATATGGATATCTGTATTCTAGTATGGATACCCCTGCTTTTCATATTGATCAGCATGTGTACTCTGTTGTGTTGGTTTTTTTCTCAGCTTTGGGGTCATTGCTACAGTATTTTCATTTTGGCAATAAGAGAACAGGGGAAAAAAATCTTGAAGTCATACACACAGTGTATGACAGTGCTTTTCACGTGGAGATCTGAGCATAGGCATAGTTACATAGAAAATGCAAGTATTAAAATGCATAATCCTGCAAGGAACATATATTTTGGGCATCTTGTATGATCCAAATTTTCTGTATATCCATGACAGTGATCAGATGTGGCTGCTTCCTGTGAAATACAGGCATTATTAATATGATTATGTCTATTATGACCAATGTATGCCATTGCTGTTTTGACAAGCTATTTACATAAAGCCTAATATAGCCCAGGCTTATTATACTTACCATCAACACCATGTTTGAAGGGGCACATGCTTCTAATCATTTTCTCATTTAATTTTAATAAATGAGACACTTCATTGTGCATGCAGCTCTCTCTAAGGCCTTCATTTTAGAGACTCCACCAAGGCAAAATAATCTGAATTTGCCAGCATTCAGATCGACCCTGTAAGGATCATCTGTCACACTCAGTATCTGTAGAGGAGAGAGAGATGAGGGAACTGGAACATTAAGGAGGACAGACTATAATTTTCTTCATCTGATGGTTCATCTGTTTGTTATTTTGTTCACTGCCGAGTTTGCTACTTAAGCTTCTGTATTTCAAAACGGAATGAAAATCACTAGTCTTTTCAGAAGGAAGGAGATCAAGTACCTTCCACAATTCTGGTCATTGGTACCAGAAGGGAGAAACATTTTATACCAAACACCTATTTTGTCCCTACTTCCTACAATGACCTGAGGATATATACCTCTTTACAATAGTAGAAAAGGAAAGAAGACCAAGGAGTTTTCAGCATCCTTTAAAAACTGGTCTTTCTTAGACCTGTAAACCTCTATACCTTCTGGATGATCACCAAAGCCATCAAGATGTGACAGGTGATTGAAATCAAAAACATCTGTAATTACAGAGGTGGCAGAACATGAAATCCTTTTTAGAATTATGTTTTCTAATTGTGTGAATTAAATCAACTCAATTTATAAGAAAAACTAGTTTGGCAAACATTGAAACTAATGAATTCTGATTCCCAATAGATGTGGGTCTTTGGCTGTCTGGCTTTTTAACTGAATTAATCTGAAAGCTAAGGCATGGGTTTTTCTGTTAATAGAAATTTAAAAATACATATCAGCTTTCCTGAAAAAGGCTTGGTAAAGACTTTAATAAAATTTTTTCAGCTATTTGACATGAGAAGTTCTGTTTTTCAGTCATAATTCCTCCTCTAGTAAAGCAGATACTATATGGATTAAATGTTTGTGTTTAAAGAATTTATAATAACTTTCTCCCAGGTGAGTTTTCTAATGTCTAATCTCTCATGCCAGTCTGCTTTCTTTCTCACTTTTTTCCCTTCTGCAGGAACATTAGCTCAATCTGTCTTCCCAGCCAGCTGTCTTTACAAAACACTCAGGACTTAATATCTCTGAGCTCTCTGCCTTTTTTTTTTTTTTTTAAAATGTGGTATCAGTCAGTTGGAAAAAATCAAAGGTTTGCAACAAGCTGTTTGAAACATGAACAGAGTGTTATTACACAAAACTCCTTACCTTAAGAAAGTAGACTAAAAAGAGCAATAAAACCAAAGAATTTCTATCTTACGCAGATATGAATGATCTTTTGTGTGATTGAGCAGCAGAGCTGGACTGCTGGATCTTCAGTCTCCATGTTTCACTACTGCAAACTAAAGAAAGGATTAATGTAATGTCCCTGGGCTGATCACTAGGAGAGGTCTTGTTATATTTAACTATTATATAACTATTTAACTATATATATAGTTATATATATTGTGTTATATATAACATATAAGTATATTTAACTATAAATAACTATTTTCTAGTGATCAGGATAATGTCTGAGATCAGGATTCCTGGGAATTATTCCTGAATCAGAGAAACAAGCATGGTTAGATATTCCCAACAGTGGACACAGCAGGAGTTGTAAGCAGAGAAAAGACAGCGAAGTCCATCCCTGTACTCTGAGATACAATGAATGCTGAGACGGAGGTGGATCTCCCCTTATATGTTCATTTACTAGTAAAACTTCTACTTCGTTGTCTTACTTCTCTTCAATAGGATGTCTGAAATTCAAAACACCGCTAAAACCAATCAGCAGAACCTGGCCCATTACTCGTGATCAACCGACTTGCCGGTACAAGGCTTTTATAGGAGGCTTTTTTCTCCAGTCCTTCCCATTTGGGCATTGCTAAATCAGCTGGCACTGCAATAGGACACCTGAATGGCATTCAGGCTGTCCTTCTAAGTCCTGCACGCATGACAGCTCTGGCTTCTTCTGTCAAGTGCCAAGCAAGGGGGTGGTGTGAGCAGTATGATTACTGTGTCCCTGCTGGCCTGCCAAGAAGGTGCTGCCAGCTAAGAAAGCAGCTGTCTGTGACCTTGCCCAGCTTTTATATGGTGAGAGGTGGGAGAGGAGGCCTTTTGCCACAGATCCTTGACTGTCAGAACTCGCTTGAGAGCTGACACCCATTTAAGTGCATTAAAAAAAAAGTCAAGCATTATTGAAATATTTCTTGTAATACTTGATATTATTTGTGAAGTGTAAGACACCTAAAGTTACTACACAGATATCTTACTGAAGAAGCTCCCTTTTCTTGTCTTTGTCACGCTTTTATTAGCTATAGAAAGATATTAGCTGTGTGCTCTTATTTAATGTGAACCTGAGGGGTGGATGGTATTAATTTCTATTTTATGCATTGTCCTATTGAGTTACCACAAATACTCATCTATCGTTAGGTGTTTACCTCCATAGCTGCATCAGGAAGCACTTTCAAAGGGCAGTGGATCTGCAGACAGCCGGAAGGAGGCAATTAGGTGGTTTGCGTACAAGAGGAGGTAATGAGCAGCCGGGCTCAGCAGCTGCAGGGAGCAGCATGCAGAAAGCGGGGCCTGCTGTGGCTGCGGGTGCTGACAGTCATTTGTTCCTCTGCTGCCGCTGCTACGCTGCACTGTAGATGTGTGTTCTGCTCTACTGTGTTAAGGCTTTCTCAACACAAACAGGGGACACATCTGTCCTCGTGTTTTAAGCATGTTGCTGTCTTATTTTTCATGCCCCTATCCCTCAGTATCACAACAAAAATGTAGAAAAATGGAAATGGCAATCAGTGGGTACCTGCTCTCAAACACATTTATGCCAGTCTTTCTAGAACAACTACAGCATGTTGGTTTCCGTTCCTGAGATAAAGTTTAGAAGGGTTTTCAAAAAATAAGCTTACCTTTTTTTCTTCATGGAGAGAGTGTCATGGGAAGCCTCTGGGCTTTCTTTTCAGGAAAAAGCTTCACTTTGTTTAATTTGCAAGTTCCTGTGTTTGAGCTGGAAAACTGTGTCTTGAGATACCTGTGGCCTTAAAATGACCCATAGCAGTAGATTTTTGCATCTGTATGCATGTATCTATACAGACATGCATATGTATATATGTATATGGCAGTATATGTATACCATATGGCAGCAAATTCTGAAGGGCATGGAATTATTCTCAGACTGCATCTAGAATTCAGTTAGGACAGAAATGTTGCTCAGAAGGTGGAGCTGAGAGTACTCGGCATGTGGGTGTTACAGAATCTACATGCTGCTTGTTGCCTGCCATGGATTATGCACCAGGTCATGTGCCCACTTATTTCTCATTTGTCAAAGAGGTGACTTTCTTCACTTTTTATCTGCCATTATATTATAGTCCAAACCCCAATAGAGCTTCACAAAGAAGCATGATGAGGATTACAGGACACGGCAAAAAGTGTCTATTGATGTATCAGACTTAACCATTGGATCCATTCTGAAGAATAAAAAGTATTCTTCAGGTGATGCTGCTCTTTTGTAGAATGAATCATAGAATCATAGAGCGGATTGGGTTGGAAGGGACCTTAAAGATCATCTAGTTCCAACCCCCTGGCCATGGGCAGGGACCCCTTCCACTAGACCAGGTGGATCATCATACTGCAGACTGAAGCTCTGGCAGTGTATGCTAGGAGTGATAAGAAATAAGGCTGGAAGATAAAAAAGACATGAAAACTGTCATGATTTTCAGTGACTGGGTCCCTATAAAGAATGTGAGACATATGGGAGATGATGCCTTTGAACTCTAATGGGAGGGTGGGCATTTGCTAACCTAAGACTGCTCGGCTGTATAATGATGTCTGTTCATTTCCAAAATTGAGGTCAAACAGACAAGCAAGAAGTTCAGCATGTACCTGTATTTTTATAAGCATGAGATACACGGAGCTCCAGAAAGAATTTCAGGTATGAAATTTCCATTCCATTAGGTCTCTATTTATAACTTGCAACTGGAAAACCAGCACTCTTTGTAACAAGGCCACGAGCCTATCCCCAAAACAAGCCTTCTTGCTTTTTCACAGGGAAAGTTCGACTTTTTAAATGAAGCGACAGTAACTATTGACTAAATATGTGCATATGTATATATATATATATAATCTATGCAGCACTGCACCCCGTCTTCTTCCCATCCAACTCAGCCCCTCTCCGCTAATATTCCCTTGTTCCTGCCAACTCTGTTAAGACATTTTTCGACACCGCCAGAGACCGGATGATGCTCCCCCCGCCTGCCCGCCCCCCCCCCCCCCCCCCCCCCCCGCCGCCACTTATCCGCACATCCCGCCGCCCCGTCGCTGCCCCGTCTCCAGTGGCGGGAGGGCCGAGGGGGGGGAAGCGAGGGGGGCCGCTGCCCGGTCGGAGCCTCCCGCTCCCCCCCCCCCGCCCCCCCCGGCCCTCCCGCCGCCGGCGACGCCGCTCGCCCAGTGCCCATGTGCGGGCGGGCGGCCGGGACATGCTCACTGGGCGAGCGCCGCACCGCGCCGCGGCTACCGCACATGCTCAGTGGCCGCGGAGGGCACCGTCGGAGGTAGGGGCTCGCTCCGCCATCGCGACATGGCCCGCCGCCTGGTCGCCACCGAGCCTTATCGCGATAGGGGGTGGGGGCGGAGCGTCTGGCGGTGAGCGGCGGTGCGGGCCGTGGCGGTGGCGGGGCTGCGTGTGGGTGAGGGGCCTGTGTCCCCCCTCTCGGTGGGGCGGGAAGGGGCCGCGGAGGAGCCGGGGCCCGGCCGCAGAGGCCCGTTCCCGCCGGGAGGCCCCGTCAGCACCTCGGCCAGCGCCGGTGGCGGCGGGACGCGGGGCCTGAGGGGAGCCCCACGCGGGCCCGCCTCCCGCTCTCCCCACGGTGCGCCGGCAGCGCTCGGCAGCACGGAGGCCGCTCCCTCCCCGCTGCTGGGGCCGGTGGGAGGCCTCGGGTCGGGCCGGCGAGGCGAGGAGGACCGGCGAGGGGTAGGGGGCGGCGGGGCAGCTCGGTGACCGTTCCCGCCCGGGGAGGGCTGCGGCTCCCGAAGGGGGAGGGCTGAAGCATCCCGGTGCCTCCCGGAGTTGGGGGGAGGCAGAGACAGGCAGCCACTGCTCCTTAAAAAGAATTTAAAAAATTGAATAAAATAAAAGTAGAAAATGCAGCTGGTGCTGAGGCATGTGCGAGGTTCCCGCTGGCCCAAGGAAATGCCTGGGAATTATCTGAGGGATGGGGAACAACTGGAAACTGCCTGGGGTGTCGTGCGGTGGCGACCCGGGGCAGGTGGGGCCGTCTCTGGCTGAACACAGGCTCAGCTCCTGGCCTTTGGGGTACGCGCTTCCGCCCGCAAGAAGAAGTTAAAATATTAAACAGAACACGATGTAATAAAGCTCAGTATTGAGGGCTGTGTTCAGTCATCTTTGCAAGGCCCTTTCAGTGCTGGCTCCACAGTGAGAATACTTCATGCGAGATAGTAATTTGTGTTTAAATTCTGTACATAAAATGAAATTTGCAACCCTTTCTCATAACTAGCATCTAAATGATTGCTGTCTGATCTGTGCAGGGTCATAGAGGACTTGCAATTCTTGCTAGATGACCGGTTGGTCTCATTTAACCGTATTTAATGCAGTTGATACATGACATTTTTGGTGAGGAATTCTGTTTCCAGTTTTCTGAGGATTTTGAGTTAGGCAGCCTTTTATTTCTTCATCACACAGGAGCAAATTTGCCCTTAAATCTGTTCCTAACTGTCAGTCCCTTAACTTTGGGAAGCTACTTGACTCTCAGAAAATTGTCAAAGTTGGTTCCATATCAGAGGTACACCTCAACAGATGCTGTCTCCCAAGGCAACTAAAATCAAACTTTTTTAAAAAAAAACCCCAAACATTTGTTTACTCTTTGTAGGTATGTGTTCCCATTTGCCATATCTAGCCCTACTAACGTAAACCTCTTTCTTTTCTTTTGCCTGTGATTGAAGGTTTCTCGTCAAGATGAAGTTCTTACTAGCGGTTTTCTTATTCGCCTCATTCTCCTTATGGGTTGAAGAGGTCTATTCCAAAGAGAAGTCTTCAAAGAAAGGAAAGGGGAAAAAGAAGCAGTATCTGTGTCCATCGTATGTTCCTTCTTTTATGCTTTTGTATGACGGCAATGCTGCCGTATTTTTAACAGTGGAAATTACATGTCAATTGAAGTAGAAGGTGAAGCTTCTGCTGAAACAATGTGGTTTGGGGTGGGAATGGGAGGAAGAGGATTTGACCAGCATCATAGCTAAGTTCTGTCAGTGAGTGTGTTTCTTCTGTATCAGGTCCTCTGTTTTAATGACAAGAAAAATCTAAGCCATAGTAAATTGTTTCTTTCTTTGTGGCAGATTCCAACCCAGTGCCTTGCTATTTATGGGGACACAGTAATGTAGTCCCCTAGTGCTATGCTGTCTAGCATCGTGGTGCAGGTGTACTGAGAAAAGCAAGGCGGATGCAGAACTGTTGTACTGAAATTCAGTTTCTGGTCAGCTTAGTTCTGTAAGAGACGGCTTGTCCAACACATATTCTTACTGCATGTTGAATAGAACTTAGGTCTTCAGCATCTTCCATCAATGATTTACAGTACTATGACTTTTATGGAGGTGGATTGACTGTTGCTATAAAGCATGCCCTTACGGAGTAATCTCTCTGTGAAAATACAGAAATTAAAATATGAGATTGCCCAGCTGAATAGAGAACGTATTCAGGAGACCTATGATTACTTGATGTTAAAAATACTTCCTCTTTCTAATACCTACGACATTTTAGACTGGGATCCATAGGACAATGCAAAGTTTTATTTGTGAGTGCCTTTTTTGTCATTTTCTTGGCCAGCCTTGCTCATCTTTTTAGTGTTATGGTGTAAATACCTGAGGAAAAGATTGATGGAATACAATACATTGCCAATAAGCATAGAAAAGCACTATGCCTGAAATGATAAAATTGTTTAGACAAATTTAAAACACATTTATTCTTTGACCATAAAACAAGAAGACTGGAAGATGAGACTGGCTGTTTAACATTAATAGACTTTTTCCACAGGAAAAAAAGAAGTAGAATAACCAGACAGAAGCAATGTTTGAATAACACTTTTAAAAGTTCCCACTCTTTTTAAATATTGTCACTGATGTTTTTTTGCAACCCAAAATTTGTAGAAAGTCCCTAGATACGGTGAGTGTTTTTATTCTTTTTTTTTATATCAAACCTAGAAAACGAGATGTATTTTTGGATTTGAATACATTAAGATACAAGTCTCAAATGTGATCATAACTTATCTGAATTGACCCCTACCCATTTTATCCCCTTTGAATCCTTAAGCTGAACTCTGAATGGAGCTTTTGGTCTGAGCTACCATGAGGATTTGTAGCAAGGAGAGAAATGTGATAGTTCCCAAGACAGGCGTCAGCACGGAAGTCCTCAGAAAGTGAGTTACACAGCTGGGAGCGGAATCCAGATATTCCATGGCCTTGTCAAAGCAGACAGCATTTCCCCCTGTTCTTGACTTGGTCGTAATTAGAATTCCAAACATTGATGTCATTTTATCTTGATAAGTGGCTCTATTTTTTTTGTTGTTTTTCTCTTAAGAACCTGGTACCCTGTTCTTTTTCGTACCAGTTGACATTACAACCATTAAATATGATCTCATTCATCACCAACATACTTGAAAAGCATTGAATAAATGCTGTAATTTTCAAAGTGATACTTTTATGTTCCAGCCAGTTGAAGCTTTCTGTGAAAATGCTAGCCAAATCCAGTATTTGTCTGATGTATCACATGTGCAGTGTTGCTAGCTAGAATTAACTGCCGTAGCAATATGCCCTGTTGGATTTTCTGAATGATGAACAAGTTGTCTATATCTTACTTGGCTGAAGTTCACAGCTTGAGAGATAACCACTCATAATAGCGAGGTTGCAGGACTGCTGTTTTTGTGGCTGACATCTAGGAGACCTCTTATGTGAATGAGCAATGAAAGTCACTTCTGTCTTGCAGAGAAATTATCTAATGCTCTCCTAACTCAGGCTAGTGATGGCAAACTTTCAATCATTGGCATTTTTTTAATAATCTTTACAAAACTTCTTGACTTGGTGACACCGCATTATAAAAAAGGCTGCCTACTCTTAACATTTTTTTTCCAGTGAAAGAAACCTAAGGAATCTTTCCTCAGAAACAAACCAAAAAACAATGCAGTGGAGTGGGAATTAAGTGACACCATAAGGGCTGACCAAAAATAGTCTCAAAGGAAGTGGCTGAATGAAAAATTTTCTAGTAAAGCACAAAAGAAATCTTTTAGAAGACTGCATTGTATCTTTTTTAAAGAAAATAAATAGGATCTTGAAACATGTATAAAATTGAATGGTAGAGATTCCCAATGAAAACATACATTTATAAGTTAAAATCTTAATCTACCTTTAATTTGCAGAAGTTACTGGTGCAATAAAATTTAAAGCTTAATTGCAAAAAATTATTGCCTTTTGTTTCCTTACAACAGGTGAAAAGCTAAATTTTGCCTCCCTGAGAACAAAAAAACCATACTAGTAATTACATAAGGAACAGTCTTCTCTGTACAAACTTTATAATGAAATTCAAATGTATGCAAAGAATTTTCCAGGAAAGATTTATGCTGAATCTGATGTTACTGCTTGAGTTCCTTAGTCTGATGTTAAGAAATGGATGTTTATAAGACTGATTTGGGACTTTAGCATGAATTTGCTCATATGGAAACCAAGCATACTTGAGCTTTTCCTTTTATGGCTCTCCAGAATACAAGCCTTTTGCCAAATGTGCCCCTCTGGCATGAAATTAACTACTATTAGAATAAGCTGAAAACAAGCTGATTAGAAACCCCATAAAAAGTTCATTATTGTCTCATAAACAGATACTTGCTTCCTTTAATTAGGAAAATTCTATTTTGTATCTTAGAGCAAAACCTCTCACTTGTGATTATTCATAAAGCTGTACTTCTCAGTGCATTGTGCGATAGTGGCTTGACTGGCCATCTTATTTTCATTTATTTCTGAAACTATTTTTCCAAGCTTTTTTATCGAGCGGTTTCATGAAGCTGATGCTTAATCACTTGGTTCTTGTTTTGATTTAATGCTTGCTCAGAACAGATGTAAGAGTTCACGTTTTACATTTAGATCATTTTCCTTCTTACCTCAGGCTTTCCAAATGAAACATAGAGTAATTATACTTGTGTCTGATTCCTGAATGTTTGTTGATTAACAAAGAAATTGGTGTATTAGGCTTAAAATCCTATAATAAGGAGTATTGCAGCATAAATCTCAGAATCTGGCTTCCACGGATGCATAGTGCCATAAAATACTGTTGCCTTTTGTCTCCATGGAAAATACTACAAAAAACCCAAACCAGGTCCACCTCTTCAAGAAATAGATTAAGAATTTTGTGGATTATAGTTTTCTGTTTACAAAGCATATTTTGAAATTCACTACACTGAATACAGATGATTTTGATATAGCTACAGATGTATTTAGTCGCTTAATCTCCTTGTTGATCATAGACTACCCATCAGCAGTATTACTTACTTCTTATTAACTTCTTCATAATTCCTCATAATACCGGTTTCTGGTAAACATGCTGGACACCTAGCTGTGACTTTTTCTAAGAGCACTGCTGAAAAATGTTTTTCCTTTTGTTACATCATAATAAATACTTCAGTTATTTTATGATGTGTGAGCTGGTGCTGTTATCCCCACAATCCTTAGTAGCCCAGAGGGTCTCTACTCAAAACTACTTGCAATATCTCTAAACAAATGAACTTATAAGGAGAGGGAAGTTTGCTTATGACAGTGTTACAGAAGGCATAGAGATGTAAGAGTGTCAAATAGCACCGATGGGAGGGGTGATACAGTTTGTGGGAGAAGATGGAAGGAAGTTGAAAGAAAAGCCTGAATTTGGTTGTGGAGGCAGTTACATCTCACAGTCATTCTGAAGATAAGTACCTTGCAGAGCCCAGGACTGGTTCCTATAAAAATTCTTTTGCCCCATAATAACAGCAGTTGGCCAATGGTTTAATTATTCTGTAGCATGTAAGTCTCATGGAAAGCCGTGATCCTGGACAGATAGGGCCACATTCCAGGAGGTTTGGGAATTTGTTTTCAGAGTGAATAAACATGCTGGGGAGTAACAGATAAAGCTATATAAGCAAAACCTAAGTTCTCTTGTAAAACAGTAATTAAGCATGGTAGGCTGGTTCTCATTCAGTAATTCTCCCTCTCAGTGGGCAGCGTTTACTCCATTCTGAACACTGTAGTGATGAGACACTACAACCATGTGTTAAAGTTACAGACTTTGTATTTCGTATGCAACCTCCAGACAGAAAATACGTGGATCTGCAGGTTAAATTACACTCCCTAAACCTAAGTACAAGGAAAACTAAATTCTGTTCTCAGCTCCACCAGACAGATCTTTGAAAGACAAATTATATAGAATGTATCTCCACTTATACTTTTCATTTATACCACCATACAAGATAGTTAGATTTTTCTAAGATCCATATATTGTCTCAGTACTTCTGCATTTGGAAAAAAGACTGGGACAAGGAACTGATGTGGATAAATTAATTTTGAAATGTCTGTAGTTCTGCTTACACATCTGGATGCTGAACATGTGTCATGTCAGCAGGCAATATCAGGACATGACAGGACAGCTGTTATGCATGAAGGTCACTTAGGTGGTGACTTAGGTAGGATGCAGAGATGCCCAAGCTAGGAGCAAACAAGCTAATTTTAAGAAATGGAAGCATTGCTGTGAGCTTGCTGTGAGCAGTACTAGTCAGGCTGGATGAAGTACCATACTAACCTGGTTCTACTGGTTTGGGATCTGTCTCTGTGGTGGGCAGATGAATCACCTTGCTTTTTTCAAGCTTTGGGAATAACAAGGCACTTCATAATACCATATAAAAGCTCCTTGAGGTGTCCAACCCTGGCAATGTTGAACGTGAAACCAAAGCTGAACTTAGAGGTTTCTGATAGACAAGAACTGAAGAAATGACACTAACTGAGCTATTCACACCACCCAACTTCAGGAAGGTTGTTTACATGACCACATTAGGAGACTTATGTTCTTTGGTCGACCTACAACAGGAGATGAAAGATGAATTATTTCACCCGCACAATTCAGGGCTCACAGTTCGAGGTGCCCAATCTGGGTTTCTGTTTAAAATTCTGCTATGAAGGAAACTTTCTCTTTGTTTACCACACTGGATTACCTCCAAACTTAGGTACTGAAGTTACATACCTAATTTTAGGTGTTTAGCTATCAACTGCAATTGTGAGGGCACATAAACAGTTATTCAGAGTTCTGTAGATATAATGTAATTTGAGTGATATTACTTTGCATTGGAGGCATCGTAATTATCCTCTCTTGTAATAGAGATGTCACCAGGTACAGTTTGAAAATGTAGCTATTAAGCATACTGGAGATCATAGACATCACTCAGAAGAATTATATAGAATCTCTTTAATTTCTATTTACCTGTTTTTATGCTTTGAGTTATTGCACTCAGAAAATCAAATGCCTGCAAATCAGAACACTGTTTATATCAGGAAAATAGTACTTGCAATGTATGGCGAGATACTGTTTCCCAAAACTTATTTTTATCATTCTCAGGTATATACTGCCATGTTATATGATTGTCAGTTTCCATCACATAGACTAGATAAACTGTACTAAAATCTGTTGTTTCAGCATTGTATAGGAAATTTGGTTGGAGATAACCTGAGCAGTGTGAGTTAGGATATATAATTTTATCTGTTAGACAGCAATCTAGAACTATGCAAAGGCAAATCTTGATGCTACATTATCCAAGCTATGAGCTCTAAGCAAGCACCAGCACTAGAATAAGCATGCTGCATGACTGTCTGGACTTGCAGCATAAGATGGTGTGTGAATACTTCCCTGTGACATGCTTTTTTTTTTCCTGATTGTCATGCCCTAAGTTAAAAGTATATTCATGTTCTCTTCCAAAGTGAGAAATACTTCAGCATAATGGAATCTGAAGAACTGGGATCAGGGCATAGATGAATTAAAATAACAACAAAATTTCCCCTTCCCACTTGTGTAGATTACTGTTTAAATTCCTTTCTCCAATTATACTCATGTATCACTTCCTGTGATAAAGACTCCTTGTACCTTCGGTGATCACTGAGAGACTAAATTTCATGATAACCCAAAGAGAGATATAATGTCTTGTGACACATTTGCTTAACAGAAATGTAAGGAATCTATATAAATTTTAAACAAAGTGTAATATATGCTTCTTTTTACCATGCTTATCTATACCTCTTGATTTTGGTTAATGAATTATGAAAATAATTATCTGTTGACATCAATTTAAAATGTTAACTATGTTCTTCAAAGGCAGTGATAAAATGTGTACAGCTGCAGTGGAAGAGGAGATGGACACCTTACTGCATATCCTGTGAAATACAGTATTTAGAGTCACGCTTTTATTCATCAATGATACCAGAAGTACCAGAAGACCAGAGAGTGGTCAGTCATATGCCACAGAGATGTCGGGCTGAAAAACTAACTGTACTTTGTTTTCTTTCTCGCTTTTAAGAGCACTTTGGAGAACACTTTTGAGAATACTGTTTGTTTTCTCTTTTTTTTCAGAAAGAGAGAAAACATACTTTGGTTTTGGGGTTTTTATGGGCTTTTTTGAAAATTGTTATTTAGACAAAATTCTTGTTAAGGCAATTTCTAGCTTAACTATTACTTGGTTTTAAATTCCCTTTTTAGCAACTGTGCGACTGCTGTTGCCTTACCCATTAGTATTCACCGTATCTTACTTAGAACTCATCAATTACTGTGAAGAATGCTGCTGCATTTCCATTTTCTAATGCTTTCCAGCAGCTCTGCATGCATTCAGTGCAAGTTGAAATAAATGTATTAAAATTACAACGTATGCAGCAACTGGTGGAAATCTAAGGGAAATCTTAGACTAGTTATCAGCTTTTCACAAATGTGAAAATTGTAGGCAGAATAAGAAGAAGTGGTAAGTAACTTCTCAACTGGTGTGAGTATTATATGGGAATCAGACAGCTTCTTTTAGGAAGGGAGATCTCAGCTCAAATTCTTTTTCTCTTATGTAGTCTGCACATTTGCCTATCATTAATTCATTCCAGAATGGCCAATTAATCAGGGGTGGGTGGTAGTGGCTTTAGGTAAATATCTTAGTAGCGTGAATAGTCCCAGCCTGTTTCTCCAAGCACTTAACCCTTCCCATTCACTGTTTTGTTAAGTCATTCTGCTCATCTATCACTCTGAAAGTGGCATAACCTCTTAACTCACCAAAAGCTACACATATGGTTTATTGATTTGCAGGGGAAATTTAGGCATTTTGATCAGCAAGGGTCTCTGAAGGAAATTCAGTCCTTGTGGTGAAGTTTAGTTGCATGAGTGCTATTCAATGATGGCAATTCAATGACAGCATGCTGTAAAAGACCGCAGTGAAAATATAACTGATACTCAGCAGAACTTTTTTTCCAGTAGCTATTACAACCACTTCATTCAAATTAAAAAATAGCAATTACTGACTCTCTGTGCTTCTTTTGCCAACTCAAAACAGACAGTGCTGTTGTATTTTACTTGGTTCTTATATAAATGAGGATAAATGTGTGTGCATCACACTTGTATAAGTTCAAAACACTACCCAACAACTCGTGGAAGATGTGATATCCTTTACCAGAAAGCAGTGCTGCCACCCATTCTTCATCCCATTACTGTCTTCTCAGTGGAGTAAATCTTCTTTGCCTAGTTCATGGATGACCTTTGAACAAGCCTCAACAGATACTTGTATTAACATACTTTAGTGCAACTCAGATCTCAGAAACTACCTCATTATTCCTCTCACTTGACGAGACAAATAAACCTGTCAGCTCTATTAGGCTTTCTTTTGCTGTTTGATGCTCACTCATTTGGTTTCTCAGACTTCTTTCCTCTTTTTTTTCATTGCATTTTATGAGCATCTGTATTTAATTTATGTGTCCATGTTATCCCGTGTGGCTCAGATTACTGTCATCACTATTTAATGAACTTCTTTGTATAATCCAGAAAATAAAAAAAAAAATAGGATTTAAGTTTGTTCATTAGTTGCTGTTTGGTTTGGTTTTGATATTTCATTAATACTGGGCATATATGATTTAGAAAGAAATCCTATTGCTTGCATTAAGAAGACCCTCCTTTTATAAATACAATTGCTGTAGGCATCTAATGTAGATGTTTTAGATGTTAAGATGAGCAACTTGTAAGGAAACAATGCCATGAACATTTTTGTTTCAGATACAATACAGTGTACAGTTTGCCTGCCTTTTTAATAGTTAAATGAACATTCTTTTCTGTCTTGTTCCTGCTACAAAATGGAAAATAATCTTAACATTGTGTTTTCCTATTGTCCAATTAGTAGTAACTGCAAGAAAACCCATACAAAGCTGATTTCTGCAACAACCTGTTCATTGGTAAAGGTAATCACTGAAAACTGAACACAAATGTCAAAATTACAGGAATAGAATAGAATAGAATAGAATAGAATAGAATAGAATAGAATAGAATAGAATAGAATAGAATAGAATATGTTATGATACGATACAATACAATAGTTCAGTTGGACCTTCAGTGATCATCTAGTCCAACTGCCTGACCAATTCAGGAAATAAATGAGTTCTTTTGAATAATGATCCAATCAAAGTCAACTATAAAAACCTATAAACACAACCCTGGGAGAATTGTTTGAAGGTGATTTTATCAATTATTCAAAGGGATTATGGGTTTTTTTTTAGTTATTTATACCTATTGCTATTTAATCACTCTAATATTAAATTAGCAGAGGTTTATTGTACACAGAATAAGGACATGCTAATGGAAGTTAACATATCTTACTAAAACTAAAAAATTCCTTGTTTTTTTAGTGGACCATTTATCTCTGGATAAGTTCTCGTAGAACAAGTAGTTCACCTATGTGGTCATTAAAAGTCACAGAGGTTTTAGTGCATTTGCAAGAGATGGGTGGTGAATTATATACTGAAGCCACTTAATGCTGCTCCACAGGTTATTTTTGTCCTGTATGTTATAGTTTAAGCTATACTCATGGATACACACTTTTTGGTACCTACATCTTTGGGTAGCCTTCAGAATTCCTACTAATCTTGCTAATGACTGGCAAATTGTCTGAAATTTCAAGGAGTTGAGTGGTTATTTGCTGTCATAGCTGAGTTTAGACATACTTTTCTCCCTCATGTATAATGTCAAGCAAATAGTTAAACAGATATGCAGCTTTAGGTTTCAGAAATATCCTAAATACAACAGGGAAAACAGAAATCTGATTATTTTGCTTCTGAAGTATAAAATGCTCAAAGGGTATCAAGGAGACTATGATAGAATAAAATGCAGTTATGTTATCATAAATGGTTGACATGTTTTTTAATCATTGGGAACTCCTTCATAGTTTTATTTATAAACCTTTTAGCTGTAAAATGTTAACTGAGGAGATTAAATCTCATTGTGAAGGCATAGTAAATGCTGCCAAGTCAGCAGATCTTGTTCAGTTGATCCTGTTGTTTCCCTTAGGGTTTGAGTTAAAAGAGTTGATTTTAAAGGTGGGGTTATTCATAAAACTCTGCAAGGGCTAGGGTCTGGTCTCATCTCCAGTTTTCAATCAAACAGTGATATCATGCAATGGTGACATTAATTAATTAGTTTTCCAGTAGTCAATAAGGAATATGCTGAACAGGAGATACTATGACTGGACATCTTAAAATCAGGAGGTCTGATACATTCATACAACCCTTTTTGTTAAAACTGGCCAAGTCTTTTGGAGAGTTAATATTTTCCTCAGTAAATGTTTGAATAATGCAGAAGTCCCAGAGGACATGAAGGAAACTGAAGGATGAGAAGAAAACTAGCAGTGAACTGAGATGTTATAAAGAATAACCCATAGATCTGTCAAGCTGACATTGATATGGGAAAGAATAATGAAAAATAGAAATTAAACTGGGTAAAGGAGGCAACAGCAGCTGATACTGATTATGGAAAACATTTAGAGGTAATAGTGTTGATGCATATGACTTGTGCCTATGTAGGGTGTTTGTCTTATTTTTACATGGCATCTTGGTTACTAAATTATAATGACAGAAAGTCAGCAGTCATCATAAAATGGATGGAAAAGTGATTACAAGACAGGATTCAAAATTGGAAAACATCACTGAGCAGGTCCTACAGACAATATACAAATTCATTTACATGACATTATCAGCCTTCTAGGTGCTTAATGTACATGAGGTGAGGACTGATGCACACTTATTGCTTTTTATTACACTCAATTTCATGTTACTCTTGTAGCTACATTTACCTTTCACAGGTTCTTTTTTAGCGATGGTTTTAATTTAACACTCAGCACAATAACAGCAAGGTAAATGGAGATGTTTAAATTCCTCCTACAAAACCAGAGGAGAGTCCAAGGCCTCGTTTTCTGTGACAAAGCTTTTATTAGCACTTGACAATGAGATTATGCAATGGCTCCAGCTCTCGGTGGAATAGCTGGTGCTGGCATGCAAGAGCAGGAGACTGCCAAAAGCCTCTGCATGGTTTGGCACCTGCCAAGTGGCTGTCAGTTTACTTATGTTCCAAATCTGACAGTCACTAAAAATAGTTCAGGTGGCTGCTTTCTACTGATGAAGAAATCATTTCCCTCTGGATATTTATGTTAGGATGGAAGGGAACAATTAGTGAATTGCAGTTTACTCCCAGGATTACAGTTAAGAGTATATAGGAGAGCTTTCGCGTTTGTTATGGGTTCTTGAAAAATACTGAAACATCACAAGGAAAGGAAGAGTGTGGAATCTGAAAATACTGAACATATTTTGCTCGTGAAATGTCATTTATGGAATGACTTTAAAATTGCTTAAGTTTAAGCACACAGTTTTTTCTGCCTTAATGATAACTAATGCACTTTTTTTTTTTACAGCCAGCAATCAGCTGAAGACCTTGCAAGAGTGCCTGTTAATTCTACCAGCAATATCTTGAATAGGTTATTGCTCAGTTATGATCCCAGGATAAGGCCTAATTTCAAAGGTTTGTCAGATATTTCAGCCTTTCTTTTAATCTTTGAAATTTAACTTCTGCTCTTTTCACACATAGAAATGTATATAGAGATAATATTCACAACCTAAATTTATTTTGGTGTTTTTTAAATGGAAATTTCCCTAGATAGTGTGAAACTGCGGAAGATATTTACCCTTTGAGCTGAAAAGAAATATGGTAGGATTTCATTATCTTAATAGTATGTGATACTTTATTATTATTATTATTATTTTATAAAATATTTTTAAAAGTAGAATTAGATTTTATAGAATTTTAAAAATGTCTTTTTATCCCTACTTTTTAGTTAGACTTCAGTAGTATCTCCGCTTTACAGTATTTTAAAGCATCAAAATTCTCTATAGACATCCTTTAAGATGACTTTATAAAATTTGGGATCAGCAGTATCACTATTTGGAAACCATGCAGTTGTTAAATCCTTTAAAGATATGTTAGTAATACAGTTTACACACCAGGATTTCAAATAGGTAATGAATTTAAACACCTTCTCTGACTTTAAAATGTCTCTCTGGTAGTCAGATGCTGTAGGAATCTTCCATGTAGGCAAATGTGATTTCCTTACATATGCAGAAAACCTCTAGTAACTTATACAGCTGTAAAAGACACTTACCAAGATTATTTCCCTGCTGGAAAAAGACATAGACAATGTTATTACATTACAGACACTGGTGCAGTTTACATAAATCTGTTCTTTCATTTTAAAACTTACATTTAATTATATCTACATTAAGGGATATTTTAATATGCATATCAATAGTATGAGAAATTTAGAAATTATATTTATTGTGCTTTTGAAGAGACCATTTTCAGATGTTCTGTTTTACTAAGTTTTATAAATGTACTAAGATCAGTTCTCAGCAAGTGTCCTGCTTCTTTCTTATTCTCTGTAGAATCACAGTTATATGTTTTCAGCACTGAGCTTTGTCACAAAGAATAAACATCCAGCCTCTGCTGTACCTCTTCTTCAGCGTAATCAGCTTGTAATCACTAAGCTTGTTGCAGATTTCTTTATATTTTTGATAACCCTGCTAGCAGTCTGGTAAGAATCAAGATGGAAGAAAAAGGGAGGACATGTAATGTTAGCTCACAGGGAGGCGAAAGAAAAAGAACATATTCTGACAAGTGGTTTGCTCGTGTTAAAATGTTCCTCACACATGAGTGATTTTCTTGGATGGCACTTCCTATTCAAATCTGGAAGAGATCTGGGTACTAGTAGTGTGGTGGGTGCTCTATCACATGCATCAGACATTAAATAGAGTATTATGCTTATTGCATAACCAGAACCATCACACTTAACTGGTCTAATTTAAAATAAAAATAAAACCCTACAAACTGGTTTAACTAAAAAAGTGAAATTTTATCTTAGTGATTTTCTGGTGAACCAAGAGAATGAGTTTGAATTTATGTCTTAAATGTACACTGAAATATTTTTTGCAGACAAGCAAACTATTAGATGAGGCATTTGCTTACTCTGTCAAAATAGTCTTCATATATTCTTACATCTCCTTTGTTGCTGAAAATAGAAAGAAACCCACTGAGTTAAGTAGTTGTAACAGTGTAAATGAGATCAGATACATGCATCTAGTGTACATACTGACACTCTCAACACAGAGGTGCTAAATAAAACTCGTGGACCATAATTAGTTCTCACAACTGTCAGGCCACTTCTCCATGCTTCGTGATAACTCTCTGTAAACACCAGATTAAATGACTGCCAATCAGTTCCCGCAGGGTGACAGAGGGCAGATGTAGCAGCTGTCATACCATCCCTCTTCAACTACAGGAATCCTGGCTGTGGAAAAGAGCAAAAATTCCAGGCCATCTTAATATCTTCACAGCTGTTGGCTTCTAGAAATTTTTCTTGGCAAATTGGTAACCACTGTGAAATGGAGCAGCTTTCCAACTCTCCTGCACCAAGGCTAGATAACTGAAAGCTGCACGTAACAATTTTTATCTGCCTGTATTCATATTTTACAGTTATGTACTTGACCTGCACAAAGAAGTATCCTCCTACAGTAAAGTAAATGTCTCCTCGTAAATCATAGTCAGGTAATTTGGGATGATAGATCATCATTATAACCTTGACAGTTAAAAGTGTCCACTGCTGGAAGTGTGAATTGCCTCTATCCATTACACTGTGTGCAAAAGTAATACTGTATTGTGCATTCTGTGATAACAGAAAATCATGGAATTTGGAAATTATTCAGATTTATGATCTGTGAAATGCTTGAAGCTTAGCACTCTGGACTAAGGATTTTTTTTTTCTGTTTTCTTATCACTAGGTTGAAAAAAGTTTTTGTGATTTCTATTGGCTTTCAGTGGAAATAAATTAAACCACAGCTTTTGAGAACTTTGTATATACTAACTGGAAAAGATAAAGTCGTATGACCCTATAAAAAAAAAATCACATTTTGATACCAATATAAGGATCTTTAAATGAAGGATAACGTACCTTTACTGGATTGTGCAGTTCACTGGAAATCTTTTTTTTTTTTTAAAGGAATTCCAGTTGATGTTGCAGTCAACATCTTCATTAACAGCTTTGGGTCAATTCAAGAGACAACTATGGTAAGACTGAGATGGAATTAATATATAGCACACATGGAGATTTTCTTATTCAATTTCAGACTGAGGATTACGAACTATAAAGTAGACATTATTGTTATGATTGTAGACACTGAGAATTGAGTTAATGGGGTTAGTGATAGACTGACTGTGCTTTATGCCATAAACCTATTAACCTATTTCACTCTATATTTGTCCATAGATTGTTATAGCTTTCAGAATCTGATGTACATGAGAGGAAATCCATGGTTTCTAAGATGTAAGAAATACAATTATTTCCATAAGTTATTAAGTTCAGGGGAAGAACACATTTGATAGTATGAATTAAGTAATCTTCCTGTGAGCTAATATGTAGGTTTCTTGGTGGATTACTAAAGAAAATACTAGGGCTGTATATGAGAGAAAAAAACCATACATGCATAAGGCTGAGGCATACAGGTTCTCTATTTTATGTAGATCTGAGGATAGCAGTAAATCGTGGAGGAGAAGTAAAGGAGTAGACCATCAATGACCATATTCTCAGTCATGTTTATTTACTGTGTGAGAGAGATAAACTGAGGAGTGAAGTTTTTAAAATGTGTTTCCAGTTAAATCAGAAAATTTCAACATGTCAATAACAGCACCAAATAATCCTCATTACAATTTTGACTTTTTTTGTTTCCTTAGCAAATAAAATCTATTTCAAAATAAGAAGTCATTTCAGCAAATCCCTTTCCACTATTTTGGGACTTGAAGATATTTTTTGCAATGGTATTTCCAATAAATACAGTCAAAAATATTGCCAAAAATTTCATTTTATTGTTGAAGATGTTCTGACCAATCTGGTTTTTCTTTTGTGTAAAAAGGATGGGTGTACACCAAGTCTTGCCAGTATAGGGAAAGCCACAGCAAGGATATGCACTCAGAGAGGGAGTTCTGAGCATCCCATTTAGAAATAATTGGTGATCTGCTACATGGAAAACATTGAGGCAGTTCTCAAAGTCAGGCTGCTTTTTTTAATGCTGTGTCTAAGGCAGCATTATTGCTCATAATGAAGAATAAACCATAATATGGCTAATAAATAATAAACCACCTTCTGTTGTCGGTGGAAGTACCCACCTAAAATTCAGAACCAGCTTACACAATACCCTAATGACATTTCAGTAGGATTGCAGAGCCGCTTAAAGTTAAACATGTGTGATGACTGAAATGGCTTTTGAACAGCTCGGCCAGAAATTTCTGTGTCTTTAACTAGGAGTGAATAAAGATTTAGATTTGATGGCAAATGATAGTAAGCCAACTAATGGCATTAGTGGGAAGTGATATTAAAACAAAGAATGTAAATATGCTGAAGATACGCTGAGATTTATTTCTGAAAACAAAAAGGGGACTGAAATTTAAAAAGGGGCAGGGAGGAAGAGCAGGAAAGAGGGAGTGAGATAAGTGTCCAAGATGGCAGGTATATTAGACCAGATGGCCCTTTCAAGTTTCTGATATTTATTGCATGCTTTAAAATGTGACTTTTACAGAGGTTTTTTTACAGTTCACCCAGATCCAAATAGTAACAAAACATGAATGTAAGGGGTGTGCTTCCTTCCCCCAAATTAAGTATGCTCTCTACAACAATGTGTGTATGCCTGTCTGTGAATTCCTGATATGGTCACTATCAAAGTTACTAGGATGTTCTGTAAGATAAGTCATTCTCTTCTCTGTATTTCAGAAATTCAGATACCATTCTTACTTTATTTTATGCTTTTATTTAGATTTCTACATCTAGTCAATCACCATGATAGCTAAGCATGTTTATGTGAAGTTTGAATTACTTCGTGTTTGCCTTAATGTATCACAGGAAGCACTGACAAAAGAAATGATCAATGTGTTCTTCCATATATCACTCGGGAAACTCTTCCTGCTGTAGTGAACACTGGGACCTGAGGACATCCAGAAACCACTGCTCTCTTGGGGACAGGCTGGTACTTGCCTTCAGATGGTCTGGGTAGTGAACCAAATGGTAGAAGCAAGTCCCTTAGACTAGGAAAAAGTTTGTACACCCAGAATCACAAGGAGAGTGTTTCCTGGAGCTGAGACACCAAGTTTGTGAAGATTCGGAGGGCCCTCTTGCATTCAGAAGGGAGAGACATTTTCAGGCAGTAAGAGAACTGCTGAAAAGGGTTCTTCAGTGTTGGAGAAGAGAGTGGCTGTCTGCATCTCTACTGTCTCAGGCATTGGTGTGAATATTGATTTCTTGGTTGTCTAAAGATACCAGAAGCTACTAAACTGATTGGATTGATATCATTACTGATACCAAAATCTTTGAAATAATATATTTCTAAGTGTTTCAGTTGATGCAGTGTCATGATGATTCTTGGCTCTGTAGCCACTTCTGGCTGTAATAGCTGAATTCGTAGGTTTTTGCAAAATTTATGTGGATGTAAAGCGTCCTGTTTTAGGCATGCTAAAGGGACGATTCCTTCTTTTGAGTGATGGAAGGGTGGGGAAAAATAACCATGGGTACCAGGTGATTGGAACTGAGGTGGTGATAGAAGCCCCAACAAACAAATGTGTAGAGCGCCAGTGAGAAAAGGGCATTTGGCATGCTGATCTCCTTTTGTTCAGCAGGATGTTAAAAGAGATGCAGAAGAAAATATCTTCAACAAGATGCACCCTCTGAAATAGCCAACTCTGGGCTTAATGTCTGGAACTTTTAACAGGCTCCCACAGTGTCCCTTGCCTTGACATGAGGGAGATGAGGGGAGACCTCATCGCCTTCTACAACTACCTGAAAGGAGGTTGCAGAAAGCTGGGGATGAGCCTCTTTAATCAAGTAATAAGTGACAGGACAAGAGGTAACGGCCTCAAGTTGCGCCAGGGAAGGTTTAGACTAGATATTAGGAAGCATTTCTTTACAGAACGAGTAGTTAGGCATTGGAATGGGCTGCCCAGGGAGGTGGTGGAGTCCCCATCCCTGGTGGTGTTCAAGAGGCGGGTTGACATAGCACCTGGGGATATGGTGTAGTAGGGATCTGTCAGTGCTAGGTTAACGGTTGGACTAGATGATCTTCAAGGTCCCTTCCAACCTAGATGATTCTGTGATTCTGTGACATTATGGTGTCTGGTTCTGATGGTTCCTCACATATTTCAGGAATCCCACAAAATTATTTTCAATTATTTTTCGCTTGCTGTCCTTCTGGTCCTATGATGACTGCATTCTTAGCTATGCAGGTGGCTCATCCTCAACAAAAAACCAGGTGAAGTCTACCCATTGAGGTAGACATCACTTGGTTTAAGAGGGAAGGGAATTTTGTTATAGGAAAGCATCAACAGATTTGAAGTAATATTGGTTTGAAGCAAGATAGGACCCATAGTGTGGATCCTATGCCCAGAAACCTTTATTGCTTTAATCAAGCCCTTGTGAAGAAACTGAAGGGCAAATGTCCGCTCTGTGTCTAGAAAGGATAGTGTTCATCTTGTGTTGTTGAATGCTCAAGAGAATTGTGACATTTTCACATACATATCAAACAAGTTACCTGGAAAAACTAAACAAAAAATGAGTTAACTACTGAGAGAATAATAATTTGAACATAGAGAAGAGCTTATCCAGAGCTGCTACCTTCCAGGAAGTTCCATTTATCTTTAATCCTGTAACTTGTTTCCTTCTAGCTCATTAGACTACTTGTCTAGGATCCCCATGTGAACTCTGCTTCTGATTTTGCAGATACTTTTTTAGACTGCAGATTTGTGGGATAGCATGGTGATTATTTTACATTTAGAAACTGTTACAGTCTGGATGACCAGTTAAGGATCACTAGGGATTGATTCTTTCTGGTATAAATACCCATAGGGCTATAATATTTTAGCTGTGCTGTTGATCTGACTCACTGTCTACAGAATCTATATTCAAGATTTGTAGTGGCAGCGTAACCTTTCTTCACTGACTCCTATGGTAAAACACCACTTCCTTCTACTTTAAAACCTTGAAAAAAAGGTCTTTTTAATACATATATAAAGGAAAACTAATTTTCCTTAATCTTAATAATTCCATTTTCTGCTTTATTAAAAGACAGTGCTATTATGCTTCTTTTCTTTCCATGAGTGCAGTTCCTGCAGAAAAAGCCTTTCATGGTCTTCTATGTGCTCCAGTTTTCAGAGTGAGATGTATTGGCTATGCCTGGTTTCTGGCCTGAGTTTTTCTGGCCACATGCCCACTGTTTAGTGGTTTGCATTTGAAATATGTCCTAGAATACCTCCTCTTTTAAACTCCCTGAAAACAACTTGCCTTCTGTTGGAGTTTCATGGGGAAACAAAGCCCTGTAGAATACTTCCGTGGTTCTTTTTACTTGCAAGGTCCTCCTAGCTTCAAAGCTGATGAACCACCCTCTGCCCCTTTTAATTTCTTTTTAGTTTCTTTTTAATTGCTATTTGACTCACCTTCTGCAATATTCAAAGAACATCTGTAAAATTCTCCAGCCCCTGTTGAACCTAATTGAAGTGCACATACTGAATCTTAAAATTCATTGCCCAAACTTGACTGGTTGTAGACTTCTTTCAAAATAGATTTATACCAGATCATAGTCTATACTGCTGCCAGGTGCTCTAATAGTTCATATTCTTCTAAGGAGCCCTTCTGCACATCATTATCTGGCTAGCCACCATTTTGTATCCTGACATCTCTTTGCTTCCTTCTACGTTTTCTGTATTGCCTCAAGTACGTGGTGGCCTTCCTCTTCAAGTACCCCCTGACAAAAGTTTCTAGATATTTGGGTAGGTCTGAACCTACCTATTTTAGATTAATGAGCTTTTTCTTCCATTGACTTAAATAGGAACACATTTAAAATGTCACAACATACCACTGTTTGGTATATTTAAACTAATTTGTAATAGAGCAAGGAAGGAAATAAAATAACATCCACCTGATCTTACTTCCAATTCTTATTTTGCCAGTGCATTCTGCTTTTCAGTGATGTAAACATCTTCTTCTGACTGGGTAAGCTGAAGGCAAGTGTTGGACACTTATCATTTGCCTATGGCTTGGAGAAGGCATCGTATTTTTGTTAAAATTTGGGTAATGCACTAGTTTATGGGGAAATTAATTTTGGTGTAATGAGTAGTGTAATGCTTGTGGGCGTGAACGATATACAGTATTTATCTCATATGGTTTAAAGTAATTGTTTTTACGAGACAAGAAGTGCATATGGAATGGGAACTTCAGCAAGAAGCAAGTAAAGTAAAAATTCAATTATATACATATAATTGAAAAGATGCTTTCTGACTGTTGTGGCACACAAACCCAGCACACTGAGATAATGAGCTGAATTTCTTCCTGCTCTAAAGCTTCTCTATGAGAATCTTCCAGAACAAAGCCACTTCATATTAGCTATTAATTTATACTTTGACAAGATAATATAGGTCTTTGTATAAATAAGAGTCAGACTACATATATTTTTTCAAAACCAGACTGCCAACAAGTAACATATCTCTCAGAACTATGCATATTAATAAATACTGCCTCAGTTCTTTCTACTTAGTTTTGAGGCTTTGCTTTTCCTTACAATGCTGTAATGGTCTGACAGGTGGACTGGACATGGGAAAGTGGGCACCTTATTCTAATTAACAGGGTAATTCAACAGGGTAAATTATTCTGCATGAGTTCTTAGCCAGGTGAACTCCTTCCTGTTGGAGTTAGCATGACTGTCTTAACATGGCACTTGCTTTGGACTGTAATTGTGTACACTGTAGTAAGTACAACAGAAGAGAACTCAAATTGTGTCAACACAACAAAACACAACAAAATGTGTAAGAGAGCATTAACATGTAAGATAAAAAACTTTATAAAATTATTTTGTTGTGCAGAATACATTGACAAACCAAAAATACCTTGAGAACCTTCACTCACAGATTTCTAGCATTTTGTTATAATTGTAAAGAAGTAGCAATGTTTTCACTGCTTCAAAAGACACAGCCCTTATCTCAAGATGCTTTGTACCTAATAGACAATTACGGAAAACAACACACCATAGAAGACAACTAGGAAGACTGGAGATAGAAGTTATTTTACATATGGAATTTTGGTTTATTTGTGGTTTTAAAAATTTATTTCAACAATACCTTTATTCTTTTTCTGTATGTGATCTGCCTAGCTTACATATACATAAAAAAGAGGCACTGGCTTAAATGTAGTTGTAAAAAGCAAAAAGACTTAGAGGTAAGACTGAAAAATTATAACTGACATACTGGGTCAGATTTTTCCTTTGGATGCACACAGCTTTCACTAAGGACAGAATGCCTGTGGGTATCATTTTGCCCTGAGACACATGCTCCAGTTCCTGAAGGCAAAATGAGGTTCTCATTGAGCATGGCTCTACTACTGTCCATCCTTGAGCAAGAGTCCTGCTGAATCCAGAAGGAAGTTTCCTCTGTGTAAAGCCTTGATTTTGTCTGTTTGAGACCTGTTCTGTTTCTGCTTTCATACATGCTACCACAATACTTGTGTTACAAGCTGGTATCAGTTGTCCTCAGTTACCAAAATAGTCCCAAATCACTGTTACAAGGTCTGAGGCTGTGTTCTGGTTGTGTGATGTAAAATCTATTATCTACCTGGTCTGTTTTCTGCATTTATAGTGTGATATTTTGCCATCAGTGTGCCACTTAACCAAATGGAGAATAAGCTGGATATCCTGATAGAAGTGATATCGTGCCTGCTGCCTGCAGCAATTTAGTGTAGTCAAGCTATGGCCTCCCTCTGCCCTGCTGTATGCTCTTCTCTATCCCTAGGTAACAGGGGGCTACTATTGAGGGGATGAAAAAATTATACTGGGGGGGCAATTTGGTCCTTTTTTCAAAGAAGTTAACTATATTCAAAACATGAGTGAGACATAATCTAGCTATTTGTAGTAAAGTCTATTAAACTTAACACTTATTAACATTTGAATAGTGATTACTATCTTTGTGATTGAAAAATCAGGGCATAAATTGTTTCTCTCCTCAGAGTCTGATAGAATGGTTTTCCTTCTCCATGGGTTTTTGACTAGACTTTTGCTAGTCTGATATGTATGTATTCTTCCCATCAGGATTATAGAGTCAACATCTTTCTAAGACAGAAGTGGAATGACCCCAGACTCAAACTGCCCAATGATTGGAGAGGTTCAGATACGCTGACAGTGGACCCAACTATGTTTAAATGTCTTTGGAAGCCGGACTTATTCTTTGCAAATGAAAAAAATGCTAACTTCCATGATGTCACACAAGAAAATATTCTTCTTTTTATATTTCGGGATGGAGATGTCCTAGTCAGCATGAGGTATTGTATCGATATATTTTTACTCTTTCTTTTAATGACCTGATATGAGATGCGTATGTTGTGTTAGTAAGATAATACAGTTTATGATTAAGATTCAAATTTATATGACAGTTTGTAAACAATACTATAATAAACTAAATGTATGTAAAGAAATCAAATTAAGGTGTTTTAAAGCATGTCACTTGATAGCACAGCAGGTACTAGAAATGTGAAGTGTATGTATGTTTGCATGTCATGTTAAGTTAACACATCAAGTAAACCAGTATTATTTGGAACAAAATTTAAACCCTTTTGATAATTGCATAGATTCCTGGAAGCGTAATGAAATGGATAAGATATTTGACTTAAAGCCTTCAGAAAAACAATATAATTTGCACACCACTTGAATTTCTACATCAACTAAAGAAAATTATGATTACTTACTAATGATATAGGGAAAGGCAGAAATTACAAAATTTGTCAATATAAATGTTTTGTAAAAGTACTGGGACATAGTCCTGATGAAGTTCTGTGCCTTACTAGATACAATTTTTTCAGAAGACCCAAAAATATTGTTTCATTTCATTGCAAGTAACACATACTTTTTTGTGGTTTGACTTGGTTTATCAAAGTTATACATCATGTCATAAAAATAATCATCCACAGAAAATAGCAAATTGGTTGATCAAAAAGGATCTCATAGTGAATTACAGATCTGAAGAGTTTATAGACACAATGATTTGTAGAGATTAGACTCAATTGCCTAACAGTGAGTGAATTTTCTTTTGGTGTGAACTGGAACATATTGCCCTGACGATAGAGGAAAAAAAGGTTACCCAAATATACTGCAACTTTACCAAGAGGTAACCACTTCTGAAATTATGGTCACATAAACTATTTCTTCCTGGAGTAGAAGTGGCTAGAAAAAAGAAAGAAAATGGGAGAATCTGGATTCTTTTTTGCCCATTCCAAATCAGGATGAGAAAACTCAATCTCAAGAAGTTTGCTGACAATGATCAGAAAAGAAAATATATTGGGCAATCAAAACATTTCATTTGGCTCACTCTAAAGGTTCTGGTTCTGATTTCAGTTGTTTCCGTAGCAGGTTTTGAAGTCTGTAGAAATTAATATTTCAAAATAGAAAATCACTTTCAGCTATAAAAGAAACTTCAGATTTGAAATAGCAAATGTTAAATGAAACATTGAAACTTTTTTCAAATATTTTTCCAGGTTGCAGCTATTCATAAATGAGCTTATTTCAATCAGTAGGTTAGGTTAGGAAATAGTGAATATTGAGTGAATACTAATCGAAGTGTTTCTGATGGAAAAATTATTCTCTGAAAACTTCCAAATATCAAAACCAAATTCAGTAAAGTTTGAAATTAATGTCATCTTCTAAAAATATTCTGTTGATTTTAATAACACACTATGTTCATAAATTATATGTATGCAGGTAAGGTGAATTTTTTAAGGCACTATGATTTGGTGACATGCTACTAAGATTTTCATTTTTTAAAATACGTAATTGCTATGCCTTGTATTTTTAGTTTATGGAGATATTATCACATATGAATGAATCTCCAGTTATCAAAATACATGAATGACAAAATATGTGCGAGAGAAAGCTCTTGCCTGCATAAATAGTTAAGAATTAGGAAACTGAATGTATGAATACAGTTAGTGCTCACATGAGGGGAAGTAAGCAGTAGAGTACCACAGAAAAATTTCTTCTGGGTCCTGTGATGTTCAACATAAATCATCTGGAAAACTGTGAACTGGCAGGTGCTTTTGATGATGCCAAAATATTCAGGATAGTAAAGCTAAGAGACAACAGTGAGAATAGAATTACAAATTAATCTAATGACTAGGCAACAAAGTATGAGATGAAATTCAATGTAAATAACTGGAAACTATGCATGTGGGAAAAAATATTTTAACTTTACATAAAAACCGATTGGTTTTGAGGTGGTTACTACCAGCTAGGAAAATGACCTTTGGATAATAATGGCTACTTCTCTGAAAATATCAGCTAATATCTCAGTACTCGTTGAGAAAGTGAATTGAATTCTAAGAAGTATTAGGCATTGAGGAGAACATCATGCCACTGTATAAATTCATGCTATACTTGCATCTTGAATACAAGGTGCAGTTCTGATCTTCCCACTGCAAGAAGGGAGACAAGGATGGCCAGAGGTATGTAACAGCACCTTGTATAAAGAACAACCAAACAAGGCAGAACTTTTCACACTGGAAGAAACAAGATCATTGAGTTTGTGACATGGGGGTCTCTAAATCATGAATGGCACAGAGAATGGACAGACGTTGATTTTTCACCTGCTTTTCCAGTAAGAGAACTATGAGACAGGCTCAGGATAGATAAAAGGAGATGATTAGAGCGTGTGCTCTAGAGAGCTATGGCATTCCTTGCTGAAGAATGATGTGCATGATTACACGGATTCCAGAGAGCCACTGGAAATGAAGCACCTTCTTGAAGGGAAAAAAATCTGTCAAGGTCCCTTAAATACTGAAGCATCACTTCTAGTTTAGGAAGTCCTTGAGGTGCAAGTCTTGTGAGGCTGCTGGATATCTGGCGACATCTCATTTTCTGATTGCTGTAGTCTCATATTCTTCTTCAGAAGTTGGCCATTGGCCACTGCTGAAGACAGAACTCTGTTCTCTATGGACCTTTGGTCTGGTTATTCTTATGATTTATATGTATTTTGTCATGTATTAGTAGGTCTGTAATTTGTGAACTACTATATGTTTAAAACTCTCCATAAAGTTTTATACTTGGACTACTAGAGATAGGTCAATTTCAAACTGCTATTTCTTGTAACTTTCATTAAATTTTTCTGCTATTTTAGAAGCTGAAAATCAAATATCTGTGATTTTTTTTTCTGATTGCCATCTACTGCTTACATGGCAGCTCACACTGTTTTCTGTATTTTCAGATTGTCTATTACTCTGTCATGCCCTTTGGACTTGACCTTGTTTCCTATGGATACACAGCGCTGCAAGATGCAATTGGAAAGCTGTATGTAAATCAGTCTGTGCATAAAAACAGTTGCCTTCTAGGCATGTGTAAAAATCAAACAAAAAATTATCAATTCTGTATTGTTCATGTCAACATTTTTAATAAGTCTTGAAATTAATATTCACTGGTTCCTACCAACATACATTTCCCTGTCAAAAATGTTTCTTATGGTTATGGCACCATGCACTATGTTTTTAGCTTTTGCCATTAAACATAATGACAACTGATGAGTTTTATAAAAACATTTGCAATGAACTTAGTAAAAAGGAAACACATATAATTTGGAAAAAAGAATCCATGGTTTGACCAGGTATTTTTTAACTTCCATAACCCGTGCTGCTTTGTAGGTTGTTGGGGTCCAATTTATCCCCTTGCATTGATGATGCATAGTATTATTTGAAACTCTTTTGATAGGGTACCAGAGGAAAAGTATTTGATGTGAATACATTAAGAGCATTTAGTATGAAACCTTTAGAAAGTGGTTTCATATGTGTAGTGGAGATAGTCAGGCATCTCTTCCTTATCAGCCCTTCCCTGGTCTCTAGGTGATTTGATCTTACGAACAGGCAGACAGATCTCATCTCTGAAGGGCTTCATGCCATGCTGGAAGGTGCAGCCAAAATGTTTCTGAAACCCATCTTCTTTCCTGTGCCCCAAGTACAAGGGTGCCTATGCAAGTACAGCTTTTTCCCAATACTTCAATCCCTGGTGCTCCCATTTGCATGGTAATTCTGTTTTCCTGAGTAAGGACAAGTGTGAAACAGAGAGAAGGAAGGTGGCTTGCTCCAGTCTATTCCTGTTATAATACAAAAACTTTCTTCAGTTGTTACTCCACCAGGTATGGTGCAGAAGGTGAGGTTAGGGAAGGGAAGACAAAAGCAAAGGAAGAGCCAGGTTAATCAAAGCTGAGTAGGGCATTCCAGTGGGGACAGGGGTAATAATAATAATGATATCAGAGCTTTACAATTTAGTTTTTGATTGCCAGCATTTACCTTCAGAATTGTAGTATGTCCACAGTAGTTTTGCCGGTTGCTAATATGTATGTACATTAGCTGAAGTAAACTCATGATAAACCCAAATCAGTTTGGGGTTAAACTGGAATTAGACAGTAATATTAGTGGAAGTTTGCTCAAGCTTTCTCACTCTGGGTTGCTTTGCAAGCATTGCAAGGTATAGTTATTCAAGGAAGAACTAGTCATAAAAAAATTCTCAATAACTTTATTTAATAAACAACCTTATTGTCTTTCTGCATGCCAAGTTGCTATATTCAAATTCAGGAGGAATTTGCTTCTTTGGAAAGACAGTGTGCACTAAACTTTCTTCTACCTTTTAACTGAGTTGTCAAAAGTAAGAATGGTACCCATGACCTCCTGCCTGTCCCTCTGGTTCCAACAGTGGGCTTGCTTTCCCTGTTAGCTGTTGGCAGTTTTATTCTACTTAATTTATTTTCAAATTAATATTTTGCTTCTAGTTGCTAGATTTCCAAAACAAAAAAGGCCACCAGTTTTTACTAAGCCGTTCTCATATCTGGAGTTATAATTCCCAGTTCTACACATACCCTATAGACAAAATTTTCACTGTCCAGTAATTGTTATCATAAAGGATCTTGGCATTTTTGTGATTCACTGTATGTTGTAAGGGGGTGAGACTGATTTTATGAATGAAGCATTATAAAAACTAATTTTTTTTATGTTATCTTCCATCATGAAGCTTTGAGACACTATGATTTTTATTAAGTTGTTGTGAATCTTAGAGAAGTTAGCTTGTGAACAGTTTACGTTTTTTAATCACAGCTGTTTTGCAAAAATTAAAAAAAAAATCTAATGACTCCAGAAAAAGAATGGTTCTTTAAACATTTTTCAGGGTCTTTGAATTGCAAAATGCTGCATTCCAACTTCATCTTTTTATGTTTCCCCATCTCTGTTCCCATTTAACACACATTATCTCTGTTTGGATTAAGTTAATCCTTAATAAACAGAAGGTAGCAGAAAAATGGCATGTAAAATCATTATGTTTATGCATATTTAATCAATATTGCTTTATGCTTGAATATTGTGCTCCTAATTTTCACTGCCTCTCACTCGGTGGTGTTGTTTATATCATGATTTAGACCCTCAGATGTATGCTGAAGTCTGTCCATACTCAGCACTGAGTTGATTTCAGTAAGACTACATAGCTACTTAAATTCCTGGTCAAGTATTTCCTGAATGGCAAGACTTTCATGAATCAGGGCCTTTAATCTGAACAACTAAGCAGAAAGGTTGTTTTAAACAAAAAACAAGATTCATCACAGTAATTGAGTTGTTAAGTTCTTTTGAAGTTACTAGGACTTAGTGCTGTTAAAGTTCAGTATATTTTTCATGCTTTGCTGGAATATGAATGAATATGGAGGCTTCAAAGCTATGGAGAACAAATCTTTGCTGTCTTTGTTTAAACAGTAAGCACTGTAACAAACACCTCTTAATCAGTGTAATATTGCTGATAATGTAATGTTCCACTCACCAAGTCCTAATTTAGGTCTACATAAAAATTTGGTTGTGGACGGTTTCATTTTTGTATTTAATTATTTGAACAGGAAATAAAATGGAAGAGTGAAAGAAAAGCGATACATATATGCTAGGTTTTTTTGCAGTTTACTCTGTTTGAGATGGTTCTTTAAACAACTATTATTATTTTGTTCTTGTAGTTGGTTACACAACTGATGACTTACGGTTTATCTGGCAGTCTGGAGATCCTGTACAACTAGAGAAAATTGCTCTGCCTCAGTTTGATATTAAAAAGGAGGATATCGAATATGGTAACTGTACCAAGTATTATAAAGGCACAGGTAGGTAATATAAGTGATTTCCATGGTAAAAAACCCTTAAGCTTCCTTCAATTAAGTTATGGTATCGAGTTCATACTTAATGGCTAATATTCCAGTTCATGTCTTACATTTCATGGGATAAAATAGATTACTTTTAACTAACAAGTAATTCATATAATAGTAACTATCATATATGATTACTGCAAACTAATTCAAATGTAGAAACATCTAGGTTGAAGGTGGGATTAAATGTTTGTCTTGGTTTTGCTTGCATGTCTTTTGATCTTACTATCACCATTTTGTTTCTATAGTCCTAATACCTGTTTATGC
This sequence comes from Strix uralensis, assembly GCF_047716275.1. Lineage (NCBI taxonomy): Eukaryota > Metazoa > Chordata > Aves > Strigiformes > Strigidae > Strix > Strix uralensis. The sequence continues at coordinate 47,723,193 of NC_133975.1, read as the reverse complement.
TTGTAAATGTCTAACTTTTCTGAAGGGGTGTTCACACAGAATTATGCCAGTTGTAGCAAAATAGGATAATTTTGGTTTTCTAGTTTGACTTTTGTTCCAGAAGTGGATAGTATTAGAGTGTAACTTCAAATACTTTGCCCTACAGGTTTTTCCTTCCTTTAAGTGTTCTGGAAAGTCTGTCATTATAGAAAGCTGCTTATAATCCTCATCCCTGTATTTATTTAATCTTATGATTATTTTCTCAGTGTGGACAAATTTATCCAATGGTTTCTGTAGTCTGGCTTCTAATGATTTATCTTTTCTACCTTGATTGATTCCTGCCTATAATTATATCCAAACTACTTACATACTGTGACAACTGCAAGGCTTTGTACAACAACAGAAGTCAGAAGGGTGTGTTTTAGTCGGTGCTCTTGCATCAGATGAATAAATCTCTCATTAAAACTCAGTGAGGATGGCTGTGGTGCTTCAGCTTCTGAGGATCCTCTGCAAGTTTCTCATTCACTATTCAGCTGAAGTCAAGGGTCTGTTACTTGCAGTTGCTCCTGAGCTAGATCCCAAGTCTGAAGACATCACAGGTAACCTTAGCAGATCTCAAAGTTAAGGAATTTAACTTGAAAAGGTAATTAAAATTGAAATGGAGTTTGTTTTTTAACTGAAAAATGAGCAAGTTCTTAGCCTAACTATGTAATTCAGCATCTCAGATGATTTACCATTTGTAAATAATACAAAATTAGCTGTCCTCAGAAAACTTCTGCATTTGCGAAAGCACAGCCAACAACTGGCAGTGATTGCATTCAAATCTAAGTTGGGATATGATAGAAGCTTACTTAGCAGTGAGAAAAATATTTTATTCTTAATTAAACCATGAATTTACTGAAAAAAATAGGCTATAATAGTGAAAAATTAAAGGGATGGATCTTGCAGCTCCCAAATAAAATTCATACCAATAGGAAAATTCAAAAACTTACATTCTGATTTGGTGAAAAAGGAATTACTTAGTCAAGATAGCTATCTTGTTATTGAAGTTACCATGATCATTTTGAGTTTTGTCCTTAATCTAAAAAATCTTTAGATTTTTTTAGATTAGGTACTTTTAGGAACCTTAAAGAAAAATCTAAGGGTTGTACACTTTACCATTAAACAGGACAGAAAATTAGTAGTGTTCTTTCAACTTTCAGCACCTTGTGACCACAAGCTGAAATGGCATTGTGCAAAGTGCTCAGTAAAACTGTCATATTTTGTGTGTGTGTATGTGATTTGAACATTAAAGAAAGAACATGAGAGAACCATCAGAGTGGGTGGAGCGACAACATGAAATTTTTAAAAGTTTTCACAATTTGCTTATTGCAAATCCTTTTTGTTTAAAAATTAAGAACATCCATGTTAATTGCATAATCAAGACTGGAATTAATACTTCATTAATGCATATGGAATATTTTAGTACTCTGAAGTATTTTTTTCAGTAATCAGTAGTTGTTTGATTTACTTTAAATTCTTATGTTGCAGATTTTGGACACATAGTTAAAAGTAATTTAGTTAAGGATTTTGTCAGGTAATCAAGAGGCAGTGTTGCATGTAGAAGCAAATTTTCAAAATTATGGTTTATGTAGGAGATTCTTGACAGTTGCAAAGAAGTTAATCTTTACTGCCTATTTATATCAACTGACCTTTTATCACACCTACCTAAGTAGAATGCTGGTCAACAAATTTGGGGTGACTTTTTGTGACAATAAATTGAATATTTAAATTTGAAAATTGCCCATTCTTTGTTTATCAATATGTATAACAGATCTAAATAGGCACCTCACGACCTGAATAGTGAGGGCAATAAATACTATTATCTACCTGATGATAGATGATACAAAGGCTTACAGAATGCATTTCTGGCATAAAGCAAACAAATAATGATTTTGAAGGTCATCCGTCATTTGAAAATAAAACCTGAAAGTATATGGAAACTATTCAGAAATTATAGAGGGAAAATTTGTCAGACAACACATCACTGAAGGGGGTAGAATGAACTATAAAATGCATTATAGTGTCTTCCACACAAGGAATTTTTTCCTTAATGGTATATTGTTTTGTTGTTTTGGTTGTTGTATGCCCAAACAGCAATTTTAAGATGACTTACAGCACTTAATTGATAAAATGTAGAAGATAAACAGATATATTTTTGACAGATTCTGTCTTCTAAATCTGCTTTGCACCAACTTTATTTATAGATATTGACTGATCTGAATTTTGAAATTGTTGTAATATAACATAGGAATGCCTTTTCCTTGTGATATAATAGTTTATGAAGTTGTTTTTACAATGCTATTGTGTTAATATTAACATAAAAATGCCAGTTCTGCCGAGCGAAAATATGAACAGAAGTTGTTTTTTGATTATCGGACTTCCTGATCCATCTGTTATCTCCAGCAAAACCTCTAGTATCTGCAGCTTTATTTCTTATTGAATTCATCTTAACAGATATCTTCTGAAATGTTTATTTGCTTTAGAACCTAATTTTAGATTTGAGGCAGCATTCCTTGTTTTCAAAATTTCAGTGTTTTTAGAGTCTTTTTTAAAATGTCTGTACCGATTTTAGAAGTCACCTATACCAGCTTTCAGTACTTGGGGAATCTCTGCTTTGCGTCACATTCAGATCATCTCTTTCCATTCTAAACTTTCTACACTAATGTTTCCTAATTCCATCTTTTGCACAAATTAATGCTAAGTAGGATTTTCAGATGAGCTTAAGCTAGTAATATTGCTAGACCCCATTGGTTTTATCTGGACTGCATCTTGAAACTAGCATCAAGATGAGAATCACTTTAACTGCCTGTTACTGATGTGCTGTGAAAAGACGAAGGGTGCCTTTTAGAGCACAGAGAGCACCACATACCTGCCCACACTTGGCGGTTATATAGATCTGTGTTTTGAACATCTTTTTTCAAATTGAGCTCTTTGCTTTCATAAAGAAAATCAAATAATTGAACTTTTGCTCTTAAGTAGAAAGAGTCCTGGAAGATACAGATTGGAAGAGGTTGACCTGCAAAGCACATTAAACATTAATGCATTTATTTCTTTAAAGGTTATTACACTTGTGTAGAAGTAATCTTCACTTTAAGAAGACAAGTTGGATTTTACATGATGGGTGTTTATGCTCCTACACTGCTAATTGTTGTTCTATCCTGGCTGTCATTTTGGATCAATCCTGATGCAAGTGCTGCAAGAGTCCCACTGGGTAACCTGCGTTTACACATACCGTCACAGTCCACTTTAATGCCATTGAGCCATTCTCAGTTGCTTTGACAACATGACACTGGACACTGAAAGCAACTTCACTTCCATTATCCACTCATCATTTTCACTGAAATGTCCTCATTCCTAGTCCTGTAAAATCCACCTCCACATTAAGACTTTGCTTGATAATGGTTCCAGCGTTTGTGTGATAAGCACAGTCTCTGCTCCTCTCAACCCAGACAAATCTGGTCTTAGCCACGTATGGGTGATGCTGCAGACACTGTGGCAATATGCAGTTCATAGGAATTTGAACATTTGAAATCAGTAAGAAAACAGGATGATGAGTAAGGCTCTACATAGCTACCTCTTGGACCAGTTTTCCTGAAGATTAATAGAAATAGAGTGATGTCTGGAAGAGAATTATCATCCTTGTTACCTGATTGGCTTTATTTCATTAGAGAGTCTGTTCATAAGAGTACTTCAGGCTCATGCTTTCATGCTGCTCAGCACTACGCAGTAGGCAGGCCCTTCTTTATTTTGAAATAGTAGGAGCTGGAATTAATCAAAACAATATTATCTTGACTAATTGGATTGTACATGGGACTCCAGCTCTGAGGTGGCCAAACCTGCTGACCCCAAGAGCTCAATGAAATGCAGAGCCAACTTCTTGCATCCTGACATTTCTCCTATTTGTATTCCCTTCCCCATGCCATGCCGTCTCCTTCCCCATGCTCTGGCCTCCCTGTGCTCCCCTTTTCCCTGGCACTCCCACCTCCACAAGTCCATACTTTCCAAATCTTCTCCATGTCCCAGGAGATTCAGTGCACCTGTTTTCAAGACGTCATGGGTGCAGTTGCAGAATCTCTCCAGCCACCTGCCTTCCTCAGAAACCTCTCACCCACACTTGAACCTCCACACCCTCACAGGATGTGACTCCTCTGCAGCTTCACGTGCATGAACGTGTGTTGATAAGCACTGGAGACCTTTGGAGTCAGGACCTGCCACATCACCTTACCAGTCTGTGTCTGATCCGCAGAGTCTTGCAGCAGTGGGTAGCTGAAATCCCTGTGTTAAGAGCCAGCTGGAGCAGGAGCGGTGCTGAGTTTTGTTAAGTGGAAAAGCATCCACATAACCCCTGTCCCGAGCCTTGTTGCTCCCATCTTAAGTCATCTACCATGCCTCTTCCTTCTCCAGTGATATGACAGGCAAAATAAACTAAGAGCTGCAAAAACCCCAAAATTGAAGAAGGATGTGAAGGTCCTTGAATGCATCCAGAGGAGGGCAATGAAGCAGGTGAAAGAGCTAGAAGGCATGTCCTGTGGGGAGCGGCTAAGGACTTTGGGCTTGTCTAGTTTGGAGAAGAGGAGGCTGAGAGGTGGCCTCATTACTCTCTGCAGCTTCCTGAGGAGGGGAAGTGGAGAGGGAGGTGCTGAGCTCTTCTCCCTGGTATCCAGTAACAGGACGTGTGGAAATGGTTCTGCATCAGAGGAGGTTTAGACTGGACATTAGGAAGCAGTTCTTTACTGAGAGGGTGGTCAAACACTGGAACAGGCTTCCTAGAGAGGTGGTTGATGCCCCAAGCCTGTCAGTGTTTAAGAAGCATTTGGACAATGCCCTTAACAACATGTTTAACTTTTGGTCAGCCCTGAATTTGTCAGGCACTTGGACTAGATGATCATTGTAGATCCCTTCCATCTGGAATACTCAGTTCTATTCTAAAATCTGGAGAACCATGACTGGAATGCTACTTTTGTCTTGTGTGTCTTGCTCAAGCTGAATGTATCAAAACCACAATTTCATTTTATTTATTGTATCTTTTTTCTAGGGGTCTATTTCAGAATACAAATCAGCTTTTTTTCTTTTGACCTTTAAAACTATTCATAGTTACTTGGGGAGGAGTCACAATCTGTATTAGTTTGATAGCAAGTAACAAATATAATGTCTTATGTTGAGAAGTAGAAAGGATGCATTCCATAATGCAAAACATAAGATTTTTTTAAGAAAGAAAAGTGTGGGGACAATGTAGTATGCATTAAACTAAAAAGATAGAAACAAGAGCTGAAAATATTTTTCACATAGTGAGCTCCAGTACAATCAAAACCTGAGCTGTATTTCCAGTTTTATGATCCTGCACTTCAAACAACCAACCAGACAAGCATATTAATTATATATTAGATTTATGAGTCATAGTGCTGATATACATAACATGGTTGTCTTTGTGACTAAACGTGCATGCTTATTTATTATTTCTTTAATTTATTATGTGTTTATTGGCTCCTAATATATATATGCATTTTCAAAGATACTAACCATTGGCCTGGTTATGGGACTTTTCCTGAATCCTCAGAGAAGCAAAAAAATCTCTAAATCTGACCATTGCAAGTTGTTAACACTGTCACTGGGGTAAGATTTATGTTTCTCTAGTTTGTGGGAGGGCAACAAACTAACACTTCTAGCTACAACCTTGAAGATAGTTGGCCTTGAAATCTAACAAGATTAACGTTTGTGTGTCAAGTGAATGATATCTAAACCCAAGAAAGTGTTACCAATGGCCACTACACTCTCAGTGGCTAGACACAGATCCCATCAGATGAGAAGCTACTTCAGATTTACTTACGGATATCTTAATGCAGTCATCCCTAGAGTTAAGCATAGTGGGCTACTTCTCCCCATGGCAAGGCATCACAGAAGTTTCCAGGTGATTTAGGAGTACAAGACACTTTGTGAGCCAGTAAGCAGAATGTTTTTGTAGACTGATTAATATTCTGGGAAAAGGATGTATGTTTGAAGAAAAAGCCTGTGTCCATGTAGGAACTAAATAAATTGCAAGCCCTATTTATACCTGTATCATTTTGCCCAACTAGATCATCTGGTGGTAGGGAATTCCACAAAAGACTGGTATCTGGTATCTGGGCAGTCATGGCTAAGCGACATAAGAGCTGATAACACTGAATGCTTCTGTCTAATTAGATGCTAGTGTTTCACCTTTTAATGAGCCCAACAGAGGACTCTCCAGTTCTTTACAAGTGGAAAGCATGCCAGCATCCATTTAAAAAATGCCTTTCTTTTCTTCACTGCCATGTGGTCCCCAAAGGGAGTAAGATCTTTCCTGAAGCTGTAGGGATCTGAGGGATGTTGGACTTCTGTCCACCCACACCTGCCTGACAGCGTGGAACGTTAGTCCAGAGTGGCAGACAGGGGTACAACTGGGTAACTAAAAGCTTGGAGTAGTGAGCAATGATATATTCCCCACATACACAGGACAGCTAGGTCTGCAGACAGGCATGCTCCCTCTGTGACTCCTGTCCTCAGATCTGTCTTAGTTTTAGTCATTTCATTTTATAAAATTGTAACAAATTTAGGGTCTCAAAGGAAAGGCATAAAGATATATGTTAAAACTGTAGCATGAAGAAGGATTGGCAAGATTACGTCTTTTAGTTCATGAAGTTTAATGAGAGAAGAGAATGTATTAGAGATACCAAATTATAAGGAAAGCAAGACAGAATATTACCTTTTTCAATAACATTAGTGAGATGAAGCCAGACATTTTTAAAGCAGTAATATAAACCAGAAAATACTATTTTATACAGCACATAATTAACCTGTGGAATTCATTGCCAGGAGATAGTGCTGAGGCCAGTAATTTTGATGGATTCAAAAAAGGGAGTTTTATTTATCTGGCAGCATGTGCTGAAGTGCTTTGCTGGACTGGCACTTTCAGATATTATCCACATGTAACCTTAGGTAGTATTTTTAAAATAGTATCTCAGTACAATCATGCTTTAGGCTGGGACCTAACTAACCTTACTGATAAACTAAACTGTGCCATCAAGAGGGTTGCCACACTAGGGGCAAAAATGCAGAAGTATTTCCTAGAAAGGCCAAGTTTCCCTTTACTTTGCAAGTGTGGAGGAATGAACTCGGTCCCTTCTCTTTGGTGCTCCCCGAGAAGAAAAGGGGAATTTGTTTGTTTCCTTTTCTTTTTTTTTTTTTTTTTTTTTAGTAAGTAGTCTTGCAGTTTATTTGTTCATTGTCCTCACTCAGGTTTGAGCCTTGAGCTTTGGACTGTTTTAGATAGGTACCTAGTGCAGCTGCTGCCAGAGGTGCCATTTAGAACTCTGGCACGAGGGTCTCCAAGGCCATACCATCTCTGATCTGACAGCAAATGGTTGCTTAATAGAATATTTCTGTGCTTCTATCTCACTTTACTGTTACCTTGAAAACCTAGAAGTTTCTCAGACTCTGAGAATGAACTTTTTATCTGAGGAATGCAGACTAATGGAAATTAGTGGCAGTTCACCATGACCTCAATTGCTCTACTGAACAACTTGATGAAAGTTCCACTAAAATCTTTTCAGCTAGTAGAATTTGTAAATTAGTTTTTGTAAAATTAAATCCAAGGCTGTAAGATCTAGTATTTTGAGCTCTACAGAGTGGTTGTACAAATGTTTTCAGCACCAGGCATGATAATAATACTCACATATTAAGATAGTAAACTCTTTTAAAGTTAGTAGGAAAAAAATTGCAATATCCAAGATGCTGAGCCAGTCGATATCATTGGCTAATTTGGTTATTCAGGGTAAGGGTAGAGGCTGCCTTTCAGAAGTCTAGCATAGACATGCATGGTACTTGATACAGTACACTGAATGAACAGCAAGCTGGGCATAGACAGAGGTGTTCTATAAATGTTAAGAGGCAGTATGGCCTTGTTTGTACTTGTTATTGCAGTTCCTTATGATCCATAGTTAGTGTTCAGCTCCAGACAGCTGGTGTTGGTCAGTGAGAATAACTTTTTTAAAAGAGGGGCTATTTTATGCTCACTTTCTATCTGTATGGGAATGTTTGTACTTGAATGCTTCAGACACAATAGATGGAAAATAAGACAGAATGGACACTGAGGATTGTCTGTTCAGTATTTGACATGTCATTCTGATCTAAGATAGCACATCTGGCCATTCTGTATTATCCCAATGGACAAAAAAATCCAGCTTTGCAATGATATGTTGTTATTACACATTTCTAAATAAAGCATCATAAAATTTTGTATTTTAATATCATATGACTGTAATAATTTCTTTATACTTTTTCTTCAGTGTTTTAGCAGCTAGTAGATTGCCCATTTGAGATTAATACCAAATAAAGTATCATATCAATCTTATTAAAATGCAAATGGTAACAGTAGCAAATGATGTGTTATTTGTGATCAGCTAGAACTGAATACTTTCATAGGCCAATACAGATACTTCCAGTTTTATTAACATTTTAACATCCTCGATTACTTAAAATGGATCCAAAGAAAATGATCTCTCTATGAATTACAAAATTTTTCATGCATATGTGACCAATATAAGAAACGTAGTTGAGACTGAGTAACAACTTTTGGCCAACATTGTCTATAGACATAAATTAGGTTTCATAAAGCTGCCCACTCATAACTAAAGATTTTTATCATTAGCATTCACAAAATCAAAATGGGACATTCTGAACTGGGAAGCTGAACTAAGTTTTCCCCACGTGACAGCCATTTCTAAAGTTAGCTTTTTCCAAATGTAGCTGTTCATGCTACTATTTCCGTTTCATAGGAGCCTGTGGGAAATCTTTCTTTGAGATCAGGCTTGTATTTTGTCTCTTGTGATGTGAGTCCTGTGTTGATGGTGACATTTGGAAGCCTTGTGCAGAGAAATTCTTGTCAAAACCCAGTTTGACAATGAGTGTGACCTTTCAACAGCCTTTGCAGATGTGAGGTTTTTTTTCATGATAAGGACTTCCTGAAATGCCCTTTATCTAGAAAGCTTCCTCTAGATCCTGGAAGCTCAAATAGGGAATGATCGTAGACCCGCAGTCACCTCAGTCTTTTCATCTTCACAATGAATTGGGAACACAGACTTTTTAATGTGCTGGTACAGCTTTGCTCTTCAGCAAAAACTTCCCTTTTACCTAAGGTTTGCACATCATACTTGAGGACAGGTCATTCAGATAATTGCTACTGCTGTAGCACAGTTCGGATTGCTGGGACAACAATAGCCTAATTTAAAGGATTTGGACTCTTTTGGTTTAAGTATCATATATTTCTCTTCCATCTTCCCAGACTTAGATGCACATTGTAAGATAAGTCTTTGGAAAGCCCGTTTCCCAGCTGCGTGATGTGTGGTGGGTCAGGAAAGCCACAGCAACTAGTTTAGCTTCACTTATTTGTTTCTGTTTATAAAATGAAGGTACTCATTATTAATAAGTCATCATTAACTGCAATATCCTACCTAAGTATTCAGTTTACCTTGTTCATTAACTGAAGGCATGTGCGCTTTGTATACCTGCTGCACCAACCACATTGTGAAGTCTCATTCACTGTTACAAAACATCATTCAGTATTGTCTGTTTCAGAGGAAGAGCACAGCCAGTGTCAATAAGGGTAAGTTTTCTTTAATCAGCATTTTGTTTTTCTTTTCATAGGTATTTTCTCAGTGCTCAGCTTGGCATCTGAATGTACCACTCTTGCTGCTGAACTTCCCAAAGTGTCTTACGTGAAGGCCTTAGATGTCTGGCTGATTGTTTGCCTTCTCTTTGGGTTTGCATCCCTGGTGGAGTATGCGGTGGTTCAGGTAATGCTAAACAATCCAAAGAGAATTGAAGCCGAAAAAGCAAAGATTGCCAGGGCAGAGCAAGCAGAAGGGAAGGGTGGAAATGCTGCCAAGAAGAACACTGTGAATGGCACAGGAACTCCTGTCCACATCAGCACTTTACAGGTAGGAGCTGCGAAGCTGTGTACGCAAAATCAGCATTATCCTCCGTTAACACAATTCAAGGAATATACTGTTGTAATAGTTTTGGATAGTGCTTAATCTTAGAAGTGGCCAAGACATTCAAAACATGCTGGTAATTAATGGCTTGCAATCTGACCAATTGTTCCCTAGTGATTTGGGGTCAGATGTACTAAATGAAAAATTTGTCCTTTAATATCCTAGTACCATGGTTGCTGCTGAGCTTCAGGTAAATAAAATAGCAAGCAGCTTTACAGTTGCTATTTTTCTCATAATAAATAGGAGCTGTCAAACTGTAACTATTCAGAGGACAGGACTCTCCGTCAGTATTTGCTGAGACCGTACTCAAATAACACCCGTCTCGTTGCTTTCTCTGGGATGGCCACAGCTGCACTGCATTGCATGTCAAGCATCTCTGAAGCCAGTGATCCAGAAGTCTTGGCATTTGTAAACAAAAGACAGGTCTGTTTGTCTGTCAAACAGTTCCTGCATTTCTTGTGTTGCCAGATAGAGTTTATGGGTAAATCAGTCAGATGTCATTATATGGATAAAGATGAGATGTACGTCTCTGCTCAGGCCAAAGTTTTCAATCATGTTGCTAAATTTCTGGTGTTGTAAAACTGCCCATTTGTGCTCCAAGAGTTATCAGATGACCCAGGCCAACTGCCCTCAGTCCTGAGTGGTATTTAATTGACATTTATTCTACAGAAGAAAATATGTTGTGCTACTATAGGTGGAATATGAATTAGGCTTATAGTTTTCAATGACTCAGCTATTTTGATGGATAAAATAAAGCCATTAGGCCAGATCCAAGTGATAATACTGGTAGCGTACAATGTGACTTTAATGTTTCTCTAAGGAGAGAGTAGTTTATGCCAGCATGGTGAAACCCCTGTCCTAGTATGAGACTGGCATTGCCCCATAACTACTTACCTCCAGTCCAGAGGAGCTGCAAATATCACAGAGCGGTGCACTTAACTACCGTAATTCTCATCTGGTAGAGGAGTCTCCTGGGAACTGCTTTGGCAGGCAACCAGGCTCAGCTTAGAGCAACCCCATGACTGCTTTGACTTGTGCCACAAGTAATTCCCCAAGCCCAGGCAACGTGAGTAGAAAGAAAGATGGCTCTGCTACAGTTTTGCTTTCCCTGAACTGAATGTGATAGTTTTGGTTTCAGCAATTTGCAGGTCCCAAATTCAGCTATTTCTTGTGACAAAATAATTGCAACAGTTCAGCAGAGCAGCATAAAATCTATTTATGCCTATTTCAAGTACTTAACAAGTGTAAGTGTTCAGCTTGATCAATGACAAGATTAACAAAAAACTATTTTTTCAGTAGTGTGAACAAAACAAAATTGCTAAATTGCTGACATTCCTCAGTGTGTACACCCTTTAAGGTGCTTGCTATTGTTATAGCCATAACGAGAATAAAATGATAACTTTTATCACCTATGCTATCCTTTCATCTTTTAATAATTTTTTTCAAGAAGGCAAGTTTAGGTGTACAGTGCATTTTAAGACTTAGGGGAAGGGCAGTCATTATGCACAAAAATCAAGCAACATTCCCCATGAATGGAGTCTAGCAGTACGCTGAATTTTTTTAGGATTCAGACATCAGTCTGCCCTCCAAGATCTTGCAGTGTTTCCCCTCTATGATCTTGCAATGTCAGCTCCAGCATCTCATGTTTGACCTGCACTTTTCAGGGTCTTCCCAATTTGTTATCAGAGACCTTTAACTTTCCGATATCTATAACCTCTTCAACAATAATCTGTGTTGGATTTATATGGAGTCCTGGGCATGCATAGCTTCTGATGATCTTTATACAGAGAGTTACAAAACATTTGTTTACCGAGACATATTGGAAATATGTATTCATTGCTATAAAAGCTGGACATGTGGCAGAGTGGTCTCCTCCCCTCATGGCTAGTGATCCAGCTTGTAGCCAGGCACCTGCTTGAAATATAGCCCACCTGAGGAAGGATGATTTCTGGGAAGATCACCAGGCTGAGATAGAAAAAAAGTTCCAGAGAAATGAATCATTTGACATCAGGATGTGGTAGGAGAGTGATGCTAGATTTTATATATTTGAATGCTATAAATCTGCCTAGCTGAAAACTCCCTCTCTGAACCAGCTACCACGTAGGAGTACTTTGAAAGTTCTCAGCCCTGGAGAAACCTGTACTAAACTCCTAAATTAGAACCGGTCTAAATCTTTCGGTAGCTCTGACTCCTAATCCAAAACTAGGCCTGCCCCACAAAATTTGGATTGCTCCCATACAGATCTAGTAATGATCAGGTAGAGAATGCATTTGTCATATGGCAAATATGTGAGGGAGGCAAACATTAAAGAAACAGGTAATGGAAAAAAACTGTATGTTGAAAGGCATAAAGAATATGAAACAAAAAGAGGCCAGAGTGCTATCCCAGAACTGCAGGAGCTGTTTCTCATCAGGGTCATGTAGAATTGTGTGTGAGGAGAGAGCAAATACAGTGCTAAATGTCTGGAAAGACTTAGGTGAACCAATGTATAGCTTTAGGAGAAAAAGACAGCTTACAACTGTACCCCTGAAATAACTGTGCCTCCCATAGAAATGTTTGAGGATGTTCTCTTTCTGCATAGGAGATGATACTAAGGCAAAAGTGACTGCGGGTGTAGCTGGAAATCTCACCATAGCTATGCTTGAAAGAGTGGATAGACCAGATGGGACTCAAAGGTAAAGCCAACAGGAAAGACCTGGAAGCAGAGAACTCCAAGTGGTGAAAAACAAGAGAACATGAATAATTGCATTTATAAGTGTTTCTCCAGACTAAATGAAGCATTTATTATGAGACATTAACTGAATGGTGCTGATACATATCTGTAAATTATTAGAGGGGAATCAAGTTTTAAAAGAGAAATTACTTTATTTCACTTTAAAATGCTCTCAATCCTGATGCCAGGACAGTTTTTGCTAGTGTTCCCTGAACAGCAAGTTGCACTCTTGCTGCCTCTTGCATCCATGCAGTGTTGCAGTAGTGATGTCTCTGCAGGAGGTTTGAGGAAGGGGCCGGTATGAAAGGTACAGGGGTGTTGCTGGGTTGGGAAAGTCCCAGGCATGGGAAGGATCAGGAGAAGTGCAGGGAAGCAAGTGGAGTTGTCAGGCATCCATGCTTCCAGCCCTCATGGAACAACTTAGTTTCATGTGCTTGCTCCATTTGTGAATGATAAAAAGGGCGTCTGGTCTGGAGACTTGGCATGTTTGATATTAGTAAGAAACAAACCATAATAAAAACATGTGATTATACTTAAAAATACAAGCAGCTATTGTTCCTTTTTTTATGACAGTAAATTGGATAAAGGGATAAACTTTTCAGTATATCCTAAACATTAAAAGCTTGATGCCATTCATAATAGAAGGTGAGGAAAAGAGATCCCCTGTAACAGAACCTGTAAGGGCCCGCCTGGAAGTTTTCAGCAGAAAGCACTTTTGGCACTGTGTCAGTGATCATGACTGATAGTCACCAACAGTGACAGTGAAGATGGCAGGATGAAAACAATGCTCAGAATTTGCCAGTCACCCAAAGGTGGAGAAAGACTTCCATGGATGCATAGCTACTTCTCCTCTCCACTGAATCCTGGGTACTGGCTGATGTAAAAGCTGTATGTTGCCAGCATATGCCAAACCCTCAAGTCCATGCTTTATGACTCATTCCTCCTCCAACAAAAACCCTTGAAATGTCAGTGCCATTTTAAGCCCAGAAGTTTATCGATACGACTGTCTGATTAAAGCCAAGTGGTCCATCTGGCAGAATCACCCTGAATCTGTAAAAAAAATAAGAGAAAATTCAACATAAGCACTTCTGATGTGTTTTTCTAGGTGTGGCAATGGCTATGCATTTACAGGCAAGAAGCCATGAAAAAGTACAGTTTGGCTTCCTTAGCTCATAGCGGCTGCAAGTAGATGCTGTTCTAAGTGGAGGAGAAAATTATGCAACCTGGTGGTAACTGCTGGCACTGGCTTTTTATTGGGAATCCTCAAGTAGGAGTTTGCATGTGTTTCCTAGCAATGCAGCATCATACAGTGAGAAAAGCAAGTAAAAAGGGAAATGTTTTGAAGATGAATCAGTTTCTTTTTGCTTTCACTGGTGGCATGATTACAGGGAGAGATTGCACTGTTAGCTATAACAACACCCCTCAATTTGAAAAGTCAGATTTTCATCAAGCCCATTTATAGAAGCTGTCCCCCACAGATAATGTGCTCATGACTGGAGAGAACATTTGCTAAAAGAATGGCTCTGGCGGATGATGAATAATGCTATGCAAGTGGTGGTAATAGCTCTAAACCCAGTTATTTTTTAGAAGAAGTAGTGCTGTTTCTTGCCTTATCTTGTCAGAGTCACATCTAGGCTCTGAAACCTGATATGGCTTATGTCCATCTCTACTATTTTATAATATACCTGACCACTGGTGGTGTGACCTGTGGTGACCTGATCTTCCCATGTTGTCTTTTCCCCTCGAGTGACACTCCAAACTCAGATTTTTCTTGTAGAACCACCAGAAACCCAGTTTACATTTTATCTTGTAAACAAAACCACAGTCTGCAGTCTATTTTAATAGCTCATGACAGCATTTCAGGTACAGAGTAGGTACTTTCTGCTCTAGTGACTCCCATATCCGTCCTTGGAGATAATTCAGAACATGACTGTAAAAAGGCCCCGAGCAATCTGCTTTGAGCAGGGGGTTGGACTAGATGATCTCCAGAGGTCCCCGCCAACCTCAGCTATGCTGTGATTCTGTGATATTTTATGTGTAAATATTTTTTGTGCTGTACTTTACAAGGAATATTTGGAATGTGATAGCAAATTCCTGCTGAGCTGTACCAGAAAATATACTCAGTCTGAATACACACTAATGCTAAACAATCATTACTTTATTGATGATCTATGTCTATCATTATGGCAAGAGCAAGAGAATAGCACAAAACAAGTGCAAGAAAGATTAATGACAGAGTTTGTTTTAAGACTCCTCCTTCATCTTGTGTGGAAGACTCTTACACAACTGGCAGCACTAGTGACAGACCTGCATGCCAAAAAGAGGTTGGGTGCAACAGAAGAGATGATTTTATGGCAGAGAAGACATGCTGTGTAGGGCAGAGAATGCTGCATTATAGTAGGGAGGCATTTCAGTCTGAGGGACACATGCTGAGCTTGAGAGGCTGCCAGTGCTATAGCACGTTTGAAGCTTTGCTAGAAATTACAGACAATGCACTTCTGCTCTCAAAAATTCTTGAATCCAAAATGATGGCATTTTATATTACACTTCATCCTGGTGGATAAAGAGGACTTGATCACAGGATGAACAGTCAGTTGAAAAGGATCTTTATTCTATTTGCACAAAACAGATTTGGTCAAGTCCTGGTATTTTTGGTGCTGTGAAAGGATAAGATTCACAAATTTGAAAACTATTTTTTCTCATCTGAGTGGAAGAGTTTAAACAAAAAAGTATGAATGGTGCTGGTGAGCTATCTAACAATGTTCAAAGCAGCAACAGACCAGAAGGGAAGCTATACTAATTTAACAAATCCCAACAAACAGCACAATTGAAAACAAACTCCACAAAGACTGAAAACTAACTCAGCTTCAAGCATTTCTCTTTTCTTCTCACTGACAAATGGAAAAGTTGATAGCAATTAATATACATTGAAATCTAGAAAATAGGTGTAGGTAATAGGTGTAGGTAAAAAAAGGGATATATGGTTAGCATAACTGAGGGCAATAAGAGGTTACTTTGCATGTATAGGAAGAAATTACAGGCCTGTCAGCTTGACTTTGGTACCCGGGAAGCAGATGGAGCAGCTCATTCTGAGTACCATCATACAACACGTGTGGAATACCAGATGATCAGGCCCAGTCAGCATGGATTTATGAAAGGCAGGCCCTGCTTGACAAACCTGATCTCCTTCTATGACAGGGCGACCTGCTTATTGGATGAGGGAAAGGCTGTGGATGTTGTCTACCTTGACTTTCGTAAGGGCTTTGACACCGTTTCCCACAGCATTCTCTTGGTGAAACTGGCTGCTTGTGGCTTGGATGGGCACACGCTTTGCTGGGTAAAAAACTGTCTGGATGGCCGGTCCCAAAGAGTTGTGGTGAACAGAGTTAAATCCAGTTGGCGGCCAGTCACGAGTGGTGTCCCCCAGGGCTCGGTTTTGGGGCCACTCCTGTTTAACATCTTTATTGATGATCTAGACGAGGGGATCGAGTGCACCCTCAGTAAGTTTGCAGATGACACCAAGTTGGGTGGGAGTGTTGATCTGCTCGAGGGTAGGGAGGCTCTGCAGAGAGATCTGGACAGGCTGGAGCGATGGGCTAAGGCCAACTGTATGAGTTTCAATAAGGCCAAATGCCGGGTGCTGCACTTGGGCCACAACAACCCCCAGCAGCGCTACAGGCTTGGGGAGGAGTGGCTGGAGAGCTGCCAGTCAGAGAGGGACGTGGGGGTGTTGACTGACAGCTGGCTGAACATGAGCCAGCAGTGTGCCCAGGTGGCCAAGAAGGCCAATGGCATCCTGGCTTGTATCAGAAATAGCGTGGCCAGCAGGGACAGGGAAGTGATCTTACCCCTGTACTCGGCACTGGTGAGGCCGCACCTCAATTGCTGTGTTCAGTTTTGGGCCCCTCACTACAAAAAGGACATTGAATTACTCGAGTATGTCCCGAGAAGGACAACAAAGCTGGTGAAAGGTCTGGAGCACATGTCGTACGAGGAGCGGCTGAGGGAACTGGGGTTGTTTAGTCTGGAGAAGAGGAGGCTGAGGGGAGACCTCATCGTCCTCTACAACTCCCTGAAAGGAGGTTGCAGAGAACTGGGGATGAGTCTCTTTAACCAAGTAATAAGTGACAGGACAAGAGGGAATGGCCTCAAGTTGCGCCAGGGAAGGTTTAGACTGGATATTAAGAAGCATTTCTTTACAGAATGGGTTGTTAGGCGTTGGAATGGGCTGCCCAGGGCAATGGTGGAATTCCCCATCCCTGGAGTTGTTTTAGAGTCAGGTTGACACAGCGCTGAGGGATATGGTGTAGTTGGGAACTGTCAGTGTTAGGTTGATGGTTGGACTAGATGATCTTCAAGGTCTTTTCCAACCTTGATGATTCTGTGATTCTATGAATACAAAAACCAATAACAAGAGTATTGGTGCAATACTAGATAGAGGTGCTGTAAGTATCAAGAATTAGCAGAAGAGGCAAAAGTGTTCAACAAATATTCTGGTCTGTGTTTGGGGAAAAGCCAGATATATTCCATCAGATGGTGAACTAGCTTTCATTGACAGTAGTTAATGAGGATGTTAAACAGTAGCTATTAAAGTTAGACATTTTACAGTTGAGATTTCAGCTTCAGTTGCATCTAGGACTTTTTAAAGAGCTGGTCCATGAGTGCTGTGGAACATTAATGTTGATTTTTTAAATAAATTCTTTAAAACTGATAGCGTTCCAAAAGACAGCAAGAAGCTAACTTTGTGCCAGTACTTTTAAAGGCTAAGTGGCATAAGATGAATGATTATAAGCCTGACATCAATCAGTGGAAAATATTGCATAGCTAACAGGGGTCTGACTAATAATTATTATTCATAAGTAATAATTATCATTAGTATTATTCATAATTCAGCCCCATGTTAGCTAATAAATTTAAATGGGTCAGTGAAATTAAAGCTGATCTGTGTGTTTATTGATTTAATCAAACGGAATATAATTTTTTAAAAGATTATCAATTAGGTTGACGGGGTAATGATGTGGAGGGAAGAAATTTTTAAGAACATTTGACTTGGCTTCATGTGTCAGCCTGGTTACATCATTTGAATTATGCAAAATCAAGGTTAGATTTGTTACCATCTGTAAGTACCAGCAGTTAATCAGACTAACTATAGTCATGCCTTGTGACTGGAAAATTGAAGCCAAGTAAATGCAGGTTAGAAATAAGGTACATACGTTTGTGGGGAACAAGGTCATGGAAAAAGTTCTCCATCCTGGATGTTTTTAAAGGAGAATCTAGTGTAACTAGTTTGTGCAGTAGATGTGGAGAGTGATGAGAAGCACCAGAAGCAGCAGAGGCAGCGACGGGAAGTTAGTTCCCCCTCCCTGCCAGTCTGCACGCACAGGCAGCACTTCTTCTTTCTTCTCTTTCCCCATTTTCTTACCACATTATTCCCCTAAGTCTGCAGGCAAAGGCTTTCTGAGCAGGGTATGGCCCTGCTGCAGTGGCACGTGTGTGGCAGCTCTGGAGCAGTGGCAGCAGCAAGTGCTGAGTTTGGCAGTGAGCATCGGTCAGCCTGAATTTTGTAAAAGGTGAGAAAGGATCATTGCAAGGGGCCTTCTGGCTTCTAGGAGTCATTTTTAGTTTTTTCTGAGCTGTTCATCAAAAGGCAGGTGTCCTCTCCAACATACCAAACCTAGACAAGGTGGCCCAGTCTTGGGAGAAACAGAAGCTAGGTCTGTGTTTTGGGCCAAGCCCCGAGAGCCATGTTGCCTTCCTGTGCCCTCCTCAGCCCCCCAACCTCCATGATGTGGATGAGAAGCAGCTGTCTGGTTCCATCGGGAGTGAGGGGAGGCCCTGCACTATTCCAGCAGCCTTCCCTTCCCAAACAGCTGCTCCCCATACCCTGCAGGGGAAAAGCCATAGGTCTAGTGGAAACATCCTGCGGTCTAGGTCTGGCCCACGGGTCATGATGCTGGGGCAGGATAAGACAAGTGATATCAAATATTTTCCAGGACCAAGTTCTGTGTCAGGACAAAGTCAAAAGGATGTAACTTTTAACAATGTTTTACTTTCTTTACAAGTCTTCAGTGTAGTACTCTAAACTCAAGTCCTGTGGTATCATTTTCCACAGAAATGGTTCCTGTAGCCTTTGGTAAGTGTCAGGAATATTGTTATGCTTCTAGTGCAAACCAAGACAGGATGAATAAAAAGCAGATAAACTACTTTTAATATCTCATTTTGTTTAAGGAAAGCTGTAGGTCAACTGAAGTGAATTTAGATTAAAACAACAGAAATATTAGGGAGTTGATATGAGAAGAAATTTAAAAATATGTCTAGACAGCAATTGAACATAGAAAATAGAAGCACGTTGGATTTGTAAACCCAGGGAAATGAAAGAAATTATTTTTAAAAGTAACATATATTTATTAAAGAAAAAATTGGGCCAGGTTGTTCTTACAAGGAATGTGTCACCCTGATAAATCAGTACTCCAGCTGACACTAAGCTAAGCAGAGCTCTGTGTGAACATGCTGCAAACAGTCTTCTGCTTACAAGGCAGAGGTGACCTAGAAGCCATTCCCTCAGTTCTCTGTCCTGCGAGTGAAGGAAAACCGACTTCTTGCGGCCTTTAGGGGAGCACTCTCTAGATACTGCAGTTGGAACAGAAATATTCTGTATTGTAAATGAGAGGACTTAGGCTACAATTAGTGACACTGAGTTTTACAGTATATTGCTGGTGGTATGAGGAATGGACTATGAGTTTGCAAGTCCAAAAGGAGGCTTATAATTTCATACATGATTCTATTTCTCATAATGGCCTTACTAAATCTTCCTAGTTTCGACCATGGAAAAAATGTCATATTCCTGTGACTCTTCAGTTGACATGCACCCCAGTCCTGCAAGTTACCCTTTCATTGCACAAGGGTCTGCTTTATATCTTTATTACCCATATTGCTGGGTATGATCTGATTGAAAGAAACCTCTTGGATCACTGACAGACAGCCCCCATGCCAGCCAAGGTCACATAACTGTGTTCATATATGTCTCAGTCACCACCTTACTAGACAGTTTGCCCCTGCTACTCCAATATTGAACACTGTCCCAAGCTGTCAGCTCTTTGATGACTGGGAAACAGTTGCAGGAAATTTGTATATATAGTTTTGCCTTACCATCATGGAACACCTATCTTGTTTTTTGCTTTTTATAACCTGTAATCTTGATTTTGTTGTGTAACCTGCACCTCAGTTTTAGTGCATTGATTTCAAAATTTACTGTTTTCCTGAGAAAAGTAAGTCTGGCAAATCTGAGGAGGTATATCCACTCCTCGCTGAGGGAATAGTGCCGTGCTTCTCTTCCACCTTGCGTCAGAATCAACGTTGTCAATAATGGGAGGAAAAGTCCCTATCGAAGTTTAGGTCACTTCCTGACTGTCTCAGTTCTTTTCATCCAGGATACCTTGTCAGTTTTCATAGAGAACCTAGCAATATTCTCCAGAATATTTTTCATTCATCCATAAGTCTGGTACTGTATTTCACTATCATTATTTTAGTTACAAAATGTGATAATACAAATATCCTGAACTATCACCCTAAGACTGCAGAAAACCAAAGGTGGAGCGAACTAAGGGTAAAGGAGGAGAGATAGGCTACTGAGAAGGAGGGACAGGCAGCTTTTGGAAGAACCAAGTTTTAATGGATCAGTGGCTCCAGGAAGCCCTAGTGAAACTTATGTTAATGTCAGTTGCCCATGTGTATAACCTGATTTGTGAACCAGCATTTTTTCCAACTAACACTCAGGTTCTGTATGTGAAAAAATGGCATTATTAATAATTCAGTTAGGTTTCATAATCTGTATTCTTTTTTCTTCTTCCTTTTTTTTTTCTTTTTTTTTTCTGCTTTACTGTATAGTCCAATTGAAATGAAACTTTGGGAGAGATTTACCCAAGTCATAAAACACAGTGTCTTCCAAGTAGTCTCCAAATCCCTTCAAGCTCCCTGAACAGTGTGGGGGTGGTCCTCCTAGAGATTTGTTGTACCCAAAATATAAACTTTATAAAATCCAAGGAAGGGAATATAGGAACCTGATTGGTTGGTTGGTTGGTTGGTTGGTTGGATTTTTCCCCAAAACACTTCAGTTTTGAAGAGCACCAAATAATTTTTTCTTTTAAATGTTCATTGTCTGTGCTAGTATGATTTTCTGGTCCGTAAAAGAGAGTGATTCACCTGGGGTTACCCCATAGCACAGTAGTACTTGATCCCCAGGAGCACTGATGGAGCTGTAGGAATGACAGGTATTCAGCTGCTGGATTTAGATTTCCCAGTTACACAGTTCTCTAGTGCACAGATGGGAAGTGCTGAGAACGGTGTTGCATCTTTGTTACCTATCTTTAGAGAGACACCAAGGAATGCAGGTACAAAGAAGGTGCATTCTCACCATGAAAGGTGGTCACCAGAGGATGAGATTATAAGATCTTGATCTGGCTACTACGTAGAACCAGGATAGACTTTAATTGTTGCATCAAACAGTGAATTTTAGGGTTAATTCTGACTATAGCTTCCAGGCCTCAGAAAAATATAAGTATTGAATAGTATCTGTCCTGCAGTTCATCAGCACAGAACCGATTTCCAAAAATACTCTCTATAGAAATATTCTCCCCCCTTCTATCTTAAAATGAAGGAGTCTAACTATAGCACGTTGCACAGCATGAGGCATCTTGTGCATGAAAAATTACACAATTATGAATGTTTGGATTAGTTTATATGATTGACTGATCATCCTTAAGTACTTTGTAATGGAACCATTCAGCAAATTACGCTGATGTAATGTATGCTTATCAACAAGTAATTTCCTATATGTTTGTTTGCGGTGTTCTCTAGCAGCTGCATTAAGTTTGTTAATGAAATATGGCGAGTAGATCATGATTCCCCTCACTCTTTATTTCATAGGTTGGTGAGACCAGATGCAAAAAAGTTTGCACTTCGAAATCTGATCTGAGATCCAATGATTTCAGCATTGTTGGAAGCTTGCCAAGGGATTTTGAATTATCGAATTATGACTGTTATGGGAAGCCCATTGAAGTCAACAATGGGCTCGGGAAATCTCAAGCCAAGAACAACAAGAAGCCTCCTCCTCCCAAGCCTGTCATTCCATCAGCAGCAAAGAGAATCGATCTTTATGCAAGAGCACTGTTCCCTTTTTGCTTCTTGTTCTTCAATGTCATATACTGGTCCATATATTTATGATAAATATTTTATTTATTTTTTCATATGTATAAAATATATCCCATTTCATTGCCCCTTCCCAGTCATGAAGGCCACTGTGTGAAATTATTTGCATTTGCAAAGCAATATGTTGCATTTCGATGCCACGTGATTGTACTGAACATATGGCATCTGAAATCTGAATGAACGCATGACACTGCAATGTCTGTGCTCTGACCAACGTTGTATATAAATGTACAGCATACATCCTGCTTTAGGAATATATATGAAGGACAATGCATACTACATTATAAAGCTGAATAACGCTCTTCAGTTATTAGTAACATACAGAGATTTAAAGTGTTTCTGACGATGAAACTGATGTGCACGTTGAGTATTATTAAAATCAGTATTCTAGTATATGTAGTATTTAACAGCTTTTCTGCTGACTTCCAGAGGAATAAAAAAAAAAAACACCATTCTTGTGTAATTTTAGAAGGCACTGTTGAAGAAAAAGCTAAGATGTAATTCATATTATTTAGACTTTGTTAGTGAAGGCAGCATTGAATAAGCTGATCTTGTCTATGTGGAAAAATAAAGATCAGAGAATTACCAATTTTGTAAAATCACCTCATTTAGAAAAAAGTGCAACAATTGTATCCATCAAGCAGGCACACTGAAGTGTGAGAATATGCTGACAATAAAACATTGGGCCAAATTTTGATTGTTGTTTCCTTAGGCACAAACTAGATACAATATGTCAAAAACAAACAGGCCACTTTCTAGACTAAATGTATCAGGAGGTTTGGAGAAACATCACAAGATGCAGTTCAGTATCAGGTTATGTTATACTTTTTTACATTCTCTCTCCTCTGACTCATCTTCTGTACTGTCTGGCCAGCCTGCAGTCACAATTTTGTTGTTGTTGCATCGGATGCATCTTACTCGATTTCTTTTGTTTGTCCCCTTGAAAGCTTTCAGTTTAAAAAAAATCAGTTGTTATCAAGATGAAATCCCATTTTTACCACGTTATACTTTTTTTTGTTTGCCTGTTGTAGCACAGATGACCAAAACTAACACCTAGCCACCAGTAGAAGTGAAGACGTGTCCAAAGGTCTAAGAGGCTGAGACTCTTAAATATATCATGAGCTTCATGCCTCTGTGTTAATTAATGGCTGCCCTCACCAACTCATTGATTTGGCTGCAGCTTTTTGGAGAATAAGGTCCTATGTGAGAAACAGTTCTGATAGGAGACTGCTCTCCATTTTCTAGAGGAAACCCTGTGACATGGAGACTACCTAAACATGATCTTGTTGGGGTGCGTAGGGCAGGACCTGCGGTCTCCTGTGGGTGCCAGGGTACATCCCTTTTTAAGGGCAAGTCATGGGGTGAACACAGCTGAAAGAAAGCTGCTGGTATATAGGTGTCCGAGTAGCATGTGTTCCCTGGAAACATGTAAGCACTGGGTTTCAGCCCTTAAGAGCATGCCATAGAGAAACCTGTCTCTGCTTGTAAAGCTGGGGCACCACAGTTAGTTAAAATATGAAAATAAGACAGTTCTCACTAACTTGGCAATTCATAAAAGGAAATACAGATTATTCGCTCCTCACAGGCTAGGAAGGAACTGAATTAAACATGTGAAACCTTCCATAGCATGGAAGCAGACACAGTCCAACTTGTGCTACATTTCTAGCTCATCCAGGATGTGTTGAGACAGTGACGCCACAAGAGAACTGTTGGATCACTTGAGTATTGCCCACCACATGAATGTTGTCCACATGTGGCAAGCCTGCACAACCAGAAGGTCAAAAGTGGGAATATAAAATGGTTGAATCATGCCACACTGGCTTCACTGGGCATCTGGTGGATCTGCACATGCCCAGTGTCTTTTAACCATTGCCACTTTGTGACCAACAGCCTGATTGCAATGATTCATGTTTGGGTTGAAGAGATCTGCTCTTTAGAATATGGTCACACACTTTCCACCAGCTTCCTGCCCACTTTCTCGTGGAGATTTCAGGGAGCCACCTTACCAGGTGGCCACAGTTTGTCCTTTGGATTTCTTTCTGATCTGAGGAAATGGAAGGGAATTCCCAGATGTTACTGAGCCATGTTGAACTGGGGGCAGAGGGAAATCATATCTTTAAGGTCTAGTTCAAAGTTTCAATATTTCTGTCTGTTGAAGGTATTTGCAGAATTGTCAGAGGCCCTAAGAAGCAATAAGTCAAAGAGAGGAAGGAAAGGAGGGGTAATTTTTATATGTACAATCAGAGTGCTACACAGATGTTATTTATTCTCATACTTGTATTTTTTCTTACAGTACTGGAAGGCAAGAAAATAATTACCCTGTGTTGGAAATTATATGAATTTTGGAAGACAATTTTCTTGTTAGAACTCTTATTAAATGATTTATCTGTAATTAATGTCCACATTCTATCTGTATAATCTCAATTATAGATTTTATTGTTAAATTAATCTTTGTTCCTTCTTGCTTTCCTGCTTACTTGACAGCTTTTGTGTTTTATCATAAAACATTTAATCAATAATACACTGTAATTGCTTCCAACTCACACAAAAGGAAGCAAAAGGAATGTGTACTGTTAAGATAAAGGCTTTTTGTTCATTACAGCACAAAAACTAAGGACAGAAGCAAACTTTAATAGCAAATTTGAAAAAAAAAAATTTAAAATAAACCAGTATCATCTATTAAGTATTAATTTTCTTTTTACTTACACTAGATAATATTGCAATATTTGTATTACCTTGGAATATATTAACTTGTCCTACTGAGCAGTAATAATTGATTTATCTTATTTTTCTTCTTTCCACTAAAGGTCATCGAGAGTTTTGCATACCATATCACATTATGGTCCTCCAGCACCCTCTAGTTGTAAAATTCTGCCTGTTGACTGATTTCCAGAATGAGGTGCAAATATAAAACTGTATAGGCAGTATAGGATGTTTCTTGATAGTGATAATATGAAATTAAAAAATATTAATAAATTAAAAATTAATGGACATAAAATCAATGGACAGCTATAGAATCTTGTCATGCAGTAAAAATTTAAAATTGTAGAAATTAAGACATTCAGATAGTAGCAA
The DNA here is from genome assembly GCF_047716275.1 of Strix uralensis. Lineage (NCBI taxonomy): Eukaryota > Metazoa > Chordata > Aves > Strigiformes > Strigidae > Strix > Strix uralensis. The sequence goes on along the minus strand of NC_133975.1, from coordinate 47,698,170 downwards.
AGGTGAGGCTCATGAAGTACACATTAGTAACTAAATTAACTGATCATGATGTCTGAACAAATGCCATGACCACGAAATCTGTTTCTGTGGGAGAGACCATCTGTGTTTCAGCTGACATTTACTTTAAGTTCTCCTGTTTACTGGTAGAGTTACAAATTTTTGTTCTACCCTTAATATAAACCTCTGTATTTTCTTGGCTTTTAAGCATTGAGGAGTAGTATCCAAACAGTTCATTCCTTTCTTTCATAGTGTTATGGCCCTGTAGATATCTTTCTATTTCAGGATTTTAGAACACATTCAAACACTGCATCAGGAATTTCCCTGGAGATAAATTAATTAACTTAACTGCATCCACAAATTTAAGCTATACAATAAGTAAGGATGTGACTTGAAAAGTGTATCAGTTGCTGTGCATTAATTCCCTGTTAGGATGTGTGAAATGGAGTAATGCACACCTTGCTTTCTTGTGCTGGTTCGACTCATGTTTGACACCCAGTTTTAGGAGCAGCTCTGTAGTAGGTTTTGGCACCTTCTCTTTTTTTTGAGTCTCACATTAATTCTAGCTGAGATGGTGTATATGAGCAGTCTGTCTTTTGAGTGAGGAAAGGAGTTTATTTCAGTAAGTGCAGTATACAGAAGATTGACCACTTGGAAACATTGCCAAGCAGGTTTCATTCTTCAAAGTCTTCAAATTAATTTGGACTTGGTAACAGGAAATGTGTGGGTAAAGGGAGAGCATCTTCAGTGCCCTATTAACCATTAAAGAGAAAGTAGTAACACTGCCTTTTGGGGTAGTTTCAATGAACATGACCACAGAGATTGATCTGGCTGTATAATCATTTTGAAGGAAATGCACTTACAAGTAATCTTTATTTGAAAATATTTCATTCTGAAGAGAGACAATAACTTACTTAAGCAGGCTGTCATAGCTGTTAAGGTAATCTATTAAGAGACATTATAATGCAGTTGAGACCATTGGTCTCTTCTTCAATTAAAGCAGCTTACATTATGGTTATTGAATGACTGAGGATATTTATAGAACAGGTAACAATAAATTATTTATTTCCAAGGGAATGCAACCTGGATATATGCAATGTCATGTGGTTTTTCAGGCTATAGAGATAACTTAGTGCTGAAATGAGTACAAATGCAGTGTGTAGCAGACAAGGGAATGATAGGACACTGTTACTTGATGCTTTGGTATACTAATTCTGGGATTAGAGAAGATAATGTGGAAAGACAAAGAAATTCAGATAGATTGAATAATAGTTTTGTTCGTGTCTACAGTTTATTTTAATTATGTCTAACAATTTAATTGCTCTGTGTAGTAATAATATAACAGTCCCCCTCTTTTTATATAAATATAAAGAATTATTTAAAAAAAAGGAAATTTAAGATCATCTGTGGTGCCAGAAAGATACAGAAACTAGTTCTTTTCATATGAAGCTGTACACTTAAATAAAAATGGAATATACAGAAAACAAAATACAGTTTTAAAGACATAAAATTCTCATTGTTGTGGTTTTGTCTATACCATTGTATCAAATCAGTCACAAACGATCTGGGCTCCCTGCAGCACTCCCTTGCATTTTGACTTACTGTGGAATGTCACCCACCCATCTACCTCCCAGTACCTGTCCTCATTCCATCAGTGGTAACAGTATCAGCGTACATTTAAAAGAAAAACAGACTACATGGCTATTTTGAAATCGTTCTGAAAACCCTTCATTGCTATGAACATGTCTATACTGCAGTCACTAAAATGTCTGCAGCTAATGCAGGCTTATCCAAATTAGCTTAAACTAGCTGACTCGGGGATGGCTGGCAACGTAGCCATGGTAACGGCGAGCTCCGGCTGGGAAGCCTACCTGCTGGCGTAGGAAATGAAAAAAATATACTTTGGTGTTAACCCCCACAAAGCTTTATGCTGCCTTGGCTATTACGCTCAAACAGTTGGTTTAAAGTTAGCTCATGTGGGTGTTTTTCAGGCCGTGCCTGCAAAATGTAGATGTAGGCTCTATGACGCATTGTGTGCTAGAACTGAATTATTTCTTCCCACTGGTGATGTGAAAGATGCCACTGTAAAATATTCTCTCTATGGGTCTTGATGACATACAGGCTTTCTGCCATAATTAATTTTGTGTACTGACAAGCGTATTCACCAGTAGTGCCAAAAATGAAACTCGTTTTCCTGAACCAATGCACGTGTGAAAGAATGAGTTGGATTCGCCCACCTGAGCATGAATGAGGTTGCCTCCTGAATCTATGTCATAAGACTATCCCTTTTACACATTAAAAGAGCCATTCTGTTTAAAGTCCCTAACTCTAATAGTGGGTGTTAGATTGTGACCTTTCAAATGAATAATGAGACTAAAGAAACTAGTGAGACTAATGAGACTAAGGTTATAAAAGTCTTTTTTGGTTTCCAGGTTGTTCATGGATGCCAGCCCTGGTTTTGAGAAGCACTGATTGCTTTTCAGCATGGTGTTTCTCAACACGTCAGTGCCTATCAAGGTTCTAGAGAAGAGCATTAACTGACTCCCTCCAAACACGGAAAGTATTTGAAGGGCCTTCAAGATCGTTAGTCAACTCTTCCTTGGAGTATTGAGGTAAATCTAAAGTCCGTCTAGCACCATTAGCTATCATACAGATACAGCAGCTACATTAGGCACATGTCTTTTACTACAAGAAAATTAACAGTCTTTCCCCTTATTGCCTGAGAGTACGGTTTACAGTGAAGGAAACCAACCAGTAAGACAATGTGGGTTACGAAGAGCTTCTATCCCACCAGACAGTTCTTTAAACCACAGAATGTGCTTTGAAAGGAGGAAGTATGGGGACTATGGAGCAGTGGCCAAAAAGGCCAATGGTATCCTGGCTTGTATCAGAAATAGCGTGGCCAGCAGGGACAGGGAAGTGATCTTATCCCTGTACTCGGCACTGGTGAGGCCGCACCTCAATTGCTGTGTTCAGTTTTGGGCCCCTCACTACAAAAAGGACATTGAATTACTCGAGCGTGTCCAGAGAAGGGCAACGAAGTTGGTGAAGGGTCTGGACCACATGTCATACGAGGAGTGGCTGAGGGAAGTGGGGTTGTTTACTCTGGAGAAGAGGAGGCTGAGGGGAGACCTCATCGTCCTCTACAACTCCCTGAAAGGAGGTTGCAGAGAGCTGGGGATGAGCCTCTTTAACCAAGTAACAAGCGATAGGACAAGAGGGAATGGACTCAAGTTGCACCAGGGAAGCTTTAGACTGGATATTAGGAAGTATTTCTTTACAGAACGGGTTGTTAGGCGTTGGAATGGGCTGCCCAGGGCAGTGGTGGAGTCCCCATCCCTGGAAGTGTTTAAGAGTCGGGTTGACACAGCACTTAGGGATACGGTGTGATTGGGAACTGTCAGTGTTAGGTTAATGGTTGGACTAGATGATCTTCAAGGTCTTTTCCAACCTAGATGATTCTGTGATTCTGTGATTCTGTGAAAGCATAATGGCTTGGATAACCATTTTCCACCTGATGAGTTCTTAAGGCTATGGCAGTGGATAGCGCAGGATTTTTCATATATATCCATGTATGTCTGTTTCTTTCTATGACTATGCAGATTGGGAGTCATTTTTCATTTGAGAAAGCAAACTCAAGAGGTTTTGGGGCCCAAGAAACACTCACTGAGTATAGCAGGTCAAGCTGTTGTACCATTGTCCCCTGCAAAAACCTTTCAACTCAGAGGAATCCTTCTCTAGCACCATAAATTGCAAGAAAAATCCCTGCTGAAACTGCGACTGCTGCTGAGAGGAAAAGCTGTGTGTAGGCAGGCCCTGTGTTTCCACCTTCTTTTGCTGTAGCATACATCATGATAATCAATAGCACTGTTTAGCTTTTCCATTCTACAAAGCAGTCCTTTTATCAAGACTGAGTTATTTCCTCAGCAATACACTTCAGCTAGCCTACCTTTCATCTCTGTACAGTCATAGCAAAGATCATGCATGTGACTCTGACAGAGTTCATGAAGGCAAGCCAGTGCTGATATTCAAGAACAGATGAATGGTAATATATGAGAAGACCCAGGACTCCCTTGATTCTCAAATTTTAACACACCTATGTTATCCCCTTTCAGTTATGTCCCTATAACTCAGAATATTGTGTTATTTGCATAGCATCTTACTGCACGCTTTATATTTTTGAGTTAAGCGTATTGAATCATTAATTTCTTGTCAAAAAAAAAAAAAAGGTAGTCCATGTGAAATTTTTTAAAATATTGATTTCCTCTACTAACCTTAAAACTTGTATTTGACCCAGAGGCTAGGGAAATACATTTCTCAGTGTTTAATAAGCCTTACATTGTCATAACAGATTTATCAGTGTCTCAGGCAGGCTTGTTCTTTCAGATTAATTTGTTTGTTTCTTTGACTCCCAAAGGCCAGCTCATTGGAAAACATTAATTTGAAGACTGACTATTTCAAAGGCATAATACTGACAGGAACTGACTGTAAAGACTGATGTTTTTGACGAATACCACTCCGGCATCAGTTTCTGCTTTTGAGAAAGCCTATCTTGCTACCTGCTCCTGCTTCTGACAAATCCTGTTTAGCCTCAGCCTACTACAGGATGTAAAATCTTTGTAAGCTTTTTTAAATCTGTCTGATTGTGTCAGCTTCTGAGGCAGCTCTGCGTCCATTCCCCTTCTGGATGTGCTTCAGGTTCAGGCTATTACAGAAACAACCTTCTTTTTTCAAGCAAATACAAATGATACACAACATCCATTGTGAGCTATAATCTGCTTTGTGGAATTAAACTTTAGTCTTTATTTATTAATTCTTCATATTTTCTAATTGGCTGTTTCCTCAACATGAAAACTTCTTAAATAAATAAATTTCTTAAATGAATAAACAAAAGTGCATAACAGCAGGAAAGGTTTGTGTTGACCCTGCTTGTTTTCTCTGGACTTAAACTTCTTCACTTGCTGTGGTCTTAAAGCCAATAAGGCTTTGGAGGATCTATGGCTGCTTAAGTCATTATGGCTGCTCCACAAAAGCATTGACAAAGACCCCCCTCTCCGCACAGAACCTTCCCTGTATGTCTGCATTCAATGCAAACTAGCCAAAGGAGAACACAGCTAGGTTTCCCAAACCCTGTGCCTTTGCAATAACTTGTTCATCGCATTCTCCACTTGATGAGTTTTCTTGCAACAGAGAGGCACTTTACTTAGAAAAATAACAATGATGCCATAGTAATATTCCCAGACACAGCAGTTTCATGGGAGTATTTTACACCACTGCTGTAGAATACTGAATATTATGAATTTCACCATGGGAGATTTTAAACAGAAAATGCGTATCCAAGTTGGCAGCACTTTATTATCTGTTACCCATAAGCATGGCTTTATTACTTTATATATCATATACTTCCATATTGTTCCCATTTCAGGAACTTTAAAATGGGAATTTTTCTAACTATATGAGTTATTGAAGTATGTTGTGGTTTACCCTATTTTTTTCCACAGGAATATAAGAAAGAGATAGTGTATTTTACATTACAGTGCTCTTGCAGCAAGTTTACTAGTCTCTGTGAAGAAAGTCTTGATGAAATTAAATAGGTGGAAAAAATTTCATGGAGTGTGCAAATGAAACAGCCAGGAATAAATCCATTTATGCAAGACTCACGCTGAGACTCTGATGAGCTTTGACAATTGGAATAAATTATTTTGGCTGAGAGGAGATTCCAGCCTTAAAAGACAGGACAACATTGAATCTTCCAACAGTTTTCATTTCTCAGATGAAAAGAAAACTCTAGCTTTATAGAAAAGACTGGGTAGTCTTGTCCATACTGACCTCATATCTGTGCCTGACCAGCATGATCTCCTGTAACATGATTTTTCTGCCAGTTCATTCTGCAAGAACTCAATTGATTAAATTATTTCTTCTCTGACCAAGCTGTTAGCTGACTGGCGCATGGTGCATGACTGAAGGCATGACTCTGTATTGAGCGTAAGACTGAACATTGTACGTAAGTGATGGTCAGTAGCTAAACAGTGTCCACTAACTAAAGAGAGCCAGGTGTCCCTTCCCCAGATGTCCTGTGCGAGTTTGGCAGACTATTTCCTCTTTTTTCTTACATTCCTCTGCATCTATGAAAGGTGATAACAAGTCTGCTTTCCATTGTGCTAAGGGCCTTCTGTTTAGATTGGATGTGGCTGGGACAAGAAATAATCTGTTGCTATATGTTGTACACTGCCTTAAGGCACTACTGTAATGCAGATAAACAACAATAAAAATTATTTCAGTCATTATTAATATATACAGTATACAGTAGTGATAGCTGTATTTGTCTTCTCCTGGTCTTAACATTTCTGGAAGTAGTCTGGATCTGATTTCAAGTGCCTGATATTCCCCCTCATTTACATTGGCATTACACTGTAGTTCTTTCTGATTTATTCTCTGAGGAGGATCAAATCCACTGCATATATACATTCTTCCATTTAATATTACTCCTTTCTGATATCTATAAAAGGATTCTTAAAATAACCTCATAGTTTCTTCCTCGTATCCAAATTCTGCAGAAGAATCTGCAGAATAACAAAGGAAGAAGTTGTATCTTTTAAAATGGTACATTTATTCATTTATAATTTAACATATATATGCATAAATATCTATATTTAATATAATAACATTCTTAGGACTAAGCCTTCATGTAAACAGCTTGTCAGGATTTAATAACTTAACAGTATTTTCCCCTTCCATTATTATGATTTTGTTTGTGAAGTATTTTCAAAGTACATCCATATGACACTGTGTATTTTTTCAGTTCCCTGTAAAATAAATCATCCCCTGCCATGGCACAGAGTGAGCTATGTGGGCCATGGGATGTTAAAACATATACTGGAGTAGCTCCTTCAATTGCAAGTTCATAACAAGTGTTGTGACATATAATGTAATCAATAAGTACTCTTTTTTTAAAGAAAAACTCTAGTTGGTATTCATTATTTTACAAGATTGTTAATATTAGTAATGTTATACAGTAATTAATCAGTATATTAAGTTACTTACCAGTAAATAAATTCATAAAAGGGATACTGAAAAATATGGATATGTTTCCTGGGGTTCGTTATCTAAATCCTTGAGGTGGGAAGATCACATCAGGTGACATAGTCTCTCATTTATAGGACAATAATCCAACAGCAGTGTAGATATAATCACCTGTGGACTGGTGTATATACAGCAAGTTAAACGTGAATGCCACACATCTGTCTGACTCGCAGATTGCTCACTGCCTTCTCCAGGATGGAGTGGAAGCCCAGCACTGTTCTTGTCAGAAAGCAGGGTTTTCTTTCATGGTTGACATTCAAAAGCAAAAGAGTGCAGGAGCCCATGAAGGGTGGTATTTTCAATCCATTTAACTTCACTGCCATTTCATGGGATATTACTGTAATTGATTATTCACATGTATCACACAATCATTTGTCAATAACGTCAAATTGTCTGTTCTTCTAATGAGACACTGTATTAAGATGAGTTATAATTAATAAAATTATAAAATAATCAGATGGTGAATGAAGAAAATTCCACTCTGGAGCATAACATTTATACTACAGACATTTTTTTATGTGGAGCGCTGTAATAGCTGCGAAGAAGTCATATTGCATTCTGCTATCTTGTTCAGCAGTAACACTCAGAGTGCTGGTGAGATTTTGTGATTTTCCCTAACTGCCTCAAATAACTGAACTCTTCTTGCTGTAATAGAAAATCTGAACTATTGTTACTATTCTGGTACGAAAACAACAGTAAGAACCAGATGATTCTGGATACACATCTGAGGCTAGAAGTTTCTGATCTCTATACATTTCCTTTGCTTTTTCTAAAGGAGGCCATGAGTGTTTTGGGTGAGCTCATTTCATTGCCTTTGACATTTATTTGCTATAGCTGACCAACCTCTAAAATTAAGGTCCTATTTTGTTAGTACTACTAAAACCACAGGGAGCCCAGCAGAATACAGGCAAATGTTGGTGTAGGTTCTCCTCCAGAAAATGCCATTCACTACTCATTTATTTCAGATAACATCAGGGAAGAGCTTTTATAGCTTTAGTCATAGAAAGTGAGTTCATTAAATCACATTAGCAGATCTGTTTGATTTAACAGAAAGGCATAAATGCTGTATTCACAGTAGCCGCAGCTGGTACTGACAGGTAGGATACAAACAGGATTTGGGAGAGAGGATGGATCCCTGTAGGAGTGTGACTGTCATTGGTCCACATATTCCTAGCTGCGGCATAAACCCTTTCTCTGTCCATAGGTTTTCTTTGTAGCTGGTTTAGACTCAGGACAGTGGTAGTTGTAAGTTCAAGGTTAGGTTCTTGTTGTGTACTCTTAACTACTGTCTTTGAACTGCCCTTGAAACCCTGTCAGCTTGCGTTTTTCTTTTTAAGTCCTTGATGTATTCATTGTGATATGTGTGTTGACCTGTAGTGAAAGGAAAACAAATTTAAAATTGCTCAGAAGTCACCTACCTGCGCACATCATCTCTGCGTGTACGTCTTATTAGGGCAATGCAGTTAGCAAGGAATAAGGTAAATCTCAGGTTAAATGGCAATTACATAGACTAATAATGACTAGCAGTTAATCTGTATAAGATAACTTTCCATTGTAACACACATGAAGTTTCAGTAAAAACAAGCAGCATCATTTAGGTTGTCTTTAATGCCACAAGCATTATAAGCAGAAATTTTGCTACTATAAGATCAGCAATTAAACCCTATATTTAAAGCAATTATGTAATTAGAAGAATGTTATTTTCTGTGCATTTACAATGATGTACATGTATTTCTAGTCCAAAGTATATAATTAAGCGCCTCATAATAATTGTTTATTTTTTTCTTATATTTCTGTTTTGTTTTGTTTTGTTTTTTTTTTTCCCTACTGTAAAAGCTTGCCATTAACACCACACTATCTCAGCTAATCTCTGGGAAGATATGCCTATGCAGAGGTGAAAGTAAAAATAGCTCTTATCTGTGCTGTGAACTAGTTCTGGGACTGAACCACTGAAGTAGTTTTTCAGAACTAAAAATAAACTCCTGTTGAGCACAACTCTGAACATTTCTGTGATAACTTGAGTGAGCTGTTTCCTGACAAGATGATTTTCTCAAAATAAAAATTATTGATGCCAAAGAAATAAACGGGGAACCCAAAAGATATTTCTGTTGCTGAAAGATCATATTGACAAGGATAAAAGACCTGATGTTTCAAATCACAACAGTCCTTTTAATCTTATATTCTATTTTTGATGGGATTTTTCAAAGAATGGTGTAAAATGCCTGCAGTGGGTAATTGAACAAAACAAAAACTTTGTATCTTTTGGATATTTTCTGACGAAGGAATTATTATCTTGTCTCATGCAATTCTATCTATTCCTCCAACTTAATTTAATTTTAATGTTGCTGAGTGCTTGAGCTCCATAGTATAATTTCTGCAACAGCACAATATGAATTTAATTTTAATGTTGCTGAGTGCTTGAGCTGTATAGTATAATTTCTACAACAGCACAATATGTCTTTTACTTATTTGTGTCATAAAATACATTATTTTAACAATTGCTCAAGTGGTTTTATATGAGTGATATAATTTTTCTATTATTTTTTATTAAAAACGTAACAGGGAACTTTAGACTGATCGGTGTTTCATCTCTCACTATAGTTTAAATTTCCCTTTATTTTCCTAGTGACAGAAGAATCCCTGACAAAATTATAAAACTATAAAGTGATCTAAATAAAATGCACTGTAATAACAAAACCATTTTTTAAACTAAATTCATAACATGAACATCTCTGTTTTTAAAAGGATTTTTTTTTACTTTCTATAATTAAAAAAAAAAAGCACCTTTATGAAATTTGCTTATAAATGAATCTATGACCTAATTCTCAGTTACTTGCAGACGTACAAAAACTTATTACACAGCCAGTTCAGTGTAAAGTGGTTATGACTGTGACCGGTGGTGTTGGCATAAATGGAAACTGATGCCCATGTACCTTCTGATATTTCTGTAAGATACAAAAGGGAAACACTCCTATGGAAGAAGAAAAATGGAGGTTTCATTTACTTCCTTAGTGACTGCAGTGAATTTTACTTTTCTGCTTTACTGTGGAGGGAGCAGAAAAGCAGCCTGTTACCATCATATATCTCACTACATTGACAGCTAGCCAAATTGCCTGTGCTCTACTGAGCAGCCTGGAATTGGGCATCCCAGCCCCAAGGGACGAGCACCCTTTCCCCCTCTCCTGAGTCAGCTCCTGACCAGTTTCATCTCCAGGCCAAAAGCAGGGTTAACGCTAGCGTTGTCATTGCAGCTCTCCTGCTTGTTCAAAATGCTCTTAGCCTCGAAGCCATGTGCAAATGATGTGAACAAAATCACACAGATGTTGCTTCAGACAAGAAGTTAAGTAGGAAAGACTCACTCCTGCACTGTGGAATATTATGAGAAACTGTCTTAACTGGATTAAGGAGTTTAGCATAAAAGTTAGGGATTCCTTAGTTGTGCTGTGGTGGAAAGCATCTTTGCAGAGCTTGTGTGAACGCTATCCTGAATCCTGTGTGAGGTCATAAAATAAATTACAGTATTGACTAGCAGCGAAATACCGCTGTCAGAACTTCCATTCTCTGTAGGAGTTCAGTGTTCATGAACTAATTTTACCTTGTCAGGATATGAAAAGAAGTCTCTGATGCTCTTTGACCTTGTCAAAATATCAGATCCGCAACAGGGTCAAATTCAAAAAAGATCAGCTGATTTCTCCAGGTTTCTAAGGTACATGGACTAGTCATTTATTTTATGGATAGTTTTTATGAATGAAATATTAAACCAAGAATGTGCCTTCTCCATGCAGAGAGTTCCCACAGGCTAGTATTTGTCCGGCATCCTTGTTCAAAATACTACCTCAGCACACTCACTACAATGACAGAAACAACTTTCTACAATATTCATAAAGTTAAGTGCAACCATAAGGAATGTTTGAGCGAGCATATATAAAGGTGTGGTGGTGCAATTCTCACCCCCCCTCGCCCCTCCTTGTTGGGCTGCTTGGTACTAGGTGTGATGCCACCCACCTTCCCTGAGCTATACACCAATCTGTGGAGATAAGGACTGATAACGTTAAGGTGTCCCTTTAACGAGCGTGGCTTCTGCCCTCTGGATTGCTCGGAAACGGTTATAACAGCCCATCATCTCCTAAGGGCCTGGCACACCTGTGCCTGGGATGTGGTCAAATGGGAACAATAACAGAGTTGCACATTCATCAAGATCTTGTGCAACTGCTGGAAGACACCAGAACACTTCGTTGTTTGAGCTGGGCGTGAGCAAAAGGTATCTGACAAAAGTCAATTATCTTGGACCCTATAAATTGCGACTGCAAGGGAGACCCTTTGAGCTCTCCTGGATGGCAGCGGGCCTGTGACCAGCATCTCCCCTGAGCTGGGACACCTCTCAGGTACCAAAACCCTTAAGGTGTTATCTGCTGTTATTGCTGATGGAAGGCCAGGGCGAAGTCAACCCGCTCGAGTCTCAATTATCGTCCGTTGAGGATGATGCGTGGAAATAGACTCTACAACTCGGAGAGAGTTATAAAGCAGGTATGTTTATTCTGGCGCTGGGGTGCAGGGGGATTTCTCCACAAAGCTTGCACACCAACAGCACATTTTACCAGAAACTTATAGAGTGTGGATATACATATTCATTGGATTACATAAGACAAATATACGTATGCATAAGTAAGGCTGGGTTAGTTCAAAAGGCTGATGTCAGCAGTTTATGTTATCTTTGCACCTGCGCGTTGCCTCCTGGTGGGCGTCTTCGGGGGTCTTTTGGAGGAAGGCTCACAGTCCTCCTCACCTTGTACTTTTTCTGGGAGCATGCGCAGATTCTCTTAGCCAATTTCTTGAACAACAAGAGTGGTTCCAGCCTGTTTACTCCCTCTATCTTATCTAAAAGCACTAGCATACTAGTTTCTACTGTCCATATATGGCTATCTATACTCTACAAAGACTCAACTTGTTAGAACACATCTGCTTTCCAAGGACATGTCTTTTATTTTTGCCGAACATAGTAGTTCTTGGTAAGTTTCCACAGAAAACTGCTTTGTTTTGATGAACAGGGTAGTCCTTGGTAAGTTTCCACAGAACAATCAGGGCAAGCAGGATTATTAAGCAATATTCGGAAATCATTATAGGTTGCTATAAGTAAATAAATTGCAAAGCAGGTGATCATTTCCCTGTATCAAGGAATGCCAAGGCATTGTGAGTATTTACTCTAAACTCAAGAGGAGGGAAGCTTTACTTTGAGCTAGCTTCTCTTTCACCCACTCCTTCTTTACTTACTGGTGTGTGTGGGTACATACTTCATTCTACTGGATCTGAATACTTTTGTCTCTGTATGTGTTTGTACTTTTTGTGTTTGTGTATGTGCATGTACATATGTATAAGTTAAGATACCATAAAGTAAGTTAGTGTGAATCTTGTCATCTTAGAATCTGTAAATAAGTCGCTATTTTTATAACATTTTCTGAATTATTTTGTAATGATCAAGTGCTGTTAGTTATTAATAAATCTAAATTTCCTGTTAAATCATTACGATGTTAATACTTTCATCTGTGACAAAAGGTTTTATTATCACTGGCAAACATTAGCCTTGAGTTTCAATCTGTCTTTAGTTTGTAGATCCAGGGCTGCTCCTCAGTCTGATCACTTGGGATTCTGAAGATGAGAGATCACCGCATGCAACTGTGATTACTGAGGGAGAAAACACCTAGTTTTCGGGAAATTGCTTCTGTTGTACATTAAAAAGGCCCAAGTCACAAGTGAGTAGAAATCAGAGAATGAGTAGCAACAAAAGTGTACCTCAGATATGTCAATAGAGAGCAGACTATAACATTCTTGTCAGCTTGTATTTGCCTTTTAACATTTTAGCATGTTGTTTATGAATGCCGGGAACTGAGGTGGAGAGGCGATTTGACAAGTACCAGCGATTTGACAAGTACCATACCTCAGCAGAGTACAGTTCACCAGTATATGAAATCCAATGTCTTCATCATCTCCAAAGGGCTTTTTGTTATGAATAACGAGTAATACATTTCTCACAGGTGACAGAAAAGATGCAAGGTTAAAGAGGAATTCTAGTGATTAAGAACTGACCTGAAAAATGGGTGTAGGGTTCATATTTCAAACATAGACGTCAGCATGGAAAAAGGAATAACAACATGATGAGAATAAAAAACAATGCTGGAGTCAAGGCTGGCATTGCTTGTGAAACAGATGGGAAAGGTGGCAGATGAAAAGAGAGAGGATCAAGGCTGCCTGTTACAGTCTAAAGCAAAAAACCAACACATTTGAATTAGCTGTGCTCTGCAGGGGGAATGAGGACGGTAAAATCAAAATAACAGGACAGAAAAATGTTTCTGATGGCAATGCTTTGGAAAACCAGATGGAAATCACGCAAGGAAGGAGAAAGGTAGCAGGTAGGCAGGAAAAAATTTAGACTGGTGTAAGAAATGTAATCCTTGGGACTGAGACAAAGCAATGGAAGTTTTTTATACTGTTGGAAGAAAAGGAAAGGTGCTGCCAGACAAGAATCACGGGTTTAGCATGTATAGTCTAATCTGAAAATGTTCCTTTTATCTTTTTCTGGAGCCTTAACAATGTAATTTGCTATAATCTCAGTAGAAAAATAATTGAAGTAATCTCTAGCGGATTTTCCACGCCCACAGATAGATCAGCATATACCTCAGTGATTTCATCAGCAAAATAAGTATAACATTACTTGAAAATAGCAAGAATGCAAGTAGCTCAGATAAATATAGTAAATCCCAATTCACTATAAATTTCTCACAATGGTTAGCTAAGCTAGTGACAAACTACACTGTCACAGCTACTATACAGCAAAAGGAATTTAAAGTTGTACGATTATCACTAATTATTTTACATTAGTTATACCACAGTGTAGTGATGTTTCTTTATTCACCATCGGAATCACATAATAGAAGGTAGCATAAGCTGTTCCTTAGTGCATACCATCTCCGGGCATATATACTGTTAATGGGAACAGTATGTGTTTGCTAATCAGAAGAGGAAGCAGAATGAACATGGGAGATCAGGATGTACTTTTTATTTTTAAAAAGGCTCTTGAGATCGAGAATGAACATATGGGACTAAACAATTTAAGAAAGATTTGGAACTTGAAGCTTTCATTTGCATTTCCTCTTTATTTACATTTACTGGTATTTGCAAAAGTGTGACAGATTTCAAAAATCCAAAGACAACAATCTTCTTTGAAATGAAGAATTTCTTGACTGGCCATAGAATCAAAGGATTTGCACATTGATACGCATTCTTCAAACCCTGAATATTTTAAGTTTTTTTTAATTAAAAAAATAATGAAAATTATTCTGAATATAAAAAACAAGTATTGATGGTTTATAAGGCCAGAAAGGACAACTATAACCATTTAGACTGAGCTCTTGCCAAGGGCCTTCTCAGAATTTAACTTTTTAAGCAAGGATTTTTAGAAAATAATATGATTTTAACTGAGCATTTTCCAGGGCTGAGGAATTCACTACAACCCTCAGAATGTGATTGCCATGGTCAATGATACATTACTAGAACAGCAAAGCAAAAGTTAAAGTTTATTTCTAATCTGAATATGATTAAGATCAACATTCAAATACTGGGATTTTTAATGCATCCATCTTCTCAAATGCTTTATATTATCAAAGTTACTTTCCTGAAGCATGTACCCTATGTCATGAAGTCATCCCTGAACTACCTTTTTGGTAAGTATATGGAGTGATCGCTAAATGCTTCTGATCGCAAGGCAAAAATTTCCAGTTCTCCAGTAATTTCCAAGTTTCTTTCCATGTCTCCTGTGCACCTGATGAAACATATGAACATTTAGTTGAATTGCAGCCAGTGTGTCAACCAGGACTGTGCCAGGATGAATCGCTGAGGAAATGTATTCCTGATAAACTCATTTTATTTCTGATTAACACATCTATTAGCCCTTTTTAGCTTCTTCACCAGCTTCTACCGTATGTTCAGAATATTGTCCATTAGAACCTATTAAATCAAATATAGCCATGATCGAATCCTGGTTTTTTTTCAGTAAGTAGCAAATCTCTCCTGGATTTCTATGGAATCAGGATTGGGCACTTAGCCTTTTTACGCTTTTGACATCTTAGTATTTGATATCTGGCCTTCTGTCATCTGTCATTGCTTCCATTATTATTGCACTGCTATGTTCCTTTCAACAAATGATTGATGCTTATTATCAGCAGTCCCCTTGTTGATGCTTTGTTCACGTTCTGAACTAATGCATTTTTATATGAGCTTTTATCAGGGATTTAGAAGAATGCATATGAGAATATAATCTTCTGGTTTTAAGATTACAATCTTACTTACCTCTTGCTAGATTCTTTTCCTTTTCTTGTGCAAAAAGTATGGAATGTAATTCCCAGTAATGTAGTCTGATTTTTTTATGCACAGTGTTAATGAGTATGTCTATTCTTAGTACACGGTCATAAATTACTATCACCTATAAATTTCTTTTTTCTCTTTTGCCTGCTTCCATCTTTTTGATTAGCATAGGATTTATAAAGAATGGAGAGTTGAAGAAGGCCTGATTTTATTATCAGCATTTTTCTGTTATTAAATTCTGATTAAACTGTTTTCTTGCTGATTCACTAGCCCATGCCATCCTTTTGTACTTGTTTGCTTCAGTTGGAATCTTTTATTTTTCTCTGGCACAACAACATTAGAATATGGCCACATAATCTGACATTTTTTCTACATGTTCTGACATGACGATACAAATCTGGAATATTACATGCACATGCATACACACAGACACATTGTACATGATGTGCATCAGAAAATCAACAGCTGGGGTGGATATCAGTTGTGACTGCCATGGCAGTTGTTATTAACTCACCACAAATAGTCTGTACAAAAGCTCCAGCTGTAATTGGCAATTAACTTCTAACTGAGGTCACATTTATTTTACCTACCAGCTATGCTATGTTCTATAGGTCTTTAGCTTGAAAGGTGTAGCAAGGACACTGTCATGACACAAAGTGGGTTCAAGACCTTAATCTATAAACTGTTTTGACTTGGGTAAAGTTCCTTGTTTTGTTGTGCCCACTATGGTGGGATCAAACTTAGTTTACCTTTGTCCACAGTTTAGTATAAACAGTAAAATAACATTTTACTACCTAAACAGATAAAACATGCATCACCATGAGTTATTCCTACTGTATCTGACAAAGGTCTTGACGTGCATGTGGGATAGCACTGTTCTCTACAACAGAAAAAAAAACCAAAACCAAATCAAACAAAAAGAAAACCACTTTAGAGATTTAAATCCTTTCCACAACTGCAATGACAATTAGTTCAAAAACTGGGATTCTTCTAGATTTCATTTTTGTATTTTGCATCATCTTAATCCTTTTTATGTTAGTTCATTATGGAGCTGTAATGTATATTGGCAAATAGGATTTTTTGCTTTATTATAAAATACTAAAATACAACCTCCAAACTGAGATCTTTGCTGCATTTTAACCTCATTTGATATACATAAGGTGATTCTTCAGACCTGGATGAGAAAAATGTGTTTACGATTTATCTGTGCTCCTGTTAAAGATGGGCAATATTACACCGAATTATTTATTAAAGATAAATGTCTGCACATCTCATTGTCCAGGACACAGTGAGGAGTACCTGAATTCAAGCCTTCCTCTGATACCTTAATCTATCGATTGTCACAGTGACACTGCTTGCTCCTTTCACAGAATTCAGTGGTAGGATTTACCATGGAGCACAAAACCCGACTACTGGGAGGGACCAGGCTGGGGGAGAGAGCAAGGAAGGGCCGTACCAATTCTGCCATTCCGTCCAGATAACGCCATAGGGTCTATAAGCTCATGATGTTAAAGCTCACTCACTTTTGGAGGCTCATCTCATTTTGTGGTAAGACAGACAGTGACACAAGTACAGACAGAAGTTAGTACAGAATTTCCTGGTGAAATTACTCAAACGAAACTAAACTTGTCATGAATTAGTGATGGGTAAAGGGCCTCAAACTGCCTACTTCCTATGCGTTCAGGGTGTGTACTTATATTGACACGTGAATATCTGAAGCTTCGAGACCTTTCTTTGTATCTGGGAAGGAGAATTAAGACAACTTTTT
The DNA here is from genome assembly GCF_047716275.1 of Strix uralensis. NCBI lineage: Eukaryota > Metazoa > Chordata > Aves > Strigiformes > Strigidae > Strix > Strix uralensis. The sequence goes on along the minus strand of NC_133975.1, from coordinate 47,680,964 downwards.
TTTTTTTTTTAAAGGAAATGCAGTGCAAGATCAGTATCCTTTCCTACACAGATATTCCTCACCTTTATTAACAAAAAATGAAAAAAATTTAAAAGACCCATATGCTGGTAAATGACCATTTAATACCAAATTCGTTGTCACAGTCACAGTATTGCTACACAGCCTGTTCTTCTGTAAGATATGTGCATGTGTCCGTGTGTGTCCGTGTGGCCCTGTGTGTGTGGCGCATAGCAACAGTCCTTGTGCCAAACTGAAAAATGTTACATTTAGCTTGCAGTAAATAATACGTCTAGCTACTACAGCTGGAACCCATCTTGGGAAAAAAATCCCCATTGTACATGAAAATGAAATACCTGAGGAGCTTTAAACCCTCCTGCATATTAGCTGTTCTGGTTTAGGTCAGCAGTTAAAAGTATGTTTTTCTGATATACCCGGAAGGTGGCTACATCCACCTGTCAGCCTGGTGAAGACTAGTGAAAGAAACAAAAAAAACAACTCTAAAAAAATGGAAGGTTTTGGGGGTTTTTTACATTTCAGTTTTCCGTCTAAGCCGACATCGCCCACTGTCACAGAGAGAAATCGGCGTGTGATTGACTCGTGTGTCTGGTTTTCACCCGTTTAAAAGTAGCCCGATGGCGAGGGGCACTGCCAGCCGGCCGCGGTGCGCGCAGACCAGCGCGGCCAGCCGCGGGGAGGCGTTAGGCACCCGGCTCTTTCGGGGGGCCAGGCGGGGGCGAGCGGGGGAGAATAAAGCACCTCCCCCGGGGCAGCGTGGGGATCAGGCCTGGGGGGCTGGGGGGGGGCTGCCGTGGGCACGGGCCCGGCCCCCGCCGCCCGCCGCCCTCCGCGGCCGCCGCCGCGCCTCTGTCCGCGGTGCTGAAGGCGGAGGGCGGCGGCGGCCCTCACCGCGCGCGGGGGGCGGGGCGGGGCGCGGCTGCGAAGGGGGCGGGGCGGGGCGCGCTCCCGCCGGCCTCGCCGCTCGCGCAGGCGCGCCGCCGCCTCGCCGGGTGCGAGGGAGCGCGGGCGAGCGCGTGCGAGGGCAGGGCCGGGCGGCGGGCGCGCTCAGGCAGCAGGAGCGCAGCGGCTCCGCCGCCAACGGCACGCGGCCACCCCCCCACCCCCCCCCCCCAACCCCGCTTATTTCCGGAGCCGGGACGAGGACCGGAGCGGCGGCGGCTCGCGGCGGCAGCGTGGGCAACGGCTTCTCCCGCGCCGTTATTGTCGTTCCTTCCCTCCCGGGGTTGTCTTGCTCCCGCCGGCCGCTCGCCCAGCGCGCAGGGGATCTAATTTGCTGACGAGCGCGCTCCGCGGAGGAGGAGGAGGACGAGGAAGAAGAAAGGGCTGTTTCCGTGGCTTTGTGGATGCTCTACTTTTCCTGGAAATGCAAAAGATTATGCATATTTCTGTCTTCCTGGCTCCGGTGTTGTGGGGACTGCTCTGGGGGGTCAGCTCTAACAGCATCCAGATCGGTAGGTGCCCGCGTGCCGGCGGACCCCGCGCTCCTCCCGGCGGGTCTCCCGCTCCCCTCGTCTCCGCCCGTGTCACCCAGCCGTTCCTGTCGTGTCGCCGCGCCCCCAGCCCACCCCGCTGCCCGCCAGGGCGCCCGCTAGCTCCCCTCCAGCAGCCGGGGCCGACGCCTCCCCCGGCCCCCGCGCCTTCCCCCCCGAGCCGCACCGCCCGGCCCGCCGCGGCCCCGGGCTCCGCCGCGGCGGCCGGGCGCGGGACGGACCCGCCGCCGGGATCCCCCCGGCAGCGGTGCCCAGAGCCGGCGGAGCCTACCGGCACCCCCGCCCAGCCCAGCCCCGGCGGCGGCGGGAAGGGACCCGTGCCCCCCCCCATCCCCGCCCGCCTGACGCGCGCGCTGTGTGTGTTTCCCGGCAGGGGGGCTGTTCCCGAGGGGCGCCGATCAGGAGTACAGCGCCTTTCGGGTGGGGATGGTCCAGTTTTCCACCTCGGAGTTCAGGCTGACTCCCCACATCGACAACCTGGAGGTGGCCAACAGCTTCGCCGTCACCAACGCCTGTGAGTAACGGGCTCCGCCAGCCGCTGCTGTGGGGGCGGGGCGCCTGCGCACGGCGCGGCGGGGGGAGGCGGGGGGTGCGTGGGGGGTGTGTGTGGGGGGGTGTGGTGTGTCGGGGGGTGTGCGTGGGGGTGTGCGGGTGTGTGGGGGGGGTGTGTGTGGGGGTGGGGATGGTGATGGGGGGGCGCTGCGCCCCCCACCGAGCGGGGGAACGGGGCGCGGGGTCCCCGTGCGCCTCCCCAGCCCTCGCGGAGGTTTCGCGCGGTTCCCGCCGCCCCCGCCCGGCGGCTCTCCCCACGCCTTACATAAGGCTGCGGGGCCGCCCGCAGCGCTGCCCCGTCGCCCGCGGGCTGGCAGCGGGTTCTGTCGCGGCCGCGGAGCCTTCCCGTTAACTGGCGTGGGCAGGGCCGGGCCCCCTCCCCGCAGCAGCCGAGGGGGCGCGGAGCGGGCGGCTGCGGGGGCGATCAGCCATTTTACGCCGCGCGGTTCTCCGGGCTCCACCGCGCCGCCCCGGGAGCCCCCCGCCTGGCGGGCTCCGGGGAGGCCCCGGGGCCTGCCCGTCCGCTCGCCGCCCTCCCGCCTCCCGCTCAGCATCGCCGGGAGCCCGCGGCTTTCGCGGCCGGCGGGGCTCTGCCCGCTCTCCGGTGAGGCGCGGGGCAGGCGGGGCGCGGAGCACACGCGTTGCCCCGGGAGGCGATGGGGCGGGCGGGGTGCTGCAGCGTCCCGGCGCGAAGAGAGAAGCCCTTGGGCCGGCGTCCCGCGGTCATGTTCGCGGCCGCCCGCCGCTCGGTGGCCGTCCCCAGGCCGCTGCCCAGTGTCTGCCCCGGCGGGGCGGGGTGCGGGTCGGCCCCGCGGGGCGCGGCTGTGCTGGCCGGGGAGGGCCGGCCGGGCGAGGGGCGGTGCGCGGCCGGGCGTGCGGTGAGGGGCGGCCGCGGCGAGGGGCGGCGGGGCTGCGAGCCTGAGGCAAAGGGCGGCGGGGGTGCCCGCCTGCCCCCGCTGCCCGGCCAGATGTGCCCGTTTCAAGCGAAACGGGGGGCCCCCGCGGCGGCGTGGCCAGCAAGGGGGAGGGAGCCCGCTCTTGCGCCCTGCTGCTGGCCCTCCCGCCGAGCCACGGCTGGTCGGCCGCCCAGCGCCGCGCTCCCCCGAGGCGATTCTCCGTCCCTCCTGGGGACGAACCGTAAGGGACACTGAAACCGAAGGTTAGCTGTCAGCCAGAGCGATTTCCCTCCGTTGGCGACCCTTTGTGTTTTTTTTCCTTCCCCGATTTAGCTGCGTTATGGTAGGTGCGGTGGTGCTGAAGAGGAGCGGCTCGGCACAGCCGCTGGGAGAGGTGGTGCAAGAGCTCAAGCCAAGGAGCTTTCAGTGGCACGTATGAGGATCGGAGGGTATAGCATGCATAGCTGAAGTCAGGAAAAGGTCAGAGCACGTAATCGGCCACAGTAAGGCTGCTGTGCTAATCTTCACAAGCTGCTCGGGGAGTTCTTGCTCTCTTCGGTCACGAGGGTTTGCAGCCACCAGAACTGCACGTGGATCGTGTTTGCAGTATGTGTTACCGGGACTGGCAGTGAAGCAAGGGGTTGTGTAGCGGTCGAGATGTCATTCTGCAGAAACGTGGCAGGTCTTGCTGTGTTTCTCAATTCTGTGAAGTCAATGAAATCCTGAACATAATTTGTGTAAAATGCCAGATTTTTTTTTTTTTTCTACTAGTACTAGATACAAGTATAGCCACCTGGTCTTCGAGAAAGTAAAGCATATATATTTTTCTCCAACCCCATAAAGCTTTTTTATCAGTGTTTGTGTGCATCCATCAGCTTTGTTCTTGAGCTGAGCTGTCATCCTTGGAGAACTCTTATGATCAGATGACACATGTAGGCTGTAGACTACAGTGATGGACTTTGAGACTTCCAGCAGAAGGGAGATGCTATCCACGTTTTGGGTTTCCCTTTGTCTGAACCTTGTCCAAGGCTTCTGTTTTCAAAGCACCTGTTTTTTGAAAAGCACCTAATTAAGATGTGAACGTGTACTTGCGTTTTCATCACCTCAGTCACCACTGATGGTTTAGTCAAGTTTATCTTGTCAACCGGGTTTAATTGACTCGTGAAGCATATGCTAAAAAATGTGTAGTATCTCCTTGATTACTCTCCAAGAAAGGTTTGACTGGAGAAAAAGGAATTCTGAAGACGAATATTTGCAGTATAAGAAGCAAAATTTAGCAGTTGATTGCAGAGCACTGCATGCACAAATGGTTAAGGAGGATCTTTTTGTTTTTTGTCCTCTTTATTTCAAATAAGAATGAGTATATTGAAAAATCCGCAAGTTGGTTGTTGTTTTTTTTTTTTTCCCCAGAGTAGTGTAAAAAGAACCTATGTCCAAAACCAGCACTATCAACAGTTAAACGAAGCAAGTGTAAAAGAAGGTCACAGAAATGTAGGATAATATGAAACTGAAAATGCTTCAGGGTTTACCCAGGCATCTCACTCCAGCAAGGTGATTTTCCTCCACAGAAATGTAGTGGCGGGCTTATACCATAATAGAAGTAACGACCTTTTTCTGCCCGATGAATAACAAATTTTCTAAAATCGACAACCGAAATATTTCAGCTTTTGGTTTAAAACCCCCAAAGCAGCCCAGTCTGGGGCTGCAGAAGCTCGGGGTGATGGTGTGGGAGTGGCGGTGTGCAGGCGGCCCCGGCCCCGGCCCCGGCCGCGCTCCCGCCCCGGGAGCCGGCAGGTGGCATCCGGCAGCCGCCCGGGGCTCCGCGCGCCGCCCCGCGGGAGCAGCACCGGCCTCCCTCCCGCCGCTCAGTGACCAAAGGGATGCTGGGGCATGTATTCCCACCCGCTTTGACCACAAACAAACAAAAATCCGACTGTAAAACTATCTAAAGGAATCTTCAAACTTGCTGTCAGCACTCCCTCAGAGGTCATTGATGGAGCAAACAGTTTTTAGATGAACGAGTTCATATTGCTGGTACCACTTTTAAATTAGGTTCTAAACTTCCAGAAAAGAGGAGGCAGTGGTCATGTACCCCTCAGGGATGTTTGAACCCGTAAGACTACTCAGTCGTTTAAAGGTGACCAGAAGATATGTGTAGCAGAGGAGGAGTGTACACTCTCTGAGTAGGTGGCCTTACCTCACGTAATATATTCATCACAAATGGTCACTTTAGGTTGTTGGACTGTTGCAGGTCTTGTGCAAAGCTGTGTTGACAGGTCAGGGGTAGCTGTTGGAGTCTAATTACAGTCTGACACCTCACAAATCAAATTGGTGTCACTAGGAGGTTTAATGGTTTTGATTGAGAGATGGTGCAGTCTTTCTTCAGACTGACGGCACAATTAAGAGAAATGTTCACTGCCATGGCTGTTGTTACATCCTCCAAGAGAAATGGGCTAGGCTTAGCCCTCTTTTGAGAATTCTTGGTGATTACGTTCTAGGTGGTAAAGACAGATGTTAACAAAGCGGTTCACTCTATCAGAACCTCTTTGGCTTTTAACAGTTGGGTCAAAGGTACAGCACTGCAGGTAGTTCATAGGGCAGAACTGGAAGGTGTCCAAACCACTGGACTTTACTGTCCTTCAGCACAGTGTAATTGAGTCTAGTCTAACGGGAGAAGTGCTGACCATCAGCGACATCAGATTTTTAAAAAATTGTTAATTCTGTCAAAACAAGAAAATGATGAAGATGAAACCCTTTCCTCTTAAGTCTACCAATCCAAACAGAAATAGTTGTATTATGTACTCACATATTTTTGCACTGAAAGGATATTGGAGTCACCTAAAGAGACATTTCCTATAGAGCACTATAAAACCTCCATAACTGTAACAAGTTTTTCATATAGTAGTTTCAGCACAGAGGTAATATATGCATGATCTTGGATGTTTAATCCTGCTGGCTCAAGAGCCAGTGTTGAGCTTCTCTGTTTTAAATCAAGTCTTACAGCCCTGCAGGGATCACTGCACCATGACATTATGACAAGGGGATGCTGATTCATGCATAAACCTTAGATCCTTTCATTATATCTTCCACCAGCAGCTTTGAAAACCTATGAATATCTAGCATATGGCAACTTGGGAGTCATGGCAAAGGTTTTCCCAGCCATTTTGGAATATAATGCTATCGATTGCATTCTTAAAGAAATAGCATTCAGCATACTGCTGGCAAAATGATGAAAGAATAATCAAAAAAATGTGTCCTGTAGTGGTAAAGATGAGAGAAAGTTAGATGTGTTTATTTGAATTAAAATTACTGTGGACCAAGCCTAAATATATTTCACAATAAATTATTAGAACTGATTGTAAAGGAAAGGAGAAATTTATTAAGTACTTATGTTTCAGTTCATTCGTAGTCCTGGTCCTTCTCATTTCCTTTTCACTATAAAACATCTCTCAGGCTCAGTGAGCAGATGTGAAATAGGTTCTGTACCGCCTTGTAACTAAAATGGACAAGATCAGATGGCTTTCTGTAGTAAAATGATACAATAAAACCAGGATGTAGCCTACAATAGGAACTCTGTGCTTTTGCTGCTCTCAAAACATTTCTCCCCTCAAAATCAAGCTCTGTAGCAAACTTTAAACATTCTTCCACTCCTGAGAGTTATTCATAAAGAAACCTGGGGTATTTATTGTGTGACAGTGCTGTCCCTGCTGTGCATCTTTGCTCCTGGCTCACAGAGCGTTTTCACACAGCCGTGATCCAGAATGTAGGCAGATACAAATACGGCCGTTTTTGCTTGGCTACTTGACTTTTCAGGTTTTTATTATGTGATTATTGCATTAATTTTATCCATATATCTGAAATAAAAATTTACCATGCAATTTTGAATATAGTATGAATATATATTTTACTCTTATAAACCTTAAAGTGAGTTATATTTAATAGCAGTTTGTAGCTATTCAATCAAGCCTTAAATATACCAAACAAGCTCTTAAATCAACCAGTACTATCAGTCAATCTCTTCAATATAGCAATATGTTTATATATGCTTTTATTTATATTTCATATATGAAAATGTAGTAACTTTTTTCTATTTATGCTAATGAAAGCTTTAATTTACTCCGACTTTGATAGCACTATTGACTGGACATAGCTGGGGATGTACTTAACTCCTTGCATACATAAGATTTACTGTACTATCCAGTGTGTGTTACACACCCTAAACCAAGGGGCACTGCATTAAGTGATACTGTTACTGCCAATTTTGTTAGTTCTTTTATCAAGCTTCTCATGATGAAAATAGAGAGTCAAGGCATGCTTAACAGGTAAATAATTCTTTTTGAACAGTTGACAATTACTGTGAAAGTATGTAATAACTGGAAACATGTTATTAGTTTGAAACTGCATTAAACAGGTAAAGACTATTCTATTAATATTATGTTGAAAATTAAGATAATCAGCATAATTCATTTATCAGGCATCTTCTGCGAAAACATGATTAAATTGTAAAAAAATATTTGCTCAAGGAAAATATAATTTTAAGTTAATAATTCTCTAATATGTGCTGGTAGGACTAATTTTTAGGAAACTAAAAAGAGGAAATAACCCACAGTAAACATAAATGTGTGTATATATGTATGTGTTTATACACACACGTGTATATATAAATTACTTACATATGTACTTATTTAGCGAACAATGGTTAATTTGAATGTCATATAAATAAGAAGGAGGGCATTGGTTAAACCCTGCAATCCATTTTCTGAAGAGGATTATCTCAGAGCTCTTGCTAGTAAGCTGATTTATCACTTTAAGTCAGTGTTCTCACCCTTGTGAGTTGGGTGCATGAATTACTGATTTTTTTATATTGAAGGTTCATGCCCACGTTCTGGAACCAACGTCACTGCAACTGAAGCCAAGGAATGTCAGGTCAGATTGAAAATAACATTGAAAAGATACCTGAATAGGTAAAAAATTTAGTTGTATATATCAAACTCTCTATATATGTGAATGGGCTTCTTATATGACAATTACCTGGAACTTTCATTTCTGGAATGAACAAGATTTTTCCATTGTTTTGTAACTGATCATTGCATTTATCTGAACATGAATACAGTGGCATCTGCTTTTAGAAGACTGTGGACAAGGGATTAATTCATTTTGCCATACAGATTTCTGAAAAGACACAGGGCAAAAGTCTGCATGTTTTTATACAAAATATGTATGTTCGCGGAGCATCATTATTTATTTTGTCTTGAAACCTTAATGTTTTCCTTTAATAACTTCATAAAAGAAATCTGCATTGACTACAAGTACATATTAGATGTAACTTTGTTAAAACTGGAAAAGGGCTTTGATTTAGATGAGTAAGTCCTTCCAGTAATGAATTCTGTATGTATAAACAATAAGGAGTGAATAAAAGCATCAGACAAACATAGTGAACGCATATTGTAAAACAGATCAACAGTAAGGAGTAAAAACAGGTTTTAAATAGCCACCTGTTGAATGAATTCATATTGGACCTTCTAAAATCAATAATTGTGCTTAACATAGTGCTATCGCATTTATTTGTGTGCAGTTAGAGTGGTATACCTGTCTTTTGAAATACTATTTACTTTTCCTTATCTATCTGTATCTGGGCCCACTATAGAACATTTTTTACTTTCCAATGCAACACTGCTGTGCCCCCTTGTTTAACAATTATTCCGTAACAGATCTTTGGGTTTTTTTTTTCTTTTTTTAATTGTTTTAAGAAGGGTTCTCAAATCAGGCAGTTAATGGGGAGATTACCTTTTTCCTCCTGAAGTTCCCATTTGGGAAATTAATATAGAGAGTTAACATTTTTGCCTTGAATCTGATCTAATATACAGATACTTAATGCATTTACCTATGGCTAGTTGCTTTATGAGAGTGTAAAAAAAAAAAAAAAAAAAAGTTACAAGAAAAAGGTACTCATTATGATTCTGCAGTGAGGTGTGGTTCAGCTCCAGCTACTACTGTCTCTCACCACCTGCTCCAAAACCTGACTTGGAGAAATTAGTAGGATTTTTCTGAGGGTTGAAGTGTTACATGCAGTTCAACTAAAGGTGACGGAATCAAGCACAAGAAATGTCTCATTTCAACTCTAATCTACTATTCTATTTGATATCAGAGGAAGGATATTCAGATCTGTATTCATTAACTTAAATCAGTGTGTGATTGCTTTGTATGCTTGGAGTGCTGGGTCTGTAACTGAATTACCAATCACTTCAGCTAGTCCATGAGTGACTTATGGGGCTTTATTGCACATGAAAATGAAATCTTCATTACTTAACTACAGAAGGTAAATGTGCTTGCATTTCACTTTTAAAAAGAAAGAGTACTTTGCCATTGGTGCTTTAAAATGGACATATTTTTTTCCAAATGATTCTTCCCATGAACAAGGTTACAGGGTAGGACAGAATTCTGTAAAATATTCATATTGGCCCTGACTCATAAAGTCATACTCATACAACTGGTAGAAGAATTTCAAAGCTTAATAAGGGACAGTGGCTGATTACATGAAATGTTCAAAATAGATATATGAACACATGCTTGCTATGCTATCCCACCTATTCAGTTTAATTTCAATTTTGGGTAGTTAATATTGCATTGAATTGATGCTGCGATTTTTCAGGCTGCTGTGGTTAAGGCTGTCATACCACTGTAATTTATTCTCAGTGTAAATGTGTTTAAAAGTTTAAAAACGTGACTTGGGGTGGAAAAGATGCCTTTGCTTATTGTAAATGGTGTGAACTGATTTTGTTTTACACACTTTGAAAACTGCAAGCAACAGATTCTTTCAAAGCACTCGGTATGACAGATAATTTAAACAGCAGTCTGTCAGGTAATGTGGAGATTTTCTCATCATCTATACAGAGAAGACTGCTTTCAGACCTCATGTCAGCAACAGGGCTAGAGAGCTGAACAGAACGGTTTTGCAACTGCTCTGCAGCCTGGAGGAAGGATTTGTATTTTTCTTTGGTTTTCTGCCTTTTATGAACGTATTTGGTAGTTGCAGGACTCTGGTCTATATCCATAAAATGAAAAGGCTAATGGGGTTTATCATCGCATGTAGTGTGGATCTAAAATATTTGAATGTATTGCATTCACCCTGTATATGTGTGAACTATCTCAGAATGTCTGCAAATGTATGCTAATGAAATAGATTGTATAGCTCTGAGCAAGTCAGAGTAATTTGTTCAATAATCTCGTAAATCTTTGAAATTGAGGATGTTGAGGGTTAGCTTGCTCAAAATGTTCTCCCTGATACTAGTTATGAGTTGGTTTTGACAAAATGTCTTCCAGGCCAAAATGCTGGGGTTTTTTTTCCTCTGTTTTTCCCTCATGTGAATGTAGCAAATTCCATAACACTTTAATAGTGCAGTCTCAGAGGGTGTTTGTATAAATGTGGGATCTTGCAAGCAGCAAAACTTTTCTGTGTGATTGTACCTTGTGCAGACGTACTGACATCAGGGAGTTTATTCCATGTGTAGTATTTGGAAAACAGGGTAAATAATTTGCATGGCTAGTGCATACCAAGCTCATACTTACATAAACTACAGCAATGTTCCTTACAGCAGAAGCAGGATTGATCTATGCTGAAATTATAGTGAGTGGTTAGGAGAATCATCCAGGATTTAATCCAGTTATTTCATATGTTGTTCATGTCAGGCAGGGGACTCTTTCACTTCCCAGGTAAATGCCCTTACTGCTGGGCCATTTTGTTTTGACATCAGTTTCCCTCTCTGTCTGTCACTCTTTTTAATTTTTCCTGTCTTTATTAATTTTTTCTGAAAAAGATCTCAGTAATCATAACTTTGTCCTGATGCAGAAAGGGGGAAAAGTAACTTCTAGGTTTTTGGGAGCAGGAAGACAATTTCTTGCCCTTTGCTGTTTTTATGGTAAAGCATAGAGGGAAAAAAAAATACAGTGTTAGGAAAATTCAGTTATATTAATATAAATAATTCCTCAATCAACAAATATTAATTGGCCAGATTTATACATAGGTTTAAACTATTGAAGCCATTTTAAATGAACACCTGGAAACATAATCATATAATTTTATTGTGTTTAAAGACTAGATTTGAGGGATCAGGAAATAGATGAGAATGAGTCACTATACATTATATGTTGCAGTATAAATGTGGTTTTAATTTTACTCACAGCCTTGCATCTGCCCCATTTTAAGGTGCTTTCATTTGGTGAGAGTAGATCATGATGAGATTCTGACAAGTCATTCAGTCCTTTTACTGTCTAATTGGATTAGTCCATGTACTCAGCAACCTGATCCCGTAGTCTGGGACTCCAGAGTAATAAGGCCAGGCTATTTTTGCTCAGTCAAATAAATGGTCAAGATTCTGCTGATGGTAGTAGGAACAAAAACAGATCCAAAATTCATATTATTTATTTTTCTATATGGGTGTGGAAGACTGATATAATTTTTTGCACATGGAAAGAGGCAGGGATTAAACAGTTCCTAAAAAGGGCTAAAGCGTTTGAGCATCTATTGGACCTACAGAATATTTTTTGCAAACTTTATGGTACATGCTCATATATGACCCCATTTTTGTTTTGTTTAAGTATTGCACACATTTCTTAAGTACTTTATCAGGATTCAGTTTGGAAACCTTAGAAAAAATATTAGGCCATTTCAATTCAGTATAAATATGTAAATAGAACTGTTAGCTTAGCTAAAAAAAGGAAAGGTTTGGTCTGTGCTCAGGTAGGTGAAGAGGAAAAACAATGCTTTCTCCTCCCCTCCTTTGTTTGCATTTGATCATGGATGTTATTCTTTGGCAAAATTTTTGCATAAATTTGAAATTTTCTTTTTTTCTTAACTCCTTTTTCCCTTGTAGGAAAATGCCTTTTGGCTTGACTTTATAGAACTCAGTAATGTACTTTTGCTATAGAAGTAAGCAGGCATCTTTGAGCTGCAAATACTGAATTTTTAGCAACTGCAGCACTTGAGCTTAAGTTTCTTTGAGCTTATTTCTTCTATTTTGATATGATTAAAAAATATATTCAATACCTTCATTTGTGGAGGAACTTTAAATTCACTTGCAATTAATACACCTGAATACCCAGTTTGTGATACTTAGGCTATCATGCATGACCTCAAGGTGCAGCTCCAGAAAATGTGTGTCCTGTAAGTCCTGTAGGACATCTGGCAGCCTGTGGGGATGCCTCAGATACTTCAGTGTCTAAAATAACTCTTCCTACATGTACTTAGTAACTTGAATAATTTCCTGAGAAAAGAGCATGTCTGTAAACACCAAAACAACTTTTAAGAACTCTGACATTTTTGTAGGCTGTTAAGTACTGTTGCAATTAGTTGTTGTTTGTAGTGGAAAGCATGGATCATATAAGTAATGACTTAGCCATTCCAAATAAATACATGTTTTCGAGGATACTATGTGCCTATTCCAATGTAGAATCATAGAATCGTTTAGGTTGGAAAAGACCTTTAAGATCGAGTCAACTGTTAACCTAGCACTGCCAAGTCCACCACTAAACCATGTCCCCAAGCACCACCTCTACATGACTTTTAAAAACCTCCAGGAATGGTGACTCAACCACTTTCCTGAGCAGCCTGTACCAGTGCTTGACAACCCTTGAAGAAATTTTCTTCTAATATCCAATCTAAACCTTCCCTGACACAACTTGAGGTCATTTCTTCTCATCATATTACTCTGGAGAAGAGACTGACACCCACCTCGTTACAATGTCCTTTCAGGTAGTTGTAGAGAGCAGTAAGGTCTGCCCTCAGACTCCTTTTCTCCAGGCTAAACAACCCCAGTTCCCTCAGCTGCTCCCCGTAGGACTTGTTCTCCAGACCCTTCACCAGCTTCATTGCTCTTCTTTGGACATGCTCCAGCACCTCGATGTTGAACATGTTGAAGAGCCACCAGTATCACTACATTTAGCTTTGTCCTTCTGGAGATGTGAAAAATGGTTCATTTAACTTCAGGAATTTTGTCTTCCTTTGTGTATGGAACTGTTTCTGGTTTCCTTTTGGACCCATGAATACAGCGATTCAGTCAGTGTTGTGACTCCTAGCATTACTTTCTATTTTCTGGTACACAGAATCACGATTTCATGTGCCTGTGTTTCTGGCTTTATCTTACACTCCAGGAACTTGCAGTGTTCAATTTTTGCAGTATTTCATTGTTACATGACATCTTGAGATGTATATGTTGCAGCACGTAGAAGCCATTTTCCAAACTAAATATCAACTTAAAAACCAGATGTATTACGAAAAAAGTTCACTTGGTGTGATCCTCTCTTCACATAGGTGATGTATTTCAACAATGTAGGTTTAATTCTGAAGGTTTTGTTTGTTTGTTTTGTTGGGGTTTTTTTGCATTTTTAATCTTGTTCTGTCCTCACAGTGCTTAAAACAGTTCTCCAAAACAAGTGTTGCTAGTACTGGGTTATTAAAAAGACTGTGAAAGTAATTATGCTAATTATTTAATTTTGACACATTACTGGTTCTGTAGCAAGAAATTTGTGCCTTTAAAATTCAGTGTCTTATTTACTAAATGTCCTTTGAAACTTCCTGAGGAATCTAGCGATGTTTGCAGGAACATGGTTAACCTAGTCTTATCACTACAGATTGCTTACCAATTGTGAGCTTAGTTTTGTGCACTGCAATTTAACTGTATTTGCTTTTGGTCTGATTTTTTTTTTTTCCCTTCTCTTTAACAAAAATTCTGTTGTGTGGGGTTTTTGTTGTTGGTTTTTGTTTTTTGTTTGGTTTTCTGTTTATTTGTTTGTTTGTTTTTCCTGTAGGCTTCCTTTTCTTCCTTTCATCTCTGCCAACCAGCTAAGTATACCAAAAGGATCTGTTTCAGGTCCATCTCATTAGAATTGTCTTCTGCTTTCCGTGTTCAAGTTTAAGAACTCCTTGCTCAGTGACTGATTTTGTTTAGGATACAGATCTGTCAGGCAATAATGACATTAGTGATAGATGTAAAGTGTTTTGGTTTTGTTTGCTTGCTTGTTTGGTTTGGTTTTCTGAGTACTTTCTGAATTAGAACTCAACTCATCTCATTCCAAAGCAGCTTCCTAAATGTGTATGACAGACCAAATATCTATAACTTGACAAGCCAGGAAGAGGCATACCTCACTGTTGATGTGCTGTAGGAGAGTTTTGAGGAAAAAAAATCTCATGGAGTTCAGATCTGTCCTATATGTCCTTCCAGACTTCCAACCCAGGGGCAGATATGCATATTGCAGTTTAGGTTGCTTCTGATATTTCTGGGAATTCCTCATTATGTAACCCTTGGTGGCTTTATATACTTGCTGTGAGTCCTTCCTAGCTGTGGTGACATCTCCAATTCTCTTCCATAAAGTAGGCCAATACAGACCAGCCCCAGAGTGATTTGGAAACTGTGGTGCATACCAGAGTCATGTGTACAAAACGGAGAGTTTGAGTCCAGGAACAAGGCTGGAGGCACCTGTATTACCCAGACTGAGTGGTGAGAATTAGATGCCTAACAATGAAATTGGCAACAGTTAGCACCTAATGAAAAAGACATTGTCAGCCTAAATGACAGAAAGCTGCTATTTAGAAGCTTCTAACTGAAACTGTCAAACTAAAACTGTTCCTCTGACCGCAGCTCTGAGGCAAAGGAAGTGGCATTAATGGCCGGAAGCCACTGTCTCGGCTATAATGGATTTAAACGCTCTGGTTGTGTAGTGCTCAGGATGCTATGCCAATCTTCCACCCTTTGGTTGGTATAGCCCGATGATGTAGAAAGAAGTGAGATAGTCTGGGAGCTCAGAGGATGGTAGAAAAGAGAAGCTGACTTTTTGCCTTACCTTTATGGAACACAGTTGGGGCCAGGGCGAGAAGGATATTTTTTTTTACATGTGAAAAGAGAAGCAGTTGTACAATCAGGTCTCCTTTTCTTTGGGATGTACTAACCTCAAGGATTCTCATTAGATTGAAGCTGTTCATCTTCATTTCTATTAGTAGGCCTGTATTTTTGAATCTGATACTGTAACAGAAAATATGTCTTTTGACCTCCTTTAGGAGGGATTGCAGTGTGGTTTTTGAGTAAGTTTGTTGTTATCCTGGAGTTACAGTTTGTATTCTATGCTCTATATTTTAGGTAGTAAAAGGTAACACTGTTTTTAAGCTGCACTGGCCATGAGCAGTATGGTACTTGCTCTTTCCATGAGTGTAGTTGCTTCATTGTTTCTAGATTAAATTCAGTGTAGGGAGGTTAATCTGTAGAGTTCTGTGTGTGTTTAGTTCTATCTATGTGGGTAGAGATTTCTTCTTGTTTAGCTGTTATGGCAACTACATTCATGGACACTTAAGACAATAGGCACTAGATTTAAAGATTAGGATGCTGTTGACAGGATGTTTTTTATGAAGGATGCTCACCTTTCTATGTGGTTTTCATGATCTGTCAGACAATGTTTCATCCAAAGTATTTGCTGAAGGAGCTGTTTCGAAAATGAGAACAGGAATTATTTTTAGGAATGATGTTTTCTTTTTGGTCATCAGATAAAATTAGCCTATTTATTTCTTTATAATCTTCATGCAGGAAATTATTAATTCATATCATGGTCCATTTCTATGAAGGGGAAAGTAGGAGATAGCAATAAAGCACTCAGATCTTTTTTTTCCTCCTTCCTTTTCTTTCCGGATTACTGAGCACAAAGAGTGGAAGTTCCATTTAGGGTAAAGTGCATAAGAAGAATACATTCCTATCCTTTAGAGGCACACAATATGTGCTATACAATATGCTGATTTTTCACTTCCCGTGCAGAAACAGGAAGCAAAATTTCAAGGAAAAACATGCTTACAAACAAATAAAACAGTCTTGTCAAGATCTGGATTATTCATACATAGCATGGAAAGTGAACAGTTTAAACCTAGAAGTCAGAATAATAGCATGAATAACTGCAGTGATATGCTGTTGAATAGCAAACGAGGGCATCAAGAGAAAAATGAACAGAACAGCCTTGTTCTGGTGTGTCTGTACCTTTTTACAGGCAGTGGAATAACAGTGATCACAAAATGTTATGCAGCCCTCAGGAATAGGTTTACTAGATTTTCCTTCAAAATCTCCATTCAGTTGATGTAACTCACTCTGACAGCTACTACAGGGCTGAATCCTGAAAGGTCCCGGGTACTTGGCATGCCAGCAGCAGTGATCTAGAATTGGAAAAGCTCAGCAGGGCTGTGCTTCACAGGATTTGTGATAGCCTGCCCCATGCATTTGGATACAGTTCATCCTATTTTAGCTCACCCACATAATTATTAAAAAAAATACATGGAAAACAGTTGGAGTTTTAAATTAATAATAAACATTACAGAGAGTTCACACATGGCTGAATTTACATGGTGAGTTTTCTATTACATCCATGTCTGATGATGGGTAGAGGCTGTAATTCTAATCCCGTGATGATGTAGACTGAGTACCAGTGCATACTACCATTCTTTCTTTTTTGTGTGTCTGGGTTTCCTTCCCACACAGAAGGGTGTTTTTGAAGGGACAGTCAGTGCTCTGTCACCTCCCCCCCCCCCCCGCCGATGTCAGCAAGAACTCTTGCCCTGTCCAGAGGTTGCTCCATAGGGCTTCTGGGTATGCTGTACACAGGTAGTCACAGTTGAGTAGAACACACGATACTTATTTAAATCCTGCCATTTGCTTAAGCAGCAATACTACCAGCACTTAAATGATTAATTTGGAATATACTAACTGCTTGTCCAAAGTAAACTATGGTTAGCAAAATAAAAATATAGGAGAGAAATCTTGTTGAACAAAATAGGCTAGAGTGAAGGTCTGCATATGCACCTCTCTGTCTTTAAAATTATTCCTCCTCAGACTCCTTATCTTTGGATAGTTAGCCATATATCTCTTCTCATAGTGAGTGACATGGTAGTTTCATTTTTTGAGAAATGGTTAATTTTAATAACATCTAGTTGTGATTCATTGTAAGCTGTAGTTATGTTTTTAAAAGGGATAATTTCAATTAAACCATCATCATTGCAGTTGAGTTTTCTTATAAAATGGCAGGTAGCAGTTATTGATTCGTCTAAAAAAATGTAATTCCTTCCTATTTCTTTCAGTAGTTTAAATTATTTTTCACAAATTCTTTGACAACAAGTGAAACAAACCAAAATGGTGATGATAATCTACCACTTTTTAAGATTCAGGCAACACACAGAGAATGGTTATTTGTTCACCCTTTGTGCATAGTCTAAAAAATGTACACAAGAAAGATTTTCTTTTTTTTTTTTTCAATGGCAATTGAAGCTTATGATGTAGTGGTTTGTTTTTTCTTTAATTTCTAATTCCATATTCTGAAACTTGGAAGATATGCTCATTTAGCAGAAGTTTAACCTACTATCTGTTGTTTTGTAACTGAAAGACTAAAAACTAGATTGTAACATTGGAGAAGAGAGCTCTTCCCCTCCCTAGCATGACCTTAGACTTGCTCCTAGTAGGTAGAGGTTACGAGTGATTGGGTCTTAAAAGAAGGGACATGTGTCAGTTTGAAAAAAATTAATAAATGTCCATGTATAGTGTGAAGGGATTGAGGCGATTTACTGTAACTTTTAACGTTGTATGTTTGGAGTCCTCCAAAATAGAAGTTATGTTTAAAAGTGTAAGAGTAAGATAAATAGTTAAACTTGAAAATATTTGTGAAGTCATTTTTTCAATGGCATATAAAAGAGTGTGTGTTACAAAAGAATACGTGATGGTGATTAAACAATTCATAGTGACTGGATGCGGTATAAAGTTTTCCTGACTAATCATTTAGGATTATCTGATTAGCATGAGTGATTTCACCTTTAAATAAACTTTCTAACTACTTATGCAACTTTCAAGTAGCCTCCTTTGACTGTTGGTAATGTCTTATGATGTGCTATCATCTAGTGGGCTTATATCCTTAGTTACTTTAGCTGTACCGGCACTACAGGTTTTGATCTATGCCAGTTAGCTGCAGCCAGGGTCCAGGCAGGGCTTAGGGAAAGTGCAGGCCAGGACCTGTTGGTGGTAGGCAATCTGGAGTTGGCCACCTTGTTTTTAAGGGAAGAGTGGTTGGCTGTTCAGATGCAAGTTGCGCAGCCAGTGGCAGTGGGGATGGAGAATGTGTAGGGGCTCATCTTGTTTGCTGTGTTACTATTGTATTCACTATTTTTGGACATCAGGGATTTGCCTGGCATGTGGTAGGTGACTTCAGATCCTCCTTCCTGCTTTATCTCCTGTTCCTGTGATTTTGCATATCCCTCTTCGAGAATAGATGATCTGTCAGAAGTACATTGTAGGCAGGAGTGAATGGGGGCATGTAGGAATGAGTGCATCACTTTGGAACTCTTCTTTGCCTAGCAGAACCAGAGGGGCAAGCCTTGTCAGCATGACACAATTAAGGACAGCCTTGAGTTCACACCAACGTTCCAGATTTTCTGTTATCCACCTCCACAGAGAGGTGTCAGAAGTGTCTCTTTTACCATTCTCCTTGTATGACTTGACCTTTGCTCCGGAATATTTGATAATAGGAACCAGTATGCTCCTACATGCATGTTTTCAGTAATGAAAAAGATGCCTCTTCTTGTGCTATAGAAGATGCTTACAAAACATAAAGCAAATTTAATTGACTTGTCTTTACATTTAGCTTAATAGGAAGAAATCTCTAGAGAAAGGCATAACATTACTTTCCTAGTAACATACTAAAATCTTTTTTTCTGGTTGCAATATTCTGTGGTTTCATGTTACATTAATTCTCAGTTTCTAAATAAATTCACTAAAATGAAGAGGGGAAAAAAAAGAAGTTGCTGTGCTGTCAAAAAAAGCCATATACTTTTCTGACAAAAGATTCTGAATGTACTGTAATGTATCCTTCAGGGAATCTGGGTGCTGTTTTTCCTACTTCTTTTCTGGAATTCTTATTAACTTCTGGCAATGCATTACAGTGGCATTACAAACCCCAGAGCCTGTTTCAGATGCTCAGGCTGCCAAGTGCAATCCATGTATAAGTTAGACATGATACTTTTTCTGGGAGAAAAATACATTGCTATTTTAAGAGCACCCCTATGTTGGTTGCTTTGCTGTGTTTTCACCTTGTGTAGCATTAACAGAAGTAAAATGTCTGATATAAGAAATTGATTGTTTTACTGTGTCTGATTTAGTCCTGAATGTGAACAGCGGTGTTTGCATTATTCTAGACTTCTGTTTTAACTGTCACAGTGGTGTGTAATTCTAGTCTGGGATTTGATATTTCCCCTCAAGAAGAAATGTAATTTGGACTGAAGAGTGGCTTTTTGATACCAAGCTGCAGTGTGAGGCCTCTCTAATATCAGACAGTCCTTCATTTACAATAATGTTTGATAGGTTTCAAGGCCCTGCAATTCTCTGAACACAGATGCTTTTTTCAAACGGTAGGCTAGTGTTCCACTAGGCTTTAAAAATGAACTGATTTTTGAAGTGGATTTGTCTTCAAGCCTCAGTGTTTCTGTGGGGGTTGTGTTTTTTGCGGGGGGTTAGGATTTTTTTGTGTGTGTTTTTAGCGTGTTATTTTTGTGAAATTTTTCTTTTAAAATTATTTACTGAAAGACTTAGTTTACCTTATGCTCAGGTTGAACAAAGCATATATGCTCTGGAATAAAATGTATGGTCTAAACATTAATCCTTAGGGAAGAGCAATGGAAAGGGAAATGCTTCTGGCAGTCAATTTGCAGCATAGGATGAAACAGTAGATTACGAAGGTGAAGATCCTGATGTTGAATGCACACTATTATCAAACAGATATAAATCATATGTATAATCATCTCATATAAATCACACCATTACAACTCACACCATTATAAGTCAGAGTATATAAGACTTCTGATCTGATTGTGAATCAGTGCTTTTTCTGAAGTCCTGGTATTCATTTCAGGTTATTTCCATTTCCTCGAGGGTATCGTACACTAGTGACAAGGGGAGTGTTGAAGATGATGAGAAGCAGTTGAGAGCACTTGGGATATTACATTTAGACTGGTCTGCACCTGTCAGTAGTTTGAGGGATTTGAACTACATAGCCTTTTTATCAATTACTTTTTGCATCAGACTGCTAGAATATACGAGATTGCTAATTTGAGACTACTTTGTTTAGACTTCCAAAAGCCTCTAAATACTTCTGTATTTATAAGCAGGTATTGAGAGTGATTGCAGTATGTTTGGTAACTGTTCAAACAGTTTCATGGAAGAACCCTTCAGCAACTGTAAATAAGAACTAGTTTGTACTGCAGAGTGTCGTCTGCATTTATTTGTGTTACATTCCTGTCTGGATGTCCCTGAAGGTACTGCAGGTTTATTATATTAGCCATTGCACAGCCATATAGTAAGTGCCAATCCTTGGCCCAAAAAACTCAGAACTGAAGTATATAAGGCAGACAGAAGAACTTTCTTCCTCTTTTCACATACAGCGCAAAAGAGGAGTGGAAGGAGATTAATTTACTCAAGGTCATAATGAATGTCTACAGCAGAGCTGGAAATTAGTCTAGATTTCCTGAGGGCTGGTGAGAAAGCAAGAACTCCATTTGACAGAAAAAAATAGTTGTTTTGACATTAGTTTCCTTTCTAGTGAGTGAGAGAAAATAATCCATCAGGAATTTTTTATGGGTAAGGAAAAAAGACAGAAAACCTTGAAGAGGGGAGAAAGACATAGGAAGAAAAAAATAGGCAGGTGGAAGGGAGAGAGAGAAGCATTTGCATGAAAGGGGGAAAACCAGTCACTTTCTCCTCTGCACGATTCAGGTACTTGAACTGATGTATTGTTTTAAATAAGTGCCAATTAGAGGACATTTGTCCTTTTTCTTTATGTTTGTGACCCAAACCTCTATTTTAGATCTTAGAAATTCTCTTTTGGGATAAGAGGGAAGAAGAAAATGGGGAAAAGATCTATTACAACAAGAAGTTTCAGTTGTCAGAAAATGAATGCCTTACTAAAATGATTCTGACCAACCCCATTCTTAAATCCTACTAAATTACTACACTGCACTGCTTTCAGTCAAGAATCATTATATTCCAGAAGGTGCATAGGTGCAAAATAACAGATGAACTCTTACACATCCTGTCTTTTGGAGAAGAGTCACGGTAAGACACACAAAAAATTGAACAACCTGTTTTTTCTGGCATATTGTTTTAAAGCGTGTGCGAATTTCAATATTGTTTTTAAAAAAGAGTATTTCTAAATTGCATTTAATACTAAGTTTCTAGGTGGTGACATAAAAAGAACTTTGCATTGATTACTGGTACACAACATGATCTCATAGTAGTAATTAAAGACAAAAGTAAAATCAAGAATATTGCAGAAGTAGATCCTAAACATAGACCTTTCCTGGCCATGGAATACAGGTCTTTCAAGGCGTGAGTTACAGTGTAAGATCTACGATGTATAATCTGTGAAATACTTAATCCTTTACTTCCTAGCTGAAATATAAGACTTTATTTTGCAGTTGTAAAAATTCAGATGGATTTTGTTGGTTTTATTCTATTGTTGTCAGCAGATATCTCTAGCAGCAAAGAAAAAGTGAATTAAATGTACCTTGTATCATTAAAAAATGTGATTCTTAGGGGTTTATGCAGAATCTTGTTCTGTAGCAGGCAAAGCTTCTTCTCTTTCACAAATGGTCCTCTTTTGGTACCGTTGTGCATGGTGAGAGGACTTTTTGCCGAAGGCTTCCTGCCAAGTTTTGCATTATTTAGATATCCTGGGCCCTCATGACTGCTCATTATTCTGACTGAAAATACAGGATTGAGACCTTTAGTTTCATGCAATATTTTAAGGAAAGCAACACTGAATGAGAAAGGCAAGTATGAAATCCTGCTCATCTCTGGGCTGGAGGTATTATTTCTGGTTTTTATACTAGCTGTAGATATAAAATACTTCGTACAGAGATGGTAGATGATCTCCACCAGGGTAGTGAAATACCTTCTAACAAACAATAAATGTCTGAATATGGAGATAACTGCCTGGAAAAAAGTAGTCATAATTTAATAATCTAACCACCTCCTAAATTTCAGAATTATAAGACCTGTTGGTTTGCATACAAATGAATGATAGAATGGTTTGGTTTGAAAGGGACCTTCAAAGATCTAGTCCAATCCCCATGAATGAAATTTAAAAAGACCTTCTAGTTTTAGGAGCTCAAAACTGTTTTCTTCTGCTAACCAATATTGCTTTTATTTTGAATGAGTTCTGTTTCAATCACATGTTGTTTATGTGTTACTGGATTGTGAATCATTTTAATAATAACTCACGTTTTAATGATAAGAGTTACTGCTTATTTTATGATGAAGGGGAATAGTACTTTATCATCCTTCTCTTAATCAATAACTTTCATATTTTACTGGTTGTACTGGTGGCTGTATATCAGTTAATAATATGAGAGAATCAGTCTTGGGGGGGGATGTTGCAAGTAACCAGATTGGTAGTTCTGGTTCCGTTTCTCATTGTCTAGGAAGAACGCAGATTATTTTTGGCATTTTCATAGTTGTTTCTGTTGCCATTGTTTCTGTAATATTAATACAGACCAAATCTTTGGCGGTCTGATCAGTTTAACAGTTAGAAGTTCTACTGTAGTCTCTCTAATTGCAGGGGGGAAAAAGGCAATATTTCATCTTCAATATTTGCTTTTGGTATGCACTAGAACACTTATAGTTAAGATTATAGCGTACTTGTTATTAAAAACAAAGTTTTGCATCCTCTGCATATGAAGAACAGCTTGAAAATTGGTTTGACAGCGTAGTGATCACGAATCATTTATTATACAGAAATGGGACTAATTTGATCAGCAGTACTTTGAGGTATTACTTCCAGACAATGACTGGTTGTGTAAAGACGAGTGTAATGAGTCAAGGGATCATATGAGATTCATGTTTCCAGGATGATCCTGATGTGATACAGTATCTAGTGATTGGCTTAGAATAAAATGTAATTTATTTAGATGTGATGGTGATGTCAGGGACAGTAGGTTCCTGTGTGTAGAGAGACCGAGGAGAATAAATACTTTGCAATCTATAAAGAAATGATGGGATAAAATGGGAGAATACAAATTCAAGCTGTCTTTTCCTGCTAATTCAAGTTCCATTTTTAGACTCAACAAACCCAATGTTAAACCTCCACTAATAGTAATTCTGTTTTAGGGAAATTAATTTTTGCTTCCTCCTTTCTAAAAAAGAAGCTAATTAAAAAGTTTCACAAAAATCACTAAAGACAGAGCAGGCTGTAAAACAGAAGAGAGATGTGAAAAAGACCAATCCTATCCTTTTAGCATTACTATTTGTAATTTGGCTTAAATTAAATGTGTCAAATCTGTGTTCCTGGATATCACATCAGTAATAAGTGCTTTAATTGCTAAACTTCTTTATAAAAGCTAAGAATATATTCCAAATAATCCTGACCCAATGGCCAGAATTCACCCTGTGATGGTGACATGTGAAAAAGGGGCAGAAGATAATGGTCATTGATTTCCTATAGGTTTAAACAGATCGGTTGCCCATATCTTCCAGAATATTTGGACAGATTTTCCTTGAGATTCTTCTCATCTTTTCCCTATTAGTTCAGCTTCTGCTCTCAATCCTTTTCTTACATTTGAAGTACCTGGTTAGCCTGGAAATGTGTTGTTTTTATTTATCACTTCATTATTCTCTTCAAAGGGCTGTTTGTCTCAAGTCTCATTTATTCTGTTTTTCTGCTAGTTCATTTTCAGATGCCAGCAGGTATTTTGTAATAGCAAGTACACATCTCCATAGCTTTCTTCTCTTTTTATTTGGTCTGTCTGGAAAGTGGAGTGACTGAACATCTCAGACAGGAATTTCTCTTCAGAATATATTTCACTTTAAGGTCATACATTTGTATCTCTAAGATCATGTACTAAGGTCTTGGCACTGAAGAAGCTAGTGGTTTGCCAAGAAGATGATCAGTAGAAATGTTGCAGTGCTGCCATGTGCATACTAATGCAATGTTGAACAGTGGAGCAATGGATATTTCTATTTTTGATCCAAGTATAATGTTGGTGCACTGGGGTTAGTTTTCTCAGTGTACATATCACTGGAGTTTCTATCTGTAAGTATGCTGCCCCAAGTCCTTCTTGTGAGGTAGC
Organism: Strix uralensis; assembly: GCF_047716275.1. NCBI lineage: Eukaryota > Metazoa > Chordata > Aves > Strigiformes > Strigidae > Strix > Strix uralensis. The sequence continues at coordinate 47,656,881 of NC_133975.1, read as the reverse complement.
ATTTGATACTATTTCCTTACAGTCACTGTAATATTTCGCTTTGGATTAAAGGGTGATACAGTCTTTATATTTTGGAAAACCCTGTTGAGAACACTATTCAAGACTAGTCATCACTCCCCTTCTCCTTTCCCCTAGTTTATAGTTTTCATAGACTCATTGCAAATTTCTGCTAATGTAAATAAAAATCTTGACAGGGAGGTTAGCATTTCCTATGCTACTTAATAGGGTTGATGCTTTTAGCTGCTTTCCTCTTTCACACTGCTTGCATCTGACCTAATGGCCTCTTTTTGTCATTAGCTTGCTCCAAACTGATCTACATTTTGCTGTGATTTGGTAAAAGCTGGCATACATTGCCAACTCACAATTTGCGAGTTGGGATTTAAAGGGGTTTGATGGGTTCCCTTCTGAGACTGCCGTGCACTAGGCTGTTATTCACAATGACTTCATCTTCCATAGGTCCTTTAAGTATTTAATACTTTTTTTTTTTTTTTCCCCAGTGTAGGCAAAATACCAGAAAGCACCAAATTCACTGCAAGTCCTGTCTTCTCAAAGGACCATTAAAAAAAGATTGCTTTTCTCCTCTGACTGACCTGCCAGTATTTGGATTGAGCATTTAGTACCTTATGTGAACTTGTTACAAGGGATCCGATCACAGGTAGATAGGCTTTGCTGAAATACTTGCTCTTTTGGATCTTAATTTTGCTCTTTTGGATCTTAATTCTATTCACAGTACACGTATGATTTTTTTTTATTTTTTTTTTTTCACTAAAGCCACTCAGCCAAACCACTCAACAATGCCTCCATTTTTATAGAGACTGAAATTTGCCACACATAGAAGATGGTTCCCCACTAAAAATTATATGGTTAGTTATAGTAATGGTAGTTTTGTCATTACATTTGTAAATAGAATAGATTTTCCAATGATAGATAGCCCAGGCCTTTGAACACAAAAGGAAGTATTTTTTTATTCTTCAGTTGCAAGAGTCACCCCTGGAAGGATTTCTGTTAATTTTAATGGTTTCTAAGGTGTTAGTCCCACTCTTGGTTTTACTGCTGCTTAAAAATCTAAAAAAGCATTTTGCTCTTCTTTTACTCTCATTTCCCTAGTCTCTGATGTAGGTGGCCTGCTGAATCTGCTAGTGTGACTCATCTAGATGATGCTGGCATCATGATGCAGATAAGTCTTTTCCTGTATTGTAAAGCGAAGATGCTACTTCCTTGTGCTTGGTATCATTATCAAATAGTACAAGTTCTGCACAGTTTCAGATAATTACAAATGCCAGTTGCCAAGGAGCTTAACCATTCAAGAGATAAAGAATTGTAGGGCTGAGCAACTTTTGCTGCTGAAACTGAAAGTGATTGAGGTCATGCCGTTTTAAAGTGAGACAGAAAAGCAGTGTATGTAGGACTTTTAGCTGAAGAACACCTCTGAGAACAGCAGCTTGTCAGCAATGACACAGCATTCTTTCTAGCTATAGTACAGAAAGAGAAAAGGGACACCTTCAATGGTTAAGCTCTTTGGCATGAGAAAACAGCAAGGAAATTAAGTCCTTTAACTGGATAAATTACACTTTTCCAGTGAGATTTTGCAGTTGTTCTTTCTTGGCTTTGCCTTCACCTTTCACAGAAATTATTCTTTTTTTTTTTTTTTTCTTTTTTCTTTCGTGTTTCATCTGCCTCCCTCTTTCCATTTGCAGTTAACAGTTTTGTCTTTCTTTTCTGGCTTCTCCTTCTTTACTCAGAGAAAGTTGTATTAGCTCAGTCACTATTGTCATAAACATACTCATACTGTGGAATGAGATAAGTATGAGATACATCTAATGGTACTGAAAAAATAAAAAATACAGAAGTTTGCACAGTCTGCTGTGAGAACATAAGGGCACAAGTCTTCTTTGATCTACACTATGCTGTATTGATTTAACTTTTAGGTCACTAATTAATATTATGACTGTTTGGCCTTTACTACAGCCTTTGAAAGCAAGTCCAGTATTTCGGCTAAAATTTTTTTACTTGTAGTGAAGGCTTTATTTCTTAAGGAGTATTCCAGAATATGAGTGTCTACAGGAGAGTTATACTGTCATAATCAAAAGAGTGTCATTAATTCTGGTACAATTTGTGCTGGTAATAACTCTATAAATACAAGTTCTTAGATGAGTTTTTTTCTTTTAAAGATAACCCTTATTTTAAGGTACTGGAAAGGTACCTTAATTTTTTCCAAATACCTCTCTATGAAATGTTACTGAGGGCTTTAACATAAAAACCCACCCTATAAAAGGTATTGCTGATACTGCAGTTTAACATCCATTAATGATAATGTGTAGGTTAAAAGACTTTCCTTTTGCAGTGATTGAAACTCTGAAATTGTCTATGCAGACATACCCAACAAAAATTAGGATGGCTTAGCTAAAGTCGTAAAGTTAATGTGCATTTTAAAACCTCCCAACAAGGGCATGCTCTGGTGAACTAAACCCCCTTAATTTCTGTATGTTAGTGCCTAAAGAGAATTTTAGTGTACTTTATGCCATTTAATGTTACAGCTTTCATTGCTTAGCTCCTGTAGTGTATGTGAGACTCCCTCATGATTGGTGAATGTGTATGGTAGGAGACGCCAGTGGGTCAAAGACATGGTCCTGCCCTGGAAAGACAGTGACTTAGATGAGAAGATTTTTGCAGTATTAGTCATCTCGACTGCCTGTGATTTTGTATAAAACTGGTAGGAAGCTTTTTGGATCCAGTCAAAAAGTTGGTCATATGGACAGCTTACAAGTCAACACTGCAGTGCTACCATGGTAATAATTGAAAGGACTAAAAAAATTTAAAAAGGCAAATGAAGTTGAAAGTAAAAGAAAATTAATCTTTACACCATTCTTTGAATAAATAATTCTTTAAATCATTTAGAATCCCCCGAAAGGAATCTGAGACAGAGTAAGCTTTTTCAATGGAGTATGTGTGATAAACACAGGCCAAGTAGCATTTTTACATAAAGGATAAATAATGTTTGAGATATCCTTTGCCTAAGGTAGTTAGCATATGCTTGCTCAGAATTTGACTTCCATGGTTGTCATTTGAATTTGTCAAGTAAAGCTTGTTAGTTTTAGAATAAAAAATTAGAATAAAGAATTTACATTAAAAAAAATCATCTGTCTCCCATATTTGTGTGAAGCAGGTTAAATCTTTTTGCCATGAACAGTGTTGCTTAACCTTTTATGTTGTATCCCTGCTCCATATTGTTCTGGACTTTAATTTTACACTGAGGGTTATTAATCTATTTCAACACTGTCTGTGGAACACAATACGATTTTTCTCTGAAAGCTCATGTAATTGGGCCTACTTACAGCAAATAACTCATTAATTTTAGGTTAAGTCCCTGACTAGCATATTTTACAGTACATTCTACCTTTTTAAACTAGTAACAATACCAATATAAAATATTTTATATTTTTAAGCACAAAAAATGCATACCTCCTTTGAAATTTGCACTTACATAATGAATGATATATCGGCACTATTTTAGTGTACACCGTATTTCCCCAAGTAATTAAAAACACATAAAAAGTCCCTTTACTTTGAAAATATTTTTAAATTGTCTTTTGAATATACAAAGTATACATATATCTTATGCATTGCATGAAGATTTCATAGTCATGAAAACAAACCTGATTTTTATGTTAGGATAGCATAATTGTCCATAAATGTTCTTTGCACAGTTTTCTACTTACGAGACTTTTAAGATACTATAAGGTCATGACTTCAAGCCTTAGGATACTGTATTAAGCAGAAGAGGAGGAGAGGTTGTGCCTTATTTCTGACTTCCAGTAGCCTTTGGTTTTCTTCCCTTTTTTTTTTTTCTTCCCCTTGTTCTTTTTCAAGTCAGTTGTCAAGATACTATATAATTTATATTTACATGTACGGTAGTTTACTTAACTATTTTTTTGCCTGTTATACTTGTAATTTTTTAAAAAAATCTGTAAATATGCATCTTTTTATAATTTGTCAGTTACATATCAAACCTGCAGGCTGCTATAAAAATACTTTTATTTGATTTGCATTTTTACCACCATTCAAATTAAAAGGGAACAGTTCCTATATTCATTCCCATTGTACTGGATTCAGTTCAACAATATGTGCTATACAGTTGGTGCAAAAAAGTTCTGCTGAGGGAAGGGATCTGCATATAAATTGATCAAGACATATGGTTAAAGTGTCTTATAAAGGTTCAAAATTTCTCTACCATTCTGGCAGTCTGTCTCCATAGTAAGGGTTGATGAGGTATTTGACTAGCATTTATTTGACAGAAGATAGCAACAAATTCTCTGTTATTTATCATTATCTAAACAAATTTATTCTCGCTTTTACCTAAAATATCTTAGTAAAGTTAAAGACTATAAAAATGCAACTTTGTTATGGATTCATTAAAAACAAATATATCTATGCACAGAATCGCTCTGCCTGACGCTGTAAACTCATAGCTGTATAGAATCACTGCTTTCAGTGAGCTGACTGGAAAACTACATTTTCAGTGGAGTTTACGCCAGTGTCTGCAAGGTGGTGACATTATGTGGGGACACGAGCTGTGATGGCTGAGGGTGTGTTGGGCACAAAGCCCCGTACTGTAGCTCTTTGACCAGCACTGGCACACTGAGGCATGATGGATTGCTCCCAGGGTTTCTGTGATAGAAGAGTTTTCTATCCCTGTGAAGAGCGAGGCTTCAGTTTTTCCTGCACACAGCCATTCTGTGTCTTACGATGGTACCTTGAATTAATCAAGTGCTATTTGCACAATGGTGAGTGAGCTTGGATTATTAAGCTGCTCATGTTTGATCTGCTTCCTGTTTCAGTAAATAGCAAAACTTCCAGTGACTCCAATGAGAATAAGATTAAGCTGTTACTGTATTTCATGTTTGCATAATAAAATGGTGTTTCTTGCAAATATTTTCAATGGTAACTTCAGGTACTGAAATGCCAGCTTTGCTCAGGACAACTCTGAAATTGGCTTTGTGTTTCAGAGGATGAACTGAGGCACTTCTGCATCAGTTCAGACAAGGCATTTCACAGTATCTCCAAAAAAGGATGCTTGATGAAAAGGTGAAAGAGCTGGGGGGAAAAAAAACCTGTCCCAGTACTGGATTATGTAATAGGTTCAGCTAGATGATCTACAACATTTTTAGCATGCCTTAATATAGAGAGCAGCAAAAAAGTCTTCATGTGTTTAAGCCTTTTCTGATTTATGAAGCATTGGGGGTACCTGTGATACTGTAACAAACTGGCAGTGTTTGTCTGAAATACAGAAGCCTTTCTGTCAGTTTGTGGTCCTTTAGGGGACAAAGGCTAGTAAGCTCAGAGAACTTCTTGAAACGGATTGCTTTTAGCCAGGTGGAAAGCAAGGGAGAAGGACTGCACTAATGGTGAGGAGCTAGTTCACAAGCAGAGCTGTTCTGAAATAAGCTTGGAAGAGCTGAGACTGGGGAAAACATGTGAGCTGAAATTTTCAGGTTTGCCTCACTGACAAGTGAGCCAGAGTAAATGAGACTTTGATTCCATACTGATGACTTTGTTTCAGAGGAAGTTGGAGAACCTGTTTGCTGTTGGTCAGACACTGTAAATTTGTGCTTTTAAATGCATCATCCTTGTTCTGTGGTTTATATCACTGTCACTGAGCTTTAGATCAGGCCATGTTCTCCAAAAGGAAATGTTTTTAAACAGTATTCAATGTAATTATGTATTTTGTTATACGCAGGTGTTACGCAGAATTTCTTTTTGTTTCCTGTAGTAAACACCAAGTAAATTTATACAATGGAACTGACATTGAATATGTGATTAGAAGAACTGATTTCAGCTTTGTCTCATGGGTCATGAATTCAAGTGAATGAATACACACCTGTGCTTTAGTGGTGGCTTGCCACCTAGGATGAGCCATATGGTTAAATAAGTGTTACGGAACAAACTAGGTGCATGCCACAGCTGAGATCTAGGCATGCCCTTCACTTCACTGCTTTGCATGCCATATGCTACAAAATGCTGCATTTTGTTACATTACATCCTGATCAGGTGTATTTATAGAAGCTATTTTAAAAGCCTGATGCTGTATGCCTTAGAATGCTGTATGTGCAAAAACTGGTTACTCTGGGCAAACAGTGTGAGATGCTACATTACCCTGAACAAAGTTATCATAATACAGGGAGTATTTCAGTTAAATACAAGAAGTGTGGTTTATAGAGATAAATAGTATTTTGAATAATCATAATTTGGAATAATCTAAATGTTGTTTCCTGATCTAACTGTGGAAAAATACCAAAACAAGCAAGCATACAAACCCCCAACCATATTACCCAAAATTTGAAATAGCTACTGAATTTCTAGTGGGGGAAACACTAGAAAGCATATTCTTCCCTTCAGTATTAGGATAGAGCAAAAGGTCTTTGCTGTTTAACTTCAACAGTTGATCAAGCAGCTGTTTCTTAGCTATGAAATTTGTGGCCCTCATCAATGAAAGAGTAATGCCTGTGTCATTCAAAACTTTATCATTCTGATATTTCTATGAGGAGCCAAGAAATATTTTCAGTCTACAAATAAAACCAGTTTGATTTGCCAAAAGTAACAGAGGATGGTAGTAGAGCTGAGACACAGTAATTTTTTTAAACTGTAGGAGCTCAGTTGTGTTTTGTAGCTCTGAAGTCTAATTATTCAAGACTGGACTACTCTCTCTGCAATGCACAGCAACCACTCCAGCTGGCTTGTGCTAGAAATTTTAAATAGCCACTTGTAAGTATAACAAATCAGTCTACAAGATCTACAGCATGATTTACTGTCTTTTGCCAGTGCCTGGTGTTCACTTCATGAAACAGACACCCAAATCATGACACTTGTTTGAAAGTCATGAGTTTTGAAAACTAACAGGAGAAAAGAGAGGTAATATTTTGTTGGGAAGTGACACATTTAAGATTATTTAAATCAGTTAGGACTTCAAACAACACACAAAACCAGACACTAATGGTAGGACTGTGCAAGATGTCAATGTGAGTAAACACTATCTTTTGGGGGGCTTTTTGCCTTTTTTTTTTTTTTTTCTGGAAGCTGGTGTAACCTGTTCATATAATAGTGAAAAAAATAAGTACCCATTAAGATCAGGGAGTTAAAGAAGACTTGAAGCGTAATACTTCTGTTCTTGGGGTAAACTCCTGAAAGTGTTGGCAGTGAAAGAACCCAAAAGACTCAATTGACACTGAATTTATGCAGGCCAACATAACCAGTTCCAGTGATATGCCATCATACCAAATTTTACTTCTGTCCAAATGGAAATCACCTGAGTGATTCAGTTTGGATTAAGAATGGCTTTTTTTTTGAAGGAAACTTCCTAATCAATCCTGACTCTGCTGCTTGGTTCTCATTATGGAGTGGTTTGGGAGCACAAGGAACACATTCTTTTTAAATTAAACTCAACTGGAGGATGTATTTCTGGAGTTCCACCAATACACTCAAACTGCTAGTGGGCATTTAGTCCACAGGGATGACCTAAAGTTAGCCCAGAATAAAACCCCTGAAATGCATATATTCAATCGTCAATACCAACTTTGCATTCTACAGATGTGCTCCTAGGGCAGTGCACTGCTTGCTAACATACACAGTTAAAGGCATGGTATGAATCACCAGAGCACAGTATATGCTATGATTAGGTCTTCAAGTGGCTGGGGCATTCAGACTAGATCCTTAGTCTGGCCTTTTGATGTGCAGTGCAGATAGGAAATTTTTTGTCTGATGGCAGTAATCTATTTCTAGGGGGCTTATCATCGTCATCTTTAAGATGATGCATCTCCCCGAACCTGCAGTTTCCTGGAAGGACACTATACTAAATACTTTTTTCTGATACTTGATACAAAGGAGAAGTGAATTTTCATTTCTGTGATGTAAATGTGCCTGGAAAAGACCATTGTTTTGACTAAATCTGTGTCTAGAAGCTCTTAATAAATGGGGTCAATTTCAGGTGACTATTTGCAAGGGAAATTGCAAAGCTTTATTTGCTTTACTAAAGCAAATTTACTAAATAGTATTTACTAGATAGTGTTGGTAAATATTTTAATGATTGTTTATCTCAGTTAAATTATGATAAAGCACAAAAACAAATCCTTATGGTGAAAAGGCTCATTTTCCAAAAATGACTTTCTGATCTTACATGCACAGCAGTTTCCTGACATTGAGATCTACTTTGTTGAGGTATGGTTTGAAAGTCTAAGGCCATACAATGGCTTTCCTTTTTTTTTTGTGATGACTTGGTCTCCCCACAGAAACAGCAGTTAGGGTGAGTGAACGGCATATTTTTATGAAGCCCGATCTAGTAATAATGTAAGCCTCTGTAAAACTTCTATACAGTGAGGGAGCATACATAGTATAATAGGAGGTTTGCTGTAGAGAAATTGAAGGCCCAGAAACTGTGACACTTACAGTGCTGAGTGGGAACATGTTTTCCCACTGTTTTAGACAATGGACAGGTTTTCTCTATAAATGATTTTATTTTTAGTTTGATATAGTGTATGTGCATGTCTGTACATAGCATGCAGTACAATGTAGGTGCTCAAATTACCTCAGGTAATATAGGAAAAACCTAGAGGTTAAACAGTGTAAAACTTCATCTAAGTTAATTAGCCCTGACTCTGATATCTAAACACAGGAGGAAAAGATGTGAAACTGTAATTTCAGTCACAGTGAAGCATATATCGTAATATTTTCCACTTTGAAGGATGAAGCATTGCTTTGTTAAAGTAACTGGTAATGATATGCTTTATCAGATATTTGTAAATTTTGGTTAACAAGAATTTATTATACCAGTGCTAAACTGAATTTTCCTAAATAGGAGCTAAAAAGTTAGAAAGTTTTAATGCATTTTGAAAAGCATCAAGTCGTTAAAGATTAAAGGCGCTAACAAAGGAGAGGCAAGGAATATCAATTTCCTTCCTGTGCTTGCAATGAGTGCTCATTTTACTTTATCATTTTAAAGCTCTCCATGCTGTTTTATTTTTTAATAAGTTCTTCCCTTAATTAAACAAGTCATATAATCAGGACAATAAGCTGTTCACTAGGGTGTCCTAACTAAGAGGATTTTACTGCTTTTCTGATTTGTATTACTAATAATGTTTATTGAATGGTATTTGAATACTTCACAAATAATGTTTCTGTTATTTCTACAGTCGTTGAAAAGATAGGGCGTGCAGATAGGTACGTGTGTGATGTGAGTATTAGACCATTTGTAAATACAAATAAAGCCTGGCAATTAGATTAACAGCTGATTATCCCAATGAATGTCATAAATCCGTAAGACATTACAGGAAATTAGACTATGTTTGGAAGTGCAGCTTAAAAAGCCACCAAAAAATCACATGTAAGTATAAGCCACCCTTTGCTGTGGGTCAGTGGTTTAGGTTGGAACAGTTCTGGGTGGAAGTTGTTACAGGTGGAAGAGGCCCATCATTTTTCTTATGAGTGGTAGAAGCTGTTAGATCCAAGACACTGTAGGAAGTCGAGGTCTCTTGTCTTGCTTATTGTTATATTTAATCATTAGTTTGTGTGAGATACTCTTCTCTGCAGAGCTATGTTTATGCCAAAATTTTTAGTTAGATGATTGATTTTAAAATCAGTTTCAGCCATGTGGAGGGACTGAGACCTTAGGATAGGTATGACAGGTCATTGCAGTACAGCTGTGTGCTACAGTGCTAGCTGTGCTGAAGTGACAAGGTGTAGGCTGGACTGTGTTGGGTAAATGAAGTAGACTCCCAGTTACATTATTTCAGTGAGAGATATGTAAGCAATAAATGTCTAGAACTAAACATCTGTCTTTCTCAGAGTAATGTGTACGGCAGGTCACAGATGACCAGTTGGAAAATAATAGTTTGTTCCTTTAAAAACGTAGTATGAAGTCTTCTGAGAGTAGCAGATCACTTACATATTTTCTACTATACCTTCTCTGCCTCAGGAAATCCTCTTAATTCCTTAGAGCAGTTTCCTTAAGATTTATTCCAATTTCTTTAGTATTTTTATGAGTCAGCCTCAGAGTCTTTTCTCATAGCTGTCCCTGTCTTTCTAACTGAGAAACTTGGTGCCGAAACTGTGTTTCCTTTTAGATGGTATAAGGTGTTCTCAGGCAATGTTAGACAGTCTGTTCAGGAGTGATTGTTGGCCCTTCTAGCTCAAGAAAAGAAAAACAAGTTTCATAAATTGAATCCCAATCTGCCAACATGTTAACAAAAAGTGGTTGTACCTAGCAAGTTAATTTTATCTCTTTCCAAATCCTATTACAAGTTTTCAAATACACAGTTTTACACAATGACATTTTCTTGGGAGCTGGAAGATGATTAGTTTAATGAAATGTAGAAAAGGGATGCTTCCAGCAATGCTGATCAAGGGCAAGAGGAGATGATGAGCATTCTGTTGCATATAACATTTCTGGCTTGAAAAGTTTGTGAAAATGGTCATGCTAAAAATGGAGAATTGCATTTTTAGTTGGTATAAATTATATTGGCTCTATTAAATTCAGTAGAATTATGCTGATTACACAAACTAAGAGCCTGGCCCTGGAAGACATGACTTCTCCATGACTTGCAGCATGGCTCTGACTTGCAGTAGTCTCTTCTCAGCTTTGATTACTTGCTTCTACATCTACTTTGTCAGACACTCACAATTTTGTGTTACTGCAAGGTGGTAATTGTTGGGAAAGCTACACAGTCAGAAAGCTGGACAGGGAGATTTGCAAGGTGAGTTCTTAGATTTAAAGGAAATGAATGAGTTAAATTTTAGGTAATTAAATGGAAATAGCATGGTTTTTATCTGAGGTGGTGGGAGGAGAGAAAGAAGGGAGGCAGAGGAGAGAAGCTTCCTGAAGAATGTACTGATTTTGGAGACAATATTTTTTTGGAGATAAATAATGTTATTTCTGTTATTTAACAGAGTTGCCAGGCCACCAGATTCAGGGTTCAGGAAGCATTGTATCTCCTTCAGCTGGCAGTAGTAGGGATTTAGACAAATACACTAGGATCCTAAGAGTTCTGGGAAGAGCTGTGTAAGAATTGTGTGGAATATGGGCAATTTTTTTCATGAGAAGACTTGAATTGCATTTTAATTTTATTACAGGAATCTTATTCATAAAAGCATAATTGTTTTAACATGATTCTTTCAGTGATGTTTTGCAATGATTTCTTTTGCATCATGGTAATTGTCTTAGCAATGGAAAAGATTTTCAAATGCTTACTGTACACAGCCAAGCAATATGTAATTGAATGCAACTGTCTTTGAAACAGACTGTTTCTCTGACCTGTTTCAATCTGAACAGGATGTTTATTTACCATCTTCATTATTGCAGCATTAGCATATAGAGAAGCTGTGCCATATCATCATGTACTTTCCTAACAGATGGCCACTAACTTCTTGAAGGCTTTTTTGTGCTTGCTTAAAATATCCCATATTGGCACAAAGTTTCTTTCCTCACTGTGAATTATGATTGACTGGTTGAAATAGATTAATCTGCTTCTCCTCTCGTCTTTGAGCTTGTTTTGTACTGCAGCAACCCAGGTTTTGACTCTAATTTTGCACAATGATCAAAGCCACTTTTGCTAATAACATGGTGTGGAAAGTTCCATTCAGTCGCATAATCTCTGAACAAACAGTTCAGGTCATAGCAATAACTGAAGACCACGTTTCTGCCAGAGAAGTTGGGAAAACTTCCTTTGTACCTGCTGTACCATAATTGTCCTCTACATGCATTCCAGCCTTGGGATTTAAATTTTGCTTTTGACCCTCTCAGGCTGTGAGAATTTCTCTAGTCATCTCTGTGCAAAACGGAGGCCCCCTTTCTGTTACATATTGTTTGTTTGCTACCTGCCTGGCTGTTGCTCTAAGTTGTATTTTGTGCTTTAATGCTGAATGTACAGGTGAGGAACTCATCACTGAAGTGTTAATGAGGTGCACTTTATTCTTTGTTTTTGTGTGTGAGCTCAATATTCAATGCTTATCAGTGAAGTCTTTTTTTACCATTATATATATATATATATATATGTACAATCTGCAAAAGGAAAATACACAGTTCAGATCAATGTTGAATGGCTCAATTCCAGACATGCAGATTTTCTTAAATGCTCAAAATAAGATAAAAATCCACATTTATTGGCAGTGGAATTAAAAATTGCAAAAAGATACAAAAAGGAAAGTCTTTTCTATGTAATTCAGTGTCTTGTTACCCAGAAGTATAGCATATTTTTAGTTCTGATTGCCACTGATGCTTTAATTGGCATTGATTTGCTTCTCAGCTTTGGTGAAGGATATCTTGGGATTTTAAAATGCCAGCCTTTACTTGGTTTCTGTGTCTGTGTTTTATTGAATCCTAGCATGAAGCTTTGGTCCATTGTCTTATCTTTTGGTTATTATGCTTTTCTTTGAGCCTTGGGGAACTGTGTTTTCCCAATTTTAATTAGCTTACCATGGTTCTAGAAAAAGTAACTTCATCTCAAGTTGTGCTGTTTAAATACATACTCCTTCATGGTTCTAAATAACACCTTGAATGGACTGGTGGGATTCCCTATGCCTTATTCACTCTTCCTGAAGAGAAGTTTACCCCTCACATCTAGAAGGTAATAGTATAATCTGAATGGGTAAACCAGACCATGCACATTATATATAACATTACTACAAAAAAAAATTTTTGTCTATGAAAGTGTGTACAATATGCTTTCTGCTATGCTGCAGTTTTCTTAATGGCTTTGGAAGCAATCCATATTGTTTTTTCTTTTAATAATTATTTTTTGATGCAGTTTCAATCATACGTGAATTCTTTTGGCAGCTGTGGTTCTTGCTTATTTTTTGCTACTTTTGTTCCATTTATTGTTTGTGGTTCTTTCCTACTGTCTGACTGGTCTTCAGAAGCTGATATTACCAACTGGGCATTCGGTTTCCGCTACTTGTTCCTGGCTACTTGTTCCTGGCTGATCTGTCAACTTTTCAGACCAATGAGAGTTTCCTTTGTGTTTTGGTCCTCTTTTGCAGAGGCAGTGCTTAATCTTTACAATTGTGCTGTATTTTCTTTCTCTTAGAATAATCATTCTCTTACTTCTATTTGGTGTGATTAAGTAATATGCACTGAAGACTTATTTCCCTATGTTAATGTTAAAATAGTTTTGTTAAAACTATAGTAAACCAGGTTAGTTTAATAAAATAACATATAAAACCACATTAATACCAGACAGCAATTAAAGTCTAAGCACTGAATGGCAAATACTTTTGCAGTCATTTTAAAGTTTCAATTTTGGACAGAAACCAAGTATCAAAACTCTAATATAAATAAAAATATAGAAATGGAAAAGTCAGAAGAATGTTAGGAGTCATAACACTTCTTGGAAACCTACCTGAGGCAGGTACTATTAGACATTCGTTTCAGTAAGTTAAATGAGCATTTTGCTAATTTTCCCATTTAATTCTCCCTGAATGTAAACAATTATTAGGTTCATTACTCTCTCTTTGGAAGGGAAGTCTTGGCTTAGGAAGACTTTATCAGGAATAGTTTCTAAGCATATTCGTTCAAATGCAACTATTTCTAAGTGATTTTATGCCATGAAAATTAACTATGATTCCTAAACTGGCATCACTTCATTGTGTAAAGCTAAGTGCATTTGTAATATTTTTTATATTTTGAATTTTCAAATGTACTCTTCAGTTGGCATTTTTTGAGTCCTAGGTATAAAATGATATGCATCACACATCATTGACAAAACAGGATAGTGTCACTTATCATTGTCAAAGCAGGATAGTGAAATGGAGAAAGTGTGAAAGAGAGAAAGGTATGAGTGCATCATGGTAAAAAAGAGGTCTAAGAAGAAACCGATGTAGTTAACAATGGAAGAGTTAATAATTGAGAAAGCAGTTTTGGCCCTCCTTTGACAAGGCACCTATTTCTCATTGCAGGATTAAGCTTAATTTTGTTGCTGAACAAATCTGTGCCCTAGCCTTTGGAAGGAAAGACCAGGACACATTTCCAGTATTCTGGAAAACAAGGGCAAACTAGATTTTTGCCTGGCTATGTTAGTAGAAGACCAAGGAGAAGTCAGATATAAAATACTTATAACTATAACAAAACCTTCTGGAATTATTGTTTCTCTGGTACCTTTAATTATTTACCCTGTTTCTTGGAAATCCCAGTTATTTGCCATTCTAGGCGAGTCTCCCTAGAAAAGTGATCACAAAATGAGCTTACTATATTCTTGCCCTCTTGTTGCTAAGTAGGCCATTGACTATTTCTAGAAAGGACAACATAAACCCAAGGAAAAACAGTTCATATAGAAGAGCTTGAAAGAAATGAATCCTGGCAGTTGCTTCTAATGTCTTTAATAAAATAGATCTTTCATGTTTCAATGGCTTATGAGTCCTAATCATCATGATTTTTTTAATCTAATAACTGTGAAGAGCTTGTGATTCACCATTATAAAACTAATGTCTCCCAGCAATAACAACATGACTGTAGACTTAAACTAAGGTGGGAATCCTGCCAAAAGCAATTACACTTTCTGCATTATCCACTAGATCACTATTATATATTTGGAAATACCATCCCTTCTTTTCCCTTCTGCCCCCGAGAGACCAAATGCCCCAGAACAATTACAAGCATTTGTCTTGAGACAAAGTCTAAATGCTTATTTTTACCAAGTTTTTATTACATGGCACAGGTGCCCTCCCACTTATCTTTAGAGGAGTTTCACACACAAAAGCACAGCACTGAGGTTCTTCAGTGTATGCCTGTGACACTGATCACTTTGAATGAAAATTTGTTTTTACCTGGATTAAGGTTGATCCTGATTTTCTGGCTGACCCACATAGCTTAATATTTGCTAGTGTGTGTTATGTCCTTAATTTCAAGATTTGTGTTAGAAAGTTTTTATCTTGCGTTTAGGGGGCCCTGATTGGATTACATGACAGTTTATATCTGTGTGGCAGGTTTCATAATAACTTTTAAAATAAAAAGTTATTGCTTTTATCATATTGTCAGGATTGTGTACACACATGTGTGTGGAATTCAGCTTTTAAACTGCAGCTCCTCTAAGTAGCTAGAACTGCAGTGACTTGATTTACCCCACTAGAGGTGGTGCTTTTTATTTGTCTCTCACTTTGTGCAGGAGAGATCAAAATTCCAGTTTTATCCACTTTCCCCAGAAGAACACATATATATGTAAGGATTGATGGTTTACCAGGTGTAAAGTCTGTTAAATGGAGAGCCGTTTGCTGTGTTAATCCAAGAGAACTGTGTTTTATCAATAGTCAGTAAGTAACTAGTGAAGAGAGGTGGTATGACTTTGTCATGTCAGGGATGATTAGTTGGAAAGAGCAGCAGTTGTCTCCTGAAAAGAGTGGACTGGGTGCATGTTTGTACCACTGAAAAGGTACAGAATTAATTCCTCCATTCAGGCACAGGCCAGGGGTATTAACAGGTCTGTCCTGTGGTTGTAAGGTGGAATAACACCTTTTACCCTGTCATGGGTTGACCCCAACCAGTAGCCAAGCACCTACACAGCCACTCACTCCTTCTCCCCTGTCCCCAATGGACAGAGGATAGACTAGGAAATGCAAAAGTAAGAAAACTTGTGGGTCAAGATAAAGACATTTTAATAAGTGAATAAGTGAAGGAAGGAGAAAAAATAAGTGATGCAAAGGCAGTCACTCACCCCTTCCCACAAGTGGAGTGATGCCCAGCCAGTTTCCAAGCAACAGCCACCTTATAAGTCAGAGCCCCCCCGCTTCATCCTCTACCACAGTTTTGTGGCTGATCATGATGTTACATGGCATGGAATATCCCTTTTAACAATTTGGGTCAACTGGCCTGCCTGTGTCCCCTCCTAACTTCTTGCCTACCACCAGCCTACTCACTGGGATGGGCAGAGGGAAATAGAGAAAGCCTTGATGCTGTGCAAGCACAGCTCAGCAATAGCTGAAACATTGGTGTGTTAGTAATAGTTTTGGCCACAGATCCAAAACACAGCACCATACAGACTGCTATGTGGAAAGTGAAAGCCATCCCAGTGAGACCCAGTACATGACCACCTTTAAATAATCCCAGTTCGTGTTTGAAGCCTAGCATGAGTAATCTGGGCTCTTTTTGTTCACCATCACAAATAATTGTGATTTTTTTTTTTGGTGGTTTGTTTGTTTGTTTGTTTGTTTTGTTGGTTTGTTTTGGTTGGTTTTTTTTTTTTTTCCCAAGTGTAGTGTTTTTTTAAACGGAAGTTGAGAACTATTTAGTTACACGAGTTCAGGAGCCAGGACAGAGCCTTAACTAAAACTTCCCAATAGCATGGACAGATTCATTACCCCAAAGATGTTTAACCAAGGCCTGACAGGTCCAAATGTCTCCATTCTCAGAAAGAGGAGGGAAGGATGGGGAGGAAAGGAACCGAGACATGGGACTGGAGTACAGTGCTCCAAAGACCCAGGCTTTTCTCTATTAGGAGTGGCAGTGGTGCTTCTGAGAAGGCACCACCTGTGGTTTTCAAATTTTCTGGTGCAGGCAGCTGGCCCTGGTTGTTGGCTGTTATAGGCGATGTTATTTATCTATGCCTAAAATCATTGACTAGTGATTGAAGAAAAGCAGTAAGTGTGACAGGAGATGTGATAGCATCCTAGGAGTCATCAATACTGGCATATTTTTTTTTTATTTTTCAGTGATCCTGGGTTGTTGTCTCTGTCACCTTATATGCAGCATTAAAATGGTTTAATACAGAAGATCACAGTAGCGTGCCAGTAACATTCTTCTGCAGAATTCTCGCCCAGGGATCCAAATGTAAACTGGTGCTTTATTTTAATGTGTATTTTTGAAGGTGGATTATGAGACATTAACGCCTTTATTGTAGCAAGTTCAGAAAGTATTTAGCCTTCGCTGCAGATGGGAAATAATTGTTCATGAGTGTGTGGGGAGGTAGTGAGTTGGTTTTGTCTCAGCGAGAGCATAGTGATTTGGAATAGAACAAGGAGTTCCAGTAACTTAAACAGAAAAGCTATTCAGAAAATTCACAGCCTTTTTCAGAAACCTTTGTTCAACATGAGCAGTGTTATACCCTTAATGCACTTGGGATAAATATTGAAACTTTACATAATAATTTGCAGTTGGAATGGAAGAGATCTGACCATCTTGTACCCTAGCCCTGAAAAACCTGCAGCATCCTTTTGTAAAGGGGTATTACTCATCAAGTTTTTTAATCACTTGTATTCTCTCACCTAAGGTGAAATTCTGACCTGATTAAAGTCAATAGGTGATAAATGTTGAAACTGGCAGACTCAAAATTTCACCCATACTGCTTAGGTGCTTTTAATTGGTGTATAGAAATAATTAAGGTGTGAGAGATGACTGTGGTAGCAAAGCTAGATAGGCAAAGCCATGAAAAGAGCATAGCGATGAATAATAATAGGCATAAAGGGATGATCTTTTTTAAAATAAATAAAGATGTGATTACTTTAAAGAGAAAATATTGTATTATTAATTCAAGTCTGAGAAATTTTAAAAATAAGTCAGCTTAGTTTTGCCCTTATGTGAATTATATTCAAGGATTAGTGCAATAAATAGCTGGGCAAAATTAGCTTCAATTACACTGTGATTTCTATCTATAAGCAGGTCAGGTATAGCAGGGATTGCCATGAGGCTGACTATATGCTTTCTCTAGCAGGATGTCTCTTGTTCAAGGTGACTATGTGCAAACCAAAGAATGCATAGGTGATAAACGAGAATTAGTCAGAGATGAGCATTTCCTTACTGTACCCTGGTTCTAGAATTTAGGCACTAGTATAGCCTGCAGTGTCAAAGAAGAGAATAAACCAGAACTAGCTCTTTTACACAGGCTGCAATGGTCAATAGCGATCATCAATAGGCTTGAATTGTCTCCAGTGATAAAAAGTGAATAATCAGCATGTTATTTACGCCTGTGAGGTTATTCTTTCTGCAGCGTGACCGCAAGTGTCATCTAGAAGGACCAGCTTTTGCTGAGCCCTGCAAAGCAGGAATTAAAACAACACCTTGAAATTCAAGGGGTTTAAAGCAAATCAGCTTCTTAATTTTCTGCCATTAATAAATTTGCTTCTAGTTTTGGCTTTATATATCCCCAAATGGAAGGTTATTTAAGGTATTTTGCAAAAAGCTCAGTGAGTCTTGACCTCAGAGCCAATTTGTTTTTAACATGACAAAATATTATCTATTTCCATAATACTATGTGTGGTCATAATGACTCATTTTATAAATCACAGCTACCACTGATGTTTGCATCACTATTCTTTACCCTGTAATTCAAATTTAAGAATAACTTGGTGACTTTTAGTTCTAATTTAATTGTCTAGGAATGTGAATCATGTCTCTGATTTTTAGGGGGTTTTTTGTTGCTGTTTCTAGTGGAAGCTTTATATTAATGATTAATAATACTAACAAATAATAATCTCCATAGCAGGGTATTACTGTTTTCTTTTGGTATTTATATGATCAGATGTTTTCATTATTTCTCATAAATATATACCTGATAGAGTTTTCAGTAAATATTTTGAAAAAATTCTCTCACTTAATTGTTTTTCTTTCTTTGTCCTAGTCTGCTCCCAGTTTTCAAGAGGAGTCTTTGCTATTTTTGGATTCTATGACAAGAAGTCTGTAAATACCATAACATCATTCTGTGGGACTCTTCATGTCTCCTTCATAACTCCCAGCTTCCCAACAGATGGAACGCATCCCTTTGTCATTCAGATGAGACCTGACCTCAAGGGAGCTCTTCTTAGCTTGATCGAATACTATCAGTGGACCAAGTTTGCATATTTGTATGACAGTGACAGAGGTAAGATATGGTACTTTTTATCTGCACACTGTTTGCTAGATATATCTCACTGAAATGCTGAATTAGTATTCGGAAAGTAAACAAGTAAAGGAATATTTACCTGTATCAAGTGTAAGTGTAAGCTTAAATTTAGAAATGAGCTTTTGGGACAGAAAAACTGTTTAAATGTGAATGAAATTATTACCGTATATATTAATAGAATTGCAAGCATGTGCTAATAAGCAATATGAGATTAATTACATGTTGTAAAGCAGTTCCTATGAAAAGTTTTTTCTTTTTTTTAAAGAATCATCTGAGGGGAAATAAAACTGAGCATGAAGGGCAATCTGCTACCACAGATTCACTCCACACATGCAAAATCGATAGTTGGGCACCAAGCAAGCAAGAATCTTGGATGCAGTCCCTGCTTCTTTGTAGACTGCTTTTGATAGTTACTCGAGTTCCTCTCCTCTGTTGAGCTTAGGGTTTTTTTTTTCTGTTGTTGCTGATAAACCCAAATACACTGCTTGTGAGCAATTTACTCCACAGTACAGCCTCCTCAAGTCCTATGCTCTTTTATGGCTGTAGTACTAATAATATAACAGTTTATGAACTGGGAAAAATCACTTGTAAATTGTGGTATATCAATTAGTGTTCTGAGAAGAAGTAACATCATACAGAAGTGGGGTTTTTTTGACTGCCCTTTGTGGACTTCCATTATTGTCATTCTGTTTTTAGTTTCTCCTCACCTAGTAGTCCTTGGCTAAATTTTCTATTCTTACCTTCTCTTCTTCCCCTTAAAAGGGCTCTTTTGTGGCTCACCTGCATATTCATTGATCAGAGTTGAATATTAAGTGCACATTAAATGATAAGATGCCACTAGATTCAAAGGATGGTTATACTACACCATGATTTGTTGACTAATGCAGTGATGTTAGATTCTCTGCATTCTGATGCCATTTTATACATTATGTTGTTCAGAAGCTGAAGGGGCCTCCTCAAGACAGTTCTTTATCACTGTTGTAAGCACTAAAGTTAGAAAAACTAGTACTGAAATATAGCCTCCAACAGTAATGTCATGGGGGATGAAGAACCCTAAGCTCATTTCTCTGGCAGATCCTTTTCAAATTCACCTTAGAATCAGAAACATTCACTGCCTTTTTAGAAAGGACAGATGTAAAACTACTTGCTTAGCCAATATTCTGTCAATCAGCTAGCAGTGTGCAGTACATGACCTGTGTGTGATCTATATTTAGGAAATACTGAAAACCACCTAGTTCTTCTTGTGAGCTGCACTGCCTGAATTTGGCCAGGAATAAAAGCATTAAATTGTTATTTGTAGTCACCCTTTGGTTATACATTTTTTTTTCTTGTTTTAATTGTGTCAAGGCACCCCAGTGATAACAACCTCCAAGGCACGAAGCTCCTACCTTTATGTTGAGTAAATTGTTGCTCCTCAGTGCTCCCACTGATTGCACAAGGTTAACCTGCAGAGTCAAGCAGTATGTGGTCAGCAATACTGACATCAAACCCTGAATATACAGGTTCCACAATTCCTCTAAACACTTTTGCATAAGTGTTAATGTAGTGATGGTGATGTATATTTAAGGAATGATATATAATTTAAAATGTTTCTACCTTCAGGGGTGAGATAAAAAAGGCAAAGAGGCTTACTCTTCATGGAAGCTGCAAAAGCTAATAGGACTTAGTTTGATGACTTATTCCAAAGGAATCATTTATTGCTACTTCTACAGCTCCTCTGTGGCTAAGGGCTGACTGGTTGAAGTGCAGGGCAATTTCATATCTCATTCCTGTCTATAAGAAGTGAGGCCATTCAGTATATACATGTCCAAGCTATTACTGGTTTAATATGGCAGTTACTCTCATATAATGTGGATTAGTGTCCTTTACCCCCCTTGCCTCCTCTCTAAACAGTGGGTTTTAGAAACAGTAGTGATGTAATTGGAGGATTCTATCTGTAGCAGAATCGCTAATTTACTCAGCCTCTGTTCAGTCCTCCTTTTCAGAGCTCACTGAATTAAAAGTTTGTCTTCATGATGACCAAAGAGGTTCAGGCACATGAGGTTCCCAGACAGAAGTATTCCTGCAGTTTACAAAAAGCAACTGAATTTGTTGGAGTTTTCTCCTCTGCAGAGTCCCATTTCTATTTCCACTCTTCAGATAGGTCCACAGAGGTATTGCTGTGAATGCTTTTGTTTGTTTGTTTTTCATTCTTTTGCAGTGTGTTATTGCCAGCAGGATAAACTAAACTGTATGGGGATGACAGATCTTCCACCTATAAAAAGCAAGAAATCCAGGCAGCCATTTGACATCTCTGCAGAGAGCACCCCAAGAAAAGGGTGTCCCTAGGAAAAATAGAAGATCAGAGGAGTAAAATATAGAAAACCTTTGTAATGGATAGTATTGACATTAATAGCCCTTATTAATTTATGCCTAACTGCAATTCTGTTTAACTCAGAGGAAACATATAGACAGACTGGAGGACCTGAAATCTACTAAATGAGATCTGAAACAATGATTCAGATTATATCTTTTTCCATTGGTGTGAGGGGTTTTTTGGTGGTTTTTTTTAACTACTTTAAATTATCATTTAAAACATTATTTTGAGGTATAGACTTTAGTGCTTTTTAATGCTTTAAGATATTCCCTACATCTTTTAGTTTGCTTGCATTAATTATCTTTTCCTTTTATCACGAGTTCTCAACATTTATCTTTAATATAAGTAGTTTATATTGGACTGTAGTTATCTATTACTTTAAAATAAATATTAATTGCATGACACACAAAACTTCATATCAGTCATCTTGAAAGATAATATAGAAAACCAGAACTATTTGAGATAATCACTGAATTTATGCTTTTGGAAGCCTGCCATTTTTCATCTTTGCTGATGACCAGTCTTGTATAGTGCTGTATGTCACTACCATTTTCACTGATAAAGCTGAATTGCTAAACACTGACCAATCTTAATTTAATGATGTATTTACAAACTATGAAACAAATTAATTCTTAGTGCTTTCTTTCTACGTTTCTGGGCATAACCACTACTGTTTTTCATGAGAGTTACACCTGAAGCTTCTTTTACATAACAAGTTAGAAATTTGTCTCAAATAAATGACTCCAGGTGTTCTGGGTTTCAGGGGAGACAAGTGTGCAAAAATATCAATTGGCTTGTGAGAAAGTCTAATTTTCTTTTTTTCTAAGTCTATCTCCTATCCCTAAAATTGCTCTCTAGAATTATGTAGAATTCTCTGGAAGGAATTTTAACATAAGTCTAATTCCTAGTACTGCTGGAAATTGTTAAAATGGTATTTGTTGTATAGCAAAAATCCATTTCCAGCAGTAATTTTCAGGTTTCTATACTCTGTTATTTAATCCTTGAAAAGGAAACCAATCAAGTAAAATCTTCACTGATTTTACTATATGTTGTAGGCAGTTGCATCAATACAGACATTACAGTTTCCTGTCAGGCACGTACCAAAAGGGTAAAATGGAAGCAAACTTCTGTAGACTGCTTGTAGGTGTTAGCATTGAGCCTTCTTTTCTATATGGAAAAATATCTCTGCACATCTTTTGTACTCAGGGATATGACTGTAGGTGACAGAAATAACTCCATTAGCACCGCTGCAGAACATGGGAATTTTGCCATAGACTTCAGTGAGGTCTGGGTTTAAATACAGCTCAAGCGCTGAAAACAAAAGCAGTTCAATAGCATTTCGTAATAAACAGCTGATACTCTTGCTGTAATTGGATCACTTTTCTCCTGGAAGACCTCTTTCCAGGTATGTGGAATTCCAGCAGTAAATTACTGACACTGGCAAAATCCAATTCTGAAGAAGGTTGAAGCAAAACCTGAAGGTTGTCTTTACAAGGCTCTACTCTTGATTCCTTGTAGCGATGTAAATAGAAATTTCATGCAATAAGAACTGATTGGGCCCACATATATCTTCATTTCTAAGTCCTAACATTGTGTGACAGGTCAAACAAGTTACAGGGAAATCTTAAATAAGTAATCACATAAATCACGTTCTAGAAGCTTGTTGTTCCTGAAGCTTTATCAGTCGTATTTTCTGTTTTCTCCTCTGCTTCACTAGGCTTATCAACACTGCAAGCTGTGCTGGATTCTGCTGCTGAAAAGAAATGGCAAGTGACTGCTATCAATGTAGGAAATATTAACAATGACAGAAAAGATGAAACTTACCGTTCACTGTTTCAAGATCTAGAGGTAAAAAAGGAAAGGCGAGTGATTTTGGACTGTGAGCGCGATAAAGTCAACGACATTGTTGATCAGGTTTGCTATTCTCCATTCTTCAGTGGCAGCAGTTAGCTATATTCTATAAGTAAACGTAATGAGTTAATTTCTCTTGATCCTATTTTTGTGGTTATTATGCATCATTTGGAAGTGACAGGTTTGTATTGAGGACCACATATATAGCAGGCAGAAAGTGAACATACAAATCCTTTAATCCCTTCCTTTGCTCAAAAGCAAGATAATTCTATCTGGATGATCCTGGATGGTTTTATATACTGATTATTTAAAAAAAAAAAAAATCATTCAGGCTATTTCACAACCTAAATAGTATACTATATTATATGTAGTTGATACACTATTATATATGGTGCCTTATAAATAGTTATATTATGACTGGAGATTAGTTCTCCTTACACCTAGAAAGTATTTTCTACTTCTAATGCTTTTTCCAAGAATGTTTTGCATCTTGGGAAGATGTAAACAGCTTTTCTTTTTCACTTAACTCCCTTCATAGTTCATGTTTCTAAGCTCTTTGTCATTCGTACTGTCCTTGTGTCTCTCTCTTAAAGTGTTAACCAAAAATGGATGCTGTTTTCCATAGTGAAGGCATCCTGAGCTTTAAACAGAACAGAAAATTATGTCTTCTCACCACCCACACATATATTATTTGCCAAAATGATTTTTTTAAAAAATATTTTCTTTTTAACAACAGAATCACAGTCCTCTGATTCAAATCCACCTCTTCAATCCTAGTGTCTAGGAAGGTTTTACTGTCTCTATATTTTACTTCTTCTGTTTGTGCATGCAGAGCGTGATGGAAAATTGTAAGGCTAGCTCCCTGCTGGCTTGAGCTTGACCATGTGAGACTGCGCAGCGTCTGTAGGGATATATCACCAGAGTGTAAGGGCATTAGTTTGGAGGTTTTTTGAAGGGTTTGTTGTTTTGGTCTTTGTTATGAAGGTTGTTACATTTTGGAAAGGCTCAGGCATCCTGTTCTCCACAGCATTTATAACCTCCCTGTCTTCTACAGTTTTTTAAAATCATATTTTCTGACTTGTTACCCACATCAAGAAATATACTGAGTAAAGTAATACTTGAGAGAAATAGTACTTATAGGTCCCCTTCAGCTGGTTCCGTGTGGCTTTTCAAACGGTTGTTCACTTACCTTACAGTGACTTTTGTCTTGTCCGTGTTCCCTTAAGAGCTTGTAATGGTATCATAAAGGACAAAAGCCTTATTAGACTCATGATATGTCACCTTTACTGTTTCCTCATTATCTATTAGATTTGCTATCATGTCAGAGAAAGGAAAGAAATTCCTTTGACATTTTGAACTTGACAAGACTATATTGACTGTTTATCATCTATAATCATCCAATAGATTCTTTTAAAATTAAGTATGTAATATTCATTATAATTGCTTCCCTGATATGAAAGTTTGGCTGACAGTTTCTCCTTTCACCACTTTTTTAAAGACAAGAACCCTCTTTACCCTTTAGTTACCACTCATTTTTACTGTCTTTGTGTAGTAGTAGATCTATTTTTTTCTTTGGCTGCTTCTTATTTTCATTGCAGCTCTGAGATATTTTTCTTGCCCTAATTACACTTTCTGACTTGTTTTGAGTCTTAGATTTTCTCAGATTATCCTCACAGACTTGTGCTACTCCTTAAGCATACGGATGGATAAACTTTTGTTTCTGCTGTTTTGATTTGTAAGGCCCTGAATTCTAGACAAATGGATCAACCACACAGGTCAGTTAATATAATTCAATTAGTTGTTCTACTCAAAGTAGTTTACTGCTATGCCCTAGAATATCATCTCTTAAACTGCTGTTAGCTGTCTCATATGAGTTTAGCCTTGAAATTCTCTTTGTAATATACCCTAGCAGTTTCTGGAGTTTGGTCTGTTTTTTAAGTCCATTATCCTTACACTCTGTTTCCGTAACTTCCCTTGCTTACATAAAAAAGTAAACCCACTTTCAATTTCTCAAGTAGCCTAAAATAAAATCTAAAATAACTTTCTCTATTAATTTTCTCCATCTCTTAAAATGAAGGTCTGTGCTTGAACAATGGGTTTCTTGGTCCGCGAGTATCCTTTGAGTATCCTTGAGTATCCTTTGATTTTCTTTTTTAAAAGCAGAATATATACTTCAAGTCTTTCTTTGCTACCAGATCTATTCTTTAAAAAAAATTATTTTAATTCCTGGCCCAAAACCCCCCTCACTTCCTTCTTTTCATGAGGGTGCCTAAAGTAGACCCTTTGTATCAGTACTCCTTTTCTTTTCCTGTGAAGTTTTACTGAGACATGCAACAAGCTTTCTGTTGATAAGATTTTTCTTGAATAGAGGTATTATTTGCATTCTTGATATATAGAGCAGCAACTTCTTTACTTTCTTCCTTGCTTTCTATTCTTGAGCAAACCTTCTATTGTAGTGCCTTGTTTTATCCCACTAACATTTTAAGCTGTGGTGGCAACCTCAGGTTCACCCAATTATTCTCTGTAGACCTTGGATCCTTGTATAGACATGTGATGTGTTTGCAAAGTTGCTTCATCATTCTTGTTTTTTGTCTTATGTTATAGTTTCTCTTCCAGATTTCAACAATTTATGTAAATTGAAGTTGAAAAATATTTCAGTTCTCTAGCTCTCCTCAGACTAGTTTATATTGCTCTTCTCTGATTTGGCAGGTCAGTGTTACCATGCTCTTTGTTATATAGCCTCTGTCTCTTCTCAGCCAGCTTCCTTTGCAGAATCTCATTTCCCCCTGATAACACCCTTTGGGCAGCCATGCAATTACTGCCATTTCTTGTCCATCCCTGCTTGAGATGCTAGTGTAAACTAGGGACACTGGTGAATACCTTTTGTGTCCACGCTTCCTTCATCATGGCTTTTGTAGCCATCACTGATCTTCTCAGAGTTTTAACTGGCATCATCCTTAGTGTATGTATGGATGAGTGGCACAGGGCAGTGTTTTAGAGAGATAGATTAATGAAATAGTACCCAGTGTCACTTAGAGCGGAGTTACTAACCATTGATTCAAAGACTTGCAGCTGCTGGTCATTTTCTCAGATACCAGTGATGAAGAAGCATTTTTATGCAGAAGAGCTGATCTGTTTGGTCTAACTGAAATTTCTTTGGAAGCAGCAGCTGCATAAGAAATACATCTGAATACAGTTCTTAAACCTTTTAATAAGTAATGAGTTTTAAGTAGTCTGAACCAAGTAACTGTTTTAAAATAATTAAGTTTATATATCATGTATATATTGAGCTCAAAAGAGGAATAATTTAATAACTTCTATGGCCTATGTAATGTGATCTTCAGTCTCAAACTCTAGTAATATAAAACTGTTAGACACTGCCTTCAGTTATATTTCTGTAACTTCATTAAAGCAAGCATGTGGAATGTCATTTGCTATTAGCCTGATATAAGTTAGAGGATACCTATTCTGAATATTTCAGTTATGCTAAATAAGGAAATAAATGAATCATCTTCTCTTGATTTAAGTTGTTCTCATTGTTCAAAAGATGGAGGAAACCTCTACAGTCCTTTTATCTCCCACATACTTTCCCTGGAGAAGTGTTTTGCTTCAAAATGCAAACTTCCCCATGCAGACATAGTCTTAAATAGGCTTACCTAGGAGAAGAATCCATGCTACATGCCTGCCAGTGGAGACTGCTGAGAAACCACCAGCTGGCTTTGAGGGAGATTATGAGGAAGCCTTAGGGCAATAAGCAACAATTTGAACTTTAAAAGACTGTCTCATAATGTAGATGCTTTCATTAATGTCAGTGGTCTTTTAAACTTTTTCTAGTTTGAGGAACATTACAATTCTGCTACAGAGGGAGCAGAATCTAAGCAGGAATCTCTGAGGCACAGTGCTTCTACTGCATGATGCCCGCTCTCTCCTGTCCAGGTTGTGCCTTTAATGCACAGCATAGTAATGAGCATTCAGCTCCTCTGTTTACAGATCTTGGGACTTGGATTTCAACAGAACTAATTTCCACCAGCAGAGAGTGTGTTCAGTGGTGCATTAGATAAAATAAAAAAATTTTAAAAAAACCCAAACTCAGTATTGCATACCATAAAGGTCATAACTAGCTTCTACATCATACTGGATTTTGTAGTTAAGTCTCAGTCCATATATCAGGTGAACATTCTCCATTACAGGGATATTTCTTCTTTTTTACAGGTTATCACAATTGGTAAACATGTTAAAGGATACCATTATATCATTGCAAATCTGGTAAGCATTTTTAATGTTTAAAATACCTGTATTACTCATTTTACTGTTTATGGAAGCACATCATCTAGTATTTTGTTTTAAATGCATTTTAGAAAATAGAAAAAAAGCTAAATGTCTTTATCCTTTCTAAATGAATGCATATGTTGAGATGGTATTTGTTTTATTGGCTGAGTCTTTTCAGGGCTTAAATGCCTACAGTGATAGTGCCCTCAATAGGAGTGAGGGTTGCTTAGCACCTTAAGTAGAGCTTCATCCATTTTTCTACATACTTTAGAAAAGTAGGGTATGGAAATCAGAAAAATAACTTTCTGCATTATAGGCTGATACATTCATTCAGCAAACTAATGTTTCTTCTCTCACCTCTAAAGTACCTAAAAATCACAGTTCCTAGCTTTCATTCTGCTAGACTAGTGAGTCTCAGCTTTACACATCTTCATTCCTCAGATTGGCTTGTAATCAGTTTGAATTAATCTCTTATTGAACACAGGTGATCAGACAGTATAGCTAATAGTGTTCTTAAGGGGGAAAGTTCAGTAAACTCACTAAATTCTGTCAAGGTAATTTTGAAATTGTGTCTAAAGGTGAAGGGCCATTTTACTGACATTAAAGTCAGCAACATTTATTTACTGGAGCTAGAAAATCTAGTCCAATGGGTTTTTTTGTAACAGACAAAGCAAATTCTGTTCCAGAAAAGAGTTTTGGGAGTTGCATGGTGTGAGTGCCTTTAAATAATTTTTTTTCATCATTCATTGTTGGACTGTGATAGTGTTTGATACAAATTCCAGCAGACCCCAGAATGCTCTAATATACACTCTGTATTCCATAGTCCTTTAAGGGGCCTGAGGAAACAAAAAGACCATAGTGTGTCTATCACACTTTAGACATAACCTCTGTCTCCTCCCAACCTTTAATCAAAACACTTCCCCCTCTGAGTGGGCAGTATTTGGAAGAATCACGTGTGTCGCTAGACAGGCACGAAGAAGCCTTATACTCTTTAAAAGCAGAACAGTGGAGTTTCATTTTTATGTTTATTAACTAATATTTAGGATAAGGAAGTTAAGGTACTGATATTCACAAGATATTCACAAAGCAAGCATAAAAGTCTTACAAAAATTGAAAAATTCCCTAACTGTATTCCCTAACTGTATATGGTATTTTGCATTGCAAGTGTATAAATAGTATTTTGAGTCTTAAGGGAAATAATCATTTTAGAAAAATCACCTAGTGTATTTCATTATGTTAACTAGTTGCTGTTTTAGCCATGGTTTTAAGTTTGTAACAGTAAGCCTATAGGATCAAAAAATTATTAAATCTTGTATTTTAAAGCTGGTTAATATCATATTTGCTTCCTAGAGATTTATACAGTTTCAATGCAGACATTGCAGATCTTTTGTATAATATCATATAAAATATATATGATAATTATTTTAAAACTGTGTATTTCTCTGTTAGAAGGAGAACTTATCTAGTACTTGATCATATCCCATCTTCTTCACTGAATCTACCTTCTTCTTTTCTTGACTGTAATAATGTTCTCATCCAGTCTGATCAGTCAGTCAAGAAATCAATCTATTTTAAGAATAAAACATGCTGATAGATGGAGACGAGGTCAAAGTATACAATGAATGTTCCTGTTCAAACGTCAAGCTCATAATAATATTGAAGAAAGTTTTATGATCCCTGTAGAAGTAACAGTGTTAGCATGCAACAGCACATCACTGATGAGTATCATTACTATGCAATAATTAAAGAGCACCTAGTATAGCAATTGTAGCAACTTCTCATAATGCGGTCTGAAGTTGCTACTTCTTTTTATCAGTATTTCATGTAAATTCATTTGTATGGTTATTTGGGGAAGATAAAATACAGAACATGGAAAAGAAACCATACGTACAGTTTGTAAGAATGAGAAGTAGTTCTTTTTACCGGAGGGAGGAGGCAGAGGAGATAAGTCCTTCCATGTGCTTTAGTATTCCTAACAAAAAGAGGACACCACTGTGACTGTAACTATTCCTGGCTAAAACTTGCTTGCTATCTGTTACTCATGTCAGTGTTGCCTTTCTCGTTTAAGCAGTCCTATTGGAATTAACAGGATTGTTAGGAAAGTAAGCATGGCAACGACAGATCCACTCAGCCCTTGCTCTGTAAAGGTGTATGTCTAGTTAGCAACAAGAGGCATCAGTGGCTGCTGGAGCTGATGACATAATCCTTGTAGCCCAGGATTTAAACTTGGATCCTGTTTGAGGAAAATGTTGGTTTATGCTTCTGCAAAAGAAGTCATATGGTAACTCTTTATTTGTATATACTGTTGAGACATCTGCCCAAACTGTTGGAATAACAGGCATAATGTTTTCTGTGCCCAGGGATTTACTGATGGAGATTTGTCAAAAATTCAGTTTGGAGGAGCTAACGTCTCAGGATTTCAGATCGTTGACTATGATGATCCTCTGGTGTCAAAATTTATACAACGCTGGTCAACACTAGAGGAAAAAGAATATCCTGGTGCACACACAAGTACAATTAAGGTATGTCTTACATTTGTTTTAACCATGACAGATGTACAGGAAGTGAGGGAATTGGAATAGAAAGACAAGAGACAGAGAAAGCCCTTAAAAATCAGCTGTGCCAACACAATTTTATAATTCTCTGGGGTACTTTTAACATTCTCTATCATAGGACTCGTTAAGCAAAGATGCTGCACTGTCAGAAATGTTCAAGACAACTTTAATTTTTCTTGTGCCACTGTAAATCTGTGCCTGACAACTTGTTAGGTAATTGTTTTGGATGTGATTATATATTAAGTATCTACTGACTTTTTTTTGTTTTTCTCCATGTTGTGGAATGTTTTAAAGGCAAATATGTAGTCATACATGGGCTTCCAGGGAGCACAGATCTAGCACTTTCTGATATAATCTCCCCAAAAAAATGGTAAGACAGTTGCTTTGAGACAGATGCCTAAATCCTACAAAGACTTCTAAAATTAAATGATATGCCTGAAGTACAGAATCATGGTCTGATTTCAGGCCTGAGTGACACAAGATGTGACACTGTGCCAGTAGTTACATTTCCTTACCTCAGTTTTCCCTTTGGATAAAACTAGGATAATAGTACCTTCTTACATTCTGTGACTGTTATGAGGATCAATTAGTACTTGCAAGATGTTAGAAAGAATAATGCAATGTTAATGCTAAATAGGTTTTCTTTTAAGTCATATGATCAGAAATTTTATTAAGAATGAGTATACCTAAATAACTCTAAAATGTATTAAGACAAAAAGATAAATGGCAAATGTTCTAGGCATAACTGGTTTTTTTTCTGCTATAGTTTGAACATGAAGCATATTCTTGATTTATAATGAGATGGATAAGAAGTTTCAGCAAGGAATAGAAGAACCATTTTTTAAATTCCTGGAACAACAATCCTTTAAAGCACACAGCCTTAATTTAAATTTAAAAAAAAGTTTGCATGTTCCTTTTATCTGAGGCCAAATTTGGGGGTGACTTAGTCAAAGCTATGATTTTTCTGTCGTTATTTTTGTATTTTAAAATCTTTATGACTGAATAAGTGAAT
This sequence comes from Strix uralensis, assembly GCF_047716275.1. NCBI lineage: Eukaryota > Metazoa > Chordata > Aves > Strigiformes > Strigidae > Strix > Strix uralensis. The sequence goes on along the minus strand of NC_133975.1, from coordinate 47,625,990 downwards.
TTCTCATTTGACAAAATAAACTAGAGTCTCTGTCATGCCCCTAGATACATCCATATTACGTACATATAATATATGTAATATGTATTGCTCTCATTTAGGAAAAAGGGAAGGGATGTGGCTGTGCATGATTAATACAGTTCTTTCGTATCTCTGATTCTTGAGTGCTGAAATCTACCTACCTACTAATGCTGCAGAATCATAGTCTAGAAATAATCACAGTGAAATGCATGACTAAAGTAAAAAAAGTCTAACTGAAACCAAGATGCAGTTTTTCTCATTGATGGAAAAATAAAACAGTGGGACACAGTGCTAAGGACTCTGGTACCTCTGGTATTACTTACAGTAGGGGGGAAATTGTATGTGTGTTAGATAAGATGAAGTGGTTGCAATGTTTTGTTAGAGCATTAAAATGTATAGCTTTATCACAGGTATTCCCTTTATTTCTTCCATGATAGGTCCTTTCAAGTCTACTAGGAATTGAAAGGGTTGAAGGGTAGTATTTAAATATCCTATGTTTTTGAGGTTTATTTTGTTATGGATAGGAAAAATAAATGGAAACATTTATTTTCATTCATTTCATTAACTTAAAACATGTTTTAAATTCAATTAAGAAGGCTGATCTGTCTTCCTTTATATATTGTCTGCTCAAGGAATATACAGGATCACACTGATACTCAGTCAAAAGATTAAGACTTATGTTAAATTATCTATGAAATTAGAGGTATTGATGGGGGGGAAATGTGGATGTATATACCAATGTTTGGAGAGACCAATTATATCAGTTACTGTATTTCTTTGTGTTGCTCTTGTGCTCTTATACATGTGTTACTTGTCATTTTTGCCTGCCATTACCTGTAATGATAGAGATATTTCACATTTCATTCCCATCCTTGAGGGAGCTAGAGCAGAATCATAGAAATCATAGAAACAAGGCAAGAAAGGTCTTTGAATAGTCACCCAGCTCATCGGAAGACAGATTCGGATATACCTGTGCAGTTCCTGTGGATAGTGATTTCACAGTTTCCCCAAGCATTCTATTTCAGAGCTTAAACAGCCTTATTTTTGTTTTTGATCTAACCTAAATCAGCCTCTGTGTTGTCTAATCCATTACTCCTTTATCTATTTCTAATTGATAGGAGGAAATTCTCCTTTTTAGCTGTCCTTCTATGTTTGAAGATAGCTGCCATATTTGTCCTTGGTTTCTTCCTTGCTAAACTATAATCCCTTTTCCTTTGAATTTTCTACTCTCAGATCCTGTTTGTCATTTTTCTCTGGAACCTTTCTAGTTGTTACCCATCTTCTTTGAAATGCCAGACTGGGTACTGCACCACATCTGAGTGCTATGCTGTAGAAATCAAAATAATGGCTTCATGTATCTCGGAGACAGTACTCCTTTCAGGGCTTCCTTTTGTGTTAGTCTTTTTGGTTTTTTCCTCACCATCATGACACTGTTGAAATTATACTCATCATGAGATACACACTAACATACAGATCTTTTTCTGCATTGCTTTTCTGTACTTCTGCCAATTTAAACAGTTTAAAACCGTATCTGTGCACGTGATCATTCCTTTAATGTACAGGATTTTTCATCTGTTCTTGTGGAATTGTATTCCCTACCTGTCCTTCCTGAACATGCCATTCCTTCTTATATTAATATTCTAGCTGTGTTTGTTATACTTTGCTTCTTGGAATAGTGTATAAACATCTGTTACTGAGCAGGTTAACTCACTGGTTTCCCATTTGTCCCTTCCATGTTCTTATGAATAGCCTTTCTCTTTGTTTTGAGGCAGTTGCCCAAATTGTCAGTGGTTATAAATGAGTTTTTGCTACTAGTTCCCATGGAATCTAGGAAGCTGTCACTTCAAATTCTGTATGAAACGGATAGGAAGACTAATAAAAGTCCTACGTTATCAATACAGAAATGAGAGGAGGTTACATGTCCCTTGCAGGTAATGTTATCCTTGGGATTGCAAATGCTATCTCATTGCAGGCAAAAGCATTGCAACTGTGTTGTATTATCTTCCTTTTGTAATACAAAAGGAAATATGCATTCAGTTCACATTATAAAATGCAAGTCAATGGAATATGACTGAGCTGATGGGGCAAGACATATCACAACATCCAAGTACACTCCTGAAAACTGAGAACACCTCTTTCTAAGAAAAAGTGCATTTCAAAGGAACGTGCTCTTCAGGAAAGAAAAACATTGTTGAAAACCTGTTCCACAGATGCCCAGAGGAGGACCTGGATGAAATTGCTTTAAAAATGTATCTTCACAATTTATAAAACATTAATTATATTGCAGTCATAGGATATAGATGAGACGCTGATTTCATTTGTTGCTGCACTGTACCTGTAGTGATAAAAACCACAAGATTTAAAGATTAAGTAGGAAATTTAGAACTAGTGCTTTGCTGTCTTTTTACAAAAGGTCTTATCTTTCAGAAATAGAGCTGCTATACTGTTTACCTTAGGTTAAATTTAAAATATATGTATTGTAGCTGAGGGTGTTATCAGTCACTGCATGCAATTCTAGAAGAGTTAAGAATGTGTAGGTCTTAAAACATACCACTGAGCATCCTGGCAAATTTCTTTGTCAAGTAGCAAAACAAAAGCCTAAGAATAACAAGTTGAAATCCCCTTTTGATCCATTATTGTGTATTTACAAATATGCTGGTCTTTCTGAGCCTTAGTGTTGTGTCAGACTATTATGTCTAAGGCAAACTTCTTGCTGTTGTGGAAGAACACTGAAGGACAACACATCCATTCACATTCAATTGTTTCAACTTCCTAACCTGATTCTGTTTGGGGGAAGCCTTTGGTCTAATTCCAGGAAGAAGCTCAATTCCAACAGGTAGGATACTACCTCTTGAAGGCTAGTGATGAGACATAAGTTGCATTGGGTTTGTGTGGCAAAGTTTTGGTAGCAGGGGGGCTACAGGGGTGGCTTCTGTGAGAATCTACTAGAAGCTTCCCCTGTGTCCGATGGAGCCAATGCCAGCTGGCTTCAAGTCGGACCCGCTGTTGGCCAAGGCTGAGCCCATCAGCAACGGTGGTAGCACCTCTATATTCTGTGATATTTAAGAAAGGGAAAAAAAAACCCAACTGTGGGAGAGCAATTGCAGCCGGAAGAGAGGAGTGAGAATATCTGAGAGAAACAACTCTGCAGACACCAAGGTCAGTGAAGGAGAGGGAGGAGGTGCTCCAGGCACTGGAGCAGAGATTCCCCTGCAGCCCATGGTGCAGACTGTGGTGAGGCAGGCTGTGCCCCTGCAGCCCGTGGAGGCTAACAATAGAGCAGATATCCACCTGCAGCCTGTGGAGAACCCCACGCCAGAGCACAGGGATGCACCCAAAGGAGTCTGTGACCCTGTGGAGAGCCCGCACTGGAGCAAGCTCCTGGCAGGACCTGTGGCCCTGTGGAGAGAGGAGCCCATGCTGGAGCAGGTTTGCTGGCGGGACTTGTGACCCCACGGGGGACCCAGACTGGAGCAGTCTGTCCCTGAAGGACTGCAGCCCATGGAATGGACCCACGCTAGAACAGTTTGTGAAGGACTGCTGCCTGTGGGAAGGGCTCACATTGGAGAAGTTTGTGGAGGAGTGTCTCCCATGGGAGGGACCACACGCTGGAGCAGGGGAAGAGTGTGAGGAGTCCTCCCCCTGAGGAGGAAGGAGCAGCAGAAACAATGGGTGATAAACTGACTGCAACACCTATTCCCCATCTCCCTGTGCCTCTGGGGTGAGAAGGTAGAGAAATTGTGAGTGAAGTTGAGCCCAGGAAGAAGGGAGGGGTGGGGAAAGGTGTTTTAAAGTTTGGGATTTCATTTTCTCATTATCCTACTCTGATTTGATTGGTAATAAATTAAATTCAGTTAATTTTCCCCAAGTCAAGTGTGTTTTGCCCATGACAGTAATTGGTGAGTGATCCCTCCCTGTCCTTATCTCAACCCATGAGCTTTTCATTATATTTTCTCTCCTCGGTACAGCTGAGGAGGGGAGTGATAGAGCAGCTTTGGTGGGCACCTGGTATCCAGCCAAGGTCAACCCACCACATAAGTACTAAGCTTAAAGTATACAAGTACAAACTGGGAGAGGAGGGTCTGGAGTGGAGCCCTGCAGAAAGGGGTCTGGGGGTGCTGGTTGACAGCAGGCTCAGTATGAGTCAGCAGCGTGCCCTGGCAGCCCAGAGGGCAAACTGCATCCTGGGGTGCATCAAACACAGCATAACCAGCCAGGCAGAAGAGGTGATTATCCTGCTGTATTCAGCATTGGTGCTGCCTCACCTCGAGTACTGTGTGCAGTTCTAGGTCCCACAATTTAAGAAGGATGCGAAGGTTCTTGAATGTGTCCAGAGGAGGGCAACAAAGCTGGTGAAAGGGCTAGAAGGCATGTCTTGGGAGGAGCAGCTAAGGACTGTGGACTTGTCTAGTTTGGAGAAGAGGAGGCTGAGGAGGACATCATTGTTCTCTACAGCTTCCTGAGGAGGGGAAGTGGAGAGGGAGGTGCTGAGCTCTTCTCCCTGGCATCCAGTGACAGGATGAATGGGAATGGTTCAGAGCCTCACCATGGGAGGTTTAAGACTTGACATTAGGAAGCATTTCTTTACCAAGAGGGTGGTTGAACACTGGAACAGGCTTCCTAGAGAGGTGATCGATGCCCCAAGCCTGTCAGTGTTTAAGAGGCATTTGGACAATGCCCTTAATAACATGCTTTAACTCTTTTGGTCAGCCCTGAACTGGTCAGGCAGTTGGATTAGATGATCATTGTAGGTCCCTTCCAACTGAAATAGTCTATTATATTCTATGAGCCATCCTACTCTGTGATGAGCTTTTCTAAGAGCAGCCTTAGGCTTTGGGTGTGCAAGAAATTTCTGAAACAACTTGTGTATGGTATATACAGAAACTATGTACAGCATGAAGAAGAGAATTTGGGTCTGCCTGGTTGAAGACCTAAAGCAGCTCACACTTGTAGAGAATACTGTTGTGTTGGAAGTTGGTAACAACTCTAGTACTCATAGCAGCTGTTTTTGGTGCCTTAGACAGCTTCATGCTGCTACATTATGTTTCAGATGTTCAGAATTCATACCATTGTATTTCAAGCTATATAATCTCTTCCCCCCCCCCTCCCAATCAATGCATGGCAAAGATAACAAAATGATCTGGTTTTGCCTTCTGATTTTGCCTTCAGTAGTTTCACATTTTCAAGTCTCTTTTTTATACCCAAGTCATCTAGTCTTTTAGAAAAGTATTACAAAATCTATTTTTTTTTCCAAAGATAATGTGATTCTAGAATTTGAAGTGTTTGTGTAGTGTGCTCTTCATGATAAAATTGCAAAAGTAGAAAACTGCCAATCTTAAACAGTAAGTCAGGAAGAATGAAGCTTGTAATTAAGGGCTGCTGGTTTAACTCTACTGGTGCTGATTTACCTCAAGGATGGAGTACAGAGAACATGCAGACAAATATAAAAGTATTTATTTACTTTGCAGTAATAATTAAAATTTAGATGACCCACTGGTTAGAAGGAACAGTGAAAATACTTCTTCAAACTGGACATGCAGAAAGCATTTGGTCTAGATACAGACAACTAAGCAAAAGTGTACAATTTATGAATTAGACAATAACTTCATTTTGGGGCATGCCTCTTATGATTGCAGTGTGTTGGAATATGGTTTTGTAATACCTGGCATTTTAATAAATTATAAGTGATATTCTGTTGTACCTGCTACAGTTTTAATGGAAAAATACGATTGATTATGCCTGAATTCAAGTAGATTATAATGATCTATAAATAAGAATTAATAAAATTAGTTAATTTCAGTATTTATTACGTGATTTAATCAGGAGCTGAACTGGAGTAAATTTTTTTTTCAAGTGCCCTTGTAAAACTGTAGATTTTTGAGATTTTTCTGCCTATGTTTTCCCAACCTTGTGTTTTGCTTTCCTTGGTATAAAAAATATACATGTAGCAGTTGGCATTCTAGCTACCTGGTTTCACTGGACTTTTGAATCCTAGCATTTGCAAGTCTCTACTTGCAGAAATATATATGAAAAATGTGGACATAAGAAATTTCAGTGTTAAACTTCATGCTTCTTTTTAATAGCTTAAGGCTCTTTTGCTTAACCAATCACTCATTCCAGCATAGTTGGTTTGTTTTGGTTGTTAGGTTGTTTTTTAAGAAAACTCAATTAAAGAATGGAACTTTTAGTCAGTGAAAGCACTGAGTGGTTTGAGGCAATATCTGTAGATTTGTCTCAGACATACAAAGGGCCTATTGACCCAGATCCTTCGATTCTGCAAGTAAAAGTGGGGGAACTGTGCTAAAGCAAGTGTTTGCCAAACTTCAGAAAACTACAGAGCCAAGACCTGATGTCCCTGTGCAGCTCTGTTTCTTTGAATTTGAATCCACTTATTCTTAGTAATTATAAGTGTTTAAGGATCTTCAACAGAGTGCAGTAGATTCCTCCTGCTTATTTTCTCAGGAACTCTTTATCACTTTTTTCAGCCTGAATATGGTTGATATAAACAGAAGAAAACTACTATTCCTTCATGCTCCAAGTGTTCAGCAAGATCAGGTGTACCTCTGTCCTCACCAAGATCAATGTCATTTGGGACAGGAGAGTTCAATGGATAGGTGGCGATAAGAGCAGAAGGGAGACTGATACACAAAGCTGAAAGTAGTAGTAAGACAATGTGTCATTCAAAAAAAGGGGTCAGGAAAGTGGAAAGAGCCTGTTGGGACGTAAGTGAAGGGCACAGAAAGGTGGTGGCAGCTCAGAACTGGAGAGGCATCCATGGCTCAATGTTTCTGGGATTGGGGGAATAAAGGAGGAGAAGCACTGGGCTAGAAACCAAACCTGTTCTGGGTGTGCCCAGAAAGCAGCCTTTCTAAACCAAACAAGGAGATACCTACAGAACATAAATACATCACAAAATCAGCTGGCTTTCTGGATAGCAGTTTTGGACCTGCAAACTTAAATGTTTCTAAGGTGGCAGGTTGCCTAAGGTGTTCTTTGCATCTGATGTTCTGCTCAAAAGATTATGGTATTTGAGAGCAAAAAAACCCTCTTATTTGTTTAGCTGTTCTGTGCACACAGGATGCTGGAATTGCATTTAAATAAAGACTATCATCAAAATGTAAATTGATGTGACTCTATAACCTCTAGAAACAATATTTAATAAAGATAGTATGTCTGTAAAGATAAATGGGCCTTGATCTCTAACCCCATCTTTACTGAGATTAATTTAAAAAAAAGTTTTAAAGACCTGGTAATTTTACATTTTATTCATTACTCTTCCCCTTTTAGTCAGGACCAGGACTGTTATAAAAAAACCTACAAACAATCAATTGATACTTCCAAATATGTTGCATATATATGCAGTTATTTTCATCTGGAAGCAAGCCTGTTGTAAAGGCTCCATGCTCATGTAAAGATCAAAGAGGAAGAGGCAAGCATTCAGTCTTTTATGGGCTCCCTGACCTCTACCTCCTGTCCCCAGTTTTTGAAACATGCCCACAGGTCATGAAGATACTCCTGTGCTTAAAGCCCACTTGCAGTTTGAATGGCAACCAGCCCAACATGCTGCTTCATACAGACCCCATTTATGCTAATGCCTGCACAGAACAAATGAGAACAATGCATGATTATGGGCACAATTAAAAGTCATCTGGATTTACAATGACATTTATGTGTACAATATTTAACAACGTTTCTTATTTCTATTGAAAGTAACTATTTGTATTCCCATCCTCTGTTGTGACAGTATGCAAGGTATCACAAGAGATCCTGAAGGAGGTAGCCATTTCCTATAAGTGAATTTTTCACTAACTCTTTCATCTATCAGGCCACTTTCAGATGTCTCAGTTTCAAAATAGCTCCCAGATACATTAATTAAATAAAGACCCTTAATAAATAGGTGGCCAAGTTGCATTAGTTTGACTACATTGAAAGTCACAGGAGGTAGTTGCCCAGTTCCTTTACTAGTTCTTGACAAGTAACTTTGTCTCTCATGTATACCTTTTTTTATATACAATATATAAAAATGTAGGAATGCTTCTATATGTGTGTACCAATCTCTAGCGTCACTTCTGAAACTACAAACAATTGAATAGAGTTTTGTGAATGTTTTGACCAAAAAGAACAATTATTGTACAAAGCACTATGAAAAGGCAATTCTGCTTTTGTGGTATATACTAGCATTCAAGTAGAGAAATACTTTGTTGTGGGAAAAATGCACAAAATTCAGATGAGAGGTTTTATTTAATATAATTTTCAAAGGAAAATAAAGCAGTAACATATTAAAACAAGTCACATTTGACATCCTAATTTAGTCTATGTATAGTTTAGTGAAGTACTACAAACAAGGTGATAAAATGTGTAGTGAACCATTGGAAAAAAAATTGCTAGCATAGAGCAATAAACCAAACATACAAACATACAACATACCTGCAAGATGCAAGGACACACAGTTTGTGTTTTTACTGCCTTTGGTGTATATTTGTTGGTCTTTAAGTATATTTAAATTGTTTAAATATAAGGAAAAATGCTGAACATTTGCTTATACCCATTGATTCCACTCCCTTGCTCTTGCAAGAAAGAATATTTCCTATATTACTTCTCTTTGAATCTTACCTCTCTCCAGGGAAAAATATTTATATCTGATTTTTGACCTTCTTTCTCTTAACCTCTGTTAGTGATACAATGTCCTTCTGATATTCCAATAGCAGCCCCCCATATATGATGAGGAACTTTCTTTGGTGCCTGTTTAAGATTGATTTTAGCCTTCTTGATCACTGCTTCAGCTGGATATGCCATTCTAGCTGAGGTGTCCCTAGTGTCTTGTACATTAGCACTGTGTTCTTTGACTCTACTGGTACAGTCTCTGCCCAAAATATACTATCATTTTGTTTGTCTTCCTCAGTGTTCTGTTAGATTAGGGCTGAATGGCTAGTTCATAGTCCCTTTGAGTGGTTTTAATTTTTTTTTAGTGTCTACAATGTAGACATATGTATCTAAGCTGATCTCCCTGGACTCCTCCAGTAGTCTCAGAAGTCACTAGAGATCAAATTAATGGAATCTAAGGCACGATTTATTCATTTTAAAGAAGGTGTCTAACAGGTCAAATAAATCACACCTTAAAATGTTTATTTCTCTTCTCTGATTGTAAAAAAAACCAACTAGTATGTCAAGGATAGATTTAAACATTACAGATACCCAAATCAAGAGAAAAAGAATTTGACTTCTTGTGATTCAGAATACTTCCTTTTTTTCTTTTTTTTTTTTTCATTTATGTCTTCACATTTTCATTTCTTTTCCACTGCTGAAGTATATTCTTTTAATGTTATATTTTAAATCTCTTAAGCATATCTCCCAACTTTCTGTCTTCAGCACATGGACAGGCATTGGGTTAAACACAGGATGAACAGGCTAACATTACATACTTTTATAAAATCTCACAGCTTTAAAATATATGTATAAAAAAATCCTGTGCTTTTGGGGTTGTCTTCTGTAATTTCATATTCAGAAGATTCAGTTACTGATTGTACAAAACAGGATACTGGGCCTTTTAGTTAAGGATTCCTGGTATCTTCTGAATTACTGGAAAACAGCTAAAGTTACGAAAATCAACATCTTGCCAGTTTTTCTTGGACAGCACATGATTAATATCTTCTGCTTAGCTTGGGATGATTTTGTTTTGTCTGTAGTTTTCAAATTCATCTTTGTAATTGTAGCTTATACATTTTATTAAGGTCTATAGTGCATTTTTAATCTAAGTTGAATAAGATTGTGTATAGACCTTATGTTTTCTCTTCTTGGCAGTTAGGACATTTATTTAGAGAGAGTTATTCTTTCCATATGACATGCATGCAATCCATGTTTCATAGCAAATAACTTAAAATCCTTAGGCACTTCAGTGCAGTATATTATAGTTTATATTATCACCTTATTGTTGTCATAGTTCTAGAATTATGAGAAGCAAGATTTTTTTTTTTTGCATATTCTTTGCCATGCTTTAATAGTACCTATGCCATTTTGTATTAATGTTGCTGATTTTATCATGTGAAGTTGAAAGGAACTGAAATGAAGTTAGGAGATTTACACTGCTGTGAAAGTAATAGTCTATAAGAGCCCATCCCTCTTCCACAGAATAATAATCCAAATAGTGCTCCCACTTACTTTCAGAGTGCAGATCAGAATGTAGATGAATCTCCAGCATAAAACAAAGTGAATCAAGACAGGGCTAATGCATCCTTTAGTTTATGACAGTTTTATTTATTATGCAGACACACACACACACACACACACACACCCCTCTGCATGAGCAGGTTATCTGTCATTTCTTGTTTATGGTAATAATTTCACTTTGTTTTATTTTGTCAACTTTACATCTATTCATTAAGCTATAGATAGTTTTAAGGAGCCCCATGAAGGTTATTAGGAGCTGAAAGTGTATGCAGAATAAAACAGTAAGAAATGATGCATGGGCTGCTTGCTTTCATGGCATCTCCAACATCATGAAGGTGTAAGAAGCATGTAAAATATTTTGAGATCCTTAGATTAAAGCTGATTTAACCTAAATTAAAGCATGTGGATTTTATATATGTGATGACATGCATACACTACAGATATATATATAGATAGGCAAAGTCCTACGCAAACCAAATATATGACTGAGTTGTTAATATTCAGGCCAGTAATTATATACTATAGGGATAATATTCTTGAGGTAATACATTAAACATATCCCAATGATCAAATGAAACATAGAATATCTGAATTAATACCACTCTTAACTTCTCCATTTCAAGCTCTTATTTTTCTCTGCTACCAAAAGTATGTTTCAGTGGTTAATGACAGTGCTGTATCCAAAGTTTCTCAAAATGCTAGTGTGGTACAATATGTTTCTGTACTGCAAAGAGCTATGCTTAAAGAAGTATTGCTAGTCAGTCCCAAAAAAATAAGTCAACATCTTTTCTCTCTGTTACTTTTTCCTCAACTCCGAATCCATGTCCGCCACTTAATCACTGCTACTTCAGTGGTAGAAAGTAGTATCGGCTACAGCCAGTCTTTTACTTCATTCTCTGCTCTTCTGATCCCTTTATACATTTCTGTACAAGTCACCAAGAGAACTTTCTTGAGAAGATTCAGATTAATCACTCAGTAAGCTTATATATCTAAAAAAAAATAGTTCCACCTTCCTTTGCTTTTCTTCCTCTCCAAGGTCTAACAGTTGCATACAATAATGACCTCAATTCAGAAGCCTGCCTTGGTTACAATTACAAGAGCCTTCTGCATGACTTGAGCTAGCTAATTAAAATTCTCATTAAAGTCTGAGCCATTGAAGCAAAGAGCCAATATATCATTTCTTTTTGCTTTACAGTTTATATATTTTCAGCATCTAATAGCCTTCATAGGGATCATTGCAATCATTCATAAGGCTGTAAGTAGTTATATTCTGGCCCATATTTCCAAAAGTGTCCCTTATATTTGGCATAATTGCCATGTTCTGGACTCATAAAGCCCATCCAACAAAGTCCTCAGTGTATGTGCACATGTGGTTTCTGTTCAGTTAGTTAGTTCAGATGTAAAATTTTCCAGTCACTGATGCTAACTGCTTTTGACTGTTTAGCCCCAGGTTCTGATACATGTGATCACAGGATTCCTCTCTGATGTCTCAAAACTTGTAAAGCTCCTTATATTGTGTCAGATTAGGAACATAAGGCTCTTTCTTGCCTATATTGCTCTTTCAGGGACACCACTTCTTCCAGGCATCTTAGTCCAAAACCTGTTTTTGCATGGTGTTGACAAGGTATTACATACTTGAAACTAGCTACCCCTGAGTTTTTGTATTTAACAGAGTTAAAGTTAAGTACACATATATACAAATAGATGTTGTTTGGTTTTGTGTGTATATATGTGGGAGGAGATGTAGTCTAGAGATCTGTATATAAATGCATCTCCATGAAGAGTGTAATCAGAGAAACGGTTTCTTATTTTTAGAGTCTAACTGATGTTAAGTAGTAGAAATTATTTCTTTTTCCCCCTTTCACCTCCATGGACTTCCAGCCATATCTGCACACAGAACTGTTATACAGTTGTAATGAGAAAGGTATGTAATTCACATTGAAAACAGCTGTAAATCTTCAGTTTAGATTTATTAGCACTGCCCTAACCATTCTGACAGAGAACACTTCAATAATTTGCATAGATGTCCATCAGAGGGTAGTGACCTCCAGACTAAAGAAAAACTGGTCTGCTTTCAAGTATATCTTACTGTCCTTTTTAATTTTAGTATGTTTCTGTGCTTAATGGATTAGCAAGTGGATTGGAAGGTGTAGTGAAACTGAAGCTGTTTTTTAATTAGATATTTTCACTTCTTTTCAGTATACATCTGCTCTGACCTATGATGCTGTTCAAGTGATGACAGAAGCTTTCCGTAATTTGCGCAAACAGAGGATCGAGATCTCCAGAAGAGGAAATGCTGGAGATTGTCTTGCAAATCCAGCTGTACCCTGGGGTCATGGTGTAGAAATAGAAAGGGCATTGAAACAGGTAGCTTCCCTGGAGTGAACGCTGGGATGAGTGCATGTGTGAAATTCTCTATAAATGCTTGAAAAGAACCTTCCAGTCTCCTGACCTGCCTGGATCTTGCTGGGAATAATGTGGAAGTGAACTCCTCAGGAACGTGTCTCATACTAAGATAATATGTTGCCTATGGAAAACAGTCTAAACTGAATGTTTTTTGAAATATCAATAATCATGTATGGAAATACAAAATGCTTTTCTAAAAAGAAACAAACTTAATTCTTCTACCACTTTCATCTTCGTCTATGTAGGTTCAGGTGGAAGGTCTAACAGGGAATATAAAGTTTGACCAGAATGGAAAGAGAATCAATTTTACAATAAACATCATGGAACTCAAAAGTACTGGTCCTCGGAAGGTAATTTGAATTGTCTTACAGTGTCTTTAAAGGTTTTACCATGCTAAGCAACGGGTTAAGGTAGGTAATGAAACACTATAGATTAATTAAAGGATGAGTCGTAATAATATTTGTTCATAGGTGTATTCTATAATGGTCTTGCAGAACAAAGTAAAAATATGTATTATTTCTTTCTAACAAATAAGAGTTATTTCTGGTAAGTACTACATAAGACTATTTTCCTTTCAATTTTGTGGATTAAATTTATTGCTTTCTGATCTGAATTGCTAAATGTGAGCCAGTATTTGGGTAAATATGCTTCTGAATGACAAATGCAGAATACAGCTTTTCAGTGATGTCTCTTTTAAATGTAATTATCTTTCCGCTCTAATTCCAAACATTTCAGGAAAAGCCAGTTTCTCATGTCTTCCTAATCTGGAGTATTTCATACCCCTTTCAGTCCTACAGTGTGTGATGTTGATGCTAAAACCTGTTAATATGTGAATGAAAATGGTATACCTGTATTAGACAAATTAATGTGAGCAAATATCATTAGTTCAATCTTTTTACTATTTGTTTTAGTCTTTAACTACATAAATAGCAATATTTATACTGGTAAATCCATAGCTAGAATAGTTCTCTGTGAGCATAAATCAAGGGCATAGTAATAACATGTTTTACCTTTTCTATGAAAGTTCATATTCACTGGTGTCTGTGCATCCTATAAACTCTCTTTAGATTGGATATTGGAGTGAAGTGGACAAAATGGTTGTGAATCCTCTTGATGGCCCTCTCGGAAATGAATCTTCAGGACTAGAGAATAAGACTATTATTGTCACCACTATTTTGGTAATTAACCTCGTATTTTGTCAGAAGACAGTCTGTCCTACAGTAATTTGTTTCTCGTCATTATGTTAGTTTAAATATACTGTCTTTTTATTATTTGAGGTTGTGATCTGTTACTCATTTTGATACATAAATAAAATTTGGAAATTAAGGAAATGTATGTGATTCAGTATGCGGTTTTGTTCCATAGAAGACAAACAGTCATTGGTTGAACATTCTAGAAAGTTTTAGTCCTGAAAATGGAAATGAAATACGTGCTTTCAGAGGAGAGGAACTTTGTCTGAGAGGCAGAACCACAGTGTTAGTTTTAGAGAACTGATTTGCCAAACAGCGAAGAGACTGGTTCTTATGCTTCAGAATTGTAGCTGCTATGGATTGGTGAAATGTGAAATGAAACATTAAAAATGGTATTCTAGTTGTCTAGAAAATAATATTATGTACTGTGAGAGAACAGCTTTTTTCTGTATGTTATGCGGCTTCTTTATCAGTTTGAACAAGTCCCAGGTTAGCATAGGAATTTCACTGGATGCAGTAGTTCGGTACCAGCTGACAAGGAGGAGATACATTACTTTAATACGACTTACGACTCGTCACCAGTTTGCTGATGCTAGAAGTTTATTGCATAGTTGTAGATACTTTACTTATTGTTTGTATACTAATTCAATAAAGATATAGCCCAGAGAGCCTGAGTGTTTTCCCAGGAAGGGATGTGGTTGTGAAATAAGAAAGAATTTTCTTGTATTAAGATAACAAAAGCAACTCAATACCTTTGCCTTCTTCATCCAAACTGTGTGAGAGAAAGAAACTGATTTTGGAACTTACTCTTTCTTCTCTGAATGCGTAACTCCTGTTAACATTCATGGTCATTATTAACATACTGCTGGAAATCACTATGCCTGTAAGTATTGTTATTTGTGTATGACTGTGAAGAATGCAGCTTTTAAATGTATTAAGGACATGTCACATTAATAATTAACAGCTAACATTCATATCATGATCCAGATGTTATCTTCTCTCTTTTTTACATATGTAAAAAGAAATATATTAAACTATGAAGTGCACAACTGATACATCTGTCTCTTTACCAAGTAGCTAAGGCAAGTTCTTTCTGTGCAGGAGTCCCCATATGTCATGATGAAGAAAAATCACGAAATGCTTGAAGGAAATGATCGATATGAGGGCTATTGTGTGGACTTAGCTACAGAAATTGCTAAACACTGTGGATTCAAATATAAGCTCACAATTGTTGGGGATGGCAAGTATGGGGCGAGGGATGCAGACACGAAAATCTGGAATGGGATGGTTGGAGAACTTGTTTATGGGGTAAGAAAATCTTTTATAATAAAGCCATTAAAGGTGACTGATGGAAGGAGTGGGATTTCGTTAAGTTTTCTCTGTAGAATAGAGGAATATTATCTAATTCCTGTGATAGTGAATTAGTAACTTGTATTGGCATGAAAAATTTTGAATGTAAAATATGGAATTGGATTTGTAATGCAAAGGAAGCTGGGGGGAAGTGAGTGCATATTTCATCCTTCTGACCAGGTAAAAGGCAATGTACTTTACTAACACTTTTAAATGTTATATAATTTTAAAATGGCATGTGTAAAAATGAAAACTTGGAATATGCCAACCATATGGTTATATATATTTCAGTAAGAAGAGTTTCAACTAAAAACTTCTGAATTCTCCATAGGATGTTCTTGGTGAAACAAATGTTGCTGGTGTCTCTGCTGTCCTATTTTCCATTTGTGAAATGCAATAGAAACTAAGTCATTCTTTACTCTGATCATTGTATTAGCTGTTATTTGCTCTTTTTCTTCCTTTACAGAAAGCCGATATTGCAATCGCTCCATTAACTATAACATTGGTGAGAGAAGAGGTGATTGACTTCTCAAAGCCCTTTATGAGCCTGGGGATATCAATAATGATCAAGAAGCCTCAGAAGTCCAAGCCAGGAGTGTTTTCATTTCTTGATCCGTTAGCATATGAAATCTGGATGTGCATTGTTTTTGCCTACATTGGGGTCAGTGTAGTTTTATTCCTGGTCAGCAGATTTAGCCCATACGAATGGCACACTGAGGAATTTGAAGATGGAAGAGAAACGCAAACTAATGAATCAACTAATGAATTTGGGATATTTAATAGTCTCTGGTTTTCCCTGGGTGCCTTTATGCAGCAAGGATGCGATATTTCGCCAAGGTTGGTTACTCACCCATTTCAACTTTGTGCATTTTTGGTCTCAGCCATCTCAACCGGAGGAGGTTCATGGTGCATATATTTTCACTTTCAGAAAGAAATAACTTGCTCTGTTTTTTCCCTCCCTAAAATCACAGAAGTCCTTGAAATAAAAGCAGTTGTCTCTGACATAGGGTCACAACGTATTTGATCGATACTGTCTTAACGTCGATCATACATTTGCCAAGTGAAGTTATATACACCATGCAGAGACTGTAAAATGCATAAGGTTCAAGTCATTCCATGCCTTCTTGGAGGGGTACCGTGTTTTTGCTGCATATTCCCATTTTACAGTTGACAGTGCATATGGTTCACAACAACTGTAATGGGAAAAAAGGGTAACATACTAGTCATGAACTACACAGGCAGCACTTTCCCTCTGAAACTCACTACATATCATAACACAGTTACTAACCCACTGTTTTTCTGCAGGAGAGCCTTGAACTGAAATAAAAGTCATGTGGTGGCTCTAATATCATGCGAGTAGTTGCAAAGCACTGCTGTTTTTCCATGGCCTAGTTTTAGAAAAGTCACAAAGGAAATCACTAAAATGAATTTGAAGGTCCAGTTTACAAATGCTTAATTCCTCATGGATTTTCACCTACTTTATTAGGGACAACTGTAAAGTACTTAAGTTAATTCCTTTGCAGGTCATTAAATATTCTATTTCCCTTGTGCACAAGTGGTTCTAGCCTTGATTCAGCAAAGTGGTAAGTAGGTAGGTAAATAACTACTTGCTGCTTGAAGGAACTATAGTAACAAGGGAAACAGGGCAACTGGGTTTAAGGAAATCAAATCAGAAGACCTACCTAATTATACTAAGCAATTTAACTTTCTTCTAAAAATCCTAAAGTAAGACAGGGAACAGGTCAATTTCTAGTGAGTCTAGTGGTTAGTGTGAAAAATAAATGGCACCACAGGAGCATTTCTTAGATAAAAGCCGTGCATCCCAAAAGACAACATCAGGTTTTGAAGCTATTCTATTGCAGAAATAGCAGAGCATTTTTGTGTAAGAACTTTAGCAATTCTGTCTAAAGGCTGGCATATCACAGTGAGGTATGCCAGCCTTTATGATGAAAGATGCAATGGATTTGACATATAACACAATAAGAATTGTATACAAGAAACAAGACAGTGAAGAGAGAGCAAATTGTTTCAGCTCATGAGAAGCTGTGTTAATGTCAGTCCTGTGGGGGTTTTGTATCGATTACACACTTCACAGGTTTAGTTGTCTGCAAAGTCCCCTATTAGCTACAAAATTATTTTTATTGAATCAAGGCCGTAGTAGAATAATGATTTTAATTATTATTATTTTACTGGCTATTAAAGCATGACAGTTGTTGTGCATGGTTTGATAACTTTTGAAAGGTGATGTAAGAATAATGATAGTAAATGGTCATCATAAAAGGTATATGAAATTCAAATCATTTTGGAGATTCAAGATCTAGTTTCAGTGAAGTGTTTTAACAGCACTTTATTTCATTACAAACATTTTTGAGTAAAGTGAATAGTTTGTTTATTATAAAAATAGAATTTGAACTCCCTGCAAATGAATCAGAGTAGATAAAAAAAAGGAATATCTTCAGGCATCAGCAAAATATCTTTGTAAAGTTAAATTTTATACTATTGCTACTATGATTTCTCCCATTAAAATGATAACCACTGTGAGACAAGTAACTAGGGCTTCCTGGCTGAAATAGAAGGTGGTACTGAGTAAGACTGGACCAGGTGGAAGCTGGTCTGCAATAGCAATCCCCATGTTGCCGTCATGGGTAGCACAGAAACAGTAGAGCAGAATGGGGTAGAGTAGAATAGAGTAGCATAATGTATTATATGATAATGATAACTAATAGCAAAGTTTTCCTCATCTTTTTTGAGATGTGAGTGTACTCTTGGTGCTGCCATATAATGCCTTTGTAAGTATAAAATGTGGTGCACAAATTGATGTAACTGTGCACAGAAATTATTTTAGTATTTAATGATCTGATGAATTAGGTATTTGTAAAGTGTGGGTTCATACTAGCATGTAATTATCAATCTTCAGAAACTTTTCGAAATGTACATAAAAAAAGAAATTATTTATTTAACTGGGTCAGACCTTATGGGAAAATTTTGAATACAAATGACACCCAAAAAAATTTTACATTTACAAAATGTTATGTGGGAGCATAATGTCTGGATTGGCTTATTCTTTTTTTACAAAGTTGGTGGCAACTTTGCTGACAGATCATGGGCTTTTGAAGATTATTATAATTTATAGTAGGTGTCATCAATACAATATAAAGTGCCATAAAGTCAGTAGTTATTAAATACACATTGTCAGAGATTTTGCCTTGCAAATGTATATTTATCATATAATTCAATCTTTTAATTGTAGAATTATTTTATACATAGATTACCTTCATGTCAAAATAAGTATGTGATATTTTTTCAAAGTTGACAAAGCACATTTGCAGAATACATCTCAATTTAGAAGGAGCTTGAAATAATTTTTTTTTCTATGGTCCTTTTCAATAACATATTCTGGACCTTATTTGACTTGATTTTCGTGTTACAGAGTGAATTAGTGAGTCTGACGTGACATGGCATAAGTCTTTTAATGTCTGAATTATCACAGAGATTTTATACAATAGCAATTCATAAAAATAATTTGTCCAGAATTGGTTCTATTTGTTTTTGTTTCCAGTTTAATAAATCAGCTTTATATAACTATCATGTTTAAATGTGTATATATATATATATAGTTATATCTACCTATATATCTATATAAATATTTTGCCAGAATTAGTTTGACGTCTCATTCACAATACAGTAGACTGGGTGAGTGATTTGTAATTTGTTTACTTAATAGATAGAGGAGACACATCAAGACATACCTAAGCTACTGCAACGCCTTAGTACTAGACTTTCAACTACATGCACATTTCTGCCAAATAATTAAGCACATCTCCAAAGATTATGTACTCCTTCCTATAATGTCTTGTTTGGAAACAAAGTAGTAAGTAATTTCAAAGTTTAAAGGATCATTAGAATAATGTCAAGTTTGACAATATCAGTATTTCTCTTCTGTTAGTTTTCTAGTATTAAAAATCATTGAATTTCTCTAGTTGTGTGCTCTATACTGTTTTATATATTTTCTTGAGTTCTCTTTTCTTCTCTCTTCTTGAGCAGGAGATGCAAAACAAAGATCCATAAGAGCCCACCTGCTGCAGTTAAAAACATCAGTTTATTATTATTTTAAAATATACTTTCTTCACCATTTTTCTGTATTATTACTGATTGTTTCATGTCCAGTCCTCAGTCTGTTAAATGCTTGTATCTTTTAAAAGTTGTGTGCACTTTTTAGTTTATGGATATTCCCTGGGCCAGTTTTTATTGCAAATAATGCTATTTGTTTCTCAGTATAGATTATCCACAGCAGCATAAGCCATTGTTTTGTGGAATTCAGCCTTTGTCTGTCTTAGGAAAATAAGGAAACTAAAGGCACTTAAAAATTAAGTGAATAGTGGTTTATCTGAAAGCACTGTTTCACTGATTTTGTTTGATCCTCTTCATAATGTCAGACAAATTCACTTCAGAGGAAATGACAAGCTTATGTGTCAAATGTAGTACATTATGATGGGAGCAGTTTCCTTTCAGGGTGTTTCAGAACTTTGAAGAACTGGATCACTAAATTCTCCCTAAACTCTGGAGTCCTGATTTCATCAAAGTCCGGGAGATGTAGTGGAGTATGCCTTGATTTCCCATCTGATTAGTGTACAGAGCTGTGCTGCGAGATAGCCTGAAATGCTTCCCTGTAGTATAATGCATCATTTGCATAAAACTGATAACATGTGTTCCTTTTTAGGACTGTCATTTCACTTTATAAATCCATTTCATACTTGTTATTAGATCCCTGTCTGGGCGCATTGTTGGAGGTGTGTGGTGGTTCTTTACCCTCATCATAATCTCATCCTACACGGCTAACTTAGCTGCCTTCCTGACGGTTGAGAGGATGGTGTCTCCCATTGAAAGTGCAGAGGATCTTTCCAAGCAAACAGAAATTGCTTATGGGACATTAGATTCTGGCTCCACTAAAGAGTTTTTTAGGGTAAGAATTTCTACTTTTTAGATTTCTGTTTTGTTTGAAATAGGTCTTCACTCATGTAAATGTGTTTTCCCTAGGCTTTATTAAAAGGTTGCTATAAAAATGTGATATGTGCAGCCTAACTCGCAAGTTTAAGTGTTTTTGTTATTTGTTATCATTACATTTTATTATCTATATATAAATATAAGGGTCATGTTATAAATATGCAAAGGAAAAGTGGCTTCAAGGAATTACCTAAAAAATACTCCACTGTAAATTTAAAAACAAGATATGTTCAGACAAGGGAGATGATGTTGTTCGATCGAAGCTTTAAGACAGGAGCTAACGATTATAAACAAGGCTATTTAATAGCTGTGCTATATTTTAGGTAGTCATGCAGTGAATAGGGACATGGAAAGGTACACAGTCATGTTTTAATAAGTATTTCATATGATTTTTCAAGCTTGCAGATGGGGAATGGGATACAACCCTGTTGACTGCTGTAGTAAATCCGTGCCTGCTCTTGAAAACAGTTACTATTTGTATTTGCGTTACAGTAATGCCTCGCAAGCCTGTCAGTAGTCACCTCCTACCTCTGTGAATTCCAGTTTTAAAAATGCATGAGACTTCCAATGTGTGTCTCAGGCTGCCCTTGAGACACCAGCTAACATGGTGAAATCCATGCAAATGAGTGAGCCGCTAAGGCTGCTGGGAAAACCACCATGACTCTTTTGCCTTGTCTGTGTGCTCTTTGTGTCTCCCTGTAAGATGGAAGTCGATTTGAAGTGCTACAAATACAAAAAACCTGTTGTTGTCATGTTTTTCAATGGATGATGATGGTGTTAGGTTTGAACAAAATGTATTTTAAAATAGTTATAAATATTACATTTACATTTCAAACATAGCCTGCCTTGAAAGTGAAATGAAACAAGTTCTTACAAATATTTTTTTCTGTACTGTATAGTTAGAGCAGTAACTGCTAGATTATGGTTTTCACTGGATCCTGTAATGCATACTTAACTGGTAACGTACTAAATAGGAACCATATTTTTTTCAACTATAGAAAAGCATTATTTTCTGATTTTGATGATAGGTCCAGTAATAAGACCTGCTGCTGGTTGCATTCCTGTTGGCTAAACCAAAACTAACATCAGGTGTGTAAGCTAGTAAAAATGAGATTGGGTTTGTGCTAAGAGTGTTTAGAAGCATTTAGAAGCATACAAGCATGTGTTTCCAGTTTTGTATAAACCTTTTAGATCATGGCTATACCAGGGATTGAATGTGAACTATCAATAGGTCAGTTCTTTTGAATAGTTTGTCTCTAGAGATTTTAAGCTTTCTTTTAAAACAAAAAACATTTATATTTGCATGCATCAACATGTAGTTTTTGTGCTCCTAGCACTTATATACATCTTTCCAATTGCACTTTTACACAATTAGTGTTTTCTGGTGATTACCTGAGCATTAGTAACTTATTTTTGTAAAAATCGGGTGGAGGCTTTGTGAGGGCATATTCTTCCCCTTTTGTTAAGTTAGCTTTGGCTCTGCACAAACAACTCTATAATGATCTCTGGAAATTTCTTCTGCGCAATTGCTATCACAAACAAGTTGGTGCATTATGTGTAATGCAACTTCTTAGCCTGATGGCTCTGTCTACTATTTGCTAAAAATCACTTTAACATGCCCAGATATTTTTCAAGAAATAACAGCTGTCAGAATTTCTTTCTAGGACACCTGAAACTCAGGTTTCAAGAATGAAACTCCCCCTGCTGTAGGCAATGTGAAAGCAGTCTCTAGAACTAAGTAGACTAAAATTTCACCCAAAGTATTTCTGTATTGCGACTGCATTGGAGTGGATGTGTGGTTTTTATGTGACCTGAAATTAGGACTCAGATTCTTTGAACAGCTGGAAACAACTTGAGTATTTTTCTAGCAGCAAGCTAAAATGGACTGGCTTTTTCTCTGTCACTGTCATGAATTAAAAGAAACATTTGGGGTTTTTTTCACAGTTAGTCTGTTTTCTCTTCAAGAAGTGGCATTATTTGCAAGCTTGTTTTCTATTGTTGAAAAGTATATTGGACCTAAATCTTCACTAGTAGAGCCCTAATTCCTGGAACAACACAAAATTAGGGATTGTTGTATATTGGGGATGAGAACAGTAAACTAAATTTTCTTTTCTACTAAAACATGTTTTCTGATAATTCTTTACACAAGTGAAAAAAGAGATGTTTCTCAGCCTTTTCCAAAAGGGAATTCTCGACAATAAACTAGATGGTGAAAGTTAGCTGAAAAATCCTATCCTGAATAGCTGAATACCTGTATGTGATGTTACTTGATGTCCTGGTGGGTTCAAGTCTTTGTCCAGCTCCTACGACTGCTTAAATAATATGAATTCGTTGAGGTGTTATATTAGCTTGGGTCATTCAGGGATGTCACATTAGCTTGTTCTCTGTTTAGTTTTAGGATTCTAGTCTTTCAGCCACTTACGGTAGGTACATGCTAATTCATGTCTGCAATGGCTGTGGCTGGCTCCAGTGGCTACCATTGTGAATGGAGTAATCCCTATATAGGTTAGAAAAACCCAGGTGAAGGAAAGATAGTGGCTCACCACACACTCTTGGACAGTATGGGAGTAGGCATACAAGCTAGTCCATATCGCTTGACTTGGAGCTAACAGCCTTGGCACTTTGCCCTACTTTATGTACATACTCCCTAGCTTTAAAAGTAGTACAGACTAGTAGGAGATATTCTTGCCAACAGCGAGTAGAGAATCAGTTGGCACTGAATCAAGAAACATAACTGAGGAGAAGGGATGAAAAGGCATTGTACTCTAGTGTTCCTAGTGCTGCTTTTAAGATGAGTAGTAGAAGCTTGGTACATCCTGCATAGAAAATATCAGTGCAGAAATAATTAATTTAACAGTATTTTAAAAAGAAAAAAAAAAAAAAAGGTAATGACAGAGCTTTGCTGAGCAGTAAACATCAGTAGAAAACTGTTACTTCTTAGTAATAATGTTATAGGTACACAAGTTTTCTTTAATGGCAGAACTGTCTGGTCTCTTGATTATATATTTGTAAATACCAGACTGTGTAGTAGTCTCCTCAGGAGATCTCAGAGTTGCTACTAGCAGAACTGCGAGTATGAACTAGGTCTTCAGAGTTGGTGGGATACTTACCACTTCTGATACTAATGGTGCCTCTGTCTTAGGGATAGTGCTTTTAGCGTTAGTGCAACTGAAAGCCTAAACAAAGATATATAGTGCATTGCTGATGCATTTTCTCTTGGGTTTACAACCTGAAGTAATGGGCAGAGCATCAAAGAAAATGTGTGTGGCTGTGGTTTTCCAGAAGTACATCGTTTTTCTCAGATCAGTAGTGGACTGTAGTAGTGAGAATGTGCATAGGACTGCAAGCACAGATTGGAAGATTCAGGGAGTCATTTCAGTTGATCTTTTACAGGTGCATCATCTCTATAATTGTCACATTGCATATACTACTTGATGAAGTGGTAAATGGTGGGGCAGTGGAATTTCATCACTCTGGTATGTACTATTGACACCATCCACAGTCACACAGTATTTTTACCTTCAGTGATTTCTCAGCAGCTGCTGTAAATGCAGTTAATGTATGCATTAGCCCAGGACACATAGTTGAACTTTGAAGGGAAAGAAATGGCACTAACCCAAAAAGACAGACTGCTGCTCACCTAACACTGCTGAAATTAATTTTAAAACACTGTCTGTATTTGTTAACTCCTGAGTTGCCTTGCTTACTTTCATGGGCTATGACACTGGAAGAAAGAAACAAAGTACAACTGTGTAGGTATGCAAGCTTAATGTTCACTGGAATATTTCCATGCTATCCACTTGCTTGAAGGCATATTGAAAATTAATATCGAATTGATACGAGAAAAAAAGCTAATTGCTTTTAAAATTCAATCATGTTTTTGCTGTATGTCTAGCGTTATTCATCAAAAATATGTACAAACCTGACAGACAAATGAAATCAGTCATGCTAACCTTAAAAGATGAGTTGTAACTACTCCCATGTATAAGGTAAGAAGGCATCTCAAAAAGAAGAAATGATGTGCAGAGCAATAATTTACAGTCTCTCTGCATTAGTTTTTATTTAAAATCTTTTTATATGTACCTATTTTTTTTAACAAATAGCATGACATGGACAGACCAATCTGTTTCATTCTACCTCTTTTGGTGGCCTTTAAGAGTAGATCCTCTGCAAAATTAAAAGCAAGCGGAACTGCTTCATAACAAAGTATTCTTTAGCTTTCACTGAAAAGACTGCAAGAGTTGCTTATTCCTGCTTAGGAGGCAGGAGCTCCAGAATGAAAAGTTGAGCATGGGAAAAATACCAGAAGGATGATAATCATTGCTGGTTTATGAAGAAGTCCTCTTCTGTAGTGAAAAGCCAGCAACAAACATAAGAGGAGCTGACAAGACCCCTTGAGACATTTTTCCTGCAAAAATGTTGTCTGTTGGGTGGGAAAGAATATTTGGCCTGAAGATTAGTAGTATTGTCTTTTCTGAGGCTCTTCAACACCGTTCAGTTCCTCTAGATTTATGAGTACTTTGAAATTTTTAACTTTGAAAGGTATTTAAATTGACAATTGTATTACAAGAGGTTATGCAAAAAGAGAAAAGGATGCAGCAGTCTACCAACCTCAATCTGTCCTTATGCTCATCAAGATTCTAAAAAGAAAAACCCACAGGAAATCTCTAAAACCTGTGAGAAGAACAAACACTGATTTTTTTAAATGGAATTGAGGTAAAAAATTATGAATCATACATCAGCCTCAATTTTAGAAGTCTGAGATGTAGAAGAGTTATAGAACATGTTTCCAAAGTTAAATTTTGACTAGCTCCACAGAAACCTTTGAAACGTGAAGGAGACAAAAGACTCTGTTATGAAACATGTAACTTTTACCATGGATTCTACTTGGTACCTTAAGAAGCAGGGGTTATAGAACTAGCATTTCATAAATCTCTGAAGGAGATATGCTTAGAGAGTATGGGTTGGCATTTTAAGTGTGTCAGAAAAAAAAGGTACATAGCTGAAATACTGAACACAGATAATGGAAAGACTGCCTTTTGCATCCAATAGCACATTAGTGAAGATATGGTTATACTTTTTTGTGGTCTTATTTTTCAGTTATTTTCTTGTTTTTTGAGGTCCTTGCATCAAGACACACAAGAGAATTGATTTAGACCATTGTGAAAATAATTTTAAAAGAAACAATGCAGTAATCAATACTTCCTTTTATTTCATCAAAGCATCTCTTTCTGTATTTTTCCAGGTTTCATTCTTTTCTCCCTCCACATTACCCAAAATCCTAATGTCTTTTGCAGACAGCTCAGTGGTGCTTCAGAAACCTTGTTCCGTATATTACTCAGAAAGCTTAATTTCAAATTAGTATTTGCATAATTTTTATTAGAAATAAAATTTGTTCTTTTCTAATAGAATTTTTCTTCCCTGTTTGTAAGGAAAAATTGTGTCTGATAAAAGAAACATACTACTCCCTGATCCTCTCTTTCAAGTTTTCATTAAGTTTTCTTAGATGTTTTAATCAGAGTATGTTGTGTAGTAGGTAATATAGTGCTGGGCAAAAATGAATTTGCAGCAGTATAGTTTGAGGATTCTCCAGTGTAGTGTAATTTATTTTATGAAGTGATATACTCTAAAATAAGTATAAATGAGTATATGTTCTGTTTTCACTACTTCTAGGGGCAGATCATTCCATAATACCACACTTCTTACGGTTAGAAACATTCTTTTATTTTCCAGCCTAAATATATTTATAGCTAGCTTATCCTCAATTGTTACAATACATTAATTATTATGTAGATATTTCCTTCTCAGTGTTTATTTTCCTGATGCATTAATACAGAGCATGTATGAGCTTTTTTCTGAACTTTCATCTCTATCAACAAAGCTATATTTATTCTTGATTTCCAAGCAAGCAAATCGTCTCATAGCTCTTCTGTGTGTCTGTGTCATAGTTTGAATTAATTGTTCCTAATGTGGATGAACAGAGGTGTACATGGTATGCCATCTGAGATCTCAGCAATGCTTTGTACAAAGGCATTATTTCTCTGTCTTTTCTGGAAATAACTTTCTCCCAATTGTATCACACTCTTTTCTGGTAATCATTTTGATCATAGTGATAGATTTGTGTTTCTTTTCTTCTGTATTTATCATCTTAAGTTCTTCAACTTTACTGCAGATTTTCTTACTGGTCCCAAAGTGCTGGACCATGCTTTTGAACTGGCAAGTTAAATTTCATTTCTATCATTCTAGTGCTCAGAATTTTCCACTTCTCGTATCTAACAAATAAATAATTTCTCATTGTCTGGCTTGATGTGTTTTGATATCCCAGTTTCCTTTCCTACAAGTCCTAGTCATTTCTGTCTTGAAATGTTTTCATTCTAAAATGTCATCTGAAGCTGTGCATGCCATGCAGTGCTTCAGACCAAAAAGGCAGTAGTCACTTTGAATGCTTTTATTCTTGTTAAGTCCAGGCAGTATGTTTATGATTCTAGACTCCGGGAATAGTGTCTGCAGTTCACTACAGATCTGTGATTGCTTGAGAAAGTGCTTTTTTGGGGGAGATTTAGTTTGGTCCCACTGCCCCAGTATGGGTGCAATAAATTCTTTTTGGTTTGCATCTATCTTGTTTTGATCATTTCCATTTCTGTACCCTCATTCCTATTATTTATTCTTCCTTTATGTTAATGTCATCAAAAGCAAAGCTAAGTATACATTCAGATTATGGTCCTATGTGTAGATTGTCTTTGTTCTCTGCATTTCTTCCCACCACACAGGAGATACACTTTCCTTTCTCCCATTCTTTTTTCACTCATGAGGTTCAAAAATCTGCTGTTTGCTCATTTTTTCAGTTGTTTATATGACATACTGTTTCTTTTATGTTAACATGTTTCCCCTGATCAAATCAAGATCCTACTTACAAATCTACATTTGTATTACAGTGATATAGCAAAGTTGTAGTAGTAGATACTGCACCACCACTTCAAAAAGAACAGATGGATTTAGGTCATCATTGTGGAAATTAGTTTGTGTGACATTTATCTGAGTTTTTAATGAAATTAGATTTCAATCTAATGGTCTACTTTGATTTTATGAATATGATGAATGATGGGGAGGAATTTTGATTCTGTTGAAACTGAAATTAATAAGTCTCAGAAGCAAGTTTCAGCAAGTATTTTAACAGCAGTTAAATGTCTTGAAACTTTAACACTAACATCCATAAGACAAGCCTCCTGAAACACTTAACTTTAAATCCCACGAAGAATATGATGACAACATAAGGTCCTTGTCTTGCACATTCTTGGAGAAAATTGTTTTAAGTAGGCCTTTGAGGAATAAATTCTGGAGGTAGAATGTTTTACAATTTTTATTAATAAGACCAAATGTATTAAAGGTATTTTAAGTAGCTGAATTAAGTAATGGAAACCGGAAAGCCATAAAACTGCATTTTAAGAACATGTAACTAATTTTTACCAGTACTGAATAAAATTATCAATAGATTATAACGTTTAGCTCTTCCATCTATTTGAACTTTCATTCACCTTAAGTATTCACCCAGTATAAACAATATTAAGTGTTTTAAAGTACTTAATCTTGAGCTAATTGAAGAGGCTGGAAAACTAGTTTTGTTCATTTCTGTGTTTTTTGGATGTATCAATAATTGATTTACTGTGTATATTGGCACGATTCATTTGTTGTTACACTTTCTAGCTACTGGTGACAATACCAGTTCCTGTCCTTTTATTCATTATGGAAGGTCAACAAGATAGTTACACAAACCATATTTGAGAATTAAAGTTCTGCTCCTGTAGTACAAGATCATTGTCTAGTAGAATGTTAATAGTCTGAGGAGCTATTTCTGTCAATGACATACTAATTACAGCACCCCAATTTTAAGAATAATAGGTCTTTGAATGACAAAATGGAAAAGTTATCTGATGACCCACAAAATACAGTTAATTAATTTGATAAAGCTTTGCATAATTTAATTTCCTAATGAGCTTCTTAATGAAGGCAGTATTTTACATTTAAATGGGATATGTACTTTGTAATAATAATAATTTTCATAGTCAAAATGCCCAGTGATGACATGATGCTAAAAAAACCCCAAAGTGTTAGTTCCTGGGGCATTTTTGTATCAATTATTGTATTTTTCATATAAATAGTAAATAATGGGAGAAAAAATGTTAATTGTGAATATTAGGGTCTTGTATTGTCATGTCGGTGTTGATTGTAATACCAAAGTTATAATTAGCTTTTAACATTTCATATATACACTGGAGTGTCACCTTACAATAGCAGTCAGCCACAATAATTAAGAGCAGTGCAGATTATTTCCATATTCTTGCATTCTTGTAGACAAATAATATAGCAATCTACAGTGGTTCCATTGTTTGGCTCGCATGATTGCATGTGGTGGTTTTTATGGAGCGTTGCTGTCATTTTAGGTTTTTGGTGCCGTTAAAGAAACAGGATGTAAGAAAGAGATGTGAAAGCCCAGCTTGCACACAGGGCATCCTGCATTCACAAGAATTCTGTTTTCTCATGGTTTAGTCTGCTGTTGCTGATGACTGCATGCTTTTCCAAGTGCAGTTTAAGGAGATTAAGAAAATTCATGTAGGAATAAAATATATGGTCAACTATAGCACTGGCCAAATTTAAATAACAATGTAATGTCAGCACTTTTTTTTTCCCCACGATGTATTTGAATTAGGATAAATGTACATGCATTTGTTAACTATCAGATAATGTTGGCTTTATGAGTGTGTGTGTGCAAAGAATGCTAGATGAAGGTCTCTTAACACTGCCCTTTTCTACGTCCTTTAGCTCTACCTTTTAAATAAAAGACAGATTGTGAAAACATAAAAATGAAGGAAATAAAATGAAACAGTTCTGAAAACAGAATATATTACTAAATATATTCTGTAGCAGTACAAACAAAAACCTTAGAAGCCACAAGTATCTCCTAGGTAGAGGCTTGTTGCTCTTCTTATTTTCTATGAGTCTAGAGAAGGTCAAGGACTAGGTAGAGATCAAGACTGAGCTTTTGAATTCCAGCATGATGTTTTTCAGTGTTCATGACTGCAGAGTACTGAGTGGTCATGGCAATTTCTGAATGCTATTTTCTGGTGATGTTTTTCATTACAGGTTTTTATTTCCATGGTTGCTGGGTCAGGTAGTCCTACCTTCATTTATACAGCAAGGACCCTGTGAGCCCTCTAGTGGGAGGCTTCTTCTTAACACTTGGCCATTTGGGAAATCCATTCTTTGCGCCTTTTCCCGTTCATCTGTCCAGCACCAGCCCCTCAGTCTGTCATGGGACTTGTCTCATTCTTCCCACTTACCTGTTGTGATCAGATTTCTGTGAAGTGACAGGGGGAAATGGGAAGCTGCATTTTTTTGGAGGCTGAATGACAAAAACAGAACAGACTTTGCTAGACCTCTATTGCTTGATATATATCAAAACCTGTAAAAGGTCATTTTAATAAACCAGGAAACAATGGAGTAAGGAAACGCAGTTAAGTCAACTGTTCATGACAGTTACCTAACTGGAATAAAAAATGCTTATTTAATATTTGAATGTTTGTACAAGAAGGAAATAATGTTTTAAGTGTCAGCATAACCTCTTCTCTTCTACTACATGGGATCCAATTCTCTTCTAATGAAAGTTGTGGCGACAGGCACCTGGATTTATGTTGTCTGCTTTGGGTTGAACTGAACCGTGTAAGACAGCTCTAAACCAACTTTAAGTTTCCCCCTTTATAAAGCAAACCTATGGTAATTCATGAAGTATCACTGTAATCATTTCTATTACACTGTCGGAAGCTTGATGTCCCTTCCTTAATTTGTAGTGGTAAATCCCATGCAGCAAGTTGGGCGTATGCTGCCAAATGAATGTTGACGTATGGCAGGACTGGGATGGAGCATCTGAGTTTAATTAGTAAGTTTAGAGAATGAGAATTCAGGGAAGATTAAACTCCTTCATATGAGGCTGGGACTCCTGAGTCCAAGCCTGAGTGGGCTAAGGAAGGAGGAGATTGAGCACCCTGCAGAGCTATATACCGGTAGCTCTGCTTCCAGGGAAGTGAGCAACAGCCGCAGATCTCAGGGAACAGGTGATAGAAAGCTATGCACTTAGGATTTAGATTTTCTTTATATGCTTTGGTGAAATTGATGAAGTCTCTCAGACATTAAATGGTTTGACTGACTTGGATCTGCAGGTGGGAGTCTTTTCCAGGAATCGAATGTCATTTGCTATCTGTTAGAGGTGCTTACCTATATCTATCTATCAGGTAAATTATAGGCAGACAAAAGTGCAGTATTGGATTTTTACTGATAGCTTACAATACAGAGTGATAGTTTACTTTGTGAACTGGCTTTTCAAAGATGGTGAAATATACCATTTTTTTTAGGATTTCCCTAGTTTTTAGGATCATATTTTTTAGGATCTTCTTGGATGGAACAAGAACAGTGCATGTTCCAAGAATCTGAGAAACCCACTGTGTCCTCAGCACACAGTTATATTTCTTAGTTATTCTGGTCATGCTGAGTATATCTAACTCTTTTGATATTAATGAGTATACTGAGTATGTGTAGATCAACAGATCAAAATATGCAACAAGTGATCTGCAAGGGAACTTTCAAAAATCCGGCTGTGCCAATCAATGCACATGTAAATTCTGGTAATAGTTGAAATATTTAGATGTTAGAAAACTTTCTACTGACAGAACTTTTAATACTAGTAGACATACAGAGACCATAGAGAAATTTGAGCCTCAGAATCTTCCTAGACTACATTTCTGGATGGGAAAATAAGGGTAAGTCTGGGAAAATGATAATACTGTACTACAAGAACAGTGAAGCCTTGGGATATAGTGAGGACATTACTGATGCTATTTTACTTGATTCATTTATTTTTAAAATTGTATGATTATAGATGTTATATTTATAGGATAATTGCAATTCTGAAGTGTATATTACAAGATGTCTCTAGTAGAGAAGTGTTTTTAATACATTTTATCATAGTACAGATTTGGTATACTTGAACATATAATAGTATTATCTTGCAGAGAACTAAGTAAGGTAACTACAAACCCAAATGATCTTGGTTTTCTACAGCAAAGTAGAAATGTAATAATAGCTAAGTTAAATGCAACATAGTATTTAATTTGGCAGTAGTTTATTGTCTACTTTATATAATGATTTAAGTTGTCTTTTTTTAAGAAATTAATTAGGAAGAAATTAATTAGGGTTGATTGTCAGCTATCCTGGTAGGTCTACAGATATTTTGATCAGACAATGTACAAAGTGAAATGTTAGCACATTTAGGTTTTCTACTCAGCTTACACAGTGGAAGATGGTATAAACCTATGCTTTCTTAA